>NC_069659.1:296071737-297310800 GCF_027244095.1 Hemicordylus capensis | reverse complement strand
TGTCCGAACTGGCCCAATCTATCTATTATATTAATTCTCCTGGGTGTGGCTTGGAATGTGCGTCCCAGAGCCCAGCTGACTGGCTGGGTGGTGAACATGCCTGATTGGCTGAGGCGCACCCAGGAGGATTGGTTGCCATGGCGGCCCAGCCATGGAGGCCAGAGGTGGCCGGCCCGGCCCGGCCCAGCTGCGGAGGCAAGGCCCAGGAGGGGGGAAAGAAATTGTGTGGGGGGAGACGTGGCAGTGGAGAGGAGAGGTGGCTGGGCCCGGAAGCAGAGACTGGGGCAGAAGCGGGTGGGGGGAGAGGTAACCGCCGGCCCCAAAGAGCGCACAGATGCTCTGTGCGGGGTTGGCTAGTACCTTTAAATGTGCCAAAGCACTTAAGAAATGCCATCGTTTCTGTGCCTAATCCCCTAATCTAACCTCATCCCTTATCTGCTGAAACCAGCAGGGCTCTAATTTACTACTACAACATTATTTATACACTGCTTTTCAAAAAAAGTTGGCAAAGCGGTTTACATAGAAAAACAAACAAATAATAGAAAAGATTATTCTCTGTCTGAAAAGGCTCACAATCTAAAAGGAAACATAAAGTAGACCCCAACAACCATCACTGGAGGGATGCTGTGCTGGGGTTGGAGAGGGCCAGTTGCTCTCCCCCTGGAAAATATAATAGAATCACCACTCTGAAAGGCATCTCTTTGCTCAGTTAGCAAGTATTTTAGCTTGAAAACCAGCAGGGTAGAAGAGCTGAGGGAAGGCTAGAGGTAAAAATGGGGTAGGAATGTATAGCAACACATGTTTAGATTGTGAGTCCTTTGTGGCTAGAACATTTACTATGGTTGTTGGTGTTGTTAATATATCTCTTTCCAAAGACAAGTTCTCATAACAATTTACATAGAAAATAATAATAATAATAATAATAATAATAATAATAATAATAATAATAATAATAATAAATAAGTAGATGGTGCAGCAGCGATATAGGAAGATGCTGAAAGGCATCATCTCATACTGCACGGGAGGAGGCAATGGTAAACCCCTCCTGTATTCTACCAAAGAAATCCACAAGTCTCTGTGGGCACCAGGAGTTGAAATCGACTTGGCGGCACACTTTACCTTTACCTTACCTTGTCCCCAAAGACCCACAATCTAAAAAGAAGCACAAGTAGATACCAGAAACAGCAACTGAAGGAACTATATGCTGGGGCTGAATAGGGAAAAATGCTTTCCTTCTGCAAAAAGAACCATGGTTTGAAAAGGTGCCCCTTCTTTGTCCAGTTAACAACGCTTTAGAAAAACTGTGTGGGATAGAGTTAGGGTAGGGTTGCCAACTGTCCTGCCCTGTGCAAATTGTCCTGACTTTCTGCAGGGAAATGCTCGTTCTGATAGGGACTCAATTTCTCCCGCTTTTTGACTGCCCGTTTAACCTTCTTCTTAAAAACTTTTTAAAGCTGCCGCTGTGCAGAAGCAATGGAGTGGGACTGTGGCGAGAGCTCTCCTGCCTCCCAAACTATGTGAAGTCGGGGGGCTCGGGGTGCACATGCTGGCAACAAGCACGCTGGAGTCAGGCAAGACTAGGAGAGAAGGCAGCAAAAGACTCCCTTACCCGAGCCGCCTTCCTCCCGAATGAAGCAGATCCAGCCGATCCGATTTCAGGCCTCTGCACACGCACCCACTCAAACCGGTTCACCAGTTCAAGTGGCTGTAAAGGGAAATCCGGTGAGGTTTCCCCTCTGCGTCTGAAGTAAAAAAAAGTGTTTGTAAAGGATAACGGGGGGAGCAGCAAGTGAGAGGTGCCTTTAAAAGTCAACTAGAAGGTGCTTATCAGCAGGCCTGCAACGCTGCCCCACTTCCTTGCAGCAGTGGCAATATCTGGTCTCTGTGCATGCATGGAGGCCATTTGTGTAGTCAGCATGTTTATAGGGTGACCCTATAATGGTGGTCCCTCAAAGATGCTGGTGAGAATACCATCAAGAGAGTAACTGGCAAATAAGCTACACCCAGGCGGAAAACAAAGATGATCTGTATGGATATATAATATTTTGAGCTTCAAATCCTGGTCACACAAGCATTGAAATTATGTCAGGAGTACATTTAAAATCTAGGGGTTTAACTGGCTTGACATGGACTATGTGCCATTTGAGGTTAAAGTGTTTGACATACCAGAGAATTGTGAAAAGGCAAAGAATGTTGTGGTGCCACCTTTGGGACTAAACTGGTTTATTGGGGCATGAGCTTGTGTAATCAGTTACAGAGTGATTTTATTGTGGCATGAGGTTCATCAGCGACAAGAAATTGACTAAGGAAGAGGTAGGTGTGTATGTACATGGGCTGAAATCCAAGGGTGTTCCCACAGACCAAAGTTACTATTTAAATTTCACACATCACTGCAAGCATCTCACAAATGTCTCCACTATGAACATTCATATAGTAGTACGTTCCTGCTTTTACCACTAACTTTAGCCTGGTCTACACATGCAGCAAAAATAGATGGTAGAATTCTGAAGGGGTAAGAGTGGACGGTACCAATTAAGAATGCATGTGGGGGATGTTATTTTTGGTTGTTCTCCCATGTACCAAACATGGGGTGGGGGTGTGGGAATATCCCTGGGGCTCTGAGTAGGGGGGATGCTGGTTGGGTGACAGCTTGCTCTTTGCTCTGTCTCATGTGCCTCTCTGAAGAAGGTGGGGTGTGGGGAGCCCATCTTCACCTTTTGCCCCAGGGCTCACTCCAAGCTTGCTACACTTATCTTCCCAGCCCATTCCATCACCCCAGGATTTTTTTTCCCATTTCATCATTACCACAAGATTCTTCTGTATGTGTAGCAGGTCTCTTTAGTTGTTTTTCTATGCAAACCACTTTGAGAACTTTTGTTGAAAAGCAGTATATAAATATTCATAGTAGTAGTGGTGGTGGTGGTGGTGGTAGGTCTCTGACACTATTTCCCAGGAGGAAAACATATATGATTAATTTTCAGTAGTGATAAGTGTGTCTATTCAGTATCCACTTTGTGTCCATTCATTATATGGACACTACTATATGGCTTAGGATTATTCTATTTATTAATCACTCTTTATATCTCATCCTTCCTCCAAGGAACTCAAGTGGACATACATGTGCCCGCCCCACCCCCCACACATACACACACAATTCTCCCTCACAACAACTCTGTGGTGTGGGTTAGGCTAAGAAATAGTGACACAAGCTCACCAAATGAGCTTGATGGCTAAGCAGGGATTTGAACTCTGGTCTTCCTGGTACTACACTTAGGGCTGGCCTCAGGGGTGACCGAGCTGATCGGTGCTGAGCTCAGTAGGGTGACTTGCTGTTTTTTGTGTGTTTTGTCTCCAGTGAAGGCCTGTGAGAGTTCACTGGCATCCCAGGACTGGAGGAGGAGAGCCCTGGCAGCAAAGCAGCAAATTATTACGAGCCGCTTTTCATGCACATTACTGGGGAAATCTGGAACTACAAGGTTTTGCAAACCTGCACAAACAACATAACTTGGCAAGTTGGAAACACTAATAAACTAACTATGGGGCAAGGGGAGACTGAAGGCACAAATTATCCTAGGGCTGGCTCTGAGGACATTCTATCCACTGCACCATGCAGTCTCTTTAGCCTGCCAAGTAAGTGCCTGACCAGATAGGTTTAATGCATGTGGGCACAAAGTTACAGATGGATATCTTTAGTTTGGTCGCACATTGGACTCCTGTTTCCAGTTAAGCTGTGTAGTTTGGGTTGTATTTTAAAGACTATGTTACTCATAAGATATCTATGTATTGCTTTCTTGCCAAGGATGTTTGTGGACTGAGGCTTTTTATCAGGAGTTGGGTTGGTTCTCAAAATTACTGTCACACAATTAAAGAATTTTTTTGTCAATTGTTGTATGAAGTTTTATTGATTAAATCTGCATTGATTTGCATATGAGAAAACAATTGTTCTAAGGAAAAAGGGCATGCTTTCTTGCTTTCCCAGGAAGGTATGGAGTCTTCCCAGAAGAGGCCCATCCTCTCCCAACCCCTTTCCAATTAATGCATTGGTTGTGCCAGGAGGTAGCGCCAATACATCTGCAAAATACTGTATTCTATGCCTCCATTATAGATGACCAATGCTTGAATAACTATGATGGCCAATGCTTGGATAATCATAGTCTCTTTGTATAATGTTTTTGTTTCTGTTCCTTGGGGATTTATTATTATCTATATATATATAATTCTCGAAGGCGTACCTATGGATAATCCCATGTATGACAGCTCTCATGAGAGTTCGCAGGCAGAAGCACCTGACCTGGCAGTGGGGATTCCATATGCAGATAGGAAGGAGGAGCCTGTCAGAGCAGAAGCACCATGGTGATTGCTCAGTGGGGATTCTATATGCAGATAGGGAGCAGGAGCCTGTGGCACCATGATGATTGGGCAGTGGTGATTCCATATGCAGATAGGGAGGAGGAGCCTGTGATGGTTAAGGTCAATTGGAATGGAACTGTTACTGGTTGGAAGATGCTCTTGATTGTAGAGGAGAGATAGATAGATAGATAGATAGATAGATAGATAGATAGATAGTGAATGAGATATTTGGCAGGGGTCTGTGAAGAGAGAGGTTCTGAGGGAGGAAAGACCCCTTCAGGGGAAGGAGGCTGCCGTTGTGTGAATTAGATGAGGAAACAAGATGAACAAGGTCTGTTAACTCAGGAAGGGAGAGAA
This sequence comes from Hemicordylus capensis, assembly GCF_027244095.1. Lineage (NCBI taxonomy): Eukaryota > Metazoa > Chordata > Lepidosauria > Squamata > Cordylidae > Hemicordylus > Hemicordylus capensis. Next base: position 297,306,093 of record NC_069659.1, on the reverse strand, counting down.
GGGGAGGGGAAGAAAGACAGAGGGGAAGAGCAAGTGGAGGAGAGAAAGAGAGGAAAGGAAGGGAAGAGAGAAAGAATGGGGGGCGAGGGATGGGCCCAAGCCTGTCAGCGGCCTGAGGGGAATGAGTGGACATGGTGGCAGCAGCAGCAAGGAAGGGCCCAGTCAAGCACTGCTGCTGTTTGGGGCTACCAAGGCCATTGGAGGAAGGAGACAGGCAGACAAGGGACAGGCCTGGGCCTGTCAGTGGCCTGAGGGGAATGAGTGGCCCAGCAGCAGTGAGGAAGGGCCTGGTCAACCACTGCTGTTCCTGTGGGAGGAGCAGGTATGGGGATTGGGTGAGTGAGGGTGGGAAGGTCTCTGGGGATAGTGGGCTGCAGCTTGGCCAATAGGCTCCAGCAACGCTGCAGTCACAACCAAGAAGGGTGAGGGGGATGGAGTAAAGGGATGGAGGAGTGACCAAGAGGGGTGAGGGGGGTGGAAGCAACGGGATGGAGGAGGAGGAGGAGGAGGATTGCGGCTCAGGTGAGGGTGGAGAGATCTCTGAAGTGAGGGGGCTGTGGCAGGGGGTGAGGGGAGCAATCAAGTACTAGTGCACAGATACTCTGCGCGGGTTAAGCTAGTTGTTATTATTCCTGCTGGGTCTCACGCATTCTCATTCCATCCTTTTCCCCTTGATCCCGTTGGCCTTGGCCTTTGAGGAGATTCATTATGACAAAGTTAGTACACACACACGCGCGTACACACACCCTGATCTAGCTATATTGGGCAAATGCAAGGCCGATTTATAATTAATGAGAAGTCTAAGGGGCGGGGGGGTCACCATCTTGATGAGGAATAATTCTCACATGCTGCAACAGGCTTGAAAGCTCTATTAAATAACAGAAGCCACAGCTCACATTGCTGAAAGGCAGGTGATCACACAACAATTAATTTGTTTTGGGTTTTGTTTACAGTATTTGCATAATCGTGATGGACAGAGCCAAGCCTAAGCTCCTTGAAAAATATTTCTTAACACAGGACACGACAGAATTGAAACTAGAGTACACACCACAGATTGTGGAGAGAGTAGAAGCTCATCTTTTGACCCCTGTACTATAGAATAGGCTTCCATATCTCTCCATCTGCTTGGCACTCAGACCTAGAGGCAGCTGCAGATGTGAGGAAGACAATGTGCAATACTGATTTATAGGAGACAGCATGTTCTCTTATGTCCTCCTGCCTGGGCACAATGATCTTTGCATAGTAAGAAGCCCCATTCACCTTCCAGCTTTTCTTTGTTCTGTATGGAAATGAGAGAGACCACTGAACAGATGTCATCTCAGGAACTCAACACAAAGGTCATAGTTAAAGGGTTTGGGAATATGCCAATAACCATCAACCATTGAGTGCTCCAAGCTGTTGTAATCTTAACTGGCTTTCTCACTGTCACCACACTTGTCTTTTTAGCAGAAAATAGAACAAACCCTCTGTACCTGTGCTGTTACCTTCTGAAATCTAAAGTCTTCTGAAATTGTCAGTGAGTGTGAAAGTTGCTATATAACATACCATTATTTGGGTGATAGCCACTTTGCTTTAGAAATGTCAATGTAACTTCAAAAATGCTGGGGAAAATAGAATGGGGACATGTGGCACTCTGGGCACAATGCTGGCTGCTGGTAAATCCAATATGCTGCTGGATCGTGTGGTTTGTTTTGTTTTGAGGCGGCGGCATAGCACCCCTGCCCTTACTGGTTACTAGGCCCTTGCAACCTGGTGAGGTGAGGTTGAGAGGCTGACCATGGCTTACTCGGGGTCACACAGGGGGAAATACACAGCTTAACTATCCGCAGAAGTGAATTCCTACCTTTGCATGGAAAATACCCCAAAGGAGTTGGACATGTTGAACTGAAGCAAGAGTTTTATTAGAGGCTTGTTTCTGGTTGGGCTCTTTTCATCCTAACAACTTTTAGTGCTCCTATGATACCACACTATTCTTCATATACTGCTCTGTTCCCCATATATTGCAATAGCATACCCATGGACAAGACTAAATATATTTACTCAGAAGCAAGTCTTGTTTGCTGGAATGGGGCTCTCTAGAAAAGGGTGGCCAACCTGAAGATTTACAGCTGCAATTGAACTACAACTCCCATCATCCCCAGCTGAAATAAATTGCAGTCATGGGTGCTGTGGTCCAAGAATGGCTGGAGAGCCTTAGGTTGGCCACTCCTGCTCTAGAAAGTGTGTCTAAGGTTCCTGCCTTCAGTCAGCAAAAGTCTCCCTGGATGGGAGGGGATGCCAACATCTTCTGGGGTTCAGAAGCAGCAGGAGGTGGTTGGAATGGAGTCCTGAAATGGTAGCACAGACCAAGCTGCTCAAAGAGTCCTGGACTCTCGCCACCCCCTACTAGAGTTGCCATTTCCGGGGTTCACCCTGATTTTAAGCATCTCACCAGATTGCTTAGCCCACCCAGATTCGCCCAGATTTCAGATTTCATTTTAAAAAAAAGCTAAGTTCTAGCCTTTGTAGAAGGGGAGTTATGGAGCAAAATGTGTAGTCAATACTCTGCTCAAAAATTATTTTCAAGCCAATTTACATAATATGCAACTTAGGCACCTGGATTTGGAAAGCCAGAATATGGCAACCCTACCCCCTACCAGTCACTTTTCCCCAAAGCAGAGAGCGGGAGGGAAGGACCTAGAAGAGTGATGCATACATTGAGCCAGGGTCACTGGCCACTAATGCCCCTGCTGATGGCTTCCTTTAACTGCAGTAGCAGCAGCAACCAATAGCAGCCAAGGGGAGACAGGACTTGCTGCTGCTTGTACTGTCAAGCACCTGGGCCGAGGGTCTCCTCTTTGAAACATAACAGATGGATTACCCACTGCAGCCCTCTCCCTGCGCCCCTCCTCCCTGGGTCAACTTCTCCAAAGCATAGGGGGGTGGGGTGGTGCATGAGTGTGTGCCAATAGCAGGTTTTCTGTCCTGACTGACAGGCTCATGCTGCAATTGTGTTTACTATTTTTAAAAAATCACAAATCAGATCTGAAAAAATGGGAGGAAAACTCGGAAGACACTGGAATGCAGCTATTGGAAGATGACAGCATTGGGATGTTCTGTTAAGAAAAATAAAAAAGATGGACAAGGTACAAGCAATTCCAGAGGACAGAGCTAACGTGGAAGCAACCCGAGTAACTCATCAACATATACACCTAGCTCTTGTAGACCTGTAAGAATAAGAATAAACTTTATTTGTCAGCCGCCCCATAACAAGTTGTTCTCCTGGAAGCTCACAACAAAACATTAAAACATCCAATAAAAACACATAAAACACATCAAATCACCCTCCCCCCCACCCCAATTTTTAAACTTTAAAAAATAATAATCAATTTTAAAAAGCCTGTGTGAATAGAAAGGTCTTCACCTGGCATCTAAAAGAACAAAGTAATGGTATCAGGTGAACCTCACTGGGGAGGCTGTTCCATAAACAGGGTACAACCACTGAAATGGCCCTCTCCCTAGTAGCCACCCACCTCACCTCGGTTGGCATGGCACTTGGAGCAGAGCCTCCAAATAAGGTCTTACGGTCTGAGTCGGGACATATGGGACAAGTTCCCTCAGGTAACCAGGTCCCAAGCCATTTAGGGCTTTAAAGGTTAAAACCAACACTTTGAATTGGGCTCGGAAACGGACTGGGAGCCAATGCAGTTGACAAAGTAATATGATCAAAGTGCCCAGTCCAAATTAATAATCTTGTAGCCCCATTTTGTATAAACTGTAGTTTCTGGACCATTTTCAAAGGCAGCCCCAAATACAACACATTGTAGTAATCGAAGCAAGAGGTTACCAGAGCATGAGTAACTGTGGCCAAGCTATCTCTATCCAAGCAAGGTTGCAGTGGGCATATCAGCCGAAGCTGATGAAAGGCACTCCAAGCCACAAAGGCCACTTGGGCTTCTAGCAACAGTGCTGGATCAAAGAACACACCCAGACTGCAAACCTGGTCCTTCAGAGGGAATGCAGGCTGAACATCATTCACCCGAGCATAGGAACCACCAGCCAACACTACCTCTGCCTTGTCTGGATTGAGTCTCAACTTGTTCACCCTCATCCAGTCCATTACTGCATCCAGGCACTGATTCAGGACAGTCACCGCCTCACCTGCATCTGATGAAAAAAGAGATCCAACTGTATGTCATCCGCATACTGATGACACCTCAAGTCAAATCTCCGGATGACCTCTCCCATCAGTAACATACATGTTAGGGGAAAGAATGGAACCTTGTGGAACCCCAAAGCACAACTGCCAAGGGGTTGAGCATTAATCCTCTAGCACCACCTTTGGGAAATGGGCCTCAAGGCAGGAACAGAACCACCTCCAAGCAGTGTCTCCCACACCCAACTTGGCCACCCTATCCAAAAAGATAACATGGTCAATGGTATCAAAATCTACTGAGAGGTCCAAGAGAATTAATCCCCTGTCCCTGCATAGGTCATCCCACAGCAGTGTTTCTCAACGTTTTTGGAGTCATGGACCCGTGCATTCTTTGTGTGCAGTTTCCTGGACCAGCAGTTAGTAAAGGGGTCATCCCCCCTCACCACCACCCCCAGGCACTCCCAAAACAATTTTGAGCCGGGGTGGGGCTGCTGGGAGCTTTCCAGAGCTCATTTCTAGGCAAGCAGCCTTGCTGCTGGGATAACACTCATTTAGCTTCCTCAAAATGAATGTTATCTCAGCAGCAAGGGCTACCTGCATAGAAAGGAGTTCCAGAGAGCTCCCAGCAGCAGTGGCCCTCACCGGCTCGAAATTGGGGTGTTTTATTTTTTTTTAATTAATTCCTCATGGACCAGCATGGACCGGCACTCAACTCCTCATGGACTGGCACTGATCCACAGACTGGTGATTGAGAAACACTGTCCCACATGGCAACCAAAGCAGTTTCTGCTCCAAAGCCATGCCTGAAGCCTGACTGAAATGGATCTAGATAATCAGTTTCATCTAAGAGTGTCTGGAGCTGGTCAGCTGCTACATGGTAAAGCACTTTGCCCAGGAAGGGAATACTGGCCACAGGCCTATTGTTGTTTACATCCTCTGAGTCCAGACTGGGTTTCTTTAGGAGTGTCTGCACAAGAATTAGTTCTTTAAGAGGCTCCATGAGAGTTAGGTATTCAATACTAGTATGTCTCCTAAGAATAACTTTCCTTCTTCTTTTTACAGTCACTGGCCATTAGCCAGAAAATCACCTTCAAGTGACTGGCCTGAATACCCAATTTTCATTTCTATATTTGATCTTTGCTCCGGTTCCACTAAAACCACAGTCAAAACACATGTGTGTGACAATTAACCAGAGGTGCTGTGTAATCCTTTCTAGGGTTATTCCCCTCATCTTCATACCAGGTAACAACATTGTAATTCTAAATGTATTATATTAAAGTAAATGTGTTCCTTGCTTGTTTGAATCAGATCTGCTCTGATGCACATCCAATACTGCACCTGTGTTTACTTGACTACACATGCTTCCCTGCCTGTCTACACAACAGAAAGAAGTGTTTTTTGTGCCAATGTGGTGGATACAGTCCACACAATGGCTTGCAGGAATGATCTTGTCACAGGGTCCCATTGCATTACATTGTTCCTGTTCCTAGGAATGTTAATGCAGCTTAAGACTCTGAAATGTGTTTACTTTCGCATACTGTATTCAGGTTCATGGTATGAGTCTGTTTATTCCAGGCATTACAGCACTCTCAGGCCAATAAATTCTTACTGGTAGAATCTCATAAATGAGAATGGTTCTTCCTTGCTTTTTCCTACTCATGTCAGTGCTACTAACCATTGTTACGGACAAATCAGCAATTCAACATGATAGAATTCTAACTTCCAGGCAGCAGTCCCTTTTGCAAAGGAAGAGATAATTACCTACAACAATCTTCCTAGTTCCTACCTCCAGTGACTGTTGCTGGTGTCTATCTTATGTTTCTTTTAGATTGTGAGCCCTTTTGGGACAGGGAGCCATCTTATTTATTTATTATTTCTCTGTGTAAACAGCCTTGAGCCATTTTTGGAAGGGTGGTATAGAAATCGAATTAATAATAATAATAATAATAATAATAATAATAATAAAGCTGCTGATTGAGAAAATGATTTTAGAAAATTGCAAGAGAAGAAAAACCAATCTATGTGTTGCATGGATTGACTACAAGAAAGCCTTTGATTCATTGCCTCACACATGGATACTAAAATGTTTAGAAACAACTGGTGTCAGCAAAAACATTCAGATATTTATAAAAAAAAAAGCAATGAGCATGTGGAGTACACAGTTAACAATCAATGGCGAGACACTTGGACAGGTTAGCATTAGAAGAGGCATTTTCCAAGGGGACTCACTATCCCCTCTGTTGTTTGTAATCGCCATGACCCCATTTTCACAAATACTAAACAAAACAGGCCTCGGATACCAAACATCTAAAACATCAAGTAAAATAAACCATCTGCTGTACATGGACGATCTGAAGTTGTATGGAAAGTCCCAGTCAGAAATCGAATCACTGCTAAACACTGTCCGTATATTCAGTAGCGATATAGCAATGGAGTTTGGACTAGACAAGTGTGCTGCATTAATAATGAACAGAGGGAAAATAACAAAAACAGAAGGACTAGAACTGCCCAATGGAAGCAACATTAAGAACCTGGAAGAGAAAGAACATTACAAATACTTGGGCATTCTCCAGGCTGATAACATCGCACACACTGAAGTTAAAAGAAAAACTGGAAGTGAATACATCAGGACAGTTAGAAAAATCCTACAGTCCAAACTCAATGGCGGGAACACCATACAAGTCATAAACACCTGGGCTATACCTGTTATCAGATACACTGCAGGAATAATAGACTGGACCCAGGCAGAGCTAGAGAGGCTAGATCATAAGACCAGGAAAATAATGACCATCAATCATGCTCTGCACCCCCACAGTGCTGTCGATAGGCTCTACCTCCCTCGCAGCTCAGGTGGAAGAGGAATGCTACAAGTCCATCAAACAGTAGAGGAGGAGAAAAGAGGACTTGAAGAATATATCAAGGACAGTGAAGAAGATGCACTTAAAATGGCCAATAACGAGAAACTATTCAACACTAATGAAACAAAGCAGGCCTACAAGAAAGAACAAGTCAAGAACCGAGCAGAAAAATGGAAAAATAAGCCACTGCATGGTCAATATTTGCACAATATAAGTGGAAAATCAGACATCCCCAAGACCTGGCAATGGCTTAAGAATGGTTGCTTGAAGAAAGAAACAGAGGGTTTAATACTGGCTGCACAAGAACAGGCACTAAGAACAACTGCAATAAGAGCAGCAAAAGTCGAAAAGTCAACCACAAACAGCAAGTGCCGCCTTTGTAAAGAAGCAGATGAAACCGTGGACCACCTAATCAGCTGTTGTAAAAAGATCGCACAGACTGACTACAAACAAAGGCATGACAAGGTAGCATGATGATACACTGGAATATCTGGGATGATACACTGGAATATCTGCAGGGATGATACACTGGAGGTATGATACACTGGAATATCTGCAAAAAATACAAGCTACCTGTAGCCAAAAATTGGTGGGACCATAAAATTGAAAAAGTGGTAGAAAATGAAGATGCAAAAATATTATGGGACTTCCGACTTCCCATAATGTGTGGCAGATGTTTACAGACAAACATCTGCCACACAATATACCAGATATAACTGTACTTGAGAAGAAAGAAAAACAAGTCAAAATAATCGACACAGCAATACCAGGGGATAGCAGAATAGAAGAAAAAGAAATAGAAGAAATCACAAAATACAAAGATCTACAAATTGAAATTGAAAGGCTATGGCAGAAGAAGACCAAAATAATCCCAGTGGTAATTGGCGCCCTGGGTGCAGTTCCAAAAGACCTTGAAGAGCACCTTAACACCATAGGGGCCACAGAAATCACCATCAGGCAATTACAAAAAACAGCTTTACTGGGAACAGCCTATATTCTGCGACGATATCTATAACAGCAACAACATTGACAATAAAATTCAGCCATCCCATGTCCTTGGGAAGGACTCGATGTCTGGATAAAACAAACCAGTCAATAACACCTGTCTGACTGTGTAAATAAATAATAATAATAATTTTCTCTGTGGAGATGCCATAGAATCTCTGCACAGGCTGTTTCACTGTAGTAAAGGTACAAAACCAATAACTACAGCCAGAAAATGGTTGTTGAAGTAATTATTTATGGCCATAATTTGCAATGATCACTGTTTGCGGTTATCAGTCAGCTACTTATTTCTGGGCTCTCTTAGTATTTCCAGACCTTTTTCTTAACAAATGAAACATAAAAACAGCTAAAACAAATCGCTTCTAGCACTGGAGTACATTCATTCATTCATTCATTCATTGCTTGCTTGCTTGCTTGCTTTCTAAGATAGGGACATCCTACCACAGCAATGCTAAAATTTTCCATTTTGTGGGGACAGGATATCATACTCGTATCATATTCACACGGGTATGCAAAACTGGGCTAAGGCAGCCCAGCCCAGTTTTGCATGTGTGTGTGAAATGCCAGGATTGGGCCAATCCTGGCAGCACCATGATGGCAAACCCACCTACGAAGTGAGCACTCCCTTAACCTTGTTTTACCGCTAACTGCTAACTGGGCAAAGAGGCACCTTTTTAACATGGCGATTCTCTTTATTTAGCAGGGGGAGAGTAATTGGCCCTATCCACCCCCAGCACAGTATCCTCCCGGTGACTGTTGCTGGTGTTGTATCTTATTTTTCTTTTTAGATTGTGAGCCCTTTGGGGATAGGGATCTAACTTTATTTATTATTTCTCTATGTAAACAGCTTTGGAAACTTTTGTTGAAAAGCGATATATAAATATTTGTTGTTGTCGTTACCAATTGTCCGTCAGCCATGGCTGTAAGCAGCAGCAGCAAGCAGACTCGGAGGGGTCGGGTGGTCCCCATAATGCACCACGCACTCACGCGGTGCATTATTAGATCTTCGGGAGGAGGCAACACGGGGCAACGTGTCCTGACACCCCAACCCTTGGAGTTACCAGCAGCAGCCAGTGATCATCTAGGTGGGTAATCTACCCTCCCATACGCAAGGACCTACTCATCTATGGGGGAGGTAAGCTTTGCATGGCTCCCTTCCCCTTGCCTCATCAGATCCCTTTCTTTGCTCATGAGAAAGGGCAGGGAGTTGGATAGGAGCAAACATATGTGATTAAGAATGAAAGCCAGGGTTGTTGTTTTTAATCATGTGAAAAGGCCTTAAAGGCTATGACACTCAGAAGAAGCATGAAACTTCCTAGGTGACCCTGGGCCTGTTACACTACTGTATTTATCTGAATCCAAGACTAGGTTTCATACATAAATCAGGAGCTCATCTTAAAGTAATAGTCCTGTTCCGTTCAAGTAAATGCAGGTATAACCTGTATTTAACTTTTACTTTTTAAGGGGGTTATCTTAAATTCTGAGTCATCTCTGATGCAGGTAAATACAGTATCTCTCAGAATAGCCTACCCCACAACAGTTCTGTGTGAAAATACAGTTGGGGCAAAGGAGAACTTTGTATACCTCCCTGAGATCCTTGAAGGGAGAGCTCATAGATAGATACAGGGGCGTAACGAGGCTGGAGTGGGCCCAGAGACAAAGTTTTAAAATGGGCCCCTCGCTGATACACACACACTCACTTCACATGTGACTTGCCTCTGGGGGCCCCTCGAGGCGTGGGGCCCCCCAGGCAGCCGCCTCCCCTTGCCTAATGGTAGTTATGCCCCTGGATAGATAGATAGAGGAGGTATAGTGCCCATGATGGGACTGTACCACTGCGGAATGCAGATGGGCAGGGTGTCACATATATGATGGCTTGCTCACATCAAAAACTTTCTGTACATACAAAAGTACCACATTGTTTTGCTTCTGAAAAGGTGAACGCCAAATGGTGTCTGCATTGTGCACTCACCAATGTCCTTGGCTGGGTTTTTGCAGCATCCTTCTCCCTCCTCTCTATGCAGATGGGCAGAATTATTTGTAAAGAACAAAATTTTGTCACACACTGGATTTTGTTTTGCTATGTGAAACTGCCATTTGTTGTATGCAAACCTAGCCACCGTAGGGGCGCTTAGTGTTGTAGTTTTCCAAGAATTAATATCAATGTAATCTTGAAGCTGAGAGCAGCCTCAGTTTCTTAGTTTTACATTAAGGTAAAAATACTGTAGGAGGGGTTCTGGGCAGGGGGACAGGCATCCCTTTGTACAGAATCACACTCACACACACACACCAGCCTTCCTCCACTCTCCCTCCCTAGCTCTGTTTACATTGACATGGTAATGTCTGGAATGCAGCTATTTCCTCTTCTGTTCCCAATACAATGCAAGGGGACAAAAGGCAGCAATTTGCTCACCTCAGGTCAAAGACTAACTCCCATGCCTTTCCTTGAACACCATAAGTCCCCGCTGTATATTCCTTCTGACTAGCCCATTATCTCAGCAGGGAGGTGGAGAGAGCCATTCCTTCCCATCAGGAGGCCTGCTCCAACAGCAGTCCCTTTGGAATGGAAAGGGGTAAACAGACATACACACACCTCATGCCCTAATGCTCAGACATACCTTTCTGCTTATCTACTCACAAAACAGAAGGGCCAGTGGAGATGCCCAGTGCTCAGGCGGCCAACTCTGAAGCTATTTCTGGAGATTATTTTTCTTCAATATTTTTCACAATATCAAGTCATTAAGAACTCCAAGATTGCTTCCCATGGTCACCTGGAGATGTATGTTGATTCCTGGAGGCTCCTGGCCAATCCGGGAGGGTTGGCAACCCGCGCCTGCGCGATTGGCCCGAAAAGTGGGAGGTGGGGGAATAAGTAAAGTCGGCAGGGGGGGAGGGGGAACCTCCATCCCAAGCCATCATTTTACATCTGGTTCCACCTGAAGCCACTATTTTACATGTGGCTTTGGCTGGAGGACTTCGGGATTCTTAAAACAAACAATACCAAAATTTGATCCCACAAAACTGAAATTTTCTTACAGTGTAAGGCTGTGCAGGACACATGGCTTTATTTTGCTTTCTAGACAGTTCCTCGTTGTTTTAGGTTTCCAAGAAGAAAAACCAAGCCAAAAACAGGGTGTGATGAGCCTTGCATATGAATGGCTTGCATGGAAACAGGCCAATCATGTTAACAACATTAACAATAATTACTTCTGTAGAGTTCTCTGTGCACAACGCAATGACATAAGATGTCAGGGAAACAAAGAGTTGACTAAGTAGTAAGAGTTGGCATCACAAGTGGTAACAATCTTGTAGACATGTAACAAATAAGGAATCCATGATAAAATGCCAGCAAGCAATGTTTGAGACTGTTTAGTGTAGCTTCTGGTTTCTGTCAGGCCACTGCAAACTTTCGAATTGGAGGTGAGAGAAAGTGTCCCATGGTGGGAATGCTTGTCTTATCATCCAAAGCATCAAGAACTGGGTATGGTACACAGCACAAGACTGAACTTACCACTTCATTGGTTTTATTCCCTCGAACTTTTCTTGGTGGGCTTCTTCTGACTTTATCAATCAAAAAAGGGTAATTTTACTACTGTTGGGCAGTCAGAGAGGATTTCAGCTCTTTTAAACAGCCCCTTCAGATTGGTTCTTGTCAAATAATTCTGAAAGTTCAAATTAGAATTAGGAAACAAATAATAGAGTTTAATAATATAGTGAGTAGGGATGTGCATAAACCGAGGTTTGTCAACAGGTTCAGCACTGAACCGAACTGGTTTGACATTATTAATTATAATTATAATTATTATTTTTACATTTATATCCCGCTCTTCCTTCAAGGATCCCAGAGCGGTGTACTACATACTTGAGTTTCTCTTTCACAACAACCCTGTGAAGTAGGTTGGGCTGAGAGAGAAGTGACTGGCCCAGAGTCACCCAGCGAGTATCATGGCTGAATGGGGATTTGAACTCGGGTCTCCCCGATCCTAGTCCAGCACTCTAACCACTACACCACGCTCAAGAGAGCAGGTCCTTACCTGCTACCTTGCACCGCATGCAGCTTCCTGCTGTGGTGGCTCTCTTCCCAAGAGCCTGCGTATGGCTCCAGGCCTCACATGGCTTCCGTGCATGCATGGGCACCATTTGCATGGTCAGCAGCACCATGCTGACCATGCAAATAGCACCTGCATATGCATGGACGCAATGTGCATCCTAGTGCCATGCGCGGGTTCTTGGGAAGAGCGCTGCCACAGCAGGAAGCTGCATGTGACGGCAGATGGCCGGTAAGGACCTGCTCTCCTGCTCCAATTCCTGCAGTGCCAAACCGGTCCGGACCTTGTTCGAACCGGTTCATTGCTGAACCTGTGCATGAACCTCAGTTCATGCACGTCCCTAATAGTGAATGCTTGCAATCCATTTACCCTATATTTATTTATTTGTTTGTTTTATTCATTCATTCAATTTATGTACTGCCCTTCCAAAAGTGGTGCAAGGCAATTTACATTAAAATAAAAAACACACAATAAAGCAATTAAAATCAGGAAACATTTCAATCAGATTAAAATTAAAATTAAAACTAGACGTCATTAAAAGTCAGGCTAAAAATATGGATCTTTAAGGCTCTCCTGAAGGCCTCCAAGGAAGATAATCCTCTTATATCCATGGGAGCGGGTTTCACAAGCCAGGGGTGACAACTGAAAAGGCCTGATCCCAGGTTATCACCAGATGAATTTATAACCTCAGTTGAGATAGAACAAAAATAAAAGGATTTTTAAGGCTAGCTTATAAACAGCTATCACTAAATCTACACATATCAAATACTATTAATTAGTTATATATGGTAAAATACAATCTCCCAGTGATTCACCTTTATATAAAACCATATATAAAATGGGAGGAGAGCTGATCTTGTAGTAGCAAGCATGACTTGTCCCCTTTGCTAAGCAGGATCCACCCTGGTTGCATTTGAATGGGAGACTACATGTGAGCACTGTAAGAAATTCTCCATAGGGGATGGGGCCTCTCTGGGAAGAGCACTTGCATGCAGAAGGTTCCAAGTTCCCTCCCTGGCATCTCCAAGATAGGGCTGAGAGAGACTCCTGCCTGCAACCTTAGAGAAGTCGCTGCCAGTCTGTGTAGACAATACTGAGCTAGATGGACCAATGGTCTGACTCAGTATATGGCAGCTTCCTATGTGCCATAGACCATTGGTCCATCCAGCTCAGTATTGTTTGGTTCCATCCGAGCACAAATCTTCTTCATCAGAACGCAGCACCTTCAAAACTCTCCATGTTCTAAAACTGGATCAAAATATCAGCTACATGAAGCATCTAAAACAACTGGTAATAAATAACCTTTTTTTGAATATTATAAAACAAAATACAACATAGATATCAATATGTATAAGTATTTTGCTTTATTATATAAGGTAAATTATTGTGTACTTTTTTTCTCTTTTAAGGTTCTTGTATATTTGTTTGTATATTCAATTTGTTTTAAAAGGTTTTTTTGGGGGGGGATATTGAGCATTTTTTTTTTTAAGGGAAAAATAAAATAACTTGCAAGGAGAACCACAATTCACCATAAGTAAGCCTTGGAAACTTTCCTGATACTTGGAGTGCAATGAACACCTAAACCTTCTTCATGGTCTCCCCACTGTGCCAGTGCAACCTAATTATGAACTACTCATCATGAATTGGAGGCATTAAAGAATGAGCGCATGGTGTAGCTCTAGCATTATGATACTGTATAGCCAGAACTTGCTTACAAAGACCTGGAAGAGATCCAATGTTCATTAATGATGTCCCTTGTAGGTTGAAGTACTGAGTTGTATGACTGTTCTGAACAAAACCATGAAGAAGGCCATGACACTTTAAAGATGTGCAGTGCAATCCTATACATGTTTAATTGGAAGTTGTTGCTGTTAAAATATTAATACTACTACTACTACTAATAATAATAATATTTTATTTAATAGTATTTATATCCTGCTTTGCAACAAAAAAAGGTTCACAAAACAGTTTATACAGAAACTGTGTAAGATGGCTCCCTGTTCTAAAAGGGCTCAAAGTGTAAAAAGGAACAGAAGAGAGACACCAGCAACAGTCACTGGAAAAAAAACTACACTGGGGTTGGATACAGACAGTTGCTCTTTCTCTGCTAAATGTAACAAAGCCACCATTTTAAAAGGTGCCTCTTTGTTCGGTTAGTATAGGTTAAGTCCTACTGTGTTCAATGAGACCTACTCCCCGTGTGTGCAAGATTGCAGCTTAAACCAAAGGGATTGTGCTATATCAGACAGAAAAATCGGTTCTGATGATACATTAGAGGTCTACTTGTGCAAAAACACTTATCATGCAAGTGGTCTATAAGTGTGAATCATGTAGAGTAGAGCAGTAAACTCACACAAGATCATCTGCTCCCTTCTGTGAACTTCAGATTACTTGGGAACCAGAGCAGGGGTACAGCTATAATTGAGCAGATAGGTTCAAAGAACCCAGGCCCCCAGCTCCTGAGGGCTACCCAGTTCCACCCCTCCTTATTTTCTTCATTATCTCCCTCAATCTGAGGGGCTGCCCAAGAGAGGGGTGAACATGGGCCCCCTCTCCCCTAGCTATGTCCCTGTCGGGAACTTTCCCCCACCAAGATTTTTTTTTAAAAGTGAGATTTAAAATAACAGCCAGAATGGCTCCTAAAAGAATAAGTACTTTAGTTCTTGAACATTTCTGAAGGAAAATATACTGGAGTTGGCCACCACAGAAATACAGAAAATTGGATCCAAATAGCTTACAATCCACATGACACCTATGCAGCAGAAAGATCTCATCATTTATTTGCTTGAAGCCTATTGATTTGTGAACGCCTCATTCCTGAGCATGTTACTAAGTCCCATTAATTTCAATTCTATTTACTTCCACATAATATTTTTACAATCAGTGCTTGAATTTTGGAAAGCTGCCTTGATGTTTCTGAATGCCTGAGGATTGGCAAAATTGCCATGTGAGCACTCCTGAGGACTAACAAAAGCTCCTGTATTTTGTGAATAGTCGACTGCCTAACAAAAGATGCCAAGAAACTGCTCAGATTACTTTGCAGGGCATTCAGAACCTCTGGGCATTGAGGAATGTAGCTGGCACTCAACCCTCCTGCTGTTTTCAAGGGCACTGACAACTGAATCCAAAATAAGCCCCTTCTTGTCTTCTGTTCTCCCCGAGACGCACATGTATGCAGAGCTGCCCAGACGTATAGCTGCTGCTGCTGCTGCTGCTGTCTGTATGGACTTTGAGACAGCAGATGGTCAGAAGGATGACAGTGTGAGGCAGAGAGAAAGGGAGAAGGGGCAGGTGCAGGCAAAATTGCTAATTAGATATGGAACATTAAGCTTCCATTCTAGAAAGCTGGTATTCAGCACCTTAAAAAAAAAAAGGACAATCCACAGAGGCCTTGGGATTTACTGGCAACTCCTCAATAAACCACATTCTCTGGAAGAGACTGTATCTCTCCCAGCAAAAAGGGGAGCATGCTTCTCAAAGAGAGGGAGAGGATTTTTACCACTGAGAAAGAAAATTTCCAAATTTGCTTTGAAAGTTGAGCTAGAGACGGCAGATTTGGGTAGAAAGCAGCAAACGAATCACAAGGACTGGGTATGAAAGAAACCTCACAACTCCTTATCTGATACAACAGGGATTCTCACAATATCAAGTCCAACATTTATTTGGATAGATTATTCACAGTTATGTAAAAAGGCAGCACTTACTATATTATTTCTCAATTACCTATTGTGTAGATGCAGCAGAATATTCTTGCTATACATTTCTCTTGTTATGGATTTGCCTTAAATCAGGGTCTGAAATTTAATAAAATAATGTTTTTATCATTAAGAATATTTATATATTGCTTTTCAGCAAAACATCCGCAAAACAGTTTATACAGCAAGGAATGTGAAAATGGTCCCCTGTCCCCAAGGGCCTCATAATCTAAAATGAAACATAAGGGAGACAGGAGCAACAGCCACAGGAGGGATAAATAGAGACAATTGCTCTTCCCCTGCCAAATATAAGAGAGAGGCTACTTTAAAATGTAGTTCTTTGTCCACTTAGTGGGGGTCAATGTTAATGTTCCTTGATGGTGAATAGACATTTTTTAATGGGAGTTAATTGTCAGGAGATGACTTCTTAATACAGATCTCTCTCTGAAACATTTGGAATATGGAAATCCATTGGAGTCTGCAGAAAGTTGCTTGCTGTTGCTACTTATTTTTATGTATTTATTTAAGGTTTATGGTGGTTTTATATTCATGAAAATGTCCTTATATTGTCAGTCACCTTGGACAGCTTTGTGATTTAGAAATAGGATGCACAACATTTAAATTAATAAATAAGATGCCATAAAACTCTTTTTGCTGCTACTAACTACCAGCTATTCTTCTTGATCCTTTCCTGTATGCACACCTTAGCCTTCCGTACAACAAAGAGTACATTGTTGCATTGACTTTTAAACCCTAGCTTTTGTCCTTCAGTGCCCTTTGAGGTGGCATCTGTATTAGTCTGTGAAATCCTGGCATAGGCAACCGACGACAGCAAGAAACATGCTTCACCTTCTCTCAACCCCCTTCCCAGCCCCACTTCCAATATCCAAGCAAGCAAATGATGAGAAGTTAGCAGCTTGAGGTCACAAGAGCCTTTTAAAGCTGTAGTTGCTTCTTTCTTTCTTTCCTCCAAATGAAAACAACACTTTGGTTCTGAAAGCTGCCACCTGTGCTTTAAGGAGGATTTCCCAGCCTGCCTGCCGTACTTCCACCTCAGCAGTCAGGCTGATTCTGTGCTATTTAGACCGAGTAAAAGACTGTCACAAATGTGCCTGTTTTGTTCTTGCAGTGCTGTTTACTTCATCAACATTTTTGTCCATTTTTATCAACTGACCTTCATCAGCAATCAGATTAACTTTCTTCTTTATCAATAAGAAAATATTCCTATTTCTTCTTCTTCTTCTTCTTCTTCTTCTTCTTCTTCTTCTTCTTCTTCTTCTTCTTCTTCTTCTTCTTCTTCTTCTTCTTCTTCTAGAAAAACCCTGATAATATGACAGTTGAAGCAAATTTGTCCCCGTTCTCTTCCCTGAGAATGCTGGTGTCAAATGTCTGCCAAATAGAAGCCCCTACCTAAAGCTTGGGTCTTAAGCGTTAAAAGTCACTCCATTGCTAAGACTGAGAAGCATGATGGCTTAACTAGGCGGGCCTCTGGATCTGTGACACTAAGGGTTGGTTCACATGAACACAGCCAGGCTCGCGTGTTGAGGTCAGGGACATGGCAAGAACACACTCACCCTGACATCTCTAAAAGATGTCCTGACTCCTGATGCACTGTCAGGATTAGGGGCATATCCAGGGTGGGGCAGGCAGGGCACATGCCTCGGGCGCCACTTGAAGAGGGCGCCATTTTTAAAAATGAAATTATTTTTAAAATGGCCACCGGAAACAAAATGGCTGCCACACATGCTCAAATGGCCTCTGTGAGGCCCTAGGCCATGCCAGGCTTTGCAGAGGCCATTAGAGCATGCGTGGTGGCTATTTTGTTTTCAACGGCCATTTTTTAAAAAAAATATTATTTTTAAAAATGGCCACCACACATGCTCAAATGGTCCCTGCGAGTCCCTGGGCCTTGCCAGGCCTCACAGAGGCCATTTGAACATGTGTGGCAGCCTCCAAAATGGTCACCACGCCAATCTTTGCAGGCCCAAACAGGCCCAAAAATCAGCCTGGGACAGGCTGCGATGGTGAATTAAGAGGCTGGCGTGGGAGGGGAAACCTTTGCAGACCCCCCCCCAGCCTTTAGGAAGCCCCCCGAAGGGGCTACAGGTAAAAAAAATTAATTTAATATAATATAAGTCACTGTACACATATTCAGTTTGGCACTACGTACAGAGAATCAGGGCTTGTGAATAACTAAGCTGAAGCTTATGAGCTAGGATTGTATTCATTTGCTCTTACTTTGCTTCTTGTGATAAGTGAGTTAAATGTGATGTCTTAATAATATGGCTATTAATTGTGCGTTTGTCTTTGAATCACGGTGAAATCCTTAGTATTAAGCCCCACTGGGAGTTTCTTGCTCTCTTTCTCTCATTTTAACTGTCTTTCTGAAATACTAGAATATATTCCAAGCAGTGACACAGTTTGCTCTGCATATCCTTCAATTATTTTCAGAGTATCTGGGAAAAGTCAAATTCTCCATTTATTTTTAAAACTTATGGAATAGTGATGTTACAATGCATAGTAGAGAATTAGACAGGCACTTCTGTTTAGTTTTCCAAGTACATAGTATTTGGGTATTTCATGAGCCCCAGCATACTGAAATTTATAGTTTTCCAGCATTTTTTGGTCTGGCTACATCCACAGCTAAATAGTTTTTGAAAGATTAAAAGATTAACGAGCCTGACTTGTATTTTTTAGCTGATATTATGGTAAAGTTTTCTGAAAGACGGGTGTCAGATGTTTGGAAAGGGGGCGCAATTTCAGTGCTTGCCCTAGGCGCTATTTTCCCTAGATACGCCTCTGGTCAGGATGTCCTTTAATGGCACAAGAGGGGTATTTATCCTTAGTGTCCCTCTACATGCACTCCAGAACCTTGTGGAGCACACATAATGGGACAATTTGGATGAAAGCCCCTCATGTGATTAAAGGATGTTCCAGCAATGTTTCAGGATGTTGTTTAGTGAAGTCCTGCTATGTACCTGCCCTCAACACTTAAGCCAGTGGATACTTATCCTAATCGGCTCTGTCTAATAAAGATGCTGCCAATCAACTTCCCAAAGCTCAAATGTTCTCATATTTTAAATTTTGAAGTAAAATACTGTCACATACAGACTTTGAACTGTGCAGATTCAACTCATTTCAAAAATTTCTGGAATTTCAGTTTTAGAAAATTGTTAGAAGAATCCACACTTTTTCTGTGTGAACCTCATAAAAATTTCAAACATTAAGCTGCATCTTCAAGGTCACTACACTTTTCCATGCAACATTTTAGTTAGTTAGTCTGACTCATACATGTGTGCTAGAGACTTAAATCTAAAGATCCAGCCAGTTATTTCACATTAGTATGTGACTTTCAGCTCCCGCTGGCACTTTGGATGATTGCAGTCTTGGTTACCTGCTCCACAGCCTCCATTTTTGCTGCCCTTTGTGGGATTTTGTTTTTTTGTTTTAATTCTACCAGAGTTTTTAAGGTGGTACTAACAGCCTCAAAATCATCCTGTGCCCAAGCCCTATGTGAGATTTTTCTCATACTTTAGACTGTTTGCCTCTTCCTCCCCCAAACATAAAACTCCTTCTATCCTTAGGCCCGGCATGGGGATTTCACTTTCAGTCTAATCCACCTGTTGTTTCCCTTCCAGTTAATATTCTATTGACAGTCAATATTCTATTTACAATATTCTATTGACTCCGCTAATCTCATTTAAGGGGAGGGATGTTTTGTGGGGTTTGCTGCCTGGAGCCCTGTGGCTCCTGTAGCAGCACACAACCAGGAGGAGTCAGGCTAGGCTCGTTTAGCCTGGTTCTTCTTGGTCGTGAGAATAGCCTCTGTGCATCATATAGATAACCAGATTTTAAAAACCCACTCCTGCAAGATGCATCTAATGGGCTGAATCTTGCAGGAGACATTTTAATGTGTGGTTCATGGAATCATGTGCATCCCCAAGATACTACGTTTGTTTTAAAGTTTTGTTTTTTTTTAAAGTGCTGGTGCAGCAGATTCACTCAGATTGAGAATGGGATGGGTGGGGGGGGGAGCTGGCCATGCACCATACAATATCTATGCATGTTAGCTCAGCTGACATCTGCATCCTGGAACATGGGGGAGGAAGCAGAAGCCAGCTGAGCTGACCATTGAATTCCTAGTGCTCACACCTGGCTGTGATTACATTCGAGAGCACAATTTGCCTAGAGGTCCAGCATGGCTGTCTTATTGAAACCTCAGTGCCACCAGGTTTTTGTGGGGGTTTTTTTCACCTTCAGAACAGATGGATCCTATTGTCTGACCATCTGCCTAAGAATTTGGGAGGATCTGTGGATCCATGAGAAAGGTCATATTAAACCTGGTCCTAAGAGGGTGAATGTCGAAGCAAGACAACTCCTTTTTGCTGCCCTTTGTAGGGTTTTGTTTTTTGTTTTAATTCTACCAGAGCTTTAAAAGTAGCTGGATGTCAACCCAATTGTAAGTAAGTAAATTTATTTATTGTTGTAACCACTGGTCATAACGTAACAAAACATACAACATAATACAACATTAAAACAGAGCAAAAAACATGAAATATAACATAAGCATAACATAACAGAAAAGGGGGGGGGCAAAATCTTAATAAGATACAATTAAAACCAATAACTTTAAAAACCTATCTGCAGTTACATAGATAAATAAAGCATATAGAATAAGACTAGACCTCCACAATTTAGAAAAAGGCTTAGTAGATATAAATCTTTTTTAAGTTTAAAAGACAACAAAGCAAAGGTAGCAACTTGGTAACTAACATATGGAATCGCATCCACAAGAAGGTAGTTTAAACATGCCACATTTGAACCCTTAAATGTACCAATAATCTGCCTCAGCATTTTTCCCTGATCACATCATAAAAGGGACAGTGTAGGACATAATGGAAAATGTCCTCCACTTGCCCTGAACCACAAGGGCAAAGATGCTGCTCCATTGGGAGTTTGTGAAATCTACCTTCAAGATATGCTATAGGCATAGTTTGAAAGCGATACGTTGGTAAATGCCTTCCTCAGTGGTGCACAGGTGAACTTAACCAGGTAATGCAAGAAACATCTATGTTTCTCATATTGACAGTACCAAGATGAAAACTTTGAGGACTGCAGCACAGCGGCGTGGCGTCTCAGCTAGCATCCCACTTAAGGAGACAATCTCTGATTTTAATCTGCTCCAAGGTTTAAGTTCCTCTATCGAGGGCAGGGCATACAATTGCAAAATATAGGACAGTAAATTTGTCCACTGATTCCCATCTTATATAATACAAGTAGCAGGGTTTAATTAAATAATGTTCTGGGAAGCTGTTTAATTTCTTAAAATACTTTAGCAATGCCAGATGTACTCTAACGGATATTGAGGGCAGCCCTACCTCCATTTTTAGATAAGCAGCAGGAGTGTCCTGGGGGAGGCCCAGAATTTTCCTTAGGGAATTGTTTTGAACTATTTCCAACTGAGCGGTAACTTTCTCATCCCACTCCCAGATCTCAGCACCATAAAGAGATATCACCTTGCCCTGGAAAATTTTAAGAGCAGGAGCTATTAATGCCCTCCTTTGGATTTTTTTTTTCTTTTCCAAATAGTCCCCACCGAGCATCGGGCAGTTGTTAGAGCAATGTTAAGGTGTGCCTTCCATCCAAGAGACTTTATGGAAGGAAACACCCAACTACCTAAAAGAAGAGCATTGCTCTATTTGTTGAGCATTGATTGACCACCTGCTGAACATGACCACTTTTGTTTTGTCATAATAAATCCTTAGTTTCTTCTTTTCACAATCATCAGCCAGTCTAACCAAAAGAGGCGCTCTTACCCATGGACTTCAGGGCCGAAGTCCAGGACCTCCACACCCCTGGGGCCCCCCAAATCCTATTTAGTCTGGGTGGTGTGGTTTGTGCCTACAAGAACGTACCTGTTAAAAAATGCTGCTTTAACTTGCAGCGGGGGTGGGTGGGTGAGGTGTCCAAAGGCCATTAGGTCCAGGCTCCAAAATTACCTAGGTGCACTTTTGCTAACTAGCATTCTTCTAAGTCCAATCTTAGCACAAGAAACAAGTGCCATATAACTGACATACATTAAGATCGAGACTTTGCGTCCACTGAGTAAGAGAGGGAATTCCCCCCCCCATTCCATAGCCAATAAAATATCACTGATATAAACATTGAATTAAAAAGGAGCCAATAAGCAACCGTGTTTAACACCTCTCTTCAATGAAATAGGATCAGTTTGATGTGGATCCATGAGAAAGGTCATATTAAACCTGGTCCTAAGAGTGGGAATGTCAAAGCAAGACAACTCAGTTGTTGCTGCCTTTTGTGGGTTAAAAAAAAATTCTACCAGAGTTTTAAAAGTAGCCAGACGTCAACCCATTTAAGGAATTTGTCAGTCAGAAGAGAAACCAAAGCAAATTGCAGAGCTCAGCTCTCACAAGTTCCTTTGGTGACTCACAGCATAACCATTCAAACCAGTTTTTCTCTATCGCCACCAGCATTATTCTGGCCAGACTATAGGACTACGATGAGATGAGTAGATTAGCAAAGTATTTAGGGACTGAATTCACCCTGATTTCTGGACCTTGTTTTCTCTTTCCCCTCTTCTCCACCAGACAGATTATTTCCCACCCAAAGAGGTTGTGACCTCTGGCGGCTGCTGCGAAGGGCTGTGAGGAAGACAGGAGCTCGCTGCCTTCGCCGACAAGCAGCCACCCTCCTTCCGACCGCCCTGCACGGCCACATGATGAGTGGCAGCGCGGCGGCGACAGGGGCTGGGAGCGGGAGGACTTCCATCTCCCGCATTCCAAAGTGCCATGGTGAGGCGGCTGCTCTCATTAGTGAAGCCGGCACAGCTGCTCTCCCCGCCCAGCTCACTGCCAGAAATGGCGGCTGGCCAGGGGGAGGCCTTTTAACCTAGCGGCAATCATTCACACGATTGCCTGCAGAGGTTAAGCGAACCACAGCTTTGTTTAATCTCAGCTAAATGCAGAGTTTAAAAATTGGGCTGGCGGGGGCGGAAGTGCCCAATTGGGATTGGGAGCAATTCCAGCATTCCACAGGAGCAGCCCAACCCAGGCTGGGCTGCTCGTGTGAACAGCCTCACATGCTTTCATTTATTGCATGAAATCACCACTTCTTGGCAATTCAAAAGGAGGGTCTGCATTTGGGGGTAAGAAAAAGTGAGACTTTAAAATGGCAATCCTTTTGGAGAAGTTACATACAGCTTCAGGGGTGGAAAGAATGCTCTTCTGTTCTGCAACTAACATCTTTAATGGTTTAGCAACAATTCAACCAGTAAATGTATCCAAGGTATCAATATGATATTTCCCTGTGTAAAAAATACCACAAGTCGATGAGATCATAAGGGGCTTTCAGAAGGAATTTTTATCGCAGGCTCATGCCATGATTTAATGTTTTCCTAGAAGCTTTGGCATATTGAACTAGAAAATGGTCAAAAGCAGGGGGAAAAAATACAAGAACAACTAAGATGACTGCATCTGGAGGACATTTACATTCTGGTTCACAGCCTACTTAAGTTTAAGAATTTTGATTTAATCGGATGCAGAGCCCAATTCTATGAATGTTTACTCAAATGAGCCCCACTGTGTTCATCCAAATATGCCCAACTAAATATGTATGGCATTGCAGTCTTAGTCCTGTTGGCCTGAACCTAAGCTTAATGTTGCAAGATCCTGATGTATTGCTTGGGGCGAGTCTCTAAAAGGGTTGGCAAAACAGTGCAAAATAAATCATGGGGAAAGGCAGGAACAATAACACTGACAATAGGAAAAACACTCTCTTCTCTTAATCCATTTAGGAAATTCTTAAGAAAGCAACGAAAGACCATCTAGAAGCATCCAAACAAGTCAAACCGACTCAGGTTTGATGCCAGGTTCAATAACTCCTCTAAATCAGGAACGTTCCTCTGAATTCTGATTTCAGTCTGTTCGGAGAGCCTGTAAAAACAGATGTTTTTCTGGAGGTTTGTGGTAGGATAAGATACACAGAAGGGTTGTGTGTTTTTTGTTTGTCGGTGTCTATCCTGCCGTTCATTTCATCAGAGACCACATCAAATAGCAGCTTGTAAGAAGGCTAATAATTCTAGGACAGTAGGGAGAAGACAGACAATACCAGCAACATTCCTTCGCAATGTGTGTTGCCCTGTGAAGTGGGGGGAGGGGGAGAGAAAAGGAAAGAAATTACAGGTCTCTACTTGACTGCTCCTGCATCAGCAGATGATAACTAGGTGACTTAACTGTCCATTTTTCTATTTGGGAGTGGTGTCGAGTGTAAGGTGACTCCCTTCCTTGTGCTTCTGCTAATTTGTGCAGTTCTGTTTTAAGAATTGCAACAGTAGGACCTGAATGATCTCCGATGGGAAAATAACTACAGCCAAATGTCTTACTATCGGGATGTTTTCTTTACTAGTCATCTAAAACTAACATTCATAGCTGTAATGCCACAAATGTAGGTCACACCATGACTGTCTGAGGTCTAGTCAGCTATCCTATTCTTACCGGCTTAGATGCTGATCAGCAAGTCATGCACTTGTGGGATTCAGGCTCACTGCTTCTGTGTCACTTACCAGTCTGCTGCTGCTCCTAGAACAGGTATGGAGGCTCCATGCTAATGACACAGTGAGTTAGAGCAAATGCACCCAACTCCGATTGGGAATGCTGGGCATCAGATGTAGCTTCTCTGATGCACCATGTTTTTAGCCACCTAATGGTGCAGCGGGGAAGTGACTTGACTAGCAAGCCAGAGGTTGCCGGTTTGAATCCCTGCTGGTAGGTTTCCCAGACTATAGGAAACACCTATATCAGGCAGCAGCGATATAGGAAGATGCTGAAAGGCATCATCTCATACTGCACGGGAGGAGGCAATGGTAAACCCCTCCTGCATTCTACCAAAGACAACCACAGGGCTCTGTAGTAATCAGGAGTCGATATTGACTTGATGGCCCACTTTACCTTTAATGACAGACTGGTAAGGGCCATGGAAGCAGTAAACCTGCATCCCACTTGGTTTGTGGCTTGCTGAGCAATATGTAAACCACTGAGCTATAGTTGTCAATGCAGTATTGACAGAACCATGGATGGAAGGTGCTGGACTACTGCAAATATTATTGATTGATTGATTTACACAGTCAGAAAGGTGTTATTGACTGGTTTGTTTTATCTAGACATTGAGTCCTTCCCAAGGACCTGGGATGGCTGAATTTTATTATCAATGTTGTTGCTGTTATTATAGATATTGTCACAGAATATAGGCTGCTCCCAGTAAAGCTGCTTTTTGTTTTTGGCTGATGGTGATTTCTGTGGCCCCTATGGTGTTGAGGTGCTCTTCAAGTTGTTCTGGAATTGCACCTAGGGCGCCAGTTACCACTGGGATTCTTTTGGTCTTTTTCTACCACAGACTTTCAATTTCAATTTGTAGATCTTTGTATTTTGTGATTTTTTCTATTTCTTTTTCTTCTATTCTGCTATCCCCTGGTATTGCTATGTCGGTTATTTTAACTTGTTTCTCTTTCTTCTCAAGTACAGTTATATTTGGAGTATTGTGTGGCAGATGTTTGTCTGTTTGTAGTCGGAAGTCCCATAATATTTTTACATCTTCATTTTCTTCAACTTTTTCAATTTTATGGTCCCACCAATCTTTGGCTACAGGTAGCTTGTATTTTTTGCAGATGTTCCAGTGTATCATCCCTGCTACCTTGTCATGCCTTTGTTTGTAGTCAGTCTGTGCGATCTTTTGACAACAGCTGATTAGGTGGTCCACGGTTTCATCTGCTTCTTTACAAAGGCGGCACTTGCTGTTTGTGGTTGACTTTTCGACTTTTGCTGCTCTTATTGCAGTTGTTCTTAGTGCCTGTTCTTGTGCAGCCAGTATTAAACCCTCCGTTTCTTTCTTCAAGTTGCCATTCTTAAGCCATTGCCAGGTCTTGGTGATGTCTGATTTTCCAGTTATATTGTGCAAATATTGACCATGCAATGGCTTATTTTTCCATTTTTCTGCTCGGTTCTTGACTTGTTCTTTCTTGTAGGCCTGCTTTGTTTCATTGGTGTTGAATAGTTTCTCGTCCTTGACCATTTTAAGTGCATCTTCTTCACTGTCCTTGATATATTCTTCAAGTCCTCTTTTCTCCTCCTCTACTGTTTGATGGACTTGCAGCATTCCTCTTCCACCTGAGCTGCGAGGGAGGTAGAGCCTATCGACATCACTGCGGGGGTGCAGAGCATGATTGGTGGTCATTATTTTCCAGGTCTTACGATCTAGCCTCTCTAGCTCTGCCTGGGTCCAGGCTATTATTCCTGCAGTGTATCTGATAACAGGTATAGCCCAGGTGTTTATGGCTTGTATGGTGTTCCCGTCATTGAGTTTGGACTTGAGGATTTTTCTAACTCTCCTGATGTATTCACTTCCAATTTTTCTTTTAACTTCAGTGTGTGCGATGTTATCCGCCTGTAGAATGCCCAAGTATTTGTAATGTTCTTTCTTTTCCAGGTTCTTGATCTTGCTTCCATTGGGCAGTTCTATTCCTTCTGTTTTTGTTATTTTTCCTCTGTTCATTATTAGTGCAGCACACTTGTCTAGTCCAAACTCCATTGCTATATCGCTACTGAATATACGGACAGTGTTTAGCAGTGATTCAATTTCTGACTGGGACTTTCCATACAACTTCAGATCATCCATGTACAGCAGATGGTTGATTTTACTTGATGTTTTAGATGTTTGGTATCCAAGGCCTGTTATGTTTAGTATTTGTGAAAGTGGAGTCATGGCGATTACAAACAACAGAGGGGATAGTGAGTCCCCTTGGAAAATACCTCTTCTAATGCTAACCTGTCCAAGTGTCTCGCCATTGATTGTTAACTGTGTACTCCACATGCTCATTGCTTTTTTTTATAAATATCTGAATGTTTTTGCTGACACCAGTTGTTTCAAACATTTTAGTATCCATGTGTGAGGCAATGAGTCGAAGCACTTCTTGTAGTCAATCCATGCAACACTTAGATTGGTTTTTCTTCTCTTGCAATTTTCTAAAATCATTTTGTCAATCAGCAGCTGGTCTTTTGTGCCTCTGGTGTTCGGGCAATTTCCTTTCTGTTCAACTGGAAGCTGTTAGTTAATAAGTGTTGCATCACTTCACCTGCTATTATTCCAGTTAATAATTTGAACATGGTTGGCAGGCAGGTTATCAGTCTATAATTACTTGGAACTGCACCTTTTGCTGGGTCTTTCATGATGAGATGAGTTTTCCCAGTTGTTAGCCATTGTTCAATATCACCTCCTTGCTAAATGTGATTGAACTGTTTTGATAGTTGTTTATGAAGGCTTGTTAGGTGTTTAAGCCAAAAGCCATGCAGTTCATCATCGCCTGGTGTAGTCCAATTTTTAATTTTCTTTGCTCTTTCACTTATTAATTCTGGTGTTATTATTAGATCTTGCACTTGTTGGTTACATTTTTCGACCTCTTTCACCCAGCCTGCTTTTTTATTATAGTCTATTGGATTGTCCCATAATTTCCCCCAGAATTGCACTGTTTCTTCTTTATTTGGTGTTTCTACGTTTCTTGTAGTTTCTCCTTCTGTGGTTTGGTAGAAACGTCTCTGATTTGATTGGAATTGGAGATTCTTCCTGTGTTGTGTAATTCTGGCTTTGTATCTGCTAATCTTCTTTGACACTGCTGTTATTCGCTGTTTTATTATTTCCAGGACTTCTCTAATTTTCCTTGAATCTAGGTGGTATTTTTAGATCAGATACTGTTTGGTGTTTTCATTCTTCATCATCTTGTCTTTCATATCTTTCAATTTAGTAGCAATTTACTAATCTAATCTTCCATTTAGGTGATGTACTACTTTCTTTTTTTACAGGTCCACTGATCTTATATCCGAGCTCTTGTGTTGTTATTGTTGCTGCTTTGTACATTAGTTGGTTTGTTTCTTGCAAAATATTGGTTGTTATTTCTGCAAGTGCAGCATTGACATCTTTTAATGCCTGAGCAAGTTGTTTTTTGGCAACTGTTTTTAGAGCTGGAAGTCGAACCCTGGTGGTTGTTTGGTTCATGTGCTCAGATATTTTTTGCTTTAGTTCTTGTTGCTTTTCTGTTAAATGGCATTTGGGTTTTTGAGGTGAAGGCAAAGGGGATGTTGCCTGGTTTTGATTTTGGAACAGCTCAGCAACAGTGGCATCTTCTATTTCCAACACCTCCTCCACCTGTGCCTGAGCAACTTCTTCAGTTGGTAGTAATTCTTCTTCCATATCTTGAGCCTGTGTTGCTCTTTGCAGTTCTTCCAGCTCAACTTCTGTGAATACTTTATTTCTTATTATGAATCTTCTCTGGTCTGCTAGCCTTTGTTCTGTTATTTCTGTATCTGGATGCTTCTCTTTCCAAATCTGGTACATTCTTTCAAAATAACCTCTTCTAGTTGGACTAGACTTGTAATAGCAGATCATTACTTCCTTGTTGGCATTTTTTGTATATTTTTTCCGGTTAAGCGATGTTTCTTCCAGTAACCTTGCAGTCTCCAGCCCTAGTTGCTTAACTGAAGATCCTGAGTCCTGTAGCCCACCTGCCACAGATGTCCAGGGACTCTAGCACCTGGCGCGGTCCTTGTTGACCTGGGCGATGACCGATTCGGTATAGATTTATTAAAGTTACGTCTCACCATATTGTTGATGGGAGAGGTACTCTTCGTCTGGCTCCTCTGGTGAGACCTGTCCAGTATGGTTGGACCTCTGGCATAGCTCTCACCTTCCTCAGAGCATGCAAGCCCCAGAACCACACCAAGGTAGTGCCTCACTGGGGCATGATGATGATGATGATTTTATTTAATGCCCACCATTTCTCCTAGGATCTGGAAACAGCACACATGGGGGTTATCCCATTTTACCTTCATAACAACCCTGTGAGTCAAATTATGCTGAGAGCTTCAGGGCTCATCAAGGATTTGAACCCAAATCTCCCTAATCCAAGGCCAACACTCTATCCAAAACACCACACTGACGCTTTGCTTTGGATTTTTTTATCCACATCACAACATTCCTCATAGTATACAATCAACATCACCTCCCCTGTATGTGATTACCAAAGTCAAGCTGTAGTAACCATTAGTCATACACGGCAGTGACCTTGCCTACCTTCTACCTTGGACTATGGGTCACTTCACATGTTACAAACTTTTTCAGACACAGTGAATAATATCTATGTGAAAAAGTATGAATCTTACAGTTTCTGAGGGCAGAAACTATATTACATGTAGTTCTATGATGCTTCCCTCCACTCCACAAGTCGTCTCTCAAATCAAGTGGGTGATTTCATATTGTCCGTCACTTCTTACTGAGAGGAGGACCAAAGTGTGGCTCAGGAAGAAGGTGATACCAGGAAGAAGGAAGTTGGGGAGCCATGGTGCAGTTTTGAGTGGACAAATGGCTGGGAGAATATCCTTTGTAACATTTGTCCAAATTGCCCCCAACTGCTTTTCTCCCCAAGAGACAAAAGAGATAAGACTCTATAATGTTTATTTCTTGGGAAGAAAAACTGCTGCGGGGCATCAAGAGCAGATAAGTGACTTGCAAATAGTGGCAGAAGCGGTGGGGCTAGGGGCATTGGCCTCCAATGTTTTTTTTTGGGGGGGGGGGTTCCTTGGACTTCCCCCACCTTGCCTCTCACCTCACCTGATGTCTTGCTGCCTCCTCCGCCACTCCCAGGATGTCGGTAGAGGAACTAAACAGGATGCCACCAGGCATGTGAAAAGCGAGCAGGGAAGTGGTGGCGGGTGCACATATGTCCAGGGGCGTAGCTATAATTGAGCGAAAGGGTTCAAAGAACACAGGCCCCCAGCTCCTGAGGGCCCTCCAGCTCCAGCTCCCCCTATTTTCTTCATTATCTCCCTCACTCTGGGGGCCGCCGGAGAGAGGGATGAACATGGGCCCCGTCTCCCCTAGCTACGCCCCTGCATATGCCACTTCCTGACTGGTTTTTCGCATGCAGTTTAGTACTGCTACTGCCATTAAGATTATTATTATTATTTTGATTTCTATACCGCCCTTCCAAAAATAGCTCAGGGCGGTTTATACAGAGAAATAATAAATAAATAAGATGGCTTCCTGTCCCCAGAGGGCTCACATTCTAAAACGAAACATAAGATAGACACCAGCAATAGTCACTGGAGGTACTGTGCTGGGGGAGGATAGGGCCAGTTGCTCTCCCCCTGCTAAATAAAGAGAATCACCATGGTAAAAGATGCCTCTTTGCCCAGTTGCCAGATGGTGGCAATCCAAAAAAAGAGTTTTTAAAAGTCATGGCGCTGGCCTTGGACCCTTTGGGGGCATAACATTCTTGCTTGCAAAGAAAGGATTAAGCAGTGCCTCTATACTTTGTGGTCCTCTGCTCAACCTGAAACCAACAGAAGCTGCTTTTCCAAATAAAATAATACCCCTAGGCAGGGGTGCCAACAAGACCGTCTGGGCCTAGCCCACTAGGGATTGGGGGCACACTCCCCCCACACCTCCCCCATACACAATGTATTGACAAATGTGCAGGGGCTGCTGTATTCTCCTGCTATGCAGTGTGGTGACTCACAGAAGCAGGCCCCAGGCCCACAGCCCCACTTTTGATTATTAAACTCAATCATAACACACACACACACACACACACAATATTATAATACATTATCTATGAAAGTGGAAGCAGCAGAGAGAACTAGTATAACCCTGAGTTTCTGTAGCCTTGGAAGTTCATTGAATTACTTTTGGCCCTTGTGGGTTGCCATAGGGAACTGTCTGTGAGGAAAACCATTCTGAGGAAGAGACTGTATGAGGAAAAGAAGAAGATCTTGAGAAGGAATGAGATCAAGGGCCCATTCGGATGACAAATGAAACAGGAGGTATACTTACCTGAGGTTAACCTCAGAAGCCAAGAGGCATACCACAGATGATCTGGCAGCTGCAATTCCATTGCCTTCACCTGGAATCTCCCTCCTGTTTCCTTTTCCGCTGAGCACAACACTTGCCTGGCACCATTGGCCCTGATATGAGAGAGGACGTCCTTGCATGAGGAGCTTTTGTGCAAACCCAGGTCACTGCATTCAAATGACACAATGGGGTCAGCAGAGCACTGGTTGCAGCAAGCTACCAACTTCAAACCGAGGGTTCAGTCTTCAGTTTGAAGGTAGCAATGGAGTCACGGTTGTGGGATTTTCCCGCATTTGTTGGGATGATGATGAATGCTGATCTCAGGCAACTGAGGGTTGCCATGTTGTCCAAAGTGGGCCTAAGAAGGAGAAGATTCTGGAACAAGAAGAGGAAGGACAGAGACTGGACTGTTGAAAAGGAGAACCAAACACCAGCTTTCTGCTCTCCAGCATCACTCAGTAAGAGTCTGCACCAGAAGCCAGAGAGACTGAGGCCCCATACCTGCAGAGAAGCTTGAGGAGCAGCTGCTTAATTGATCCCGTGTGGATTACAACATTCTGTGAGAGTGACTCCTGTAGTCTGTTTTGCTTGTTTGCTTCTACCCTTCTGAGCAAGAGACTGGGGTTTTTGTTTGAATCTATTATATTAATTCTCCTGGGTGTGCCTTGGAATGTGCATCCCAGCGCCCAGCTGATTGGCTGGGCGGTGGACACGCCTGATTGGCTGAGGTGCACTCGGGAGGATTGGTTGCTGCAGCAGCGGCAGGCCCAGCTGCCGAGGCCAGAGGGAGTGGTGGGCCCGGCCGCAGAGGCAAGGCCCAGGAGGGGGGAAAGAAAGGGGGGGCAGAAGTAGTGGTGGGGAAGAGAGGCAGCTGGGCCCGGAAGCGGAGACTGGGGCAGAAGGTGGTTGGGAGGAAGAGGTAACTGCCGGCCCCAAAGAGTGCACAGATGCTCTGTGTGGGGTCAGCTAGTTACGTATATGTGCTGTAAACA
The DNA here is from genome assembly GCF_027244095.1 of Hemicordylus capensis. Classification (NCBI taxonomy): domain Eukaryota; kingdom Metazoa; phylum Chordata; class Lepidosauria; order Squamata; family Cordylidae; genus Hemicordylus; species Hemicordylus capensis. The sequence goes on along the minus strand of NC_069659.1, from coordinate 297,274,446 downwards.
AAGTGTCTAGATCCCACTCATGGAAAGGCTTTGTCCTTGTGACTCTGGGGAGGTAGAATCCATAGAGAGGAGCATGTGCTCCTGTCATGTCCCTTTTATAAAGACAGCCATGACAAGCTCATATCTCCCCTGCTTCTCAAATACCCTGGTTGCTGCTCTCGGATGACAATCAGACTTTCACATACAATACTGCCAGGTTCTGCGGGGGCAGCGTGCAAGATCTGCGGGTCCTGATCACCAGTCAATACCCCTTGCAGCAGATTTTTAACTACTGATCATTTTACCTGATTGCATAATTTTAATTTGCTCCTCTACTTCACATGTTAGCTTTTATATGTTATATTAGCTATTTTATATTTTTAGATGCCCTACTTTTAAAGATAGTTATATACTTACCCTTGTTTTATCTCTACTCTATTAATCTCCCTACAGCTTCTAGGATTATCCTGCTGTATCTTATTTTATTAATGACCCACAGTTTTTAGAGTTGTCTTTTACTACTACTAATAATAATATAATCATAATCATAATTTTATCGGCTAATTATAGTTAGGGATTCACAGCATTTTAGGTGTATCTATCTGGTTTATAATAATTTTAATGATTGTTTAATTCCGTTGTATCTGTACTATATCCTGTGCTGGTCTTTGACCGTAATAAAGATGATTGATTGATTGAACAAAGTGTGTATTTGTTTTACTTGATTACTTTAAGTATTGTTAATGAGTAAATTTGCCTGTAAATTTATTTTAGTATTGGTCTCTGGAGCAGGGGTGTAGCAAGGTTGGAGTGGGCCCAGAGACAAGATTTTAAAATGCCCCCCCTCTGAAGTAAAATGTATATCTATCTATCTACCTATCTACCTATCTCCTATGTGCCACAATAGAACATCATCCTAAATTATTTTTTTTAAGGTTTTGTAAATTGTGGACGATGCAAGTCATTTAATGGTACTAGAGAAAGACGCGCTGTTCTGGAAGCTCCAGGTCTTAACACTCACATCACTTTCAGAGGATGAATACAACTGAAGGAAGCCCGGGCGGGTGCATGGCTTAGGGAGTCAGTCATGTGACTTGCCTCTGGGGGGGGGCCAAGGCAGTGGGCCCCCAGACAACCGTCTCCCCTTGCCCTATTGTAGTTACACCCCTGCTCTGAAGTGCGGACTATAGAAGAAATAGGATAAGATTACACTAGGTGAGGCTAGGAGCTCTCTCCCATGCTTTGTGAAGGTGCCTCCATTGCTGCTCTTCCTTTCTGAACAAGATCATGGAGGAAGGAAGTGGCTGATGAGATCTGGCCACTCGAGCAATTCACTCCCTAATGATGCCCTTGGTGCTGAGCAGCATTCCTCCCATAATGTAAGACACACCAAGCAGCTATTTTTATTTTATTTTTTTATTCCACCCTGCAGCCCAGATCACCACCTGCCTGCCCAGTGTCTCTGTAAAGATACCTGAGGCCAGCACTTTTGCAGCAGCAAGGAGGAGAGGCTGAGCGGACAGGCAGGTGGGGTGGCACTTCTGCTGCCTCTGGGCTTAGTATGAGAAGTTCTGTTCTCCCCCACTGTGAGCAGTCCTGGCCCTAGCTAAAATAATCATGGAACTACACATCCTGAATGTAGTCCTTCCATTTCAGGTACAGCCAGAAGGAAACCAATGCACACAGTTTACAAGGAACACACTTTTTTTGTTTTTTTTGTTTTATTTTTGGCCAATGCAGGGCCGGTGGGGGGCGAGACAAGAGGTGAAACTATTTTTATATTTGTCTGAATCATTTCTTTATTTTATTTAAAATATTTATACCCTGTGCTACCATGCCACCATGTTCAGAGTAAGAGCAATGTGCTATAATATGAAGAGATTTGAACCACCTGTAAGATCCCGCTTTTTCCTGTGGAAACTGTCCTACCATTATTTTGAATACCTTATTAGACTGATCTTCCTGTTGCCCCTTAGCCAAATACTAGACATTTGACTCTGAATCTGTTCACAGAAGCCAACTGCAAATTCCAGTTTTAACACCAGCAATCAAAGTCAAGTTCCTTACGCTCTGAGAATGCCACTTCTGCAACACCAAACCACTTACATAACTGTAAGATGAGGCACAGGCCAACAGAGACAAGATCTTAATTGTTCCTGGTGTAAAATTACTCTGTCTGTAAGCTTTTTTCTTTTCACAGAAAAATGCAGTCACAGCGAAATGAAGGCTTTGTGGGATACCTTAAGGATCTCTCATACAATGAAGTGGTGTTATTCATGTCTCAGGGGATGGGCCACAATCACAGAGGTCAGGAATGAAACCATGGCTGGGATTTGGAAACTGAAAACCAGTTGACCTTCTGGTTCTTTCCAATCTTACCGTTCTATAATTTTATGGCTGTATCCGATTTGGCTTGGTGGGGCAAGCAGCCAGTCACCAGACAGGTAGTCTTCCCATACAACTGAGTGGAGAAACAATATTGCAGGGGTTTAAAATCATTGTGCTGAGGATATCAGGAAATGTAGATTAGCACAGGATTTATTCTGAACATAGAATATTAGTTTTCATATTACAGAATGTCCATTTCTTGGGTGAGAAAAATAGAATTCCCCCCCAACTTGGTTCTGAAGTTTGCAAGCCCAGGGTATTATCAGCAAAGGACACTATAATATTACCCTATAGGCAATGATAGGGGCATATTGATAATTCCTCGCGTTTATCCCACCCTCCCTTCAAAGAGCCCAGTCATCCGTTGCCAACCATGGTTTCACCAACCACAGTTTTGAGTATCTGCAAATGGGAAATTGTGTCCAGTATCGCCAATCGTGACCCAAGTATCACCAGTTGGCAAAGTTTTTTAGTGACGGGGAGGTGGGTTAGCAATTTGGGTGGGGGTTCAGGGGTTCAATATGCTCATTCCTCTTGCTGACACTTGCTGACCCTTGCCTCATGATTAAGTGCCTGAATAATTTGGGGGATTCAAACAATTTCCAGAGGTTCAATCTGTTCATTCTTCTAGGTGACTCTTGGTGATATTAAGGTATTTGGGGGGATTTTTCCCAATTAAAAAAAATCAATCACCTTTGTGCCCCGTTGTTCACACTTACAGCAGGACTTGTCTGAAGAGGGAAGAGCCCTACCTGTGAAAGTGGGTGCTTCCATGATTGCTTGTCTGAAGAGGGAAGAGCCCTAAGTGTGATGGCATTCACTTCCATGATTGCAAGACTGGATCGATCCAGCCTCATACTCACAAAGGTGCCTGCCACCACAGGTAGGGCTTTTCCCTCTTCAGACAAGCCCCATTGTAAGTGTGAATGGTGGAGTGCAAGGCTGATTGATGGAGTGGGGGTGGGACCTCCTCCTACTTTGCACTGCTGCACACAGCTACAGTCATGCAATTTTAAAATGTTGGAATCAGGCTATTGAGACATTATACTGTACATATGCACAGGTGTCGATACACATCTGTATGCATGTTCATTTGAAAAGTGAACCTGGGTTAAGACCCCATCAAATGCAGATACTATACTTGCATTGAACATAACATGTGAATAACTGTATGTGCATGCAGAACTGTATATGCGTACACTGCACAGACACATAGTATGTGCACTGAAATAACATGTACATAAGGTTTTAATCTTTCCTACTTTTGCCATTAATACAATGTTTGATTTTTACTAAAGACAGTGACTTGTGGAGCGTAAGCTTTGCATGAAGAAAGACACATTTCTGGCATCTCCAATTAAAAGGATCTCAGACAGAGGGACTAGGAACGTACCCAGTAGTGCTGAGATAGATGGACCAGTGATCTCATATGGTCTCACACTATAAGGCCATCTACAGTGGCATCTCTGTGTACCTGAGGCAGGACAGGGCACCAAATGGCACCTACCCTGTGCCACCTCCCTTGGTATTAAAAAACCAAGGGCAGACGGAGGGTATCTTGCCGCCTCACTGGCACCCTAATAATAATCTGCTGCCTGAGGTGACTGCCTCACCTTGCCTCATGGAAGGGCCATTTGATCTGTAAAGTTCATATGAGGCTCAGGCAACTTAGCTCTTGAAACAGGGAAGTGGGGTCATAGCTCAATGGTAGAGCTCATGCTTCCAGGTTTAATATTTGCACATTCAATTAACGGAGGGATCTTAAGCAGTGAAACTGGGAAAGACCAAGACCTAGGAAAGCTGATGCAAGAGGAGGCAATCTTGGGCTAAATGATTAAATATAATGCAGCTTCATATGCTCACTCTAATATTCATTGGTATTGCAGGGCTGGGAAAAAAATGTTCACGTTCCTCCTCTTTCTGGCCTTTGTCTCACCCTTCTTCCTTCATCTTCAGAGCTCTTTTTTTGTTTTTGATCTTGTTAATAGTGAATTTTCTTCCTATTCACCCATTCTGCTAAAAACTTTGTCCATTTTGTCTGGTAATTTATTTTAGCAGAAGCTACACCCAGCAATTTTGTTAACCCACAATCCAGCTACAGCACAATCCTGTGTCAAGGTTCTCTTCACTCCCCCCACCGCCCACAATTCCAGCAGGAGGAAGTGCATATGTACGGGAAACATTCAAAGATTCCTTTTATAACAGGAGGAAGAATGTAGTGTAGGCAGAATAGCCACATCACCAATTTAGCTCATAACAGACCATCCATAAACTAGGTCATTGCCATGTATCAACAAAGGAAGGGGTAGCAAAGTTGTGAAAAAGAAAGAATGGGGTATTGGTTAAAATGGAACAGCATGTGTGGCATGCTTGGTCCTTCCTTTTATTCTCACAACAATCCTGTGAAGTAGATTAGGCTGAGAGATGCTTATTGGTTCAAGGTCACTGAGTAAGCTTTGTGGTGGAGCGGAGATTTGAACCTGGATCTCTCCAATCTAAGTCCAGGATTAACTAGTACACCAGGGGAAGGCAACCTTGGCTCTCCAGCTGTTGTTGAATCACAACTCCCATCACCCCCAGCCACAATTACCAACATTCTGGTTCTCAAACAGTCTGATCCAATATACTGCCATTCCTTATGTGCTCTGGAATGTTCTAGAGTGACCAGATTGCTCCAATGACATATAGTTAATGGATGGCCACATCATACTGTTGTGAGCCCTCCCACCCTACTTCTTTGAGCACGAGAAGTTAGAGGGAAGTAATAGGACTCAGATTTTAGTTTCACTTGTAGGAGAGATGACTGGAGGCTTATGCTGTACTTCCTAGCATGATGTGATCCTCTACACACCCTGAACAGGGACCTTGTGCAATTTTTGCAGCACCATCAGGTGGCCAGCTCTTGCATTCCAAAGAGAACTCACCCACTACTTTTGTGGCAACTGGAGAAAGGGACAGATTCTGCTCAGAATGCAAGAGCTGGCTGGCAGGTGGTGCAATGAAAATCATACACAGTCCCTGTTTGGATGTGTACCAAGGGTAAGACTGCATGAGGAAAAAGCATGGAAGCATATGTTTAGGAAGTAAGATCATACTAGGAACTTGTGCAAAAGCTCAGTATATCCTGTAGTTTGTTGCCATCTGGAAGAGCCCAAAGACTGTTCCCAGTCATTCATACAATTGAACCAGGATTGTTATTGCAAACTTTGTGCTTGAGATAGATACGGCACCTACAGATGTAGGCTAACTGCTCCCCCTCCCCCCACCCCCACCTTAGCAGCCATGTTAGATGTGAGACTATCTCTGAAATGGACTTTGGGTGAGATCCCAAGAAGGACTTTTTAGAAGGTTATTTGGCAGTTGGTTTATCTCCTGTTTGGGATCACATTTCACCCTGCTTGGGAGATTTATTTTCTTCCTCCTTTTTTGCATGAATTCTATGGGGGAAATGGTGTCCCATGGGGCACATCTCCCAACCTGAAACACAAAGGAGGAAGTTTCCTTCCCAGGATTCCTGCCAGAACATATCTAAAGAACTGGGCTTTATCACATCCTGCAGCTGGGCACCAGTCATCTGATAAGAGCAAAGGCACCTGCAGCCATTGCACTGGGGCTGCATGTAAACTCTCTGCTTCCACAGCTCATACTTCAGAGATAAAGGGACTTTGCTCATTTTAACTGAAGAGAAATAGCACCTTTGGTTATTTCTCAAGTTGTTGTTGTTGTTGGGGGGGTATAAAAGCAACCCTCAGCAAAAAACCAGTCCTCTTTTCCTTCTTCCAATTGTGAACAGCGGCGCTCTTACCTCTGGACTTCGGGGCTGAAGTCCAGGGCCTCCACATCCCCTGCCCCCCCCCCAATGTCTTTAGTTCCCCTGGGTGGTGTGGTTTGTGCTCTTAAGAACCTATGTGTTAAAAAATGATGCTTAACTTGTAGCCGGGGTGGGGTGGGGTGGGGGCTCCAAAGGCCTTCAGGTTCAGGCTCCAAAATTACCTAGGTGCACCTCTGATTGTGAGTGTAGCTGAAATTAGGACTGGGACATTCAACAGGACTGCTGATGTTCAGCAGTTGAGACCTCTTTTCAGGGTTCTGCACAAAGAGCTTTATGAATCCTGTAAAATGGTAACTGAACAAATAAAACTGTGTTCTGTAAGAAAGTTATCTCATGCTTCTGGGCTTGGTGCTTTTTCCAATCTATTTTAGAGAAGTGAATGCTTCTCCCAAATTTTTGAGGTCCTTTGTCAGAGGCAAGACTGGCTTCAGGGGTCATCCTTGTTGGATAGCTGCCAAAGGCCTAGGGCCTTCAGAAGGGACTGCAGTTGGTCCCTGATATTACCTCAGGTGGGACAAGTAGTCCTATATGGGATAGGGCTGCAAGAATAACTGTGGGCTCCATGGTGGACCTCTATGATCTCAGGAAAATTTCCTCTTGCTGCCCTCACTGGTGCACAAAAATACTCCACTGCTTGTGGTGGCTGCTTTTTCATGGCCGCCCTTAACCACTGATGGCATGGCTTGTATGTGCATTTATTTCATGTTTATCCTGCTTTTCTACCCAGAGGGGCACTCAAACTAGCATACGATAAAAATAAAAGATTAATATTAAAAACAATTCAGTGAGCAGTAAAACAATGTAAAAGCAGTTAGAGCAGCATAAAAGAGATCTATTATTGAATGTTTGCCTAAATAAAAAACATATTTAAAACAAGTCCCAAAATGGGAAGAATGGGAGCCCCTGAGGTATTTCTCAGCTATGGCACCATCACTGAGAAGGCCCTGTTCTTAGTAGCAAGCAACCATGTCTCAGTTGCAGATGGGCCAGAGAGTGGAACATGTTATATCTGGAGGTGAACCAGTAGTGAATGTGTTTCCCGTTCATCTCTACCCTTGCCTGACTCCTGCTTTGTTCAACAAAGCATTCAACAAATTCACCAGTTCAGCAGCAGAATTGCAAAGCTACCCAATAACCCCAGGTTGCCTACAAAGAGCTCCGCTTACTGCTGCCCAAGAGGAAAATCTTTATTGATTGATAACTTATACCCTACCACCTTGTAAATATAGATTGTCTGTGGTGTATAAATTATGGCCCCAAACTAACGTTCACTACTCATTATTATTCTTTGTCCTTTCCTGTTCCACAGATAAGACCCCACAAAGTATGGAAGATGGCAGGCTGAGACCTGTCAAGTCAAGGCAAGGTAGGTTTCAGTACCACAGACAGCTCTATGGGACAAGTTGCTCCAATAGCAATCACAGGCAGACAGAACTGTTAAATAAATCTCAACTTGTGCTACTTGTTCTGCCTCCATGCCTGGAGAATGAAATCCTTTAAAAGACAGACTCTTCCAGCTGAGTCTGGCACTCCTCCTCCTCTCTATTGGATCCTGCCTAGTCTGCTGTCAGCACTGGTGTGCAGGTATCAGGTACTGCAATGCTGTGGTGGGGGGAGCTCCTCAAGGAGCTTGGGTTCCATGGGTTCTGTTTTTGAGGTTCAGACTGTTAGGGTGCTATTTGGGGGGCTCAGTTTGTGTGTGGGGTGGGGTGCAGTGTGCTTCTGTCAGGCTCTGACCCAGTGTCAGGGAACAGGACTGTGTCTTGTGCTGGTCCTGCCTCCTCAGGGTCATGTCAGGGACATCTAGGACCACCAGAGGGAGACCTCACAGAGGGCTCAGATTCAGATGGACATAGCTTTGGACTGTGAAAGAGACCTCAGCAACCTGCAGGGGCAATTGTGGGACAAGGTGCCACTTGGTGAGCCTGAGGCCCCTGTCATGCCCGGGGAGTCCTATGCAGATGTGGAGACCCCCAAACTTAACATCACAGACCCACCTGTGAATGATTGCGAGCCCCAAGAACAGGAAAGTAGCAAGGAGATAAGGCCCCAAAACTCTGCCAAAGACACATTTCCCATCCATGGCCCCTCATGATCATTGGGGGGTCTGTCCTGATCTCCTGGAAGATGCAGACAGGGAGGAATCCCCAACTTGACAAGAATACCAGAGGAGAGCTCAAGAAGAACTCTGGGAATGGAGATGAAGTACTCATCTAGCTGGCTGCCAAGAAACATGAAACAAGGGCTACTCACAAATAGGAAGAAAATGAACTACGTGTAAGTATGGGACTACTTGCAAGTCAACAGAAATGCAGCCAGCTGCAAGGGATATGCCATTAAGCCTCTGTTCTTCAGGCACAGCCTTATAAGCCCTTCAGAACCGCCAGAAAACTTCTGGAACAACAGCTCATGTTGTTCCTATTTCCAGCTCCCCAAAGTTTGTACTCTAAGCTCCAGAAGAGAGCTCTGAACCTAGCACTAGTGGTGTGTAGGGATGTGCACAGAACCATTGGTTCTGCCGGTTTGATGGCGGGGGGTGTCTAACTTGAAGGGTGTGGGAAAGTGCACTTACCCCTCCCCACTGCATTTCCCCCCACCGGTGCTTGGTTTTCCAAAAGGCCTTTGGGGCAGCAGCGTGTCTCCTTGCTGCCCTATTTGCCCCGTTGTCTGGATGTGACCAGAAGTAGTGAGCAGTGCACGCCTGTGTGCTTTGGCATGCGCACACATGTGTGAGTGCACTCGATGCATGCACTAATGAGTGCACCATGCATGCAGGCACACCTGACATGTGCAGGAAAGCTCACTACTTCTGGTCATATCCGGACAATGGGGCAAATGGGGCAGCAGGGAGGTATGCTGCCACCCCGAAAGACCTTTGGAAAACCAAGCACTGGTGGGGGAAACGTGGGGGGGGGGGTAAGTGCACCCTCCCCTTAAAGTTAGACACCCCCTGCCATTGAAGCAGCCCCTGCCTGTTCCATGCATATCCCTAGTGGTGTGCATGGAACTGGTGCCTGCCGGTTCGAAGGTGGGGGGATCTCTTTAAGGATGGGGGAGAGTGCCCTTACCCTGTCACACTGCATTTCCCCTGCAGCACTGCCTTTTAAAATGGTCCAGTGGGGTGGTAGCATACGTCCTTGACACCCTGGTGCCTCCTTGGACTGATCATGACCAGAAGTGGCCACTGTGTGTGTCCACATTGTGACATGTGCATGCACAGCGGCAACTTCCAGTCACTTCCAGCCCAAGGAGGCAATAGGGCGGCAAGGAGGTACACTGCCACCCCGCTGGACTGTTTTAAAAGGCAGCGTTGGCAGGGGAAATGTGGCGGGAGGATTAAGAGTACCCTCCCCCATCCTTAAAAAGATCCCCCTCCTTTGAGCCGGCCAAATTCCCGGTCTTTCAAACTGTTCAGTGCAGTGTTCTGCACATCCAGCAACCTGCAGATGCAGGAAAGGAGCAGAAAGAATGGGACAGAGCAGATGAAAAGGCACCAGGAATAATTTTCTTGGTGGTGAGTGACCCAATCTTAGTGCATCTAAGAAACAAAGAAAATGCAAAGAATATGTGGGAAACTCTGAAGGGATTATATAAAAAGAAGTCTGTGGTTTCCAAAGTGCATCTAGTAAGAAAACTGAACTATAAAAGACTTCGAGAAGAAGAAAGTCTGTCCAAGCACTTAGATGAAATATTAGAAATATCTTGGCAACTGCAAGCTCAAGAAGTAATAATGCCAGAGGCAGTTTTGATAGGATTGCTGTTGAATAGTGAACTTCTGCCAGACAACAGTGAGAACAGGACAGTGACTGGAAAACTTTTATATATGATTATGACAAAAACACTGGATATAGGTGCATCTGTGGGAATCTTGAGTAGGAAAGTAAGCACACCTAGCAAAGATGGCTGGACTGCAGTAAAGAGACTAGGCAGGTACCTAAAAGTGATAATCCATCTAAAATTAAAGCTGCCTGCTAGTAGTGGATCCAAATTAGTAAGTTATATGGATGCAGACTGGGCTGAGGATCAAACAGTTGGGAAGTCAACCAGTGGTTCTGTATTCTTTTATGGTGGAGCAGTTAGCTGGCATAGCTGAAAGCAATCAATAGCTGCTCTCTCATCTACTGAGGCAGAATATGTATCTGCCACTCAAGCATGTCAAGAGGTGGCATGGCTGCACAAGCTAATGTCGGATTTCAGCATAGTTGGACCAAAACCAACAGAGATGTCCGAGGATAATCAAAGCTGCATCCAGACCTCACAAATGGAGAAAATAAAATTTAGAACAAAACACACTGAAACAAAATATCACTATGTACAGGATGCACAAAAAAGGGACCTGTAAAGTTGATGTATTGTCCAAGTGAACAAATGGTAGCAGATGTGCTAATTAAGCCATTGCCCAGGGATTGTTTCAAAACCTTGAGAGAGAAGTGGGGACTTAAAGACTGCAGCACGGATGGATGAGAAGGAGTGTTGGAGCTGGGACCCTAGCAGCATCAGCTCTCAGCTGCGATGTCTCATAGTAACCACTGTGGGGGGATGGAGTTAGGGTCATGGATAAAAGTGTTGGGCTCCTCCCCGATTTGTTCTTCCAGTGTTATTCTCCATTTTGTCTCTCCAGAGATGGCTGTTTGTTTAGTCTCTCTCCCCTTTCAGCCTTAAGCTCAGCTTTCCTATCCTTTTGTAAGTTCTAAATAAACCCTTGTTGTTCTCCAAACTGAATTCTCCCCAAACTGGCTTTGCTCTGCTAATGGGAGTTGAACTACCATTCTTCTCCTACAGTGATGACCTCCCAGCGGTTCTGTTCCTTGCTCTGCCCAGACTGCTCCAGCCTTGCTCCTAACTCCGTGGACAAGTGGATTGACTCTGTAGGTGAACACTCTGGTCTGATGCACACTAATGCCTTCAGGACCAGACAGGTCAGACATGGAGTTATGACTCAGGAAGGAGATCATATCATTATTATATGCCGGGATCCACAAATTTAGAGTTAGTTCACTTGCCAGCCATATTTGTGGTTGCCACCAATCCCATTCTTCTCACCCACCCCCCGTTCCCAGGTCATTTTCTGGCACACAGGCAGAGTTCTTAGAACAGAAGTGGGTCTTCTGTCATTTGCACTGGGATGTAGAGATTGTCTTTTTTTCTAAACTAAAAAGCCTCAAACACATTAGCTTTTCCTCATAGGGAAAGTGCTCCAAATCCCTGATCATTTTGATTGCCTTTTTCTATAGAGCAGGAAGTGGAGCTCTTCATGGGCAGCACCTACAGTTCAGAAAGGTGGGGAGATCAAGAAAGTTCATGCTTTGGCATTTTCTGCTTCTGCTGTAACAAGCAAAGTGGATCTCACCACAGTGAAAATCTTGAGTTCCAGGGAAACCAGAAAGGGGAAATAGGGAAAGCAAGAGGAGGAGCCACTCAGGCTTCTGCTTCCCCTGCTTCTGTGAAATGAACCAGCTCTATATGTGTAACTGTACCTTTTAAGTAACACATGTCCTAATTTGCAAATCAAAGCTAATTAGGTTTGGCTACAGAATTGTTAATATCCCCTTGGTCCAACTGAGATTTCTCTCGGCTGTTTCCACACCCATCTCCTTCCCCTCCCTCCAAGCCTTAATTGACCCCAAGGCCTCCTCGTGCCCCAGGCTTTTAATCCACACCCCTTTACACATTAGGATGGGAAATGGGATATAGGACAGGTCCTAAATATAGCTGATAACACACACAGCATTCCCTCCAGGCCTCTTGCTTTCCTAGAGTGTCTGACCATTCTTCCGTGGCAGCGAAAGTTGAGCCTGAGAAATAAGGCATGAGTCCTGACCTTTGGTTGAAGTTTTCACTACAGACACCCCATTTCCCCTCCAAGCCTTGTCCTCCTAAATTCAAGCATGGACAATCAATTGGACCAGAGGGTCCCTCCCAAGCCAGGAAGTCATGCCCTATCAAGAAACACGCTACCTCGAAATTATTTCCTGCTCAGTTTCACGACCTGCCATTCCAATCCATTTGTTTCACATCCTGCTTTTTACAAGGCAGACTCTGCATGCCACACAAGCCAAGGCACAAAAAACAAATACGCTCTTACACTCTATATTGCGGCAAACTTAAGTCCTACAACATTCTAAAACTTCCGGCTACAAACTGCATCATATATTACCTTTGGGCACTGAAACAGACATTTAGCAGGTATTTCCATGAGCATGTTGCATTAAAAAGGTCAAGGACAACCCTCTTCTGGAGCAGGGGCATAGCACGTTTACAGTGAATCCGGAGAGAAAAGTGAAGGTGAGCCCCTGACCCTGCCCCCAACGTTTTTCTCCTTGCCACCCTTGTGTCTTTGCTGCAAAAGAAGTGTAAGGATATGGTGGAAAACAACATTCTCAGCACACCCTTTATCTCATTCCTATGCAAATAATATTGCAGACACAGACACTTTCACACATGCACACTTGCATGTCTGCATTCCCCTGGTTCAGAGAGAGAGAGAGAGAGAGAGCGCCAGCGTGGTGTAGTGGTTAGAGTACTGGACTAGGACCAGGGAGACCCGAGTTCAAATCCCCATTCAGCCATGATACTAACTGGGTGACTCTGGGCCGGTCACTTCTCTCTCAGCCTAACCTACCTTCACAGGGTTGTTGTGAGGAGAAACTTAAGTATGTCGTACACTGGTCTGGGCTCCTTAGAGGAGGAGTGGGATATAAAATGTAAAACAAACAAACAAACAAACAAACATACAGACCTATTACCTACATATCAGTGGTGTGCACAGAACCAGTGACTGCCAGTTCAAAGGTGGGAGGGATACCTGTAAGGACAGGGGAGGGTATTCTTAACCCCTCCCTGCCACGTTTCCCCCACCAGCATTGTCCATCAAAACAGTCCCACGGAGTGGCAGCATACCTCCTTGCTGCCCTGGAATGTTGCAGACTGGAAGTGGCCGGAAGTGTCCTCTGTGCGTGTGCACGTTGCGACAGCCACTTCCTGTCCACGATGCACCAGGATGGCAAGGCGGTATGCTGCCGCCCCGTGGGACTGTCATGATGGACAGTGCCAACGGGGGAAGCATGGTGGGAGGGTAAGAGCTCCCTCCCTGGTCCTTAAAACTATCCCCCCACCTTCAAATCGGCAGAACCGTCGGCCATTTGAACCAGTCCGGAGGTCCGTAAAAGGGCCTCTGAACCGGTTCCGTGCACATCCCTACTACTAGGGATGTGATTGGAACCGGTGTAGGGTGGCTCGAGGGTGGAAGGTGAATACCTTTCAAGGTTGGGGAAGGTGCTCTTACCCATCCCGACTCATTCCCCCCCCCCGGCACTGCAGTTTAAAAGGGTCCGGCAGGACAGCAACATACCTCCCTGCTGCCCCATTGCCTCATCAGACCAGAAATGACTGGAAGCGCCAGGTATGCGTGCCCAATGTGCGCGCTTGCAGCTTGCACACATGCACACGGCACTTCCCGGCACTTCCAGTCTGACAAGGCAACGGGTCGGCAGGGATGTATGCTGCTGCCCCGTCGGACCCTTTTGAACTTCAGAGCCGGCAGGGGAAATGCTATGGGAGGGATAAGAGCACCCTCCCTCGCCCTTAAAGGTGTGTATGTATATATGTATGCATGTATTAAACTTTTCTTATATGCCGCCTCCTCCAAAGACTCTAGGCAGTGAACAACAACAATACCAGTAACAGTTTTTTAAAAAATTAATGGGCAAACGCCTGGTGAAACAGGTAGGTCTTTAAAAGGGCCTTAAAAGCAGCCGGGGGGGGGGGGGGCTGAATGAATCTGGGGGGAAGAGTGTTCCAAAGAAAAGGGGCAGGCACAGAGAAGGTCCTCCTACTGGCCCTGGCACCATGCATTACACTAGGGCCCGGGACACTAAGGAGGGCCAGCTGAGAAGACCTCACAAGACAGGGTACAACCGGCTGAGAGAGGCGATCCTGGAGATATACAAGTGCTAAGCCCATAGGGTGCTAAACCCATAAGGTATCCCCCCTCCACTTTTGAAGCGGCTTGAATGCCGGTCCACGGAACCAGTTTGGTGCTCCTAGAATGGAGCGCCGAACGGTTCCATGCGCATCCCTGCCTACTATATACAGGTGAAACTCGGAAAATTAGAATATCATGCAAAAGTCCATTAATTTCAGTAATGCAAATTAAAAGGTGAAACTGATATATGAGACAGACGCATTACATGCAAAGCGAGATAAGTCAAGCCTTAATTTGTTATAATTGTGATGATCATGGCGTACAGCTCATGAAAACCCCAAATTCACAATCCCAGAAAATTAGAATATTACATGGAACCAAGAAGACAAGGATTGTAGAATAGAACAATATCGGACCTCTGAAAAGTATAAGTATGCATATGTATTCAGTACTTGGTTTGGGCCCCCTTTGCAGCAATTACTGCCTCAATGCGGCGTGGCATGGATGCTATCAGCCTGTGGCACTGCTGAGGTGTTATGGAAGACCAGGATGCTTCATTAGCGGCCTTCAGCAATTCTGCATTGTTTGGTCTCATGTCTCTCATCCTTCTCTTGGCAATGCCCCATAGATTCTCTATGGGGTCAGGTCAGGCGAGTTTGCTGGCCAATCAAGCACAGTACACTGTATACTTTTCAGAGGTCCAAAATTACTGAAATTAATGGACTTTTGCACGATATTCTAATTTTCCGAGTTTCACCTGTATGCACCTGCTGGAAAGGTGTCTTTTTGGAAGGCAAGATATGATGAGTTCTCCAATCAGGAGCCACAAGTGTGCTAGTGGGTTGGAGTTGGAGAGGCAGGAGGGGGAGAGAGAAGTGTAAGCTGTCATTCAACCTGGGCGGGGGGCTCTGACAGGGGCCCAGGGACATTTGTCCCTCCTACACACACTTGGTTGACATCCAACAAACAATGGTGACTGGTACCACCACTGCCACTGCAACAAGGTCAGCTGGTTGGATGGACATGGGCCCTCAGGTGAGTGTGGGCAAACGTGGGTGCTCAGACCTGTATTCAATCTGGCGCATGCATGATGCAGGTCCTGATATTTCCAGGAGGAGAAGAAATAAAAGCACAGCAGGGCGAAGATGTTTTGCAAACCAGTAAGGGGGCCAATGGTCACCTTAAGTGTTGCAGTGGGGAAATGTCTGACTAACAAGCAGAAGGTTGCCGGTTCAAATCCCCGCTGATACTATATTGGGCAGCAGCGATATAGGAAGATGATGAAAGGCATCATCTCATACTGTGTGTTAGGAGGCAATTGTAAAACCCTCCTGTATTCTACTAAAGAAAACCACAGGGCTCTGTGGGTGCCAGGAGTTGAAATCGACTTGATGGCACACTTTACCTTTTTTTAAAGGCAGCCAACAGTTTGTGCCAGTTGCTCTTCTGATTCTCCTCCTGCTGAATGCATTTTGTTAATTATATTCTGTGTATATATACCTAAGGTGTATGTACATGTATGTGGTCCAGATTTAAAGCAAAATGAAACCAGAACCAGACAAGTTTTTCCCCTATAGATTGGTTCAATAGTGCAGTTATACGTTCCTTTTAGTCCAATGGCTGCCTCTCCACTTTGCCACCTCTAGCTGTCTATTGCAAATACATTAATTTTTATTAGGTATTCAGAGTCTTTCTCTCTGCATTGCCACATTTAACAGCTATTACATTTGTATTTATTATATTAGACCTGAAGCCCCATATCTTACACTTGGAATCTGCTGTGCAGCTTGAGGTTCACAAGAAAAGCATGGGGTGAAAGCAGGAACAAGGATTTATTCTCTCCCTTGTTGATAAGAATAAGCTCGGCTTTGTCTGCATAACATTCCAGAGCAGTAACCTGAATGTTAGAGATGCAGGGAATGTACTCAAAGAGGCTGCTTACTCCCTCTGGACATGACCAGTCCATGTTTGGAAAACATTTACACGTTAGAAATGAGCTGTGAAGCCTCAGGAACCAAACAGAACAGTGACTCCTGTCTGTGCATAGTTTTCATCCGATATCCATCTCTGTGGAAGCAAGGGCTCTCTTGCATGGCACAAGACCAATGGCCAGGCTGGGAGCATGCTTGTTTGCCTACTAGGGAGGCTGTCAACCACGTAAATATTTTTGTACGGTTTTATAATCTGCCTTTTAACTAGTTATTCAATTGATTACATTTAAATGAACTTGCCAGTTATGAAAATGATTTATTAAAGAACAATAATTGTCTTGAAAAGAAGAAAATTCTTTTTTTAGTCTACTTTCCAGTAGGCTTATGAGATCACCCGGCATTTCGTGTGTCCATGAGTCCATCCCCACCATCAACTTCGCGCCTGGACCAATATGAACCAAATTGGGTACAGTTGTAGAGACACATAGTGACACCTCAATGACGTAGTTTGTGATGATTTCATCCAGCCCAATTCAAGATGGAGAATGCATAAACATTTGAGGTGCAAGTGGGCTAACCTGTGAACCACCTAACTGATTTGAACCAAATTTGCTACAGTTGTAGGGACATATAGGGATTCCCCAATGGCATTGTTTGTGATGATGTAATCCACCCCGATCCAAGATAGCGGATGCCTGTACGTTTGAGGCGCAAGTGAGCTAAGTTGTGGAACGTTTAACTGATTTGAACCAAATTAGGTACAGTTGTGGTGAGTCACATACAGGGACACGTCAGTGGCATAGTTTGTGTTGATGCTATCCACCTCAATTCAAAATAGCAGGTGCATAAACTTTTGAGGTGCAAGTGGGCTAACTTGTGAACTGATTAACTGATTTGAATCAAATTTGCTACAGCTGCAGGGTCACATAGAGACACCTCAATGGGGTAGTTTGTGATGATGTCATCTACCCCAATTCAAGATGGTGGTCACAAAAACATTTGAGGCGCAAGTGGGCTAACTTGTGAACCGACTAACCAATTTGAACCAAATTTGCTACAACTGTAGGGACATCTCCTCTACTATCAAGTAAATAAGGGGGAATGACAAGGCCAAGGTGGAGGGAAGAAGAAGAGGAGCCCTGCCAAATGGAATCAGGGGGAAGGGGGAAGGTGAAAGGAGCCCCTCAACACCACCAGGTGGTGTGGGAAGATTAAGCCTCTGCTGGAGTGAGGAAGCCAGTGCAAGTGAGGTGAGGCTGAAGGTGATAACTACTCACAGCATCACATCAGGTGTTGCTGCGGGTGGTGCTTGAGCTCCTTTTGGAAAAGAAACAGAAGCAAAAGATACAGCTGAAACATGGTTGGAAGAAATGCAATAATCTCTTCTGGCCATTAGAGTCATGATGAGATGTTAATAGGTCTGTCTTGGTCAGTTAGAACTGTTCGGCTATGAAGGCTAGTGCCTTTTTGTGTATGTTGTTCTCTGTCTCTCTCAGTATGTAATAGTTTTGTTTCTGAATAAATCTTTATTTGTGTTTTCAACCCTACCTACTGTCTTCAGATAATCGCTTCAGCTGAACTTTTTTTATCACCAGAGCATATTCTGCTATGTGAGCCTTTAAATGTTTCTCTTCACACACAGCCCTCAACAGAGACTACCCTGGCTCCAACCAGGAGTGTAAGGGGAAAACAGATGGGAACATATGCAGACCTCTGCTGCTTTTGACATTTGACCCCAACTTCTGCTCCAGATTCAAAATTCATTAAAAATAAATTTAAACCCTCTCCACTAGACTCCAGATCCAAAGGGAGCACAATGGCATTGCCCAGTTATGAGAAATGGAACCATTACTAATGGCAATCTCACAGTGCAGATTAGAAGGGATCCTTTTAAAACCTGGAGCTGGCCATTTTGCCTAGTTTAGCCTGAAGGAGGTATTAGTGAGAATGGACCTAAATGAGAGAGAAAAGATGTCTCAAAACAAATCTTACTTATTTTATGTTTATCTCATCTTTCAGTCAAGGAGATCAGGGTACCTGGTTCTTCCTCCCTGATTTTATTCTTACCATGTGAAGTAAGTTGGGGGAGGGAGGGGAGGGGAGGGAAAGACTGGTCCAAGGTCGCCCAAGGTCAAGCTTCATATTTGAACCATGATACCATTTTAGCTTGAACAACCATGCATCTTGCTCAAGGTCAAACTACACATAATGGGAAGCATGCTGTAAGTGTGGGGTGGTGTGGGGTGGTGTGGGGTGTGTGTGTGTGTGTGTGTTAGGGTAAATAGCAGCTTCTAGTGGGGAACAACCTGGGTCCCCACTCTATAGCTGCTATTTCCTCTTGGTGGAAATGCTAATCTGGGATGGAGAGAGGAATGCTCAGGCTGCCAAAATTATACCACTGACCTAACTGAGTTCCACTTCAGCTGATCCACTATTTGAGAGCCAATTTAGTGTAGACTAGAGAGATGGATTAGGGACAGAACAATCTGGGTCCAAGTTCCCAGAAAATATAGGAATCTGAGCCAAGTGGAGCTTTTCTCCCTTCACTAGCCAAGACATGAGTGAGTTGGGTGCGCTCTAGCAGAAAATCCTCATTGATCCACATTGGATTTGTGGGCTTAATACCCCATTTGTTCCTTTATCTCAACCTGATTTGAGAAGAGCAGTTGCTTTTGTTCTAATAACATTTCCCTGTTTGGTGTTTGTTTTTTTGTTTTTGGAGAGGTCTGAGATATCTTATTCTATTCCATTTTCTATGTCAGCGTTGGATTGGTACACTGGCATACACAAATCTTAGCTGTGCAAATACCTGCAGATACCTGACTGAATGCAAGGATTCTGGACACTCTGTTATAGAGGTTGAGAGGGCCCAGAAGTCAGAATAAATTTAGAAGGCGGTCTTCCAAATGGAAAAATGTTTGAGATACATTGCCCTGAAGCAACACTAGTTACCAATTCCACCCCCTCCACCTCCACATTTCAGTCCTTATTTCCTCATTTCCCCTTCCCCATTCTGTTCTTCCTTTGATCTCTTAACACCCTCTCAAACTGTAGCCTTCCAGCTAGTTAAAGAGCTTTCCTCTGATATTCCCTTCCTGTTTCTTACTCCCAGCATCCCTACCTTTATTATACAATGATCAATCACTTACACCTCAGTGCTTCCTTCAGTAGTGCCCCCAAAACAGCCAACAAATCTTGTCAGGATGTTTTAAAACATCTTGGAAATAGGTTTTCACTTGGTCGAACAGCACATGGTGGCAGACGATGGACTTGTTTAAAACTCAGGTCTATCTCAGTCACATATAAAGCAGAGGGTGGGGGTCCAGTTTTTAGAGTAGAAGGGGTCACGTGGGTGAAGGGAGCTGATTCTTCCCTACATCTGCCACTTATCTCTTCATAGCCCCACTTCCTGCCAGGCTCACTTCTGGCATCAGAGTTGTTCAGAGAAAGGGGTAGTCCTGGACACTGGAGAAGAGGCATCAAACTGGTCAGGAACCATCAGGTATCAGCTTAGTTTTCAGGAATCAGAGGGGACCCAGCTGTCAATCAAGCAACTGGCACAGAGTTATGCCTCATCACAACGTGTGTGGGTGACCTTGGAGGCTGTGGGAAAGCAACAAACTCCTCAGGATCTATCACTGTACTTGCTGTTTGGGGCAGGGCCGGACTGAAAGCACTAAGAGGGCAGTGGAATGTATGTGGGGAGGGTGTTGGGTTTTGAGCAGAATGGGTACTGAAGGGTGGGAGCATTCACTGCTGCCAAGTGCAGCGGGACGCAGGGGCACCCCATGGGTGGGGCGCACCAGAAATATGCCCTGTTGCCCTGTGGGCCAGTCTGAGCCTGATTTGGGGACCCTTTCACTGGTATTAGAGAAATATAGCTCATATTCTAGGAATGCTCCGTTTTCAAGAAGCAGTGTAGACAAATATGGAGCAATAGAGACAAACAGAACAAGGTATGCTAAAATGACTGCCAAATTTTGAATAGCAAACCAATCTGCAGAAATTAAACAGGTGAAACTTTCCCAATCACTTTATTTCCAAGCCAAGAAAAGTATGTCGAGTTCTGCTTGGCGCTTTCTAGATTAGCCGCTCAACAGTGGCAAAATGCTTCATTTCAGGCAAATCACATTCAAAACGTAAATAGCCAAAGCACCCAGCAGGGGGAGCAATCTCGTGAAAACTAACAACCTGAATAAACAGCAACCTTTTTATGCTGGACATACAAAGTTTTATCAATAAATCGCAGCGATTAAATCCGAAACAAGGCATCGGAAATGTGAACGGCACCCTGCTGTCAGTGTAGGGACTGAGGTGTCACAACACAGGAAGTGTGGAAGCATACTTCAGAGATATGCCGTGACCCCGTTGCAGGGTCTAATCTGGAAAGTGCCCTTGACAGGTTGATAAGCATCATTTCAAATTGTTCCTGTCCACCATCATATTCTGGTCCACTGCTAGAAAGTTATAAGCATACTAGCTGAGCCGGGTGCAGAGCATCTGCGCCTCTGTTTCTCTCCCCTCCCACCCACTGTTGCTGTTTTCTTTCCCCACCTGCTGCCACAGTTGTTTTCTTCCCTGCCTACTGCCACCATTTTCTTCCCCCACCCACCCACAGCCTCTGTTTTTCCCCCATCCATTCACTGCTACCGCCGTTTTCTTCCCCCGCCATCTTTCCCACATTGCCCACAAGCCTGTTTGTTGGCGCTGCCAGCAGTTCACTCACAAACTCTCACAAGAACTGCCACACATGGGATTAGCAATGGCTAGGCCTTAGAGAAAATATATATATTCTCAGAATGGAGCTAGATGTTAGATTCTGGTGTTAGATTCAAGCCAAACTAAATGTAATGGCAATAGACACAGCCAGCGTGGTGTAGTGGTTAGAGTGCTGGCCTGGACTAGGACCGGGGAGACCCGAGTTCAAATCCCCATTCAGCCATGATACTAGCTAGGTGACTCTGGGCCAGTCACTTCTCTCTCAGCCTAACCTACCTTCACAGGGTTGTTGTGAGGAGAAACTCAAGTATGTAGTACACTGCTCTGGGCTCCTTGGAGGAAGAGCGAGATAGAAATGTAATAATAATAATTTCTTTTCATGTGTTCACCCGGTTCACATATAAGAGGGGGATGGAGAGTCTAACTTTAACAGTATAAGCACATGGGAGAAATGTACTGAACTCTTCCCCTGCTCCAATGCAGTACTTTGCAGTACTCAGCAAATTGTTCTAGGCATTTCCCCCCACATCCTGACTGACCAGGCTTTGGAGCCAACAGGGAGAAAAGCATATTGAAAACCCAACTGTAGGAAAGTACACACCTCTTTTACACATGTGTTTCTTTTACTGGTAAAGATACACAACACAACCTTCTTTAAATATTAACAGGAAGGACATGTAAATGGTGTCCCTGCCACATCTAGTTCTGCTCTTAGTCCCTCATTGTTGATAATGAAATGGACTTGGCCCATTAAAAGAAAAATTTACTAGGTAAGTAAGAAACTCTTGTTTTTACAGACATGTGTAAAACACACGCACACAGTAGGAAATGCAAACATTCCAAACATACCAAAGGATCCATGGGATTATCATTCTCCAAACAGCCCAGAGGAAAATATTTCCAGTGTATGGAAGCACGGATGAAAAAAACCCAAGGATTTAACGTCTTATTAATGGTTAGCCATGAGTGCTGATAGGGAGAACCTGAACCACATGAGAAGAGTCACCTGGGAAGGAAAAATGACCCACATCCCTTTGATGCCTGAGGAATTGTTGAGCCTCATATCAAGGCCCCACATTTTTTCTGGCTAATTTGATGGGAATTTGTATTGCCTCAGTTCCTTAATGACTCAATGGGTGGTCACTGTTCTCTAAGCCCGAACGCTCTTCTAAAACCCATTGATGTCAAGGAAAACATCAATGAATTTGCATTCAACTTTATGGGGATAGCTGAGCCAGTTAGGCATTCTTGTCACTTTCAGCACAGAGAGTGAAACCCTAGCTGAGGGTTAGAGAGAACAGCATATAGAGCATTTCACACACGTCCTGTACTACAAACTCAGCCCAACATTGGCTTGCATTAATACCTTCTTATCACTGCCAACCTTTTTTCTGGCAGACTCTGTGCCCAACACAGAAGTTTAGCAGGTGGTTTCCCTTAGTGCTACATTTCCATGTCAGGAAAAGCACTAACTGTAGTGATATTCAGACATTACGTTGTACATGAATACAGTATCTGTTCTTGCATGGACGACTGTACATGCATTCATTTAAAAAGTGAACCTGGATACAGGCCACTCAAATGCATTCTACAGATATGTGCTTTCAACATAAAGGTTAGTAGGCCATTACAGGGGAAGGGAAATCAGAAATCTAATAGCTGTTTCCTCTTCCGGCTGTCCTGCCAGCTCTTTGACCTCCTCGGGGAGCAGTAAGGGTGTGCACGGAGTAACGGAACCAATTCTGGTGATTCGGTTTGAATGAATTTGAGCCAAATTACAACCAGCCTGCCAGTCCATGAGCCAGTTCGAGTCAAACTGGCCCCGGGTTCAGTCCAAGGGTTGAACCAGGCTGAACCGGTTTGGAACCAGTTTGATTTGACTCGAGGGGTATGCCTTCCAATGAGAATTGGAGGGCATACTCTCCAATGAGGATTCCCCTGTACAAGCAACAGCGGGGGGGGGGGCTGCCTCCTTTAAAAAATACTCCTATTTGGGGGGGTGGCGGCGAGAGGGCACCTTGGTGGCAGTGGTTTTTTGGAACACCAGATAGGGTCTGATGGTCCAGTGTGGCCTGGTTCCAGCCTCTGCACATGTGCAGAGGTCACACAAATGGCCTCTGTGCATGCGTGGAGGCCAGACCCAGGACGTGCTGGAGTGCTCAGCTGGTTTGCCAAGGTGCCCTTTCACTGCCCCCCATTAGGAGTATTTTTAAAGGCAGGCAGGGTCCCCTCTCTTGCTTGAAAAGGGAATCCTCACTGGATTCCCCTTTATAAGCATGCCTTTTGAACCGCCAAATCAGTTCCATTAGAACCAGGAATGGTTCAGCTCAAACTCAGACCAGCACCCTTTTTGGGGGGTACAGTCCAGTTCAAGTCCAAACTGGTTGAAATGGTCGAAATGGCCCAGTTCTATTCAAACTGGGTTGAAATACAACCATTTCCACACATCCCCAGGGAACAACGCCAACTACCTACAAAGCCTCCCCTTGCTCCTTTGTCAGCCAGTCCAGAATGAATCAGAGATCATCCATGATTTGATTCTGGATGAAGGGGCCAACCTGGTATGTATCACAGAGATTTGGTTTGGGGAGACTTGTGGCCCAGTCTTGTCCCAGCTTCTCCCTCCAGGGTGAGAGGATGTGGGCAGGGAGGTGGAGTGGCTGTGGTCTATAAGAATAACATCTCCCTTTACAGGATCCCTGTCAAAGTATCTGACCATATCGAATGTGTGTACAAGTTTAAGGACCAGGGATAGACTTGGACTTCTGTTGGTGTGCTGAACATCCCACTGCCCAACAGAGTCCCTAACTGAATTGATGGACTAGGTCTTGAGCTTGGCATTGGAGTCCCCCAGGCTTATGGTGGTGAGGAACTTCAATGTTCACTTCAAGACCAATTTGTCCAGGGTGGCTCAGGAGTTCATAGAGGCCATGACAACTATGGGCCTATACCCAAGCAGTCTTGGTACTGATGCATGTTGCTGGACACATGTTTGTTCTGGTCTTTTACTCTGATCAGGGTGGTTTTCCATGAGTGGAGAATCCTGTGATCTCCCCACTGTCATGGATGGACTACCATCTGGTTAAGGTTGGACTCACAATCACATCCCACCTCTGCAGCAGTGAGGGTTCTATTAGAATGGTCTGCCTGAGAAGGTTATTGGATCCAATAAGATTCCAAGAAGCCTTGGAAGGATTTAATGTTGGCTCTGCCAGTGATTCTGTTGATGCCCTAGTGGAGAACTGGAACAGCAAACTCACCAAGGCAGTAGATGTGATCGCTCCTAAGTGTCTGCTCTGACCTGCTTCAGAATTGGCCCCTTGGTTTATGGAAAAACTACATGAGCTGAAGTGGCAAGGTAGACAACTAGAGCGCAGTTGGAGAAAGACTCAACTCGAATCCGACAGATGACAACTTAGAGTGCATTTGAAGACCTATGTTCAGGCAATATGTGTGGCAAAGAAGTGATTTGTTTCTGCCCATATTGTATACGCAAGCTCACCATGTCCAGTGAAATTGTTTGGGGATATGAGAGGGCCAGCACATGCCCCTCCTCCCTTGAATCAGAATTTGGAACCATCATCACCTGTTGTGATGTTTTTAATGAGTTATCTCGTATTTGGGCCGACTTAGATTCAGACACCACCATTTTTGCAGAGTCTAATGCGGAGATGTTCAGCAACTCCTCTTGTGTGGCTAGGCTGGATCAGTTTCCGTTTGTGACTCCTGGTGATGTGGATAAGCTGTTTGGAACAGTGCAGCCTACCACCTGTTTTCTTGATTCTTGTCCAAGATGGCTTATAGTGTTTGGCAGGGGCATTGTTGTAGAGGGCCTGGAAGATATTATAAATGCTCCTCTGAGGGAGGGCAGGATGCCTCCTTGCCTTAAGAAGGCAATTAATAGACCTCTTTTGAAGAAGCCTGCTTTGGAACCCTCAATCAACTATAGGCCTGTTTCTAACCTTCTGTGGCTGGGCAAGGTAATTGAGAGGGTAATTGAGAGGCCTCTCAACTCCAGACAGTCTTGGAGGAAACTAATTATCTAGACCCATTTCACACTGGTTTTCGGGCAGGTTATGGTGTGGAGACTTCCTTGCTCAGCCTGTTGGATGATCTCCAATTGGGAATTGATGGAATGTGACTCTGTTGGTCCTTTTTGATCTCTTGGCAGCTTTTGATATTATCGATCATAGTATCCTTCTGGAGTGTCTGAGTGGGTTGGGGATCGGAGGCACTGCTTTGCAGCAGTTCTACTCCTATCTCTCGTGCAGATTCCAGATGATGCCTCTTGGAGACTGTTCTTCAAAATCTGAATTTTCATATGGTGTCCCCCAGGGCACCAATGTGTCTCCAATGTTGTTTAAGATCTACATGAAACTGTTGGGAGAGATCATCAGGAGATTTGGTGCAGGGTGTTATCAGTATGCTGATGACACCCAGATCTATTTATCCATGTCAACTTCATCAGGAGAAGGCATAACCTACCTAAATGCCTGCCTAGAGGCAGTGATGGGTTGGATGAGAGAAAACAAACTGCGACTGAATCCAAATAAGACGGAGGTACTTATTGTGGGGGGCCGGAACTCAGGAAACAGTTTTGATCTGTGGGTTGTGGATGGGGTCACAGTTCCCCAGAAGGAACAGGTACGTAGTCTGGGAGTGCTTCTGGATCCAAACCTCTCCCTGGTGACTCAAGTTGAGGCAGTGGCCAAAGATGCTTTCCAGCTTCAACTGATATGCCAATTGTTTCTGTTTCTTGAAATAAACCTCAGAACAATAGTACATCTATCTATCCATCTAGCCATCTATCTATCTGTCTATCTATCATATTATATTATATTTGTGCACTGCCCCAAATTCAGTCTTTGGGTGGTTTACAACAACATATAACAAGTTAAAACAGAAATAAAAACCTTAAAACAAATTTAAAATCACAGTCTAGTGAAAAAGCTTGGGTGAAAAAATGTGTCTTTAAAGACTTCTTAAAAAGTGTTAGAGATGGGGAGGCTCTTATTTCAGCATGGAGAGAATTCCAGAGTCTTAGGGAGGCAACAGAGGCAGCCTGCCCCTGTGTAGCCACCAGAGCTGGTAGAAACTGCAGAGGAACCTCTCTGGATGATCTCAATGGGTGATGGGGCTCATAGTGAAGAAGATGTTGTTGTTGTTGTTGTTGTTGTTATTGTTGTTGTTGTTGTTGTTGTTGTTATTATTATTATTATTATTATTATTATTATTATTAATACCTGGCAGTGGCTTAAGAATCGCAACTTGAAGAAAGAAACAGAGGGTTTAATACTGGCTGCACAAGAACAGGCACTAAGAACAAATGCAATAAGAGCAAAAGTCGAAAAATCCACAACAAACAGCAAGTGCTGCCTTTGTAAAGAAGCAGATGAAACCGTGGACCACCTAATCAGCTGTTGTCAAAAGATCACACAGACTGACTACAAACAAAGGCATGACAAGGTAGCAGGGATGATACACTGGAACATCTGCAAAAAATACAAGCTACCTGTAGCCAAAAATTGGTGGGAGTGGGACCATAAAATTGAAAAAGTGGTAGAAAATGAAGATGCAAAAATATTATGGGACTTCCGACTACAAACAGACAAACATCTGCCACACAATACACCAGATATAACTGTAGTCGAGAAGAAAGAAAAACAAGTTAAAATAATCGACATAGCAATACCAGGGGATAGCAGAATAGAAGAAAAAGAAATAGAAAAATCACAAAATACGAAGATCTACAAATTGAAATTGAAAGGCTATGGCAGAAAAAGACCAAAATAATCCCAGTGGTAATTGGTGACCTGGGTGCAGTTCCAAAAGACCTTGAAGAGTACCTCAGCACCATAGGGGCCACAGAAATCACCATCAGCCAATTACAAAAAGCAGCTTTACTGGGAACAGCCTACTGTATATTCTGCGATGATATCTATAACAGCAGCAACAACATTGACAATAAAATTAAGCCATCCCAGGTCCATGGGAAGGACTCGATGTCTAGATAAAACAAACCAGTCAATAACACCTATCTGACTGTATAAACTAGAAATAATAATAATAATACCTACATTTTGCGGCAATACCTATAACAACTTGCGGTTTTAAATTGTTTTAAGATTTTAATTTCTGTTTTAATTTGTTTATGTTGCTGTAAACTGCCCAGAGATGGAAGTTTGGGGTGGTACACAAATATAAATAGATAGAGAAATAAATACATGCATAAATAAAGTGTGAATAACTACGTGAATATAGATCTGTGTGGACATTGTACACAAATTGTACATCTATTGAGCATAAAGTGTGAATAGGTCTTTCCTTTCCCCTCATTCTCAATGTTCAGTATAGTCCTAACTGTGATTAGCAACATTTGTGATATTAGTAGAGGGTGCCTGGATCTCAATGAGAGAGAGTTGGAGGTCTAGAGAGAGTTCCTGAAATGGCAGGGCCTTGCTTTGGCGAAGTGGATAATCTTGTACTGGTGGTTATTTTTTTGAACATAAGAACAGTCCTGCTGGATCAGGCCCAAGGCCCATCTAGTCCAGCATCCTGTTTCACATAGTGGCATATGAGTGAGCATATATGAATGCTCACGCAGCTATGTGGATATGCACACAGCTATCATAATATATTAACCCTTCTCCAGGCATTGGAAAGAGAGTGGAGAGAGTTATTCAACACTAGTCATACATCAATTGGAACAGTGTTGAGAGCTAGTTTTGGCTTTCCCCAGGTGCTACCTAATGCACTACAAAAACAACAGACATGTTCCCATGGGCAATGATGGGTCTGCAATACCATCTGCCCCTAGTGGATCTGGGCCTAGTGGTTACATGTTACATGCTACCTAGAGCTCTGTTTCCCCTTATCAGAGATTCTTGGGTGGCTGGGGTGGCCAAAGTATTGTGGTTAGGGATGTGCACAAAATACTTCAACATCCCAGAGGGCAGGGATGCCCTTTAAAAGAAGGCAGGCAGGTTTTACCTGCCCCTCCCTCAAGCCTTCGCCACCCCACTGTTGCGTGCTGACGCAGTGTGAGAAATGCTGGGAGCAGCATCCCATCACCACGGTGTGGTGCTTGAAAGAAGCCAGCAGCACAGGCTATCACTTTCACTGAGCAGCTTTGCTTAGAAGAGCACCGCGATGGGTGGCACAGGGTGGTGGAGGCTTGAGGGAGGGGCGGGTAAGACCTGCCTGCCCCCTTTTAAAGGCACCCCACACCCTGTGCCAAAATGATTCGGCTGCAGGGAGGCGTTGAAGAAGCACCAGAATGATTCAGGCTCAGTCCTAATTGTGGTGTCCAACACGAGGCACCAAATGCTACCTTGCCCCACAACCCTAGTGGAGCCCAGCCCCCTTTCAAAATCAATCCCTGCAAGTTCTGAAAGTGTTGAAGGGATGGGAAGGCAGGAAGGTTGCCTCTTTTCTCTTCATGCTTCTTACAAGATTTGCAAGGACCACGAGGAGAGGTGCTCCTTGTAAAACTTGCAAGGGCCAGATTGGTCCCAAAGAGCTGCTCCAATGGTGGCAGCAGTGGGGCATCTTGCTGTCCTGCTGGCACTCCAATAATTTGCTGCTTGAGGCAACCAGCTCACCTCGCCTCATAAAAGGGCTGCTGTTTGGGGGCATGAGAAAAGCAGCCTCTTGCCAAGAATTTTTTGAATGTTTTTTTGAGAAGGAGCTACGTCAACCCCTTGTGATTGTTTGGGAAAGGTAGAGATCCTCTCTCCTAACCAGTGTTCCCCATAACAGGGATCCCCAGATGTTGTTGATGACAACTCCCAGAATCCCCAAGCAAAAGCCTTTGCAGCTGTGGATTCTGGGAGTTGTAGTCAGCAACATCTGGGAATCCCTGTTAGAAGGAACACTGCTCCTAACCTATCCAACTGTTCCTTCCCTGATTTGTCACCTTCTTCATCCACATCCACATACCTGAGCCGAGAAACGGATATATGTCTCTCTCTGCCCACAAAAATTGTATCCATGCTGTTCAAGCATGTTTGCAAATCTCAACCAATGTTGCAATATACAGTAGTATTTATATACCATTTATACACCTCCTTTCTACAAATTGTACTCAAAGTGGCATTTATATCTGCAATGTTTAACATATTCACTATTAAAACTTATGTTGTCCATTAATGGATTGTTTTTCTGCCATCTCAGTTTATTCCACATTCTTATTTGTTTTCAGATTCAGGGCAAAAGCTATGATAGATTAAAATAATAGATAAATATATAACACATATATCTGTGGAGAATATCCAGAGTAACAAGATTTTGATTCTAGATAAGAGTCCTGTCTTAAAACTAGGCTATTGCATGGTCCGTAGGCCATGTGATAGATTCTCACTGGGGACAGCAATGCATCTGCTGGGGGCTTCTTTTGAAGAAGAGCAACAGCAAGAACTTTTTGTCCATTTCACACTGCTTTAGGGTCTCCAGTAGTCAGTGATTTTCTCAGAAACACTTCTGCCCCCTATGTGTTCCTTGGACAAGCTTTTATTTTTCTTCATTTTTAAATGAGAACTTTTCTTGTTCCAGTGAGGCCTGGCTGGCAAGGCTGAAATTCCTTTGCCTCTGTTTGTTGCTATCCTCGTGGCCAGTTTCCATGGTGATCCAGATTCCATGCAAGCTGGCGGAGGGCCTAGCAAAACCCCATACCTCAAGGTCTCCTTGGAAGAGAACCTCCCCCTGCTTCTAAAGAAAGCACACAGGGAGGGGAGAAGGGGACAAACACATGTCCTCGCTTTCTCCCATAGCATACATTCACACTGTGTCATCCTTTTTCGTTTGTATGCTGGGAGCAAGCTAATATGTTGATTCCTATTATATTTGGGGGCAACAAGTAGCTCACTCCCCCACTCCCTGGCATACACTCCAAAATTACCACATCATGCTAATATTTAAACATTAGCAAATGCTCCAGATGGTCCACATTAAAATTCCAGTACTGTCTCATTTGCCAACAGCTTGCTCCTTAAATTATCTCCCAAAATAAAAATAATATCTAAGCATTAAGAAATATTTGAGGTGTGTGTGTGTGTGTGTGTGTGTGTGTGTGTGCGCGCGCACGCGCGCATGTGAGTGCATGCATGCATAGGGTGATGGTGGAAATCAATGGCAGATTAAGAAAAGAAGGGAAAAGATACAAAACCTGTTCTGCTTCTGTGCTTGAAATTCTTATTCTCTCCATGTGTGCAATTGGTAGTTGTGCAATCTGCTGCATCTTACTAATAGTCAGTTGGTTTCACTTGGTACAATCCAGAGAAAATTAGGTTCACCCAGTGCCATGGATTTTCATGGGAATTGCACATGACTAACTTTCTCTGGACTGTATCCATTGTCTCTCTGTAGGTAAACAGGAGCTGTGTATAGGAGTATTTGCAGACCTGGAGTTCAGATAGATTATCCTCCTTTGGCCTGAAAACAGGACGAGAGTCTTGATCAGGGCCATCCAGAGGATTTATTGGGCCTGGGGTAGGTGTGATATTGGGGCTCCTCTAAAATAACTCATGCTATGTATGCACAAAGTTGGGCTATATGTAAGAATTCTATTCCACATCACTGGCATAGCTAGGGGAGGGTTCCTGTGTTTGCACCCTGCCTCAGCAACCCCATGGGCAGATTGCATATGCATCCACCCCCACTGCCTGCAGTGGTGCACACTTTGCACACACACCTTGCCTTACCATTGGCAGCCCTACAAGTGCTGCTACCTCAGCCACCACCCTGAAAGCCTCCCAGGCAGTGGAATCCCAAACTGCCTCTCAGCATTCGCGCTGCCTCTCACTGCCCATTGTGCAGCTCTACCCTCTGGCTCCCAGGCGGTGGGAAGCCCCGAATTTGAAGCCAATTCAAATGTAGATTACCAGTGACCAGAGAAGCTCGGGAGAATGTTGGGTGAACCTGGGGAATCTGGTGCAGGAACTGGACTTGGGCAGATTCAGATGCCATGCCCGCCAGAAGTGTGCACTCTCAGTCCTGGACATTTCCCCAACTTGTTCTTGGCTTTTGGACTTGTGAAGCCATCCACTTTATAGTTGGACATGAATATTTCTGCATTTCATTGGTACGGCCTTTCCCCCCCCAATGGACCTGGTCTGCTCATTTTTGAGGATGCATTTCTGTAGATGAAACCCTTGTCCTTCAAGTGTGAAGCAAGTTTTCCTGTTTTCCCATGCTGACTGGTGGAGGACATGGAATGCACCCTCTGCTTCCATGTGTCTTACGCCAGAGAACCAATCCAGTTTTCATACAGATAATCTCCTTTGTTTGCTGGTTGTTCTGATGGCTGGAAGAGAGTCACCATTCCTTTCCCTGCTCCTGAAGGTCTCCTGCTGCAGCTGGAGACTTGCTGAAACAAACACCAAAATCACTGTGAAGGATGATTAGTTGGGAAGATAATTGTGTTAAAAAGTGGGGGGAAGTTAAGGCTCCACATGAAGCATTAAACATTTCTTTAGTACCTGCTATGCTAGAATCAAGGATGTGCAACTACTGATTGTAACAAACATGATTATTACTCTGCTGTTGTCCCCATTTCTGCCTTCCTTCCCCATCCATAACTTGGCTTCAAACCTTAAAGAAGACAAGGCAATGAGGCGAGTCTCACGATGAGTGAGACCCGCCGGAGGGGGTTCTGTGGGGAGAGCGGGCTTAGCCTGCTCTCCCCGCAGATGATCAAGGCAGCAGCCTGGGTGGCCGGATCACAAGTGCGTGGGGCATCCTAGAGAGACCCCCGAGCCCAGGAGCCGCACCGCAGCAATGCATGATCACGAAGCCCGGGTTAGCGGAGTGTTTGCTCCACTAACCTGGGCTAAGGGGAGGACTACTTTGGTGGGCTAGCCACCAGGGAACCGCCGGACTCGCCTGCTGGTTCTCACGATGACTGGAAAGTGAGCTAAGCTCCCTTAGCCCACTTTCCAGTGCTCGTGAGAATACCCTCAGTATCTTGGACAGAACTCTGAACAGCCACAAATGGACCCTATTCATTTTTTAAATAAGGAGGTTGTGTGCACTAACTGAAATTTGCCTTTGTCAGCTGAGATGGAATGCCAGTTTGGTGCAGATTCTATTATCACAGCGGAAAATAATCTGTGATTGAAAGATTTTTCACCAACAGCTTCTTAATTAGCTGACAAGTGAGCCTCCATCACACATTAAGGAGTACAGTGGCGCTCAAATATACAGCTCCAGAAGTAGGGAGGAAGTCCTGCCCTGGAGCGGTCAGTCACCCCCATCAGCTCACAGTTACAGCACTGTCTGTGTGAAGAGGGAAGCGTCAGAGCAACCATGATGGCTGGGGCTTCCATGAGCGGCAGCCTGGATTGCCCAAGGCTGCTGCTCACAAATGTGCTGGCCATTATGAACTAGTAGCATACAAATGTGTGGCCATTTTCTTAGTTTCACAAAAGAAAACAATGTCTGCTCCTGCAATGTACTGCCTTGCTTTTTATTTCCATGAGGGGTGAAGAGAAGCCAAAGCTTAAGGAAGATAGCCAGGAAGGCTAGAGCCATTTGCTTCAGTTCAGCAAAATACCTGCTTAATTGTATCTGCTAAAATGTGAATGTCGGATGTAATCAGGGCTGTCCTTAGGGTATGGCAAGCAGCGTGACCACCCCAGGCCCCACTCTTTTAACCCCCATTAGAGTTAACTGGAAGGGGGCCCTGCACTGGCTGATCTGCCCTAGGCCCCACACCCCGCCAGGGCTCTCTAAGGACAGCTCTGGATGTAATTGCTGTAAAATTGCTAAGTTGCTTATTTCCTTAGTGTGGCTCATTTCAGTTGTAATGCCAAATCATAGTTTGCCCAGTTTGGATGCAACATGGTTTGCCACTAAATTAGAAGTGAGTGGGATAATTTTAGCACGTAAGAGGAAGAAAGAGTGGGAGGAGGAAGTGCACAAGCATAGGGCTTGCTTGCATACCTCCGGAGTATGGTTTGCTGTTACACTGGAACAACTCTATGTTTTGCGGACACATTTCACAACAGTCTGCCTGGAAAAGCACTCTACAGCTCAGGCGTGTGTAAACCGTCCCCAAGGCCTCATGTACACATTCACGGAAATGATAGGAATCCTTACACTTGTGAGGTTACCACCCGTTTTATATAACGTTCATAATTATTACTACTTTCTAAAATCTCTGACTTTGCTATGCTAGTGCTCACACAGGGTTTTAATGTGCGAAGTTAACCCTAAATGCAAGCTGGGGGAAACACTCTATGGATGTCAATTTGGGGAGGGAGGGAAAGATGCAGTTATCGAACTCTGAAGCATGGTCTTCCCCCAAGGAACTCTGACTCCATTGCTTACATGGGGTGCCTTATCCTTGTGATCCCAGGTGCAAGAATGGAGCTCCAGTTCCTGGTAGATGTCTGGAGTACTTCTACATAGGGATGTGCATGAAGCATGTTGTGCATCCCTGGGGCAGCAGCTTTAAAAGGAGGCATGCAGGTCCCTACTTGCTCCTCCACTCCCCCCTGCCAACCCACCGCAGTGCTGCTCATTCTAGCCATTGTAAAAAGCCCCACACCACGTGGCTGCTTCCCTGTTCCCAGGAGCATGCAGGTGGGCGTTGGCATGCATATGGCATCCATGGATGTGTGAACACCACGTGCGTGCTGATGCATCTGTGTGCACTGCTGGGATCAGGGAAGCAGCCGCGTTACTTTTTAGAATGATAGAACAGACAGCGCTGTGGTGGGGTGACAGGGGCAGCAGAGGAGCAGGTAGGCAAGGCACCTACATGCCTCCTTTTAAAGCTACTGCTCTTCCCCAGCTGAAATATTTTGGCTGCGGCAGCCTGATTCATTCCAGCACCTCTCTGTTGAGGCGCCAAAATGATTCTGGCACATCCCTACTTGTAAGGCAGTAACCTTCACTATTTTTCAAGTGGGGGCCACTTTGGCAAGAAAACCCTTCACTGTTAGAGCCATTTCCCACTGTGCTGACCTCTGTACAGTGCTGCACTTCCCCCCAGTTGCCCCCCCTCTTTCTCAAAGGGGAGCCCTTTGAGAAATGGAGCCCTGTTGAGCCCCAGCTCCAGCATGGAAGATTGTCATGAAGCACTGAGAAGCACAGTCCACCACAGAGCTTTCCCTATAGAAAAGGGGAAATGTTTTATGTGGGGAAAGTGGTGCGAAAGACTACACTTCCTCGTCACAATGCCCCTGGCAGCATTGTGTGGTGGGTATCCTTTAGGAACATAGGAAGCGGCCTTCTACCGAGTCAGACCACACTGGTCCATCTAGCTCAGTATTATCTACCCAGAGTGGTAGTGGCTTCTCCACGGTTGCAGGCAGGAATCTCTCTCAACCCTATCTTGGAGATGCCAGGGAACGTGGAACCTTCTGCTCTTCCTAGAGCAGCTCCATCCCCTAAGGGGAATATCTTACAGTTCTCACACATGTCATCTCCCATTCATATGCAACCAGGGCGGACCCTGCTTAGCTAAGGGGACAAGTCATACTCCTCTCCTTTTGCACAGGCCTAATTAACAATTAGTCAGGGACCCACTTAGGGTTGATGGAAGCTGCCACTGGCTCCTGTATCTTGCAATGAAGAATACTTATATAAAGTTTCTGATAAAGCAAGTGTTATTGACCTCCCTTTATTTTTCTTTGTTCTCTCTGCAGCTGAGTGTTCACTGTGCAAAGTTTCCTTTTCCTACTCATATTCGCCAAGTTCTCTAGGCATGAGCCCTATTTAGATGTTAGTTTTAAAATGCTGTACATGAGTGCAGTCTTCCAGAAATATGTTGGAAGTCCTGCAGAGAGAAAGGACTGACAGGGGAGTTCTCTCCCTCCCCAGTGACTAGAAAACAATACCCTTGGGAAAGTTTGCAAGAGAACCACATCGGTTTCTTTCTTTATTTTTTAAAATAATATTTTCATTATTTTATCCATAATATAAACAGAAAAACATAAGAAAAATAGAAATGACAAAAGAAAAAGGGAAAAAACCAATACGTGATCAAACGATACTATTACAATGATTCTCATTACATAGATTTCTTTATTATGTTGGTGCAGCCCTCATGGGCAGATTCCCAGAAGTAAAAACTCCATCTGGAGGGAGGAGCAACAAAAATTGCATCATATCCCTTCTGCTGCCACTGGGGCTTTGGGGAAACTGAAGCACAGTTAAGCTCCAGTCTGTTTGCATCTCCACAGGGCTACTTCAATTTTTGTAGCCCTGCAGAATGCGGAGGATATCAGACAATGTATTTTGTAGACTGCATTTTAATTTTTTGCTACACACCTTGAGATTTTGTATGATGGGGTGTGGAAAAATATAAAATAAATATAAAAATATAAAAGCAAGCAAGCAAACAAAATGTTCTAGCTACCCAGAACTGCAGTCTGCTTACAGTTATAAGATCAGATGGATTCAGCCAAAAATAGACTGTTTCTTACATATTCAGTTTAGAATATTGATATAGAACTTTCAACAAAAGGTTCTCAAAGCTTTTTATACAGCAAAAGAGACAAAATAATAGTTCCCTGTCCCAGAGGGGCTCATACTTTAAAAACCAAGAAGACACAAGAGAAACAGCAATGGAAAAGATGCGAAGGGTGTTCACATGCACAGTCTAACCGAGCCTAGGGCTGTCCTGCCTAGGTTAGGCTACGCGTGTGGAGCACTGGGAGTGAGGTCGCTCCTGGCACTTCTCCCATGCCAAGCCCCACTTTTAAACCCAGTGTTTAGCCAAGGTTAAGTGAGCTTGTACATAGGAACATAGGAAGCTGCCATATACTGAGTCAGACCATAGGTCCATCTAGCTCAGTACTGTCTACACAGACTGGCAGCGGCTTCTCCAAGGTTGCAGGCAGGAGTGTCTCTCAGCCCTATCTTGGAGATGCCAGGGAGGGAACTTGGAACCTTCTGCTCTTCCCAGAGCGGCTCCATCATTCCCTAAGAGGAATATCTTACAGTGCTCACACATCAAGTCTCCCATTCATATGCAACCAGGGCAGTCCCTGCTTAGCTAAGGGGACAAGTCATGCTTGCTACCACAAGACCAGCTCTCCTTTTTAAAGTTAAGTTTTAAGTTTGCTTAACCTCGGCTGGCGATCATCTGATAAATCGCTGCTGGTTTAAACAGCTTTCCCCCAGCTCACCGCCATTTCCAGCAGTGAGCCAGGCGGAAGGAGTGGCCGCGCCAAGTGTGGCGGCTACTCTAATGAAAGCAGCCACCATGCTTGGGTCCTGGGATGCGGTGGTGGGGAGTCCTCTCGCTCCCAGCAGTGTCTCCCTTGACCACACTACTGCTTGTGTGGGTGCATGGTGTGACGGAGGAAAACAGTGGCTGCTCATCTGATGGGGAAGGCAGGTGAGCTCAGCCTGCCCGCCCTCCCTGACGAGGTTTTGTACACAACCTCACTATGTCGAAACAAACAGGGACAGATGTTCTGCTCCAGCAGAATATGAGAGAACCACCTCAAAGAGGAAAGGTGCCTTTTTAAAAAAAAAAAAAACATTTTCTTATATCCCGCTCTTCCTCCAAGGAGCCCAGAGCGGTGTACTACATATTTAGGTTTCTCCTCACAACAACCCTGTGAAGTAGGTTATGCTGAGAGAGAAGCGACTGGCCCAGAGTCACCCAGCTAGTATCATGGCTGAATGGGGATTTGAACTCGGGTCTCCCTGGTCCTAGTCCAACACTCTAACCACTACACCATGCTGGCTTCTAATTTTTTACATTAACATAGTGAGATCATTCACACAATCAAAAACTGTTCTACCCGGGTGTGAGAGGTGTGTGTGCTCCCAATTTTCGGTTGTGCAAAAGCAAGGTAGGAAGAAAACCTGGGTAGAAGTGATTGTGTGGAAGCAAGGTAGGAGGGAAAGCTACCCAGGTTTTCCTCCTACCTTGCTTCCACACAACCTAAAATTGGGAGCACACAGAGCTCCCAAACCCGGGTTTTTGATTGTGTGAATGACCTGAGTGAGTAAATGAGAGCTGTAATGTGGGGAAGAACACAATTTTATAATTTAGGGACTCTTAATTTGAGCTTAATAACATGAAGAAAACACTCTAATTGTCGATGATGTATATGTTCAGAATATTAATTATATTGCATAACTAATTCACCATTTTGTTTAATGGATGTGGGTATGGAAGCTTAGTTCTGCATTTCTACCTACTAGCCGACCCCGCACAGAGCATCTGTGCACTCTTTGGGGCCGGCGGTTACCTCTTCCCCCCAACATTCTGCCCCAGTCTCCACTTCCAGGCCCAGCCGCCTCTCCTCTCCACCGCCATTTCTCCCCCTCCACTTTCTCCCCCTGCCCCTGGGCCTTGCCTCCGCGGCCGGGCTGGGCCCACCGCTGCTTCTAGCCTCTGCAGCCAGGCCTGCTGCCGCCGTGGCAACCAATCCTCCAGGGTGCGCCTCAGACAATCAGGCCCATCCGCCGCCCAGCCAATCAGCTGGGTGCTGAGACTCACATTCCAAGGCACACCCAGGAGAATCCTCTATAATAAAAGCCTTGAGCGTGATCCCGTGTCCTTTTCCGGCCCATGTCTTTCTCGGCTGTTCTGGGCATGCGCTCTGCGCATGCCCAGAACAACCGAGAAAGATAAGGCCGCAGGGACACGGGTGGCCATGTTGAAAGGAAGGCCGGAGGCGGTGGCCGCGGCGGGGCGACTGACCCTGATGGCGGTGGCCGCGCTGGTGGCAATGCGGGCGAGGAGGCGGCGGCGGCCGCCGCGCGGGGGCGACTGGTTCTGATGGCGGTGGCCGCCGCGGAGGAAGTGCGGACGAGGCGGCGGTGTCCGCGGCGGGCCGGTGGGCCCTGCTGGCGGCAG
Source organism: Hemicordylus capensis (assembly GCF_027244095.1). NCBI lineage: Eukaryota > Metazoa > Chordata > Lepidosauria > Squamata > Cordylidae > Hemicordylus > Hemicordylus capensis. Next base: position 297,236,854 of record NC_069659.1, on the reverse strand, counting down.
CCGCAGCAGCGGGGCGACTGGCCCCGATGGTGGCAGCAGTGGCCGCAGGGAGACTGGGCCCGCTGGCAGCAGCCGCCACGGTGGGAGACTGGGCCCACTGGCAGAGTTGGCCGCGGCGGGAGGACTGGGCCCGCTGGCGGTGGCTGCGGGAAGCCTGGAGGCGGCGGCCGCGGAACCAGACCGGCCATGGGAAGGGTAAGGGAGCCCTGAGGTGGCGGGGGGCCTGAGGTGGGAGGCCTGAGGTGGCGGGGGGCCTGGCCCGGCCGGGGAGTCCAGCAGCGGCCCTGGATGGCGCCGGCCCCGGCCGAAGGAGGCGGTGGGCCCGGGTGGGAGGAGGCGGCGGTTGAGGGCGCAGACTAGCACCCGTTAAATTAACGGGCTGAAAAATACTTTATATATATATATATATATATATATATATATATATATATATATATATATGTATATACTCTCAACACTTACTATAGTATGGCACGAGCTCAGCTTATATCAAGTTAATAACGTTTGTAATCACCTACTTTCTGGACACCTGATTAATTGGACTGATAAAGCTGAATTCCATTTTGTAGTTATTCAAATGGAACAGTTAGGTAGAAGATTGTTTGAGCTACTGTGTTTCACCATGGAACTTATTTGGGAGAAATGTAGTTAGAGGCATGTATTGTGATATGTCAGACACTCAGTGACAGTGGATATCTATCCATACAGCTTAAGATTTTTAGGAAACCAGTGGGAAATGTTAACCAATTCTTACTTTTGCCAGTAAATCTCAAGGCCATTTTGAGTCCCTTTAGTAAATAATTAATTTTCATCCTCATTTACATCATTGATTAATTGATAAAGGGTAGCATTTAACAAGTGCATATTGTAAATGTCCAAAACAATAAGTAGATATGCTTGTGGACAGGTTTATCAGTCTGGCACTTGAAATGCCAGATTGGGATGCTTACTGGCAAATCTATGTGCTTGTGGGTAGGTGTGCCAGCCTGTTGCTCGAAAAACCAAACTGGGTGTTTACTAACAAGAATATTTATGGGTAGGCATGCTAGTCTGCTGACTGAAATACCAGACAAGGGTGCTTCCTTGTGAGGAGATATTCTTGGGAGTAAGTCTGTGAGAGATCAACAAGATGTGACAAGGAGATCTTTAATCAGATCTCCCCATTTTAAAAAAATGTAATAGCAGCTGGGGACGGGATCCACATGGGACCACAACACTGGGAGATGGTGGTTTGACCCTGTCCTCTTATGCCATATGCTCAATTAAATGCCCATTGCTGACATTACTATTTGCCCTGTGTGGTGGTGGTGGTGGGACTTGAAACATCCAGGAGTGCTTATTTATACATACATATTATACACACATACAGACACACGTGCATATATCTGTATCTATTATCTATACACACAGACACCTTCAGATAGATGTTTTTGCCTATTGCTTGAAACAGCAAACTGGGGTGCTTATTTGTGAGCTGATATGCTTCTGTTTTGGCTAAAACCTCCTAAGGAACAGAACACAACCACCAAAGATGGAGAGCCTCATTACCAATGCTCCTCATGTCAACTGTGGGAAACCTAGGGCCATTCCTCTGTGGTCTTTCTCTTAAAGAGAAGGCTGCAGGAGTGAAGAAAGGTTACTTTGCTTCCCACTCTCCTGCACACAGCTGACTTTCCTCACTATAGTAAGGTTGAGCAGACCACTTTTCCATTTCTGCAGTGTCTTGACAAGTAGAATCTAAATCGCTGAGAAGTCATGTTGCCACTGATTGCCTCAGAGAAGGGGCATAACTAGAATAGGGCAAGGGGAGACAGTTGTCTAGGGGCCCACTGCCTTGGGCCCCCCCGAGGCAAGTCACATGACTGACTCCTCCAGCCGTGCACCCTTCTTTCGGTTGTATTCATCCTCCGAAATTGATGTGAGTGTTAAGACCTGGAGCTTCCAGAACAGCATGTCTTTCTCTAGTACCATTAAATGACTTGCATCATCCACAAGTTACAAAACCTTTAAAAAAAAATTTAGGATGATGTTCTATTGTGGCACATAGGATAGATAGATAGATAGATAGATATAACTATTTTTGTTACCACTATTCAGCCTCATTTAAGATGTCTTTACTTCATGAGCTTCAGTGAGAGGGGGGTCCATTTTAAAATCTTGTCTCTGAGCCCACTCCAACCTTGCTACGCCCCTGCCTCAGAGGAAGGGGCTTGGTGGATACACACCACACAACATTGCAACAACCGCAGGTGGTTGTTTTTTTAAAAAACAAAACAAAACTGCAGAATAAGACTTCATTAGGAAAGCCCTGGAAGGAAAGTCCAGAGTGCAGTATGCAAAACCCTGGCACTTAAGACAACAATCTGGAAAACTGCAGTTCTCTGTCATACCAGCAAGGCTTTTATATTTTTCTCCTTATCAGCCTCTAAGCCCTATGTTGCACACTTCTTCCCCACACCAACTCTGAGGAACATCAGACATAGTTTGCAATATGCCACTGAGTTATGGAAAATAGTTGAAAGCCCTGCAGAGTCTGCCACATATCTGAAAGGGCTCACAGGGTTTGTGGCTTATATGTTTAAGTATACAACATACTTTGCTCTTTATGTAACATTGGAATATTTTAATGCATGCTTGTTGGACTAAAGTTTGGTGCAGTTTAAGAAACTGCTACTTTCTGTGGAACTAGGGTCTAATGTGATGGATTCGACTACCACTTTGTTTTTACCATTTTAATGCATGCTTTGTTGGACTAAAGTTTGGGTACAAATTAAGAAACTGCTACTTTCCTCCCAGGGCTTTCCTTTTTTTAAGTAAGTACACTATGAAGCTGAATTTTGCAACCAATGAGAAAAACAGGGTGTTTACATTGCATACTAAACGTTTCAGACAACAATGTTCTACAAGAAGCTCATCTCCTGGCAACTACAAATGCCCCCAGCATATAAAAAGCTACACATTTCATGCTAACATGTGTAATAACACTGTGGCAAATACTTCCAGTGACCACATGTGCTTTGGGAAAGATCAAATATGCAGGGGATCATGCACCATTCCCGCCCTGCATCTCCCAGTTCCTTATTTGACCTCCTGTATAGGGTTCCAGATGAATGTTTATTTCATACACATGAATCTTTAAACCTGCAGCGACACAGTATTGGGTGGGGGCGGCGGCGGGGGAAGAGTTGCAATAAAAGAGCAGTGGATGGGGAAAGGGTTAAGTACACTCTTCCCTTACTTCTCTGGTGCAGATATCTCCCTACCAAGCCGGATTTTGGAGGAAGCAGAATTTTATTATATACATTGATCTGTAACATAATTCTGTCCTCAATGTTTTCTAAAAGAGCATCAAAAGATGAGCTTCAAGGGACTTGATGCAACAAACCATCCTGATTTCCCATCAAATCCAATTAACAATGAATAAGTGAATATGAATTAACTTTAAGCCAAACAAACAACCCACCACCAAAGCAACCCAAAACCCCATAACTGTTTATGAAATGTATTATAAGTTAACCAAAGGCTGCTTTTAGTGAAGCGAACTCTTGTACATTTGTGACCTCTGCTGGAAAGTCGAAGGGAGAGTGTACTGTTTGAGCAGCACAGAAAGCCTCACAAAAATGGTATAGGATAGTTGTATAGCACCCTCTACTGCATTTTAAGGGATTGTTCTGGCTCAGCTTGAAAGCTCTTAAACATCACTCCCAGAATCATACAAGACAAACTGACAAGTCAGATGTATCTTTGGATTCTACTATCTGAATCTGATTCTACTATCTGATTCTGAATCTGAATCTGATTCTACTATCTGAATCTGAACTCAAAATAACTAAGGAGTTACCAACTTCATTTCTTAAATCAAGAGACCTGTAGAAGACAGGGTTCACACTTTCCCCAGCCAGCTTAAAGCACCACAGCCTCACAGATAAAAACTTGGGCTTAGAAGGCTTAGCATTACAGTTTTAAATTCTGTCTTGACTTTTCACATTGTTTTAAAAATTCAACTAAAGTTTGCTTTGCTGTAGCCGGCACCATTCTGTTACTGTGAGAAGTCTCTCTCTCTCTAATGGTACCCACTGTTTCCAAAGGAAAGATTGCTAATTGAATTATCCCTTGAAATGTGGTCTGTCACAGTGAGTTTCTTGGCTGCAGATGCAAGAGCTAAGATCAGGCAATGAGGGAATATTATAAAGCTGACATCAGTATTGCTTGCAGGCAGTGGATTTCAGGGATTGTGGCTTTAAACTACCTGAACTTTTCCACAAAATGTCTTGTGTACAGACTATAAGGAGCAAAGATGAGATGTGCAAAAACAGCCAGGTAGGATTAGGGCAGAAGTCCCTGGCTGACATCCTGAGTAATGAAGACCCAGTGCAATGGGAGAAGCACTGGTGCTTTTGAAGAGTTCCAGACTAATGCAGCAGCATGTGTGTGTGTGTGTGTGTGAGAGAGAGAGAGAGAGAGAGAGAGAGAATACTTGTGTGTGCAAGAGAGAAGATGTCAAAGACCTCCCTTTCCCTCAGAAGCCATCCGTGTCATCCAAAATATGCCCAAAGGCTGCATAACCCTCAGGAATATTGGGGGGGGGGGCAGGTGGCCAGAGTACTTCCTGGGGAAGGAGCAGGGTCACTGGAATTTGCCCCCACTCCACAGCAGTTGCCTTCACTGCCCCCATTCCACAGCAATGGAGTTGCATTAGTTGGATTTTTCAGAAGCACCAGAGCTTCTTCTGTTGCAATGGTGCTTTGTTAGCACATCTAGTTTAACACAGACACTAACAAGAAACCATTAAAACCTATACAAAAGAGAGAGCTGGTCTTGTGGTGGCAAGCATGACTTGTCCCCTTAGCTAAGCAGGGTCTGCCCTGGTTGCATATGAATGGGAGACTTGATGTGTGAGCAGCACTGTAAGATATTCCCCTCAGGGGATGGTGCCGTTCTGGGAAGAGCATCTAGGTTCCAAGTTCCCTCCCTGGCTTTTCCAAGATAGGGATGAGAGAGATTCCTGCCTGCAACATCGGAGAAGCCGCTGCCACTCTGTGAAGACAATACTGAGCTAGATGGACCAAGAGTCTGACTCAGTATATGGCAGCGTCCTATGTAAAACAAGCAGGAAGAAAAATCTTGCAACACAAGGAGCATAATGTACTGCTGAGAATCTCATGAGAGAAGACAAATAGCACAACAAAACTTTTGATGCTCTAAAGTTGCTCCCAAATATTCAGACGAAGGATGCAATTCAATGCAGTTACATAGGAGTAAGCCCCACTGAGCTCATGGGGACTTAACATCTGAGTAAAAACCCACAGGAAGAGCCACACAAAGCTCCATCAAAAAGCAAAAACACAAGAGGTACTAAGAATGTTCTTTAATATTAAGAAATCAGAGAAAATAAATGTTAAACAAACTATGAGATGGCAATGGGAGGAGAATTTGTAATCAGAACATGTAAACTTCAAGAACTGCCTCTTTTTTCCTCTTTAGAAATATTTATGTTCAATTCCTTTCACCTCATTCTTATCTCATTCAGAAGATATCTTCCTGTGCAGCAGACTCATAAGTTCACACACCGTCTCTTCCACCCTGATCTCCAAGTCCAGTACAACACAGTGGGTCACTTCACAAAACACGCCGGAAGCGGAATCGCCAGTTTTTGGTGCAAGCCACAAGTCCAGTCCTGGCATTTCGTCTGAACCTGCCAAACAGGATTGCCAGTGCCAAGTTCCCTCTGCACCCAAAATTCGCCATCCAACTTAAAATGTAGGTTAAAGATGTTGGGTGGTGCGGGGGACCCAAACTGGGTTTGGACGACACTCCAGAACTTGCGGCTTGTGTTGGGAGTGTGCTTGCCGGGAACTGGAGGTTCTACTTTCAGCATGTTGTGTGACCCCACACAACAAGAGAAACGGGGAGAGGCCACACAACACAAAAAAAACTTCACACCCAAGTGCAAACTGAAGCTGACATTAATCACTCACATTTTTGTTAGTGTTCAGTACTACTGTGATCAGATTCCACATCACTGGTTGATATCACAATACCTGATACTGAGAAATAATTTTTTAAAAACCCTAATAACTGAGCAACTCCTTAAGGAATTGTCAATGATTACACTAGTTATATAGTGCTGTGAAGGCTCTGTTGGCTTTATCTCAAGGGATCTGATCACTGACTTAGGACTAGAAAGTTGATCTTAAAACAGGTTAACATAAGCTGATGAAGAGTTGCCAGAAACACTTTGCAGAAAAACTACAGCTTGAAGCATCACAGATAGACTAGTTTCCTGTGGGAGGAATGTTTTCATGAAGATACTGCAAAGCCAAGTCAGTCCATTTCATTTCTTGTTCTTTTACGGATTCAGTTGTACCACCATTGTCTTGTTCTGGTTCAGGAAGCTCATTCTGACAACAGAAAATATTATTATTATTATTATTTTTACATTTATATCCCGCTCTTCCTCCAAGGAGCCCAGAGCGGTGCACAACATACTTGAATGTCTCTTTCAGAACAACCCTGTGAAGTAGGTTAGGCTGAGAGAGAAGTGACTGGCCCAGAATCACCCAGCTAGCATCATGGCTGAATGGGGATTTGAACTCGTGTCTCCTCGGTCCTAGTCCAGCACTCTAATTCTTTGCATTGTAAGTAGAAGATAAAGAAATCTATAGTGTATTCAGTTTATAAAATACCACAGCTAAAATCTACCATTCCAGATATGGCTATATTTTCCAGAAGAATTTGTTCTCAAGTTTAAGCGGCCTTCTGTCTTTGACTCAGTCCTAAGATAACTTACTTTAAGTCCACATGCTTAGAATCCAGCTGTATTAGTTTACTCATTTCAACAGTGCACATGTGAGGAAATTAAAATCAAGAAATTAAGGCTACAATCCTAAAACGACTTAATAAGGAGTAAGTCCCACTGGATTCAGTGGAATTTACTTCTGAGTAAATGCTAATACTTGCACTGTAAGACTGCACTCCTATGCATGCAAACTTGAAGTAAGCCTCACTTAAACACAGTGGAATGCACTGAGAGAGAGGGGGGAAGCGTAAGACGAGGCTGTACCAATATGTCTACAAGTTCAGGGAGACTTTCCTTCTGGTTAGTAGGTTTATGATTACAGCCTAAAGATGAAGAAACAACAGACATGTTGTTGCATCATATACTACTCATGAGGCTCATACTTATGACAACCAGCCGCATGTACAACATGGGCACACCAATCCATGTGTACAGATACAGTGACACAAATATGGCTCTTGATAATGTCGCTACAGCTCTTCTTACATGTGGCAATCCTGACCTCCTTCATTATGAATATTTAGTACAATATATTTTGTACTAGATACAAAATCTCTTTATATTTAGATAAAGAAGTCTAGATACAACATACAAAATATATACAAATACACACAAAATCTAGATACAATATATTTACCTATGCTTGATATGATATTCCCTAGTAAATATCTGCAGTAGCATTATGAGGCAAATATGGTTGGGAATTACATATTTTCTTCCTAATGTGTAATGTTGCCTGTAGTCACAGGCTGTTTCATTCATTTGAAACACGATTTGTAGGGTTTTTGTTTTGTTTTACTGGCTATGTTCCAAACATACAAACACAGATTTTTTGTGTGCTGCTTTGCTGTGACAGCAAGCCCAATCCTCGGGCTTTTTTGCTGTCCTTTCCATCATTTGATACCAACAGCGGTGATTATTACTATGCCAGTATTCAGTTTCAGAGACAACTATATTTTTTGGTCAGATTACAGCAGACAGTAAGAAAAGGTTACAAGCAATAGCTCTCCCTGTTTTATTTCTTAATAAACGAAATAATCTTTTATCGTTTTGCCACTGTCAAAGATCACCTAATTGGGAATAATTTAAGCAGGGGTGGGGACAGGAGCCAACCAAGCTGGGCACTGGCCAGGGGCCCAGGACCATCAGAAGGTCCATGGTCCAGCCCTGAGGCCCTGCCCAGTGACTAGTTCAGTTGAAAAACTGGGCAGCACTAGCCAGAACTCTTTGCAGTAGTTCCACTGGCCACTACCACCTCCCCGGTCACCCAAACAACAGCGACTGGGAAGGGGGCATGCGGGGGGGGGGGAAGAAAGGGTCCTTTGTTTTCTCTGCTGCCTCCTACTCTGGAGTGGTCTCTCTGGAGACTTCCCAGCATGCCCCGTTCCCTGCCTTGGGGCTTCCCACTTGCCCTTTAGCAAAGTCTTCAGTGTGAGAGCCATTTCCCACCACACTCACCCCCATGCAGTGCTCTTCTCTTCCCAGCACCAAGAGCACCCCTTTAAGAGAAACAGAGCCCTATCAAGTCCCAGTGCCATTGTGGAAGGTGCACACAGAGCACTGGGAAGTGTAATCCTTCCCTGCACGCCATGCATGACCAGGAGAGAAGGTCTTGGGAGAGGAGAGCTGGTCTTGTGGTAGCAAGCATGACTTGTCCCCTCAGCTAAGCAGGGTCCTCCCTGGTTGCATATGAATGGGAGACTAGAACTACGAGCACTGTAAGATATTCCCCTCAGGGGATGGAGCTGCTCTGGGAAGAGCAGAAGGTTTCAAGCTCCCTCCCTGGCTTCTCCAAGATAGGGCAGAGAGAGATTCCTGCCTGCAACCTTGGAGAAGCCACTGCCAGTCTGTGAAGACAATAATGAGCTAGACAGACCAACAGTCTGACTCAGTATATGAAAGCTTCCTATGTTCCATGTCCCACCAGTGCTGGGCAAATTGCAGCACTGTGCTGTGGAAGTGGTTGGTTCTGTGAAGTGTCAGGGAGGCTGTGGGGAGTATTCAGGTTCAGCTGAAACTTCTCACAGTCCTAATAAAGAGTCAGGGTACCGGGTCTCATGATCAGTGAGACCCGGTTTCTTCAAGTACGCGGGCAGGGAGCCCTGGGAGGCCGGATCGGCTGCCCACATGATTGCCGGCTCCGTGATGGAGCCGGCGGGGGCTGGGAGGAGCGGGGGCCAATTGGCCCCTGCAAGCTCTAGCATGCCCTGCGTGAGCGCACAGGGCATTCTGGCAAGACCCCCGGAGCCGGGAGGCGGCTTTTCACCTCCTCTCCAGGGATCTCCTCGTGAGTAGGCACAGTGCGAAGCAGCGCCGTGGCTACTCACAATATACAAAACCAGGTTTGCAGAGCACTCGCTCCGCAAACCTGGTTTTGGGGCAGGGGTTCTTGAGCGTGTTACCTGCTCTAGAACCACTGGGCTCACAGCCGAGCCCGGTGGTTCTTACAATCTACAAAAATCGGGCTAGGCTCTCCTAGCCCGATTTTTGTAGATTGTGAGAATAGTCCCACAGAGTCACTCATTGGATCGATGGGGGCTGCCACTGGCCCCCAGGCCTTGCAATGAAGAAGATGGCCCTAGATTAAAGAAAAACAAACACCAAGCCCTCCACTTTGTCCCACATGAGTCATCCAGATGATTATGCACTTGTATTGCTGCTAAATTCCGACTGCTCTTTTTGTATTTATTGGTTAGTTTTATTGGATTTTTATACTGTTAAGCTCTTGAATGAATTTTTATTTGATTATAATGTAAATTGCATCCTTTATTATGAGTATTATTATTAGTAGTAATACATTATTATGTAAATTCAGGCTTTACAAGCCTGACTAATCTGATATATGGTCTAAAATAAATAAAAACTAGATTACTGATACAAGGAGCCCAATTAAGGACTATATTTGAAATATTCACTCACCAGTGGTATTGCCACATCTTCATATGGTAATTTATCTTCCCTCCACGCATCATCAATCAAATCCAAGATTCTCCCATCTCTCTGCACCTCACTGTCCATCTTTCTACAGTTGAGAGAGAACTAGATCTGCAATACAGAGAAAGCACTTGTGTTTATATATTCCTTCTGGTCTCACACCCTATTCCTAAAAATACCTCCTTAAAGGTTAATCCCACAGAGTTCAGTGGACTAAGTAAGGGGTTTCGGATTACAGCCTCTGAGCTCCAGTACTTATTACAACAGTTTTTGCAGGTAGAATTTAGTTTTCAAACTTGTTATTCTTTGCTGTTTTTCAGTCAGTACTTCTGGAGAGTCACAAGCAACCACAAGTGAGCATTTAGAAACCATAGGAACGTTAAGAAAGAATGAAATAAAAATGGTGCCCACCAGTAAATAAATACATTACTTACATATATTAAAAACCAGTTTAATTATAGCTTCAGTTTAAGAAGTAAGGGATGTGAGAGCCTTGTTGGATCAGAACGAGTATCTATTTAGACCAGCATCCTGCTTCTTACAGCAGTCAGTCAGATACTTCTTGTAAACCTGCATAAAGGAAGTGAAGTTAATAGAAGCTCTCCTCACGATCAGTGATGAGAGCTGCCAGGGTTAACTGCAGGGAAGGAGGGTTTTCCTTACCTTCCTGGTAGGCAATCTGAGGGGGTTCTATACGTGGGCAGATTAGCAGTGCAGACGAGTGGCAGCTCTCCTGCTGTCGCCCGTGCCTCACCTGGCAGCTCTGGAGGTCGGGCAAAGGGAAGCGCTGCTGCGTGGTGCCGCCCCTCCCCCCACAGAGCCCCAGTAATGCACAGTAAATTGCTGGGGTACGCCTCCTCCCCGAGTGTGTTCCGCAAGCAGCTGTGGCAGACACATGATCAGAAAAACAGCGTTAGCTTCTGAAAAACAGAGCCATTTTTCAGAAGCGGCTCTGTTTTTCAGCTTAGCCAGTGCTGGATTCCCAGCCTGCCCGGGGACGTGTCTCTCTGCTTTTTAAAGCAGGGAGAGCTGCTCTCGGCTGTGCTGCGAACGTGGCGCTGGCCAGAATTTGCTCACAAATGGGGTGCGTGACCCTGTTTGCGAGCAAAACCACATCCCCTGCATCTGACGTCAGATGCAAGGAGCATGGCTGGGGCACGAAGCACAGCCCCTGAGCGCAGCAGCCCAGGTTGTTTGAACCCCTTTGCACAATGGTGGCTCCACCTCTGGTCTGTCCGAGCAGCTATTTTTATTGTGGGAAACTGAATTATTATTATTATTATTATTATTATTATTATTATTATTAATTCGATTTCTATACCGCCCTTCCAAAAATGGCTCAGGGCGGTTTACACAGAGAAATAACAAACAAATAAGATGGAACCGTGTCCCCAAAGGGCTCATAATCTAAAAAGAAACATAAGACAGACACCAGCAACAGTCACTGGAGGTACTGTGCTGGGGGTGGATAGGGCCAGTTACTCTCCCCCTGCTAAATAAAGAGAATCACCACATTAAAAGGTGCCTCTTTGCCAAGTTAGCAGGGGTCTAACAATATTATAATATTATGAAATTACAATATTATGAAATATTATGAATATTATATTATGAATTACAATATTATGAAAGATAATTCTAGAAACCTCAGTCATGTTGCTTCATGGCTATTTCTGAACTAAAAAGTCCCAAATTTCTTCACATGGAAAGTTCTTCAATCCATTAATCATTTCAGCTGTCTTTACTACATCTTTTCCAGCTTTATGATAAACTCTTTAAGATGAAGCAACTAGAAGAGTAACCAGTATTTGGAATGCAGCCAAACCATAGATTTATATAAAGGCATTATGAAACTGTCAATATTCTTTTTAACCCCTGATTAATAATCCTTAGCATGACATCTGTCATTTCTCACAGTTCTCACACAGGGCTGATGTTTTCATTAAAAGTTATCCACCATATTCCCAGTATCTTTTTCTTGCTACTAGTTCACATCCCATCAGTGTGTGGTTAGGATTTTCTCTCTCTAAATGTGCATTACTTACCTTGAACCTCATTTGTTAATTTACTGCTCATTCACCCAATTTAGGAAGACCTTTTAATAGGTTTTGTCTACTCCCCATCTTGAATAATTGGCATCTGAAAATGTGGCTATTGCTTTGCACTTTTCACTCCTGATTCCAGCTCATTTAAGAGTACTGGTCTCAATACAGATCCTTACTGCTTACTTCTCTCCATACCAGCAATTCTCCATCTAGCTTCCTGTTCTTTAACTAGCTACCAATCTATAATAGGAATCTTAAAAAATTACACAACTACTAAGCTTACTCAGGATTATCTGCTGAGAAACTGTTTGGAAAACATAAGACGAGCCCTGCAGGATCAGACTAAAGGTCCAGCATTCTGTTTCTCACAGGGGATGGTTAGATGCCTCTGGGAAGCCCACAAGCAGAAGATGAAGGAATCCACTTCTCCTGCTGTTGCGCCCCAGCAACTGATATTCAGAGGCAGGTAACATATAATCATAATGACTAGTAACTGCTGATAGATTTGTCTTCCATGAATTTGACTAATTCTCCATTAAAGCAATCTAAGCTAATTTTGTTTTTACACATAAGACATCTGGTTCATCATGAGATTCTACACTACAGTCTTCATTCCAAACCAATTATCTTCTTTGATATAGTATTTTGTACCATATCAAACCATATTTCTCTTTTTTGAAGCTTTCTAGATCAACAAGGCTTTGCTAGCTATTACAAAGGTTTCTTAGTTGGCACAAAAACGTAAGAAAAGTCATGCTGGATCAGACCCATCTAGTCCAGTATTCGTCTTCTCAGAGAAGCCAAGCAAGTGCCTCCAGGCAACCTACAAGCAGGACATGCAGAAAAGTAGCCCTCTCCTGCCTTTGTACCCCAGCAACTGGTATTCGCAGGCATTTTGCCTCTGAACCTGGAGAAAACACATAGTCTTCATCACTAACAGGCAGTGATAGATCTATTCTCCTAAATGTGTCTATGACCCCTTTTAAAGCCATCTAAGAAAGTGGCCATCACAGCATCTTGTGGCAGCAAATTCCACAAGCCAACTACACACTGTATGAAGAAGTAAACTCTTCCATCTGTCCTGACCTAATAATCCAGCTCAGGGGTTCCTAACGTGTTGTACTCTAGATGCTGCTGAACTACAACTCCCATCATCTCCACCTACAATTTATTTTGGCTGGAGATGATGGGAATTGTAGTTCGACAGCTGGTGTACGAGATTGGGAACCCCTGTCTGGATGATGCTCCTCTCGCAATACTGGAATCCGAGGTCCTACAAAACCCATAGGCAGGAAAATCAGGGCAGACGGAAGAACGTACACAGTTCGCAACAATGATCTGGAATTTACTGCCACCGAACGTTTTAAGTATATTATATGTACACACCGCTCGCTAGTAATTCAAGGGAACATTTTTGCGCTGCCTCACAGTCCCCTTTACAGGGCTGACCAACGGACGCGAACTACGTCCGCACTACTCTTATTACGCCCGCCACATCTCGCCGCGCATGCGCATTAAGGAACAGCCTGTCCGCCCATCCACCCCCATTTGCCTTCAGGAGAAGAGCAGCGGTTTAAGGACAGCCGCTGATACCGTTATCCCTCCTCTGGATCTTCAACCGCCAGTTCTAAGCTATTCCCACTGCTTTCCTCTTCTCCCTTCCGCTCGTCTTCTCACCTCCTAAATCCCGCTTCCCGCTAATGGAAACGGGGACGGGACGTGACGTCACAGGTAGCTGTTCTAGTGGACGTAAACCATAGAGATGACGGGACGCGCTGCGACGCTTCCCAAAACAGCTGCAGCTCAGGCAACCCGGCACGAACTTTCAAGTCACGGAAAGGTAACGGTTTAAGCTTGGACGGAGCGTGGCAGAGGCGCGTGCGCGACAGCCGAGTGTGCCTGAGACCACTAGAGCAGCGCGCGCGGCGCTCCCGCGTGCGGCGTCAGTCTGCGTCTTTATTTGCTGGCAGGTTCGCGGGGCGCGCGCCTCTTTTCCTTCTTTTCCTTCTCCTCTCGTGCGCCAGTTTCCTTGGCGGTGAATGACTGAGCTGCCGCATCCCGCGTTTGTCATGTTACTTAAACTCAGCGACAACAAGTGAATGTGTGAAGCGTTTTGTGCCTCCTCCTCGCTCTCTGAGAGCTTACTGTGGCGAGGGGAGGACTGCTTCGCTCTGGCCCCCGTCAGGACGAGGCAAGTTAGCACGGGGCTGCAAACCACCATTGCGGGGTTCTTTATTTAACTGCTAAAAGGTGGCCCGGGACGGGGCGGCGAGGGACTGAAGACGGACAAAAGGAAGTACTTCTTCACACAGCACGTCATTAAACAATGGAATTCTCACTGCCACAAATTAATGTAGAGAGGATCACTATCTTAGACGGCTTTAAAAAGGAATTGGACATTTCATGGAGATCTAGACTGTCAGTGGCTACTAGTTTTGATGGCTATATGTTACATAGCCTGCTGGATCAGGCCCAAGGCTCATCGTCTAGCATCCTGTTTCACACAGTGGCCCACCAGATGCTTCTGGGGAGCCCACAGGTAAGAGCTGAGAGCATAACCTCTCTCCTGATCAGGGGCATAACTATTATTAGGCAAGGGGAGGTGGCTGCCTGGGGGCCCCCACGCCTCGAGGGGCGCCCCAGAGGCAAGTCACATGTAAAGTGTGTGTGTGTATCAGCGAGGGGCCTATTTTAAAATTTTGTCTCTGGGTCCACTCCAGCCTTGTTATGCCTCTGCTCCTGATGTTGTTCCTCTGCAACTGGTATTTAAAGGCATTTTACCTCTGAGACTGCAGGTGGCCTATAGCCCTCAGACTAGTTGCAATTGATAAACCCCGCTTAAAGACATCCAATTTGGTGACTGTCACCATATTTTGTGCTAGAGAATTCTAGAGGTTAATTATGTATTGTGTGAAAAAGTACTTTCTTTTGTCAATCCTAAACTTCTCTTGGCATTCAGTTTCATCGGATGACCCCTGGTTCTAGTGTTATGCAAGAGGGAGACATATTTTCAACTTTCTCCACACCATGCATGATTTTATAGACCTCCATCATGTCTCCCTCAGTTGTCCCTTCTCACTAGAAATCCCCAGGTGTTGTAGCCCTGATCATCTTGGTTGTCCTCTTCTGCACCTTTTCCAGTTCTACAATGCCCTTCTTCAGGTATGGTGACCAGAACTGCATGCAGTACTCCAAATATGGCCGCACAATAGTTTTGTATAAGGACATTATAATATTAGCAGTTTCATTTCCATTTCCCTGCCTAATTATTCCAAGCATGACCTTTTTCACAGCTGCCACACATTGTTGACACATTCAATGAGTTTTCCACCACGACTCCAAGATCCCGCTCCTGGTCACTCACTAACCGCTGAGATCCCATCAACATATATGCGAAGTTGGGGTTCTTTGTCCCAATATGCATCACTTTATACTTGCCAACTTTGACCACATTTGCCATTTTGTTTCCCACTACCCAAAAGGTGAGATCCTTTTTGCTGCTCCTCACAATCTCTTTTGGATTTCACTACCCTAAATAGATTTGTATCATCTGCAAATCTGGCCACCTTACTGCTTACTTGAACTTCTAGATCATTTATAAATAAATTTAAAAGCAGTGGTCCCAGTCAGTGTTCTCTCTAATTTTTTTCTTCTGTGTGCAAAATGAGTTTTGTTCTGGGCATCAGTATCAAGGCAGTGTATGCACACATGCATTCAGAGTGGGACCTTCCTGATTCAGCCTGAGCGGGATCTAAAATTAACTGAGTGCACATCAAAAAACATGTGAGCGCGTGCACACCTTAGAGGGAACACTGGTCCCAGTACAGATCCCTGGGGAATCCCACCAGTGTTCTCTCTGTTGGGGTTGTTAATTTTATCCCCAGCAAGTAAACAGCAGAGCACAAAGGAAGAGAGCACACACTCCAGTTACAGAGTAGGTCGCAGAGGATGGTTGCGTTGTTGCAGCTATTTAGAGAAAACACATGGAGATTCTTGTAGAACTAAATGCTAAGTATTTATTGGTTACGTACACTTGGATAGGAAGGTCCTAATCTAAAGGACTACATAATGAATAGGTAAGGAGAGAGATGTTTCCATCTACTCTAAAGAAAGGAAGGATTGTGACTCATCACAGGAAGTGTGCTGAAGAGTCAGATTAAGTATCATAGAGTAGAGACAGATAGGGAGACCCTTACTCACTGTCTCTACTTGCAGTGCCCCTAGTGGTCATTAGGATAGTTGATGCAAAAGGTTGATGTACTGGAACTCCATATCCAACACTCTGTAATTTTTTTCCATCTGTGTGCAGAATGAGTTTTGTTCTGGGTGGCAGTATCAAGGCAGTGTGTGTGCACATACATTCAGAGTGGGACCTTCCTGATTCACCCTGAGCGGGATCTAAAATTAACTGAGTGGACATCCAAAAATGTGTGAGTGCACGCATACGCCTTAGAGGGAACACTGGACCCCACTTCCTACTTCCCTCCACTTTGAAAATTCTCCATTTATACCTACCTTCTGTTTCCTGTCCTTTAACCAGTTACCAATCCACACATGAGCCTGTCCCCCTATCCCGTGACTGCTTTTTCACAGCAGGCTCAGGGCCAGTATGCCTCTGAATGCCAGTTGTAGGTAGCAAAAAAGCAGGGGAGTAGATATGCCTTCATCTCTTGCTTAAGGTCTTCCCAGAGGCATGCGGTTGACCACTGTAGGAATAAGGATGCTGGACTAGACCTTTGATGGGATCCAGCTTGTTCCCTTTGATGCTGCCAACTCTTCAGCCTGCTGCCCCTTGCCTTTAAGAACAACATGATGATGGGCAGGAGTTAGCTAGTGGGCATTATTTATCTTTTCTGGAAAACTTCTCTCTCTCATTCTTGCCTGGTAAGCGGCTGTTGAAAGCACACTTGCAAAGGGGAGGGCAGTTTCAAAACCTCTCATTCACAGTGAAGAACAGCCCAGCTGAGATTATAGGGAAGTTTGAGCCGCCCAGTTTACTTAGAAGTCCTACTTCATTCAGGGGGTCTTATTACTAAGTAAATATGCTTCTGGTTGCAGCCTCACACCTCATTTCCTTTAATAACTCTTTGTTTTACTTCTCTGTTGTTCCTTTTTCAACAGATGGTGTTGTGATAGACTTTACAAAAATGGTTAACCAAACCCAGAAGTGATATATAGACTTGTGTTCTACATGCAGGGTTGCCAATAGGGATGTGTGAATCGATTTGGGTACAAATAGATTTGTACCCAAATCTAGATAATTTGGGTGATTGGGAGACAGAATAAATTGCCCCTATGGTCCATTGACTAGATTTGGGTCCAAATCGAATTGCACCAGATTCTATTTGAATTGATTCAAGATTCAGATTCCCCCTATTGATTTCCCCAGATTGTCAGCTTTCATTTTTAAAAAAAGATAAGCTGTAGCCCTTGTAGAAGTGGACTGAATCCCTATGAGGATTCATTACACACCTTCATTTCTTCTATTCATTTTGACTGTCTTTGGACAGTGCCAACTGTCAACTGCCATGTGCCAGGCACACTCCCCCTCCCACCTGCAAGACAGTGGTGTACTACTCAGTTTATGTTCTAGGATTTTTTTCAAGTGTTTAGACTCTTTGGTGTCTAATAACCTTTCCTCATAATAAATCCCTATGAGGATTCATTACACACCAAAGAGTCTAAACACCTCAGACATTCCTGACATATAAACTGAGTGCCCAGTGGCTTGCGGGTTGGGGGGTAGTTGGCACATGGAGTGCCACTAATCCCCATCCCCCACCCACAAAGCAGTGAGGTCAAAATGAACAGAAGAAATGAAGGTGAGTAACGAAGACACCAAAGAATCTAAACATTTCAATATTCCTAAAAAATAAACTGAGTACCCCGGTGTGTGTGTGTGTATGTGTATGTATGTGAGGGGGGTGTATGTGTGTGTAGTTGGCACATGGCAGTTGACAGTTGGCACTGTCCAATGACAGTAAAAATGAACAGAAGAAATGAAGGTGTGCAATGAATCTTCATAGGGATTCATTATGAGGAAAAGTTATTACACACCAAAGAATCCAAACACTTGAAAAATAGTGACTGCACATTTTGCACCATAACTCCACTTCTACAAGAGCTAGGGCTTAGCTTTAAAAAAAAAATAAAGCTGGGAATCCATGTTAGGGTTAGGATATGGCGACTTCAAATCCCCATTATTTCCTATGGTGGAAAAATACAAAATCGGTAAAAACTAAAAGAAATCCTTAAAAATTAACCAAGTGCCTCACTGTTTTGAAATTTGGGTGCTAGGTGGCACCCATGGGGACCTACCAACCACTCAAATGTGGTGCCCCCTAGGACCTTTATAAGTGGTCCGAATCGATCCAGATCCGAATTGAATCGAATCAAATCCAAATTGAATCTGGGGTGATTTGGGGGGACAGATTTGGACACAAAGCAAATCTGGTGATTTGATTCAGGCACGAATCAAATCGAAAAAAATCAATTCAAGCACACCCCTAGTTGCCAGTCATCAGGAATTGGCATTACTCACCTAGTCACTATTGAAAGCAATCCTGATGATTTTAATGGATTGGTATTGTGGAAAATGTTGGGGAAAGTGTGTGTGAAATCTCCAGGAATAGTTTCAGTCAGAGTTGGCAGCCCTATTATTTGCATAAATAATTTTTTTCTTTTAAAAAACAACAACAAAACCCTCAACCCTAACTATACAAATGTTCCTGTTGTCCTAAATAGATTGTGATCTGATTTGACAACATGTTGTTTGACCTACAGGTGAAACTCGGAAAATTAGAATATTGTGCAAAAGTCCATTAATTTCAGTAATGCAAATTAAAAGGTGAAACTGATATATGAGACAGACACATTACATGCAAAGCGAAATAAGTCAAGCCTTAATTTGTTATAATTGTCATGATCATGGCGTACAGCTCATGAAAACCCCAAATCCACAATCTCAGAAAATTAGAATATTACATGGAACCAAGAAGACAAGGATTGAAGAATAGAACAATATTGGACCTCTGAAAAGTATAAGCATGCATATGTATTCAGTACTTGGTTTGGGCCCCTTTTGCAGCAATTACTGCCTCAATGCGGCGTGGCATGGATGCTATCAGCCTGTGGCAGTGATGAGGTATTATGGAAGACCAGGATGCTTCATTAGCGGCCTTCAGCAATTCTGCATTGTTTGGTCTCATGTCTCTCATCCTTCTCTTGGCAATGCCCCATAGATTCTCTATGGGGTCAGGTCAGGCGAGTTTGCTGGCCAATCAAGCACAGTACACTGTTTACTTTTCAGAGGTCCGATATTGTTCTATTCTTCAATCCTTGTCTTCTTGGTTCCATGTAATATTCTAATTTTCTGATATTGTGGATTTGGGGTTTTCATGAGCTGTACGCCATGATCATCACAATTATAACAAATTAAGGCTTGACTTATCTTGCTTTGCATGTAATGCATCTGTCTCATATATCAGTTTCACCTTTTAATTTGCATTACTGAAATTAATGGACTTTTGCATGATATTCTAATTTTCCGAGTTTCACCTGTATTTATATGGGGTGGGGGTGGGGGGAGCATGTCCACCATCTTAATTTCCCCTCATTATATCTCAGGTTGTTTCTTTTTTTTAAGTAGCCAGGTAGAAATATAGAAACTGAAACCTTTCTATGGAGAAAAAAAGTATGCAGAAACTTTCTGGAAAATTTCCCATCCCACATCTGAGTATACATAAGATTGCATATTATTGGCATAGTTTGTACTTGTTGGCAGAACAAATAAGCTGAGTCAGTGTTTTGTGTTGTGTTAATCATTTCTTATTCTAATTGTTATGGTTTTGTAATTAGGATGTTCTGTTATGATAAGTGACATATTGGCTGCTGGTGTGTTTCTGGACAAAATATAAAGTATTGGTTATCACCTTTAAAGCCCTGAACAGCTTAGGCTCAGGTTACTTGAGAAAGTGTCTTTCTCTGCAAGATCCCCACAACTCATTGAGACAACCAGGAGACATCCTTCTTTGGGTGCTACCAGTTCATCTGGTGGCGACTCGAGATCTGGCTTTCTCAGTAGCCACCCCTAGGTTGTGGAACGTGCTCCTTGTGGATATGAGAGGCTTGGCTTATCATCCTTGGAGGCCTTCAACATAAGAACATAGGAACATAGGAAACTGCCATATACTGAGTCAGACCATTGGTCTATCTAGCTCAGTATTGTCTTCACAGACTGGCAGCGGCTTCTCCAAGGCTGCAGGCAGGAATCACTCTCAGCCCTATCTTGGAGAAGCCAGGGAGGGAACTTGAAACCTTCTGCTCTTCCCAGAGCGGATTCCTCTCCTGAGAGGAATATCTTGCAGTGCTCACACATCAAGTCTCCCATTCATATGCAACCAGGGCAGACCCTGCTTAGCTATGGGGACAAGTCATGCTAGCTACCACAAGACCAGCTCTCCTCTCCAACATCCCTGCTGGGTTAGGCCCAAGGCCTATTTAGTCCAGCATCCTGTTTCACACAGTGGCCCATCAGATGCCTCTGAGGAGCCCACAAGCAAGAGGTGAGGGCATGCCCTTTCTTCTGCTATGGCTCCTTTCAAGAGAGCCATAAAGGCCCATCTTTTCAGCCTGACTTTTAATAATATTTAAATGGTTTTAAATTGTAATGGATTTAAAATCAGTTTTATGTTTTAACTGGTTTTATTTGTTTTATGTTACTATTTTATATGGTTTTATTTCTGATTGTGAACTGCCCTGAGCCATTTTGGATGAGTGGTATATAAATGAATAAATAAAATAAAATAATAATAATAATAATAATAAAAAAGTATGTTTCAAAAGCAGAATGACATTGCAATCCTTTGCAATTACCCAGGAATATACTCCATTGAACAAAGTTGAACTTAATTCTGAGCAAATATGCTTAGGTTTGAGTTGTTAGACTGTAGTTCTGTGCACACTTATTCAGAAGAACTCCATGTGACCCAATCTCAAACTGAGTCACAACTGTAGTGTGGTGTTTAGAATGACACTATGGCCTAAGCATGCTTTCCTGGATATATCCCATTAAAATTATTGGCATTTTTACAGAAACAGGTTTAGGTTGAAACAAAGTTCTTTATGTAGTGTGAACTCTCTATGTGGCATTCCACTGGAACAATAGAAAGGGTCCAGATTAAAAGTATACTTAATGTATTATATGTGACAAGATTTTAAGACCTCTTTTAATGTTTAGGTAAAAACAAATAAAAGAGCTTTGTTTTATTTGTGTTTACCTATGCATTCAAAGAGGTCTTAAAATCTTGTTTGGAGTGAGGGGGAATGCGTATATCATCACCACTGTATTGCCGTATTATATGTGGATAATTTCCTCCACAGTTAATTCTTTAAAAGCCAGTATGGACCGATCTACACAATGTGCTTCATGTGTTGCGGGCCTAGCTGTTATTTGGGCAGTAGGGAGCAGTGTGAAAAATGCTGAGATGTATTCATGGGATGGCATGGAATTCACCAATGATAATCTGTTCAGACTAGCACAAATCTATACCATAGGTGTTATCATACATTTATTAAAAACACCATGTTGAAAATGCATGCCTGTATGCCTAAATGCAAGAATTAAGTACAAGAATTTGCTCTAAAGATCTTGGGACAATTCATGACTTGTGGGAAAGTCTTTACAGGGTACACATGAAGGGAATGCTGTTCTGCAAACTTTCTGGAAGTTCAGATCATTACTACAAATGAATTTCACAATGGCATTTTTATTTGCCACAGCTTCTCAACATATTCGTTTCTTTCTGTATTTATTGCATCATCACTTGAGGCTGTTTATTCTGATACTGAGATAACTTTAGTGTTGGAAATAGCATGTAGAAGATGTAGCCTTAGTTCACATGTCCAAATGATGACTAATGCACAAATATGTTTGACTGTTATTAATGTGCTTCTGACACACGTGATCTCTCCTCCTTTGCCCTGTGTACTTTTGTTTCTGTGTACTCCTGTGTAGTTGCATTCCTTTCATTCCCTATGTATTTTCATTTCTTCCCTAATGGTTTGCCTGAATCAGGAAGAGAAGGGGAATGGAATGAGTGAGTCTGAGATATGGTTAATGTTTTATTGGCTGTGTAGATATCTAGATACATGTGAACACTTGCCATTGTGTATCTGACTACTCCTTTATCATTCAAGATTAAAATCCTGTCTGTTGCGTATCTCAAGCTATTTTAAAGGCTTCTAATACACTGCAACTTGAGACTAGGCTAGCTAGCTACTTTGCACATTATAGGGGCCAGTTGATTGATTTGGTCCTTAAGCTATACAGTTTAAAGGGAAGCAGGATTGCTAAGTCTGGGGAGTTGCTGTATCCTCAAGGGTCTGACACAAGCCAGAATGGATTTGCTTGCAGCATGCCCCACAGTCTGCACAGGGACCTAGTCAAGAGTCTGAGCATGGTCTTCAGAATACAGTTTTTGTCAAAGTGATAACATGTTTCTACATACACAGTCAAATGCAGTCAAGGATGATAGGCTACCGAGAGAGACTGGTTTAGGGTAGGACATTAGTGAATATTGGTGTCTATGAAATTATGTTTAGTTTTTTTCCAAGGAATGGGGAGGGCATCCTAACTTGACAGGTTGTCAGCCTTCTCATGCTTTAAGACAGGGCCAATCAGATTTCAGATCTGTATATGCTATGCTGCTCCAGCCACACCCAACCCAGTTCCGGTCCCGTATCACTTCAAGACAGTCCACAAGCTGCCCAGTCTCTTCTAGCTTCTAGCTGCCTTAGGCTTGTTTTTCCTTTGTTATTCTCTACCTTTTTGGTTTATGTCTCCACACTCATTCCACTCATGGAGCTTTCACGTTGCTGTGACATGCTGAAGGGCACCCTTTCGGAGGGTCCCCTCTCAGAGACTATGTTGGCACCCACCTATGCGGTGTCTGGGACCGCTGCCGTGTGCACTGCTGAGCTTTCTGAGGGAACAATTGCTAAAAGCTCTGAAATGGCTCCGTGCCTAGAGCTTGTTCCGCCCCGAAAAATGGCAATGAAGACCAAACACTTAAAGGGCCCAGACGTGGCCTAAAAGAAAAACGGAATGCAAGCTGGCCTCCGGCGGGGCTCCACTTTGTGAGAGGCTTCAGCTACAGACAGTATGGGCGCGGCTATCACGGACGACAGTCTCTGAGATTTTGTGCCAAAACCATGGCGGCCATTATGGTCGCTCCTCAGCCCATGCCTGTTTCTAAAGCTTTGCGACTCGTGTGTGGCATAAGTTGGATGTGTGAAGGGTTTTAAGAAATTATACCCTCCAGACTCAGTCTTTTAGGAAAACGGACTCTTCCTTTGTTTCTTTTCAAGCAGGCTTCCTCAGGACCAAAGCTTCTAAATTGTTTTTGGCTTGGTGGCTTAGGGCTTCTAGAGCCTTGGCTTATGAGACATTGAACCTACCTGTGCCCAGAGGTATCACGGCGCATTCGAGAAGTGCGGCTGCATCGGCAGCTTTCTCAGCAAGAGTTCCCCTGGAGGAGATTTGTAAAGTGGCCACATAGAGTTCTAGTTCTTCTTTTGTGAGACACTATAAGATTTCTTCCTTCTATGATCTGCAGGCGGCAGTTGGAAGGACAATTCTGCAGCGGGTGGTCTAGGCATCCGCTCCCCGCCTTTGATTTCATTCAGCTTGGGTACGTCCCGTCAAGTTAGGATGCCCTCCCCATTCCTTGGAAAAAGAAATATTGGTAGAATTACTGTGAATTGTTCTTTTTCAAGGTATCGAAGAAATAAGTATACTTATTTCTCTAAGACAGGCTATACATGGGGACGTGGCAGAAAGGAGGCGATTGGCTGACAGAGGGGGAGGAGGCAATTGGCTGACAGAGTTCGCAAACAGAAGCACCTGATTGGGCAGTGGGGATTCCATATGCAGATAGGGAGAAGTAGCCTGTGAGAGCAGAAGCACCATGGTGATTGGCCAGTGGGGATTCCATAAGCAGATAAGTAGGAGGAGCCTGTGATGGTTGAGGTCAGTTTGAATGCATTTTTTACTGGTCGGAAGATGTTCTTGATTGTAGAGGAGAGGAATCTATATATATGTAAAAGGATAGCGGGCAGGGGTCTGCGAAAAGATGGGTCATGAGGGAGGAAAGAGCCCCTTCAGGAGAAGGAGGCTGCCATTGTGTGACAGCCAGAAAGCCGGGCATGCCAGCATGTGGGGTGGGGTATGGCTGGGCCCAACTAGAGGTGCAGATGCTCTGTGCCCGGGCCCACTAGTAAACTAGGGAAAGGTATTAAAGGTAAAGTGTGCTGTTGAGTCGGTGACGACTCCTGGCAACCACAGAGCCCTGTGGTTGTCTTTGGTAGAATACAGGAGGGGTTTGCCATTGCCTCCTCCCACACAGTATGAGATTATGCCTTTCAGCCTCTTGCTATGTTGCTGCTGCCCAATATAGGTGTTTCCCATAGTCTGGGAAATTTACCAGCAGGGATTCGAACCGGCAACCTCTAGCTTGGTAGTCAAGCCGTTTTCCGCACACATGTGTTAAATAATAATAATAATAATAAATATGAGAAAGGTTTTATTAGCATATTATTATTTATTATTTATTTAACATGTGTATATTGCCCAAAATGCAAGCCTCTAAATTTATAAAATAAATGCTAATTTAAACCTATTGTATTACGTTGTCTTTCTTTCTAACAGAAACAAAAGTTCTAGAAGCTACTGCACAGGGGGGAAAAGTGAAATTGTACCTCCGTTTGGATCATCGAAGTATTAAATGTTAGAAGGCAGCTTTCAGGTCATCTGACATTTTGATGTTAGGATATTTTATTAAGCAGTGAATGTTAATGTTCAGATCTGACAGATTTAATGACAGATTAACTTGTAGTCCAAAAGGCAACTTGAGGCTGGTTTGTACGCTCACCTGGCTGAGGATTGCCATTTTGTGATGGAGGCTGCAGGTGTTCATGCTCTTTTCCACAGCATGTATAAGGCAGTATGTTTGCTGAATGGTTTACTTGCAGGTCCAGACTCATATTGATTAGTATTATGGTTTTCCCATTTATGAGGGGCAGGGATTGTTGAATTGGGGCCCCACACATAACAACCTATGAGTGGAACAATGAGTTCAAACCATGCCATAAACTTGCCGTGGGGAGAAGCATGTCTTGTTCTTCCCTTGCATATGCTGAACTTCAGCCTGGTGAACGAGCTGGTCCCTAGTTTTGTCAGAACTGATTGGCAGTGGCTTGGCCCTGAGCTCTGTTACATGGTGGGATCCTTCTAAATTCCTTGTGAACATTTTGTTGCCAGCTGCGGCCATGTTTGTGGAAGAAACTAGCTGTGTCTTATTAAGATTGATGCTTTAATTAAAAATACTAAAAACTTTTAAAATTACTGTTCACTGACCTTTAGCTTACATTTATTAAAGATAAACACATGGAGTATATACACATCAGAATCTCTCAAACTAGCTTTCTCTCTCTCTCTCCTCAAAAATAGTATTCGGACCCTTCCTGGACCTCCTGCAATACTTCCATCTCTGAAGGTAAATCTGTATGTGCCTGGACGACCAGTGCTTTGCAGCCTCATGTTTACTTCACTAAGGAAGAGTGAACAATAAATAAAATAACTGTATGTTCCTTCCATTTATGTAAGCCCTGAATAGTTGGTGTTGCTGGTTCTGGAATGCCACAACAAGATAATCTCTGTATTCTTGGTCTGAAAAAATACACACAGTGAACCAGTGCCATCAGAATTGGGTGTTAAGTGATGGATAGCTCAGGTTTGTGTTCTTATGATTTGTTTTTTATGTATTACCTGTCTGACATTTGGCCTGTAAATTTATTGAAGTGACAACTATTTCCTCAATCCTTACTGTAAATTGTGTGATACTTCACCCTTTCTTTCTCTTTTGCAATTGTCAGATACATCTCACACATTTTGCAGTCACCTGGAGAAAGATTGGACATGGTGATGAATTGCTGTAGCATAACCTTTGCTTTGTTTGCCTTCTCAGCTGCCCAGAAGGATGTGATTTCAGGATGGAGGCACTGCTAGAAAGAATGCAAAGGCAAGGAAAAGGCAGGTATGTGTGTATTAGTTCTTAATCATTTTATTCAAGTGCTTACAAAGATTATATTTAAATTGTGAGACCGTTTTGTACATGTGCTTTGAGCATGTCAGCTGCTTTTTCCTTTCACTGAAAGAAACTGACTCACCTGATCTTCAAAACACAGAAAGAGAGCACATCTGAAATATAATGCATTGCTTCCACAGCTCCTTCCCCTGCCCCCCTGCCATTATGTGGAAGTGTGCTACCTTATTTGAAACTTACATCCTGAGGTGCTTCACATGACGTGTGCGAAGCGCCTGACGGGGTTCTGTGGGGAGAGTGGTCTTAGCCTGCTCTCCCCACAGACGAGCAGCTGCTCGTAGCTGGGCAGCTGGATTGGCCACCCACATGGCTGCTGGCTCCATCATGGAACCGGCGGGGGATCGGGGGTCGTGCAGCCCCCAGAAGTTCCAGGATGCCCCACACAAGTGCCCGGGGCATCCTGGAAAGATCCCCAAGCCCGGGAGGCTCCCAGTTGGGGGTCTATTTGTGTGTCGCCACGCACCGTGGCGACACATAAGCAAAGAAATGAGGTTAACAGGGCACTCGCTCCATTAACTTCATTTAAAGGGAGGGTGTTCTAGGCAGGCTAGCCACCTTGGGAGCACCGGGCTCATCTGCGACCCCAGTGGTTCTCATGATCAATGGAAAGCGGGCTAAGCTAGCCCGCTTTCTGTCGATCATGGGAATAGCCTCCCTGTCTAGTGGATCAGCATTCAGAGGAAAAAAGCAGATGCAACTGCCAGAGTGCACTTGTGAAGATGTTCCTCCTCTTGTTAAATACTTCAGAACTTAGAGTGCTTTGTTAATAAAGTAATCTCACACCCAGATCCCATTGTGTTAGATAAGGCTTAAACTTGTACTATGATACAGCACAGTACTGTGGTTGTTTCTTACTATTATGCTTTTATCTACAGGTGAAACTCGAAAAATTAGAATATCGTGCAAAAGTTCATTAATTTCAGTAATGCAAATTAAAAGGTGAAACTGATATATGAGATAGACGCATTACATGCAAAGCGAGATAAGTCAAGCCTTAATTTGTTATAATTGTGATGATCATAGCAGGATTGGGAAAGTGTTCTGCAGAAACTCAGGGCCATAGTCAGTCAAGGCTGACAGTAGTCGTCCAAGCAGACTACTGCTCTGATTAAATATAAAGCAGCTTCTTATATCCCAAAGTGAAATGTCTAGTTCCATGCATAACTATTGCTTATTTTCAGGTCTTCAGGAATAGAGTAAATTTTCAGACTGTAAAGTTGGCTTCCTTGGAAGTATTTTTCCCCTTATAGAAAAGCTGTCAAGTTGTGTGGACACTCTGGGGGAAAATGAGGAATTTCAATCTCTTAACCTATTGATTTCCATTTCTTTTCAGTCTTTTATATTTGACAGGCAAATTAAAGGGGTAAAGATCAATGAGAATTCCTTTTCTCCAGAGTTCCATCTTGCAGTTCTTAGTATTGTCTCTTACAAAGTTCCAAAGAAGTTAGAGCAAGTTTGACTGATTACTGTACCAAGGCAAAATCCAAGAATCTTTAGGGAGTCAGGCCTTGCCAGTAAATGGCAAATGTATTTTGTCTCATTATCGTATTATCACCTACCCTGCTATAGTTAAGAACTTGTTGGCATTTATGGTATAAACCTCTATCTGCAGAGTTGATAACTGGGCTATACATTATGTATAGCCAATATACATAAATGTATGTATATTGGCTATACATACATTTAATGCCAAGTGAAACTTGGCATTAAAATCCCCTCTCAGCTAAAGATCAAAAATGTAAACTTTAAAAAAATCCTGTCCACTTAACTTGGAAATGTCAAGCTTCCAGACAGTATTATAGTTGTCTTTGTGATCTTTGATAGTAATTTCATTGATAATATCTCTATTTCATTAAGCAGCTTCATTCAGGCATTGCTTTGACTCCCATCTAAATCAATAGAAAACTTCAACTGACTATGATAGCATCAGATTTTGGCCACTATTATATGCAGAATTATAGTGGCTTGGGATGAACTTTAATTGTTTTTGTATAAACGCAAAATCCTGCATGTGTGTTGGTGATCCAGGATGCTCCAAAACGTGAAACAGGTTTTTGGGGGAGTTGCATGTTATAGTTGCTAGCAAAAGCTGTAAAATGGCATCCCTCCCTGCAAAATCACTTTAATTCTGTCTTGTACTTGCAGGGAGAGAAGAAATGTGATCTTATTTCAGGATTTGTGTCTGAAAGCATTTTGTTTCCTTGGAGCAAAGTCATATAAATGGATCCTGAAAACAGAACAGGCCCACATGGCATTGCTTTTTGGTTGTGATGAGAACTCTACCAGCTGAACATGTTAAATTCGTTACATTTTTTTAAGGCTCAAATTTTCATTAATCTTGGCGAGTTTACAGAATGATATGGAGCATATTTAATCAGAAAGAAATCCCAGTTAGCTAAGAGGGATTTACTGCCTTGTCAGTGTGCTTAGGATTCTGCCTTAATATGGTTGAAAGGAGTCACGAAGCCATGTAGTCTAAGCAGCCTTTCAGCTCTTTATATGGTTTTGATAGGACCCTTGATGCTGAGCAGGTTCCTCAGCAATGTCAAGTGTTCTGCTGAAAAGTGTGCTGTCAAGTCTGTGTTGACTCCTGGCACCCACAGAGCCCTACAGGAGGGGTTTACCATTGCCATCTCCCGCACAATATGAGATTGTCTTTCAGCATCTTCCTTTATCACTGCTGCCTGATATAGGTGTTTCCCATAGTCTGGGAAACATACCAGCAGGGATTCTAACTGGCAACCTCTGGCTTGCTAGTCAAGTCATTTTCCTGCTGTGCTGAAGATTCCCCATAATACATAATGCCCTATGTTTCTCAACCTTTTTGGAGTCAAGGACTGCTAAATTCTTCGTGCAGAGTTTCAAGGACCACTATATTCTTCATGCGCAATTTCCTGGACCAGCAGTTAGTAAAGGGGTTTCAAGTTTAAGTTTATCTATCTATCTATCTATCTATCTATCTATCTATCTATCTATTTATTTAACAGACTTCTATACTGCCCAAAACTTGCATCTCTGGAATATTAGGGGTTCTCAACCTTGGGTCCCCAGATGTGGGTGGACTTAAACTCCCATAACCCCCAACCACAATGGCATTTGGCCATTATGGCTGGGGATAATGGGAGTTGAAGTCCACCAACATCTGAGGAGCCAAGGTTGAGAACCCTTGAATCTAAAAGCCTGGGTGAACAAATATGTTTCCAGTATGTCTTCAGTATGTGCGGGGTGGGGGTGCTTGTGATTACTCAATGGAGAGGGGATGTTGGGCCATTAGAAAAATTCAAAAGCTACATGGGGCCAACGAAAACAGACAAGCAAGCTTTTGAATTCCCCAAAACTCTTCATCAGGCTGGATGTCAAGCAAAGCAAAAAGGAGGTGAGGAGAGGAGAGCTGGGCAAGTTGTCAGTAGAGCCCGAAGTCTACAATTTAACCCTCTTTTGATGGAGGTGGAGTTTTAGCAGGAGTTGTGTAGTCGCAGGGCCGAATCCAGATGATGTTAGTGAGGACCACCCACTGAAATTAATTTAGTCATCTCTCATTTGTGTCAATGCTGCTTGGTCATGATCACTTGGCTTGATCTGGATCTTGCTCTTAGATGTGCACTTTGTGAGGCGGACCTAATGAAACCCGCGCAGCTCCTCCAAAACTCCTTAAAAACAGTTACATGGCAGGTGCTGGGAATGCTGGGGTTTTTTTTAATGGCAAAAGAAAACGTGAAGAAGAGTGGTGGGGACCTGGTGTTAAAGGGAAGGGGGCAATTCTGAGATGGCGGGGGGCACGGGGTGTTGTAGTGGTGGATGCCTCGCCTTCCTCGCTGGGGAGACAAGGCACTGTTCAGGTTGGGCGAAGCAATGGTGCACTGGACCGCGCTTGGAAGGTCACCTGGGTCCAAGAGCTGCTGCCACTGTGCTTGCACACCAGAGTGTAGCAGATGTTCCCCATCCTCTCTCGCAGCACGCACTTCTGTGCCCCCCTCCCAACTCCCCTGAATGCGCCAATCACACCAGCCTGCCTTTGGGGCCACGCAGCTCACATGGTCCCACATGCTGCCCGCGTGTTGTTGCGAGGCGAGCCAAGGCAGCCCTCCTCCCTCCCTCCCTCCCTCCCTCCCTCCACTGCTTAGCCCTCACTGCGGCATGATCCCAGCCAGAGGTTGTCCCCCCCCCCGCCCGGCGAGGTCATAAAAGGGACGGCCATCTTCCACCAGCGGTGCAGACCAGGGGGTTATAGGGGGCTGAGGGACCACAACGCCCCACCCATGCCAGAGGGAAATGGCGTTCCCTCTCAAGGTGCCTTGGCCACAACAGGCAGCTGGTTTTAAATCAGTTGAGATCAGACATGAACCGCGCTGGGCATCAAATCCCCAGGATAACTTCATTCCAGTGCCATTCATCCAATGACCCTTTTGCATGAATGCACAAAATGGTCTCTTGCCTCTCCCCAGCACTCCCTCCCCACGCCGCCTCCCTCCACCACTTAGCCCTCCTTGGTACGCGTGCTTGCTCCTCCTCCCCCGAGGAAGGTCCACCTGCACTCCCTTTCTGCAAAGCCCGAGCCAAGACGGCCCTCCTCACTCCCGCCGCCGCTTAGCCCTCACCACGGCATGATCCCGGCCAGAGGTTCCACCTCCTGGCGAGGTCACAAAGGGGACCGCTGTCTTCCACCGGCAGTGCAGACCAGGGGTTTATAGGGGGGCTGAGGGACCACAACGCCCCACCGATGCAAGGAGAAAATAGCGTTGCCTTTCAAGGCGCCTCGGCCGCAACAGGCAGCTGGGTTTCAATCAATCAACCTTTGGCTGCAAATAATGAGCATGCAAGAACCAGCAGCCCTTCAAGTAGCGCCCACTGCCATACCTTTTCCTCAGTGCCCCCGTGCCGCATGCAGTTTTAAGCTGTAAAGATAGAGAACAAGATAGCTGTAGGAAGATCTCAGCAGCATGTGGAGGCAAGGCGGAAGCAGGGTCCCACACTTCCATGATACTACTCCTCTCCCTTTTCCATGCCATGTGCAAAATTGAAGAAGTGAGTGCCTTGATTGCAGTTGTTTGCGGTGGGGGGTTGACTCCCAGTCAGGGACCGGCACTCAACCCTTCGCGGACCGGCAGTGGTCCAGGGACCGGTGGTTGAGAAACTGTGCTCTATTACATGTTGTCTCTGAAAACTGACACCCCTTTGGTTAGAGAAGTGGTTCCTAACAGGGCATACTTGTACACCTCAGGGTTCTTGAAGGAGTCCCAGGCATACTCGGAATCCTCTTGTCTCCCCACACTACAGCCATGCTGTTTGGCCCCCATATGAGAATTGGTTGCTCAAAGCCAGTGTATTCTCAGCAAAATGTCTACTGCAGAAGGGGAAGGAGGAAGGTGAAGACCTTCTTCTCTGCTCTTGATTGACTGGCTAAGTTCAGCATACCCCTCCCCTCAGCCTGACTGACAGGCTTCAGAAAATTAGCACCGTATACTCCCATTGAAATCAATAGGACAAGTAAATTTGTCCCATTAATTTCAGTAAAGCTGCTTATTTATTTATCTATCTATTCTATTTATCTATTTATGAGTCACTTAGTGTGGATGTGAGCCACAGACTGTAGTAGCCGGTCTCCTTAGCTGTAACGCCTGCATGTGTGTGTATACACACACACACGCAAATTTAACATCTCTGTGTGTGCATTCTCTCTCTCTCTCTCTCTCTCTCTCTCTCTCTCTCTCTCTCTCTCTCTCTCTCTCTCTCTGTGGGGTTCCTGAGCTGAAGGTTTGTGACTTTTTAAAAGGGTCTTTTAAAAAGTGGATATCCCTGGGTTAAAGGAACCCATCTCTTGCGATGAAATTAAAGATTCCAGGGAATGGATGGCTAGGGAAGTATTACTATTGCCTTGCCGAGATCATGATCTGTATATGAGAGAGGAAAGAAAGCTTTGCTTACCTGGTATCTTGATTCTGCAAACTATTTTATTGCCATCAGAGGCTTCCTGACTTCTTGTGAGGCTGAACTACAAGAGCTGATGAAGCAGATAGACATCATGGTGGCACATAAGAAAGCTGAATGGGAAAGCCAAACGCAGGCGCTGGAGTCTTGTCTGGATATCCGAGAGCATGAGTTGTCATCCCTTAGGAATGCATTGGATGAAAAACGCAGAGAGGTAGTTTCCCTGGGTTTTGTATTATATTCACTTGTCTCATATATACTTGCCTTTCCCTGTGAAATTTCACTGTTGTCATAGGAACATAGGACTAGGGATGTGCACGGAACCGCGGAGCTGCGGTCCGGCACTAGGGTGGGGGTACCTTTAAGGGCGAGGGAGGGTGTACCTACCCCTCCCTCCGCTTGTCCCCTGCTGGCGCTCGTCCGTTTAGCAAGCATTTGGGGCTACCTCCCTGCCACCTCCCAGGATACCTCCCTGCCACCCCTTCCCCCTCTGGCAGCAAAAGGCCCCTGCCACCTCCCTGGGGCTACCTCCCTGCCACCTCCCAGGATACCTCCCTGCCACCCCTTCCCCCTCTGGCAGCAAAAGGCTTCAGGAAGCCTTTTGCACATGCGCACGTCGTGTGTGTGTGCGCAACACGGAGATATGGCACCCATGTGTGATGTGTGCACGCGCAAAAGGCTACCTGAAGCCTTTTGCTGCCAGAGGGGGAAGGGGCGGCAGGGAGGTATCCTGCACCCCAAATGCTTGCTAAATGGATGTGCACCGGTGGGGGACAAGCAGAGGGAGGGGTAGGTACACTTTAAAGGGACCCCCACCCCAGCGCCTGAACCGTCCCAAGGCCAGACCGGTCCGAGCACATCACTACATAGGAAGCTGCCATATACTGAGTCAGACCATTGGTCTATCTAGCTCAGTGTTGTCTTCACAGACTAGCAGCAGCTTCTCCAAAGTTGCAGGCAGGAATCTCTCTCAGCCCTATCTTGGAGAAGCCAGGGAGGTAACTTGAAACCTTCTGCTCTTCCCAGAGAAGCTCCATCCGCTGAGGGGAATATCTGACAGTGCTCACACTTCTAGTCTTCCACACATCCTTGACTCTGAATAAAGCTTTATCATCTCATAGTTGTTAATTCCTATATCAGCATTTTACAAACTTCTAAGTAAGAAAACTGTAGCATAAATTCAACCTGTCCACCAACTCTAGTTTGGTGAATGTGCAAATCATGTCCATTTCCTGTTTTAAAAATAGGATGGCTAGCTCTGGCCTTGTCACTTATATGTCATGTGTCATACTGTGGAATATGAACATGGTATTTTTGTTGTGTGTTCTTTGTGCTGAACAAGTTCTTTGTGCTGATCAACATATCTGGATTTCTGAAGGCATAATCACAAATTAGTTAGATTTTAACTAATGCAGGGTAGGCAATGTGTGGCTCTCCAGATGTTGCTGAACTACAACTCCATAATCCCCAGCTACAATACATTGTTGCTGGGGCTGATGGGAGTTGTAGTTGAGCAACGTCTTGAAAGTTGTACATTTCCTATCCTGACTAATGGATACAGTAATCAATTTATTATTGGTTTCCTCTTTAGAGTATGGCACAGCCTCTTTGAATATTATATTTTGCTGTCACTGTGCTGGCTGTGGTGTGTGTGTGTGTGTGTGTGTAGTTTATTTCTTGTGGCAATGATCTCCATAATACAGACATACATTTGTTAAAATCTAAGGAGGGCCTTCCTATAGAAGCATGGACAGTTTCTAGGCCACCCTCCCCATTTACTGTATTTACCTGAATCCAAGACTAGTCCCCCCTGCCAATTCTTTGATGTTAGAAACTGTGGGGCGAGCAGGTTGTATTAAATTCAGAGTCCTCTTCCTCTTGGGTAAATACAGATACAACCTGTTTTTAACCTCTGTTTTTTCAGGATGTTGTCTTAAATTCAGAATCTTCGGTTTGGGTAAATGCAGTACAGGCACTCACTCACTGACTTACAAACACCTGACTTATGAACAACCCATACTTACAAACAAAGCTCCATAACTTATTAAATTAATGATGTCCCCAACTTGCACATACAAACAAGCCATCCCTCATAAGAACTATGTGTGTTTTGAGTTACGAACATTCAGCTTTAGAACACAACCCATTTGTAAGTTGGGGACTCCCACATTGTTGGTTCTGGAGGAGCAAAACAGTGTTTCCTGTTTTGCAGGAGTGTTTGCTCTTCTGATGTCTCTCTTTGGGGGACCTTAAAGCACACCTTTGGCCAATGGGACTTTTGCTCCATCCCTTTCCACTGATTACCCAGATCAGTCTTCTACCTCAGTTGTCTTTTGTTGTTGTTGTTCATTACACTTGGAGAGGTTCAAACTCTTTTGTTGTTGAGATGGAGAGGAAATTGTAATAAAGTTAACTTCTAAGAAAAATAACATATAGTGTTCTGCCTTGTTTGGGCTGAACAGGTTGACTTTTACATCTTCTGTTTTGTGCTATTTTTTTTGTTAATTGCCCTGTAAAGGTTTGCCAGAAAAATTATGTTGTGCTAAGGTGTTCTAATCTCCTACTTCAGATTGAGAGGTTATGCCAGCAACTGGAAGGGATGGAGCAACTCAATCATGATATTACTATGGAGTATGAACAACAGTTAAAAAATGTCCAGGAAGAGGTGAGTCTCCACAGGTCCTGCTTTATTTGTCATTTGTCCTTTTGTGTAGTTGTTTACTATTTTCATGCTTGTAATGTCATCTTTTTATTCTATATGATATACTGCTAACAACAGCACTAAAAGTAGTTTTGAGGCAAAATAGTGCACATTTTATAATAATTTTCAGGCCTTCCTACAACATATTAACTTCTCCACAAGTTATTCTTGTAATTGGAAATGTGTGCATGCACTCTCTTTATTTAATCAATTAATCAGTCAATGGTTCTGTGGCTATAATATTGCATCGCAATGGGCTCAAGAAAGTACCATTCCTTTGCCTACCTAATCACTTTGAGGCTGAAGGCTATCTTGTTCACATAGGAAAAACGGCTACATGTAGAGGCTCTTCACACGATCATTGTGAAGAGCTGTAAGGGGGTTTGTGGGGAAAGCGGGCTTAGCCCGCTCTCCCCACAGACAATCACGAGGCAACCCTGGGTGGCCGGATTGGCCGCCCACACGACTGCCAGCTCCATCACTGAGCCGGCAGGGGCTGTGGGGATTGGAGGCCATGTGGCCCCCAGAAGTTCCAGGATGCCCCACGTGAGTGCGTGGGGCATCCTGGAGAGACCGCCAAGCCTGGGAGGCTGCTTGCAGCCTCCCAGTCCGGGGTCTACTCGTGTGTTGCCACGCACCACGGCAACACACGAGCAAAAAGATGGGGGTAGCAGAGCCCTCACTTCGTTAACCTCATCTAAGGGGAGGGGTATTTATGGAGGTTTGCTGCCGGGAGCCGCACGACTCCCGTTGCACGCTGCTGCCCAATATAGGTGTTTCCCATAGTCTGGGAAACATACCAGCGGGGGATTCGAACCAACAACTTCTTGCTTTCTAGGCAAGTTACTTCTCCGCTGCGTCATGTGTTGAGGGCTAGGTGGCCAGATTTGGCTTTAAAAAAGCCAAATTCTGGCTTACGGCCCATTTGACCCACGAGTATACCCCTTAAGTTCTGGCAACTCTGGAGGGTACAGTTAAATTGAAACCAAAGGCTATAGCCTATAGATTACTTGGTATTTGATGGAGTTATTCAATAATAAATTCTTTTACTATGATTTGTATACTGCAGGGTATATATACTCATTATTAAAGAAATATATATGGGGTATGTGTTTTTCTTCAAAATGTGTAGCTGGATTTGTTTCTTGCCATATTCTTGTTATATTAACAGAGTAAAACAAGTTAAAGTCTCCACCCTGTAGAGTATTTGGTTGGTTAAAACCTTGGATGTCAAATGTAGAGTTCACCCATATCAGCTAGGCTCTTCCCATATTAAGCCCTCATGAAAAATAAAATTCCTTCTACCACTTTAATCATTTGCTTAGAACTTTGGATCTGAATCGTGATCTGTTGAGTCCATTAGAAATGGGGTTCTGCACTTGCACTGAAGCTTGTCGGTGTGCACTACCATAGCTCCTCTTGACGCTTGCACTCTGCCCCACATGACTATTTAAGGCAGTTGGAAGCACCAACAATTTAGTTCCTTTGCGACCGCCGTAGCGATCAGTCCCTCGGTCATTGCGGCTACTTCATACTGGTTCCTTTTCTATTGTGAGTTCTAGAAAGAGAGATAATTATTGGACTGATTTATTGGCTATTGGACTTTGGATTGCTTAAGACTACATTTTGATTTGTTAATGGACTAACTGACGCGACAGATCAGATAGATAACTTGGCTAACCGCTAACCAGAACGCTGACGACGGCTATGGATAACCCTAAACAGTCAGACAAAAAATTGATTAAAAAAACTTTTTAAAGATGTACTGAGTGTAACGCAAAGCTGCCCTCTCAAGACAGGCACGACCTATGCTTAATATGCCTTGGAGAAGCCCACAATACTTCTTCATGTAAAGTTTTCCAATCTTTCTCGAAGCAAACTTGTCATAATAACTTGTCATAAACTTGTCAGAAGAGCCCCTGGTGGCGCAGTGGTAAAACTGCCGCCCTGTAACCAGAAGGTTACAAGTTCGATCCTGACCAGGGGCTCAAGGTTGACTCAGCCTTCCATCCTTCCGAGGTCAGTAAAATGAGTACCCAGAATGTTGGGGGCAATATGCTAAATCACTGTAAACCGCTTAGAGAGCTCCGGCTATAGAGCGGTATATAAATGTAAGTGCTATTGCTATTGCTATAATAGGGACATAATAGTGTGTCATAATTCGGGCTACTCTTTATGACAATGTTTTAAGTCCCTGGGTCCATCTAAGGAGGGGGAAAATTATCTTCTAAGCCATCTGGCTCGAAGGCTGAGGCTTCAACCCAGTCTAAACCCTCGATGCCTGTGTTTAAATCTCCAAAACCACTGAAAAGGCATGGAGACAAAATGGTGGAAGTGTTGGAGCCCACCAAAAAGAAGAAGGCAGTGACATCAGGAGATACTCCTTCTCCATTATTGGTGCAGGATGTGATAACGTTGGTGACAGAACCGCCAACGCTGAGCTCTTCGACTCCGGGACCATTGACATTGATGCAGCCAGTCTCGGTTTTGGCAGCAAATGGATTGGCTTTGGCATCAACCTCAACAGCATCAATGTTGAGAGTGTTGACTTGTTCAACTACTGTTTTGCTGCCGTCAGCCTCAGGGCCTTCGACACCGAGACCACCAACTCCTTCAGTATCAAGGTAGATGTTGGTGCTGAGACTGGCATCTCTTTCCCTGGCACCGACTCAGATGAAATCTCTGACGCCGATGGTGAGAGAGATGCCCTCGATGCTCAATATACCGATTTTGTCAGGAACAGTGACTCCACGTTATCAGGTACCATTCACTTTTGAGATCAAGGATGCTGACTCAGCTATGCCGAGGGAACTGGATCTTTCGACCCCAGCACAGTCTTTACTTTCTATGTTAGATTCCAATAATACTACCCCTTCAACCTTTAGGGGATTCCCACAGTCTGAGAAGCATGAAACCCATTCAGTGCCTCAAGATTTGGCAGATCCATCTGCTTCTCAGCAGCATCCACCTGTATGCTATGCACTTAAAGCTGCACATCTAGCTACTCTAACTAGTTTGTTTATTTTACATTTAATATCCCGCTCTTCCTCCAAGGAGCCCAGAGCGGTGTACTACATACATCTCTCCACAAAAACAAAAAATAGGAGGGCTCCTGAATATTCAAGCAAAGTTTAATCCATCTGGTGAAAGTAAGTTCCCATGCTTAAAAAAAAAAAATAGTAAGGGATCCAGATTCCAAACATAATGCTGAATAAGGTACACATCTGGGTACCCCAAAGATAGCCCTAAGAAATAATGACTGAACCGTTTCCATTTCTGATGTTACTCCCTAAATCCAAAGTGGGACGCCATAAAGTAATTGAGCTACAATCTTTGCTTGAAAAACTTGGAGAGCCATAGGTATATACTGGCCTCCTTTGGAATAGTAGAATCGTAAAAGAGCGTTGAGAGTTTTACGAGCAATAGAGATAGAATGGAAGGCCTCTACACCCAGTACCCAATTCTCTCGTTATAGACTGTGCTACGTCATCCAGGACTGGCAGACGAAACATGAGTCCTGCGGATAAAGAGGGCAGAAAGTTGAACGTACTTGGGAGGAAAATCTACTCCACTGCCTGCTTATCAGTTAAAATAGCCAGTTACTCAGCCTGTATGGCTAAATACAATCACTGTCTCTGGGACAGCTTGGAGCAGGACATGGACAGCCTTACTCCGGAGGAGTTCATAGTGCGTTTCAAGAAGACCATGATGAAATTGGCAGCTGTGACACGGCAACAGCTAAGCACCTGACGGAATCTGAGTCCAGGGCAATGACCACATCAATCACATTAAGGCGCTATGCATGGCTCAGATTGGCCTCTCTTCAGTATGACATGAAAGATAAACAGAAAGGCTTCCATTTAATGGAAAGGGTTTGTTCTTAGGACAGACAGACTCAACTATGAAAAAACTAAAGAAGTCGAAGTTCACGGCAAAGACTTTCACTTTAGCATCCACATCCTCCTATGATACAAAATTAAAACCTTACAACAGGCCACGTTCCAACTATAGGCAGCAGGACCACAGATATTTCAAAAAGTCTTTGCAACCATAAAATAAAAAGCATTACCAATTGAAGAACAACCAGGGCCAGCGTAATAAACAGGTGGAGGCTCAGAAGCAGCACCTTTTGAGGTCAACAACAGCCCATCACAGCTTTTATCAATGGAGGACTCGGGCCTGGTTCAAACATCAGCCTACCCCAACAACGTAGCTATAAGTGTCACTGCCTGCAACACCTATCAGGGTCCAATAAACATCTTCAGCCATCAACAACATTGGATTGGCCAGCCATGCCATGGTACCACATAACATTGGATCAATGGGTGTTGAAGATATTCTCTTTGGGCTATGCTATAGAGTTCAAAGCACGTCCACTTTATGCGGGAGACCAGCCCTGCAGAAGGAGGTGCAGAAGTTGTTGAACAAGAAAGCGATTGTCCCGGTGCAATGGGTACAGAAGTGGGAGGGATTCTACTCCTGCTACTTTCAGATCCCCAAGAGAGATGGTGGAATACAACCTATAATGGACCCGAGAGATCTGAACAAGTTCATACATGTGAAGAAGTATCGAATGATGATGTTGCTGGGCATTCTGCTGCTTCTACATCAGGAGTGGTGGCTTGCAACGTTAGACCTGGAGGAAGCTTATTTTCACATAGGATTCAGGCCATTGTACCGAAAATATCTCAGATTCACACTGGGCAACTCAGTTTACCAATATCAAGTGCTACTGTTTGGCCTCTGCACTGCCCCCTGGGTTTTACCAAAGTGCATGGCAGTGGTTGTGGCACACCTCAGGACCAGGGGACTGGCAATTTACCCTTTTCTAGGCAACTGGCTACTGGCTACTAACATCAAAAAATAGAGAAGGGTTACTTTCTCAAATATGATTCTTGTAACTTCTCCAAGACCTCAGCATAGAGGTCAACTGAAAAAAAATCTCATCTGAATCTGGTAACATCAATCTCCTACATACTGGCGATCCTGGATATGTAGAGGGGGAAGGCCTATTTACCACAAGAAAGATTTCAAGTCTTATCGGAACTCGTACATCAGTTCCAGTTGAATTTGACAGGTTCAATGCCTTTTAGGCCTCATGCAAGACAATGGTTTGCTACATGCACCTGAAAATGAGAAAGTTGCAGTTGTGGTTCATATCCACCTTCCATCTGAATGTGGACAGTGCCCAAAAGGGCTTAGAAATTCCACCTCAAATCTTTCAGTCCTTGGGCTGGTGGACTCACACAGAGAGCCAGCTACAAGGTGTCTTGTTTCAACTGGAGTCTCCCACGGTGTGGGTGACAACAGACGCCTCAGTGTTGGGCGGTGAGGTCATTGCAATGGCAGTACGGTCCATGGACAGTGGAGCTACCAGCAGACACAGCTCCACATCAATTTCTTGGAGCTCCTAGCACTGTTTCAAACCATGAAAGTGTTTCTGCCTGTGCTCAAAAGGCAAACAGTGCAGTTAGAATTGGACAATACAACAGCGATTACCTATCTAAACAGGCAAGGGGGGACAGTGTCCAGATCGCTGTGTGCACTGAGTATTCAGATGTGGCACTGGCACATCAGAAACAATATCAGTCCCCAGGCCATACACATAAAGGAGATGGGCAATGTTCTTGCCAACTATCTGAGTCTCTCATTTACCAGATAATAGCAATAGCACTTACATTACAGATAAGAGAGACACGAGTGGAAATTGAGCAACAAGTACAACAACTCCAATATTCAGGGCATGGGGATACCCCAAAATAGACTTTTTTGTGACGAATCAAAATACCAAGTGCACAATGTACTGCTCGAGGGTGGGTCATGACCCACAGTCAATAGGGGACGTGTTCCAGATAGACTGGCCCAAACACCTGTTATATATGTATCCACTTCTGCCACTCATAGGGAGGGTAGTGGCATAACTTCTGGCTGTCCAGACCATATGTATCTTGATAACACCGTGGTGGCCTTGGCAGCCATGGTTTCCACATCTACTCAGACTTTCCGGTCACACTTGCAGGAGGCTTTCACAGTACCCACATCTTCTTTCACGGGAAAGCGGGCAGGTACTGTGCCCAGAGGTGCCCACTCTGCAACGAACAGCCTGGAAAATGGCTTTTAAATAAAATCTTGCTTAACCAGAGGAAGCTTCAACTAGGAGAAACTACGCAAGTAAATGGAAGCAGTTCAGTTGCTATGCAGCTTTGAGCGGCTTCCGACCTTTGAAAGCTGTGGTGCGCCAGATCCTGCTATATCTTACTACACTTAAGACCTCCCTGCTACCTAATGTCTCCCTAAGAGTACACTTAGCAGCTATCTCCGCTAAGCACCCGGGCTGGGATGGGGGGACAGTATTCTCCCACCCCAGCTGCAAGAGCTTCTTGAAAGGTCTTGCCAATCTATATCTGCCAGTTCGACAGCCACTGGAACAGTGGAGTATACCTTTGGTCCTTTCTGCTCTAGCAGACTCCCCTTTCGAGCCTCTGGCTAATGGAGAGGAGAGCTGGTCTAGTGGTAGCAAGCCTGAATGGCTGCTTAGTTAAGCAAGGTCTGCCCTGGTTAAATATGAATGGAGACCAGAAGTGTGAGCACTGTAAGATATTCCCCTCGGGGGATGGAGCCGCTCTGGGAAGAACAGAAGGTTTCAAGTTCTCTCCCTGGCAGCATCTCCAAGATAGGACTGAGAGAGACTCCTGCTTGCAACCTTGGAGAAGCCGCTGCCAGTCTGTGAAGACAATACTTAGCTAGATAGACCAATGGTCTGACTCAGTATATGGCAGCTTCCTATATTCCTATGAAACTGCTAGCCTGAAACTGGTCTCCCCAAAGACTGCCTTTTTAGTGGCAATTACAACTGCCTGCAGGGTGAGTGAGCTGACAGCCTTGTGGATGGACATACCTTACACCCGCTTCTTCCCAGATAAGGTTTTACTATGTCCTGATATTGCATTCTTGCTAAAGGTTGTGACAGATTTTCACATAAACGAAGATATCATGCTGCCTATCTTCTTTAGTGCTCCTTCTATTTATTTATTTTTTACATTTTATATCCCGCTCTTCCTCCAAGGAGCCCAGAGCGGTGTACGACATACTTAGGTTTCTCCTCACAACAACCCTCTGAAGTAGGTTAGGCTGAGAGAGAAGGGACTGGCCCAGAGTCACCCAGCAAGTATCATGCCTGAATGGGGATTTGAATGATTGACTGCTCCAGCGGTCGTCCAGGAACCAAAGTCCTGGCGTTTCCTCCTGCCTTAAATAGCCATGTGGTTACGTGAAACGGGATGCAAGTGCCGAGAGGGTCTGTGTTAGTCCACACTGACAAGCTTCAGCCCAGGTGCAGAACCCCATTTCTAATGAATGTCAATGGATCGCTACCAGATCATCAGTTACAGGTGAGCAACTGGTTTTTACCTGCCCTTGAACTTATTTAGTCTTTCTAAGGTTTGAGCCTTTGATAAGTCAATCTTGCCACCTGTAACCTATATTCATTTTTAATGCTTCTAGCTACAATTCCCACTCCTGTTTGGTAATGCTAACAGGTCTTTATCTAATGGCTGTTGAGTTGTCTTTCCAAAGTCAGCTAGCAGTTGCAGCTCCCTGTCTGCATCACAGCAGCAAGTATTTTAGCTGTTGACCAAGCATGGATCCTGAGTTCTGTTGAGCTAGTGGCCACTCCAGATCATACTGAGAGTGGCAGACAGCTTGTACCACAGCAGTTTCCATGCATTCATTTCATGGAGACTTGTGTATGTGCTCTCTTTCTCCTGAACATAACGTGGCATTCTTAACAAAAACAAACAGGGAACCCGAACCTCTATGCATGCTTAAATCCTGTTTTGTTCAGCTGAGCTTACTCCCAAGTAAGTGTGCCTAGGATTGCAGCTGAAATCCATTCTAAACATTATTCATTAATAAGAAACAAAAGGCATGCTTTACTGTTGACTGCTTCACTGTAAGTGCTCAGGTACTGGGATATCCTGCAGGTGGTGTGACAGCACTTAATGGTTGGCATTTGCTTTTTGTCCTGCTTTCTTGTCAACTGCTTAGAGTTAAATGCCATAAAAGACTAGTATTGCATTAACCTTTTCTCTCTGGAGAGTTGGTTCAAGTCCGCTTACTGTAGGCCATAAATAAAATTAATTTTCTGTTCTTGCCTTTGCAAGTTGAAGACATCTGTCTACATTTCTCAGTCTTTTCATTCCAGCA
The DNA here is from genome assembly GCF_027244095.1 of Hemicordylus capensis. Taxonomy (NCBI): domain Eukaryota; kingdom Metazoa; phylum Chordata; class Lepidosauria; order Squamata; family Cordylidae; genus Hemicordylus; species Hemicordylus capensis. Next base: position 297,194,083 of record NC_069659.1, on the reverse strand, counting down.
TGAGTAATGGTACTTGTTTAGCAGGTGTCCCCATGGGGATAGTAAGGATGCTGCCAAGCAAGATTGAAGTATAGTGACAGATCTTTGCAAAAGTTAGAAGCCAGAATGGCAGCAGAACTGTGAGGTATTTAGGAAGGCTGAAGAGCATTAGCAATTCAGATAGTATGATAGCACAGTGCAGTCTCCAAGTATGTTAGCACTTAAGTGTATTGTGTAATAATTCCTGCTCTAGTTTGGTTCCCTTTGAGTATGAAGTATTCAGCTTCATGTGGCTGATGTAATAAACTACGGATGCCTATAAAACTGTGTTCAAAATAATAAAACCAAATCAATGTGCAACTTGCATCTCCCCCCGCTTTTATATCCTCCTCAATTGTCTTTGTAGCAAAGAAGGGTGTGATCCTTGATATTAGGGTAGACTCTTTTATCTTCCCCCTTTTCTTCTGACCTTCCACCTCTTCTTTCTTTGTCGATCCTTCTATTCTCTGTTCTGTTTAAACTGCCCCTTTTCTCCTTTTCTCTCTTTAAGTTATTGGTTCATATTCCTTTTATTGGATCATTGCAAGCTTTGTTGTATGCACAGCTGGCTTGCTAATTGGGCTGGATGAGAAAGCTTCAGATATGTGCAGGAAGCCAATTGCTTGCCTCACCAGGCCCTGAGCCCACCTTTCCCCAAAACGTCTCCTGGTGACTTTGGTACACACCCATTCCAACTGCTGCTCTCATCTTGTTTCTTCTTCTGTCCTGGTTGCGTCTGCCCCTGAAAAGCCAGTGGGTAAGGAAGTTGGAACAGCAAGAAATTATTCAAGACACTTCTGCCATTCCAACTTCCCCTCCCTCTTCCCTTTCAGATGGCATTGCAGGACAGAGGAAGGAGCAGGACAAGGAAGGCACCAGGTAAGGGGAAAAGGAGGGTGAGTGAAATTGGTGGGGGAGAGAACTTTGAAAGGCTTTAAAGAGGAGGCTGCCTGTTATCACCTTTCCCACTCACATGCTATTTGCAAAGCCTGCAAGTATCTGATCTGGAGCTTGAGCTCACAGTCTGACCCACCACTGGCTTTGCAAGGAGTATGGGCAAGGAGGAAGGTTGCTAGCAGCCTCCTCTTCTCATGTCCCCTTTAAAGCCTACAAGAATCAGATCAGGAACTCTTGAACCAACCCTTGCAGGCTTTGTGATGAATGCAGGCCTATAGGGTAGCTCCAGCAGCCTTCGCTTCTCACCTCCCACTCTCTGAAAGCCTAAAGGGAGGCAGGTGCTTGCCCTAGTGGGGGGCAGGGTAAGGTGTAATTTGATGGCTTGCATCAGGTGCCCAAATACATTATGCTGCCATTGAAGATGAGGGTTTATGGAAAATGCTTTCTTTTTATTTTTTGCTTTTTGTCCCCGTCCCCCCCCCCCAGTTTGTTTATTATTATTTTAATGATGGCAATTCATAAACATTGTTTCCAAGTTAAAGGCATCCTACAATAAAAACCCACTTACTGAGCCATAAGAACTTCTGTGAACTGATAAACACAGTTAAAAGCCTATGTGAAAACATATGTTTCCGCCATTGCCAAATAGAGTTCTTGTCCATGACCCTAATGTAATAAACAATTTTAGGTAATTGGTCAACTGAGTTTTGCTTCATTTATGTTGTCTTCAAAATCAACTTAAAAACTTGTAAAATATGATTTTTATGGCTGCTGTATCCTGGCTTTTGGTTTTCATTAACCAATATCCTTCTATATGAGAACTGATTCACATTGTTAGAAATTGCTTTTTACAGCTAGCCAGACTAAAGAGAAGTTATGAGAAATTGCAGAAGAAGCAACTGAAAGAAGCTAGACAAGCTTCCAAGAACCATGTGGAAGAAAAATTTGAAGTAAGCATCCTGAGCAAGAAGTTAGAGGTAAGTGGTTGAAATGCATCCTTTGTCAGGTTTGTATAAAGTAGTCCTGACTAGTTGATGGGATTGGCAAAATCTTTGGATTAACCATTTGTGCCCAGTAATGGGCACAATATTTTCCTGGTCTTACTATGGGCACAATATTTTCCTGGTCTTACTAGTATACTGTCAGCTTCAGAAGTTACTCTTAATGTTTACATAAAGCAGGCACACAAACAATAAGGCCTTGCTACTGGCATTGTCTGTTATCAAGTGCTTCCTGAATAAAGTTGTGTTCAACTCCCCTGTATATAGATCTGCATGGTTTCTTTGAAATCTCAACCGTTGGCAAGCACAGTTTACTAGGGATGTGCATGAAACATATTTCTCATTTTGTTTAGAGCTCGAAACAAAATGCACATCACTGGAACATTTCGTCAGAACAACCGGTTGAGCCAGTTGTTCTGACGGAATGAACTTTGAGTTTTCTGAGTGCCATTTTGGAGGGCTGTTTTTCTGGGGATTGCTGGTATGTCTGCCATGTGAAGCGAGTAGACCAGATCTTCGCTCTGGCCTTTGCATTCGGCCTGCCTTGGGGGGCTGGTCTACCCCGGACTTAGCACGTTGGCCCACCTTGCAGGATTAGTCTATCCAGTAAACCAATCCTCTGAGGCAGGCTGATGCCCTAAGTCCGGAGCGGAGGCTTGATCACCTTGCTGACCTCAGTTGGTAGACCAGCCTTCCCTGGGAAAACAGCCCTCCAAAATCTTCCATTTTGGAACGGGGTTGTTCTGTTCAGAGCTCGAAACAGGCCCTTCATTTGAAGGGTGTTTCGTTTCAAGCTTGAGAGACTCAAAACAGCCTGTTTCGATTTGGAATGTTCCGAGCGTAAAACATTTTGCACATCCCTACAGTTTATACTAAGACTTCACAGAACATTTAGAAAAATAAGTTACTTTTTTTTGCTCAGTGTGCTCCACTTACATTATCTGTGAAAGTGAAGTACTGGATATATTGGACAAAAACACCAATCCAAACTTGATAGCAGGTGGATAAAAATCAATAGCCAGTGTGCTGGACTAGGACCAGGGAGACCTGAGTTCAAATCCCCATTCAGCCATGATACTTGCTGGGTGACTCTGGGCCAGTCACTTCTCTTTCAGCCTAACCTACTTCACAGGGTTGTTGTGAGGAGAAACCTAAGTATGTAGTACACTGCTCTGGGCTCCTTGGAGGAAGAGCAGGATATAAAATGTAGTAGTAGTAATAGTAGTAGTAGTTGTTGTTGTTGTCTTTAAAAATTAGTTTTTTAAAAAGTTAGAGTATGTGTGTCTTTAAAAAATAATACATCTTAAAGTTAGCATCTGAGTTTAACACAAATATAAAGGCTGCTCTTATTATCTAAGTCAGTGTTTCTCAATGTTTTTGGAGTCATGGACCGGTATGTTATTCATGCGCAGGTTCCTGGACCAGCAGTTAGTAAGGGGGTCACCCCCCTTGTTCCTGCCCCCACCCCCAGACACCCCACAAAAAACAATTTCGGGCAGCTCTCCGGAGCTCAATTCCAGGCAGCCCTCGCTGCTGGATAATGTTCATTTCGAGGAAGTGAAATGAACATTATCCAGCAGCAAGGGCTGCCTGGAAATTAGCTCCAGAGAGCTCCCAGTGGTCCCCGTCAGCCCAAAATTGGTGTTTTGTGTGTGTGTGTGGGGGGGGGCGTTATTAGTGATGCCTCACGGACTGGTACCCAATGCCTCATAGACCGGGTGGTTGACAAACACTGATCTAAGTCATGGCTCTTTAACAAATACAAGCCTGCTTTTCAGTGTAAATAGAAAGTTTTGCCGGGGGGGGGGGGGGCGGGGGCGGGATACACAACTTAAGCAAGTCTTGAGGTCAAGTGTAATAAATATGTGGTTGTGCCAAGCAGATCATTTATTGCATTTTTGGAATAAATTATGAATATCTATGACCCTACCAACCAAAGAGTATAGAGAGTTACTTTTCCATGTTGTGGAGAAGCACACTTCTGCCCAGTAGCTGTCAGCCCCTTTTCCTATAAGGTTTGGGGCACTTAGACTGGGATCCAAAGAGCTGCTTAAAAGCTCATACAAGGGTTCCCCCCCCACACACTTTTCTCTTTCTTTTTTCTTTGAACAACTGACTCACTTGAAATATAATGAAGTGTGTCTGAAACTTTTTCTTAGTTTAAAACCAGTTTGCCATGCAGCATTGTGTAGCTAGCTGGTTGGTGCTGTTTAAGAAAACACAAATCTGCTCAAGGAACTAGTTCTGTGATTTTTTTTGGATGTTGGCATTAGTCTTAATGTAAGTAAGTGTTCTCCTATATGTGCAGAGAGAGCCAAACAGAAACTGATTAATTTCACAATTGCCCCCTTGCCTTCAAACAAATGTGATTACTGTATGGAGTGCAAAGGCATGTAGGCTGCATGAGCAAAGGTTTTAGGTTGTGTGAATAGGTTATTTAAAGGCCTTAAAAGTGAGCAAGCTCACTTGTTCTGAAAGTACATGATTTACAAATACAGGAAACTTGATTTAAATCATTTCTTAGTGACTGTTATAAATCACTGACTTTAATTGCCTTAACTTAAATTGGTCTCCATGCACAATAGTCTCTAATGTTATGCTTTCCAAGGAGAAGCCTAGGCTATAATCTTGCATTGCCATCCTGTCATTGTTACTAATTAATTTTATATAATAAGACTGGACATCCAGACTAGCACAGCCCACATGCAGCTGTGTGAGTTCGACTACCACTGCACTGTCACTTGAATGAGAGAAGGGGCAACCCAGTCTTCCCTGCCCTCTGAAGCTCATTGTGTGCCACCAAAACATGTCCCAGAGGGTTGTATGACTCACAATTAAAGCAGGAAGTCCTCTGAGGCTTTAATATCTTTCTCTCTGGATATATTAAAATGAAGTCTGCCTTCTCAGTCCTGGAAGGGGGACCTTCCCAAAACTAGCTGTCATCCTTGCCTCAAGGGGAACATAAGCATTATGTAATGGCAGAAAATTCATGGAACTGAGCACTGTTTGCCTCTCTCTGTTGGTTGGGAAATCTGTGGCTGCATTTTGTTGTATTTTCTAAGATCACCCAAACTTTTCTGCCATGATGCAGTGCTGATTTCTGGCTTTGTTGTTGCTACATTCTCCTATTCCATGCATCCATGCTAATTTTTTTTAAACTGATATTGTTTTGATTGTTTTAATGTTTTTAGAATATTGTTTTAAAATTTTAAATTGTGTTTTAAACTTCTTGCTTTTAATTTTTTCTGTTTTTGTTTTTAAATATTGTTTACTTTTAATCTTCTTGTAAACCGCGCAGAGATGTAAGTTTTGGGCGGTGTAAAAATATGATTGATAAATAAATAAATAGATAGATAGATAGATAGATAGATAAAGATCTCTGTAGGAGACTCACTGGAAAGCAGAAACCTTAATTCTTTGTCTGCAAATCTGTAAAGACAATCATGAGTCTGTTTGTTCTCCGCATCCATATAAGCAAGAATTGTTGTCAAGATGTTAACCCTGGAGGGGAAACCAGTATACAAACATTATTGTTCTTATGAGTAGTTGCATCAAGATTGCTGGCTTAATGGCATTCCTGCAGTGGGTAAAACAGTATTGGATAATAGGGAGGGGGTGAAGAGAAGGGAGAAAATACTAATTTGGGGTAGCAACTCCCCCCTCCCCCAAATGGACAGAGACTTGCTTTTACAGGAATTATTGTTTTTATAGGAGTTCCGCCAAAAATCTCTTGATTGGGAGAAGCAGCGCTTGCGTTACCAACAGCATGTGGCATCGCTGGAAGTTCAGCGGAAGGCTTTGGCTGAACAGTCTGAGCTCATTCAGGTAGAGTTGATGGTTGATGAGTCATTTGCCTTGGGAAACAGAAGAAAGGACAATGGCACTCCCCTGAGCCTCAGTACCATTTAGGTTGCCATTGAAATGTCCTTGAAACTCCTGATAACTCTGTCCTGTCCAATATGTACTCGTATTTGGGAAATAATCTGAAAATCCGTTCAGTTGCTGGAAATGCCCCCCTATGCTGTTAAGTGCCAGCAGGCGAAAGGCCATTAAAAGATTCTTGCAGGGGGATTGCATAATATGAAATGCTTAAAATACTATTTTGTTCAAAGGTATGTAGGTGCCAGACATCATGCAACAAAGTGTGTGCAAAAGGTTTAAATAATGCTTTTCAGAAATTGTCCATCTCTTCCAAAATGTGCATGTAGCAAGATAACCAAAGCAGCATAAATTCCTAGTGCTGTTGTTTGTGTCTCTTGAAGCAAGAGCACAAGGCTGCTGCTGTTTCTGAAAAAATTAATCTGTCCATTGAGTTACTGCTGTTGGAGCTTAGTTTAACCGACCAGGTGCCAGCTGTGAAGAAGCTTGCTCTGACACAATCACAACAGACGCTGATAAGAAGCTCTTGCTGGGAGCTTTGCACTTAATGGACTCCAGAGTTGCTGGTGAGTGGAAGTTCTGCATGGCAGAAGTTGGCAGTGATGGGATTGAAGCTGACACCGATGGCGGCTTTGTTAAAAGCAGATGATGGCAGACTTGCTTGGACAAAGTGTGAGCCTTTTTGAGAGAAATGCTTTGCTGCGGCTACACCTGTGATCCTGATGGCTCTGTCTTCTGAAAGCAGACTTCATTGGCACCTTGGCTGGCATGTTTTGTCTGTGAGAGGGCCACAGAAAAGTAGGAAATAGAATTTTGAGCAAAGAATATGTAGCTGTAGATACGTGATTGCTCTATGCTCATTGACTTGGGAGTAAGCCTTATTGAAACCAGTGGGGCTTACTCTCAGTGGTGTATAAGATTGCAGCCTTGGACACTGCACAGCTAGATTGCTTTGCAGGTCTCAGCCTGGAAAAGAGTGCCATTTTGTACAAAGGGCTGCTTGTTTTTCTAATTTCCTGTGGTATCAGAGGATGAATACAATATTTGCAGATTCCATACATGCTTTGTTCTGTCTCGTGTGGGTTATGATGACCATCCCACCAGTGAAAGAGTGCTAGTTTCTTTTGACAAACTGTGCTGCATTCGGAGAAATTGTTCTTGCAAAGCTCTTGGTCTTCCTGTTCTACAAAAATAATGTTGTGATCAATTCAACACTACAAATCAAGTGGGCAATAATAGAACACACATGTCATTTGTGTTCATACACATGCCTCCAAGAAAGTTTGCTTCCCTTACCTCATCCCACAGGGGTGAGACCACCCCCCGCCCACCCCCGCCATGTTAATGCCAGCATGGTGGTTGGTGCCTTGTTGGCTGTATTAGTTTTCTTGTCAAACTGTTAGGTAAGCAATGTGAGGAGAAAACTACAAAGATGTGACTAAATAATAAATCAGTAATGTGACATGTAATTAATATTCCTCTGTTTTGTAAAAACAAGTCCTGTGTTGATGGATCTGCTCCTGGGGACTTGGTGGGACTCTGAGCTACATTTTAGGCTTGTGTGGGGAAATTAGCTATCTTAAATGGAGCAGCCCACCTTCATAATAAATTTGCTCAAAGCTTCGGTTGTAGAAAGAACTGAATGGAGAGGGTAAAGTTCAAAATTAAATGAAGTTTATTGAAGGGTTTTGGGGTACAGGAAGAGAAGAATAATGGTTATTAAGCAATAATATTTAACTGATATAGACTAATAAGACCAACAAGTTACAAAGACTAAGTTACAGCTCCTAAGGAGCTGTAATTTGGCTTCAGTTTTTGAATTAGGTTCACTCAAGGCTGGCTAGAAAGAAACAAACAGATTTGGATTTAAGGAGAAATTAGGGGAAAGTTAAGTAGAGTTTAAAGATAGGGGTTATATACTACCTCAGGTAACACCTGTTGATAACACCTGTCAGTTTCAAAAATTTTCTAATTCAAGTGTCTGGAACTTTGCTAACAGCACAATGTAACCTATATCACCATCAGTTTGTTAAACTCTATTTGTGGCTATTCAGGCTGTGCCACTCTTCTAATAAAAAATGAGCCTATTTTCTGTAGTATGTATGTATGTATTTATCAAATTTGTACACCGCCCCAAACTTTCATCCCTGGGCAGTTAACAATAGCATAAAACAAGTTTAAAACATATACAAAAATTAAAAACAATTTAACAATTTAAAAATAAACCAGAAATTAAAACCTAAAAATTTAGGAAGCTGAGAAAGCTTGGGCGAAAAGATGGGTTTTCAAGTGTTTTTTGAAAATTTCCAGAGATGGGGAGGATCGTATCTCAGCAGGGTGTGCATTCTACAATCTCGGGGCAGCAACTGAGAATGCCCATCTCTGTGTAGCCACCAAACAAGTTGACGGACCTCCTCAGATGACCTCAATGGGCGGTGGGGCTTGTAGTGAAGAAGACGCTCTCTTAAATACCCAGGGCCTAAGCTGTTTAGGATTTTATAAGTTATAACTAGCACTGTGTATTTCATCTGGTAACCTATTGGCAGTCAGTGTAGCTCCATCAGTAAAGGAGTAACGTGGTCTCTCCGAGATGACCCAGAGACCAACCTGGCTGCCGCATTCTGAACCAACTGAAGTTTCTGGACTGCGTACAAAGGCAGCCCCATGTAGAGCGCATTACAGAAGTCAAGTCTGGAGGTTACCAACAAATGTACCACTATACGGAGCCTTGAGGGACACCATACTTAAGCTCAGATTCCGAAGAGCAACAATCTTCAATCAACACCATCTGGAATCTATCCGAGAGTTAGGAGCGGAACCACTGTAAAACAGTGCCTCCCACCCACAACACCCTCAGACGTTCCGGAAGGATACTATGGTCGATAGTATCGAAAGCCGCTGAGAGATCCAAAAGGACCAACAGAGTCACACTTTCTCTGTTGATTCCCAATTGGAGATCATCCATCAGGCCGACCAAGGCAGTCTCCACCCCATAGCCTGCCCGAAAACCAGTTTGAAATGGGTCTAGATAGTCGGTTTCCTCCAAGACCGTCTGGAGCTGAGAGGCCACCACCCTCTCAATTACCTTGCTCAGGCATGGGAGGTTGGAAACAGGCCTATAATTGCTCAACTCTGAGGGATCTAATGTAGGCTTCTTTAGAAGAGGTCTAATGATTGCCTCCTTGAGACAAGGAGGCATCCTGCCTTCCCTCAGAGAAGCATTTATGATTTCCACCAGGCCGTCTACAACAGCCTCCCTGCTAGATCGAACAAGCCATGTTGGACAAGGGTCAAGAGAACAAGTGGTAGGCCTCACCACTCCAAGCAACTTGTCCACATCCTCAGGAGTCACAAACTGAAACCGATCCAGTCGAATCACATAAGAGGAGTTGTTGGCCAGTTCAGACATCAAATTAATGGTAGAGTCTCCATCTAGGTCTGCCTGAATCTGAGAGATTTTATCTGCAAAAAACTCTTTAAACACATCGCAGCAGGTAACTGACTCCAAATTCTGGTTCAAGGGAGGGGGAGCAGATTCTAGTCCCCTCACAACCCTGAACAACTCCGCTGGATGTGAACTCGCAGAGGCAATACGGGCAGAAAAGAACCACCTCTTTGCCGCACGTATTGCCTGAGCATAGATCTTCAGATATGCTCTATGTCGCAATCTGTCGGATTCAAGTCGAGTCTTTCTCCACTTGCACTCCAGTCGCCTACCTTGCTGTTTCAGCCCCTGTAGATCTTCCGTATACCAAGGGGCCAATTTTGAAGCAGGTCGGAGGGGACGCTTGAGAGCAATTGTGTCTACCGCCCTGGTGAGCAAGTTGTTCCAATTCTCAACCAGGGCATCAACAGGATCACCGGCAAAGCCAACACTGAATCCCTCCAAGGCTTCTTGGAATCTTACTGGATCCAATAACCACTTCGGTTGGACCATTCTAATAGGCCCCTTGCCCCTGTGGAGGTGGACAGTGGTTGTAAGTCCAACCTTAACCAGATGGTGGTTCGTCAATGACAATGGGGAAATCACAGGATTCCCCACCCACGGAACACCACCCTGATCAGAGTAAAAGACCAAATCAAGCGTGTGACCTGCAGTATGCATCGGTCCAGAGACCACTTGGGATAGGCCCATAGTTGTCATGGCCGCTATGAACTCCTGAGCTACCCTGGACAGATTGGTCCCGAAATGAACACTGAAGTCCTCCAGCACCAAGAGTCAGGAAGACTACAACATGAGTTCCACGACCAAATCCGTGAGCTCAGTAAGGGATTCCGCTGGGCAGCGGGGCGATCGGTACACCAACACAAGTACCAATCTATCCCTGGTCCCCAAACGCAAGTACACACATTCAATATGGTCCGACACCCTAACAGGGACCCTGGTAAGGGAGATGTTATCCTCATAGACCACAGCCACTTCACCTCCCCATCCACGTCCCCTCACCTGCTCCTCTACAGAATATCCTGGAGGGAGAAGCTGGGACCAAACTGGACCACTAGCCTCCCCCAACCAAGTCTCAGTAATACATACCAGGTTGGCCCCTGGTATTTCCAGGGTCAACAAATTTTGGCTGGCCTTAGTATCCAATTAAAATTTGTGCTTGCCACGGAACCAGTCTCTCTCTTGAGTAGGGGCAAGAGTTGGGTATTTTTCTTTGATGGTGTGCTAAACTTCGGAAGTACCCGAAGCACTGAAAAAACAAGTTGCCCAGATCAGAGTTGGGTTGGAAGGTTGGGGCTCATCCCTGTTGTGTTCTGCTGTAGAAACATTTGGAGCATATCTGAATTCCAGTAATATTATTAGAGATATGGTGAGGGTTTCCTCTGCAGTTGCACTCAGCTTTAGAGGTGCTTAGTGTCTCTGAAACTGAGCATGAGTTGAGCCTGCACTCTCCTCCCTGAAGCTCCATGTAACTGCAAGGGTGAACCTCCCCGCTACAGTTGGTAACTGCAAAAGTGCAGAACTCATCTCTGTCATTCAGCTTCACCTCTGCCAGAACAGGGAAGGGATGTGTCCATGGGAAGTGAATTCATGAGCCCTTGAGTTTTCCAAACTTGACTCCGAAGGAGCTCAGCTAAGCTGAGGGACAAGTGAAGGGAGCCAGGTGTGTGACTGCTGTTTTCAAAGTAATTAGCTGCAAGACTGGCCTGGTAGGATGGGATTTTACACTTGGACATGGACAGCTAAATATCTGTTTCAGTTGTAGGCATGCTGGGATACCTTGGGAACATCTCATCCAGCTATAGCTTTTCATCCCTTCAATGGAAGCAAACTCTGGAAGAGTTATCTGTCACATTGTAAAATATGAATGTAAAGATCTGACGTTATGAATTCAGCTTTGTTTTTATTCTTATAGCGTGGTTGCTTAACTTTAACAGCACAATGTTCTTTGTGTTACAGACTCAGCTTTCCAGTCGGAAGCAAATGTTTGAGACTGTGGAGCTGGCAAGCCAATCTGAAATCCATCATTTAACCAGCAAACTGGAAAGAGCCAATGACACACTTTGTGCCAATGAACTGGAAGTGGAAAGGCTGAATATGAGGGTAGATGATTTGACTGACACCAACCGGAAGATTCTGGACGAACAAGAAAGAATCCAAGATGAGCTGAAAATGTCCAGGAACTCACTGGAGGTCTGTGAGTGAATTGCTTGGAAGCAGCATAATGTACAGCTTGAAGAAATGGAAAGTGGGCTCATAAGTTGCTACCTGAATGGGCTTCTTCCAAGTCTTATATTAAGCCCTTGCTCCAGAGATGTTTCTAATCAAGAAATAATGCCTAGTAGGGGAGGGATTGTTTCAAATTGTTGTCAGAGGTAGGCCTTGTAGAAGACTGGATGTATGCCCAGTAGTACTCTAGCTTAATTCTCAGATTGTCACCTCAGTCCATGTATTATATCTTTGTACCAGTCATTTTCATCTTCTCCTGTGAAGGTTCTACGTGAGGAGAAGATAGAACTCAGGGCCACTTTGCTGTCTCAAGAGGACTTCATTAACAGTTTGAAGGTTCAGCATGAGCAGTTACAGAAGGAGGTGTTCAGACTTAGTGAAACCCTGCACACCAAAGAAGTTATTATCAGGTATGGTACTTGCATCAAGGCCATTCCAAATTATTACCCTTTGTCTCTAACCTGGATGTTATCTCCTTCCCAGAATCAACGCACACATTGGATACTTGTCCTGAATTTGTTTTTCCATCCGAGGTCAATCAACTAACTGCCTGAACCTCCCAAAATGTAAGACAGAGAAATTAGTATGCAGTGTTTGGTGATAGGTATGTGCACAAACCTGTAGGGATGTGCACGGATGTGTGGACACCATGTGCGTGCTGGTGCCCCATTCTTAGGATGTGTGCTGCCCCAGCAGAAAGCTGCATGGGTCAGCGTAAAGCAGTTAAGGACTTGCTCTCCTTTTTCTTAAAGCTCCCAGTCCCCGCTTCCGAACTGTGCTTGAACCACGGTTCGTGCTCATACCTATTTGGTGAACAAATTCTTAAAGGAAAAGGCCTACAACATGATTTAAAGCATTGGTTAAAATACTGGTTTTTAGAGCCGGCGTGGTGTAGTGGTTAGAGTGTTGGACTAGGACCGAGGAGACCCAAGTTCAAATCCCAATTCAGCCATGAAACTAGCTGGGTGACTCTAGGCCAGTCACTTCTCTCTCAGCCTAACCTACTTCACAGGATTGTTATGAAAGAGAAACTTAAGTATGTAGTACACCGCTCTGGGCTCCTTGGAGGAAGAGCGAGATATAAATGTAGTAGTAGTAGTAACAACAACAACAACAACAGTTAAAATACTAGTCTGATGGCTATAGGCCACCTCCAGCCTTGGAGGCAAGATGCCTCTAAGTACCAGTTTCAGGGAAGCAACAGCATGAGAGGGGGCATGTCCTCACTTCTTGCTAGGGGGCTTCCCAGAGGCATCTGTTGGGCGACTGTGGGAAACAGATTGCTGGATTAGATAGGCCTTGGGCTTGATCCAGCAGGGCTGTACTTACGGTAGTCGACACAACTGTTATTGGGCTGATATGTATCCCATTCAAAACAAATTTTGGAACGGTGTCACTGAGGCTCAAGACCTGCAGTGGAAGCTGGCATCATCTTTTATGGTAGATCTGTGTAGAATCCTTAACTATTACTACTACTTATATACTGCTTTTCAACAAAAGTTTCCAAAGTGGTTTATGTAGAAAAAGAAATAATAAGATGGCTCTCTGTCCCCAAAGGGCTCACAGTCTAAAAAGAAACATAAGGTAGACACCAGCAGCAGACATGGGAGGGATGCTGTGCTGGAGTTGGATAAGTCCAACCCAACTGACTAAAGTTGTTATTTAAAAAACCAAAAAACCAACCCTTTCCAGTCTGACTCAGTGGCTAGTAAAGGTTTCAGGCATGAAAGTGAACCAAATCAGGAGATCATGAGAAAAATGAGAGTTGATTTAAAACAAACATTTTGTAAATCAGTACAGGCACTCTGAACTAAGTTGGAGTTACAAACATCCAACTTAAAAACAACTGTAGTTACAAACAAAGCTTCATAACATTACATTAAGGAAGTTCACAACTTAGAAATCTCAGCCCACATGTACAAACAAGTCATCACTCTTTGGAAATATATGCACTCCGAATTATGAACATCTGTCTTACAAACTTTTGGAACACAACCAGTTTGTAAGTTGGTGACCGTATATAACTTTTACAGGTTTCAGTTAAGTGGCTTCTTTTTGTTCTCTTTTCAGTTACAGATATATAGCAGCTATAACTTGCTTCCTTTTCTCAGCATTAACCATAGACTTTTCACTTCTTAAATCCCTCCCCACTTTCTGCTGCGGACTTCTCTTTTGAACAAGCTCCTCATAAAATGCGGTAGTTTGTGCAGTACTTGCTGTATAATCCTGAAGGAGGCATAGACCCTATGAAGTAACTGTGTTACACACCAAAGGATACATGGAAGGGCTTACAAGACTTGCTCTTTGTTCCTCCTTTTCACCTGACATCACTTTTCTCTTCCTTTTTTAATTTGTCCCTCAGCTTTGTGTTTGTCATTTTCAAGTTTTGCTTCCAAGCAAGCTTGTTTTCCTGTCCTCTCCAACTCCGTGCCATTTTTAAATGCTGAAAAGTAACTACGGTATTCTTTCCAACTGCTCCAGCCTACCCCACATATAGCCACACCTCTAAGTAACAGAATCCTCCTAGCAACCATCTGCTACTACATTAAACCCTTGTTTATCATATCTTCACGAGACCCATCTCACTCTTCTGAGGTGGTGTGGTAGAGCAAGAATAACAGGCACTCTACAGTGAAGTTTAGCAAGCGTATTAGTGCAGTTAATAGTAAAAGGATATAAGTTATTCTTATACTAATTATTTCGAGTGTCACCAATTCTACTCCTCAGGATTTAAATTTACTGATGAATTTGCCGCAAATCTATGCAATTTGAATACATTTTTTAAAATTATGCATTTTGGCTATGTTAGGATTGTGAACTGCTCTCTAGTGAAATACATGCAATTCCAGCACATCCTATACACATCTTCTTCCAAATACTTTTAAGGTAGTGAATTTCTCCTTGCATGTGGACTTTCTAAAGTGAAGTGTGTTCTTTGTCAAAAATTGGGGGGGGGGATAAGGTGAGATTGAACTGTATTTCCCCTCTTCATTCCTTAATGAGTTAGATCTAATAGCTTAGATCTAAACTGTAATACCCTCTCCCATCTAGTAAAGTTTCCTACACTAGTGATCTGAGATTAGGAAAATAAGTAGCAGTTTATTGTCAGCCCCACCTTCCCAGAGCTCAAGCTGGAAAATGTAGCAGGGATGAGCTGTTGCCTTTTTCATCTGGAGGGCTGAAGGTGGGAATGGGAGCCTGCCACCACCATGTCATTGACAAGAATACTTCATTAATGCAGAACTGAGCTAAAAGTACTTTTTGTTGCTATTTTAATTATGTTTAGCACTTTAGACATGCAAAGTGCATTGCAGCATTCATCTGTGTCATGGATGTGCCTAAATTTTAGGTTCCATGATAGAACTGGTGTTTGAATGACTTTGTTTGAATGTCAAGTGGATAAGGTTTCCAGGGGCTGACCTGTATTCTTGTATAGGTCACTGGAAGAGTGCCTGCAGAACAGTGAAGGAACCAAAGAAATCTACCACGATGGGGTGGAATCGGATCACATACTTCTGCAGCTAGATCATGCTCAGGGAAATCATCTAGAGGGCAGGTAGATGATCATCTCCAACATTTCTCTTAGAAATAGAAAAGAGGGAAGTAATCTTCTGAAAGCTATCTATAGAAACCAAAATGTACCGTTACATCTTTAATGTGACTGAGGGCTTTAGCTGTTTGCAAATATTATTTGCATTTTTTAGCTGTTTACTTTGGATTATGTACTTCCTTCCTTAGAAACAGCTGGCTCTTGATTATACGATAAATATCTCCTACTAAAGGCCAGGAATCACACACTTGCTACATTGTTCAGACATTACAACTAGCATTTTTCTTTTGTTGTATTTGTTTCACTAACCACAAGCTATCAAGGAAAGTCTTTGTGATGGGGCATTAATGGGTGGGATTTGTACATCAGAATTGTTTGGGATTCAAGACAGACATCTGAGGAGCAAAAAGCGCCTCGATTTCTTGGCCCCTGCATTGTGCTGCTTTAAAAGCTAACAAAAGGCTTTACTTCTGATCTGTGTCTGCTCCTGGACTCCAGCCTAGGCTCTGCGAATGCAAAGTGCCTCCAGCTGAGTGAAGAGCTAACGGAGAAGTGTCACAAGCTGCGGTTTACAGAAGAGCACCTCTGCCAGGCCAAAGCAGAGATTAAAAAGGTGAGGGCCTCTCGTGTTAAATACAAACACACAAACAAACAAATCATGGGATAGTAATACTAGGATTGAGCATGGACTGATTTTTGTACTTCAGACTGAACCGACTGGCCAGGCTGGTCCATCCAACTGAAGCAGCTCAAACCAGTCGGCGGTTCAAGGGGCCTTGCTTGAAGCAAAGGGGAATCCTGGCTTGAAAAGGCTTATAAAGGGTGGCTAGAAGGGCGGTGAGAGGACACCTTTAAAAGTAGATGTAAGGTCCTTACTGGTCCAGCAGCTGCTGGCACTGCTCCTAGAAGCACCCCCAGCTCAGACCCAGTGTGCAGTGTGCACCACAGGAGGCTGCCCACGCTGCAGCAGCATGTTTCTGGAACTGACTTGGCCTCTGCACATGCAATGGGAGGAGGCTCCTGGCCTCCTCCCATCAGCCGGGAGACTAGTCAATGGAAGGAGGATGGAAGAAGGCCAAGTGGTGAAAGGAGGCAGCTCTGCACATGCACAGAGGCCAGGTCAGTTCCGGAACCACACCGCTGCGAGTAGGCTGCTGGGGGGATTGCAGCACACTGGGTCTGCACCAGAGGGACTTTAAGAAGTGGCATCCACCAGACCATTAGGCACCTTACATCTACTTTTAAACATGCCCTTCTGCTTCCCCTGGCCACCGTTTAGAAGCCTTTTGAAGCCAGCATTCCCCTCACTGGATTCCCCTTTACATGCATAGCCCCTCGAACCCCAAGCTGATCTGCTGTGGATCTGGATTCGGTTCCATTTCTGACCAGACTGCCTTTCCTGAAGGCCATTCTGATTCGCAGTCAAATGGTTGAACCGACCCAGTTCGCAGAGGACTGATTCTCAGCTGAACCGTTCGTGCACACTCCTATGCTATTACATTTGAAAGAGGTCTGAGTACTGTGGAAATGTGTTATGTCACTGAAAATTATGTATAGCCTGTTGGCATTCTTATGGTACTAGAAGGTGAGATACAACGTGAAGAAGCCGTAAAATGTGTAAAGGCAACACTTGCTTTGCATCTTGAGATCTGTTGTCTTAAAAACCCTCAGTTGAAATTTGTGGGGACATGCGCACGTGCACACACACACACACACACAGAGTGTTGGTAACGGGATGTCAGAAAAATTACAGAAGAGAGAAATTCTTGAATAGTTGTGGTGTTCTGTTGAAGCAAAAACCAAAATGTCCTGTGTTTTCATGAAGCCATAAAACAGTGTTCCTCAAATAACTGGAGCTTGCTTCTTTTCTAAACGTATTTTATCATCTGCCTCCCCTCCTATTCATCAGCCTTCAGTTCCACAGCTGAAGTTCCAGCATGCAGATATCCTTGCATACCTTTTCTTGCATGCAGTCTGATGCTGAATTCAAAAATTTGTGGGCTTAGGCATCCCACAAGAGGAATAGAACAGGAACCTCTGCCAAAACAATCCACAGTGAGTGAATCAGCAGTGGAATAAAGCAGCAGGTCTTCACCAATTGGGTTGGAATGAAGAGGCAAGTGGGGGAGCAATCATCCTAATAAATCATGTTTCACTGCATAGTTCTTAGATGAGGGTTCTGTTCAGGTCCCTTTCTAATGCCAGTCTTGGATTAGTGTCTTCTTTCATATCTTCTCATTTCTGAAGTACATGTATTTCCTAAATGTGGTCACTGCTTCATCAGAGTGGCTTTTGTGTGTCACTATTATAACTGCCAGAACATGAATAATTTAGTTTGCCTATCCAAATGTGTGTAATTTTCTGGTTCACTATAAATAAATCTCAGATCCAACTCAATACACTTGCTCCAGAATGCAGGAGTTAAGTGTGTACATTTAGATCAGACAGGAGTAGTACACTGTATATGAACACTAAGCAATTTCTGAAACAATATTGCAGACTAGATTAGGGAGGGGGTGCTTCCAAAGAATCAGGTATCAGACTGCTGTAGTAACTTGACCAGCTTGCCTGTGGCAAACAGCACACTTAATATGCTTGCTTATCGTCACTGGAATGTTAACCTGAGTTCATATACCGTTCTGTCCAGTTGAAGGAGCAGCTCTTCCACATGGAACAAAGTCACAGCAGTGAATTAGAAGGAATGAAGCAGGAGGTTTCCCATCTAACGCGGGAACTTCACCAACGCGACATCACAATTGCCTCCTCCAGTGGTTCTACCTTGGGCTTGGAGCAACAGCTACGAACTGAGATTGAAAAAGCAGAGCAGAAAGCAGTGGAACAGAAGGTATTTTGTTTAAGAACTTTTGAGTTATGATGTTCAGTTGCAGGGAAGTAACAGCAGGATAGAGGGCATGTCCTCAACTCCTGTCTGTGGCTTCCAGCAGCATCTGGTGGGCCACTGTGTGAAACAGGATGCTGGACTAGATGGGCCTTGGGCCTGATCCAGCAGGGCTGATCTTACGTTGTTATGATCTGGATCGAGATCTGTCGATATCCATTAGAAGTGGGTTTCCGTGCATGTGCAGAAACCACGCGGTAGCTATGTCGAAGTGTCCTGACCATGCCCCCACTCCCTGCCTGTGCTATTTAAAGGTGGGCAGGACACACATTCCTCAGTTCTTCTCTGATGCCTTTGCATTTAGACCTCCGGTTTGCCGCTATTTGGGAAGTTCCTCTTATTTCTCAAAGACTTTCTGTTGTAAATCTGTTAGGTCGGCTCACCCAACAGGATTTACAACCCCCTTCAGCACTCCCCCTGTGAGTTAACAGAAAGCAGCAGCGAAGCTACACGAAGGAAAATAAAAGGCTCACAAAGAAAATAGTAAATGAATTAAGTCCCCCTGAACTGAACTAGGTACTCCCCTCTAACAATAATTGAGTAATAACTGAAAAGAAAACACAGAGCGAAGAATGAAAGAGCGAAGGACACCAGAAACAAGGAATTAACGGAACAAAGCAGGAAAGCATAAACAAGGGCAAACTGGAATTCGGAAATGGGATTTCACCTATCTTGAGAAGATGTCTCAAGAGGCAAGCTCAGTGGGAGTCATGCAGGCGCAGGAGATAACAAGAGAGGTAACAAGATAACAAGAGAGATAACAACAATGTCAGCAACATTGCTAACAGCATCTGAGCAATTGACAGACTGCTAAATATATATGGTTCAAGAGAACCAGCAGCCAATCAGGCTTCCCTGAGTCAGCACTTCTGCTTCCTCTCTTGTTATCTCCTGCACCTGTGTGACTCCCACTGAGCTTGCCTCTTGAGACGTCTTCTCAAGATAGGTGAAATCCCAGGCTGCTCCTCATCAGAAATCATGTCTGGCAGCTGTTCCGAATCCTCAGCTCCAGAGTCTGGTCTCTTTGCCAAATCCTGTTGCTGTGCCTCTGAGCCCTCACTAGCAGGCGAATCCTCCTGCTCTGACTCTTCTGAGTCAGAAGTCTGAGCCATGACACTTTAGTGAGTTTTTCTTTTATTTTCGGACTGATTATTTGGATTTGTGATTCGGACTGGTTGACGAACTACGTTCTCCTCTGACCCAGACCGGCTGATGTGTTTTTCTCTCCTTCAATTTTGAACTTTGATCGGCTGACGGACTACGCTGGCAATTGACTCAGACTGGCTGACAAAACTCCCTCGGTTATCTCTGACCTAGTGACTGCCTGACCTACCCTCTCATCTTCGTGATGGCTGAAGAGAAAAAATCCTTCAAGAGATGCGAGCGCTGTAAAGCGAAACTCCCCTCTAAGGATTTGCACGACCTGTGCCTAATCTGCTTGGGTGAGCAGCATAATGTCGCCATGTGTAAAATCTGCCTGTCATTTTCCAAACAGACTTGGAAAAACAGAGCACTCCGCCTTTGCACGGCAATCTGTAACAACATGCCGAGCCCCTCAGCACTGGGCACACCGAGCCCTTTGGCATCGAAAACAAAGACACCTCTGAAATCCTCCTGGACTCCACCATCGACTTCGGCTTCCCATAAGTCAAAATCTCAAACTAGATCGACCTCATGGTCAGGTCCTGATCATTCTTCAAAGAGCGGCTCGAAAAGGCCCGAAAAACGGAGCTTGGCACTGACCACAACCACTTCTTCGACATTACGCACGGCATCATCTGAAAAGTCCCCTCCAACACCGACGGGTGAATTGACCTCGGAGTGCTTGAGATGGCGACCGTTTGTCGACCTTGATGGGTGAATCGACCTCAACGCACCAAGAAAGGGACCACTTGTTAGCCTCAACCTCGAGATCACCTCCGCATCAAGGAATTATGCAAGGGTTGTCACCGCCTTTGAAGTGCCTCATCTCTGAACATTTTTCGGTGCTGAGTGAGAAACGTCAAAAGTTCATTGACCTAACGGTGGAACGCACTCCTTCCCCCTCGGACATACAGCTAACTTCTCCAGCTGTGAGGACTGACAGTGCTACCCTTGTGGCACCAGTGTGTGCTGCGCTTTTGGTATCAACAAGGATGTTGACAGACCTGCCTTCAACATCGACTGTCACAGTATTGAGGGCCTGTTCTCTTTCACCAGCTCAAACACCAATCTCGTCTTCTCTTCCTTCCACACCAGTAGTGGCTAGCCGGTCTCTCTCGACGCTTCATACCCTGGTGATCTCCATTTCAAGACAAGTTTCTCCTTGATGTTGATCGCCACGTCCGTCCTTCGACATAGATGATGGAGACACAGTGCTGATGCTGCTACATCTCTTGTTCCAGCAGAAACAGATGCACTCCTCATGTTACTAGACTCGCACTCGAGCATCCCGTCAACATTCTTGGGTTTTCTCCCATGAGAAACACAGCCCCAAGCAGCCTCGTCGTCCTTCGTCCACCCATCTCCCGCATTGTCAGCCGCCCACCTACAGATCCCCCTCTCATGGCACATGTGTGGTTTTGCCCACACATCGACACAACCAGCGGGCTCTTCTCCACCATCAACAGCGTGCATCAATGAATCCAATAGAACATGGAAGCCGGTATCTCAGCTCCTGCCTCCTGCGTCATTGCCATTCAATCCACGTCCTAAATGTGTCACTGTTGCTACCCAGACCTTTTCTGCGTCTCTTGCACACCAAGCATCCCAGACTAAGTCCTCCTCAACACATTCAGTAGCCACACAGACTGAACCGCCAACCAGACTGGGCAATACGGCAGGGACTCAAACTATAGTTCCTCCTTCATCCTTTGCCTCACGTTCTGACTGCTACTACTAAGTTCTCCAACTTTGAATCTGACCAGGAGGAGGAAATCGTTGTAGAGCCACCAACTGATGTGACCCCTACCACATGTATCGCCTAACGAAGAGCTCAAAGCATACCACAAGCATATCCGAGCCATGGCTGCTGCGCTAGGTTTGGAGCGCCGCTCAAAATTGACGACCATAGATGATCTGGTCTATAATTTCATGCTAAAGACCCAAATGACAGTTCCAGTTGCTTTGCCAATGCTTCCAGTTATAACGCGAGCAGCCAAGTGCACCTGGGAAGTTCTCCACACTTCCACCCCGGCGTCAAAGCACCTCAAGAGCCTATATTGCATCCAAGACAAAGAAAGTGCCTATCTCCTTAAGCATCCTGCACCAAATAGTCTAATAATTGAAAGTGTATTCGACCTCATGCTTCTCAGTCAAGGTGGCTAACTACTCCACCTGTACAGCAAAGTACAGCCATAGCATTTGGGAAAATTTGCTCGCAGACCTAGACACGTTACTTCCAGAAGAATTTCAAAAGAGATTCAGTCAGACTCTGGAAAGGTCTGGCGACCTGACCAGATAGCTGCTTAGCATTGCCAAGCACTTGGCTGAAAGAGAATCTCGCTCAGTGACAGTGGCGATCACCTTACGAAGACACACTTGTTTGCACTCTACTAATCTGCAATCTGATATGTGAGATAAAATAGAGGGCCTAGCCTTTGACAGTACTGGCCTGTTTAGTGAAGCAACAGATTCATTAATGGAACAATTTAAAAAATCAAATTTTCACGAGTCAAGTTTCCACTTCATCATCTTACCAGCAGGAATACCGCTCCAGCTTTCAGAGACCACAACCACCATTCCGGCTTCAAGATCATCAAGAAAACTGGAAGCCATATTCCATGTACCAAAGGAGGCCTTATTAGGCTAAATTGAAGTCAGGCCAGTCTCAACGCAAGGCCACAGACTCTCAGGAACGTCCCTGAGACACCTGTCTGCTCACCGACACCACCTCTCTCACCATTCCCATCTACGGGGGCTTTACTTCCATCTCCGCTGCTTCATTTCATCAGGTTGGCAAGCCATGCCCCCGCATGGCACCATATAACATCAGACTGCTGGGTTCTGAAGATCATATCAACGGGATACGCCATCAAATTCAGGACGATACCACAGTTCACGGGAATGAGATTCACTCCTTCCACAGAAGCCCTACAAGAAGAGGTGAGGGAGTTATTGAAGAAAGGGGCAATAGCCCCGGTGTCGTGGGCAGATAGGCAGAACGGTTTCTACTCCTGCTACTTTCAAATCCCGAAGTGGGACGGGGGGGATTCGCCCCATCATGGACTTCCGCCATTTGAACAAGTTTGTAAACGTCTGGAAGTTTCGAATGATGGCATTGCAACAAATTCTTCCACTTCTACAAGGAGAAAAGTGGCTTGCGACGCTGGACCTGAAAGATGCCTACTTTCACGTCAGCATCAGATGTCGACACCAAAAATATCTACAGTTCATGGTAGGAAGCCAAGCATTCCAAGTATTGGAATGAGTATTGGAATGAGAGTATTGCCCTTCAGATTGTCCATCGCTTCAAGGGTCTTTACAAAGTGTATGGCTCCAGTGATTGCCCATCTGAGAACACTGGGGATTACAGTTTACCTGTATTTGGACGATTGGCTCTTGGCCTCAAAGAGCAAAAAAGAGTTACTTTCACACACCCACTTTGTGTTGGACCTTCTGAAAGACTTAGGCATCCAAGTGAATTGGAAAAAGTCTCACCTGGACCCGGTTCCAGTGACCACTTACAAAGGGGCTGTCTTGGATACGGAGCACCAAAGAGCATACTTGCCAGAAGAACACTTTGTCCACATTCGAGACCTGGTGAACTTCTACCAACACTTCCCGGTCCAATCGGCTCTTACGATCCAACATCTCTTAGGCCTCATGGCCTCCTGCAATGTGGTCATCCGCTTTGCATGATTGAAAATGAGAAAGTTGCAGCTGTGGTTTCTGACTGTCTTCCACCCGACTAGACACAGCCAACGGAAGCGACTAGAGCTTCCACCACGGGTCTTGGACTACTCTCCTGGTGGAAACAGCAAAACAGTCTCCTCAAGGGGATCCCCTTTCAAATCCAGATTCCAACGGTATGGCTGACAACAGATGCCGCCCTTCAAGGTTGGGGAGCACATTGCGGCTGCCACCAGACTCAAGGCAGGTGGACTCCACAACAAACCCAGCTACATAACAGTTTTCTAGAATTACTGGCTGTTTTTCTTGCACTACAAGCTTTTTTGTCACTTCTCCAAGGCTTGTCCATCCAAATACAACTGGACAACACAACAGCCCTGGCTTACATCAACCACCAGGACGGGACAGTGTCTCACAGCCTATGTGCCCTGGCAGTTCAAATATGGAATTGGTGCATCCGGCACCAAGTCTCGCCAGTGGCAGTCCACATCAAGGGACTGGACAATGTCCTGGCGGACAACCTCAGCTGAGTTTTCCCCCAAGACAAGCATCACGAATGGGACCTCAAATCGGAGTATATCACTCCCTTTTTCAATCGGTGGCTTCAACCGACAGTGGACCTGTTCTCAACATCCTTGAACACCAAATGTGCCCGCTTCTGTTCCAGGGTGGGACACGATCCTCTATCCCTAGGGGATGCTTTCCAACTGGATTGGAAACAGGAAGTGCCGTACATGGTTTTTCCCCCAACCAGTAATTGCAAGGGTAGTAGCTCGTCTACTTACAAATCCAGTGCCATGTCTCCTGGTGACTCCTTGGTGGCCAAGGCAACCATGGTTTCCACAAGTACACAGACTGTCCCAAAACCAGTATCAACATCTTCCAAAAGTGCTGGACCTTCTGTCCCAATATGATGGCCAAGTCATCCTCCCAGATGTTCACTCTCTCCGGCTGACCGTGTGGCACATAGGATTCTGAAGGAAGTCTTATTGAATCGTAGAAAGGAGTCTACCAGGTGTAATTATGTAGGCAAATGGTTACGCTTTAAAAACTACACCAAGACTAGAGGTTTCGTGCCCCAGCATGCATCTGTCAGGCATTGCTATACCTCTACTCCTTAAAGGCACAGGCCCTAGGAAATGTTTCATCGAAGGTCCACCTGGCTGCCCTTTCGTCTCGCCACCCGGGCTCGGATGGAACCTCTCTCTTTTCTGACCCGGTGAGTAAGGCTTTTTTAAAAGGCTTATCTAACGTCTACTCTACAATAAAGCACCCAGTGGAACCCTGGAACTCTCATTGGTTCTCTCCACACTCACTGAGGCACCATTCGAACCTATGGCAACAGCATCATTGCAGCTAGTTTCCTGGAAGACTGCTTTCCTTGTCACCATCATGACAGCCCGACCTGTGGGTGAATTCATGGCGCTAAGGTTCGACTCACTGTATACTAGATTCTACTAAGATAAGGTCCTTATGCATATGGACCCAACTTTTCGACCCAAGATTGTGTCCAGCTTTCATCTGAACCGAGACATTGTCCTCCCGTCTTTCTTCAGGAATCCATCTTCAGCTCTGGAAAGATCCTTGCGCTCACTCAACGTGTGCAGAGCACTCCTGTTTTACCTAGCACAGACAAAAGACTTTCGCACCACAGAAAGACTATTTGTGGCTTATACGGGCTCTGCCAAGGGCACCTGCATCTCATACCAACGCTTATCCAGGCGGTTAGTGGAGCTCATATGCCTGACATACAAGCTTCAGGGCAAGACTCCACCGGAAGCCATCAAGACCCATTCAACCAGGACACATGCTTCCTCGGCTGCACACCTCTCCTGGGTGACCTTCATGGACATTTGCAAAGCAGCAACTTGGTCCTCCAAGACCTCCTTTATAAAATATTATGCCATAGACATACGGTCTGCAGCAGAGGCTACCTTTGGGAGGAGTATTAAAGCGGGTGCTGTCCTAACTGCTGCACTCTCCTCCATTTGGAGCTTGCCAAACACCCACTTATGGATCTCGACGGATCTCGATCCAGATAAACAGGTTGCTCACATGTAACTGATGATCTGGTAGAGATCCATCGACATCCATAAAACCCTCCCTACCTACCCCTCTGCAGTCGCGTTGTTCTATGTGTGTATGCTTGGGTGTGCAGCCCTTCTCTGTGGTGTTGCACTGCTCACTCTTCACTGTTTAAAGAAGGAAACTCACAAACTTACCTGGATGATCGTCCTCCGTGGTGGACTTCCAAGAACTGAGGAACGTGTGTCCTGCGCACTTTTAAATAGCACGCACGGGGCTTGGGGGCATGGTAAGGACACCTCGACAGGCGCGAAAACCCACTTCCTATGGATGTTGATGGATTTCTACCAGATCATCAGTTACAGGTGAGCAACCTGTTTTTCTTATGATGTTGAAAACTACAATAATGATGCAGGACAATTCTTTATGGGTTGCATGCTTGTTTCAGCTCTTTTAGCAGTGACATCACATTTTCAAATTTAGCCATGAGGACTAGAAACTTGCTAAAATGAAACCTGGGATTCTGACATCTGAACAAAGTTATGAGCTGTACAACAAATGCCTTTGTGGGAAATATGTGACCAGAGGCTGATATGTTTCCTGATACTGATCTGTACGTTCAATAGGGGGAAAGCAATTTAATTTTAAATTTTCCCCCTAAGGCTGTCCTATCTCAGCTGGAAGCAGTCAAGCAAGAAAATCAGCACCTCTCAGAAATGCTGCAAAAGGTAAAGTGATGGGCATGTGGTATTTCCAATGTGGCATAGTACTCTGGAAAACACTTAACCATTGTGCAGACATGTTCCTTTTCCATAGATTTATACAAAGCTGAAAAATGATTTGTTTTTCTGTTGAAGTTTGCAGGCAAAGACACAGAACTTATGCAAGGACTCACTGGGGCTTAAGTGAAAAAATTTGGGCTTACTTAGAAGTAAATATTGTAAGAATTGGGATAATAGATATGGAAAAACTATAGTACATGTATTTAATTTGCTGTCACCACTAGGTGTCAGTGCAAGTAGTCTTACTGAATGTTCATGAAGGCGATTATAAGGAAACATAGCAATCAAATCTGGCATTCAGAGCCTGCTCACACAATGTTTTAGTTGAACCACACAGTCACAGGAATTTGTTTGAAGCTCAGCAGTGTTGCCAGATATCACAGCTATAGGATCTTAGGGCCACATGTGCATTGCATGCAGTCTTTTATCAGTTAGAACACTGTTGTTCATGATTTCCCATGAATTTCCTATAATTTCCTATGAAAACACATTGCTGAATTTGTAGGACTTGCTTCCTGTACGTGACTGCAGCCAATAGAATTATCCTGTATTAGTCATGAAATCAGACTTGTCAAAAGGAGATGTTTCTTTTTTTCCTTGGATAACTCATGATCTCTGCAGAAAATGTGAACAAAGCTAGGCAGTAAAAATTAAATAGTAGGGAAGACTATTCTATTTTAGGGCACTTTATTTTAGTGCCCTAAATGTGCAGTTCAGAGGACTACCTGTACAACTGGTGAGGGAAGCAGGGAAGCTCACAAGCTCAAAGAGCTGTGTTTAATCTCTCTAGTGGGGGAGTATTGTGTAAGCAGCTCCAATGAGAGTGAGGATTTGCCTGTGTCTAGGTTTGATGTTTTCAGTTGTTCTGCATTTGACCTTCATATATATGTAGACTGTGTGTCATGAAGTCTATTCAAATGACGTAGCTTTCCTTGATGTAATAAGGCACAACTGGTAGAGTAAGAATAAGGGTAAGAACAAAACAAGAAAGATTTTTAAATTTCATGTTTCCATTTAAAAATAGAAGAGAAAGAAGATGTCACTGAAACATTATTATTTACATGACTTTGTTAAGAAATGTAAATAATAATATTCTGTACAATCTGGAACCAAATTTCAGTATATCAAGTTGTGTTGTAGTTCCTGCAATCTACTTAAAATGTGGAGGATGAGGGATTAACTGACTTATAATTTTGCAAATGTATATGTGAAATTCTGAGGAAAATGTTGGAATGACATTTCAAAAATAGATGCTTTTGCTTAAGGCTGCTGAGCAGACATCAGATATGTTCTGAGTTGTGTTTGCACATGAGGTTGATTTTTCTCTGTAATAACATCTTGGCCTCATTGCTCCAGAGGGGTCAGCCCCAGATGGTTATTTAAGCTTTTCTTTGTAGCTGGCAAATACACTAATCACACAACAGCTTCAAATGAATGGAGTTTCAGGAGTTTTTTAGTACAGCTAACTACAAGCAGGTAGTCCAAATGGCTTGAATGTAAATGGTGAGCTGTACAGCTGGAACACATTTAACATGACTGACATTTAAGTGCTCACAAATTGGTTTTGAAGTTCACACCCAATTGAGATGAATGAGGGAAGCTTGTACCTCCATAGGTTTGATTTGTGTGGTCTGTCTAGATGTCGAGTTGTTCAGACAGTTTGTGATTGATTTATCCCCTGAAGGGATTGTTTCCCTAATACAAGACTTGGAATTTTTACTTCTTAAATTTGCAATGCTGAAGCAAACTTTAGGGAGACCTGGGCTTGTGAACAAAGCAAGGCAACACTGACCAAAGCACTTCTATCTTCAAGGCAAAAGATGCCCCTTTAGTAGAACTCAAAGAAAGTTATACCAAGGCCCTAAGTGAAGTGGAGTCTAAGAACCAGCAACTACAGAATGAACTCTCAGAAACTCGAGCCATCATGGAAGAATCCTCTCGGATCTCACAAGACACGCATGATAGTATTGTACTGCAGATGCAGCAGCAGGTGACAGAGGTGAAGAATACAGAGAGCAGGTAAGAATCTGCATGGCATTGCAAATGGTGATTGCTTTTCCAAAAGGATCGTCACCGGCAAGTGTTGAAGCTTTATAGCATTACTGGCTTTAGGCAGTGGTAAATGCCAAAGCCAGTCTGAGATAGCTCATGGCTTTTTATATCTCTAATCATTTCCCAGATTATTTTTCTCTGACTGTAGGTGAGCTCTGATTAATCCTCTTGTTTGTTGTCGCTTTTGTCAGATGAAGTTGGGAGGAACAATGGAAGGGGATACCTTGCATTCAACTAGTTCATCTTGTGTTTTTCTTTTTTCTTTTCTGGATTGACATATAGCTTATGATGGCAGAAGCTGCTGTAGCATAGGTTCATAGATAGAATGTCACAGGTGGTTATTCCCCAGTGCCACTCTGAATTCTTTGTAGGCTTTCCCCCCTGCATTTGGAACTTTTGTGTAAAGCATCAAAAACAGCCAGTTTGTTCTAAAGGTTCCCTAAGCATACTTGCACAATGTTTGCAGCTGAAAAGCACTGGCCCATCTTGATGTAAATGGGTGTTAATTCGTGTTTAGGAGAATGCAAGAGATGCAGTGCAAGCATGAAGAAGACATGAGAGCTTTTCAGGCTCAATTTGATAGAACTGTTCAACACTATGAAGAGGAACTCAAAAGAGTACAGCACTTGGCAGCCAAAACAACCTCTATGTCTAGTACAACTGTTGGACCATCCCCTCAGATCAGCAGCGACTCTGTCCAATCGGCTGAGGATCCCTTCTTCAGATTGGAATCTGCTCATGATGTGTCAAGGGAGAGTCTCCTAAGAGATGAGAAAAACAATTCGCTTTTGGTAAGTGTAATAAACTAAGGAATGTACTATTTGACACCCAAGTGAGGATTTGTTTTTCTCTTTAAAACAGCCCCCTGCCGGCATGCTGCAATCTAGGTGGGCAGACTTGGTGGGCAGCTATTTGCCATGGCAGCTTCCCCCTCTCTTCCAGGAAAAAATCTAGAAGTGTAGGAGTGACCCTTGGAATAATAAGACATGGAGGTAGATGTAGGAGAGTAAGTGGAATTCAAATGTACCTAATAATTATGAGAATTACAACATGGGAAGAGCATATTACCATCGGAGAGGGTTGAGAGTGGGAGATACTGCTTTGCAGTGGTTCCGTTCTTGCCTCTCAGGCAGATTCCAAATTATGTTGCTTGGAGACTGTTCTTCAAAATGTGAACTTTTATATGGTGTCCCCAGGGCTCCATACTGTCTCCAATGCTCTTTAACATCTACATGAAACCGCTGGGAGAGATCATCAGGAGGTTTGGTGCAGGGTATTATCAATATGCTGATGACACCCAAATCTATTTCTCCATGTCAACGTTGTCAGGAGAAGGCATAACCTCCCTAAATGCCTGCCTGGAGGCAGTGATGGGCTGGATGAGGGATAACAAACTGAGACTGAGTCCAAGTATGACGGTGGTACTTATTGCGTGGGGTCGAAACTAGGGATACAATTTTGATCTGCCAGTTCTGGGTCATGTCACACTTCCCCAGAAGGAACAGGTACACAGTCTGGGAGTGCTTCTGGATCCAAACCAGAATCACTCCCAGGTGTCCCAGGCTGAGGCGGTGGCAAGTGTGCTCAGCTGATATGCCAGCTTTGCCCGTTTCTTGAGATCAACTACTTCAGAACAGTAGTATATATGCTGGTAATCTCCAGACTTGACTACTACAATGCTCTATGTGGCGCTGCCTTTGTGTGTAGTCCAGAAAGTTGGTACAGAATGTGGCAGTCAGGTTGATCTCTGGGTCATCTCGAAGAAACCATGTTACTCCTATATTAAAAGAACTACACTGGATACCATTAAGTTTCTGGGCAAAATACAAAGTGGTGATTATAACCTATAAAGCCCTAAACAGGCCCAGAGTACTTAAAAGAACATCTTCTTCATCATGAGCCCCATCACTCATTGAGATCATCCATAGAGCTTGTCTGGCGGCTACACAGGGATGGGTCTTCTCTGTTGCCACCCTGTGGCTGTGGAATGTGTTCCCTGCTGAAATAAGAGCCTCTCCATCTCTGACAACTTTTAAGAAGTCTTTAAATACACATTAATTCACCCGAGCTTTTTAACTAGACTTGTGGTTTTAAATGGTTTTAAGGTTTTCATTTTTCAGGTTAAAAGGTTTTAAGTTTTCAAGATTTTGAAAACTGTTGGAGGTTTGTGATCTGATATACTATCATTTGTGATCTGCAGAAAACGTGAGGCTGGACTGCAGGAATCATTATGCACTTTGGCTCACTTTTCAGAAACTGTGTCCTAGATCATATGACTGCTGAGGTGTATGCTTAGACTGATGTGGGGATTGTGAAAGGCTTGTAACCCAATCATGAGCATGTTTACTCAGAAAGACATCCCATTGATTTCAGTGGGACTTGGTTTCTAGTAAGTGTTCCTAGGATTATAATTCTGGTGTCTTAAAGCAATTTGTTCTACTATTATTGTAATCAGTCTTATGACTTCCAAGTTTGCCATGAGGCTGTAAAGAAGCCAAACTGCAGTTTTGGGGATTTGAGACTCTTGATCACCCTAGCTTGAAACCCTAGGTTTCAAGATTTGGCTAGAGAAAAATGCACTTCTACCATGTACTCTGCTTATATTAATGATCTGCAGATGTAATGGTCCTCTAGGAATATAGGAACATAGGAAGCTGCCATATACTGAGTCAGACCATTGGTCTATCTAGCTCAGTATTGTCTTCACAGACTGGCAGCGGCTTTTCCAAGGTTGCAGGCAGGACTCTCTCTCAGCCCTATCTTGGAGAAGCCAGGGAGGTAACTTGAAACCTTCTGCTCTTCCCAGAGCGGCTCCATCCCCTGAGGGGAATATCTTACAGTGCTTACACTTCTAGTCTCTCCAAATGATCTTTTGTGAACAAGTACTTGGTATGAAATAATAACATTAGTATGAAAGAAACTACTATCAGATGACTGATGTGCTCCCGGAAAGTACGTATTAGACTAGTCCGTGTATCTTTAGTGATAACTGAGGGTTTTGTGACTCTAATGAAGTTAAGATATTTCACTGTTTTAGAGATTTGTGTATTCCCTTTCAAAAACATTTTAAAGTAGGTTTATCTTAAGAGATAGCAGTTCCAAACTCCCTCACACCTCATAGTAACTTCAAAGTTTTTCTAAGGATGTAAATCTAGGTAAAGATAAAGTTGTGCTGTCGGGTCAGTGTCAGCTCCTGGCAACCACAGAACCATGTGGTTTTCTTTGGTAGAATACAGGAGGGGTTTACCATTGCCATCTCCTGTGCAGTATGAGATGATGCCTTTTACCATCTTCCTATATCGCTGCTGCCCAATATAGGTGTTTTCCAAGCCCTTTTGAAATTTAGTAAGAGGGTTTGTGTTTTTAATTTTAATTTTGTGTTTTTAATTTATACCCTGCTTGATGTGATAGTCTTGGGACTAGAATGTCTAAGCAGGAATAAAAGAGGAGGAAACCTCAATGTGCAGAGAAGATAATTTCTTGTCCAGCACATTCAAATCTCGAGGGCAACTCTCAAGTCTGTGTGTTGAAGAAGAGGCCAAAATGGTCTTATACATGAGATAGTATAGTTGTGGCTTCTCCTGAAAAGAATTGTATTGTATTTTCCCATGATAAAGAATTATAAACTCAAAATGTGTTGGGAAATACATTTTCTTCTCTGTGCCCAAAGTTCTCCCTTTTTTGTCCTGTATTATTTGCCTTCTTCCCTTGCAGGTATTTCTCAAGTAAACAGGTTTGAATCATAGTGTAAGTTAAATACAGATGGAACTCATTATCCGTATGGGGTTCTGTTCCTGCAGATTACTATGATAATGAGTAATTGAGTCTATGGGAATGCAGGGGCTAGGTTCCCAGACTTTAAAAAACCCCTAAAAAACCCACAAAACCCCCCACAAAAAAAGGCCAAATAAGCTGCCCTACCGTGCTCTGTGGGTCTCCTGGTGTCAAGCAATGTCCCCCAAATGCCCCCCAAAATCCAAAACAGCCCCCCAAAATTGTGACTTCCCCCATTTTTCCTGAAATGAGCCACAAAATGGCTCCTGCAGACAAAATGGTGGCCAGAAGTGACCTCTGCCGCCACTCCCGACCCCCTGGGAACTGCGGGAATGTATGTGGGTATTAACCCTTTCGTATCCATGGATACGAAACCACCCTGGGATTGTTTTAATGAAAGGCGGTATATAAATTTAACAGTAAATAAAAATAAATAAAATAAAATATTGAAATTGGGTGTCAATTAGACATCTGTGAATATGCAAAACCAAGATATATAATCCACATATAACAATTTATTTTATTTATTAAAACATTTTTATACCGCCCAAAACTTACGTCTCTGTAAGTTTACAGAGTACAAGGTTCTCTTCTACTATATAAACCATGTTCTTCACACTTTACAAAGCACCTCCCCCCACCCAAAAATGCAAGACATAAAAAAAATTGTGGTTGCCATTCAAACATGAATTCAAATGTTCTTAATTATTTAAAGTTTTGGGAAAGTGGTTCCTTTTCAAACTTTTTTAAAATTGTTTTTTTAAATCATGCCTTTTTTAAAATCATTGATTATGGATTTCTGTCAGTACACTGTGACAGAACTGTGCAGTGCTTTCTCCTTCACAGTTTAATGGTGCAACTTTATAGTTCAATCAGAAGTCATCTTTTCCACAGGGTCTGTTTAACACCTTTACTTTGTCTTTTAGTGTGCCCTGCCAACCACAGACATAGGAGCAGCTGCGGCCAAGTTCCTGGAGGAAGAGGAAGTAAGATCTCAACATATCTTGGAATGCTTAGATGCACATATTGAGGAATTGAAAAGGGACAGTGAAAAGACATTGCAACACTACACACATCAAAAGTAACATTGTTTCAAGGTCCATTGATTGAAGAGCTGGCTCAATTTTAAGTTGCATCAAGCAATGGGCAAGAAGTGCCTCTGACATTGGCGGCCCTCAAAAGCTACTAATGGATTCCCTCCTCCTTCACCCTGGGTTGTTCGGTGGTGGTGAAACCAAGGAAATGAAGTTTGTCTGGAATGAAACATTTTGTCTGGTGGCAGTAATTGCACTACTATGTAAAACATTTCTAGCTGCCTAATTGTGTCCTGTTGCCTCAGAGCATGCAGTGACCTTCAGGAGGGAGTTATTTATGTAGCAAACTCTATGGAAATTATCTATTTTTAAAATGTATATATGTGAAGAAATAAAACGACAAATACCCCATATCTTCCTCTTTATAAAAATATGAACCATCTCAATGACTATGCTCAATATCAGGTTTCCTGGGAATTAATAATCTGCTTTCAAGTTTATTTGCTGTCTGTTCTGCAAAACATGGTATGCAAACTGGCCTGAGAAAGCAAGAAAAGGACTTGCAGTTCTGCTTCTGTAGTATTTCTTGGGTAAAGTAGTGTTGCTCTCCTTTTCACTTGAATACCAAGCATCAAATTAATAATTTGGTGATTCCATCTTATTATTTTATAGCTTTCATGAGCATAGAGGATGAAATTCAGCCAAAGAGATAGATGCAAAGAGAGAAGGTAGAATAATAGAATTTTAGAATTGTAAGGAATCTTGAAGGTCATCTAATTAGGGATGTGCATGGTCTGGACCGGCACTGAGGGGGGGTCTACCTTTAAGGGCGGGGGGGTAGAACTTACCCCTCCTGCCACTCTTCCCCCTCTGGCGCTGTAGTTTAAAGAGAAGTTTTTGGGGCGGCAGCGTTCCTCGCTGCCGCCCCTGCCCCCGTCGTCGCTTGTTAGTCTCTGTAATAGCAGCACGCATGTGCGAGTGGCAGTGCGCGCGTGCCTGTTGCCGCCGTGCGCACGCGTGCCGCCTACGTCACACGCAGCGTGTGTGTGACGTAGGCGGCGTGCGCACGGCGGTGACAGGCGTGCACGCGTGCTGCTATTATGGAGACTAACAAGAGAGGACGGGGGCAGGGGCGGCAGCAGCGAGGACTGCCGGACCGGTCCGGCTCCGAACCGGTTCGGAGGCCTCCAACATGGCCTCCAGACCGGTTCGTGCACACCCCTACTTCTAATTCAACCATCTGCTCAGTGCTGACTGATGGCTATCCAGCCTTTTTAAAATTTTATTTATCTATCATATTCTTTACCACCTGATGTGCATCCCTAGGTGGTGTACTTAAGTTAAAATACAATATAAAAAAGAGAGAGTGGTGGGATCTCTTCCTTCCAGTGAAACAGAGCCCACCACTGCACAAGGTAGATTGTTCCACTGTTGAAAGAAAAGGTGTTTTGCTATAGAAGATAAGTTGGTTCAGAAGGTGAAGTTCATTGTAAGTAATAAATGTGTTTAAATGAGATCAATTTAACTTATGCAACAGCTGCCTTATGGAGTTCTAAGCAGCTGTTCGCAGCCATAAGAGAAAATTATGGCACACTGAGCCTGGTCAGTGTGCTGGGCAGCTTTTAAGAAGTTGTTTAGCTCCAGCAAGAAATGCCTTAAAAAACACACACACACACAGGAGGGGGAAAAAGTGTCCTTGGGGAATAAAAGAACAAGCCAATCATTGCCTTTCTAAATCTTGAACTAATCCTTTCTGCCACTGCTTCTTAGTAACCCAATCTGAATTACTATTGAGATTTCAAATATCTGTGTGACCAAAGTCATTTTCATTTTCAGTGAGATTTCAAATTGTGAAGATGTTTTCTACCTGAATCCTTGCTATAATCCTGTAGTGTTCAGCTGAGCTCTAAACCCCTACCTTTTCCTTTTCAAATATTTCCTTAGTGTAACATGACTTTTTTTAAAAATTTCTATAAGTCAGAGAAGCTTCTGCATGTAATGAGAAGACTCCTGCAGAATGGGTGAGGTGCCAGGAGACTAGAGATAAGAAAATGTTGTCCCTAACTTCAAAATTGGGGGCGGGGGGAGGAACCAGGAAACCACAGACTTCTCAACTTAATATCAATACCTGGCAAGATTCTAAAACAGATTATTAAGCAGTGTGTCTGTGAGCACTTAGAAAAGAATTTACTGATTAGTAGGAGCCAGCATAGATTTATCAAGAACAAATCATGTCAAACTAATTTCATCTCCTTTTGACAGTTACTAGTTTGTTTGTCTTAGTTATTATACCCTGATATATGTAGTTTAGTAGATCATGGCAATGCTGTGGATATGGTTTATCTTGCTTTCAGCAAAGCATTTGACAGTCTCCCCTGATATCCTTATTGACATGTTGGTAAAGTGTGGACTATATGATGCTATTGTTAGGTGGGTTCACAGCTGGATGAACAATTATACCCAGCGAGTACACATTAATGGCTCCATGTTATCCTGGAGGAAGGTATTGATTGGAGCACCACAGGGCTCTGTTGTGGGCCCTATGCTATTTAAAATTTTCATAAATGGCTTGGAGGAAGGAGTATATAGGGTGCTTTTCAAATTTGCAGATGACACAAAAGTTGAGGGATAGCTAACACCTTGGAAGATAGATTCAAGATTCAATCTGAGCTGGAAACACAATGCTTCTGACAATGCTGCTTAAAATTGCATTAGCTTTTTTAGCAGCCACATCATACTACTGGTTCATATTCAACTTGTCCAACTTGGCAGGGAACTACATGTTATAGTGGACAAGTTGAATATGAGCCAGTAGTATGATGTGACTGCTAAAAAAGCTAATGCAATTTTAAGCAGCATTGTCAGAAGCATTGTGTCCAGATCACAAGAAGTAATTGTTCTACTATTATTCTGTGCTAATCAGACCTTACTTGGACTATTGTGTCCAGTTCTGGGCATTTTAACAACAACAAATATTTATATACTGCTTTTCAACAAAAGTTTCCAAAGTGGTTTAAATAGAGAAATAATAAATAAATAAATAAATAAATAAGATGGATCCCTGTCCCTAAAGGGCTCGCTCTAAAAAGAAATGTAAGATAGGCACTAGCAACAGTCCCTGGAGGTACTGTGATGGGGGTGGATAGGGCCAGCATCTTTTAAGATCTTTTGTCAACTGGAACTAGTTCAGAGCAGGGGAACAAAGATTGCGAGGGGTCTGGAAACCAATTCCTGTGAGGAATGGTTGAACTGGGTATGCTTAGCCAGGAGACGAGAAAATTAGGGGGGATTTGAGAGCCATCTCAATAGTGGTGACAAAACCTAAGGATGCTTCTGGATGGTTGGGCAACACAAACTGTCCTTTACTCTGTTCTTCGTTCAGAGATAGCCTTGCTCCACGAGCATACATTCATGTATGCCTTCATTTTACATGCACATACCACAGCTTTGTACACTGCCATCTTCCCAGCTTGCTATCTCGTTTTTGTCTGGTTGCATCTAATTTTATGGCTCTTTGCCAACACCTTCTCCCACAATACTGTACATTGATACTGATGAATGATATGAAATCAAACTCTGCATGAAGATATACCAAAAGAGTAACATATGTTTTGATTTATTCTGTTCTGTAGGGATGGTAAATAATGCCTGTCAAAACACACGGACATTTTGAAAGCTGACTGTTCTCTGTCCCCAACAAAATGAGTGTGCCGCCATTTCTTCTTCTGCCCTGTGTTTGATTTTTGTGTAGAGCAGGGGTGGGCAAACTTCAATCAATCAATCACTCAATCAGTCTTTATTGATACTGTCACAGAACAGCAAACAGTACAGGTCGAACAAAAGAAACAGGTGAGTAAACATGATACAGTAGCACAGCTGGAAGTATACTTCTACTATGCAGAGTAAATTCATACCCCTTTCGCTACATGAGCCTGTTATGCGGAAGCCAATATTTGTTACCTGATTTTGCTAGCAATCAAATGAAACTTAGTGATATTTAGGGATGTCTTTCTGGTAGGTCAGCAAAAACCTGATATAAAATGAATCCATGTGGCCTGGGAAATTAATTAAATGTAGAGATGTAATAATGAAAAAACCCATTATAACTCAAAATACAGTAAAACATGGGATGTGGTTTCAATGGCAGCTGATGCACAGGGACAGAGTCTTTGAGCATATGGGATTTTCATGAACTTCCCTTTGAGCACTGTGGTGGGTAAACTTAAAACGAACTAATATGAACCACCTGTGACATTTTGGAATTGTAATTTGGGTTAAATATCTAGCAGGGTTAGAACTAAATGGTTGGCTTCTGAGAAATACTCTTTTGGGAATCAAAGATTGTTCTATTTGTGTGTCCATGTCAAAAACACGCTGTCTGAGTGCCATTTTGGCTCAGGCATAACCCATTCTTAATAAAGTCTCCAGGTTGAAGCCACATAAATTTAATTTTGGCCAAATAACTCTTTTCCAGTGTGAGTTAAAGTTGTCTACCAATGTTAAGGGGACTACACCTGTAGGATGGAAATTTAACCCTAGCTAGTAGTCAAAGACACTTAACCATACCCTAGATTCTACCTTGGGGGTGCCTGCTTCCAAAAAAAAAAATGACGTTAGGTACACATCGAGGTACTTGAAAAATATTTATCAGAAATTTCTTTTGTGCAGAAAGATTACTATATGGACTGGGTGGGCAAACCTGGTCCTCTAGTTGTTATCCCTCACTATTGGCCACTGTGGTTGGAGGTGATGGGAATCGTAGTTCAACTGCAATTGTTATTGTACAGCTGGAAGTCATGTTTGCCCACCCTTGGTGTAGAGGGACTAGAACAGTGATTCTCAAACTTGGGTCCTCAGGTGTTATTGGACTTCAACTCCCATAATCCTCGAGCAAAGGCCACTGAGGCTGGGGATTATGGGAGTTGAAGTCCAATAACACTTGAGGACCCAAGTTTGAGAATCCCTGGACTAGAAGAACAAGATATATATCCTCCAAGCAGCTGTCGCTGCAGATTCATCCCTTAGAAAGCAAGGGAGTGTTTGACGGAGAAGGAGAAAATAGTGAACAAGCCCTGCATCCTGAGCAAGTGACTTGTACCATAGATGTGGAACCAGAACTTACCCACTGGGATGGACTTTCTGAACAAGTAAAGTCTGAACAAGTAAAGTCTGTGGGACTGGAGTTAGACCAGCACACAAGTTTTTCTGGATCCCTCCTAGCTGCAATTTCAGAGGGAAAATTCTGATTTTTATTGTTAGCATGGTTTGCCATTAACGTCATGAAGCTCAAGTCTTCATGGTAAAAAATAATTTTGTTAGCATTAGGTAGATAAGGTAAAAATTTTAAATGAAGCAATGGTAAATGGGTGACGAATAGCTTTCCTTCATGAAGCTGGGGACAATATTTGCTCAGCTTCTGTGATTTATGGATCAACATTTCTCCACCACAGAACCTGGTGGGGGAATCCAACAGCCATGGCTGAAACTCTGCTCAAATTGTACAGTATGTCCTTGTGAGGTCAAATGATTGTAGTCCCACCCACTTAGGGCTGCACATTTCACAAAGCATGAGGCCATTGTTGTATCTCAGCAAAGCTATAGCAGGTGTGTCCCACCCCTTCCAGTACCAAGTTTCTCTTATTGTATGAGACAAATGTATCAAGTTGGGTAAAGCTGCAGCTTTGCTACATTTGATACAGCTATATATTTCTCTCCACCGGACAACACAATTCCTACACAATATGCAGACAATTCCTACACAATGTCCACACAATGTGCAGTTCTTTGGCAAACTCAAGTTAAATCTCATAATGCAGTTGTAGATATCTTAGAATATAAGTGGGTAGTGCCATTTGGTGCAAAGGCACCTATTGTTGCACCTGGCAAGGGCAAGGAATACCTGTAGGACATTTTTTCTGTTCTGATTAAATCAAATGAGAAGATGATGTATATTACACTGGAGTTTCATATAACGTCCCTTAGGAGTGCATAAATCAAAGATGATAGCATCTAAACATTCCACTTGTAAAGACATCTTGAAGAGCATCTTAATGTTTCTCAGTACCTTTTAAAAAAAAACTTCTTTTGCATCACTTTTGTCCTAAGCGATGCAAAAGTATTATATTTTGGAGAACTTGTTCTAGAGGGATCACTTTTTCTCTGTATGAGTCAACAAAAACTTTAAACTAAAAATTTGGGTATATTTAAAACACTCCTACATATCTGGGGCTATTTCTGATCCCCTAAAATCAGGTTTTTAAAAAACCCCTACCATGACTTGTGCCATATTTCCTATAGTAACAAATCAGTTATTTTGTCCTTCAGTTTTGAGGAAACACTGATTCTTTCTTAGAAAGAGGGCTGTAGTAACAGAGGTCAGTGGTGGCCTGTGAATGTGCCTCTGGGGGGGGCGGCGAGAGGCAGCTTTAAGAGTAAAGTAATTTGGGACTCACCTCCACCGCCGCGGCACCTGAACGCTATTTGGAGCTGCAACGTGCCGCCCAGCAGCCTCTACGGCGGGGAAGCACCTCTGCCACTCACCTGGCTGCTGGTGGGGGCTCCGGAGGTGCGTTCACAGGCTGCCACTGAGAGGTGCTGAGGACCTGAGACTGCTCTGTACTTTGGCAGAGTAATCTGTGCCCCAAATGGGCAAGCAATCTGAGATGAGCAAATTGCAAAAGAAGATTGGAATTCCTGGTCTTTGCTTCTCCATGTATGTGTGTGTGACGTAGGTGGGGGGAGAAAATATTAGATGTGCCTGATAGTAAGGATAAATTAAAAAATTTAAATGGAATGGTATGTGTAGCTCATAGGTTTATACCATCAAAAGATCTCTTTAGTGGGCTTAATGTGTGTTGAGACTGTAAATATGCATGTTTTGGAGGAGGAAGAAGGTTGTTTATCCTGGAGGGTGATGACAAAGCTAGTGCAGACATCTGAGGCACTTTTATCTGTGCCTGCAGGGTTTCCATGCATTCATCTATTCCTTCAGAATGTTGAACATCCCTTTGGAATAATCAGTTGGCCTTAACAGTTTTATAATTAATGAAGCTGGAGGGGAGTTTTGTCTTTGAACTGATCCTTTTAATAACACTAAAGAGTTTCCTCCTTGCTTGCAAGGCTGAGCCAGATGTGCATCTTCCACTTTACATATTTAAAAACTCTTTTCAAATAAACTTCTGGTATGCTGGATTTAATTTTAATTTGTACACTACATTAAGGGTTCAGAGAAAGTTTAGGGATTGCACTTGGCTACCTCCTTTCTCAGGTATAAACAGTGCTATCTAGTATGTTCAATTGTATGTCCATAATTAATTGTATGCCCATTCTAAATCTTTAGGGCACCCTGCACCAAGTATGATCTTTGTGCTCTGTAAGATTTAGTAGAGCTCAGAGCAGGGCTATCTGACTTCACGACACCTCACTGCCCCTGTCATGCATAATTCGTCCCCAACAAGAGCCCTAAACTGTAAGCCCTCAAAAGTAAGTGTAGAGCTTCTCTTTTTAGGATAGTTTCCAATTCTTTATAGACATGATAATGTATAAAAGAATGTTTACAATAGGTTTTTGGACTATTCAGAATACTTTACAAAAATCTTAAATTAGCTGTTTATGATTGTTCAGTATTATACCCATAATGCAGATGGGCTTTGTGATGGTATAAATGTTAATGTATGGAACTGGGTGTAAACTATTATTGTAAGGCATGTGAAGGAAGGTTGATTGGCGGCAGCAGTATTAGTAGTGAGACCCCTGCAGGAAGGGCAGAGAAACGCTGCTTGGCATGCAGGAGAGAAGGCAGTTGGCATGAGAGAGGTGACAGTTAAAAATCAGTTGGATGACTCTCAAACAGTGAAGAGGGGAGAAAGTGAGATGGCGGCTTGGATCAAGAGAGGAGTAGTGAACAGGAGGGACTTCTCTGGAGAAGAGAGAAGCGAGGCTTAAGGAGAGGCAGAGGGTAAATCTGCTTTTTAGCAGAGAGCCTATTGCCTGTTCACAAAAAGACCTGAAAGTACTGAGAGGGGAGCCAGTTCAGGAACAGAATCAAGCTAGGCATGTAACTCAACCCCTATGTGCAGGGCCCTCCCTAGGGGGCTGCAGGGCTGGGGGCAAATCAGCATGTGCCGGCCCCCCTTAACGTTTTCATTGATTACAAAATCATACTGACTGATGACCTACTGTGCAAACAGTGTGAGTGAATAAGTGAGTGAGATTTTTGGACATGTCCAAACAGCTTGTTCATATAGTTCATTTGTAAGGGGGAAAAGTTAAAAGCACAACAGATGCCCCTTGCTTCACAGTTCTCACTCACATATTCTGGACTGCAAACCAATTTGAGCATAGTGCATGTACAAATAAAACAAAGTTTATTTAGCTTTAGATGTTTACAGTTAGCCCTGCTTTCACTAGTTGTTAAATACTCTATGGATAGAGAGAACTCTTTCTGGTAGCTTCACTGTAGTAGGAAAATGTATTAAAAGTCATGAAACAAGCCACTGATAGGACTTTTTTTGGATATTTTTTTAAAAATTCAAAAAAATATTAAAAATAAGCAATTTGTCCAAACCATTTCAATTTCAACATTCAGAGCTCTCCCACCCTGCCCTATATCTGCCCAGTATCAAAGCCCTATGCCAGGTCATTCCAGGTGATCTAAAGGTGATCTAATGGAAAAAGCACAGCCATCCAGGAGACTATTCTAGGGATGTGCATGGTCCGGAGCAGTCCGGACCGGCACCGAAGGGGGGCGGGGAGGGCTTGCTTACCTTGCTTCCTTGCTTCCTTTTAGGGCGGGGAGGGCTTGCTTACCCCTCCCGCCTCTTTGCTCCCTCCAGCGCCTGTATTCTATTGTATAATTGGGGCGCTGGAAACCAGCCGTCTCCGCCGCCCCCCCGCGAGCGGATTAGGGGCAAAGGAAAACTACTCCCCCCCTCCCGCCGCCCCCCCGAGTGCTCACCACGTTTGCCAAAAAAAGAGAGGAGCTCGCGAACAGAGCTCCTCTCTTGCCAAAGTCTCTGGCCCAACTGGGGCCTTGGGCGCGCGCGCACGCGCGATAGGACTTCTCAGCTAATGGAACTTTCGCCGGAGGTCCAGTCTACCTGCCGGGAAGAAGCCGAGTAGACCGGGCCTCCGGTGATTGGAGGCCCAGTCTACCCTCCGGGAAGAAGCCAAGTAGACCGGGCCTCCGGTGAATGGAGGCCCGGTCTATCCTCCGGGAAGAGGCCGGGTAGACCGGGCCTCCGATCACTGGAGGCCCGGTCTACTCAGCTTCTTCCCGGCGGGTAGACCGGGCCTCCGGCGAAAGTTCCATTAGCTGAGGAGTCCTATCGCGCGTGCGTGCGCCCAAGGCCCCAGTTGGGCCGGAGACTTTGGCAAGAGAGGAGCTCTGTTCGCGAGCTCCTCTCTTTTTTTGGCAAACGTGGCGAGCACTCGGGGGGGCGGCGGGAGGGAGGGGGGCGGGAGGGCGGGAGTAGCTTTCCTTTGCCCCTAATCCGCTCGCGGGGGGGGGGGCAGCAGAGGCGGCTGGTTTCCAGCGCCCCAATTATACAATAGAATATGGGCGCTGGAGGAGGCAAAGAGGCGGGAGGGGTAAGCAAGCCCTCCCACCCTTAAAGGAAGACCCCCCACCCGGACTCGGACCGGCCAAGTCCGAACCGGTCTGGAAGTTCAGAGGCCTTTAGAATGGTCTCCAGACCGGTTCGGACACACCCCTAGATTATTCTGGATGAGCACGCAGACTTGGCATGCATTACAGAGACCTGGTTGGATGAGGGGGGAGATGTAAATCTCTCCCAGTTGTGCCTACCGGGTTACTGGGTGCAGCATCAGCCAAGGCAGTTGCCCTGGTTCATCAGGAGACCATCTCCCTCACCAGATGCACTGTCCACCTTTCTGACCAGTTCGAGTGCCTGCATATAGTGATTGGATCGTGAGACAAAGTTAGGGTTCTGTTGGTATACCGCCCACTCCACTGTCTAACAGTCTCCCTGCCTGAGCTGTTCAGGTGGTCTCGAATGTGACATTGAGGATCCCATGGCTGTTTGTTTTGGGGGGCTTTAACATCCATGCTGAGGCTGCCTTGTCTGGTGCAGCTGAGGACTTCATGTCTTCTATGATGACCATGGGCTTGTCTCAACTGATTTCTGGTCCCACACATGAGGCAGACCATATGATTGATTTGGTCTTTGGGTCAATGGTGGACAGTGGTGCTCTGTGGATAGTCCATGAGGCCTCAATACCTTTATCATGGACGGATCACTGTCTGGTGAAGATTGAACTGAAGGTGGACCCACAACACCCTCTGCACAGGTGGGTGACCAGTTAGGATGGTCCACCCCCAGAGGCTTATGGATCCTGATGGACTAGCCAACCTCGCACAGAGTATCTGTGCGCTCTTTTGTTACCTCTCCCCCCACCCACCTTCTGCCCCAGTCTCCGCTACCTAACCATGGCCAGCCTGTGCCGGGCCCAGCTGCCTCTCCACCCCACTGCCACTTCTGCCCCCCCTTTCTGCCCCCCCTCCTGGGCCTTGCCTCCGTGGCCGGGCTAGACCTGCTGCCGCCTTTGGCCTCCGCGGCCAGCCCGCCGCCGCCACAGCGACCAATCCTCCTGGCTGTGCCTCAGCCAATCAGGCGTGTCCGCTGCCCAGCCAATCAGCTGCGTGCTGGGATGCACATTCCAAGGCACACCCAGGAGAATTAAATATATAGATTCCTGATTGCTCTGGGGGAGTTTCCTGCTGAAAGAGTGGATGATTCTGTTGACGCCCTGGCAGAGGTGTAACTATAGGGGGGGCAGGGGGGGCACGTGCCCCGGGTGCCATCTTTTCTGGTCACGTGGGGGGCGTTGCCATGACAAATTTTTATTTATTTTTTTTTAAATTTTTTGTTAATACAAATGTTTCCTGCTCAGTGCAGCAGTGCTGCAGCAGTCAAGGGAGCACATCGGCGCCCCCTCCCCCACGAGCGGTCCCTTCCGCGCCGCCCGCGCCCCCCCCATTGCTTTGCTGGTGCCTGGCAGCCAGTCAGTGGCCTGGCTTGGCAGCGGCGGCGGGCGCTTGTGAGGAAAAACCTAAGTATAATGTAGTATGTTGGGGGGGCGGGGGGGCCCATTTCAGTGCTTGCCCCGGGCACCGTTTTCCCTAGTTATGCCTCTGCGCCCTGGTCTCCCTTTTGTATGAGGAGATGGGTTGGGCGATTGACACGTTCGCACCTAGGTGTCCTCTCCCAACCCGCTGAGCCCAAGCGGCTCCCTGGTATACAGGTGAGTTGTGGACAATGAAGCAGGCTAGTAGATGGCTTGAGCGTCATTGGCAGAAAACTCAGAATGAACGTGACCAAACACAGGCTAGAGCCCATATTAGGGCCTACTCTATGGCTGTGATGGCAGCGAAGAAATCCTACTTTTCGCCAGTGGAGCGTTTTTGAGTGGTTTGGGGTTTCCTAGGTGAGGAACCCAAAGACCATCAAATGGAACACTCAGCAGCCCAATGTGACCAATTTGCTTTACATTTTGCAGATAAAATCACTCCTATCCATTCTGACTTGGATGCCAAAATCTTTGCGGCCCTGGAACTGGATGTTGCAGATGCACCGTCTGGTCTTGTTACATTGGATGGTTTTCCAACTGTGTTGCCTGAGGAGGTGGACAGGCTGCTTGGAAGGTTGAGGCCTACTACGTGTGTCCTTGACCCTTGCCCTTCATGGTTGGTGACGGCTTGTAGGGAGGGACTGGGTCCATGGGTGGCGGGGGTGTTGAATGCCTCTCTAGAGCAGGGGGTAGGCCCCCCTGAAGGAGGCAGTCATTATGCCCCTCTTAAAAAGCCCCTATTGGACCCAGATGACTTAAATAACTTTCGACCAGTTTCAAACCTCCCCTTCTTGGGCAAGGTGTTGGAGAGCATTGTGGCGTCTCATCTCCCTGG
Organism: Hemicordylus capensis; assembly: GCF_027244095.1. Lineage (NCBI taxonomy): Eukaryota > Metazoa > Chordata > Lepidosauria > Squamata > Cordylidae > Hemicordylus > Hemicordylus capensis. Next base: position 297,149,745 of record NC_069659.1, on the reverse strand, counting down.
ATGAATCTGATTACTTAGATCCTTTCCAGTCTGGCTTCAAACCTGGATATGGGACAGAAACTGCCTTGGTCGCCCTGGTGGATGACCTATGCCAGGAGATAAACAGAGGGAGTGTGACTCTGTTGATCCTCCTGGACCTCTCAGCTGCTTTCAATACCATTGACCATGGTATCCTTCTAGGATGTCTCTCTGGGTTGGGACTTGGGTACATGGTGTTATGGTGGCTCCGCTCCTACCTAGAAGGTCATACTCAGAAGGTGGTGCTGGGGGATGCCTACTCCACCCCTTGGCCTTTGACCTATGGGGTGCCACAAGGATCTATTCTGTCCCCCATGCTTAACGTTTACATGAAGCCCCTGGGAGAGGTCATCCATAGGTGTGGGCTGCGGTGCCATCAATATGCTGATCCCAGCTCTACCTATTTTTTAAGTCAGCAGACACCAGGGAGGCAGTGGATGCTCTGAACCAGGGATTGGAGGCTGTTCTGGACTGGATGGGGGCAAACAAGCTGAAACTTAATCCAGATAAGACGGAAGTGCTCTGGGTTGGTAGAACTAATCATCTGAGTAATAAGGTCCAATTTGGTCTTGGCGGGGTCATGCTGTCTTTGAAAGATAAAATCCACAGTTTGGGGTGCTTCTAAACTCTTGGAGGCGCAGGTGGCGGCGGTGTGCAGAAGTGCCTTTTACCAACTACAGCTGGTATACCAGCTGCAACCCTACTTGGAGAAGTCGGACCTGACCTCAGTCACTCATGCGTTGGTAACATCTAGTTTGGACTATGGCAATGCAGCCTACGGTGGGCTGCCCTTGAAGACTGTATGGAAGCTTCAGCTGGTTCAGAATGCTGCTGCAAGGATGCTCATGGGTGCAAGTCACTTCATGAGTATTACACCCATCCTGCATCAGCTTCATTGGCTACCAGTCCGCTTCCAGGCTAGATTCAAGGTCCTGGTATTGACCTTTAAAGCCCTACATGGCTTGGGGCTGGGGTACCTGTTGAACCGCATTCACTCATATGAATCTGCCAGAGCCCTCTGCTTGTCATCTTAGGGCCCTGCTCATGACCCTGCCACTAACAGAGATCCTGTTGGTGGGAGTAGAGACAAGGCCTTTTCGGTTGTGGCCCCTTGGCTTTGGAATGCCCTCCATGAAGAGCTTCGCCATGCTCCCTCCCACACCTTTTTAAGGAGGCTTTTTAATGCTCCATTTTTTTGTTATATCTGGTAGGTATCTTGTGTCTATCTTATTGTTGTGAGCCGCCCCAAGCACTACTGCACTGGAGGGGCAGGGTATAAATATTTTAAATAAATAAAGGGTGGGGCAAAAAGTGGGGTGCTTTTACCCTTTTTATGATGGGCAGATTCCTCCACGTGGGGGTGGAATGATAGTCTGGCGGGGGTGTGTGTGTGCAATTCCAGAAGTTTTGGAATTTTCTGCCATGAAACAAGCCACTTGCAGGACTTTTTTTTTATTTTAAAAATCCCAAAATAAAAATAAGCAATTTGTCCAATCCATTTCAGTTTCAATATTCAGAGCCCTCCCACCCTGCCCTATATCTGTGCCTAATATCAAAGCCCTATAGGAAGCCATTCCATAAATATGCAAGGGGGTGGGGAATTAAGAAAAAAAGGAAGTCCCATACCTTTCATTGATGGCTCTGAGAAGGAGGAGGAAGGCACAAGCTCTCAGGACAGCCCAGGGTTGTAGGGCAGGGAGGACAGAGGGTGTGCACAGTGCTCTGGTGGGCAGCCAACACTGGCTACTCTGCCTCCTGGTTGGAGAGCTTCAGGGACTGGGGAGAGCTTCAGGAAACTGGGAGGCCTGCTCCAGCAGAGAAGCCCTTGGAAGCCCCGCCCACCCACTGAATGGCTGAGAGTCGGTCAGGGAAAGGGAGCTGTAGCAGCATCTCCTCTTGTGCAGGGAACCTTTGGCTAGCAGGCTAGCCTGTCCGTGGCTCCTGCAGGCAGCAGCTCTACAGGCTGGCCAAGCTGGGAGAAGGGAAGAAGGTCAATTTTTGCAGGGCAGGCTGCTCCCCTGTTGGGCCTGTTCCAGCACGGGGCCTGGAGCGATCGCCCTGGTCGCCCCACCCTAAGGACGGACATGCCTATGTGGAAGAAAGGAACATTGGTGGCTGGGGGCGGCTGCACTTCTGTTAAGCTGTAATAATTTTGACATCACTCTGAAACCTTTCCACTTATGTATATGTGGAACTTTGTAACCATCATGCTTTTAAAAGCCCATACTACTACACAAAAAGTGGGAGAAGTTAGAGCTGGTCTTGAATCCTGCCAGATCCAATCTGAGTGGTGGCTTCAAAGATACCTTAAAGTAGAGTGATGCCTCACAAGCTTTGAAAGAGGGAGAGATTTGCCTAATGCCATCAGATGAATTCAGGGCAGATAGATTTGAATGTGGGACTTGCTGTTTTGTAGCTTAGTCACCAGCTCATATTGCATGTATACGTTATAAAATTAGAAACAGTCCAAGAGCAGACTGAGAGAAATATTTCTCCCACACATTATAGTAAAATTCTGGGTCACCCCATGAAGCTGAAGGTTCAGGTCTGGCAAAATCTCACTCAGTAAAATTAATTCAGCTACCACATAATATGGCAATGGGCACCAAGGTTTAAGAGAGGATTAGACAAACTCTTGATGTCTTAGCAGTTATTGACCATGATAGTTATTTATTAACCATAATATCCAATATACCATTAACCATGATAGCTAAATTCTATTGGGAATTGCAGCTAAATGGTGCCCAGTTTCATAGGCATTACACCCTCAAAACAAGATGAGGAGGACAAACTACAAATGAAGGCCATTACCTCCAAATCCTACCTGTTTGTACTCAAAGAGGCATCTAACAGCCCACTGTTGAAAATGGAATACTCTGCTTTGGTCTGATCCAGCAAAGCACTTCTTAGGTATGTTCTTTGGTTTTTAGGTTGTTTTTATGTTAATATTTATTGTTATGAGCCGTCAAGCATAAACATGCTTGAAAGTGGTGAGAGAAAATTTTAAGTAAACAGTTTAAAGCAGCTTCGATATTCCAGCTCTTGTATTACCAACTAAAGAATGAAGATTGGGACTGGTTCTTGCTGATATAATCGGTTCTTGCTGTCTTGAATAGACAGCAAATGTGTATATTTAGTCTTTAAAGATGCTGATCCTTCATAAAGAGCAGTAAGCAGAGTAGGTTGAGTGGAGAATCCTTGGTGAGACTAGTCATGGGAATGCACAGCAGTATTTTCACTTTCAGGTGCCAGGTTTGAGGTCATTCCTACTGCAATACAATATAGTCATTTCCAGTCAGATCCCTACAGCGTTAAGTGAATGCAAGAGCTGCAATAATTAGGGTTTGTTTTCAATCCAGTTTTGGCAGAATCAAATGTTTGCTGCTGTTCTATCTCAGAGAGAAAAGAAAAATCCATACTCCAGCTTTTCCTATAATTAAATCTACCTCTCATTTGTAGCTCCAAGGCACTTAGTGTGGCATACATTTTAATGCACCGATGCAGTTTTGGTATGCTTCATATGTCATAGAAGTAGTGAGTATACACTAGATCTAGGTAATTCAAGCTCTTTGCGGCATATTTGTAGGGTACACATTAGTAGGAAAAGACATGTAATCGTCTCACACATGCTGGTGGAACCTCACATGCTGTAATTCTTTTAACATGTACTTTTTTGGTCTTAGATGCAGAAACAGCTGTTAGACACTTTTCTCCATTAAAAGTGTCCAAAATTCTGAGAGCTAACACTGCATAACGGTTATGATCAGGGAAAAACCAGGTTCAAATTTCTACTTGGCCATGAAGCTCACTTGGGGCCAGTTGCTCTCTCAGCCTAAACTAATTTACCTCACAGGTTTGCTGTGAGGATAAAATGGGCGAAGGAGAACCATGAAGGAAATAAACATGAATACACATCTTTGAGGTAATAAAAAATGATGCTTTTTGGAGAACAAATAGGGTGGTTGTCACTGATTTTGTTTGCAGGGGATGGTTGATTCCAGGAATTTCACACCATTTTGTGCATTCATATTTCCCTCTGTCGCTAGGAAACAGGGTCTCTCACCCTACAAGATGTTCCAATCAGTGCATGTGTTGTGGTTGTACAGTGCATGAAACAGGCACCTACTGGATAGTTCCTATTACTCTGACAAATGTTAACACTCCCCTCCCATTTTTCCTATTGGTTTAAAACAAGTATTTGCTAGAAGAGTATTGCCCTGCTTTACAGTTCTAGCAAATCTTATCATACAACGTGCTTACAATATAAAAATATGGACTCAGTTGTGCCACACCACCTTTTAAATCCTTCATGCAACAACACTCTTTCCCTGAGCTTCCTCCAGTGACTATGAAAACAACACTACATTTTGGGGTGGGAGGAAGAGATGGTGTGAACCCTAGCTCTGCTGTCTCCCCACAGCCACCCATACTGCCACCCCACCCCACCCCAAATCTGCATAACGTATTGACTGGATATGATGCTATGAACACCCTCATGCAAGTTGCTATTGGGAAAGTGTGACTGATGCTTGTATCACTTGATCATCTGAATAAGCCCTTAAACTGTGATACCATATGTATGTGTCATCCCAGCAAAAGATCAGGAAGAATGGCCTATTTGACAAAAGAGATGGCTCTGTGTGTGTGTGTGTGTGTGTGTGTGTGTGTGCGCGCGCGCGCGCACACACACACACACACACACACACACACACAGAGAGTATTTTGTATATCTACATTCCTGCAAAAACTGTGGTATTTTAATGATATTTCTGGAAAATGAATTGCTGGAATCTTCTTCCTAGGCAAGGAATCCATACTGTTCAATGAATGTATGAAGTGTAATCAAAAATTAATGTTGTAGCGGTGGAAGACCTCCAGGGCTATCAAGCTGACTCTCTGCATGTTTAATTAGAAATTTTTTTTAAGCAGTCTATTTGATCATGCAGTAGATTGGAGAGATTAAAACTTCCAGGACAAGAAATTTTATTTTCTGACTCAATAATATTGATAGTTTTAAAGAATAAAACACCCACATTTAAGTCAAGTGTTTCTCTGTATAAATAGGACACCCATTTCTGTGAGGACTAGGTATCATCCTGTGGTAGTCATCAGGTTTGTCTCTGGGTAGACCATTGCGCTCCACAAATAAGCCACACTTTGTGAAGTGGTATTTTCAAGACCTTTTGTGTGAATAAGTAACAAAGTAGATAGTTTAGCTACTTTTCTGTACATAAATAAAATAACTTCTTAGGCACAACGTGCTTTAAAAAATACCACAACCTGATGAGATAAAAGTAGAATTTTAATGGCATTTAAGATTTGGTGTAAAAACTTATTTAGCAGTATTGTTTATATTTGTAAGACAACGAAGTGCACCAGAAAGTCTTCCACTTAGATGGTCGTCTTGCAAGACCATGTCTGTTGTTCCGATTCTGCAGCCACTCTTGCATGGATGCTCAAAATAGGGTGGTCCTTCTCTTTCCCTGACCCAGAAGTAGTTATAGAATACTACCTTCTTGTTAATGGTAAAGGTTTTTTTGGTTTTTTAAAAAAACATATACATTCAGAAATCAGCAATTACATCCTAAAACGGTAGCAGGTAGGTGAGTGGGAAAACATACATAATTATCTCTTCAATCTACAATGCCAATAGCTCATACATCAATATACTGACATTATTTGTATGAAAGATCTTGTCTGAGTCTGCATGGGTAAGGAAGCTACAGTTCCTTCAAACATCAACCATTACATATACCAACAAAGGGCCATCAGGGAGTTTTGATATAGATATATTAATTTGCTGCTACCTCAAGAGTGGAGAACATTATACTACACCTTTTGGAGTGAAGGGAATTGCCCATTGTAGTATGGATTGTGGATATATCAAGGTCACTATTCATGTGTGCTGACGAGAAGAATGGTATCTTATTGGGGCTCCACTTCATATTTCAAGATGTGAGAGTAGAACTTATGGTTAGCATTCTCTAGCACCATCACAAACACCTCAGTGCAGCCGGAAGTGTTACAAGATCCTTCCCAGTACCCATCCTTACTTAGAGATAGGGGACAGGTTTTTTCACATTGAACAAAAGCTTTGGCAATGCTATGAAGCTTGAGTTTAAACCTGATGTAGCGGTTGGCTGGCAGCAATCCAGCTAGAGGCTCCACTAATTCATAGCCTTCTGCCCACTTGCTATAATTCTGGGGGAACATTGGCCACTTAACCTCTGTGTTTGGGCAGGAGATGAGGTAGTTGAAGACATAGTTATAATTACCAGGATCAGACTTCTTCTTGGCAAAAATTTTGAAAGCAAAATTTCCTGCATGAGGAAGATGGATCTTAAATTTTATCTGGTTTCCTTGGCAGACTTGCAAGACATGTCGTCGTCTTGTGTCCTCAGTCAAGCTTATGTTGTCAGAATGCAGTGAGGCTAAAATACTCAAGTCTTTACTGAGAATGAAGCTGAGATCACAGCGCCCATCATTGGTATGAATAATCGAGTGCCTATGGGAGGGCTTGAGGAATCCTTGTCTCTCTGTGAACCAACTAGGTCCAACAGGTTGATGGAGTTCCTTTGGGAAGCAAATGGTCCTGTCTACTGAGCTGCATTCTAAGGTGTATTCTAAAATGCAGTTGTAGATCTCCTCTGAACCTTTGGATGGTTTGGCATAGATCTGTAACTTGTGACTTCCTGTCTTCTGTGGATAGAGTTCCAGATTCATCCCATTCCTCTTCAGAGTCATCAAGCTAAACTCCTTTGCCCCTTTCAACTCAAACATGAACAGCATCGGAGAACGGCTCTCTACTGCTACTGCTACTTTTCCATTTACTGTGACATACAAATAAAGAGGCTGGTTAGGATGTTTTCTATGACTTACTTAAAAACAGAAATCACTCAAAAGCCCTGGAGAAAATGACTTGGAGAATAGAATATTCTGATGTATTGTCAATCATTCTGGCAGTGAAAGGGAGAATATTATGGTTGGTTGGTTAGAATTTGTCAAGCTTCTGTCAAATCCACATTCAGAATAAATAAGGGAGTTGAGGGTGGGAGAGCTTTTGGTTTGGGGTACTTATTTGCTTCTATTTTATTACAAATGCAACAGAACTGCTCATCATTCTGGGAAAACATGAAAGCATATGTGACTTTCAGTTACAGCTCAAACTGCCTGCACTTTTGACTGCAACCCCTTACAAGCTGTCAGTGTTCAGAGAAAACCAAGGGATTTCAAAAGGCAGGTTTCCAAAATGAGGTTCTTCGTTCCATGGTTAGGTTCTGTATGACACTGAAGAGATCTGGGAGTTCGGTGCATTGAAACCCAATGCACATACACACATGTGTACTACTATAAGGTGGTATGCTTAGATTCAAGCTGGAATATAAAGAAAATGATAGGCACCATGCAATCTATTATGTAGTAGTGCAGACTACTTGAAATCCCAAGGGTGACGGTGATTATGAAAAGGGAAGGCAATGGAACTCTTGGGTCCCAAAATTTGGTCCCGCAGAGTGAATATTTAAAAGTAATAAAAAACCAGCCTGAATCATAACCTTTGCTATCTATCTTTGTTGTTGTTGTTAAAATCTGGAACTGTTCCTTCTAATAATATCAGCGTGTGGCAAGAGCCTGTGCGCCTGTACCTGTTTGAATAATTGGTGTTTCTGGGTGGGCTGCCAGCAATCCCATCTTGTAAAAGTCACTCTTGTATAACATGTTGCTTTCAAACTGTTTCAGTGTCACAGTTGATTTAAGTAGCTGCCAGTTGCTGTTGTCTGGGAAATGATTATTAATAAATAGGGCAGGGTGGGTAAGGAAATAAAATTCATTGTATCTGGAACAAGAAGGAAGAGGTCAATACATCATTGGCAAAGTGCACACTTTTCAGACTTGCACCCATACTATGGCTACAATCCTAAATAAATAGGGAGCATGCTCTAGCTGCATCTGTGTACACACGCATAGGATTGTACTGTAAAGCTTATCTGGAGATAAACCTCATGAGATCAATTGCACTTAGGTCTGAGTAGCAGTGATCAGGAGTGGACTGTAAGGCCCACAACTGCATCCTAGAAAGTAAAAGCAGTTGAGATGAGATGTATAGAATTAATTTGGCTAAGAATACAATACAATGTAGTTTGCAGCCAAACCAGGAACTCTATTGTAGTGTAATTTATCCAGGAGTTTCTGTGCCGGGCTCATTTAAAATTTCCTACAGGCCAGAACATGATGGCAATTTCCTCATATAACTTAGAAGTGTTTAGTCTAGTTATTCTTAGAGAATTCTGAAATCCTGCTATTCTGCCCACTATGTCAGTAATTCAGCTGACTTCAGGAATGGGATCAACAAGACCCCAAAAGTTTGCATGCTTCTGTATGACTGAAGTTCTACTGCAAGAACGAATGAGGAATGGGGCCTCAGAATGCAATTTCTTATGTACTCCACTTGAGTGCTGCAACTTCTATAGTCTTGCCAGATTTGCAACATGCAAAACAGTGGGGGAAACACTAGGATTGCTGAGGAGGAGGAGATGTTATAGCCTAAGACTCTGGTCTAGCCAGAACTGAGTATAGTTCATGCACCAAAAACAAAACATATCCAAATTTTGGAGCCCCCACAAATGAATCTGAGTAAATTTTCATAAGCATCCTCTTTTATATAATTATATCTGCTTCAGCAAGTCATAGAGGGCAGAGTTATGCAGGGCACTGAAACCCAATGAAGGAGAACTTTGCTTTGTCTTTGCAGCCTTCAGGGCTACTACTACGGCTAGAAACTTTATGAAAATGAAAATTGGATGGAAATTTTCAGGATGCTGAATTCTGTTTTCCATAAAAGTTTCAGTCCTTACATGCAAATCTGGCATTTTAAAGTGCCAATGCACTGGGGAAAGGCCCTCTTCCTAAGCACTGGGGAGTGGAACTTTCAAAAACATGCAATGTAGGAATTTGTGTTGGTGCAGTCCCTTCACAATTAAGGGACAGCACCAAATGTAAGTGGAATGTTTTCTGAGTAATTATGTGACCAGTTCTCAGTGGGCTGTAACAAAAATATGTTTTCAGAGCCAGTACCTGTCCTTAACTGTCTCATTCCCACAAAAACCAACAGAAGCCTGATATTTGTCTGACTCTCTAGAATCAGACAAATATCTGTATAGATCCAGATCTGTCTTGAAAATGGATCTTGGTCACCTTATGCTGCAGTCTTCAAGCCACATAAATTGGTGTAGTGAAATCAATGGTCATTGGAACTGTATCCCAAACTGATATATTTTAAAATCTGAAATTTGGCAAATATGTGTCAAACAATTTAATCATTGCCCTGTAATGTGAAAAAGCCCAGCTTTTTTGCATGTCCCAACTCTCATGCCCAAGAACTATGCAGAGGATTTTTAAAAAGTGGACTATACCTGAAGGTAAATTTGCTGAAACAGTCATCCATTGAGCCACTCCCCCAGGTGCTGTCCACTAAATGCCACCTTCCATCCAGATAAACTGCATTCCAGGCATGGTCATACTCCCCTGTAAAGGTCTGCCCAGCTCTGTAGCCATGGCCTTTAGAATAGCCAGATAAATTCATGCACTGCACTCCTGCAATGCTAAAGGGAGGAAAGGAAAAGTGGAACTCAAAAACAGTGCCTTATTTCTAATGGAATGCATGTATTTCATTGTTCAGAATCCTAAATAAAGTGTTATGGTTTTTCACGCTTGTCAGTTTTCCATGAAGTGCACCCCAAATGAGGCTGCTGTTCTACATTACTAATTTATATGTGAAATAATACTGACTTGCATACAGCACAGTGAAACACAGGCGTCACTCACACTGAGCGTCACTCACATTGCTCTCTCAGTGTGTCTAAACCCCACGCAAGGTTCTGTGGAACAACCTTGTTTCACTGTGACTTATTAACTGTGCAAAAACAGTTGTGCAATCTGACACCCATTATTTCCAGTAGACATTATGTTGTGCCACTGCACTTGCACAATTGTAGTGGAACAAGGTGGTTCCACAACATCACTGGTGTTAGCCACATGCAGCAGCATGGACAACACTCAACTGCCTGCATTTTGCTGTGCATTATGTGAACTGCTATGTATAAGTCCAACTTCTGCTTTTTGTTTCTACTGGCACAGTAGTACAGTAAGTCTTAATAAGTTGTTTCTTCCCAAAGTAGTGGGTTACAGAATGTTTTGCATGTAATTCTCAAAGGACTGCCCAGCACAAACCTCAAAGTCAAGAAAGAGACTCGAAGAATTGAAGACTGTTCAAAGCACTAGCCTCTGTTTTCTTAAGCGGGCAGCTCAAAGGCAGCTTATAAAGCCTTTAAAGGCTCAGGCATGAAGAAGAAAGTGGTCTGACTTGTATAATCTTACACTAGAACAGTGACAGCTGCATACTTCCTTAGGTAATGCCCTGCCAGCAAACTGGTCAATCAGAATAACACTATTATTGCTTTTTTAAAAATGGCGGAGGGAAGGCCTGTTCCTCCTTGCTACATCCAAATCGTTCAGAATGTACAGGGCTGGAGCTGCTTGTAAGATCTCTGCTCTGCTGTTCATAAGCTCCAAAGGCAGTCCCACCAGCAAACCTGCATCCCTGAGTGGGCTCTGCTCTTGACCACTCAGGGGAAGTCATGCAAGGAACAAAGCTGTGCTGACTAAAGGTTTTGGACTGGATAAACCTGTGTGGTGTAAAGATGGCCTATCCAGGTTCTTGCCTCTCATTGTTAGCAGCTCATCAATTAGCAGTGAGTGGCTAGCCAAGGGATATAAAGAGCTCCTTCAGCACTTAACAAAGCTAGTAGCTTGAGCAACATGATGGTAGATGGAATTAAATTTGTAGTATCATAGATTGAAAGAAACAATTGGAATTGATTGTAGCAGGGTCTGCTACAAAAGCATCTGCTCAATGCAGATAATATGTTAGCTTGTGTTTCAAAGGGGAATAGAAAATAGGAAAACAGTATGAAGGTATTGCGTGAATGACACGACCTTGCCTTTAATACCACAGACAAGTTTGGTCACTTCTGCGTGAGAGAAAAGCAGTTCAGAGAGAGACAACAAGGCTATTCACATGAGCAGCCGAGCCCAGGCTAGGGCAGCCCAGCCTTGGCTAGGCTGCTCGTGTAGAGCGCCAGGATTGGGGCCAATCCTGGCACTGCCTGCCTACCTAACCCTGCTTCCAACCCAAGCCTTTAGCCAAGGTTAAGGGTGTGAGCCAGGATCCTGTTAATCCCAAGCATGCACAGAGCCAGATGCCTAGAGCACCCAACTCCAGGGGGTTTCCCTCAATGTACTGTGTTCATAGTGCAGTGCATTGTGGGAAATCTGGAGGCTGGGACATATTGTCCCGGCCTCTGGAGATTAATGCTGCTCCAAGCAGTGCGGATTGTGTGGGAGTGCGATCTGCACAATGCTGAGGGAGGATCATCAGGCAGGGGGCGGGGGAGAAGAGAGCGATAGGTTCAGCACAGCCTGCCAGCCCAGTGGTCATGTGTATAGCCTTAACAAATACTAGTAGCCTGGGGAAAGTGCATGAGGGAAAGAGAGTTATATCAGCTTGTTGGGTAAAGAAATTAGATATTGGCCTGATTCACACGTACATTTTAACTGCAGATAAAGCTGCCACAGGTGGTAACAGTAGTATGCCCAAATGCGAAAAATGGCAGTTAAGGGTCTAAAGCAGGGATTCTCAAACTTGGGTCCTCAGGTGTTATTGGACTTCAACTCCCATAATCCCCAGCCTCAGTGGCCTTTGGTTGGGGATAATGGGAGTTGAAGTCCAATAACACCTGAGGACCCAAGTTTGAGAATCCCTGGTCTAAAGTTAACTCCAGTTTGCCCCACCAAACGCTAATTGGAACCTGAGGTTTTCTCTAAGCTTCACCAACAACTGCAGTTTTGCCGCAAAACTGTTACACCCAAAGGCAGACTCGTCCATAACCATGGTTAAGCACCCATTTCCAAACCCCAATCATAGAGGCGGTGGCGCAGACCTGCCTAAGGATGCGGCTGCTCCATGCTTTCGGCACTTCTCACTGGCAGCCGCTCGGAAAACCAGCTACACCCCTTCAGTCAGCCGTACCGCTATGGAGTTGCTAGATTACAGGGCTTGATCCACCTATCCCGGATTGGCCAGCCTGTCAAGCCGCACAGCTGCTCGGGGGAAGCAGTCATGAGTGTCCACAAGCACAAATGCCCCGAGTGGCCCCACAAGCAGGGCACTCCATCATTGTGTCAGGAGAGGGAAGCCAAAAGGCAGACCCAAGCAGGGAAGCTGGAGAAGCCAAGTTTTTCCCCCCCACACAGGAAGGATGGGGAAGGAGGCGGCAGCCTCTTCCCCAGGTGGGGATATTTGCTCCCCACCTGAGTCTTACTCATGAGCAGGGCAGTTCACAGTGACAGCAGTGGTTCCAAGTGCAGCAGGACAGCCCATTTGCCCACGAACTGCACTCTCAGAGAGTTGCAGACTAAAGGGAGCGAGGGAGGAAGCTCCGTGCAGGAAAGCTGTGGTGATGGGCACTTGGGCAAGTGCTGCCCTGGTCTCAGAGACTGCCGCCAAGCCACTGTCAAACCCTGTGCCCTGCCAGCCCACCCACTAATGTGGAAATGTGCACCCCTACCCATGGCCCCCAAAGGGCAACACAGCCATCCTAGGGTGGCTGGAAACCAGGGCACTCCACTCCTGGGCATCACCACACTTTGAGATCTCCATATGCTACCACGCTGGCCCTGGCCTGGGAATTTCAAATGGCTAGAAGTGTCTGCTCATTGCCCACTGCCCACACTGTCCGTGGAAATGGTTTGTGTGGGAGTGTTATTGGCAGGGTCTGAAAAGCAGACCCAAGCAGGGAAGCTGGAGCAGCTAAGTCCTATTTTTTGCAGAGTAAGGGTAGGGAAGGGAGGCCCCGCCCCTTCCCCATGACGGCGGGAAGGTGATGCCCCAGAGGCCCATGCTCAGGGCCAGTCACTAAGGACAGACTGGGGTCCACTGAGGTCCTTTTTCAAGGATCCCATCTCCTGATGCAGGACTCAGTGGCCAGGCATGAGAGTGACAGGCCACAGGGACACCTCCGGACAGCTCATGAGAGGGCCCATCAGAGTGGAGAGGAAAGAAGCAATTTGTCTGGAAAAAAGCATAGCTATTTCAAGAGGGCAATACATTCCCTTCTCCACCTAACACTTCCCTCACAAGAGCATCAGGCCATGGGTGCTCTGAACAGAGCAAGGATGGTTTCTGGCTTGCAGCCGCAGGGAGTGCTATTCTGAGCAACAAATTCCTAGTCTTGGGGACTGCGGACAAGCTACTACTACTACTACTTGTAGTAAGCTACCATGATACCATGCTCCCTGCCTGCCCACATGTCCATGTGCACAGATGTACCTTTTCCAGCACCCTGGAACAGCCACCCCACTCTCTGGCGGTGGCCAGAGAACAGGTGCTCCCCTCTCCCGTCCATCCCCGCACCCGCTTATCGTCATATGGTGCACAGACGGACTTGGAACCAGGACTTTTGAAAGGGTGGAAAGATCTGTGCTGGTGTCCAGCCCTCCACCAACACTGTGCATGTGCCAGGGCAAGGAAAAAGCTTGGAGTCTAGATGCCCTTACAAGCCTGAACAGGAGAAGAGTGTGGTGAGGTTTTGGGGGGAATCTGTTCTTTTTTTAAAAAATTACCAATAAAGGGTGAGGAAATGGGGCCCAACCACTTCCCTGATTGTGTGTGTGTGTGTGTGTGTGTGTGTGTGTGTGTGTGTGTGTGTGTGTGTGTGTGCAACCCCCCTTGGTTACTCATGAGCAAGGCCCTGGCAACTCCTCATCAAGGCATGATGATGAGTGAGGCAATAAACTGTCCACATGGACTACACCCACTCGCAAGAGTGTCAGGCCATGGGTGCTTTGAGTGTTGCTGAGTTGCTGTGTGTTGGGAAGCAGTGGGCAGGGGTATCCCAGAGACTGCTTTCCTGCTCCCAGGGACAGAAGCCGAGGTGCCTGGGAAACCAGATCCCTGCCTGGCCATTCGCACCTGTGCAAAGGTGTGCCATCACTGGCGGACCCTGCAGTCGACCCATCTTCCCTGGGGTTGGGGGAGCAGAGGAAAGGGCCCTCTCTTGTGATTCCTGGCAGCCACCTATCTGCATACGGCACACAGATGGACCAGACCCAGCATTTTAAAAACTTGAGTGAATGGATTGCCCCACTGGCCCAGCCCACAGCCATGTGAGTAACAGGGCTATGGCACATGGGGTGTGGGGATGTCCTCTGGGGTACATGCAAGGCTGCAGAGGGATTTGGGGAGAGGGAAGTTGGTTTTTTCTTTCTATTTTTCAACAAAGGTAGTCAGGGGGCCCTCCAGCACTGGAAGCACCATCCCTGTTTTGCTCAATCTGGCCACAGAGCTGGCTGGGATTGGGTGGGGAGGCTGAGCAGGCAAGGAGGGGCTCCCCTCTCCCTCAACTCTAGTTAGGCTAATAGTGGTTTGCAATACATCTGTGGTGCTAATTGGAATTAGGAATTTTAACTCCGGTCAGGTGTTAGCTGCAGTTATAGTGTACGTCTGAATGTGGCCAATGTGTATGACTGGAACCACAGGGACTGTTTAGAATAATTAATGAAAGAAGAAATTCATCATCTGGATGCTTGAACTTTCCTACAATGTCTCTGCTAAATGGGCAAAGAGATACCTGTTAAAGTGGTGGTTCTCTCCTATTTAGCAGGGTAAGAGCAACTGTCCCTATTCAAGCCAGCATAGTGTTCCTGCTAATGGGTACTGCTGATGTCTTCCTCTTTAGAGTAAAGAGTCTCTTTGGGGCAGGGAACCATCTCTTCATTCCTTTTATTATATAATCAAACCTTTTTTGTGGGGGGGTTGGGGGGTTAAAAAGTGGTATATACTTTTCCTTAATACAAAAACACTCCTAATAACACTTGTAGCCAACACTAGAAGCAACACTGATGTTCTGATTTAACCTCTGAAACATAAGCCTATCTGCATGTTGCCACTTCTCACTGCCAAACTGGTATTTTGTTTGCCCAGTTAGAGCTGCCCTTAGTCAATTAACTTTGCTGTTGCAAATTGTGGGTACCAATGTGAGTGGCTACACAAATCAGCAAGGCTCCGGAATTATGGGCAGCTTCTGCCTCAATATGCCAAACAGGCTGTTCAATGTTATTAAAAATGTAATTGTGGTTAATATTATTTACATCTGTAACAGAGGTTGTTTGATGATGTCTTGTTAAAGCCATTTGCTTCTGAGGGTGTGTGTGTGTGTGTGTGTGTATGTTAATTAGTTGCACAAGGTGGGCTTTTAAAAGTTCAGTTCCTTCAAAGTTGTATTATTCTCAATGAATGTTCCTCTTCCCACTGCAGTCAGATCCTCCATAGGGCTGCCAAGCAAAGCAGCTGTCAGAGCAGATGCAAAATGTATGTGAGATTTGAACAGCAGAACATGTAACAGAGTGCCAATATGTTAGGCATACAGGGCCAATCTTATGCCCTAAAACAAAAACTTTTTAAATCAGAAATGTTATGCTCTCCATACACCTTAATTACAATAGAATGACTGGTAAGATGCACCAAAATCCCTTTGAAAACTCCCTACTTCAGTGTTTTTTGCAATCCCAATATGAATGCTGCTCTTTCTGTGCTATTTTTAGGATTTCTTTACAATCTGATCTCCGCCCCTCAGGGATCATGTAGTGAATGAGATAATGTTACCACACCAAGCCAATTTAACCATATGATGATATCACTGTAGGTTAACAAAGCTCTTACAGTGCCCTGCACAAACAAGAAAGAGTGGAAGATGGAGCACATTGCCACTGCCCAGATGACCAGGTCAAAACTGTCATGCCGTGCTGCATGGGCACATGATTTCAATGCCTGCCAGCACTGTGTAGCAGAACTTTGCCCAGTCTACCTACAATTGTGCTTGACTAGCTGTGACAGGGATGTATGTTTTGGATATGCATCTGGATGCATGTTTTGGATATACATCTGGATCACACCCCATTGAAAGTAATGCTCTCTGGGTGGATTATTTTCAATGGAATTAGCACTGGCATGCACATCCAAATGTACAGTTCTAACCACATGCTGCGGCAATTAGTCCATTAATTTCTAGCAAAGACCAATTATGGCAAGAGAGTGTTAGCCTGGATAATAAAAATAATTGATAAAATCCTGTCTTGCAACCCTAATATTCTATAATGTTAATATTTGCTTTTCATGAATGGAAGAGGCTTAGCCTGGCAGAATTCCAAGCTGCGATTAAAAACAAATTCCCTTTCCCTACCTAAAATGTCCATTATTAAGGATGTATTAGAAGACTCTGTTAGAAATTCACCGAAGGATGTGTAATAAATTATTGATTTATCTAAGGACTGCATGTGATGGAGAGGATGGTACAGGAGGCCAAGGCTACCAGAAAGTTCTAGTGATGGCTACATATAAAGAGAGTGGTATCACCAGCCCTAATTCATAAACTCAAGTTGACAGGAAAGTCCCATGTTGAAAGGGTAAGCTGGATCTCTTACTGCCTTTATTTCATGACAAGTCAGGTGGAAGTGATACTTGTGATAATAGCCAAATCCCCTCTGATCGATGCGTGGGCGTTGCTCTTGCTTTAGGTGTTCGTGAGCTCCATGTGGACTGCTGCTCACTGTGGTTTGTATGTGAAGGGCTGTGTGAGGCAGTCTGTAGTTCTTAAGCCTGCTGTTCTTTTAACCTTAAGAAACTCCAGGAAAAACACCCGGCCTCTTCTAACTAAATCATCCCCATATACTCATCTACCATTATGTTAATGCAATGCGAGCCTCAGCAGATGGCACAAAGTAAATTAGTGGGGGTGGGGGAGTAAAATTGACCTTTCTAGGACTTGCTGCTGCTGTTCAACATTACAGCTTCAAAATGACATTTTCAAATCTAGTTGGTGTAAATGGAGATGGAACTAGTACACAGGTGACAGTGAAAAGGAAAATCTTCCTGTGGACTGAACATTTTTGATCTTAATGTACCTGCACATTTGTTCAAAGAGTCCAGCATATCCCTCACAAATGCTCTTTCCACTTTGAAGGACATCCTTGGGCTTGAAAGATTGCTTGTCTTTGTTATAGAAGCCCACAACATCATATTCTGGCAGAACAAAGGTGAAAGTTAGAGATAAAATGCATAAAGCAAATCGTCAGGAAGAAATTTGCTATATCCTAGGGCTAATTTCAACTACCCAAGTCAACATGGACCTGTGCTAAGTAACAAGGAATTGTTCACATATAAACACATGGATGTTTTGTTTCTAGGTGTCTGCTTTTGAGCCTCATCTCATACCAAGTTTTTCTTCTGGAATATATGTATAATGTCTCAGATCATGTGTGCATGCGTAACTCCCATGTACTTTTATGTTAAAACATGGATATTGACTTAGGTACTGGGCAAGGGATGCAGGTGGCTTGAGCACTGCCTGTGTCACTGTGCATTCATAATCACTGCCGATGGGGCCATGCTGTAGGGAAGCCCCACTCCATCTTAAGGGCTCAGTATACACAGTTGCGTGATATGACCCACATTGAGCATTGAATCATGAGCACTGAATCATGCAACTGCAAGCACAGAGCCCTTACAACACAGCAGGGCTGCCCTGCAGTATGGCCCCATAGGCAGTGATTATAGGTGCACAGGGGTGTGGGCAGTGCTCAAGCTGCCCATGTTCTCTTGAGCAGTATGTAAGTATGTAACTTGCATTGTAAGGTCTAATGTTATCTGAGTAAATTATTAAACTCTGTAACCATAAAGGCTAGGACCATAATCTTTATTTTTAACGTGAAGTCTAAGATTTTCATGAGCACCATAAATTATGTGATTTGGGGTGCTGCAAAGTATCTGACATAGCAGGGCTAGACATTGCCATCAACAATCAAGCAGTATCCTGGACAGATCTTGTTGCCTGGGTGTTTTTTTGTTGTTCTGGCTGATGGTCCTGGTCTCCCCTCAGTTCAGGAGTCTGCCAACCTGAAAGAGACTGCATTGGGGAGGAAGGGCAGGTGTGTGAATGAACAGATGACCACTAGAAGAACCCCAGTTACAGGTAAGCAACCTGTTGTTCATCGTTGTGGTCTCTGTTCTTCACACTCTGGGCGCATTGCAAGCTGATGTACCTGGAGGTGGGATGCAGTCACTGAAAGATGGATCTCAGCACTGTTCTCCCAAATACTGCATCCTCTCATGACCTGACATCTAGAGTGTAATGCGAGATGGAGTGCAGCTTGGCCCAAGTTGCAGCTTAACAGGTTGTCTCCAGAGGTAGATTGTCATTAAAGGCTGTTAAGGTGGCTGACGCCCTGCTGGAGTGTGCCTTGATAGGGTCTGTCAGGCATTTCCCCACAAATTGGAAAGCTAGTTTTAAAGTCTCTACAATCCACTGTGAGATGGATTGAGAAGTGGGTCGAGACTCTTGTGTTCAAGTGCCATAAGATACAAAAAGCCCTTCCTGATGGCAACAGTATGATGAATATAGAACGTCAGTGCTCATCAACATCTAATGAGTGTAACTGTTCTTCCTCAGGTGTGGTTGGGTTGCAGGCATGGTTGGGTTGAAGGGTGAAACTGGCAGTGCAAAGGTTTGCAACCTTGAAAAGTGGAAACTATTTTGGGCAAGAAGGTGATATCTGGTCTTAGCAGCACCTTGTCTCTGTGGAAGACCAGGTAAGGATGGTCTGGAGGAAGGCACAATTGTCCAACCGTACCTTTTAAAGGGATTCCAACCTTTTAGAAGTCGGTTCTATAGAAGAAGGCTTTGACCAGCAATCTCGTGTGATATCTAGCAGAAGCTTGAACATAGGCAGAGTAATTGGGGGATTAGCATGAGCCTTGATAAGGCCAAAAATGGGGTGGCCCTCTGGTTTTGCTGGTTGCTTCACTTTTAATCCCAAGGAGGTTGCCATGCCTAGAACTGTCTCTGATGGTAACTGCTTCCTTAGTCTCATTTCAGGGGACGATATAGCATGGTCCCATCCTTAGGAAAGATGCGACCTTCCTCTGGGGAGTGCCAGCCCTCCAAGTGCCATTTGTCCAACTGGAGGCTGTCATTTTCCAGGCTTGCAGGAGAGGCACCACTGCAATCCAGACTGAAAGGCCTGGCGAGATTGCATGGAGTGGCAGGCTTGATGGGGAGATCGGGCTTGACTGGCTCCCAGTTGGGATCAGTATCAGGTTCGACCGGCACCAGGTCGGGGTAGACCCAACTCATCCCCTATTGGGGACTCTTGGCATGGAGGGGCACTTGGTTGGGGTGTCTCCAAGTGCTTTTTCTTTTTCAGGATTCTTGGGAGTCCGTGTCCTACCTGCAGCTGTGGCATTTTCGGCTTGGTTCACATAGGGGTTGCAGGATCCAAAGGAATGGGCTTTTTTTTTCTTTTGAGGTTTGGTACAGATGTGAAGTGGGTGTTGTAATCAGTTACTGTGTTGGAGCTGCTGGTGGAGGCTTTGGGACTGGGATGTTTGGTGTCCGGACCAAAGAGTCCAGCACAATGATGTCAGGCCCGAGACCCCCTGAATGGGATGGATCTGCAATAAGGGTGCATCTCTGATGTTGAGGCTGTGGCCATGTAATGAAGCGGCAGGTACCTGTATTGAAGCCACAGATGTTGTCGAGGCCATGGGTGTTACTGAAGCCGCCATGGACACTGAAGGGGAGGACAGGGCTTTCTCCCAGAGCAAAGACCAAAGTCTCAAGGCTCTATTCTTCCTTCCCTGCTTAGTAAAACTCAGGCAATGCAGGCAGGAATTGACACAGTGTGACTCACCTAGGCACAATAGGCAACACAAGTGCCTGTCTGTCAAAGGGAGTTTGGTCTGGCAGATGGTGCAGCATTTAAATGTTATCTTCACAGCTATGCAGGGGTCACAACAAAATTAGAAAAAAAAACACCCAACATTGTCTCCCATTCTCCAATAAAAATGGGGGTTGGGGTTGAGTGGTACCAGAGGAAAAATAAAAACACAAATGGCGATAGAACAAGAGAAGAAAAGACTGACAACTAAAGATAGAAATAGTAGAGGGGAAAAGGAGAATGAAAAGTAAAGCAGCGGGGGTTTTGTTGTTGTTTTGAAGGGAAAGGAAGGCACCAGAACAAGTGTAGATCCTTCGGTGGATGACAAAGAACTGAGGGGACCAACTCTGGGATAGGACCAATGCTGGGACAGTGGGAGGTAAAAGGTAAAGTGTGCTGTCAAATCGATTTCAACTCCTGGCACCCACAGAGCCCTGTGGTTTTCTTTTGGTAGGTTCCAGAATGAGCTACAGTGCACTGCAGGTACAACTAATTTGAGTGGGAAAAAACAGATGACCACTAGAAGAACCCCAATTACAGGTAAGCAACCTGTTGTTTTGGGGTTCTGGCTGCTGATGGTGCTGTTGCAATTTGTGCTTGTTTAGCAAAGCACCAAGAGGAAGCTGCCCACTCCATTTACGAAGTAGTGCAGAGCCTTATTGTTGCAGTTAGTCAAGAACAAGCATGGAGATTAGTGCAGTATAAAGTAAATAAGATTTATTAGGTTAAGTACATTTGAGATAGAAAAGACCTATCCTAACTATGAGCTACATAATGAATAGGAGGGGGAGAGAGAGAGATGCTCCCATCTGCTCTCCAAGGAGAAAGGAAGTAGAACTAACTCGCTACAGGAAATACCTGAGGAGTCAAGGCAGGGGTCATAGAGTAGAGGCAAAGCAGGGACAGGTAAAGGGACCCTCACTAACTACCTCTACTCCCAATGCCCCTAGTGGTCATTAGGATAGATGGTGCAAAAGGACGATGCACTGGAACTCCATCTCCAACAGGTGCTGACTCTCAATTTCAAGCCACAATGAGGCCCAAATTACACATGACACACAGGTGAATGTACGCTGGCATTTTAAAAACAAAAGCAGTGTCAGGAGGCTGTGAGTTTGAGTGGAGGAGAAGTCTCTTTTAAGCTTTTCTTGCTGGTCAATTTTCCACTCAATTCCCTCACCCCCAATTTTTTTTCTTCCTGTTTGTTTGAGTTTGTACTGATGAGACTTCCTCAGTTTTCTATTGCCTGTTTCCGAACAGTGCTATCAAGACTTCTGTGATGGCACTGCTCAACAATATTTAAATACTGGTGCCCTGGGCAGTGACAGGACCACAATGGCACAAAGAAAAATCATAATTTTCATAAATATTTCCTGGGAATGAACACTTCTAAGAAGGCATATGAATATGGATAGTACTGGCAAGAGAACATTTCCTTTTAGCTGGTAAGATCTTAACACTTTCTTAGAATGTTGATTTTCCAGGCCAACTGTCTTCCTGTACTATCCACACACAATGCCAACTGGGATTCTAGAACCATTGTACAGTTCAGTGTTATTTGCAGGTTCTAGGGAATGTCAGAATTCTCTGCTTACCTATATGGTGGCATATCCATGTCCAGATGGCTCTGACTTTTTCCAGATCGGTATGTGCTACACGGAGCAAGGTTTTCACTAGCTCTTCCACACTACTCTTGGCAATTACCTGTATTATACAGAGCAAATGAATTGGCAGCTTCAAATTACAAGATGCTATGCAATAGGGTTACTGTTCCAGCCTTCCTACTTAATTCAGGGAAGTCCATGTATTAGTTTCTCCCTGCTACTTGGCAGAACCACTGAATTAGTTAACAAAGTTCTTTTTACATTTCATAGAAACCACATTAGTTTACAGTTTAGCTCAGGATAATGACAGGACTCAACGTTTTGAGCTGAGATACTTGGAGGACAGGGTTTTCATTAGCTCCACCATGCTGCTTTTGGCAGCCATCTGTGTTTTAAGTCTGTTTACAAGCTTCGAAGATGTTGTTGGATAGGGTTACTCTCTCCTATTCTGCCTTTGCCCTTCAGATATGTTCAGGCACTAACTAGTTATAATTAGACTCTATTTAAGCAGTTTCCTTCACAGGGTCTGATTGTTGTCAACCAGACGTGTTCAACCCTCAGGCCAAATATGAGATTGTATTACTGTACAGTGTCCTCTCTACCAGCCAATGAAAGTGTGTGGCATCTGTTATAAAGATCTGGAAATCACACTTTCAGAGGTTGTCTCATCTGGGACTGCTGCCGCCCTGTAAGCAAGTTGTTTAACTGAGGTTAGTGCTGTCATGGAAATGTTGCAAAAGGTGATGTTTAAAGCAACATTTTGGAGTTCCTTGTGAAGTGACATTTATGAGGAATTTTGAGGCAAGCAAAAAGTGTGAAACCAGTTAAATTTCTAAAAGGGCTTCAGCACATCCCTGGGTTGTTCCCAGATTTTGCTTAAAGCCATACTTAAAGCAAATTTGCAGTTGCTCCTCAGGTAAAGCCTCTGAAGAATTTAGTTTCAATGAAACTAGCAAAGCCTAAAAACAGTCTTGCACATACCTAACTATATTCTTTGAGCAACCTGCACCTATGTGGGAATCCAATTTCTATTTGGCTACCTGTTTATATTTGGAATTGGATTGCCCTCCTCCTAGGGGAGTATGGCCTTGTGTGATGTCACACATCTCCTAGCTAGTGGAGGAGGGTATAGCCCCGTTAAGACGACTGTGAAGAGATTTGCTCAGTATGAGACATGCTCAGAATCTGAGAAGCAATTCAGAAGTGGACAGATTAAAGAAAATAGTAAAGTATATAGTAAATCATAGTAAACAGTGAGACTATTCACATGCACGTGCAAAACCGGGCTAAGGAAGCCCCACACCCAGTTTTGCACACGGGTGTGAACTGCAGGGATCAGGACGATCCCTGTGGCTACATGGCAGCAAACCCACCTGTTTAGCCACCCTTCTAAGTGAGTGAGCACTCTCTTCACCTCATTTTTGTGCTCGTGTGTCAGCTGTGGCTGGCACACTCAGGGAGGGAAGGGGGGATTCCCATAATGCACCATGCACGTGTGTGGGGCATAATCAGAGCTCTAGGGGGTGATGACGTGGGGCAGAGTGGCACATCCCAGCACCCTGACCCCCGGAACTGTAGGGTGTGCTGCTGATCATCTGGGCGGGCAATCTGCCTGCCCAGGGAAGAAGAGGAGATGGTCTGCAAGGAAGGTAGGTTAAACCCATCTTCCCTACAGCCCACCTGCGAGCCCTTCTCACTGATCGTGAGAAGAGCTCCAGTAAACAGAAAAATCCCTCAAAGTAAAGAGGGATTATTTTTGGTGTTAAAGTCTGTGCATGTGGCACAGGTTTGTCCGAAGGAGTCAAAGGAGCAATGGAGCCTCCAGCTATTATATCAGACTTCAGCAAATTATTCTAACTTGTCAAAAATATGATGGCAAATTACTTATTTTTCACAAATGATTCAGTTAATAACCCCAATTCCCCAAGAACCCCAGTGTATGATTAATTTATGCTAAAGGCCAGTTCACATAACCTTTTTTGCTATCCCAAAAGCAAGCTGATTTTTAAAAATACAATTTAAATTAACACATGCTGACAGTTACAGCATTACTTGCCTGAATTGCCTGTCTATCAGCAGCTGTGTAACATTTTGGATACATTGCTGTTGGGCATCCTAGCAGTTTGGGAACATGGCAAAGCAATTCACATGACCTTACATTGCATGCTGAATAGTTAACACAACGTGGAACAAGCTTAAAACCAGCTCATGTGAATTGATATCTAGGTTGATCTTTCCAGTAACTAAATTCCACTAGGATTCCATCATGGGGACATGAAACAATGGCGAGCAACAGTTATACAAGGGGGTGGGTAGTATGTATCTGGTGCAGGAGTTCAATCTGAACTCACGGTGCAATGGCCTTTATAAAGTTTTACCTTTGTTGCATATGCATCCAATTTCTCAAACTGCTTCAGGTCTAAAGGCATGGATTTTAAGCAGGACTTGTCCCATGGGTAAGCTGGAAACAAACATTAAACAGGAATAATCCTTCTAGAAAGGAAGAGAAATTTCAACTGGACAAACTACCCAAGCTAAAATAAACCAGATCTATACTAAAGACATGTTCATATGGGAGGCTTAAATCAGTTTGGGTTTAAATTAGACCATAATCTGAATGCAAAATAAAAAAAATAAAAAATCAGTACTATGGGACTTAAAACTAACAATATTATAGCAAATGTTTTCTTGGGCAGGGGTGGCCTTTTCATGAGGCAAGGTGAGGTGATTGCCTCAGGCAGCAGGTTATTTGGGTGCCAGCAGGGTGGTGAGTGTCTCCCGCTGCAGCTGTTGGAGCAGCTCTTCAGACCAATCTCGCCCTTACAAGCTTTGGAAGGAGTGCCTCTTCTCACACTCATGCCATATTTGCAAAAAGTGTGAGGAGTGAAGTGGAGGCTGCTTGCAGCCTTCCCTCCCCACCCCCTGTTCCACTTTTGAAGTTTGCAAAACTAAACAGTTTTAAAGGAAATTGGCTCTCACCAACATTGTTGGGCAAGATAGCACTAGGCACCTCACCTCAGGTACCACAATACCTTGGGCCACACCTGTTCTTGGGGTGTTACTGGGCACCACCTCCAGCCTCAGAGGCAAGATGCTTCTAAAAACCAGTTGCAGAGGAGCAGCAGCAGGATAGACGGCATGCCCTTGCCTCTTGCCTGTGGACTTCTCAGAGGCATCTGGTGGGCTACTGTAGGGAACACGATGCTGGAGTGGATAGGCCTTGAGCCTGATCCAGCAGGACTGTTCTTTTGTTCTGATGCATTCAGTAGCCCTAGGTAGGTAGATGTCTAGCAAACAGTGTGTCACATGCAGTGTACAAATTAATGAAAGTTCCAATCAGATCTTGTAATCAATGTAAAGTAATTTTTCCTCTATGTAGTAAACCTACCTTCTTAAGAGCTCACTTTATAGAAATACCCTAAGAAGAATATAATTGCAGGACTCAAATCTACAGGTCACAATTACACTATATTACGCTGGGTGCTTGTAGGTGCACAACCAACACACACTCTCTGTGTTGAGGAGTGATGCTCTGCTGTGCACTTCTGTGCTGGAGAACCTACATTGCAAACCAGGGTCTATGTGTAACCAGGGGTTATATCCAGGAGTGATCCAGCTGTGTTATACCATTCCTGGTGTTGAATGCCAGGTACAATGCAGCGCACAGTGCTTCCTCCCACTTTCTGCTGTGTCAGAACTCTGGCGTGAGTGTAGATAACAGCTGAAGAAAACCTCAGTGTCAGAAACTAATGTCGGTATTCCTCAGGCTTGGTTCAACCTCATTTCCAGATTGTGATTAGTGAAGGAGCAAGCACAGACAAGGGGGTGGTGGTGCTGTCACCTAATGTGCTGAACAGCCATCTGTTTGTCTCAAACCAGCACTCAAGCACAAGACATCTGTCTCTTTAACAGGCTTGTTTGTTTATCTGGCCTTTCACTGAAGAGGGCTATTACAGTGACCTAAAGAGAGCTAAAGCAGATTTACGCACTTATAAGGTTCCTGCTCTATACAGCTCAGAAAATTACTTTTTGCCATTTGGGAGCCGGGTAGTTTCTTCAAATTGGTGATCAGTTTTAGTCTTTGTCAGGCTATAACTGAAAAGGCTCCCTACAGCCACAGAATTTGCAATAACTCATACACTGTTACCATTAGCAGTTAGAATTGTGAACAAGGCTTCTGGTATGTTGCATACACTGAAGCATGGCAATTTTTAAACACTTGTAGCATCGGCAGGGATTGACTATCCCAATTTCAAATGCTTAATTGGAGGCCTGCCTTAAAAGTGGCATGCTTACATTCCAAGGGAACACGCTTTCTAAAGGGTGGCAGGGTTGGGAGGCAAGATATTATGATGCATTCCTTCCCACCAGTTAATTAAGGAATGATAGGATGCATTTCCACCACTGTTGTGTGTTGTTCTTTAATTCACTTATTCATGGTTGCTTCTGTGACCAGGAGCTGCTACAGTCACAGCCACAGACAGGGAGAAGAACATGGTGGTGTAATATAACAGCATGATTGCCTTTGCACCCCAAATGTAATACACAGCCCTTTTCAGACATTATGTTGTACCTCCATTGAAATGTCTGTACACTCGTAAGTTTTTGTGTGAATGACTGTACCTGTATCCATTTAAAAAGTGAACCTGACTATAGGTCCCCTGAAATGCATGGTACAGATAGGAAGTGTATCTGTTTTCAACACATGTGAATAACTGTACCTGCGTACACTGCACACAGATTGTGTAAGTGTTGAACGTAGCATGTGAACAGGGATATTGTCTACTTGAATGGCGTTTGGTTGACCCCATGGAATTCTATTGTATCTTATGAAAATTTCCCCACTAAGTAGATGGTAAGTGTTGACAGCTAAGAGTACTGATCAATCTTTGTGGGGCAGAAAAGGCAAAGGGAATGCATGGCTTCAGTTTCTCAGACCTCTCCCCCTCTTAAAAAGGAGATCAGAGCTGCCAACACTAACACACTGTTTGGGGATGACATTTGCCAGTGAACATGACCTACTCAGTTTTGGGTGCTGGATGTGGGGATTTCCTTCCCTAAGAACTCCATGTGTTGTGTGTGCAGTCCAGCAGGGAAGGGTGATCAATGTGCAGAAACAAACAAATTACCCTTGCTCAGTCCACACATTCATTTTTTATTACTGGAAATGGAACTTGGGGGAAGTAATAAGTCGGGGTGGGGGTGGAGAGGCTCATAGAGATGAGGCTCAAGGAGTTCAAGCCTCCTAACTCTGTAAAGACTAGCTGGTAATTCTTGGACCGTGTACTTATGGGCAGCTGAACCCATATTTATTCAGAATATACGATAAACAGAAGGTCTGTTGCCTGAGGAGCTACAATTTGTTTCCTGAACTGCCAAAGTTGATGAATTAATTAAAGGAAACACCTGGCTCTGTGTATGTATATATTGAAGAGTTAGTGTATTCTCTGCTTTTATGCTGCTGAAGAGGGCTCTGGTGGTAGAAATGTGTCTGGCAAATGGTAATTTTAGTATTATGTTTCAGGGGTGGCATTAGAACAAAAATTGAGTGCAGGCATAGAAGGGACCAAGCGCATTTCTGGGTGGGCAAGCAGTGTCCCACATGTTAGATTTCTGAAACCGAAATGGGGAGGGGGGGCAAACTACTTGTCTGAGGAGGCACACCCCAATCTTTGAAGCCACCCTTGTCCTATTTTAATATTCTAGCTAGCGCAGGGGTTCCCAATGTTGGGTCCCCAGAAATTATTGCACTACAACTCCCGTTGTTCCCAAAAGCCATTGTGACTAGGGATGATGGAGCATTTCATAAGCTCCAACATTCTAAGGCAGTGAGTCTACTATAAGCAGAGATGGGCAAGAAACTTCTAAAATATATTTTAGATACAAAATACTTAATACTTGGTAAACAACCAATAAAAATACAAGATAGTATTTCAAAATACATGTTAAAATATGAAATATAATTCCTGAAAAAAGGAAACAATTTTGAGATGTTTGTTACTTATCCAAACTGGTGTCCATTTCCTTTAAGCAATGCAAGTTTTTCAAAGATTACATCACTCAAGTTGTGCCTTCTGGGGCTGTGAATCCTCCCAGCAAAGGAAAATAACTGTTCTATGGGACCACTTGGTGTTAGACTTGGATTATATCTTTAAAACATAGCCATCGGATAACGGGATACCCATCCAACAAACTAATGTGCTTGGATTTGTCCTACAAAAACTGGAGTTATTTCCAGCATTTTAAACACTCAATCAGATCAATAATTCCAAAACAACATAATACCCTGTTTCTTTTTGCTATGTTTGCTATGTTTATCCATTCTCACCACTCTCTATGGGTGTCTGCGAGCTTTTTTCTGGGAGTGGGGTGGAAATATACACAAAGTAAGTCAACAGAAATCAAAACACAACAGGATGCATCCAATGTTAATCCTGCTTAGAGCAGACCCATTGAAATAATGCAAAGTTAGTCATGACAAAGGCTGCAGTCCTATAGCTGTGGAATAGTCAAAAGAGCAACAAGTTGTATTTATGGTGAAGCAATCATATGGTCAAATCATATGGGGAGGAGAACAATCGATTTTACCCCAGTTAATCTGCCCCCCCCCCCATTTTCTCTCTCTTTATGCTGTTCTTGAAGCACTGAGAGAAATTGCAGGGGTGGGGGTGTTTTACAGGAGTGACTCAGAAGTTGTTACTCAGTAAGAAAGCTAAAGAAAGCTTCTAGTTTATATACAAATCAAAAAGATGTATTTGTATATCCGCCTACAAATCAGAAAATAAATAAGATTCTAACAGCCCCAAAAGCCAATGCAGTGTAGTGATTAGGTTGTTAGATGAGGACTGGTAGACCCAGGTTGAAGCCCTCACTCACTCAGACCATTAGGTGATCTTGGCCACTCACTCTTTCTCAGCCTAGCCTACCTCAAAGGATTGTTATAGGGATAACATGGGGAAAAACAAACTTGGGATACTGTACATGGAATCATCTGCTCCTGGGAGGCAGTCTCTCTCTCTCATTGTCTCTCAGTGTGACCAACTTTACAGACTGTTGTGAGGGAAAAGATGGCTTTTAAAACTTTAGAATCTTTTAATCCAGTCTAAGCAAGCATAGGCTGCTTGATTTCTTGTATTGTTCTGTGTGTCTCATAGTGATACTGAGGCTGCTCTCATGACCAGCCTAATCCAGGCTTGGGCAGCCCAGTCTGGGATAGGCTGGTCATGTGAAGCTTCGGGATCCTTGCGGATCCTGGTGCTCCCATGCAGCATGACCCCCTTACTAAACCCAGCTGTTAGCTCAGGTTAAAGGTGTGAGCACATCCTTCACCCAGTTGCTGGGTATTGTGTTTCTCCTCAGGCTGCATTCAGCCCAAGGAGACACAGATAGGGGAATCCAGCAATGCACTGTGCACGGTGCATTGTGGGATACGTGGCACAATGGGTTCTGGCTGCATATCACTCCATGCTTCCCCAAGGAGCACTGCTTGTTTGGGCATGTGGGAGGAGTGCCAAAGACCCAGGACTTCCCTGCAGACCCATCTGCAGGGAAGGTGAGTTAAAAGCAGCCTCCCCGTCCGCTCTCACTGATTGTGAAAATCATCTCAATGTGACCCACTCCCACCTGGGCCAGGTAACCTGGAAAGCCAGTTAAGCACTCTACATGCCCTTCAGCAATCTGAAAAACAGGTTGCTTACCTATAACTGATTATCTGGAGGTGATCCGTTGCATTCATAACATTGGGTTCTGTGCCTGCGCAGTGACCTCATGGACCAATTAGCTAGCTCCTCGTGCCGCCTCCAACTGCCATGCCTTACTCCGTTTCTGGCGGACTGTCAGGTGCCTTTTTTGATGTTCCTAATGTGATTTGTCCTGCTCTTACATTGTGGGGAGGTTCGGGCGGGTCTTATGAATACAACGGATCACCTCCAGATCATCAGTTACAGGTAAGCAACCTGTTTATCTGGATCGTAATCCGTTGCATTCATAACATTGGGTGAGTAGTCAGCTGTTACCCTGGAGGTGGGTATCAACTATTTGTTCATGGCAGGACCTGTTTTAGAACTCCCTGCCCAAACTCTCCTCCTTTAGTTTGTCGTAGATCTATTGCATAATGCCATATGAAGGGCTGGCTTGAAGACCAGGTTGCTGTCTTGCAGATATCAGTCATTGCAACTCCAGCTAAATTTGCTGCCAAGGAAGCATAAGCCCTCGTAGCATGTGCAGTAACGGTTCCTGGCGGGATTTTGCCAGGAACCTGAAATCTGAACCGCATAGGCAAGCTTTATGGCCTGCACAATCCATTGAACCAACCTTTGCCTTGAAACAGGGCATCCCTTAGAATTCCCTTTATACAGGATGAACAGTTTTTTTGTGCATCGAATACGTTCTGTAGCATCTAAGTAGTATAGAAGTGCCCTCCGAACATCCAGAGTATGCATGGTTTTTTCTAGGTCTGACTCTGGGCTTTGAAAGAACATTGGCAGTATTATGTCTCCATTGAAGTGAAAATCAGTTGTCACCTTGGGGCAGAAACGTGGATCCAAGCGGAGAATAACTTTGTGTGGATAAATCTGTGTGAAAGGGCGATCTGCCCTGAGGGCTGCCAGTTCACTTACTCTCCTCGCTGTCATGATTGTGATTAAGAAGGCAGTCTTCAAAGTCTTTAGGCGTAAGGAAGCCATAGCCATTGGTTCGAACAGTTGTTGTAGTAATGCCTGCAGCACTAATGACAGGTTCCATTGTTGCTGCGGCCGCCGTATTGGTGGAAACAAATTATTCAAGCCCTTGATGAACTTTTTGCACTCCGGATGGGAAAATACTGTAGTATCTCCTCATCCCCTATGCTCTGAAGAGATTCCCGCTAAATGCACTCTCAAAGATGCATTCGCTAGGTCTGCCATCTTAAGGGTTGTCATATACAACAACACTTGCCTGACCGTGGCCCTTTTAGGAAAGAATCCATGCCACTTGGCATGCACTTTAAAACACCTCCACTTGCTGTTATAATTTAGGTGTGTTGACCTTTTCCTATTATTTAACAGTATTTTCTTTAAAAACCTATGCGCCAAGCCGTCAGCCTCAGTATTTCCAATTGGGGGTGGTGAATTGTGCCATGGCTCTGCGACAAGTCCGGTTGGTTGGGAAATCTGTGGTAGACTCTACCCGACAGATGTAGCACCGCCGAGAACCACTGTTGTCTGGGACACCATGGTGTTATCAAGATGGCCCTCGTGGTGTCCCTGAGCAATTGCAAAACCACCCCTGTTATCAGCGGCTGTGGTGGAAACAGATAGAACAGTCTCTCGGTCCACCTGAATTGAAAAGCATCTCCTAGTGAATCCTTGCCTATCCCTGCACGCGAGCAATATGCTGGACATTTTGCATCTGCAGTAGTCGCAAACAGATCCACATCTGGCCAACCCCAGTCGTTGAATAGGGCTCTTAGAGAGATCATGCTCAACTCCCATTCATGGTGTTGGTTGCGTATCAATGATCGGCTGAGGTCGTCCGCCTGAACACTGTCTACCCCTCTTATATGCAATGCCATCAGGGTTATAGTCTGAGCTATGCACCACTCCCAGATGTTCTGACTCAGTAGACATAGTGACCGAGACACTGTCCCTCCCTGCTTATTAATGTACGCCAGCGCCGTGGTATTGTCCAGGTGAACCTGCACAACTCTTCCCTGCAGCAGCAGCTGAAAAGCCCTCAGGGCAAGAAACACAGCAAGGAGTTCCAGATAATTTATGTGCTTCTCCCTCTGGTGACTGGACCATCGACCCTGTATCTGATTTTGTAGGCAATGTGTGCCCCAGCCCTGTAGGGAAGTGTCTGTTGTCAAACCGCATGTGGGGGTGAGTGGCTGGAAAGGCACGCCTATCAGCAAACTGGATGGAATTGTCCACCAGTCCAATGATTTCAATACCACAAGTGGCAGCGTAAGCCACTTCTGCTGACTGTCACGATTTTGGCGGAAGTTCTTGAGATACCAAATCTGAAGTGTGCACATATGTAAGCGAGTGTTGCAAACTGTTGCATTGCATGACACCATGAGACCAAGGAACCACTGAACCGACACTGCTGGTTGCCTTGGCTGTCGTTGGAACAAGTGTATAAGCTCCTTGATCTGTGCATACCTGGACTCTGGCAGGTAAACCTTCTTCTCCTGCATGTCCAATTCTGCACCTATGTAACTTACTCTTCTCTGGGGTTCCAACTTGGATTTTTTAAAAGTTCACCATGATCCCCAATTCTTTCAGGAGACTGAGCACATACTGGACTTGCGAAAGCAACTCTTCTTTTTTGTCGCTGACCAAAAGCTAGTCGTCCAGGCAAGGATAAATTACTATTCCCCACTTGTTCTTAAGTATGCTACGACAGTTGCCATTACTTTGGTGAATACTCGTGGCGCTGTGGATAGGCCGAATGGCAAACCACATACTGGTATGCTGTATTTCCTACGGTGAATCGCAAGTACTTGTGATGGCTTTCTCAAATGCCTATATGAAAATAAGCATCCTTCAGGTCCAGGGTCATGGCCCACTCCTCCCGAACCAGAAGGTGTAGAATATCCTGAAGCGTAATCATCCTGAATTTCCTCATGTCTACGTAAAGATTTAAGTCTCTCAGGTCCATAATTGCTCTTATCCCCCTATCCTTTTTGAGGATTTGAAAATACCGGGAATAAAATCCCTCCATTCTGTCCATCCACTTCACTGGAACGATTGCTTGTTTCTCCAACAACACCTGTACTTCGTCCATCAGCACTTGGGTTGGTCTGGTATACGTTATACCTTGAAAGGGTGGCAAAGTTTTGAACTCTATCGCATAGCCAGACATTATGATCTTCAAGACCCACTGATCTGATGTTATATTGTGCCATGCTTGGGCATGGTTTGCCAGCTTGATGGATGTGCTGACATGCACAAGACCAATGTTGCGGACCTTGGGTAGTGAAGCTTGTGGTATGATTGTTAGTTGAAGTGGATGGACCTTCCCATCAAAGAGACTGCTTTTGCTGGTTCTTGCTTTGTTTTTGACCCCTCTGACGTTGGGTATAGGGCTTGTTTCATTGGAAAGGCTTATACTGTCTCCTATAATCCCTCTTCTTCTGTCTGTATGTTGCACGACCTTGTTGCCTTCCGTACGTCCGGTTCCGTGATGCCTGGCCTCTCATGGCAGCCATGAATGTCTTTGCCGTGAATTTCGACTGCTTCCAGGACTGCATGGTTGAATCCGTAGTTTCGGCAAAGAGCCCTTTGCCATCAAATGGTAAGTGTTCCACCTTATCCCGCATTTCTTGCTGCAAATTTGTTGAACGCAACCACGCATGGCGTCGCAGGGTTATTGCAGTGGTCATTGCTCAAGTCTCTGTCTCCACTGCATGCGTAAATGTGCTTTGTAGGTGCCTTGTCACAACAGCAGCCTTCTCATAAGTCTTTTAAAAGTTATCCTGAAACTCTTCTGGTGACATTGTTGCAGAGTCTTGAAAAAGCACATCCCAAATGTGGTGTCCATATCATGCTAAGCAGGTAGAATAGTTAGCTATCTTAATCGCCAAACTCGATGTGGCACAGACCTTCCGGCCCAACACATCTAGCTTTCTGCCCTCCTTGTCATTAGGCGTAGAGTGACGCTGACCGCCCTTCGTAGAGGCACATTCAATAGCTAAAGAGTTGGGTATTGGATGCTTCATGAGGTAACTGTTGTCATCCTCCTGCACCTGATACAGCCCCTCCAGTTTACATGAGGTAGCTGTAGACATTTGCAAAACTTCCCAGGCAGCCTGCGCAGCCTTTGTTATTGCAGGCAGCATGGGTAAAGACACTGGATGAGCAACTTTAGCCCGCGCCATCATATTGTAAATTGAGTCTTTTAAGTCCAGCTCTGGCTGTTTCAATTCAAGGCCCAGAGCCTCTGCCATCTCACGAATCTGGATGTGATAAGCCTTCAGCTCTTCAGTCGGTGAAAGTATGCGAGGTGAAAATGGTGAAAGTATGTGAGGGCACATCAGCGGGGAGCTCTGGATCCAACGGCTCTTCTGGAATCATGGGGTCCTCCTTGTCAGTATCTGATGTATTAGAGGAATCAGCATCCCCTGAATCTGGCACTTCAATGGGTGCAACTGGCACATCCTGTCCTCGCCTAACCAATGTTGCAGGTGCCTTGGATACCTTGGGCACACTTATAGGTGCAGTTGAACAGCCTTGGCTAGCCCTGTTTTCCATGCCAGGGAATTGAAAAGTTGCTCTCAGCTGCTGCTGCAGAGATGGCTGCACAAGGCCGGCCTCCTGCGGAGCTTTCCAAATTTTATAGTCAGCATAATCCACCGGGTAAACAGGTGGGGCATGTGAGAAACCACACGTGGGTCATCTGAGATGAGGAAGGATGGGTAAAATAAGGTGAAGGTGGGTGCACAAGCAATGGAGATGGTCCAGTCAGAGTCGCCCTATCCGTCATTGGAGGTTTCTGGACCTGCATTGGGCTTGTGGCAGTCAAAATTAGTTGAATAGGTCTTGGTACAGCAGGCAGATGCAGCGGCAACATCGATGGAGTCTTTGGCGCAGGCTGCACGGTTGGTGTCTTCGGTACCGACAAGTGCCTGGTACCATGTTCAATTTCAATCCCCAAGAAGCCCTGAAACGTTGATCCAGTTGGTGTGCTATCTGTAGAGTCCAGAAGAGCCAGCAAGTCAGTTCTCTCCCTCGAATCTGCCAATATTTCTTTCTCCACGGCATCCTCTCCAAAATCAAGGTAGTCCTCTGTTCGGTATTCCTGCCTTGGAGTCACAGCAGGTGATACGAGCGGGGTGCGCGCAGGAGTAAGCTCTATCGCTCCACAACGCTATTGAAGCGCCTCCAATCCCGAAGCGTCGAAAACCTCCAATGTCGAAGCGCCCTGTGCCCTCGACACCGAGCCTGGCATCGACATCAATTCTGAAGTTGTTTTCACTACTACGCCTGATACTGACGGAGTCCTCATCGATCCTGATGGCCCTCAGGAGTTTTGGCTCTCCATCGATACCGTGACCCACAGTGCCAATGTGCCTGACCCTGTGGAGTCCCAGTCCTCATAGTCTGATTGCAGCGCAGTCTGTGATGGGGTTCGGCTATGGACGCGAGTCTTTTTTGTCCTTTTACGAGGCGGAGAACTCTCTGGCTACTCTTCCATGGAAGATTTGTGTTTGTGATGCTTGTGCTGGTGGTGCTTTCTCTGCACCTCCTCAGGCCGTTTGCAATCCTGTGCCATGGTGGCTTTAGACTGCTGCTTAGCAGGGTCCACCACAGGAACATCAGGGCCCAGTATCAAGGAGTCGAGCCCTGATCTCGATGTTGAGGGCTTCGGCGTCAGCAGGCGCAGTGCGTCGTCATAAAGGGCCGCCCGTAATCTCAGTGCTCAGTTCTTTAGCGTTTGTTTTGAAAAAGACGAGCAGATCTTACAACTCGCTGGGTTATGCTGCTCTCCCAGACATAACAAACAGGAGTCATGTGTATCTGTTGATGGCAACTTTGCCCTGCATTCAGAGCAGTGTTTAAAAGTTGTTTTGGGCTTGTCCTTGACTGACATAGCCTCACACATTCCCCTTGACCAGTGGGAATGAATCATTTCTATACTTTCCAGTTATGGGGTTTTTCCAATAAGCAAAATCTGATAAATACAATCCAATGTCCAAAAATCCTTTTGTCAGTCGTAATCCGTTCTGAGCCTTTACCAAAAATATCCAAAATATCTGAGGAGCTTAGCAATTCGAGGTGTTGATGCAACGATGGTCAAACAGAAACTGAGTATAGGCAACTGACGGTCCGCCAGAAACTGAGTAGAACATGCCCCAACTGCTAGGGATAAGGAGAGCACAATCTCGTGCATGGCAGTTGGAGGTGGCACGAGGAGCTAGCTAATCGGTCCCGTGAGGTCACTGCGCAGGTGCAGAACCCAATGTTATGAATGCAACGGATCACGATCCAGATCACAAAGCTCTCTAAAGGTAAACTTCAGACAGAGAGTATGATGATGCTTTGTATGGCAGAGAGAAAAGAAATGGAAATTTGCTACCATTCCTCAGTGGTAGTAAACAATAGGGGACATAGACAGGGAGATATTTGTAAACTACTCTGCAAAACAACCTGCCTACACCTTAGGCGAGTTGCAAATTTACACAGAGATGGGACCAGAAGAACTTCAGCCTTTTCAGGTCAGGTTTCTAGTTGCAGCTAGAGGGACAGGGAATCTTTAAAGCAAGTGAGCTTTGAGGTAGGGAGTTCTCTTGCATCCAAAATCTGGGGAGGGGGGAGCTGCTCCCTCTTGCCCCCCTCCCATAGACTCCCTTGCCACCCTCACCTCTCATTTCTCATTTTACTCATAGAGACAGTCTCTCTCTCTTTTCCCTTTGATTTTCAAACTTGGCTGACTGACCAGTCAGCAGCAGAGTAAAACTATTCAAACTTCAGAGGGCAGAAAGGGAGGAACAGAACACACACACGAGAGGATGCTTGGAAGCCAACAGGCTGCCTGCTTGCAATAAAAAGGCAGCTCCTGAAGTAAGAAAGCAAAGCAATGATTGGCTGAGATGTATTTTGGTTTTGCCAATGTATTTTAAAAAGACATGAGTAAATATATTTTAAATACAAGATACAAAATACTTTTTGAAGAGTATTTCGGTTACAAAATACAAAAATATTGAAAATATGTATTTTAAATACATGTATTTTAGATACTGCCCATCTCTGACTGTAAGTGGTATGCCCAGTGATGTAACTGTAAATCAACTCTTAAGCTCCTTGTGATTGTATAATGCTTGAGTGAATAAACCTTTGTATGTTTTTGTAGTAATATATATATACTAGCCGACCCTGCACAGAGCATCTGTGCGGTGCTTTGGGGCCGGCTGTTTCCCCCTCCTTCTTCCTCCTGCCCCGGTCTCTCCTCTCTTCCCCTTCCCTCCAGCCAGCGCTCTCCAGCCCTCCTCCCCTCCCATTTCTCCCCACACACAGAGCCGCGGCTGGCGGTCAAGAAGGGACCCGCGACCGCTGTTTTTTTCTCCCTCCCGTCCACCTGCCACCGCTTTTGTCTCTTCCCACTCCACCCGCCTGCCAGCCGCCGATTTTCTCCCACCCACCACCGCCTCCTCCGCTGCCTCTCTCCCGCCCGCCCGCTGCCCACCGCCTTTCTCCCACTGCCTGCCGCCCGCTGCCGCTTTTCTCTCCCCGCCGCCGCTTTTCTCTTCCCCTCTCCTCTGCCCGCCGGCCGGCCACCGCCATCACTTTCTTCCCCCTCTCCTCCTCACTCCACCGGAACTCTTGCAGCGTGTCGTGAGAGTTCCGCCGCCAAATCCTAGACACGCACTGGCTAAGAGAATTAATTATATAGATTTTAAAAATCTTTTATATATTTGTTGCCTGTTGATTAGGGAAATGTTTGGTTTTTTGGTGTTTGGCTTCCCAACTTTCTCCATGTTGCAATTTCATGATAGTCCATGGTATGACTGAAAGGGATGGATCATGTACAATTTCAGCATTCCCAAGTTCCAAAGTGGCTAATGTTGATCTCATTCTGGCCCATGCTGTGAGGCTCTCTAAAGCACACCAGCGTTGCTGCAGAGGTGGTTTGCTCCATGCTTACAAAGCGTTGCACATTTACAGTTACAATGCTACTTTCATTATTATTCCCAATGGAAGTAGCATTGCAACCATGATTGCGCAATGCTAGGCACAGAGGAGCCAGCCTCCGCACTAGCGCTGATATGCTTTGGAGAGCCTTGCAGCAGCGTGGGCACCTCTCTTGCTCATGAGCATTTTTCTGTGGAGAATGTGAGCCACTGTTGTTATATATTAAATGTCACTCTGCAATATCCTGATATATCATGTATAAGTGGTTTTCTTAAAATAATATTTCTTGTTCTGTTTTGTCCATCTGTGAAAACTGTACTGTAGGAGTAAGACAGATAATATAGTGCAACTTTGCAATTACCATGCTGGTCTTTTGATCCAGGTGGGCGGGGTCTGCGCTTTCCATTCTCTTGAAAACCTATAAAGTTGTCAAGAGAACATTAGACAGATAGCAACTGAAACAAAGGACAAGGGGAAGCATTAATAGAGAACAGGTACTCATTTTAGTATCAGTCCATTCATGAAATGATGTTAATGTCCATTATGACACTTTCCTATACATAGATAGTCTGTGCACACACAAAAAGGGCTGACATCAAGTATATTATGTTTATTTTGTTGTGAGCATACACACTGAGAAGTCAATAGCCCTCTTCTCAAATAATGTCCCCTTATGGTCACTGAATGTGGGGAAGGGGGCTGTGCTTACTGGTCATGCCTCCAACAACCACACATGCAGCCTTTTTGAGACAGTAAG
The DNA here is from genome assembly GCF_027244095.1 of Hemicordylus capensis. NCBI lineage: Eukaryota > Metazoa > Chordata > Lepidosauria > Squamata > Cordylidae > Hemicordylus > Hemicordylus capensis. The sequence continues at coordinate 297,111,931 of NC_069659.1, read as the reverse complement.
AATTTGCTTGCAGGGAGGATGTGGGTATGCAGACAGTCAAATGCACAGCCCCTGGAGGTATGGCCAGCAGGTGCACTGGCATCAGGGATTGTGGTCCATAGGCACAGTTCCATTCCTGCTCCTGCATTCAGTGAACACAAGGAGAAAGTAGGCGAGGATGAGTGTTTTCTATTTTATTTGCCTTTTTCAGTCACTTGCAGCTCCCCCAAATTTTCATCTTAATAGGCCTGAGTATTGTCTCACTTATAGGAAGCGATTTGGTTATTTACTTCTCTTTAAAAAAATAATCCCCAAAAAAGTGGCCATCACCGAGACTAATGAAACACTGGTGTAGTGATGCTGTGTGTGCTATGGGGGAGAGGCAATTTTTGTCAATCTCCTCTTTCCTCTGAAGCCAATCGTCATGCAACCTTCAGAGACCTAATTTTAGGAGTCACAGAGTGCTTCAGAAAGAAGGGGGAGATAAAAAATCAAGCAGTACTTGTGTTAGAAGCACAAGTGCTACTTTAGTCTGGATACCAGCCAATCAATACAGTAACCAAGGAAAACTGAGAAACCATTCCACAAAAGTGGGGCAGTTTTCTAACAATAAAAGTGCCAAAGTGCTAGGAACTGAGAACTTAAATGTAACAGGAAATAGAGCTGCTTCCAAAGAAAGAGATTTGGATGTCTTCCTAACATGCTTCTCTGAGGGAGGGTAGGATGCCTCCTTGTCTTAAGGAGGATATCATCAAACCATACTTGAAAAAACCTGCATTGGACCCCACAGAGTTAGGCAACTATAGGCCTGTCTCAAATCTCCCATGGTTGGGCAAGGTGATTGAGAGAGTGGTAGCCTCTCAGCTCCAGACAGTCTTGCAGGAAACTGCTATCTAGACCCATTTTAAATTGGCTTTCAGGAGAGCTATGGAGTTGAGACAGCCTTGGCTGGCCTGATGGATGATCTCCAATTAGGTATTGACAGAGGGAATGTGACTCTGCTGATCCTTTTGGATCTCTCAGCGACTTTCGATACCATTGACCATGATATCCTTCTTGGTCACCTGAGGGAGATGGGGTTGGGTGGCACTGTTTTACAGTGGTTCAGTTCCTATCTCTCTGGTAGATTCCAGGTGTCATCACTTTGCTCCGCAAACCGAGAATTACTGTATGGAGTTCCACAATGGTCCATACCATCTCCAGTGCTCTTTAACATCTACATGAAACTGCTAGGAGAGATCATCAGGAAATTTGGTGCAGGTGTTATCAGTAGTATGTATGTCTTGTCTCTTTAAGATTAGGTTGTGTTTGGATGGGTGTGGCTTAGCTTTCTGTTTTCTAAGTGTAAGCTGCCCAGAGCTTACAGTTGTTGCAGTTTGTCTGAATAAAGAAGGCTTCTAAACCTACTTTGTCTCCTGCTCCTTCAGGCCCAAGGTCAGGCCAACAAAATAACTGGTTGTGAATATGCCTAACAACCTTACCTAGGGGAAGGTACTACATGATGTCAGAAGTGGGCCTGCACGTTTAGCAAGCTTGAAGTATTTTGCATGGGAGGCCTGGACTTGGAGAAACATGATAATAATGGGAGTTTTTAAGCCCCCTTCTGAGTTATGTTTGTCTGGCAATATGGGGAGAAATTGGAGAAGATGGGGGAACAAAAGTTTGGTCTGTATCTGACTATGACTAATTCAGAGGATAAATCAGAAGAGTATAAGACAGCAATTCTTCCTAGGAGATACTACATTATCACTATGCCAATGACACCCAAATCTATTTCTCCATATCAACATCATCAGGAAATCGCATAACTTCCCTAAATGCCTGAATGGAGGTGGGATAACATGGGCTGGATGAAGTTGAATCCAAATACGACAGCGGTACTGATTGTGAGGATCAAGACATGAGAGATGGTTTAGATTTGCCTGTTCTGGATGGGGTTACACTCCCCCCAAAAGAACAAGTACATAGCTTGGGAGTACTCTTGGATCCCAAACTCTCTCTGGTTTCTCAGATTGAGACAGTAACCAGGGAACACTTTTAATCAGCTTTGGCTGATATGTCAGCTATGCCCATTTCTGGAGGCAAATGACCTTAAAACAGTGGTACACATGCTGGTTAGGGATGTGCACGGAACCGGGCGGGGGTGGCTCAAAGGGGTGGGGGATAGGACTTTAAGGGCAGGGGAGTGCGCACTTACCCTTCCCCCCACCCCAGTGCTGGAGTTCTGTAAAATATCTCGGGGCGGTAGTGTACCTCTCTGCCACCCCTTCCCCTCTTCAGCCAGAAGTGGCAGGAAGTACCGGGTGCGTGTGCATGTTGCACGCATGCTTGTGCACATCAGACGGGCTCACGTGCCGTCGCAACGTGTGCGCACCCAGCGTGTGCATGTGTGCCCGGTACTTCCAGCCACTTCTGGTCGAAGAGGGGAAGGGGCAGCAGGGAGGTATGCTGCTGCCCCAAGGGATTTTACAGAACTCCAGTGCCAGTGGGGGGAAAGTGGGGAAGGCGTAAGTGCACCCTCCCCCACCCTTAAAGTCCTTCCTTCACCCCCGCTGAATGTTTGAACCGAAAGGGCCTCCGAACAGATTTGTGCACATCCCTATTGCTGCTAACCTCCAGGCTTGACTTCTATAATGTACTCTACGTGGGGCTGCCTTTGTATGTAGTCTCGAAACTACAACTGGTACGGAATGTGGCAGCCAGACTGGTCTCTGGGACAATTTGAAGGAACCATATAACACCGATTTAAAAAGAATGGCATTAGCTGCTGATATATTTCCCAGCAAAATAAAAAGTGCTGGTTATTACCTATAAAGCCCTAAATGCTTGGGTCCAGGATACTTAAGAGAGCACCTCTTTTGTCATGAACCCTGCCGCCTATTAAGATCATCTGGGCAGGTCCAGTTACAGTTGCCACCGGCTCATATAGTGGCGACTCGGGGCGAGGCCATCTCTGTAGCTGCCCCAGGGCTTAATGCACTCCTTGTGAAAATAAGAGCTTCTCCATCTCTGATTGCTTTTAAAAAGTCCCTTAAGACACACCTGTTTTCTCTGGCTTTTTAAAAATTAAAACTTTTAAACTGTTTATTTTATTGTTCTGTGAAATTGTTTCGTTTTTATTCTGTGAATAGTTTTCAATTGTGTTTTATTCTGTTTTCACATTGTATTTTGGATTATATACACCACCTATAGGTATTGATATCTATATCAGGTGATATATGAATAAGAGAAATAAATAAATAAATAATAACATTTTGCTTAGGGTCGGCCTACAAGGCGATTTGGCCATCACACTTGTGCATGATCTGGCCAGTTTTGCATCAGTTGCCTTGACAATGCTTTTGGTGATACCTCCAGTTAGTTTCCCTATTCTCCAAATGAGCAGCTAATGTTATCAGATATGACCAGGGCTGTCCCTAGCGGGGTGTGGGGCTGGGGGCGAATCAGCATGTGCAGGGCCTCCTTAGCATTTCATATTATTACAGAATCATACTGACTGATGACCAGCTGTGTAAATAGCATGATTTTGGACATGACCAACCAGCTTGGACATATAGTGCATTTGTAAGGAAAAATGTTAAAGGCACAACAGAAGCCTCTTGCTTTACAGTTCTCACTCAGATCTTCTGGACTGCCAACCAACTTGAGCATAGTGCAGTTACAAATACATTGTTTGTTTATTCAGCTGTTTACAATTAGCCCCACTTTCACTAGGTGTGAAGTACTCTATGGATAGAGAGGACTCTTTCTGGCAGCTTTACTGCAGTAGGGAAAATTATTAAAAATCAATGGATTGAACAATCCATTTCATATTAAATATACATAGTTTTCCCACCCTGCTCTTCATCTGTGCTCAATATCAAAGCCCTATGCCCAGTCATTCCAGGTGATCTAAAGGGTGGAGCAAAAAGTGCAATGCTTTACCCTTTTTTATGAAGGCAAATGGCAGATTCTCCACATGGGGTGGAATGATGGTCCAGGGGTGGAGGTGGGGGGCTTCAGTTCCAGAAGTTTTTGTAATTTTCTGCCATGCAACAAGCCAGTTATAGGACTTTTTTGATGTTAGAAAAAATTCAAAAAAATATTAAAAATCAATAATCTGCCCAACCCACTTCAAATTAAAGAGACATAGCTCTCCCACCCTGCCCTACAACTGTGCAAGATATCAAAGCCCTTCTATAAATATATAAGGTGGGGAAAATGAAAAAAGGGAAATCTTATACATTCCTTTTGAAGCCTACTCTGAGAAGAGCAGAAACAGATTCAGGGAGGTAACTGAGTGTGTGTGTGTGTGTGTATGTGTATGTGTTTTGTGTGTTTGGAGGGGGAACTGATCTGAGATCATTCATTCAAGGATATGATCAGCACTGTTAAGCTGACACTACTGACCATCTGTTTGGTAGAGACATACTTGAGCATAAAGCTTCTGTGAAAGATGCCAAGATCTTTGGGTTAGGCAATACCTAGAAATGAACCCCTTCCAGCCTGGTCTATTATACGACTTATCTAATATAAGGACCTAATAAAATCTTGTTTTTGAAAACCGACATACCCTTTCCAAATGAGAGTTTCTTGAATAATTGTGGTGTGGAATTTCTAGCATGTACCTCTACTGTCACATGGGTTCCTAAAACAAACAAGAATTTTGGAGTTGATCAACATTGTGGAAAGCAGGAGATTATATAAACATATATAACATACCATAACAAGAAGGCTATTTCTCTCTCAGAACCTTATTCAATAATATCACATACTTTTTGTTAAACCACCAAAAACTTCAGACCTTTTGTTTCTTTCCTGTCATCCACCATTCTCTCTATTAATTCTCTTGCCTACCTCATGGGTATTTAAAACAACAGAATTGGACTTTAAAGAGGTGATTTCACATATAAATATTCTAATTTTGTAAGCTATTTAAGGTGTCTAAATTGTATATATCTTATGACAATTCACATTTCTCAAACTGTCTTAGTAGGTAGCCATAAGGGACTAGGTGCCTTCCTTTAAGTCAAGACATATTATGAAAATTGTATCCCTTTTGAGTTTGATGTTACTTCATCAAACAGAGCAATGTGACTGGGAGCCTCTGGGAACATACAAATACAGTATATGTTATCATTTTTGTAGTATCTTTGCAGACAATGAAGTCAAGTAATTGACCTGTCATTCCTTGATTCTTCATTCCTTCCATTTTTGAAAAGCAATGATTGTGGGGGGGTTGGATTCTTTTTTTAGTTCAGTCTTATGTGGGATTCTTTATAATTTTTCTTTGCAAGATATGGTGCACTGTACTTCTAATATTAGCCACCTTAAGTGGGGCAGCGGGGAAATGCTTGACTAAGCACCGGTTGCTACCGGTTTGTCTGGTGGCGACGCAGAGGCAGGCCTTCTCTGTAGCTGCTCCTGGGCAGTGGAATGCACTCCCAGCAGAAATTCGTAATTTGAGGTCATTGCTGTCATTCGGGAGAGCCCTTAAAACCTACCTATTTGGCCTGGCCTTCCAGGGTTTTAAATGATTAACTGTTTTAAATTGTTTTAAATTGTTGCCCTGATTTTCAGGGCTTTTAGCTGTTTTATTGGTTTTATTGTGTTTTAATAGTTTGATTTTAATTGTTAATTTGTTTTAATTGGTTTTATCATGCTGTGAACCGACCTGAGCCATTTTGGAAGGGTGGTATATAAATCTAATAAATAAATAAATAAAATAACAAGCAGAAGGTTGTTTGAATCCCCACTGGTTCTATATCGGGCAGCAGCAATATAGGAAGATGCTGAAAGGCATCATCTCACACTGTACGGGAGGAGGCAATGGTAAATCCCTCCTGTATTCTACCAAAGAAAACCACAGGGCTCTTTGGGCGCCAGGAATCAACACTGACTTGATGGCACACTTTACCTTTAGTTCTAATATTACCTATCTGAGAAAAGGTTAACTTTCTCAGATAGGTAACAAGGAATGGGGAAAGGGCTGAAGCTTTGCATAACCATCAACAGATAGGAAACAGAACAAAAGCTGGTTACTAAATGTAGTCACCATGACAACTCAAACATTGATTATATAGCTTGAGAAGATAATCTCCATTGTGCTCTGCTTCCCAGGGGCATCTGATTTCCTCCTTTTAGAGGCAGAGTGCTGGAGCAGATGGGTACAGGATCAGGCCATAGCTCAGTGGTAGAGCATTTGTTTTGCATGCAGATGCTCCCAGGTTCAATCCTTGGCATCTCCAGGTAGGGTTGGGAAAGACTCTTGCTTGAAACCTTGGAGAAACTGCTGTCAGCCCATGTAAGTAATACGAAAGGACCTATGGTCTGACTCAGTACAACGCAGCTTGCTATGTTCCCATGATATTTGGGCAGACTCAAGGCAGTTCTCATGTTTTCATGCAGCTGTGATGGAGAGCATCAACAACAGGAGAATTTGTATAATGGAAGGTAAGTTACAGGATATTTGCCTAGAGTGTAGTAATAACCAGCCTTTTGTGAGAGTCGTGGTATCATGTACAGATGTAAATTTTATCTCTGGCTGATACTTTAATTTTATTTTCATTAAGTGAAAGGTATCAGAAAAGCTAACTACAGTCATCTAGTGTGGGCATCACTATGGTGATCACTATGTTTTATGTCATCTCAAACATTATGGGCCAGTTTACACATTATAATTGCCAGTGCAGAAGCCAGTCAAAACAGCCTCAGGCAACTGCTCCATATGGTAACCACAGCTTGTCTAATTGTGTTCATGTATATTTTAAATGATGAACATTACAGGAGCAGGCTCCAGTTTTCTCCAGACAGAATATTATCTAGTCATTTTCTTCTATGAATAGAAATTCCATAATTCTGAATCTTTAAATTTTAAACATACTGACAGATAATAGATTAAAAAACAACAACAAAACACTCAGGTAATGCACACAGTTCTCAATTATGGATAAGGAGAGACAGAGTGCTAATCACTCCTGATTCTAATGTTCATATTCCTTAATACTGCATGTGTACATAAGTTCAGAAATATTCTTTAGAGTCCTTTATCTTATAGATTTAAAAGAGTTAAGATAACCAAGTAATTAGCATTTTAATAATGATTAAACTAAAAAGACACACAGATGACCTACTCAAATTACTGTTGGTTACGTGATAGTAATTGTCGCTCTTATGTGGATAGCAGTCACTCCGGGTCATAAAAAGTTCCTGTCAGGCTGCCTGTGCTCACTCGTGTTCTCTCTTCCTTTTCTTTCAGATTATATGTCTTGCCTATCTGCTTTTTAAACTTCTATTCTGCCTCCTTCCTCGGTGTTTCTTCAGTGTCTTCAGCTTCTTCTCTGCCTCCAACTGTCACCAACTGACTTTCCCTCTCCTGATTCTTACCCAGCAGTCTATTCCCTTCTCTTCACTTGCCCTGCATTTCATAATGATACAGAAGTAGGAATTACAACATTCTTCCCCCACCCCTAATACTGTACATGTAATCAAGTATTAAATTCGAATAGCCCTTCCCCAGGAATATTCCTGAATTGCTTTTTGGGAAAACACCTTTATTGGATCTCTCAGAATACCTAAGCCTCTGTGATCCATTTATGGCTCTGAGTCAAGGATAGCCACCTTCCTTCCTAGATGTTCCTTCCTGGATACCCAGAGCCATTCTATTGGAATTCCACCTGAAGTCATTTTTTGCTGCAGGGTTCTTCTGTTCTCCAGGGCCATAACTATAATTGGGCAGACATGTTCTAAGAACATGGATTGCTGAGGACCCTTGTTTGTCACCCTTCGTTTTGCTGCTTGCTGCCCCGTGCTTTTTACATTTTTTAATTTTATCTATATATTTATTTCTCTTAGACGTACCTGTCGCTAAATCCCATGCGTGGCAGATCTCGCAAGAGTTCGCAAGCAGAAGCACTGTGGTGATTGGGGAGTGGGGGTTCCATATGAAGATAGGGAGGGAGAGCCAGTGGCACTGTGGTGAATAGGCAGTGGGGAGGAGGCGCCTGCATATGCAGATAGGGAGGAGGCACCTGTGATGGTTAAGGTCAGTTGGAATGCAACTGTTACTGGTTGGAAGATGTTCTTGATTGTAGAAGAGAGGGATCTATATATATACAAGGATAGCAGGCAGGGGTCTGTGAAGAGAGGGATTGTGAGGAAGGAAAGAGCCCCTTCAGGAGAAGGAGGCTGTCATTGTATGAATTACAGTAGATGAGGAAACAAGATAAACAAGATTGGTTAACTCAGGAAGGGAGAGAGAGAGAGAAAGAGAGAGAAATGAAGGGAAGGAAAGAAAGACCGGCTCAGGGAAGAGCGAGTGGAGGAGAGAAAGGAAAAAAGAAGGGAAGGGAAGAGAGAAAGCATGAAGGGCGAGGGATGGGCCTGAGCCTGTCAGCGGCCTGAGGGGAATGAGCAGCCATTAGGGATGGGCCGGACCGGTCCAGAGCTGGGTGGTTTGGTCTGGGGTTGAGGGGTCGCTTTAAGAGCGGCGGGAGGGTTTACTTACCCCTCCCGCTGCTTTCCCGATCTGGTGCCATAAATTTTAGAGTAATTGGGGTGGCAGGATACCTCCCTGCCGCCCCTTCCCCGCTGCTCCTCGGCAAACTTCCCAAGAGTCCTTTGCGCGCGCACACACACATCTTCACGTCTCTGATGTGCGCGCATGCGCCCAAAGGACTCTTGGGAAGTTTGCCGAGGAGCAGCGGGGAAGGGGCGGCAGGGAGGTATCCTGCCACCCCAATTACTCTAAAATTTACGGCGCCAGATCGGGAAAGCGGTGGGAGGGGTAAGTAAACCCTCCCGCTGCTCTTAAAGCGACCCCCACCCCAGTGCCGGACCGCAGTGTGGCGGTTCCGTGCACACCCCTAGCAGCCATCACAGCACCTATTGGCAGCAAAGAAGGGCCCAGTCAAGCTCTGCTGCTGTTTGGGGCTACTGAAGCCATTAGCGGAAGGGGGTAGGCAGGCAAGGGATGGGCCTGTGCTTGTCAGTGGCCTGAGGGGATCGAGCGGCCATGACGGCAGTGAGGAAGGACCCGGTAAACCACTGCTGCTACTCCTGTGGGGAGAAGCAGGGCTTGGGTGGGGAGGTCTCTGGGGATAGGGGACTGCAGCTTGGACGATAGGCACCAGCAACGCTGCAGCCGTGACAAAGAGAGGTGAGGAGGATGGAGTAAAGGGATGGAAGAGTGACCAAGTGGGGTGAGGGGGATGGAAGCAACAGGATGGAGGAGGAGCAGGAGTGCAGCTCAGGTGAGGGTGGAGATATCTCTGTGAGGGGAGCACTCAAGTACTAGTGCACAGATCCTCTGCGCAGGTTAGGCTAGTTTTATTTAAAACACAAAGCCTCATCACCACAGTGCCTTATCACTGCTGCTGCTGCTGCTCCTCCTGCCCACCACTTACCACATCATTCTTGTTGCCCTGCCCTTGCTCCCGTGGTGGCAGCAAACCCTGTGCTTACCACCACCACTTACCAGCTGGCTCCATGGCAGCAAGGAGCCGAATGGCCTTTTTCCTTGCTCTGCCGTCATATAATTATGTACATCTGTGTGCTCTCTAAATTCAGTTCAAGTTTTTCTTTCAGAGTGCTTCTTTAAATCTCTTCCATTTATTTGACACCCAGAGAAGTCACAGTGATTTTCCAAAACAGCTTGTTGCTGTCAAACTATTAAAACCTTCCCAAGAGCTTTGATTTATACAGTATTCTGGGATGAGGCATCTCTCAAAAAACAACTTGCATCTTTGGCATAAGAAACTATCACAACATTTACTAGATTACAACATACCTTGTTCTGAACAGGAAGAAATTACTTGCTGCATCTGAGTCTCATGGCCTGGTGATAAAAAGGAGGCATTACAGTGACCAGAAGAGGACTCTGTTCATGCTGCAGAGACTATGGTAACTGGATATGTCATTGCAAAGGCAGTTTGAATGTTAAGAAAATTTGGATTTTAATCACAAAATTTGAATGTTGGCACCATGATGCACATTTTGAAGCCAACATTTCCAAAATGGTCAATGTATGGGCAACAATTCCAAAATGGCCATTGCGTTCAGGAAATTAATTACATTTGATACTTACAAAAGATTTTTTTTCGGTCTGCTTAACAGCAGTCTATACCACAGAAACCCAATTCAGCCATTTTGGTATCTGTAAATATGTTCATTTTAAAAGCAAACCTGGATACAGGGTGCGGACAGGAAGTGTACCACTGTTACATACTTTGAACATAATGTGTTCAAATACATTATGCACACAGATGATATGTACACTGAAAATAACATGAATGGAACTAGACTAATTGCCAGAAATGTTCTCTACATAGAGAGAGAGCTCAAGGCATATGCCACATAATTTTAAATTTGAAGTTAAAGGATTATATCTCTTATCTTAGGGATTCAAGATTCATGAGTTCAGGCTTCTAATTAATGTTTGTCTTGGCAAGTAAACCTAGCCAAGCCAATTACAGGTTTTCCTATTTCCCACTTCCTGTTGAAACTATTAAGAATCCTGGGTTCTGACCTGAGGGCACTTCTAATGATACTGCTGTTATCCAGGGTAGTTTTTCTGTATGTATATGTCCAGCAGAGGCCTCTGCCAGCCTTACTGGCTCCAACATTCATTCAGTAGCCAAGGCCAGAGAGGCCCCAGGCGGGGCGGACGGCCAGGCAGCACATCCTGATGAGCGGCCAGCCAAGATGCTACGAGATCAAAGAGCCGGGCTAGAGGGGCCGGGGGAAGGGCAGGGGTGAGTGAAGGAGGAGGCAGCAGCAGACAGAGGCACAGCTGAGGGGGATACGGGTGAGAGCAGCTTGATATGGCAAGGTGGAGGCCCAATTAGCGGGGGCGTGGGATGCATCAGTTGTCAGGAGGGATTTAAGGCAGGCTCAGCCAGTGATGAGGGGCAGTTGGAGGGTGAGTGGTGGAGGCCTCCAGAGAGAAACTGCCTCAGCGACCCCAAGGAGCCTGGAGGAGGAGGGCTCGGGTGAACCAGACCCCCTCCCCTCAAAAGCTCTGAGGCCCTGCCTGGGGGGGAGGGGCAAGAGGGAGAGGTAAAACAGCTGTGGAGAGACCAGTGGCGTGACAGTGTACTTACAAATCTGGCAAAAGGTCTTCCTTTCAGCATCACCCTTTGTAACTATGAATTATAATTACAAAGAATTATAGTTACTTCATTGTCTTAAAGCCAATGTTTTTTTCTGCTTAAGTATCAGGACTCGGCTTCTCAGGATGTCATATCCTCTAACCAGAAAGTCCTTTCTTCTAATCCAGGTCACGTGGGGTCTGTCTGTGGCTATGCACTGATGATAGAAAGGCAATCTGTACATGTTTAGATACCCATATTCAAGGGGCATGCTTTGGCGAGGCCTGGTTCAGTTTAAGCTCTGCTTCAGGCTAGACTACTTGTGATACAGTGTGCTGGGCTTCCTCTGATGACTATTTAGAGGCAGCAGACCATTAGTAGGAGTAAACTTTGGCACAATTCAAGTTGCAGGCTCTGCCCACATAAAGCCTTTATCCTTTGTCCGATTACAAGCCACAGTTAAGTCTCTGATTGAACAAATGCCATTGTGTCTAAATCATATGAAGGGGGGCTCTTAAAGGGTTTCTTCACTATAAAACGCTCCTATCACCACTATCCACTTATTATTCTTAATATAAAATCACTGTTGAGTCTCACTCCTCTTGTGGGCAATAAGGCATGGACATGGTTTTAATCAGAAGATAGGGATGCTAGTTACTTTTAAAAATATAACATTTATTCAGTAAAACCACAATTTTTCAGTCACAAAATGTCTGAATGCAGGGCACCCTGGAGAGAAACTCTGGTTCTACAAGGAGAGCGACCCAAGATTTCACTTTCCAAACTCCAGTCAGAACCCTTGGGTTGTAGTGAGTTTTGCCACTCTAACCTGGGGTTAACAGCTGACTGGGTTACAACTGAATGCTGAACTGCAGGCTCGGCTGTCTGAAGCCGGAGTTGAGGGAGGAAGTTTGGCTATGTGGGTTGTCCTTCATGCAAGAAGGAAACCCTCACAACCATTTCCCCCTCCTCTCTGCAGTATCCCTGGCTGCAGAGAGCCTCCTCTCCATTATGTCCAGATGCAGATAGGAGAGTGGGGGTGGGTGGAGAGAGGAACCACGGGTCCATTGGACCCGCATTTCCACATTACATGCAAATGCAGCCACTGTCTAGTTGAAATCTCCAGTCCACTAAAGGTCTTTTCCATTTTATATTTGAATGTAAGCTGTGCTAAGTATATCCATCAACTGCTAGCTTCAAAGATGAGATATTCTCCATAGGATAAATTCTGGTTATTGCTAAATGATACTATAAAGAATGTTACTAGGACAGCAAAATTTCTCATTCAAGCACTCTTGCATTCTAAGGCTAAAGAAAATGTTATGGATAATTGTGGGCCAGGATAGAGATTTTGGTATTTCCCTGGCGTCATGATTCATGATTTCTATAATAACTTGTAAGACTTTTTAATGTTCAAAATTTAAAGGCATTTCTTATTTTGTGGTGAATTCTCTATAATGGCAAGTTGCTATATTACAATAAATGGGTTCGAACTTGGGTTCTTAAGGGTAGCTCTAAACTTAAGGAACTTTCTTTAGCTGGGACTTCTGAATATTAGTAATTCTGATTACCAAATGTTGGAAATAGACAAAAAGGAATGGTTACTACCATAATGTTCCACTTCTAAGTGGGGATGTGCATGGAACCAGTTTGGTCAGTTCAGTTCAAACCCGGACCGGATTTGAACCAGTCATCACTGGTTTAAACAAAATCCTCACCAAATTCCTCTTGACAAGTATACCTCCAAACCGGACCACAACCCAGTTCTTATGACCGGGGGCTGGTCTGGTTCAAACCACCAGGCTGGTTCAATTCAAACTGTGTTTCAGATTGAGCCAGCTTGCACATTCCTACTTGTAAGCCTAGAGAATTTGGGCTGGCCACTGTTGGAGACAAAATGCTGGACAACACTGATGTTTTGTCTAAAGAATACAAGAATTGCTTTACTAAACATCTTCTGAGGACAGAAATTCAGATCTCTCTCTCTCTCTCTCTCTCTCTCTCTCTCTCTCTCTCTCTCATACTCTCCTTCTATTTTAATGGGTAATATTCAATACTGAATACAAAATTCAATATGTATTCCGTACTGAATTCTGATTTAAAATAGTTGTCACCTGCCCAAATCCTCAAGACAGATGTAAATAAATATACTGGGTTGCATCCTCATTATTTCATATATCTGTGTCTTGACAATCCCCAGAGAGAAGCTGCAGCATTTGAAAAATGTATTTGCCATTCTGGGTACCACGTATCTCATGACTGGCATAGCTCAGACCCATGAATGATGAGATATCACTGCAATGTGTGTGATGGCCATGATGTGTTTGTTTAATATGGCTCAATCTGTAATTACATCATAGTATTCAGAAATACTGTAGGAGCACCGGCTGCTTCATGGTGTCAGACTTCACAAGTACAGTAATCCAGCCACAGTGTCTGAAACTGATTTGTTGACACCCCCATGCGGGTGCATGTTGATTTCTGACAATTCATTCTACAACTAGAGATCTTCAGTAGTTACTCAAGACCTGGAAGTTGCTGCAACATGTAGTGAGATTTAGTGGTACAACTAATCAGCAAATTTGCCTTACTGATCTGAACATGTCACACCCAGATTCTGTATGTATGTAAAGTGGTCATTTGTCCTAGGACCATGGCCTTGTGTGTATCACAAGGAACAGAATGCCTCTGCAGCCTGCACTGAATTAGAACACCAGAAGTGGCTGCACAACAGGGCTATGCACAAGGTCTAATATCTATGTTTTAGTTTGTAAACTCACATCACTAGTATCTGTATTTGGATAAATATTCAGGGCTTTAGGAGCCTTTTCTCTCAACTGTTTTCAAAATACAGATGTATGGCTCTGCTTATGTCCCTGTATTTGCTCCTGCCACTCTACCAGAATTCTGGTGCCTTCTTGTTTTTTGGGGTTTTTTTTAGTTAGTTTGTTTTTTTAATTGGGCATGCATGATGCCCAGATGTACCACCATTTTGCTGTGAATGTCAGAACAAACTCTTCCATTAGGCAGGATGAGCACAGATTTTGTGGTACTATAGATCATCAGTTGGTCTTGTTGTACCAAGTATAACATCCCCTTAGCTAAGCAGGGTCCACCCTGGTTGCATGTGAATGAGAGACTACATACGTGAGCACTGTAAAATATTCCCTTCAGGAAATGGAGCCATTCTGGGAAGAACAGAAGGTTCTGAGTTCCCTCCCTGGCATCTCCAAGATAGGGCTGAGAGAGAGTCTGACTCCTGCCTGCAACCTTGGAGAAACCGCTGCTAGTCTGGATAGACAATACTGAGCTAGATGGACCAATGGGTCTGACGCAGTATATGGCTGCTTCTTATGTTCCTATTTAGTTTATCATCATCATCATCATCATCAGTTACCTTTTTCTGTCTCAAGCAGCAAAATGTTGGGCCATTTCCGGTGCAAATCCAGGCTGACGATGGGTAAACTGTCAAGAGTCAGTTTCTCTCTCTCATGCACACAAAACAGTACGGTTGCCTTTAACTTCTATTAAAATACAGAGTGACATGACTGCATATCTTCCATGGAAAGCGAAAGGGTGTGAGAAAGTAACATACCATGAGGGTCATTTCCTTGGTATTGCTGTAGTTTGTTGTTTCCATTTCCATCCCCTTCGAAGCCTTAAAAAAAAAGAGAGCAAAGAATAGCTTCAGATTTTAAGAATCCATTCGGGTATGCAGAAATAACATGTGGTAAAGTCGGTTTTGGATTACAGTTCAGCAACTGCATAGCTGCAACTGCTTCTACATGTAAGTCCCTGCACAATGCACATGGAAACCTAGCATATCAGGTAGAAGGAATACAAGGTCCACTCCCTGCTTATTATCCTCATAACAAATACATGGAGAGACTGTGTAACTGGTCCACAATCACCTAGTGATTACCATGACTGAGTGGGGATTTGAACCTTGGTCTGCCTGTTCCTATTCCAACTCTCTAACTGCTACACTTTATTTCCTCTCATCAAACTAATTTTATGAGTTTTAGCTCATTAATCAATTAACTGATCACCCAAATGCACAAACTAGCATGGGGGGTGGGGGAAACAACAAGAAAAATACTGGCTGACATGATGTGCCCTCTAACAGAGCCAGAGCACTGGCTGGAACGCTACCTGAATGCTGGAGAGAACCAGTGGTCACATAATCAGTACTCTCATTCAGGCATTACAAAACCGAGGCTGTACATTTCTGAAGAGAGGTGAAAGTAAGTCCTGCCTGGCAGGGGCATTGGTAGGGGAGGGGGGCCATGTTCACCCCTCTCCCTGGCAGCCCCTTGGAGTGAGGAAGCTAATGGAGAAAATAGGGAGGGGTGGAGTTGGGGGGCCTTCAGGCGCTCAGGGGCTGGATTCTTTGAACCCATCTGCTCAATTATAGCTACACCCCTGCTGCATGTCAATCACTCTTCCCATGCTGGGCGGGTCTTTCACACTTACCACCTTTGATGAGGCGAAGGCTGTGATGGAGGGTGCTCCCGTGAGTGGGAGGCTTCTGCACCTGTCCAAGCCTCCCATTCACGGAAGCGCCCTCCATCCTGCTTACAGCCATCACCAATTCCGATGAAGGGTGTAAGCATGACAGACCTGCCTGTTCTGGCAGGGGAGAGTGATTGGAGTGCCAGGTGGGACTTCTGCCTCTTTTCAGAGGCTGTACTCAAGTGCAGTCTCCGTTTTATAACATCTGAATGAGGCTAATGTTACCGCTGTTTCTCCCATTCCAGCAAATGTGAGAAATGGCGGTAATGCTGACTGTTTCTTTCCAGCATTGGGGCTGCCTTTCAGCTCCACTGCAGCCCCAACAGGCTCCATTTGAGTGTGCAACATGTCAGCCACTTTCTTTGTTTTTAGATGATGATATTGCAGCAGGTATCCTGAGAAAATGAATTCCCTGTTTTCTCAAAGGAAGGAATAAAATGGCATTTCCCAATGCAGTTTTTAGAAGTACTCGTATTAAAAATAGTAGCATTGTTTAAAAACCTGCTGACTGATTAATGGGGGCACCTCTTTAGTCAATCAAAAGGTTTTTAATCAATTAATCTAACTGATTGACCAATTAAACACTGTAGCTCTAATTAAAAACAATATTAGGAATCAATTAACTAACTCAGCAGACTGGCTCCAAATCCAAACCTGAATAACACTGGGTCAGCACAGTGCATTTCCCCAGGGAATGTAATCAGGCAGCTACTATCTAGGAATCCGGCAGTGTCATTTTTGCTGTCTCTCTGCAGATATCCTTAATCTAGTAGCCTTTGTATGTTCAATCTACTGGTAGGACTGCTTTTCAAAATCACTTTCAAATGCTCACCCCTCTTCTGGTGATTGTCCAATGAAGTTGCAGAAGAGTTCTAAGCAAATTTGTACAGTGAAGTCCAATTAAATTGCAGACAAATTCTAAAACACTCTGTGTTTTAAATCAAAGTGTTATGCCAAGGAAATTAAATTCTCATATAAATTAAACATATTTTTATGTTTTACATAATTTTGTCTTATTCTGGGGGAGATGGAAGACCTATGAAGGCCCTGAAGCTCTGTTCTTTGTTTAACAGAAATCCTGTGTGGTCCTTCCATTAGTTTCTTCGGGTTCACTCAGAATTGAAAGCATGTCTTTGCAGTTGAAAATGAGTGATCATGGAATCATGATGCAACCCTGCTTATAGAACGGTTGATAAATGGTTGTCTAAAGAGAGATCACATTCCAAAGTGCTTGGATATCTGAGTTTAGAACTGATCTTGATATTGGAAGATTCATTCTAAGAAACTGCATTTCTGTTCTAGACTTATTCTTTAATTTTGGTAACTTAAAGGATTTGCAAAGCCTTCTCAGAGGAATGAACGAATCAAAAGCCTAGTCAGATACAAAAACATCTCCCCAGATTAACTTCTGATATGTGTTGGCTCCTCTGCAAGGAAAAATCTCCTTCTGCCTTTGGTCCCTGACCCCCATCCCTGTTACTCTTCCTTGTTTGGCAGCAAACATACAGCCCTGGATGCTTTGTTTGATCCACTTCACTGCAGCTGATCAGGGCAGAACACTGGAGTGATGAGTGACCGGGCAAAGGGAAATCAGAATGCTTTGATATTGCATATGAACAATTTCCATTATAAATATTGGTCAAAATCCAGCACAGAGATGGGTATGCTTAAGTCCACTAATTTCAATGACGTCAAGAAGGACTTAACATTGGTTAAGTAGTTCCCTGTTAGTATAGTGGTAAGTATCCTTGCCTGTCACATGGAAGACTGGGGTTCGGTTCCCCAAGGACATGCAGTAACCTTTGTGGAGGACATCTGGTCTTGTGGTAGCAAGTATGAATTGTCTCCTATGCTATGGTCTGCCTTGGTTTGCTTTTGGATGGAAGATGTCACGTGAGCACTGCAAAATATTCCGCTTAGGGGAATGGGTGTAATAGCTGTGATAGAGTATTTGCATGCTTGCATTCAGAAGGTCCCAGATTGACTCCCCAGCATCTCCAGATAGGACTCCTCCAGATAGGACTGGGTGAGACTTCTGCCTGAAACCTTGGAGAGCCACTATCAGCAGAGGTGCTCTTACCCCTGGACCTCCAGGCGGGTCCAGGGCTTCCACAGCCACAGCCCTGCCAAATCCTCTTTAGACTGTTCCGGATGGTGTGGTCACTCGTCCAAGCATGATGATGCTTAATTTACTGGGGAGGGGGCCCTCCAAAGGCCTCTAGGTCCAGGCTTCAAAATTACCTAGGTGCACCTCTGGATGTCGGTCAGTGTAGACAATACTGAGCTAGATGAACCAATGGTCCAATTCAATAGAAGGCAGCTTCCTATCTATCTATCTATCTATCTATCTATCTATCTATCTATCTATCTATCTATCTATCTATCCTGCCTCACATGTGCATCCCTAGGTGGTGTACATAAGTTAAAATATACCAAAACAGGTTAAATGATTAAAACAATTTTATGATATAAAACCAATTAAAATTAATTAAAAGCCTGAGAAAAAAGGTGCATCTTAAGGGTATTTTGAAAAAACAGCAGAGATGGAGAAACTCTGATTTTAACAGGGAGTGCATTCCAGAGCTCCGGGGCAGGCAAAGACAAGGCCTGGTCCTGAGTAGCCACGAATCAAGCCGGTGGTAGCTGTAACCAGACCTCCCCAGATGATCTTAAAGGGTGGGAGGGTTCATGACAGAGGAGGTGCTCTCTTAAATACTCTAGACCCAAGCCATTAAGAGCTTTATAGGTAATAACCAGCACTTTGTATTTCGCTCAGAAACATAGCAGCTGCCAGTGCAGTTCTTTTAAAATCAGTGTTACTAGCTGACCCCGCACAGAGCATCTGTGCAGTTGTGTACTGAGCCTGTGACATCCCCACGCAGCTCGCTCGCTCACTCTCCCCCATGCAGCTCGCTCGCTCACTCTCCCCCATGCAGCTCGCTCGCTCACTCTCCCCCCGCAGCTCGCTCGCTCTCCCCCTGCAGCTCGCTCGCTTGCTCTCCCCCCGCTTGCTCTCCCCTCGCTCACTCTCCTCCCGCAGCTCGCTCGCTCTCCCCCGCAGCTCGCTCGCTCGCTCTCCCCCCGCAGCTCGCTCGCTCGCTCTCCCCCCCGCAACTCACTCTCCCTCCCGCAGCTCCCCCCATTGGGCGGACCAGGGCCAGGCCATCCCACCACCGCCTCCCACCTCCTCCTCCTGGCTGGTAGGGCTTTGCCCACCATCTGCCCACCTCCTCACCGCCGCCATCATTTCTCACCGCCTCCTCTTCCTGGCCAACGGGGCTTCGCCTGCCACCCACCCACCTCTGCATCCTGACTGCTGCCATTATTTCTCTCCACTTCAATGCTGGAACTCTTGCACGCTCTAGAGCATCTGCGTGTTAGTACTTGATTGCTCCCCTCACGTCAGAGATCTCCCCACCCTCACCTGAGCTGCACTCCTGCTCCTCCTCCATCCCGTTGCTTCCATCCTCCTCACCCTTCTTGGTCGTGGCTGCAGCATTGCTGCTGCCTATTGGCCAAACTTCAGCCCCCTGTCCCCAGAGACCTTCCCACCCTCACCCGAGCCCTGCTCCTCCCTTCAGGAGCAGCAGCAGTGGTTGACCGGGCCATTCCTCACTGCTGCCACCACCATGGCCGCTCGTTCCCCTCAGGCCACTGACAGGCCCAGGCCCGTCCCTTGCCTGCCTGCCTGCCTGCCTGTGACAATGGCCTCGGTAGCCCCAAACAGCAGTAGTGGTTGACTGGACCCTTCCTTGCTGCCAGTGCCACCATGGCCACTCATTCCCCTCAGGCTGCTGACAGGCTCAGGCCCATCCCTTGCCCTTCCTTCTTTCTCTCTTCCCCCTCCCTTCTTTTTCTCTTTCTCTCTCCTCCACTCGCTCTTCTCCACTCTTTCTTCCCCCTCCCTTCATGTTTTTTATTCCTCCCTCCCTGAGTTAACAGATTTTGTTCATTTACACAACGGCATCCTCCTTCTCTTGAAGGGGCTCTTTCCTCCCTCAGGACCTGTCTTTTTGCAGACCCCTGCCTGCTATCCTTTTATATCATGAACATCTTCCGACCAATAACAGCTGCATTCCAACTGACCTTAACCATCACAGGCCCCTCCTCCTTATCTGCATAGGGAATCCCCACTGCCCAATCACTATGGTGCTTCTGATCTCACAGGCTCCTTCTCCCTATCTGCATATGGAATCTCCACTGCCCAATCAGGTGCTTCTGCTTGCAAACTCTGCATATGGAATTCCCACTGCCCAATCAGGTGCTTCTGCTTGCAAACTCAGCCAGTCACCTCCTTCCTACCACGTCGCCACGCATGGCCCATCTACAAAAAATAAGTATATAGATAATGGTCTCTTTGGGTTATCCCAGAGACCAGTTAGGCTACCACATTCTGCACCAACTGTAGTTTCCAGACTATATATAAAGGCAGCCCCACAAAGAGTGCATTATAGTAGTCAAGCCTGGAGGTTACTAGCATATGTCTCATTTTCCTTCAAAAATGGACATAACTGATGTATCAGCCTTAGCAGATAAAAAGTGCCCCTGGCCGTTGCCTCAACCTAAGACCCCAGAGAGAGTTTTGGATCCAGGAGCACTCCCAAGCTACATACTTATTCTTTCTGGGGGAGTGCAACCCTGCCTGTGCCTAACTCTGGGCTGGATGTCTTTTCTTTAATATATACTGTTGTTGTTGTTGTTGTTGTTGTTGTTGTTGTTGTTTAATTGGAATTCCCAGATCTGATCTAATAATTTATAACGTATCCAATTTACTGAGCAAAATGGGTGTAGGGGTATGGAGCTGAATTTTCCCTGCACTTACTGCTCTCCATCCTGCAGCCCCTGTGCTCAAGCAGCCCGCTTTCAGCTGGGCTGGTATCAGAACTGGCTGAGAGACAAGTGACACTGCGGGACAGAATACAGGGAGAGTTCTACACCTCTCACCTACATATCTCTTTTGCTCATTATATAGAACCTCTGGCAAATCTGGGTTTAAACACATGCTGCCATAGTGGGTAATATGAGCATCACCTGCAAGGTAATAGTGAAGTCTTTTAAAATCTGAAGACTAAAACTGCTTTGGAATACAGTGTGTCTGAACTGCACTTATGCAGCTCAGTCCTACGCATCTTTACATGGAAGGAAGCCTTGGAGTTCAGTGGGGCTTGCTTCCAAGCAAGTGTGCATAGGATTGCAGCCTTTAAGCTCCAGGCTGGAAAGGAGCTTAGCTGCAGAATGTCCACAAACTTTTCATCCTAGAGTAATCCCACAGAAGTCAATGCGGCCACTGAAAAGGAAGCAATTTGAGAACTCCAGTTTAATGCACTGTGCATTGGTCACAATGTTGTACCAAAAGCTACTTGCTTTAGTTGCAGGCATTTAAGACATCTTGTCTGCTCATAGATTGTACACACACATCAATTTTCCAGAAGTTACTGAGCTGAAAGACTGAGACTATGGCAGCAAATAACAGTAGAAATTTCATTTTCATAGCCATGTAGTTAAATTATCTAAATTTAGTGTGTCCCATTCCACTGCCTATACATAGCTCTATGTCAACCTATGTAACTATTGCTTCCATTTTGGGAGATTTGCTGTTGCCTGATTTTATTTTGGATATTCCCATGGCTGTTGAGATAATTTAGGTTGTACTATACTCCTCCTAAAGACAAAAATAGACAAATGTACAATGTTCTCTTGCATGGCTACATAACCACTCAGAAACTGAAACAGTACAGTATCCCTATGAGACTCATACCTGTTCTCTTTTCTCTTAATATGGTATCCATAGTGTTGCACTGAACATCTTTATGTTTACAGTATGTACGTAGGCTCATCTGTCTTCCATAACAGGGACTACTCAGTGTGGGTAAAGCTGTACAAAATTCCAGGTTTTTATACTGGGTTATATTTTTCTTCTAGCAAACCAGATAACCTATTCCCCATATTATCAGGGAGCTGCCTCGGGCAGAAAAAAAACCCAGGCATCATAGAACACTGCAAGGGGCAGATCCCCCATGAGGCAAACTGAGGCAATTGCCTCAAGTGTGCCTTTGGGGGGCCTCTTAAAAGGCAGCAGAATGTGCCTCCAAACCCCCTGCCCCCAGGGCCGGTGCTAGGGTTTTTTGCGCCCTAGGCGAGATCACCTTCTGCCCCCCCCCCCCCCCCGGCCAATCATATTTCAAATACAGATGTATTATAGGAAGAATGAAAAGCACAGAATTTGAACCCCCCCCCCCCCGCCAGCGCTCATCGGGGCAGCAGCGTTGCCCCCTTTACCGGATGTAACTGGAAGTACTCGACACGCCTGGGTGCGTTGCACACGCACCCAACGCGCACAGATATGTTGAGTAGCTCCAGTTCCATCTGGTAAAGGGGGCAACAGGGCGGCACGATGCCAGCCCAACGGACTTTTAGGAAATCGAGCGCGGGGAGGGGAGAGAAGTGCACCCTCCCCTGCCCTTAAAGTTACCCCAGGCCAGTTCCATGCACCTCACTAATGTGGGGCCCATGAGCAGACTTGCAGGAGCTAGGCAGCCAGGGGAGCCAATGGGATGAGAGGCAGTAGGGAGGGGGGGCCCTTCTGGGCAGTCTCTCCCCGCAGTGAGCCAGCTGGCTGGGTCCAGGGGGGCTGGGGGGAGGTGGTGGTGTCTTGCCATGGAGCTGGTGGCCCTTTGGCTATTGCCGGTCACCAGGCACTGCCAGGCTCTCCCGGGGCTGTGGCTGCTGGTTTCTGCAGCCCTCTTGCCTGATGTCTCTGTACCACCCACAACCCTAACCCTACCCCCCCCCACCAGAGAGGGAGCAGCGGCAGCCCGCTGAGTGTGCGAGGCGGGGGGGCAGCCTTTTTGCAGGCGGCGGCAGCAGCGGCCTCAGCCTCCTCCTTGCAGACCTCTCCTCCATGGCCGACCAAGCAGGCGCTGCTTTCCGCCCTCCTGCCGCTTGTGCCAGCGGCGTCGCCGTGCGCCCCGCGAGCTCCTCAGCGGGCAACTGCCAGGCTGCTGCTGGGCGGGCACCACCACCGAGGCCCTCGACTCAGCCGCGGCGGGCTTCCCGTGCTGAGAGTCACTCAGCAGAGCCGGCCTGCTGCTGACGGCAGCTCCGGGGCGCCCAGTGGCCGGTCGGGGCTCCGGGGTGAGGGTGGTCGCCCTCCTCCTCCTCCTCCTGCAGCTGCAACTGGCAGGCTGGGCAAAGCAGGGCGCGGGGGTGGGCTGGGGAGCCCCGCCACGCCAGAGGCGCGGCTGGCTGGCTGGCCGGGGTTGCGGGGTGCCCAGCAGCAGCAGCAGGCCGCTGCCCCCGCTGGCTGGCCTTCGGTGGGAGCCTCCGCGCGGGGGGCTCCCTCTGGAGCGGGAGGTGAAGGTGGTCCTCGCAAGGCCTGGACTGCTCTGTCCAGCAGGCGCGGCGCGGCCAGAGAGAGCGAGCTGAGTCCCACCCCGCCCCCGGAGGAGGCGGCGGCGCCTGCTTGCTGCTGCTGCTGCCGCCTCGGGGGCTGGTCGGGGCCTGCTGCTGCTGCTGCCTGCCTGGCCCCACCCGCGCACGGCGGGGGGAGCCCTGGGAGGGGGCGGCGGCAGCCCCGGGTTGGGTCCCCTGCCTCGCCCCGCCGCCAGACAAAGGGCTGCTGCCTTGTCCTGCCTTCTTGGCCCCTCGCTCTCCCCCGCCAGGCAGGGGCCTGCAGGCTGACCGCTCGGGGTGGGGGGGCGGCAGGCTGGCCAGCGCGGCGCCCCCTCAATTTTGGCGCCCTAGGCAACTGCCTAGTTCGCCTTAATGGACGCGCCGGCCCTGCCTGCCCCCCTCCTAGGTAGCTGATGTTGGCCCCAGGCAGAGCTGAAAATGTGAGGTGGCATAATCCTGCCCTTTCACTAGCCCCACCCCACCCCACCAGCCCCAGTGCTGCCATTTGCAGAAGATGTTGCCATTGCTGGGTGCCTGTGGGAGGCTGCCCCAGTTTCTCCATGTTGCCCTGGTAGCCAGAGGCAGTGGTGGCAGTAGAATTTCCTTCTCTCCAAGCATGGGAAGGAGACCTAG
Source organism: Hemicordylus capensis (assembly GCF_027244095.1). Taxonomy (NCBI): domain Eukaryota; kingdom Metazoa; phylum Chordata; class Lepidosauria; order Squamata; family Cordylidae; genus Hemicordylus; species Hemicordylus capensis. The sequence goes on along the minus strand of NC_069659.1, from coordinate 297,088,349 downwards.
TACAAGCAAAAGAGGAGAGACCTGATGCTGCTGCCGCCGCTGCCGCCACCACCACCACCACCTTGATGGCAAAAGTCTGCGTGACACAGCTGCTCATGTTTGCATTCATGTACAGGAAGAACATTCATGAGTGGTTTCGTCACATGGGTTCTCATCATTAAGTCAGTGGCAACAGGAAGTTTCTCCTCTTTAGCTTCCACTGGGTCTCCTTCCCATGCTTGGAGAGAAGGTAGGAACATAGGAACATAGGAAGCTGCCATATACTGCGTCAGGCCATAGGTCCATCTAGCCCAGTATTGTCTTCACAGACTGGCAATGGCTTCTCCAAGGTTGCAGGCAGGAATCTCTCTCAGCCCCATCTTGGAAAAGCCAGAGAGGGAACTTGAAACCTTCTGCTCTTCCCAGAGCAGCTCCATCCCGGGAGGGGAATATCTTACAGGGTTCACACATGTAGTCTCCCATTCATATGCAACCAGGCTGGACCCTGCTTAGCTAAGGGGACAAGTCATGTTTGCTACCACCAGACCAGGGCAGCATGAAGAAGTTGAGGCAAACTACCATAGGGCATCTGGCTGTGGCAGCGTGCTCTGCAAAGGGAGCCCAAAAAGGTGCCCCTGAGCGTTACACTGCCTTGGGAACATATTTTCAGGTGGCACAGAGGGCTTCCTGGAAGTTTTTCAGACGGAGCTTTTAAAGCCCTTTAACTTGCATCTCCTCTGGAATGGAGGAGGATATATCTGCCAGATTTACCTCAAAGTCCCTGCGAGTTATTGGGGAGCAGTTCACACACAATTTGGGTTTTTCACTGCACATTAGTGTGTAGCCCAATTTATATCCAGAGTAAAAAAAAATCCACTATTTGTGTCGGTTTGGGGGGGACAATTTCAAGTTTGCAGTAAAGCCTCCCAGTAAACTTGCGGTACAGCCTGCTGTGTGTAAAAGTCCCTGGGGGAGGGGAGGCCACAAAAAATGTCCACTATCCCATTGCACTAGTACAGTTAGACGAGAAGTTCTATTACGCTGCTCTCTTGCTGCACCAATGCATCCTTGCTCTGTATGTCAGCTAGTATTTTTATTAGTTCACACTGAAAATGTCAGTAGCAGCATATACTGGTTCTCCTGAAGGTGAATGGACAACTTATTTCTTGTGAACAGAGACGATCAGTAGGGGGAGGAAAATATAGTCACTTGGGCAATCTTGTTCACTGGCTCCCAGACTCATTCACCTAACCCCTGCTAACTAAGCAAAGAGGCACCTTTTTAACGTGGTGATTCTCTTTATTTAGCATGGGGAGAGCAACTGGCCCTATCCACCCACAGCACAGCATCCCTCCAGTGGCTGTTGCTGGTGTCTATCTTCTGTTTCTTTTTCGATTGTGAGCCCTTTGGGGACAGGGATCCATCTTAATTAATAATTAATTAATTAATTAATTATCTATGTAAACCGCTTTGAACACTTTTGTTAAAAAGTGCTATATAAATATTTGTTGTTATTGTTGTAGTACCCTTCTTCTCCTTTCTCTCACTGGCGAATGGAAATGTTTGTTTTGCCCAACACTAGAATCAGATATGCTAGCTCATGGTTGTATTTTATTATTATTATTTCTTGTTTACACAGTCAGGTTATTAATTATTATTAATTATTATTATTATTAAATTAATAATAAATATGCATTGATTAATTTTCTAGGATGACTCTTTTCTTTTCTTTTCTGGACAGTGAGTGTACTTAAGTCACCATTACAATTATGTCCTCTGCAAAATGTGATTCATACTTTTGGTTTGACTGGAGCTATAAGCGTCTCATTCCAATGTTCCTTGAATTAACCACACACAGGCATGCAAATGCACACATGCACCACACAAGCATTGGTTCCCTTTGTTTATGGTGGCAACAGACTGAGATTGAATTACAGAATCACTGTCCATTTCAGCCCACTGACTGGCTCTGTCTGCAGACTGAGGGCATTTTCTGAATGACACTTTGGAGGTTCCTAACACAGTAAAGTCTCACATTCTGATAGGACTCTGTCCACATATTACTCTTGTAACAACAACCTGCTCAGTGGTGCTTATTCTCTCTGTTCCGCTGCTTGGGTTGGCTCCCAGGGGTGTGCCACAGAAATACCTTGTGCTGCTTTGCATGCAATATGTGCAGCAACAGCATTCATGTCAACCTTTTCACTTAAGGGTTGGTAGGAGAGAGCAGTGCTGAATGTCTGCAAACGGAACTAGACAAAAAGGGTTTCCATATTTTGTTAAATATTGTGCGTGCAAAAAATAGCTGCTTCCTTTCCCTTGATTTCCACCCTGCACAGCTGATCACTGGCTACTGGGTGTTACATGCACTGCTCAACCCTGCAAGCTACCCAATCAATACAGTTTGCTTTACCTTGGCTTTGGAGTGAAGCATGGCTCTCCGTCTGTTTGTCTATCTGCAACTTCTGCACAGTCTTCCTCTTCTCAGGCTGGACTATGAGAAGCAATTCTAGAGCTACTGCACTGGGGTCTTTTTGAAACTCCATAATACCTATCAGTGCATTGACTCTCCTCCCTTCCTCTCAGAGCTGTTATTGCTACTGCTGTTGCTGCCAAGTGCTGTGGGTATTTTCCACCCTTTGAGAAGCAAGTGCTCCCCCTCACCCAAATTGCACGCACACACACACACACACAGAGAGAAACACACACACAGCTTTTGGCTAACCCTGCCAAAGACACCGTGCCATGAGTGCCCTGCAGAAATCTACTCCAAGTAGCTTACAAGTCACCTTTGAAAGGAAATCCCAGCAGGGATCCATTTCCTAAACCTGGGGAAGGAGACACATTTTGGAGAGAGAGGGAGGTGGAGAAGAGGAGGGGGAGAGAGAGTGAGAGTGTGAGTGAGTTCTGATTTCAGACTATGTCCTCTTTGAACCCCCTCCCTTTCTGGCTGCCCTTTAAGCATTAAGCCCTTGCCCACAAGTAAATCCTGCTAACACCATTGTTGCTCTCGGAGAATTTGTTTTGTGAAGCCTGCAAGCCCCCTAAAAGGACTTCTCCTTGAGTCTTCTCTTTGCTGAACTAAGTGGGGGTGGGTGGGGAATCAAATATTTGAAAACAGTGAGGATCACAGCAGTGACAGGGATGCTGCTTATGATTTTTGGTTTTTGGCATCCAGTCCTAGGGTATTTGCAATAAAATGGGCAATCCCATTTATCCAAAATAATCCAGTTTCTAAAAGATTATGACAATGATAACGACGACAATAATGATCATGTTTAAAAGTTAAGAGTTGTGCACATCAAAAACAAGACACTCTGTGGCAAGACACCCATTTCTCCAACAACTGGTATGGTGGACTTAGTTCTCGCTGCAGACAGAGAACATGGAAAATGTGGAAATGTCAACAGTTCTTACACTTGCCCTGATCTGAAGAACAGGGTCTGAAATGGAACACAAGCAGTATGGTTTAGCAATTACAAGCGACCTAGTTTGGCCAGCCACTGTGATGAAGAGAGTGTGCTGGCTTAAGAATCCTTTCTAAATATATCCTGGGCCTCCATCCTGTCACTGTCCAAGCTGGCAGTTGAACGATGTTTGGCTTGTGGTCTCATGAGTATTGGAACACCTGTGAGTCGAAGGACTCTGAACGCAGCTATTCAGTTTCAAACTTTTGCTAACACGAATTCAGCGACTGAATGCCAGTCCAAACCTAGCCATGGTTTAAATTCTACCAGTCTAAGGTCCTCAAGCAAGGTACTGCTGGAATTTGGGGGATATAAGTATGTTTATTTGTATCTAATAGCTCTGGGGTAAATGTGTTGCATCTGAAAACCCTTCTTTAATATTTGTTTGTTTATTTATTTATCCAATTTCTATACTGCCCTTCCAAAAATGGCTCAGGGCGGTTTACACAGAGAAATAATAAATAAATAAGATAAATAAAATGGATCCCTGTCCCAAAAGGGCTCACGATCTAAAAAGAAACATAAAATAGACACCAGCAACAGTCACCGACACTTGCACATTATATAAAGGGTAAAAACTCTTTCAGCAGTACCCGGCCACAGTGGCCAGCCAGATCATTCTGGGAAACCTATAAACAGGGGTGAAGGCAATAGTCCTTCCACAGTGTTATCCCCATCAACATATTCAAGGTCATATTACCCCTGAATAGGGAGGTTCCATTTAGCCTTTATGGCTAATAGTTTTTGTTTTCAGTGGCCTTTTTAAAAATATATATATATATATTTTAAAATGGCCACTGCACATGCTCAAATGTTCCCTGGAAGGCCCTAGAGGCCTGCGGGGGGAGGGGGAGCCATAAAGGCTAAATGGAACCTCCCTATTCAGGGGTAATATGACCTTGAATTTTAGGACTGACAAGAGGAAGTGGGCATGATAGAGGCTTATGAGATATGCATGGTATGGAGAAAGTGGATAGGGAGACATTATATTAATACTCTCATAATACTAGAACTGGGGGTTATGCAGTTAAATTGATTGGCAGTAAATTGAGAACAGGCAAGTCTTTCTTCACACAGCACATCATTTAAGGAGTTTGCTGCCACAAGACGTGGTGATGGCTACTAGCCAGAGGTGTATCTATGGTAGGGCAAGGCAGGGCACGTGCCCCGGGTGCCACTTGAAGGGGGGCACCATTTTTAAAAATTGAATTTTTTAAAAATAAATTGCCACCAAAAACAAAATGGCCACTGCACTTGCTTAAATGGCCTCTGTGAGGCCCTAGGCCAAGCCAGGCCTCGCAGGGGCCACTTGAGCATGCACGGTGGCCATTTTGTTTTCAGTGGCCATTTTAAAAATATATATATATTTAAAAATGGCCACCACACATGCTCAAATGTTCCCTGGAAGGCCCTAGAGGCCAGAGGGGGGAGGGGAAACCTTTGCAGACACCCCCCCCACGGCCTTTAGGAAGCCCCGCAAAGGTGCTACAGGTAAATTATTTTTTAAAAAAATATATTAATATGTCACTGTGCACATATTCAGTTTGGCACTATGTACGGAGAATCAAGGCTTGTGAATATTGAGCTGAAGCTTGTGAACTAGGATTGTATTCATTTGCTCTTACTTTGCTTCTTGTGATAAGTGAGTTAAATTCGATGTCTTTGTAATACGGCTATTAATGGTGAGTTTGTCTTTGAATTAGTGTGAAATCCTTAATATTAAGGTCCACTGGGAGTTTCTTGCTCTCTTTCTCTCATTTTAACTGTCTTTCTGAAATACTAGAATATATTCCAAGCAGTGACACAGTTTACTCTGCATATCCTTTAATTACTTTCAGAGTATCTGGGAAAAGTCAAATTCTCCATTTATTTTTAAAACGTATGTAATAGTGATGCTACAATGCATAGTAGAGAATTAGACAGGCACTTCTGTTTAGTTTTCCAAATACACCTCCACATAGTATGTGGGTATTTCATGAGCTCCAGCATACTGAAATTTGTAGTTTTCCAGCATTTTTTGGTCTGGCTACATCCACAGCTAAATAGTTTTTTAAATATTAAAAGATTAACGAGCTTGACTTATATTTTTCAGCTGATATTATGGTAAAGTTATCTGAAAGATGGGTGTCAGATGTTTGGACAGGGGGTGCAATTTCAGTGCTTGCCCTAGGTGCTATTTTCTCTAGATACGCCTCTGCCACTAGCTTAGATGGTTTTAAAGGGAAGTTAAACAAATTCATGGATGAGAGATCTATCCCTGGCTATTGGTCATGAAGGCTATGAGTTACCACCAGGGTTAGAGCCAGGAAGCCTCTGAATACTAGTTGTTAGAGGACAACAGTGTAGAAGGGCTATTGACTTCAAGGCCAACTTGTTGAGTTCCTTGAACTCAACTCAAGTATGTAGTACACCGCTCTGGGCTCCGTGGAGGAAGAGCAGGATATAAATGTAACAACAACAACAACAACAAGAACAACAACAAGAAGTTCCTTGGTTGGGTGCAGTACGAAGGACAAGATGGACCCTTTGTCAAGTACTGGATGGACCCTTTGATGTACTGGACAAGATGGACCCTTTGAGCTGATCCAGCAGCACACTACATTATTATTATTTATCTGATTTCTATACCACCCTTCCAGAAATGGCTCAGGGTGGTTTACACAGAGAAAGAAAGAAAGAAAGAAAGAAAGAAAGAAAGAAAGAAAGAAAGAAAGAAAGTTGGATCCCTGTCCCCAAAGGGCTCACAATCTGAAAAGAAACGCAAGATAGACACCAGCAACAGTCACTGGAGGTACTGTGCTGGGGATGGATAGGGCCAGTTACTCTCCCCCTGCTCAATAAAGAGAATCACCATGTTAAAAGGTGTCTCTTTGCCAAGTTAGCAGGGGTTTATATAAGAGTATAAATTCTCATTAAGGAATCTAATCTGCACTATCTTTATAGGAAAGCCAGCATGGCGTCATGGTTAGCGTGTTGGACTAGGAGCAGTAAGACTAGAGCAAATCCTCATTCACATCCTCATTCACTGAGTGACTGGGTCAGTTACATATCTCTTAGCCTAACCTACCTCACAGGGTTGTTGTGAGAACAAACATAATTATGTACACAACTCTGGGCTCCTTGGAGGAAGAGCAAGAAATCTTACAGGAGGTGTTTAGTAAGCTGACTGGATAGACTGGGTCTGACGTACATGTCTGTAAGGCTTTTATAAGTATTACATTCTAGTATATTCAAGCTGCTTCAGCAATAGCAAATGTACCCATTATTACAGAATCCCAGTTTTATAGGATGTCTAAACTGGTCATCACAGTACTGCTGAGTTCTTCCTTCCAGGATTCATGAACTTGAGGAAGATGTCTGAAAAATAATCAATGACCATGTGCATGATTTTCAGGATAGTGACCCAGGGTATGTTAGAGTACATTTATAATTAACACACACAAATGGTTTTTACAGAGGCCAAACATAAAATTATCTAGGGCATACAATAAATCTGATCTGAGTTTCAAGTCACAAGAAGTCTAAAATCAGAAACAGTAAATAGATATGATAGGATTTTGTCACATCTCTTAAAAGGCATCATCCTTCCTGCAAAAGGGGGAAAAAAACTCTAAGTGTACTGCATGCAAAAGGGTTAAATATATTCAAGAAGGAAAAAGGAGGGTTCACAGACAGATTGGGTTATCCATGCCTCACACCAAGTTTGTATACCCAGGACAGGAGTATAATTTCACATACTTCTGGAGTTCTGAGCTGTGAACAGACATTGCATAAGTGAGATATGGGTACATAGAGAACCTTCCCTGTCCTCAGACTGGAGGAAACACTGTCATTTCCCCTCTTACTTCACACCACTGCTGTCTCTCATGTGCTTAGAAGATGTCTGCCCATTCTTTATCCTCCAGAGGGTCATTGTGCTATCCAAGGATGCATCCAGAAGCAGTTTGCATTTTATATGAAGTTTCTATTAGTTCAGGCATCTGCTAAGGAAAGCAGGAAGTACCAAATCAGGATGCATGTTTGGAATTGTGGGATAGCTGCTGCCATCTCTACCAAAATAGTGGTGTCAATAGAAGTTAAGAGCAAGCATTCCATCAAAGCAAGTGACGTTGCCTCTGAGCAGGAAAAGTAGTCGATCCACTTCAGTGTGGCGATTAGTTAAAAGGAAGAGGGTCATGGCTCTCCAGGATGTTTGGAAGTTATTTAAACAATGATAACAGGAGCTTGGCTAGGATGTATACTGCAGATTAAGAAAGGCACCATCAATCCTAAGAGGGCAACAATATAATTAATGAGCAAAGTCAAGGAAGCTATAAAAGGTTAAATGGCTTTCTCTCGACATGGAAGTCTTGCCCGATGAGAACAAAATGGAGCACAAGCTCTGGCAAGAGGAATATAAGTTGATAATAAGGAAAACAAAAAATATATAAAAAAGAATAAGAAGAATTTGAGCATCTTGCTAAGCAGACCAACAATAAAAATGTCTAAAAGGAGAGTAGGGAGGCTACAAAGAAGTTGAACTGTGTTGGTCTTCGCTACAGGAGATGCGGGAAAGATACTCATACCTTAACTGACCTTTTGAGGGAAAGACATCTGAAGAACCTTCCTCACAAGGAAGCTGCTCCAGGACCATGATCATCTTGGTTGCCCTCTTCTGCACCTTTCCCAGTTCTACAATGTCTTCAAGAAATGGTGACCAGAACTGTACGTAGTACTCCAAATGTGGCCCTACCATCGATTTGCATAAGGGCATTATAATATTAGCATTTTTATTTCCAATTCCCTTGCTGTTCCCTAGCATGGAATATGTCTTTTTCACAGCTGCCACAAACTGAGTCGGCACTTATTCAATAAGCTGTCCACCATGACCAAGATCTCTCTCCTGATCAGTCACTGACAGCTCAGACCCCATCAGTATATATGTGAAGTTGGGGTTTTTTGCCCCAATATGCATCACTTTACACTTGCTTACACTGAATCGCATTTGCCATTTTGTTGCCCACTCATCCAGTTTGGAGAGATCCTTTTGGAGTGCCTCACAATCTGCTTTGGATTTCACTACCCTAAATAGTTTATTGTCATCTGCAACTTTGGCCACTTCACTGGTTATCCCAACTTCTAGATCACTTATGAACAAGTTAAAGAGCACTAGTCCAAGTTATGAATTCCTTCACACTAATATTGTCATCATTTTACCACAACCCCAAGATCTCTTTCCTAGTTAAATCACCACCAGTTCAGTTTGCATTCATATATTGGGGAAATTGGGACTTTAGCCCCCACCCATGCACATCACTTTATACTTACATCTAATTTCATTTGCCATTTTGTTGCCCATTCACCCTGTTTGGAGAGATCCTTTTGGAGCTCTTCATTGTCCACTTGGATTTTTGCCATTCTGAATAATTTTTGATATCATCTACAAACTCAGCCACTTCACTACTACTCTCTAACTCCAGACAATTTATGAAAAAAATTAAATAGCACTGGTCTCACAGCAAACAGTACTCCAACTGCCTTAGTTAAGCCTTGTCCTGAGGTACTATGACATCATAAGAGCTTTTCAAACCTAGGGACATTTGATTGGCTAAGAAAGATCTGAACTCAATTGGCTGCTAGATACTGTTGTTTCCTAGATCTTACATATGCAACAAACAAAGGGCAAGGCTAGGGGAGAGGGAGGTCTGTCTACCCCTCTCCCCGGTGGCCCCTCCAAGTGAGGGACATAATGAAGCAAATAGGGAGGGTGGAGCTGGGGTGCCCTCAGGACCTTGGGGGTCTGGGTTCCTTGAACCCATTTGCTCAGTTATAGCTATGCCCCTGCAACAAACACCTGGCTGCTGTAGTGTCAGGTACCTGATTTTTGCCTTGCTCATTTCCTTACTGCCAGGCACTCCAGCTCAAATCTATTTCACTTTTCCTAGCTTTCTGCTGTTCAGTGAACAGTAGAAAACTGTTCAGTCTTGTTCCCCCAAGCATCTGGCCTCCTGAACCTTTACAAGCCTACGGTTGGTTTCTTGAGAAGACCAATGGTTTCCTGTATTTTAAAATCATGGCAGTAGACTTGGGCTATGCATGGTGTTTTACTTTTCTAACTTTTTTCCTTACTAGATTTGTCTTTCTGTGATATGGATCACTATACCTATCTTGTGAACTAGTATTGTAATCTTACACACACGCACACAAACACACACACACCCCACTTAGGCCCTGTGGGCAGGCTGCAAGTTAGAGTGGAGGAAGGTAGAGTGGAGAAAGGTTGGACAGAGGTGCTTTCTGGACTGCGAGCTTTTGCACAGAAGGAAATGGTGTAAGATCTCACAACTCTATACAACTGTATTCAAAGCATAAATAAAGGAAATAAACTGATTATTACAAAGTTCATAGTAAAGCTATGACCATTATGGGGCCATTCATATTCCCATCCTTGTGCAGTTTGGCAACGGGTTCTTACATCTTTTCCAAGCAAGGGACTGTTCATACAGTATACTCTCCCTGCACTCCTCCTGCCCCATTTTGGCCAATGGAGTTGCAGTGGCAGCAAAGGATGACGGCTCCCCTGCCCCACACTTAAAAAAATTCTTGGTGAATTTGTGCATGATTGCCAGGAGGGGGACAGGGTGTGATTCTTGCACAAGCCTTACCATTCTAGTAGCAAATTATGAAACAGATGCTATCAACTTTGTACAAGAACACCAAAGGAGAAAAGGCTTATTTTTTTTAAAGGCTAGTTAAAAAGGCTGAGAAGCAGAGATCAATGAAAATAAACTAAAATCAAACTGGAATTAACATTAATAGAGGAAGGTTCTGAGCAAAAGCAGATTTAAAATGCAATAAATGAAATGGGAGGGGCTACTGCTGTTAGCCTTGCTCAAGAACACTGAGAATTATTTTTTTAGGCTGATTACAAAGGCTGAGAGGCAGAGAGTAAAGAAAATTTGAAAGGAGAATGGAAGTCCAAAACACAGTGTGACAGACTCATGTGACTAACAGGAATACTTCTTTGTAGTAGTGGAGCCCCTCCACATGGAGCAATCTGCAAACTGTTCTCAAAATGAGGAAAATATTTTCTCATGCACATACACCACTGTAAACCTGAAATGTCAAGATAAGATCCAAATACAGGTTGTGGCTGTATGAACAGCACCTTGATGTTCCTGGTGTCAAAACCCTGCTTGTATGAACTCACACCAAGCCTATACGCAGCAAAGCATGTGTAAGTTGCCATCTGGAAAGGCTCAGAGTGATGCTTAACCTTTACCCCTCAGATCATTTTCCAACTCAAAATTACCCGCCCCAAGCTGCATTTTTGCCAGCTGGGTGTGTGTGTGTGTGTGTTAGGTCCCCATATCTTCCTTGTTTCTCTCCCCCACATGGGAGAAAAAACTGGTTGGGGAGGACTATTTTAAGATGAAAAATGACAATTAAGCAGATTATGTCCATCCTTCCTTAGCCCTAATCTGCAGCCTGTTCATCCTGATTTTAACTTTTAAAAAACAAAACGCGGAAGAAGAAACACAGAGCTCCATGCATCATGCAGTCTGAGCTTTAACCAGCACCAAAAGCTCTTTATTTGGAAGAAGTTCCACTGAGTTACTGGACTTGCATTTTAATAATTATGCTCAGGACTGCAGCCATGGGCCTTTAGTCATGGCAAATTAATTTGTATGTGTAAGAACTTGAATTGGTAGTGAATCCTCCTGTTCTGGGGTTCAGACTGAATTTTGAAGAAGAAACTTAATATCAAGAAGAAAGGGGAAGAAGAGATTTTGAAGTTGCTTGGGATCTTGAAATTCTATAATAAGTCCCAAGGAGATGGATTAGTGAGTATGGGAGGTTATCAGGGTACATGATAAATAAATTTATCACATATTGGTATCATATTTATATCCTGGTGCCTGTAATAGAGTGAGCGAGTGAGTGAGGGGAATAAATTATTTAAATTCCAAGAGGAATGGTAGAAAACTTTGCAGAACTTCTCCTTTTGAAGCAGGAAAAAACTATTTTATTAAGCCTTGATTGTCAGATAAACTCCCATGATTTACAATAAGATTATTAGGCTCATCCACATGGCAGTTTTGAGCTGATAGGAACCCAGGCAAGATGTTACCTTGTAAGTAGCACATGATCTTCATCTCTGCTGGGCTCCAGTTGGCACACAGTCCAGTTGGCACACAGTCATGGCTAGCAGTAGGTCCGCTGCTGAAATCGGCAGCTTCAAGACCCATCCCCTATGGAAGGCCAGGATACATTCCCAGCATCCCCTTCCCTGCCAGCAGACTAGAAACCCTTCATTATGCATGTGGCTTCCCTCCCATTGGCCACAAATGAGCGGGAGGCAGACAGAGCCCTGCCCAAGCTGTTCTGGCTTTAGAAGTATGGTGTGTGTTTAGAAGTCTGGCACCTCCATGCACATCAGTCACTGTAGATGGAGCTCTCAATGGTGTCATGTAGGTGAGGGTGTGCCGAGGTCCGGTAATCCGGATAGGAGCGGGGTGCAAATTCTTATGACCGAATGAGTGGAGTAGGAGTGCTCTTATAGCGGATTAAAGCCTTTGTCTCAGCGCAAGCTCATGTAAGGGAAAGAAATGCTGAATCGTTCCTGCTGAGCTGCATGAATAGGCTTCTCCTAATGCTCTTCTGTATTTTTGGTAGGTTCAAAAATGGCTGCCACCACCACCCCTCTTTATTACAGAACTTGAACCTCCCTGGGCTTGGGGTGGAATCCCAGGGAACACTCTCTTTATTTTGCTACTCGCCAAGTACTAAAATCTTCCACGTGCAAGCCACGTGGTGTCATAAATCTGTTAGCTCAGCTAACCCAACAGGATTTACAACCCCCTTCAGCACTCTCCCTGTGAGTTAACAAAAAGCAGCAGTGAAGCTGCATGAAGGAAAACAAAAGGCTCACAAAGAAAACAGTAAATGAATTAAGTCCCCAGAACTGAACAAGGTACCCCACCTCTAACAATAACTGAGTAATAACTGAAAAGAAAACAACAGAGCAAGGAATGAAAAAGAACAAAGGACACCAGAGCAAGGAATTAACAGAACAAGAACACAGAGCAGGAAAGAACAGAATAAGGGCAAACTGGAACTCAGAAAAGTTGAGAATTCAAAATAGAACACGTTCTGCGGTCAGCGAAAGTTGCTAACAGCATTGGTGGAAATCACAGACTGCTTGATATATGGCTCAAGAGAAACAGCAGCCAATCAGGCTTCCCTGAGTCAGCACTTCTGCTTCCTCTCTTGTGATCTCCTGCGCCTGCGTGTCTCCCACTTAGCTTTCCTCTTGAGACATCTTCTCAAGACAGGTGAAATCCCAGCCTCCTGATCAGCCTGCTCCTGATCCGGATTCATGTCTGGCAGCTGTTCTGATTACTCAGCTCCAGAGTCTGGTCTCCCTGCCAAATCCTGTTGCTGTGCCTCTGAGCCCTCACTAGCAGGTGAATCCTCCTGTCCCTCCTCTGACTCTTCTGAGTCAGAAGTCTGAGCCATGACACGTGGTGAGAAAACTGATAGCTACTGAAAACCCAAGGAGACATGTTTGCACCAGAGAAATCCCCCTTTAGCTTCTAAACGAACTTTCCCCTAGACTAAACTTCCTGAAGCCAAAGCCCAGGCTTCCTTTTCTTGAACTCACCAAACTCCAGAGGAGAATTGATGCTTCCTGCCCTCCTATCTTTCAAGGATCTGCAGAGTCATTTTCCTGCAACCATTCTTCCTGGCCACATGTCCTTCTCTAACAAAGAACTGCTACCTTCCTCCCAACAGCTCTCTAGGACCCACCCACCTGGTGTGCTGATTGGCTGAGCCCTAGAGTTCACCAGCCTGTCAGTCAGGACAGGGTTCACTTCTGGTTAACTTTAGTGGGAGGGGTGGCTGATCACTACAGCTCTGCTCTCCTCTACTCTTGGTAAAAAGCTGGGTACAGAAGCTGGGTATTTATTATTTATTTGTTTGTTTGTTTGTTTGATTTGTATACCGCCCTTCCAAAATGGCTCAGGGCGGGTTACAATTAAAACAAACCACTAAAACAGTAAAGAGCTAAAACCAATTAAAAAAACAATATAAAAAATAACAATTTAAAAACATTTTAAAACAACAATTAAACAATTACAGTGATTAAAAACCCTGAAATTGGGTTTTGAATTTTAAAATAAACCAGATATTAAAACCCCCAAAATTTAGGAAGCTGAGAAAGCTTGGGTGAAAAGATAGGTTCTCAGGTGTTTTTTTGAAAATTGCCGGAGATGAGGAGGATTGTATCTCAGCAGGGAGCACATTCCACAATCTCGGGGCAGTGACTGAGAAGGCCCATATCTGTGTAGCCATCAAACGAATTGGCAGTAACTGGAGACAGACCTCCTCAGATGACCACAATGGGTGGTGGAGCTCATAATGAAGAAGACGCTCTCTTAGATACCCAGGGCCTAAGCTGTTTAGGGCTTTGTAAGTTATAACTAGCACTTTGTATTTTGTCTGGGAACCTATTGGCAGCCAGTGTAACTCCATCAGTAAAGGGTAACATGGTCTCTCCAAGATGACCCAGAGACCAACCTGGCTGCCATGTTCTGAACCAACTGAAGTTTCCGGACTACGTACAAAGGCAGCCCCACATAGAGCGCATTACAAAAGTCAAGTCAGGAAGTTACCAACAGATGTTACCACAGTTTTGAGGTCACTGATCTCGAGAAACGGGCGCAGCTGGTGTATCAGCCGGAGCTGATAGAAAGCACCCCTGGCCACCGCCTCATCCTGAGAAACCAGGGAGAGGTGTGAATCCAGAAGTACTCCCAGACTGCGAACCTGTTCCTTTTGGGGAAGTGTGACCCCGTCTAGAACAGGCAGATCAAAATTGTCTCTAGAGTTCTGACCCTGCATAATAAGTACCTCCGTCTTATCCGGATTCAGCTTCAGTTTATTCTCCCTCATCCAGCCCATTACTGCTTCCAGGCAGGCATTTAGGGAGGATATGCCAGCTCCTGAAGAAGTTGACATAGAGAAGTAGATTTGGGTGTCATCAGCATACTGGTAACACCCAGCTCCAAATCCCCTGATGATCTCTCCCAGCGGTTTCATGTAGATGTTAAAAAGCATTGGAGAAAGTACGGAGCCTTGAGGGACACCATACTTTAGCTCAGATTTTGAAGAGCAACAGTCTCCAAGCGACATCATCTGGAATCTATTCAAGAGGTAGGAGTGGAACCATTGTAAAACAGTGCCTCCAAACCCCCAACACCCTCAGACGTTCCAGAAGGATACTATGGTCGATAGTATTGAAAGCCACCGAGAGATCCAAAAGAACCAACAGAGTCACACTTCCTTTGTCAATTGCCAATTGGAAATCATCCATCAGGCCGACCAAGGCAGTCTCCACCCCATAGCCTGCCTGAAAACCAGTTTGAAATGGGTCTAGATAATCAGTTTCCAAGACCGCCTGGAGCTGAGAGGCCACCACCCTCTCAATTACCTTGCCCAGCCATGGGAGGTTGAAAACAGGCCTATAGCACTGCTGCGAGCAGCCTGGGCTGGAGAGAAATGTGTGGGTTCTGATCATCATGCAAATCTGGGTAGCCCACCTCCTACCTTGATTTTAATGGCCGTGTGAACATGCCTTTTCTCTTCCATGGTATGATGATGCAGTGTAGAAAACTATTTATTGAATCCTTTTTTAGTCGTCCTTCTGCAGAAGTTTCACGGGCAGCGTACAATTAAAAGATTAATACTGCTATAAAATGCAACAAAGCAATAAAAGCAATAATAGCAATAGCAATAGCACTTACATTTATATACCGCTCTATAGCCGGAGCTCTCTAAGCGGTTTACAATGATTTTAGCATATTGCCCCCAACATTCTGGGTATGAAATAGCATGAAGAAATAGCAGCATCAACAAATAAAAAACAGCTAAGCCATAAAACAATTAAAACCAGCTATTTAAGCTACTGGAAAGCCTGGGCTAATTAAAAAAATGTTAGAGTGGGTGCCAGGCAAGTTTCTCTGGGGAGGGCATAACAAACACAGGGATCACAATCTCTCTGGTCGCTACCTTGCCTAACTACAGTTGGTGGTGTGGGACTCAGAAGAGCCACCCAGACAATAATCATAAGGCAGATTAGTGTGGTAGAAGGCAAAAGCCAGGTCTCAAGTCAAATAAGTACAGCAGAGTGGCTTTACCGAGCTGTGAACCAGGATGTCTCTGATTTGGATCTCCCCAATTCCATGAATTTACTCTGTGGTCCTAGGGCTGGCAAATCATTCTCCTTAGTCTCCTATCTGCAATTTGGGACAATAAAACTGACCTGTCATCAGGATTATTGATGGCAAGCACTTTGAGCACTCTAAGTAGTAGTATTGCAAGATGGTGGACTGTGGCTGAGGCACTAATATCTAGGAGAATATCTCGATTTTCTGTCGCATGTTGACATCAATTTCTAATTACCCATGAAGAGCACAGCTCTGAAAAGCTTATGAATACCTGTCTGTCTCATCCTGGCTATATGAGAGCTAACGTTTATCTAGTATGAATGATTAATGGTTAGTTCATAGGCAAAAATGGCACCTTAACTACTGTCTAGAAAAAGAAGGCTCACTCTCCATTTTCGGAGAGTTAAAACATGTAGCCACATCATGGTAAGGTAAGCACAGGGGAGTATTCTACCCTAATTGATCCCTTTGCTTTTTTATTTATTCAAATATACTGCAGAAAGGAAGAGGATCCTTACCTAACCTGTCAGAAACATTATGTTACGTAGCTTGAGGGAAATGTGGAATCCAAGACTGGTGTCAACTTGTTGGATAGTTGCCAAAGAATCAAGACTCTCAGAAGTGTCCACTGCCAAACCCAGAGGCCACTTCTGTGCCCTGGATGCAGCAGTGACAAAGCACGTCTCTCAGCAGCGAGATCTACTCCGTTGTTCCTCCCATCCTATTCACAAATGGAGTCTTCTTCCAGAGGCCCCTGTGATGACACAGAGGCCTCCCATGTAACCAATGAATGACCGCTTGACAAGTTTCAGTTACACAGCTTATGATGGGGGCTTGTGGGGAATGGATACAAAGACAGCCAGGAAGTAGGGACATTGCAGGGCCAGGTTAATGAAGTACACCCATGTACTTCATGAGGTACCTCTTAGAAGCCCATTAATTTCTGTCTTTTAAAAATAATGGGAAAAAACAGTGAAAAAGGGTGTCCCCAGACCTCATATGGCAGGGAGTTCTATAGGATGAGTGTCAACATGGAGCAAACCACCTTGCACGTCGCCACCAACTGAGCCTTCAAGTCCAAAGGCAATGAAATACACAAGAGGACGCCTCCCCAGACTGATTGATTATCTATCTATCTATCATATTTTTACACTGCTCAAAACTTACGTCTCTGGGCAGTTTACAACAAGATTATCTCAAGGGGCAGGGGAAAGGCTGTTCTCAAGGTGCCTTTGGTCCTAAGCCATGTATTATTTATTTATTTGGCACATTTCTATACCACCCCATATACACATTTCTGGGCAGTTTACAATCTAAAACATAACAATTACAACATTAACACAATTAAAACAATGTAAAATCTAGATAAATACTCTAAAACTTAAAACTGTAAAACTATAAATTAAAAGCCTGATCAAACAGGCATGTTTTCAGATTTAGGGCTTTAAAGGTAATAACTAGGACCTTGAATTGTACCAGGGGACAAACTGGTAACCAATGCAGCTGAAACAACAATGGTGGATATGATCATAATATCACATGCCCTTTAGAACTCTAGTAGCTGCATTTTGTACCAGCTAAAGTTTCTGAAGTGTCTTTCTGAAGCCCCATGTAGAGCACATTGCAGTAATCCAATCATGAGATGACCAAGGCACTGTGGCTAGATCTAATTGAATCAGAAATGGGCACAGTTGGTGTGCATGAGCAAAAGGACTTTGAGCCACTGCGGCCACCTGGGCATCCAGAAGCAAGGCTTGGCCCTTCAAGTGCAACTCCATCCAGAACAGGCGGATGCACTATCACAAAAGGATCCTATCTCCTGACCAGAAGCTCTGGCTTGCCTGAATTTTATTTTATTTTAATAGCCCCCATCCAGTCCTTCACCAGCTTCAGACACCAATTCAGAATGTCTAGTCTCCCTAGCTGGCAATCAAGGATTGCTCCCTCATGAGGCCAGGTGAGGTGACAGACTCAGGTGGCAAGTGCACCATGGGGCAGTGAGTGTGTGCACGCCTCACCCCCTTGCCTCAGATATCGTCTTACCTGCCTGCTGCCTTGATGCTTCTGCACCACCTCTACCTTTCCACCAGTTGTACCTCATTCTCTCACTGGCCCTATTCCTCACAAGCCCAGTTGCCACCATCTTCCTCCTCATTTCTGACTTCTAACACTCCCAAGGACAGAGTATAATCCTGCTATTGCCTCAAACCACAATTCAAATGATTCCTCTGGGCAGACATTTGTTTTGGATTGTCTTTTGCACTGTTACAAGTCAGGAACTAGGACTTTGCTTGACCTCTGCCTTGTCCTTTTAACTTGGTCACATGATTAAAACATGACGGTGTGTTCCATGGTGCTCTTTTGTTAGGCATCCAGAGGCTACTAAACATGGGAAACATAATGTTTATTATTTTATCACTGCATTAATAGAACGGCAGCTGCTCCTTTCATTTTGAGCTTGTCACTCTTCATAATGGCTCCTTGATCCATCTTTGCGATATGCCCTGGAAAGTCAAAAGGCAGAAAGCGAAACTAGATTCTTCCACATAAGAAACCTGGCTGTGGCCCTGTAGGTGAGATCCTCTACCAAACATGACCAACAGTACGCCAGTCAGTGAACAATCCACTTAGCAAGATATCCACTAGGTTTTCTACCTTCTACTCATGCAACAAACAATGATGTGAAAAGTCAGTCCTATTCATGTGGTATGTATTAGGGGTGTGTACAAAACCAGCTGGCTCAGTTCGGTTCAAGGCTAAACTGTCCTTGAACTGGACCGGGCCAGTTTGGTTTTGCACCCTTCGAACCCCTCTGGTTCAGTTTGACTCGGGCGGGGGTCGCGAATAGATAGATAGATAGATAGATATAGATATAGATATAGATATAGATATAGATATAGATATAGATATAGATATAGATATAGATATAGATATATAGGTCTTTTTTACTAGCTTGTGTTTAAATTTTTTTGCTGTAAACCGCCTTGGGATTGCTTTAATGAAAGGCGGTATATAAATTTAACAATAAATAAATAAATAAATAAAATTTAGTTGTTTTTTTTTTTAAATTCTCCAAGGCTGGGGAGGGGGGCGTCTGCAGATGTTCCCCCTCCCCCACTGGCCTCTGTTTTGCTAAAAAAGATATTTGGCCCTTTCCAGGCCTTTCCTCCACTGCGGCAACCAGTTTGGAGGCCGCCATACTTGCGCAATGGGCCCTGCATGCCCAGGTCATTACCCAGGCCATGCAGGGGCCCATTGCACATGCATGGTGGCCAGCAAAGTGGCCATTGCAATGGGGGAATGGCCCACAAAGGGCCAAAGATAGGACCGAACCGGGTGCTCTTTAGCAGAACGGAAGGTGGCAAGGGGAGGGAGAACATCTGCAGACCCCCATGTGGCCTCAGAGAAACCCCGCGGAGGAGATAAGTTAAATATATATATATATATATTCATGAACACCCCCCCCCCCCAAACAGACAGGGGTGCTCGGTCCAATGTCAAGCCATTGAACCGAACCAATTCAACTTTGTACAGGTTTGAATCCTGGGGCAGTGGCAGCTGAAGGGGCCAAGTGCATTCCTTTCAGGGTGAGTGAGCTTTGTGCCATATGTTAGATTTCCAAAACAGAAACAGGGATAGGTGCGGGGCAACTATTTTTGTGATGGGGCACTTGCTTTCCCCCGAGCTACCCTTAATACAGGGTGACTTTTCTGGTGAATGTGAGTTAATCATGGAAAGCAAGAGGTGGCCAGCAGGTGGCTTTGCAAAAATTGCACCAAGGGCCCGCTGCCTGTATGACCTCCCTGAAAAATCCCACAGGAAAAGAAAACGAAAATCTACGGGTCTATCTGAATGCCTTATTTTTATCTGCAAGCTTTTTTCAAAGTATTTTAAACTATTGTCTGGAAAAACCCTGAGACTCTTAAATATTTCCCAAGACAGAAATCTTTATCTCAGCACCTCCTTATTGTTAGAGAAAGGGGACACACTTGGCCCCCATAAACTGCTAATAAATGTCAGATTAACCTTGGAGCAAAGCAATAGTAGATGTGTAGTATTCCAGAGATATTGCCCATTACTTTGTGGTCACTGTGTTAATTAGTTCAGTTAGGCACAGCTTGCCTAGAAAGCAAGAGGCTGTTAGTTCAAATCCCCGCTGGTGTGCTTCCCAGACCGTGCCTAGTAAATATAAATATAAATATATATATTTGTAGTCACCTATATCGGGCAGCAGCGATACAGGAAGGTGCTGGATGCGGATGCTCACTTCAGTGGCAAAGGCATAATTTCATACTGCATGGGAGAGAGGCAATGGTAAACCACTCTTGTATTCTACCAAGAAAACCACATGGCTCTGTGGTTGCCAGGAGTCGACACCAACTCAATGGCACACTCTTTCCTTTTCCTTTGTTCTCCGCATATAGGATTAAAAACTGGCATACATACTACAACACTGCACATATATGAATAGCATCCATGGTTATGATTAGCTAGAAGACAATTGTCAAGATAGTTTATCACACTTCCATCATCATCCCATTTATTTTCGTTGCTATACGTTTCCTAATGGCACATCATCTGTCCAAAGCAGGAGGCATGTACTTTTTATTTTAAAACAGGAAAAAAGGATGCCTTGCTTCTGGTGGCTCTTCCTGTGAGCTATTTGCAGCTAATAGTCACTGTGCACCTCCTCTCGTAGTCACAGATAGGCCAATCAGACCTTTAAAGCAATTTCCATAAGGCAGCCAGTTCCAGCAGAATTGTCTTGTTAAATCAGCAGGTAACCAATTAAATGTGCTTGGCAGGGAAGCCATTTCCCCCCTCTGTTTTAAGATGCTGTCTAAATTAAAGGTAGCTCACCCTCTACACTTTGGCTGTACAAAGATTAGCTGAGGATACAGGAGTGTAACATGAGCTTGAAAGCATCTATTAATGCAAGCTGCTGCTCAAGTCTTCTGACTGGCTGGACTTTCTCTCCTCTTCATGGATGCAAAATCAGCTTTCAGCCAGCTCCTCGGAATTTCTGTTGAAGGCTTCTGACATATGACATCTTCTGACATATATTTGCTGTTTTTGTCTTTAATTTCTTTGGTACCCACAGCGACTAGTTTGACTTTCTCCAGCCTTATTCACTTAACTTATGCCAGAAGTTAGTGAAAATGAGAAGGGTACTCTTACATTTCAAAGCTTTGAACTCATAGCACTTGTTCATCCACCAAAGTGGGCGTCAAATGTGGGGCTCTGTATGTGAAAGACACTGGGCACATATCTTACCTCATCCTAGCAGCTGCCAATGAATGAGTTCATGTGAGAGGTAGCAAGGGCTAGCAAGAGAACATCACCACTAAGCATTGTGACTGGAGGGATGAGGAATCCTCACAGAAACATAGGGAGCTGCCTTATACCGAGTCAAATCATTGGTCCATCTAGCTCAGTATTGTCTACACTGGCTGGCAGCAGCTCTCCAAGGTTTTAGGTGGGGGGTCTCTCCATGACTTGACTAGCAAGCCCGAGGTTGCTGGTTCAAATCCCCCCTGGTATCTTTCCCAGACTATGGAAACACCTATATTAAGGGCAGCAGCAATATAGGAAGATGCTGAAAGGCATCATCTCATACTGCATGGGAGATGGCAATGGAGAGCCAGCATGGTGTCGTGGTTAGAGTGCCGCACTAGGACCAGGGAGACCTGAATTCAAATCCCCATTCAGCCATGATACTTGCTGGGTGACTCTGGGCCAGTCACTTCTCTCTCAGCGTAATCTACTTCACAGGGTTGTTGTGAGAAGAAACTTAAGCATGTAGTACACCGCTCTGGGCTCCTTGGAGGAAGAGTGGGATATAAAAAGTAACAAACAAACAAACCCCTCCTGTATTCTACCAAAGACAACCACAGGGCTCTGTGGTTGCCAGGAGTCAACACCGACTTGACAGGACACTCTCCCAACCCTAGCTGGAGATGCCAGGGACTTTTACACACAGCAGGCTTTACCACGAATTTACTGGGAGGCTTTACTGCAAACTATAAGTTGTCCTCCCAAAACGACACAAATAGTGGACCCCCCACCCTGCTGCCGGATATAAACCGAGCTACACTCTAACACACAGTGAAAAACCCGAATGGTGTGTGAACTATTCCCCAATAACTTGCAGGGACTTCAAGATAAATCTGGCAGATTATGTGGATGCACCCCCTCCATTCTAGAGGAGATGTGGCAAGTTAAAGGGCTTTAAAAGCCCCGTGTGAAAAACTTCCAGGGAGTGAAACTGGGACCTTCTGCACGCAAGCAGATGTTTTACCTCTGAGCTACAGCCTTTTACAGCAGACAGTACTGACTTGGAGTCACCCATCCAAATGCAAAACAAGGTGAATCCTGCTTAGCAAAGGGGACAATTCATGCTCACCACTGCAAGACCAGCCCTCCTCTCATGCAAACAACCAGAGAGAGTCATAAGGTAGAGGTGGAAGCAGGAGTTGACTGGATTCCACACAGTGCAGGTGTTTGGTGCTGACGAGATAGAAGCACCCATTGACCAATTTCCTCCTTCCTAATTCTTGCACTACCTCACTGATTGCTGCTGCTCACCCAAACCTAGCATGATTAGCACAGATGAAACCTTGAGATTCTATTTGCAGTACATGTTCTGTGCCTGCCGGAAGAGCAGCACTGTGCTTTGTTGCTGAGCAGAGAGAAAATAACGTACAGTGCCCAAAGGCGTGTCTAAACCCAAGGGCTGAGGAGCAGCTGGTGTGCTAAACTTTGCCATTTGTTTACACAGCTTTTTCTGGTGCTTGTGGGTACATTTAGGGGCACACATTTAAGCTGGATGGAGCAAGGGACAATAGAGCCATTTTATTAAAGGTAGTTGATAATTCTAGCAAGCATAATCCAGAGCAGGACAGCGCAACTTCAGCCCTCCAACTATTGTTGGACTACAACTCTCATCATCCCAAGTCATAGTGGTCAATAGCCAAGGATGGTTGTAGTTCAACATTTGCAGGAGGTCCAAAGTTCTAGAGTCCTGCTCTAGATAGATGGTTCACTTAGATTAGCTTTGACCAGTCTGAACCACAGAATCTTTGTTCTGGGCAGACTAGGGGAAACCCAACAAAGCCATCATATAGGCCCAAATCTGCAGGCTCTGGTGGAATTCACAAAAATATCCTAAAAGAAGTGTCAACGAAAATCATAGAGTGTATCTATACTTCAAACTTAAGCTGGTTTACTAATCATACCTTCTTCCCAGGAAATTTTGAGCATTCTAGTTCCATTAGGTGTCAGTGTGGTGGTTAGAGTGTTGAACTTGGAGACCTGGTTTCAAATCCCTGTTCAGCCATGAACCTCACTGGGTAACACTGGGCCAGTTACTATACTTCAGCCTAACCTACCCCATAGGGTTGTTGTGAGAATAACATAGGGCAGAGAGAGACCATTTACACTTCCCTGAGTGCCTTGTAGGAAGGGTAGAATAAATAATAAAAACAGAGATCATCTAACAGAATTCTCAGCCAACTTTTGATTCCAAAAACCTTGGTACTTCGGCTGAACTGGGCTGGGAACGCAGTCTGGGGCAGGTCAGGGGGAGGTCAGGGGGCAGAGCCACCACCCACCTTGTGTCCCTTTGCTCAATAAAAAGAACTACAAACATGCTCATGCATTAGCACATGTGCTGATAACACAATTCAAGCATGTGTACTAAGTGAAAACAATGCTGCTAACTTAAGCAGCAAGGAGAGACCTGAAGGCAGAACTTCAAGACTTTCCTCAAAGCTTGTAATAATTAGTGTATTCTGGAAGGTTTCCCTATACCTGTCATGATCTTGCTTTGCCAGCAGTTTCTGTTGTATTTTGCGATACATACTAACTCAATGACAGTGCCTGGATCTTGCAGTTTGGAGAATCTGTTTCTACCTGGAAGAAATGTACACATTTTAAGACTTAGAAAATGGATAGTTACATTAGACATTTCAGTTCTTCTTCTAGAGCCTTTCACACTTTTCTATGGATGTTACAGTCATAATTTAATAGCCATCAATACAGATTTCACAGGTGCTACTCAGAGCACTTTTAAGTCTCTTTCCTGCAGTCGATAAGCATGCGTGAAAGGCAGAAATGCAGTTTTAAATGTTTTTGTACCAGGTTTTTGGATGAATTGATGGCCATGCCAGAAGATGGGTTTACAACCACATTCCAACATCTCTCTCTCTCTCTCTCTCTCGTCACCTATGAACAAGTGCATTCTATCTGAAACATATTTTTTAATTATTTATTATTAATAATAATAATAATAATATGTTATATCCCGCTCTACCTCCAACGAGCCCAGAGGGGTATATTGCATGCTTTAGATTTCTCCTCACAACAACCCTGTGAAGTAGGTTAGGCTGAGAGAGAAGTGACTGGCCCAGAGTCACCCAGCAAGTATCATGGCTGAATGGGGATTTGAACTCAGGTCTCCCCGGTCCTAGTCCAGCACTCTAACCACCCACCCACCATTTTTCTATAGAGTTATACATATTTCGGGAGTGTTCCCCCCCCCACATTTTAACCCTTTCTCCCTGTATGAAATGGTCTCTATGGCACAGCTCCCATATGCAATTCCTCTTTCATGGGTTTTGCAGCATAGACAATGAGGTCATTCACACAATCAAAAATCTTATTCGACCCAGGTTTGGGAGGTGTGTGTGCTCACAATTTTTGATTGTGTGGAAGCAAGGTAAGAGGAAAATCTGGTTAGAAGTGATTGTGTGGAAGCAAGGTTGGAGGCAAACCTGGGTAGCTTTTCCTCCTACCTTGCTTCCACACAATCATAAGAACATAAGAACAGCCCTGCTGGATCAGGCCCAAGGCCCATCTAGTCCAGCATCCTGTTTCGCACAGTGGCCCTTCAGATGCTGCTGGAAGCCACAGGCAAGAGTTGAGGGTGTGCCCTCTCTCCTGCCATTACTCCCCTGCAACTGGTTCTCAGAGCCATCCTGCCTTTGAGACTGGAGGTGGCCCATAGCCCTCCAACTAGTAGGCATTGATGGACCTCTCCTCCATGAAGTTATACAAACCCCTCTTAAAGCCATCCAGGTTGTTGGCTGTCACCACATCCTGTGGCAGAGAATTCCACAAGTGGATTACGCGTTGTGTGAAAAAGTACTTCCGTTTGTTGGTCCTAGACCTCCTGGCAATCCATTTCATGGAGTGACCCCTGGTTCTAGTGTTGTGTGAGAGGGAAAAGAATTTTTCCCTCTCCACTTTCTCCACACCATGCATGATTTTATAGTCCTCTATCATGTCTCCCCGCAGTCGTCTTTTTTCTAAACTAAAAAGCCCCAGGTGTTGTAGTCTTGCCTCATAAGAAAGGTGCTCTAGGCCCCTGATCATCTTGGTTGCCCTCTTCTGTACCTTCTCCAGTTCAACAATGTCCTTTTAAAGATGTGGTGACCAGAATTGTACGCAGTACTCCAAGTGTGGTCGCACCATAGTTTTGTATAAGGGCATTATAATATTAGCCGTTTTATTTTCAATCCCCTTCCTAATGGTCCCTAGCATGGAATTGACCTTTTTCACAGCTGCCGCACATTGAGTCGACACTTTCAACGAGCTGTCCACTACGACCCCAAGATCCGTCTCCTGGTCAGTCACCGACAGCTCAGATCCCATCAGCATGAAGTTAGGGTTTTTTGTCCCAATGTACATCACCTTACACTTGCTAACACTGAACCGCATTTGCCACTTTGTTGCCCACTCCCCTAGTCTGGAGAGATCCTTTTGGAGCTCCTCACAATCCATTTTGGATTTCACTACCAGGAAGAGTTTGGTATCATCTGCAAATCTGGCCACCTTGCTGCTTACCCCTGCTTCTAGATCATTTATGAATAAATTAAAAAGCACCGGTCCCAGTACAGATCCCTGGGGGACCCCACTTCTTAGTTCCCTCCATTCTGAAAACTCTCCATTTATACCTACCCTCTGTTTCCTGTCTTTCAACCAGTTAGCAATCCACACATGGACTTGTCCCCTTATCCCATGACTGCTAAGTTTCCTCAGGAGTCTTTGATGAGGAACTTTGTCAAAAGCTTTTTGGAAGTCCAGGTATACTATGTCAACTGGATCACCTTGATCCACACACTCGTTGACACTCTCAAAGAAGTCCAAAAGGTTGGTGAGGCAAGATTTACCTTTGCGGAAGCCATGCTGGCTCACTCCCAGCAGGGCCTGTTCTTCTACCCAGGGTTTCCTCTAACCTTGCTTCCACACAATCGGAAATTGGGAGTACACACACTTCCCAAACCCAGGCAGAACACAGTTTTTGATTGTGTGAATGACCTCATTATATTTCCTCATTTCTGATTAAACTGATTGGGGAAAGTTGCACCAGTTTCACCAGCATGTTTTGTCCTTCAAAATTACGATTATTATTATTATTATTATTATTATTATTACATTTATATCCCGCTCTTCCTCCAAGGAGCCCAGAGCGGTGTACTACATACTTTAGTTTCTCTTTCACAACAACCCTGTGAAGTAGGTTAGGCTGAGAGAGAAGTGACTGGCCCAGAGTCACCCAGCAAGTCTCATGGCTGAATGGAGATTTGAACTCAGGTTTCCCCGGTCCTAGTCCAGCACTCTAACCACTACACCACGCTGGTTCCCAAAAGGGCATGTATGCACACCAGCACTGGTGCACATAGTAATACTGGGGTGGTGGGGGGGCAAACAAACGGAGAAGGCCTCCATGAAACTGGCAGGGCTTTTCTCTGACCTTGTCAGTTTCACTGCAAACCAGAGAAGGGAGATAATGCAATAAATGCAGTGAGCTGAAGGGTATATATTGCAGAGAGGGCTGGTTCAGAGGACCCCTCCTGCCCTGTTCTCCCCTCTACATTCAGACCTAGATCTCCAGCCAGCAAGACTGCAGAGAGGAAGGGGAGCCGGTTGTGCAGGCTTCCTTCTGTCCTGAAGGACAGCCTGGACAGCCAATAGGAGCCAGAGCAAGGGAGGAGCTTCCTCCCTCAACTCCAGTTGGAGTCAAAGGCAAACTGTGCACTTGGATTGGACATAATGAAGGCACCACTGAAATGCAGTTTATTAGCGGCGTAACTCATTACAAACCAAAAGGTAACAAATGGAGTTAGGGGAGGAAACCATGGGTCCAAATTTTTCTTTTAACTACAGTTCCCTGGGTTTGGATGTTCGGCTAGTGAAACCAGAGGTGAATGGACCTCCAGTTTTGTATTTCATCTGAACCAGCTCAAAGAAGCTTAGCTAAACAAATAGATATTGTTTTAATTGTGTTTTAATAGTTTTAACTTTTTAAATTTTAATTGTTGAAATATGTTAATCTTTTTATTTGTTGTTTTTATGGTCTTGTAAACCGCCCAGAAAACTTGTGTTTTGGGCAGTATAAAAATATGTTAAATAAATAAACAAGCAAAACACTGCCAGACTGTCAGCAATAACATCATTGATTCACTACATTTATATGCCACCTTTCCACCACCCCAATACTTTACAATTTAACATAAATGCAAGAAAATTTTTTAAAAGCCAGCACTGTCTCCGAGCTGTGGTGGCCTGTGTCCCTAGGCGTCTATTCTTCTGCCTTTTCCTCAGGGCACAAAGGACTTAACCAGTAGCCCCTGGGAAGGTAGGAGTGGGGCTGCCCCAACAATGATCTCAGGCTGGTGCTGGTCTCTTCAGGAGCGGAGGGACATTTGCTCCCTGGCCTGGGCTCCTCTTTTTCTAGGCACCTAGGCAGGCACTCAGCGTAGGTAAGTTGGGAGCGTTTTCTCCTGCACTAAAATGGGAAAAGCATAATTTGTAATTGTGCATTTAGATGAACAATGCACATAATTAATGTGCTTGAAGATGCAGCAATGATTTCTACCCAAACAGTGTCCTTTGACCACCAGGCTTACACAAAGCACCTCTGTGTATTGCCTCCTTTCAGAAGTGCACAAAACCCCTAGGGAAGATTGTGAACTCCATCTCAGTGAGCCAAATTGCATATTAAACCAGTACTTTATCATATTGACTAGGTCAGAATGATACCTAACCCTTAGGAAACGTACCCTGCCCACATTGTGTGGTGCCATGGTCGCAGAGCATAGCATGGTCAGTAATTCCGTATGCATGTGGCAAGACACTTTGCACTCCCCAGGTGGCATTTTTAATATCATGTGAGACAGGGGGATCGGTGCTGACAGCTTCTCTCAGCCAAGTCATTATGACCATCTGCTCTCAGCTGCACCGAGCCAACGGCTTCTATAAAGAGAAGGCATGCCACAGGATGTTGGGGGTTCTGGCAGTAACAGGATCCCTGGAACTTTTCAGAGGAGCTGACTCTGTCTTTTTGACGATGAGTTTTGGGCATCTTATCTAGATTTCCAGATAGAAACTCTAGCTTTTCCATTTACCCCGGAAGAGTAACTGAGGGCTTGTTCAAATGTTGCAAGACACACGGGGAAGCCACTTGCTTCCATCTGGCAGCAGCTCCAATGAATGTGTAAGAGACATTTTAAAACTTCTTGTCACATGGATCAGGGCAATCCATGCTAGTGCCACACATCTGTGGCAATTGCAAGTGTTGCACAGTCCTAGGCATAGTACACTAGCTTGAAGCCTCTTGGCATTTTCAGGGATATTATTTTTTATTTCCTGCCTATCTTCTGTCGTGGGAACTCAAGGAGGCATACACAGGTTCCCAGGCAGTCAGGCACTGAACAGGCTGGGAGGATCACATTTTGTTCCCACAACCATGCCCCAGATTGCAACCATGTTCCTTTTGCTTTGTCCCATAGAACTCAGGCCTGGTTCAAGGGAGATGCTGGGTGTGCTCATCTATCTGTTGACTAGCTCCCACACAGGATGAACTGAAAGTGAGCCTCTGTCACTGCAAGTGGATACCTCCTTAGCCCTTTTCACACAGTCAAAGTGCATAGTGTAAAAGTACATAGGGAGGGGAGTGGGATTGTAGTGGCAGCCCCTGGCCTCAACTTATACGTATTAGGCCTGTATGCATTCAGAAATTCAGATTTAGATCCACCCAATTCAACTTTGACAATGTCAGATTTGGATTTTATGGGTTCTGGTAATGTTGGATATCACATCAGATTCAGAATTTGAATCCAAATTCTGACTTAAATTCTAGTTTTTCCCAGTTGGGGGAATTGGGAAATGGGGAAAATAACAAAAAAAATCAGAGGATGATCCTAGGGATTAGATATTGGGGCACACATGTTGGGCTGGATGACAGGAGGCAAAGTATGCAATTTAAAAAAGATTGGGTGATCTTGTGATTTTTCATGAATTTTTAATTTTAAAAAAATCATCTAAGAATTGCCCAAACTGGCTTGTTTCTAATCAGAGAACTACAAAAACTTCTGGAATTGAAGCCCTTCTGCCCCAGACCCTTATTCTATTCACATCTGGAGTATTCTGAAATGTGCCTTCATTTAAAAGGAAAAAGGGGAAAAGTACCCCTTATTATGCCAACTCTTATATTTCTGAAATGCCTCAGCATAGAGCTCTGAAACTCTATGCTGTCTATGCTGAGACATAGAGATAGTCCTTGATGGCAGGACTCCTGGGTTCTTTCCCCAAGGAAATCAGTAAATCCCAGGGGCGTAACTATAATAGGGCAAGGGGAGACAGTTGTCTGGGGGCCCACGGCCTTGGGGAGGCCCCCAGAGGCAAGTCACATGACGGACTCCCTGCACCCGGGCTTCCTTCAGTTGTATTCATCCTCCAAAATTGATGTGAGTGTTAAGACCTGGAGCTACCAGAACAGCATGTCTTTCTCTAGTACCATTACATGACTTGCATCGTCCACAATTTACAAACGCTTAAAAATAATAATTTAGAATGATGTTCTAGGGGGCCCATTTTAAAATCTTGTCTCTGGGCCCACTCCAACCTTCCTATGCCTCTGGTTAATCCATTAAAAGATTCTTTGAAATAATTTGGAAAACTGTCAAAGAAAAAGATGCCCAAAATGGGCAGTGCATGGTGCACTACCCCACTTTTCAGGGCAACCTTCAACACTTTAGGAAAGGCTGCCAGCCATGGAGTGCTGGAACTGAACAGAGCAAAGCAACCTATGTTGGAGTGCACTCAGAGTTGGCCAGCAGAGCCCAGAAAGCATTGGTGGTGATATGTAGTGGCGGTGGTGGGCTGGAGCTTGGCTTTAGGCAGGCAGGTGGGTGGACGGACAGACAGGTGGGCTGGCAGAGACTCAGAGGCACTTTGGCTTGGCACAGTGCTGCAGGTGAGTAGCAGGGCACTCTGTGTTGGTGGAGCACACTAAGAGTTGGTCAGCAGAGCCCAGGCAGGCAGAGAGCGCTGGTGGTAATGGGGTAAACTTGGCTGCAGGCACGCAGGCAGAGACTCCAAAGTGCTTTGACTTGGCACTATGCTACAGGCAGGTGGAACTCAGTCTGAGGAGAGGAGGTGGAGAGCAGTGGTGGTAGTGGACTCCAGTCAAGGAAAACATAGGCTCTGGAATGGTAGGAACAAAATTGGAGCTACCCTGCTGGCGTGAGATGACCCTTGGAGTGTGCAGAGACCAGGAAGGAGAGCAAAAATAACTCATAATGGCAAAAGCAGTTGTCCGGATGGCCCAGCAAACGGGTGGGGTTCTACTGGGCAAGGACAAAGTGAAGCCAGGCACGACAAAATAAAAGGAAAGTGAACACGGTGTTGGTAGACTGCCAACTCAGGAGCCCTGACAAAGCTGGAACAGACTTGGGGCCTCCCTGCTGACATGCGAGGAGGCCCAGGGAGTGTGCAGAGAGCAGGAAGGCAGGTGAACAGAACACAACAAAACAATTTGTCAAGGTGGCCCAGCAGACAGGCTGGGTTCTGCTGGATAAGCAAACTGTGAAGCCAAGCAACTACAAAATAAAGGAAAGCGAAGGTGGCATTGAATTTTTAACTTTTTGCATTTTTCTCAAGATTCCCCCACCTTAACACACATGGGCATTTTAGCCACTTTATGGTGTGTGTGTGTGTGTGTGTGTGTGTGTAAATATATAAATAAACACCCAAGGTGACAATCGCATCAAAATGTGTTGCAGGTGCCATTTTGTGAATTCTGAAATGCCAACCTACTTCAAAATTATTCTCAATATTTAGGAATTAATTCTGACTTTACCGATCCGATTTTTTGGGGGAGGGTGGGGGAGAATCGGATTCAGGTTTTACCTATTTTGTGCAATTTCTGATAAAAACTGAATTTTCAAATCCAAATTTTCACAGGCCTAATATGTATTCACTAGGCTGTGTACAGTCTGTGCATATATAACCTCTGTGTGTACAGTCTGCACACCTGTAGGGACTGCACACATAATCTAGTGAACGTGTGTAGGTAAGTGTTGTGACTGGCCTGCTGCTGTGATCCCTTCTCCCTTTCCAGTGCATATTCATTCTAGGAACTTCAGCCATGTGAAAAGGTTATTCTAGATACTGTATAGTACGTTATCAAGCCCAGTGGCTATAAACACAGTTTGTATAGAGGTCCTGATCTTGCTGAAGTTCTCATCAAGCCCTGCTAAATGAAATAGACAGGGGTGTGAAATGAAAGAGCACCAACATCCACAATTAGAACAGAAAAGCTGAAGAGAGCTCCTTATAGACCCCTAGTGGCCAAGAAAAATAATTAAGATGAAGTTCTTCCATAAATGATTGTAAACAACTTTGAGTTTTCTCCGAAAATATGTCAAAGAAATTTTTGACATAATTAGCTAACACAGACAGACTTCATAGAGTTCCATTACAGCAAGTTATGATCCATTAATATAAAATAGGAAGTTTGACAAAAAACAAACAAAAAATAATAATATTATTTATGCATCAAGCAAGTACAAAATCTAAAAAAATAGCATCTGAAGACATTAGAGTCCATTAGGCCACATATAAGTACCAGATTATTTTGATACAGCACAAGCATATGATTGAGATTGATTGTGAGCTGGGTCTCATGATCAGTGAGACCCAGTTTTGGAGTGTGCGCGGGGAGAGTGGGTTAAGCCCACTCTCCCCGCACAAGAGCGGGGAGGGAGCCCTGGGTAGGGATGTGCGAAACGTTTCGGATACAAAACGTTTTGTACCCAAAACAGCCTGTTACGGGTGTTTTGTAGACAAAACAAAACACCCATTTTCCAGATCCAAAAGCTTTGTATACAAAACAAAATGTCCCTGTTTCGGCTACAAAACGTTTTGTTGTTTCGGACCTCCATTTTGTGGTCATCTCTGAGTCAGTCTCCATTTTGTGTTTGACATCTCTTTGAATTTCCCACCCTTCCAGCCTTCTGATTAGTGACCTAAATCATGGGCTGACCTGCTGACAATTCCCTCCTTGTTCCCCATTGGTTCTTTTGCTTCTTCCCACTCTTTACTGACCCCACATTGGCCAGGGGAAGGCTTGCTAACCCATGGGGTGCTGGGTTCTGCTGTTTCTGTGGTGTTCTGAGTGTAGATTCTCTGGTAGCATATGAGAGTGGATTCTTGTTTTTCACTGAAAATCTCATATGCTACCAGAGAATCTACAATGAACACCTCAGAAACAACAAAACCCAGTACCCCACAGGCTTGTGGGGGTGGGGGTGATTGGCACCCTATGTGCACTACACAACCCCTCGCTCTGGGTACAAAACAAAACAGGGATGTTTCGGATACAAATCGAAACAAGAAAATTCCAAAATGCACACCCCTATCCTTGGGTGGCTGGATTGGCCGCCCACACGATTGCCGGCTCCGTAATGGAGCCGGCGGGGCCTAGGGAGCTCGGGAGCCATGCGGCCCCCGGAAGCTCCAGTATGCCCTGTGCAAGTGCACAGGGTATACTGGGAAGACCCCTGGAGCTGGCTTTTCACCTCCTCTCCGGGGGTCTCTCATGAGTAGCCGCAGCACGGAGCCACACCGCAGCTCCTCATGATCGGAAAGCTTGGGTTTGCAGAGTGCTCGCTCCACTTTGGGGAGGGCTAAAAAAGTGGACTAGCCACTTGTAAGCCACCGGGCTTGCCTGCGAGCCCGGTAGTTTACATGGTCAGCAAAAATCGGGCTAGGCACTCCTAGCCCGATTTTTGCTGATCGTGAGAATAGCCGCTGTGTCTCACTAATCACAAATGATGATTGGCTTTGATGCTCCATATATTTGCTGAGAGTTCATCTCTGACTTCCTCTTGCTTGGAGACAGGATGTTTGCATCTTTCACTTTTTCAGGTTGTCCTATTCATACGTGGGTAGAGACGTTGCACCTTCACAGCTGCCTAGCAAGCAAAAATCCAACACATGTAGCTTCTCTGCAACCTCCATATCCTCCTTAATAATCCCTTTCACTCCCTCATTGTCTAATGGTCCAACGGCCTCCCTGGCAGGTTTCCTGCTTCTGATGTATTGAAAGAAGTTTTCATTATTCCCCTTGATGCTTTTAGTTAAATGTTCCTCAAACTCTCTTTTTGCCTCCCTTATTGTCACCTTGCATTTCTTTTGCCAGAGTTTGTGTCCCCTTCTGTTCTCTTCATTTGGACAGGCCTTCCAATTTTGTAAGGAAGTCTTCTTACCTTTTATGGCTTCCTTGACGGTACCCGTTAGCCATGCTCATATTCAGTAGCGATATAGCAATGGAGTTTGGACTAGACAAGTGTGCTGCATTAATAATGAACAGAGGGAAAATAACAAAAACAGAAGGAATAGAACTACCCAATGGAAGCAACATTAAGAACCTGGAAGAGAAAGAACATTACAAATACTTGGGCATTCTCCAGGCTGATGATAACATTGAACACGCAGAAGTTAAAAGAAAAATTGGAAGTGAATACATCAGGAGAGTTAGAAATATCCTACAGTCCAAACTCAATGGTGGGAACACCATATACGCCATAAACACCTGGGCTATACCTGTTATCAGATACACTGCAGGAATAATAGACTGGACCCAGACAGAGCTAGAGACGCTAGATCGTAAGACCAGGAAAATCATGACCATCAATCATGCTCTGCACCCCCGCAGTGATGTCGATAGGCTATACCTCCCTCGCAGCTCAGGTGGAAGAGGAATGCTGCAAGTCCATCAAACAGTAGAGGAGGCGAAAAGAGGCCTTGAAGAATATATCAAGGACAATGAAGAAGATGCACTAAAAATGGTCAATAACGAGAAACTATTCAACACCAATGAAACAAAGCAGGCCTACAAGAAAGAACAAGTCAAGAACCGAGCAGAAAAATGGAAAAATAAGCCACTGCATGGTCAATACTTGCACAATATAAGCGGAAAATCAGACATCACTAAGACCTGGCAATGGCTTAAGAATGGTAACTTGAAGAAAGAAACAGAGGGTTTAATACTGGCTGCACAAGAACAGGCACTAAGAACAAATGCAATAAGAGCAAAAGTAGAAAAGTCAACAACAAACAGCAAGTGCCGCCTTTGTAAAGAAGCAGATGAAACAGTGGACTACCTAATCAGCTGTTGTCAAAAGATCGCATAGACTGACTACAAACAAAGGCATGACAAGGTAGCAGGGATGATACACTGGAACATCTGCAAAAAATACAAGCTACCTGTAGCCAAAAATTGGTGGGACCATCAAATTGAAAAAGAAGTAGAAAATGAAGATGCAAAAATATTATGGGACTTCCGACTACAAACAGACAAACATCTGCCACACAATACACCAGATATAACTGTAGTCGAGAAGAAAGAAAAACAAGTGAAAATAATCGACATAGCAATACCAGGGGATAGCAGAATAGAAGAAAAAGAAATAGAAAAAATCACAAAATACGAAGATCTACAAATTGAAATTGAAAGGCTGTGGCAGAAAAAGACCAAAATAATCCCAGTGGTAATTGGCACCCTAGGTGCAATTCCAAAACACTTTGAAGAGCATCTCAACACCATAGGGGCCACAGAAATCACCATCAGCCAATTACAAAAAGCAACTTTACTGGGAACAGCCTATATTTTGCGACAATATCTATAACCAACAGTATTGATGATAAAATTCAGCCATCCCAGGTCCTTGGGAAGGACTCGATGTCTGGATAAACAAACCAGTCAATAACACCTGTCTGACTGTATAAACAAGAAATAATAATAATAATTTACGCAGTCTATGTGTGGGTAATTGAAGTCACCCATTATTACTGCCCTGCCTCTCTTTGACGCCTCCCTGATTTCCTGCTGCAACTCCCAGTCACTGTCAGCACTTTGATCTGGAGGACTATAGCATGTGCCCCATAGCACAGTTCCTTTCAGGCCTTGTATTGTCAATCACAGGGTTTCTGTGGAGGACTCCAGTCCTCCTAGATTTTCTAGCTTGTTAGATTCTATCCTTTATACAATGCTACTCCACCTTGGAGTTGGAGTAGCAATAGCAATAGCAATAGCACTTACATTTATATACCGCTCTATAGCCAGAGCTCTCTAAGCGGTTTACAATGATTTTTAGCATATTGCCCCCAACATTCTGGGTACTCATTTTACCGACCTCGGAAGGATGGGAAACAATGGGGCCCCCTGAGCCCCTGGTGGCGCAGTGGTAAAAGTGCCGCCCTGTAACCAGAAGGTTACAAGTTCGATCATGACCAGAGTCAAGGTTGACTCCATCCTTCTGAGGTCAGTAAAATGAGTACCCAGAATGTTGGGGGCAATATGCTAAAAATCATTGTAAACCGCTTAGAGAGCTCCGGCTATAGAGCGGTATATAAATGTAAATGCTATTGCTATTGCTACTCCACCTCCAAGGCCCTCCTCCCTGTCCTTTCTATAGAGTTTATATCCAGGGAGAACAGTGTCCCACTGGTTCTCACTGTCCCACCATGTTTCTGTTATGCCCATTATATCTATTTCTGTGTTAGTAACCAAGCACTCCAGCTCACCCATCTTGGCTTGGAGGCTTCTGGCATTGGCATATAAGCACCTATATACTGAATCTCTTCCCCGGTGTCTGCTATCTTTCTTTTGACTCTCTGGCCAGCTGGCACAGCCTTCTGTCTGTTTTTTATGTGGTTCTGCTCTGTCCCCTTCTGTTTTATCTGAATCCTTTACACCCTCACACTTTGAAGGATGGCACTTGTAGAAATCCTGTTTTCAGTATCTGTGGGTATCAACTTCCAATATGTGGGTCACTGTCTCTTCTTTTTGTCCTCTCAGTCTAAGTACTGAAGAGAGAATACTTGCTAAGCTTGATAGCTTAGCAAGAGAATGCTTGTGCTTATGGTGGCACTCATAGTCAGTAGTCACATTTGGGTATCATTGCATAGGGCAGTACACAGTGTTACTATGTCTGCCACAATGTTTCTGCTGCAATTAATTATGAGGTTTTATTTTAAACTTAAAAAAAAAAAAACCCTTTAGTTCCAACAACTGTCATGGCTTCTCAGAAAAACATTGTTTACCTTCCTATAACGACTAGAGGTTTTCTACTTCTCACAATATCCCTATTCACACATTATGCACAAAACCCATACCATGAGTGTATCATATACCCAGCTACAGTTATTAACATGTTATGATGAACATAGACACAGCAGTACACTTCCTAACTGTAGCATACAAGGGACCTGTATTCAGGTTCACTTTTTAAATGCATGCAGGTACAGTCATTCACACAAAAGCATGTACGAGGTACAGGCACATGTACAACATAATGACTGAATGAGGCTTGCATAGTACTTTTCATCTTTCTTTTTTTTTTAACCTGCTGCTGACCACAGTTAGTGTAATGAAAGATCTTAGATGAAAGAAAAACCCTGGTTGATATGATGTTGAAACCATGGCTCAAATACTGAGTTTTCATTAATAGCCACATAATAAATGTGATAAGTATAAGAGTGTGATAAGTATAAAAGTTGATTAATGCTCTTCCATAGGTGTGTGTGTGTGTGTGTGTGTGTGTGTGTGTGTGTGATGGGGAGATCCAAGGGAATTCATAGTCTTCCATAATTCTTAAATGCCATGCATTAGCCAATGGGTATTGGTGAAGGAAGGGTAGATTAATAAGCCCTAATGATAGCAATTGCTAAGTAAATAAATTCTGCAGTAAAGGTGTCGTTGAGCAACACAGTTATTTAGTATCCCATCTAAAACAATGGTGGTTTGTATAAATTGGTCATAGACAAGTCACCAAGACATCTAACCTCTTGATCGTAAGGAATATGCTTTTAGCGCAGCAGAGAAATGCTAGGAGAGCTTTTGCACCATTTGCTTGCATTGTATCTAATGAAAGCCACCATAATTAATTCTTTATCTTGGTAAACCCCTAATTAACTCCCATGCTTTTAGTAAAATGAAACAACACAGCGATCTGCCACCAGTGAACAATGAGATAATGCTGATGTCACCAGCTAATGCTTCAAGCTGTAATGTCACACTTAAGGTGCCCATTGTTTCTCCAAGCAATGAAGATGTTCCTGGAACAGTCAGTGGCAATGTCACCCTCCCCAGGGCTGCTGCTGTAACCTTCAGTACAGAAGCACAAGGAAGAAGCAAAGGGACTTTTCATATATAGACAGAGACACAGGAAGCAACACACATAGGAACAGCTCTCCAGAATAAATGTGCAAGGTTCCGCTAACCCTGTTTGTTTGATCGTGTGTTGCTGCAGCATGGCTCCACACCGCAGCGACTCATGAGTAGCCTACAACAAGCCTCCCCGCGTCGGGGGGGGGCCTCCCCAAAATGCCCTGTACATTTGCACAGGGTCCGTGGCGAAGTCGTGACAGAGCCTGTATTCGTGTGGATGGCCAATCCGGCTACCCAGAGAGAGCTGCCTGCTCATCTGCGGCGTATGCAGGTCAAGACTGCTCTCCCCGCAGAATCCTCTTAGGCTCTCCATGAGCCGTATTGGCTTCTGAGGGAAGAAATCACATTCACAGAAAAAACAGATAAGGGTTGTTTGACTTTCCTTTCCAGCTCTCCTTGTGGCCATGCTTCCTTCCTGCTTCCTCATCAACTCAGTATTGAATTGCTGAGCAGTGAGGAGCACAACTCAAGGAAGGAGGACCAATCCCTGGGCTGGTTTAATCCTTTCCTTTCTCCGCAGCCATTGTCCTCCTGCCTGAAAAAAGATAAACAGCTTGCTGACCGTGATTGTGAGTCATGCAGTTGGAGAGGGGGGAGAGAGAGAGAGAGAGAGAGAGAGAGAAACACGTTGGGGGGCAATGTCATACCCTGGCTACAAGTCTGTAGAACCTTGTGGGGCCCTGTGACCCTCTGGGCCTGGGTGCAAATGCACCTCTTTGTCCAATGGACCTTACACCCTTGATTGGGAATCAATGTTGTAAAGCTATCAGGTCTCTGGATGAAAGATTGAAAAGACCAAGTCATTGGCAAGAGAGAGTATAGACTTTAATACTGATCTCATTGTAAAATAATTCCATATATGCTATATCACACAGTAAACTGCCAGGCTGCAGTTTTCTCTCTCTTAAAAATAGTTAAGCTTTAAGACTAAGGAGATTTATATCTCACTTTTCCATAAATATTGTCTAAATAGTTTACATAGAAAAAATAAATAAAGTTGCTTCCCTGTTTGCCACAGGTTCACAATCTAAAAGAAACATGAAGTAGATACTAGCAACCACTGATGCTGTGCTGAGGTTGGATGGGGCAGTTGCTCTCTCCCTGCTAAATACAAGAGAATCAACACTTTAAAAAGGTGCCTCTTTGCTCAGTTAGCAGAGCAATATTTAAGCAATATACAAGCTACTAGACAGTCTTCTTACCTAGATAACTGTATTTGAGAACACCCCCCTATATTACGGTGTAATATAGAATGCCTAATTTCCCATTTCTGCCTTTTAGACATTTTTGCAGGAGGTAACTTCTTCAGGGCAGAGACTAGGCTTGGTCACATTATCCTAAACAGGGTCAGAGGAATGCCCAGCTAGGGTAGGAGAGCCATACACACTCCCAATCGGCAGTTGTATGAACTCAAACGACAAGGTATGAGGAGGAAAGAGTGACTCTGTGGGACGCAGAAAATGGGGTTGACAGCCTTTTGTCCATTTTTTGTAAAATGCTGGGGGCAGAAGGTGGATAGAGCATGCCCACCCTACCCACCTCCTGCCTCCCACATGTTCGCTCTCATCTCCTCCTACCTTGTTTGGGTTCTTATGACAGCTAATCAGGAGTGTGCATGGCTCTCCTACCCTGGCTGGGCACTCCTAGGACCTGGTTTAGGATAGTGTGAACAAGTCTGTGTCTAAAATAATAGTGCCATATGCTCTGCTACAACAGGTAGATTGTAACATCCATTTTAGGGGTGTGCACGAAATTGATTTTGCTTTTTTTTTTTTTTTAGCTCAAAACAAAATGCAGATGGTCTAAATATTTTGTCAAAACAGTGGTTGACCCCGGTTGTTTCGATGAAACAAACTCAAAACATTTTGAGTATTTTGGCCATAGGCAACAATGGGAGTACTTGAAATACCCATTGTCCCCCACAGGTAGCTTCTAGGGACACCAAAGTGAGTTGTGTGGTAGGGCATGAGGCCTACCACCCAACCCACAAAAGAAATGGGCAAGCAGGCAGTTTTAAACAGATTTTTAACCTTTCTCCAAAAACCCCATAGGATCTACCCATGGGGAACAATGGGGTGTTTTGAGATTCCCCTTTGTTCCCTAGGGGTGGAACAAGCTGCACTCACAGAGTGCATGCACACAAGTTTTGCATTGCAATTTGCAACCCTGCCTTGAAAAACAGCGCAGAAGCACAAAGTGAAAGAGAATCTGACCCTCCCAACACAGAACAGGCATTTCAAACACAGTCCAAAAAAAGAATCACTGACCCAGAGTCTACTGCCAGCTACAGTGCGGGCAGTGCAGTAACAACCTTAGCACAAGTTGCTCTCACACACACAATTATGACTCCATACACCAAGCATTGCAACAACTGCCACAGCAGCACCCTTAGCAACAAGCATAGCTGTAAGCTCGGTTAGGACAACTAAGCCACATTCTTTGACTGAGTACATCTTGCAATGCAGATTGCAGAGCAGCACAGTGAGTGAAGCACAAGCTAGTCTCATGGCTAGACATGGAGCTCATCACAGCAATCACCAAAAAATATCACACACACACACTGCTGCCACTGTCCATTTCTCACCACAACACTATCTCACAAAAACAAACAAGCCACAAGTCAAGGAAAGCAGGCACCCAAGTTCTGCCTTTGTAAATCTTGATATCCGGCAAAACCAGATAGTTATTGCAGCAATAGCACAGCATATTATACTCAGTACTGAGAAAATAAAAGCACAAAATCAAACCTACCTTTCTCCTCTCCTGATGTATCCTTTTCAAGAGAAGCACACTATAAGGGCTCTGTCTGCCTCTCAGTCCCTTTGAACAAATTCTGAAATTTCCTCCTTTTGTGTTCCCTCTCCAGCCAATGGAGGAGTTGCCTATGACAACACTTGATTTGTATGATGACAAGCCAACCAAGAAGCAAGGAGATATCACAAGTCAATTGGAAGCCAACGCCAGAAAACCAATCAGCAAGCAGAAAACTGGCCTCCAAAATGGCGCTTGAAATGTCAAAACATTTTGATCAAATGCCAGATTGGCTTTTTAAAAGCCAAATTTGGGGTTATGGCTCATTTGACCCACGAGTATACCCCTCAGATTCTGGCAACTGTGGATTCAAAGGGCGTTTTCTTTTGAGCTTGAAACACTCAAAATGGCGTGTTTCGAGGAGAAACATTGACGTCAAAACGTTTTGCATATCCCTAATCCGTTTGAATGAGTCTTAAACCTCAGCTTGCTTTGAGACATGTAACATTTCAGAGTTGCCAGCAACAGCAATTTCATTCTATCCCCTTCAATGTGAGCTGCTGCTGACATTCCCTTTGAAATTGATGTAGCATAGCCTGGAGATATTCTTCAGAGAAGAAACAGGATTTTTGAAGTGATTTTTTTCCCCCCAATTGTGAGCCAGATTAGAAATTCAACTCTCTTCTTGCCCACTATAGCTGGTGCCACTTGCAGCATGTCTGCTAGCAATCCTGGGGCTTTTGTTTTGAAGATGATGCCTGTTCCTTAGTGCCTCTTGCTAGTATAAAACTGAGACTGCAGTGTTTTCTAAGACCCAGAGCATGCTGAAATTTCCAGAACCCCTCAAGTGAGGAGGCTTTCTTTGTTCATGTACCTTTCTGCTCAGATGCTGGACTTTTTGCTGGTGCTTCCCATTTGGCAAAAGATGTAGCAACAATGTAGCCTTGGGCATCTAGACTTTCCTGGAACACACCTGATCTTTCCTCTTAGGTTGCTAGAAGCACAGATTTATAAAAAGGGAAACATGCAAACGGATGTTTGCTCAAAAGCCGTCTTGATCTTTGTGCTATGAGTTGGCATCCACACCAGCATATGTGTGTGTGTGTGTGTGTGTGTGGTGAACAAGCGTGTTTATGTGGTCAGGTTTCTTGTCTCACTGATCTTTTAAAGTGTGCCATCGAGTCGGTGTCGACTCCTGGTGACTTCAGAGCCCTGTGGTTGTCTTTGGTAGAATACAAGAGGGGTTTACCATTGCCATCTTCTGTGCAGTATGAGATGTTGCCCTTCAGCATCTTCCTATATTGCTGCTGCCCGATATAGGTGTTTCCGATAGTCTGGAGAACATACCAGCAGGGATTCGAACCAGCAGCAACCTCATGCTTGCTAGTCAAGTCATTTCCCCACTGCACCATTAGGTGGCTCACTGATCTTTTACTCTATTCTAAACTCTGAACACCCTCACCTACTCTTCTTGTGTGCAAAAGGAACAGGCAGGCAGCACAGCTAATAGAGACCACAACAGCACAAAATATTCAAGATGTCTAAGATAACAAAGCCATTGAACTACATGTCTGAGAACACAAGAACTGCCTTCTTTGATCAGATGAAGGCCCATGTAGCTTTACATTCTGTTTCCAACAGTGACCAGTAAGATGCCTATGGGAAACTTGCAGGCAGGGCATGAAGTTCTCCAAATGTGTGAATTCCAAAGGTGTGGGCAGAGTTCAGTATCATATGTCTCCCTGCTACTCAAAGAAGACAGATGTCAGGAATGAAGAAAATGGAAAGGCAGAGGAAGGACATTAGAGAAATGAACCCTAAAAAGCTGTTCAGCAACAGAGGCGTAACTATGGGGGGGGCAGGGGGGCACGTGCTCCGGGCACCATCTTTTCTGGTCACATGGGGGGGCGCCGCCATGACAAATTTTTATTTTTATTTTTATTTTTTGTTAATACAAATGTTTCCTGCTCAGTGCAGCAGCGCTGCAGCAGTCAAGGGAGCACGTCAGCACCCCCTCCCCCACGAGCAGTCCCTTCCGCGCCGCCCGCGCCCCCCCAT
Source organism: Hemicordylus capensis (assembly GCF_027244095.1). Lineage (NCBI taxonomy): Eukaryota > Metazoa > Chordata > Lepidosauria > Squamata > Cordylidae > Hemicordylus > Hemicordylus capensis. Next base: position 297,046,368 of record NC_069659.1, on the reverse strand, counting down.
TGCTTTGCTGGCGCCTGGCGGCCAGTCAGTGGCCTGGCATGGCAGCGGCAGCGGGCGCTTGTGAGGAAAAACCTAAGTATAATGTAGTATGTTGGGGGCGCGGGGGGGGCATTTCAGTGCTTGCCCCAGGCGCCGTTTTCCCTAGTTACGCCTCTGTTCAGCAAACATTTACGTTAGGAATTCAGAAGCTTGAGTATTGTCTGAATCCACCTGGACAATTTTGTTCTTGGTTTCTCTGTCAGATGTGCAGATCCTGTCCCTCCCTCACCAGCACTTGAGGAGTTCCTCCCTCATTTTACTGAACTTCCCCCAGCAAACCTAAGAACCTATACTCCAACCCTTCCTCTTCCAACCAAAGTGTATTCTCCCCTCCACCCCCAATTTAAGTGAGGAATTGCTCCTCAAGCTTTTCCTGTGTGCACCCCTGCTCTCACTGGGGATGCAGGCTCAGAATCAATACCTGTCCCAAGGTGGGGGGTCTGTGGTGTTTTGGGGATTATACTGGGAATGTAAGCATGCTGTTCGAGCTTGTGCTTTGTCTGCTTAGAGCACCATCAAGAAATTCTCCATCCTGAAAGTTTGCGCCAATTCAAACTATCAGTTGGCCCAAGAAAAGATAGTCCTATGAAATAGCAAGTAATTTGCTGTCTGACCATTCCTTTGTGAGTTAATCACTGATTGATGGGTGAACAGGGCCAGAGGATGTTTCTTGAATGACTGGTAGCAGCGATATCCATCCCCACCATGGCTGGAATAATTTTGCTTCTAGTCTAATGAACTGGGGAGAAGGCAGCAATGCAAAGCTGGAGAAGCAGGTAGGAGTGTAGACTTGATGGTATATCGAGCAGTCCTACATGCCCTTCTGTTCCTGTCACTTCTAGAATCATACCTGGCTTGAGCCCTATCCCATCATCCTGGCGTACTGCCAATCAAGACTGGATAGGGACTGAAAGATTGTTGTCAGAAGACAGCAGGATCTTGCAGCGCAGCTAAAACCAAAGTATAAACTATGCTCTGATTGACCAGGACACATACATATACAAAAATAGCTTTTTGTCCTGTGGCAGTGGCACTAGAATTATCTTTAACATTTTGATAAATTATTGGTACCTTAGACCAATGGAAACACAATGAGACTGTTCTCACACACAGCCTAACGCAGGCTAGGGATGCCCAGCCCGGGTTAGGCTGCATATAAGAACTGCTGGGATTGGGCCCAATCCTGGCGGTGCTTAGGCAGCAAACCAGCCAAAGAAGCGCGACAGTTAGCCAAGGTTAAGTGGCCGCTTGTGAGGTTAAGGCCACGCTCTGCTTGCAGCTGGGGCCAAGACATTGTGGGGCTCCCGGCCAGTGCTGGAGGGGGATCCCTACAATGCACCGCACACTGCCAGAGGCAGCAGCAGGGTCATCTGTGGGGAAGGTAAGGTCCTGTGGCTTTCCCTGCTGCCCACCCTCAAGCCCTCATGGGATCATGAGAAAGGGCTCAATGAATACAAATATTTACTGTCTTCTCTGTCTATTGTGAAACTATGAGTGAGCTCAGGCTAAAAATGGAACAATTTAGCATATAAATAGACAAACAAAACTCTGACATCATACTTCTGTACAGCAGCCATATTGTCTCCAGTTCATTAGGTTTGAGAATACATTTCATCATTCAAGGGCAGTGGAAACCTATTACTGAATGTCATGTCATATAGGTAGGATTAACAGAACTACTGTGGATAAAATAACACTACATCACCTCCTAGGATGCTGGGAATATGCCTTCATTCCTTAGTTAATAAAGATGTGGGACTGTCAGAGGCTAAAGTATCATACTGAGCGATGTCAGCGCAACCTGATGAATTAGAGCACAGCAAATTATCACGACTTGGATCTCATACACCTACACGTTTTCAAGGACCAGCAGCAGAAACAGATCTCATTAAAACAAACAGTTAGGTTGATTAATGTTGTATCTATTGTTGTTTCGTTTCAAGAAGAGATTGAAGCAAACCCAGCTTGGTTGCACAAATATCTAGTTGTTTGTGTGGCAATATTTTAAGGGATCGTAAGGAAGTATTGCACGAGAGACAGTTTCTGGGGCATCTATGGAAGGTTAGTCTGAATTTTGTATTGTAATAAAATTTGGGCCCAAAATATAATATTTGGAGGCTTGCCCCCCCCAACTGAAAATGAGGATTACACTGAAAGTTACACATGGCATGTGATCATTTACCACACAGCCCCAAAACATGAAGTCTCCTTTTTTTAAAAAAAAAAGTAGCAACACAGAATAAAGCAACATGTAAGAGAATACTCAGGCCACTTCCACAAGGCAATAAAGTATGGGATAATCAAAGTTTCTGGGCAAACTCCAAGTGCAATCTTATTCCCCATATACATGCTGTTTTAGGCTCCCACACTACTTCCTAGCATGATCTTACCCTGTATACACATTGTGTAGGGACCCCGTGTGATTTTGGCAGAATACTTAAGCATCTGATGCTGAGAAGAACCCACACCTTTTCAATACCACTTTTGCAGCAAGTGGGGGTGCAGCAAGAAGTGCAGCAAGGTCTTCTTAGAATGAAAGAATTGTCTGGTAGGTGACGCTGAAGAAATCATTCAGGGTCCCTGCTCAGCATGTGCACAGAGGGTAATATCTTGCTAGGAAGTAGCACAGAAGCCTGCAGCACTATGTGTATGGGGAATAGGATAGTGCTTTGAACTTGTGAGAAACATTTGAATATTCTACACTTTATTGCCATATGGAAGTGGCCTGTGATGAAACACATCTTAGCTCAAGAATGCCTGACACTTCCACTCCACCCTGAGTGCTCTGAATGGGAGACATTCCTCCCTTTTGTTACTGAATGAGGGCAATCCTTGCTTTTGTCATTGAAGGGAAGGGGCCATCTAGCTACAGGCTGAAACCCTTTTTCACAATAGGTAACTAGCTCAAACCACATCTAGCTCTAGATATGTAAGTTCAGGCCCATTCAAGAGGTGGATCCTCCAGTTTGGAGGGAAATCCTCAACCCTGGATTGGGTAAGACCAGCATTACATCATAGATGTGTTCATTCTTTTCATTGGATCCCAGAGCTATCTATTTTTGGAAGAGTGGGAAAGCCTTTCCCCTCTTCAATCACTATAAAATAGGGGCCAAGAACTGCACCATTTTGTCACCAGAACAATCATGAGTTGTCAGTCACCAGGCACCATGTCAACAGCTGCTACTAGTGCCCAGAAAGGGAGAAGCTGTAAAGATTAGTGCTCTCTCAGCCAAGGACCAGCCTAAAGCTGGACTAAGGTAAAACTCAGTGCTAGCTAGTTAGTTAATGTTTTTGTATTTTCTTTTGAATTCCTTTTAGGGGTGTGCACAGAACCGGCTGGCCCTGTTCGGTTCGAGTGCAAACTGCACTCGAACCTGACCAGACCAGTTTGGTCCAGCCCCCCTTTGAACCCACCCAGTTCTGTTTGGGCTGGGGGATGGGTGTTCACGAAGATTTTTTTTTAATTTAAAAAAACAACTGTACCTCTAGCTTTGGGGGGCTTCCTAAAGGCCGTGGTGTGTGTGTCCGTGAAGGCTCCCTCCCCCCACTGGCCTCGGTAATCACCGCTGCGGCCTGTCTGACCTCACTTTGTGGCTCGTTCAGGCCTCCATATACCTGTGCAGCGGCATTTTTAAAAAATGACTGCCGCTCATGTGCAAATGGCCTCTGTGAGGCCTGGAATGGCCCAGGGCCTCACAGAGGCCATTTGCACATGCGTGGTGACCATTTTTTAAAATGGCCACCGCGCAGGTAAAAGGGCCACAAAGTGCAGCCAGATGGGCCACAGTGGTGATTCCCGAGGCCGGCGAGAGGAAGGGGAACCTTTGTGGACCCCGCACAGCCTTTAGGAAGCTCCCTGAAGGGGCTAGAGGTACAGAATTTTTTTGAATTAAAAAAAATTTCACAAACTGGAGGGGGGTTTAGTCCCAGTCCAGATGGAACTGGGGGGGGGGTCTGTTCAACCATGAACCCCTGAACCATTTAACCAAACCCCCAAACTGCTTCGCACATCCGTAATTCCTGTTGCCTTTCTTTACTTCCAGTTTCCCCAATTGCTTATTCTGGGTACAATCCTTGTTTCTTAATACATTTCATATACTTAGAAGTGGCTTCAGTCTGGTTCAAATGGTTCTGGAGGGTTACTTGCAAAACTCTTCCCCATGTGCCTCATAAGATCATGCACTACTGCTGAGCTGTTTTTAGAATAATATATTGAGGCTATTCACACAATGGGGTGAAATCGGGCTAGGGGAGGCCGATCGAGCCCGGTGGTTTCTAGGGGGGTAACTCGCCTAACTACCCCTGCTCTAAAACCAGGTTTGCGGAGCAAGCACTCTGCAAACCTGGTTTTAAAGATTCTGAGTAGCTGTGACGCAGCTCTGCACTGCGGTTACTCATGAGTAGACCCCTGCAGGGGAGGCAAAAAGCCGCTTCCCGGATCCGGGGGTCTCCCCTGTATGCCCTGCACACTCGCACAGGGCATACTGGAGCTTCTGGGGGCCACACGGCCCCCGAGCTCCCCAGCTCCCGCCAGCTTCGTCATGGAACTGGCAATCGTGTGGGTGGCCGATCCGGCCGCCCAGGGCTCCCTCCCCACACACTCTCCAAAACCAGGTCTCACTGATCGTGAGACCCGGCTCATTGTTGTCTAGAGCTGGGTTGTGTGGACTCCAACTGTACAGTGCCTGCAAGTCCCAAGCCAGACAGTTCTAGGTTGTTGAAGCCATGTCTAATCCTAGTCAGTGGCTTCAGATCAGTCTTCAGCTGGTGGCAGCCTACCTCAAAGGAGTGGAGTGCTTCAAGACTGGGATCAGAGCAATCTCTCTACTGAGGGTAGATCCCAGGAAAGCACAGAGTAACCCCCGGCTCATCACATGGCCTCATTTGATTTAAGCATTAAGGAAAGTGAGTTGGATAAAGCAGCCATAAGTCAAGGGATCTATGTGCTACTAAAATGTGTTTGTTCCAAAATATAAAAATTCACCTTCCTAACACAGTCAGACTAGTAACTGGGAGTTATTCAGACATGGCTTCATGCCCTGGGTTATTGGAAGGGTGAATCTGCTTTGCAGCAGATTCAGAGCCGTTTAATTCGCGGCACTAAATGGACCATTCACATTTCCTCAACTCCTCTTCACATTCCTGTGGATCTTTCTCTGTGTGCATTCCCATAGCTTACTCCGGGTTTTTTCTCCCACCGATCACATCCCAGAGGAGGCGCGCGATGCCTCCTTTCATTATTACTCTTTTTTTAGTTTGACAGCCAGCCAGATTTCTGCACAACTGACTAGCCAAAACAACAGAATTCTTAACCTGAACCTGCTGAATCTGACCCAAATATTTGCTGATTTTTATAATGAACTTGCCTTTGTGACTGCCTTCATCACCTCATGTTTTCCCCCACCCCACCCCAGACCATTTAAGAGGCAGGAAATTTTAAAGTAGAAATCATTGCTTTCTTTCTGTGATGGAGAAAAATGCAGTCTCACAGAATCAGCTCAGACACAAAGGGCTCAGGTTACATTGAACCTGTACTCTCCATTGTTAAGCTTCCAACAACGTCTGCATATGTTAAGCCTACCTAGGTTCCTACAGTAACCCGGCTTCAATAAGAGGAAGCCGAACTTGAAAGCATAGGAGGACCCACATTTTGCATGTGCTTGTGTTTAACTCAGGAATTTCTCCCTCCCCTTCCCTTCTGGACTCCCTCCACAGAATCCCACCAATCTGCCACAACCCACCCCCCCACGCTCGCAAATGCAAATCATTCAAAGAGCAGGCCAGACTGAGCTGTCAAACTCTCCTTCCTGACACTTGTCCCGGAAATCCACCCAGCAAACATTTTAAACAATGGAAGTGTGAGTTTGGGGGGGAAAGCCGGGTGTGTGTGTGCGGGGAGCAAAAAAGAAAAAAAAGCATTATCAGCAATGGCCCCTCCACACACCACAGATAAGCACCAGGGCATACTTGAAATCTTGGGTCCCCGCCACCTGCAAAAAACCCCCACTGAAAAAAGAGGGTTAAAAAAAAAATGCTGCACATAATTTGGGCTAAACCAGAACGTGCAGCCATGATTTGGGGGAAAACTTGAGTCATGTCTGAACTGGTCCCTGATAGCCTACAGCAACTTTGGAGTAAATCCAGCTGATATGTGGACTGGCACCCTCCAATCCGGAGGAGATTCTAACTAACAGTCGTGTGTAAAAGCTCCTGGCAAGCTGTAAAGTTTGTCAGTTCTTTGTATAGACGTAGTTGCACATATCGTATGAATAAGATATGGATACATATTCTGTGAAATTTAAATACAACAATAAACTTGAACAAGATTACTCACAGATAATGACTGAAGTAGTAACTGTCTTTAGGAGTAAAAGATTTTGAGGCAGTTCTCAAACCCCTGCTAACTTGGCAAAGAGGCCCCTTTTAATGTGCTGATTCTCTTTTATTTAGCAGGGGGAGAGTAATTGGCCCTTTCCACCCCCAGCACAGTACCTCCAGTGACGGTTGCTGGTGTCTATCTTATATTTCTTTTTAGTTTGTGAGTCCCTTGGGGACAGGGATCCATCTTATTTATGTATTATTTCTCTGTGTAAACCACCCTGAGCCATATTTGGAAGGGCGGTATAGAAATTGAATGAATAAATAAATAAATATGCAGCCAAGCCCAGGCTTGGCTGCGTGTGAGAACCGCCAGCAGCTGAGTGGCTGCCGGCAGTACCTTGGCATCAAACCCGCCAAAGAGGCTCGCCTGTTAGCCAGGGTTAAGGGCATGAGTGCACCCTTAGCCCAGGCTAAGTGCTCATGTGTCGGCACTTCATGGCACCAACACAGGAGCAGCCTCCCGGTCAGCATCCACATGATCTCCAAAATGCACAGTGCACTAGCATTATGGGATTTCTGGTGGCAGAGGTGATGTGTCCCAGTCCCCAACCTTCCACGCTGCCAGGGAAGCCCGGTGTCCATCTGGACATGCAATCTGCACACCCACCCAATGATTGTCTGCGGGGGAGGTAAGTTTCAGCAGCCTTCCTCCCTGCGCACCTGGTAGCCTTTCTTCTCACTGATTGTGAGGAAGGGCTCCTCCAGATTGTGAGAAAGGGCTCCTCCTCCATATTAAAGCTTTGAAATGAAGTGTGTCAGAAAGCAAAGTTAGCAGAGACTTAAAAATCTGACTTAAAAATCTTCCAAAACCGTATTAGTTAACTATACACCTTACTAAGCACAGAACAGCTGATAATGTTTGCCCTGAGTGCTTGAGCAAAGTTGTGCAGGTATAGTTGTCATCTGATTATCAATAAGCAAGTAATTTCAGAGTGATATCAGCAAGTTACCTCGGAGCAGGCTTGTGTTTGCCAAGGGGGTGGCTAACATGCACTATTTTAGTGCTGTCTGAAAATGGACCTAGACCCTTCCTTGTAGCCAGGATTCTCAAAACCTATCCGTGAGTCTTCCCAAATCAAGGGCCGCAGGGAATTTTCAAGCTTTGAACAAGAAAAAAAGACAAGATAATTTGCCCGGCATTTCTTATGCTTAGCCTTGGCTGCAAGTAGATAACAAGAGAAGAAGGGAGAGAAAAAGAATCGGGCTGCCTGGCCTTGGATTTTTAACAAACAAATCAAAGATTGTAGCTTCATTGACGATTTGTGGGCTCATTATGAGGTTTATTTAACTAAAAATGTTTGTGGGTGAATGCCTTCCATATAACCTTTATAAAATTAAAGTTTTATAACTGTGAGGCACAGAACACGTACCTCAAGGAAGTGTAATGTGAGTTCATTCTTAGATACCAGTCCACTTTGCCACAGTCTTTGGAGTTCATTTAGTCCTCATGAGAGCCCAAAAGTGGTTTAAAGCAACTTCTAGTTTTCTTCCTTTACTTCTTGGGCCTTGAGAAGGTCATGATCCCAGCTGCAGCCCTACTTTCATTCAATGCAGGGACAGGTGAGGGACAATGTTATACCCCCTCATCTGTGGGTGGCTGAACCTGTGGTGGTGCCGAGGTGGTGCCACCTACAACCTTCTGAACCCCTCCTCATACCCTGCACCTTAGGCAACTGCCTCACCCTGCCTCATGAAAGGACTGCCCATAATTTATGGATGGAGATTATCATGGAGAGTGGCTTGGCATTGTCTCATCAGTCCCTCAGAGCTACAGGGTGCTCCACTACCCATAAGAGGTCAAAATGAAAGACATTGGGAGTTATTTATTCTGCAAAAGGAAAGAAGCAGAGAAATGGTATTGCTGCAAATTCAGAAGGGCAAATTATAAAAGAGAGAGAGAGAGAGAAGTGACACATGTAGAAAGGACTATTTTTAAACAGCAAAGAGCACAGTTATTTATTTGCTGTGCAATTATCATTCACCAACTGCTCCCTTTTAAGGTAATTTCATTTGAGGTTTAATGTCCAGCTTACTAATTACTATATTCGTATCAGTGCTACATATATTATATTTTAATCTGAGGTATACTGGAAGGTTAACATTTTAAAGGGCAGCACTAAAAAGGAGTTCCTTACATTAATGTGGGGGCAATATTGTAACATTTAGCTGCAATGGTACGGCCAATGTTATTTATGTATTTATTCCTGAGGTAACAGGAGACAGGAAGACTAATATATTGCATGTAATGAAACCTTGAATGTGTGCAGAAGACACGTACTGTTGCCTTAGGAATGTACTCTCTAGATTCACCGTCATTGGTGTACTGGGAGGGTCTGTACATTGGCTGGCATGATGAAGAAAATTACTCAAAGTAGTTCAACTGAAATTAAAAGGACACATTAAGCAGCACTTTCTAATTCCAATGGGTCTACTATGAGTACTTTTTCTCATCATGTCAGCCATAAGTTCCAAATGACTTCTGATCATTGCTCTACAATTCAGAAAAAGATTAAATCTCAAGTGGCTTTTTTACAAAACATATTCACAGGGTTTCTTAAAAATAAAAAAAAGTAATTTCACAAAGAATGCAAGCAAATGATAATTACTCAAGGGGTGGAAATATTGCAAATCTGTTTATTGAAAAGTGCTGTGAAAATTTGAGGTTTTTAGGATAAAAGATATTATGCAGAGCAAATGAAGCCCTAGTTTAAACTTGGTAGTAACGCATATACTTTGCTTGTCGAGGTTCCAAGTTCAATCCCTTGCATTTCCAGCTAAATAATCGAAATGTTCAGGGCTGGGAAAGCAAGACCCTAGAGAGCAGCTGCTTATCAGGGTAGACTGACATGGCAGAAGGCAGTTCCAGATATGTGTTTAGCTCTATTGTAACCATCTCAGAGCCTCTGGGTTTGAGTAGGCTAAAATCCAAAGAAATAACTAAATATATTATTATGTGAGCACAGTCTGTAAATGGGGGGGGGGATCCAAAAAGGAAGTGTTTTTGTAAAAATCAGGGAAGGATACATTTCTCTTACTGATGTCTATAGGGGAGTCTTGAATTTCAAGACTCTTCCCAAAGTCCAGCTCTGCACTATCCCTCCATTAAGCAGGCATCAAGCTGCTGTGGGATTTATTTGGACAACTGAAGATATTTTTAAAGGTTTTTTTTAGATCTTGGTTATATTCTAAAACCTCACCTGCAGTGCTCAATCAGTTCCTGCCCCCCTCCACCCCTAGGTGTGGGTATCAGCACTGCATTTAATGGCCTGCAATGAATATTCATAGCAAATAATCTGCATACATTGTTCATGCAGCCTTATTTAAGTTACTTCATGCTTCCTAAAGGAACTGGAGCAAAACAGCCTCCGGCAGACTTTGCCCTCATGGCACACATGATTAAATTCTGAGTGAAAGTTGACAGCATTGTGCATAAATTTAGCATGGATAAATAAAAGCAAGAAGGTAAAGAGAAGCTTTCCTGGACTCTGTGAGATGGGGCAGATGTTGGTTTTTAAAGTGCCCAAGCTGACAAATTACATGTAAAGTCATTTTTTATTGTATTGTATTCTTCAAATTAGGAAAGCAAGATGTTTAAAAAGAAAATGCTTAAAGTAAGGTTTTGCAATAGTCACATTATCCTGTGGAAAGTTACCTCTTAATTCAGGGGTTCTCAAACTTGGGTCTCCAGATGTTGTTGGATTACAGCTCCCATCATCCCCAGCCACAGTGGCGGGCCATTGTGGCTGGGGATGATCGGAGTTGTTGTAGTCCAACAACTCTTGGGGACCCCAGTCTGAGAACCCTTGCCTTAGTTTATTATTTATCCATCATATTTCTATGCTGCCCTTCTTCCAAGGAGTGCATACCTGGAGTTATCCTATTTCATCCTCCTTACAACAACCATGTATTAGGTTTGGCTCATACAAAGAGGCTATTCTCACAAGTGCTGGAAACCAACCAACCAACCAACCAACCACTGGAAAGCGAGCTAAGGTGGCCCAACCCTCAGCGAACCCATTGGCTAGCCCGCTTAACTCCCCCTCCCCTAAAACGAGCTTAGTGCATCATGACTCGCCATGGTGTGGCTCCGTGCCACAGCAATTCACAAGTAGACCCGCAACCAGGAGGCTGCAGCAAGCCTCCTGGCCTCAGGGGTCTCCCCAGAACTTCCTCCCCACCACCCCTACCAGCTCCATAGCGGAGCCGGTAATTGTGTGGGTGGTCAATCCAGCTGCCCAGGGTGGGCTCCATGCTCATCTGCAGGGGGAGTGGGTCAAGCCCGTTCTCCCCGCAGAAGCCCTGCAGGCACTCCACACTGCTCATGTGGAAAGCCTCAAAATGACATATTCAAAGCTACTCAGTGGTCTTCATGGCTGAACACAGACTTGAGCTTGTGTCTGAGTCAAGTGCTACAGCTGCCTGGCTCACCAGTATTGGCACAGCAATACATAATGGTTTCACATAATCCTGCATTCAGTGCTATTATTCCTTACTAGTTTTTTGGTGAGTTTTCTGTACCAGACTGACTGAGGCCTTAATACTCATTAAGGAGAATAGCAAAATGAAGTAAACTGAAATAGCCTTAGTAGCCACTTTAGGTTAGTTTTTTGCATTTCCCCCTTTTCCTTTAGCATCATAGTGTGTGAATACTGATAGATGGTAATGCTTATGAGTGATAACTAATTCTGTACTCCTGGATGTTCAAAGAGAATTTCCCCTAGATGGTCATATGTGAACATGGCCCAAATAGGGTACCACATTCTCCTCCTCCTCAATTTCCTTTTATCTTGTAGAATCTAAGGCTTAAAACTGACAGCCAACCTACAAACATACAACTGAAATTTTTTATTCACACATTGATAGTACTGACATCCTTCTTCCCTGCATAAGGCACTCTCCTGCAGAGGCATTTGACTGAGACTGCTTATGCTTTGAAGCAAAGAGCATTTTGCATACCTGTCAAAACCAGGGTTGCCACCAGGATGGTTTTCAGACTGATCACCCATCTGGGGTTTCTCACTCCTGACCAAGCCTTCCGTTTTGCTTTTACTTCAGCTGTAATACTAGTAAAATGGGCAATTTTAAAAGTTCATATCTCCATTTAAATGCATCGAGATACACAGGAGAAATAGCTTTTCTTCACCTCTGGGAGTGCAATGAGACTGCATTCTGATAATATCAACATTGTTGCTATACTTGGAAATGAGGTTTCTGCTTAAAATAAATAAATAAATCCCGACGTTTATTCACTTCCCCGGTGTTGACAGGAGAAAGGCCATAGCAGCCTGAGAAAATCCATAGGCCAGTATAGATATTTACACTCCTAGCTCCTTTCAGCCAAGTGCTGAAGTCAGACAAATGACTCGGATTCATTCCAGATACAGTTGCTCACCCTGGGATTAGCACGAAGCTGGGTTCAAACACACAGTGGAGCGTTACCATGCCCTTTCCTCTTTTACTGCTCTAGCAGCCGTAAGCAGTCATGGCTACATTTTAAAACACTGCTTTTGCTTTGCTAATAGCTCTAAAAATCTCTCCTCCACTTTTATAGCTAGCCAGCTGATTCAAAATAGAAACTCTCTATCACATACTTTGCCCTGTGTTACAGGGTGTTTTTTCCCTCCTTTATGCAAAAGACAGATTGACAAAAGTAAATAAAACTATTAAAAGGTATGTGGAACCATGTGGAGAAATTAGAAACAATCTCCAAAGATTACTCTGGTAAAAGGAAAGTGTACTCATAGTTGAAAGGTGAAAACCCATGTTCACTTTAATGGTGCTTCTATGCACAGAATTAGGATGGCTAAACAATTCCCTCCTCTCACACAAATCTGCCTGTATTCAAAGGTTGTCCTCAGAGGCCTGTTCTGAGCATCCCTCCCTCAAACATCTCAGGCGCAGCGTTGCAAAGAGAAGGAAAGCTTGAGGAGCAACTCACTTAATGGGGGGGGGGGAGAGAAGACACTCTTGGGGGATGTATGAGTTATTCAGTAAAATGAGGGAGGTGGAACTCTTCAAATGCTTAGGGGGAGATCTGCATCCCTGCTCAGATGTGGCAGGAGGTGACCAAAAATGTGTAGTCCTGACTTTTGAATTTCTTCCCCAAAGAAATTCACCTATCATCATCTATGTATTCCTTTTTTGCATCATCTGGAAACATTTTGATTTGCTTAGGCATTTTAGCTCTTGTTTGTTTTGTACTGAAATTGTGTCTGCTTCTCTGTGTTTCTTTTATATTGGATATCATTCATATATATATATATATATATATAGAGAGAGAGAGAGAGAGAGAGAGAGAGAGAGAGAGAGAGAGAGAGAATACTATTTCCTTTCAATCTTCATAGCCTTATCCTAATAGTATATTACAAGATTAATACTTGATTAGTCTATCTGTCTATCTATAATATTTGTTTACATTTTAAAAGAATTTTATTGTACAGTGATCTGGGAGCCTCAGCTGAAGAACAGTCAATAACTGATGAATTAATTAACACAGCAGCAGAAACTTGGTGCTCCTGCAGATCAGCCTGTTCATAGTTTATTCTAATTTTTTATTCCTAGTACCAAGCATGCGTGGAGGCCATGTGTGTGCCAGCATGGTGCAGAGGCAGCTGGGAGACGTCCCACTGGCACATGGACATAGCTGGGGGAAGCGCTGGGATTACAGTAATGGTGGTGACTGGAGGAGGAGCAGGTCCATCTCCTCCACTTTAAAGGGGCTGTATGAGCCCTCATTTTTAAAAGAATGTGCCTTTGATTTGGACACCTGAATTATGTTTTGGCACATTCCTAGATGACAACAGAAGGGGAAATGAGGTGTTTTTGTTTTTTTAAAAAATTGTATTGTTCTGTACTGCTATGTAATGGTTGCATACATATATGGCCCTGTTCAGATGTAACACAGAACAGCGGGTCCAATGGACCCATGGTTCCGCATCCCTCCCCCCACTCTTCTGTCTGCATTCATACATTGGGGAGAGCTGCCTCTCTGCAGTCAACAAGACTGCAGAGAGGTGGGGAAGCTGGCTGTACGGGCTTCCTTTTTGACAGAAGGACATCCGGAGGATTTATCGGGCCGGAGTGAAGGAAGAGCTTCCTCCCTCAACTCTAGTTCCGTGGGCCCCAATTGGTGGTGCCAGCATTCAGATGTAATGCTGGCACTGCAGAAATAGTTTGCAGTGCCCAGACTCTACTCTGAACCAAAGATTCAGATTAGAGTCCAGGGATGGGAACCGCAGGTCGCTTTCCCCCACAAAGTCAATTTCCCTGAATTCGAATGTTTGGGTTAGGAAACTGGCAGTGAAGGGACCTCTGGTTTCCTGTTACATCTGAATTTGGTTTAAATAGGGTTCAATATGAGTCAATAAATGCCTTTGTTTAATCAAGTAATTAATCTTGCAATATGCTATAAGGATAAGGCTACGAAGATTGAAAAGAAACAGTATTCATCTTCATTTTCTATTTCTTTTAAATCTTTCCCCCCTTAATTATTTCTTTTTAATCTATCTCTTATTAAGCCCCATATGCCCAACTGCACAAAAACTGAATTACACCTGCACTTATGTTTGATACTGCTCAAAATATGCCTAACTGCACATGAGAATAAAACATGAGCCCTGATCATGAGCTCAACTTGGGTAATTTTCAGATCAGATTTGGGAAGGGCAGGGATTTGACTGAGGTGATAAAAAGTAAGGACTAGAGTTGTCTCATCATGTCATGACTAAGAACCACAGTAGATGCGATATTAATTAAGTTATTTGCATGCGTGTGTTCAGTGCAAATAGGAATCCCACTGAGAGTGAGTTGGTGTTAACTCTTTACTCCCATGCCTCAGTCTTGGTGAAAATGCCTCCCATGGCCGCTTTTTGCCTCAGGAGGGAAACTGCTTTTGACACCAATGGCAGCTCCCTCCGCAGGGGCGTAGCTAGGGGAGAGGAGGCCTGTGTTTACCCCTCTCCCCGGCAGCCCCTCAGAGTGAGAGAGATAATGTTTGTCTGCGGTTGCTAACTCATCAACCCTGGTGAAGAGCCCCTGGTGGCGCAGTGGTAAAAAACTACGCCCTGTAACCAGAAGGTTACAAGTTCGATCCTGACCAGGGGCTCAAGGTTGACTCAGCCTTCCATCCTTCCGAGGTCGGTAAAATGAGTACCCAGAATGTTGGGGGCAATATGCTAAATCATTGTAAACCGCTTAGAGAGCTTCCAGCTATAGAGCGGTATATAAATGTAAGTGCTATTGCTATTGCTATCTGGCGGCTCCTCAGGTATGGGCCCTTCTCTGTTGCCACCCCTGGACTTTGGAATATGCTTCCTGTTGAAATAAGAGCCATCTCTGGCAAGTTTTTAAAAGGCACTCAAGACATATTTATTCACTTAGGCTTTTAATTAGATTTATAGTTTTAATTTTAATGTGGGGTTTTTAATGATTTTAATGTTTAAATGATTTTAATTGTAAACTGCCCAGAGACGCAAGTTTTGGGCAGTACAGAAATATGTTAAACAGAATCAAATCAAATCAAATCAATCAATAAATAAGAAAGAGAATAGGGAGGGATGGAGTTGGGGAGCCCTCAGGAGCTTGGGGGCCTGGGTTCTTTGAACCCATCCGCTCAATTATAGCTACACCCTGTCCCTCTGAAAGCAACCATGGACGGTTTTCATTGGACTGCAGCAGAGGGATAAAGGGTTACAAAGCCCTCCCTTGATCTCAATCCTGATCACCTCTCCAGGGCTGCTATCTATATTTGAATAAGCACATACACAAAAGCAAATGATGGCTGACATCCAGATTCAGTTACTCATTAGTAGCTCCATTGAGAGTAATGGAACTAGTTAGTCATGACTGCTCATGAATAATTTAGTCTCTGTATCAGCCAATGTGATTAGCATCTTGTATAGTTTTGCCCTAATTATGGCACATTCCCTTGTTCAGGTTGTCTGGTGATAATGTGCTGTTACTTCACGAATCAACTTATTGTGCAAGATTATTCTTTATAAAAGATCATCCATCAGTTGTATAAAACTTCGCTTCAAGACCTGGAATTAACTGAAGAATGTCTGGACTATATATTATATATACAGTAACTACAGTTACTTGAAATAATATAGAAGACTGCTTTAGCTATCTTCAGAATGGATTAAATCAGTTGTTTCTGAAGAAGATTCACAGGACTTGAAATGTGTTGGATCTAATAAACCATTTTCAGTGCCCCTTATGAGGTCTTCCCCTTTCCAGCTTTGCACTGGCACCCTCCCTTTCCTCCTTTCCTGATGTTTCCCTTGCAACATACATTTCCTTCCTGTATATTCTCCCTTGGAGGAAAATAAAGTGTACATCGGAATCAGATCCTAAAAACGCTGACCAGAGCAAGGCAGAAATAAGGAAGATACAGTTTTAATGGCATCCCCCACAGGACTCCCTTGTGTCCTATCACTGAATATGCCATTCCTGCTTAATTGTTTCCAACTATGTTGAGGTTTTGTGTTACAGACAAATATCCATTAGGGGATAGACTGAGACCACTCCATTAATTTCACTTGTGTCTGAAGCAACATTGAGCGTGGGGCTCTAAAACCCAAAGGCTAATGCACTGGCCTGTTACACCACTATTCGCTTCCTTGCTCCCACGATAGCCATTTATGTTTTATTTATGAAATTGTCCTAGATGACTTGATTTATGAAGGTAAGTTTACCAATACAGTATCTGAAAAGGAATGATACAAGACAGAAAAGCCAATAGCAAATTCTCAGGGCCAGTCCTGAGATACCTCCTAATAGGCATAGCATCATTGATTTCCAAAGAGCAAAGCTGCGTTCTATTAGACCTGGCCCTTACAAGTCTTTACAATCAATCTAAAATTCTGGAAAATTTCCAGAAACATTTATCCATCCAATAACCTAATATCCTACATTCTGTTTATATTAACAAATGTCTGGCAGTCAAATACCATGATATTTATAGAAAGGTGTATGGTATTAACCTTGACTACAAACCCAACTGGCTGCCCAGTACAATGTGAAATTTGGTTTTCTGTGGAACTTGTGTTTTGACATACTTATTACCTTGGGTTTTTGATTAACATCCGTGGTAATACAGGGTTCATAATGGATCATGAAAGTTACTATGAAAAAATGAGCATGAGAGCCTTCAAGTTAAATGGCCAACTTAGACATGTGTATTGTATTTTAAGTCAAAACAAAATTTTCATATATATATATATACACACACACACACACACACACACACAATATGGCATGCATCAAGCCTATAGAAATCTCGCTGGCAGTGAAGTTTCCTTGTAGGCCTTGCATGCAGTCTGCAAGAGAGCAGCTCACAAAGCTCTTGTCTAAGTACACCAATCCAACTGATGGTGGGTCGATGTACAACACACAACTGGGTTATGTCCTGATCTTAGGTGGCAGGTGACGGTCCAAGACATTCTGTTGCCTGAGGTGAAGGACAATATGCTGAACACCCAAATTGTGGGTGGATGCTCAGCCTTCTCAGGCCATGCTGCTGAGGCAGCAGCATGTGAGCACTCACACTATGCCACCAAACCAGGCAGCAGTTGCTGGGGCAGTCCTAGATCACATGTCAGTGGGGGGAGAAGAGAAGAGCAAAGAGACATGACCCAGAAAACAGCATGCCTCAGTGCAATGAGGAAAGGTGGTGGCAGTGGGTGGCAGGGAGGCCCATGTCTGGCACCCATGGCAGCAGTGGGTGAAGCAGTTGACTCATCTTGCCTCATAGAAGAGTCATATCTGTTAGGTGGGCCATACAAGGGCGTAGCAAGGTTGGAGTGGGCCCAGAGACAAGGTTTTAAAATGGGCCCCTCGCTGACATACACACACAAACACACGTCACAATATATAGTGCACTCACACTCACATCCCCATTGTGAATATCTAGTTCACAGGGGCGATCCAGCAGGAAATGACAGGGGGTACAACAAGACCCCCCCAATAAAAGATTCCACCCCCATATAAATATTGGGGTTTGGATTTTCTCTTTCTTGCAAATGCACTATGCCAGGGGTGTCTGTCAAACTAAAATTTGATGGTGGGCCAGATTAGATTTCTGATGCACCTCTGGTAAGCCACACATAGCCTTGCGCCCACGTCACACCACTTATCTTCCTCCTTCTCTCTGCTCTCTCATTCCTTTTCCTTTTCTCCCCCCCCCCCAAAAAAATTAGCTGAATTCACTACTTTTAACACTAAAATACACTCAGGGTAAGACTGATTTTTAAAATTATTTTTAGAAGAAATTCGGAACATACCTGCTAATACCAGCTTTTTGCATGGAAAATCCTATCACTCTCCCTCTCTCCCTTACAAAGGTGTTGCTAGGTACTTAAAAGATCCAGGGGGTGCAACAGGGGTGGGTGGGGAGTCATGTGACATTGGAGTGGGGGGCAAGGGAGAACCTGGTCACCAAGGCAGAAGCCTATCCCCACCCGCCCTTTCCTCCATGCCAGTATGTTTGGGTATTTACACAAGCCTGCCAGCATTAAGGAAAACAGAAAGGGGGGGAAAGGCAGAAAAGCAGGGGCAAAAGTAGAAAACAAAAAAGTTTTGTGGGGTGGGGGAAGAAAGAAGAAGGGGGGGGGAAGTCAGGGCAAAATGCAGGGAGAAAGGAGAGGTAAAAGGCAGAAAGAGCGACAAAAAGGAGAAAGCAGGGATAGCGTCCCCACCCCTCAAACAAACAAGCTAGTAAAAGATCAGACCTACCAGCAGCCAGGTAATCCTCCAGGGCAGGGAGCTTCCTCCAACACCTCCTCCCCTGCCTACAACTTCCTCTTTTGGTCTTACTGGCTGGAACAGCTGCTACTCAAGCCGTTCCAGCCAATCTGATCACTAGAGGGCTCCTTCTGGCACTGCCCCCAGGAAGAAGGGGAAAATGTATTAAACAAATACTCCCTGAAGCAACCAGGAAGTGCATCTTAACCCATTATTTTAGTTTTTCCTGGGGGCAGTGCCAGGAGGAGCTCCTTAGAAATCAGATTGGCTAGAGCAGCTTGAGTAGCAGCTGTTCCAGCCAGTAAGACCAAAACAAGAAGTTACAAGCAGGGGATGAGGGGCTGGAAGAAGCTCCCTGCTCTGAAGGTTTCCCTGGCTGCTGCTAAGTCTGATCCTTTATTAGCGTGTTTGTTTTTGTCTGAGGTGCACTGCCCCTCTTGCCCTTACTGACCAGCCGTCACTGGGCTTAGGAAGTGTGCCCCCTGCCCCCCAATCTTGAGGTTGTATGAGGATAGCTATCCAAGTTCTTGCTTTGGAAAGTTATGTTGCTGGTTTTTTAAAAAAGAAACTTACAGTGGTATTGATGCTGCAATGAAAAATGTAAATAGCTGAGGCCATTATACTATCCAAAGCAGCTCAGCAAACCAGTACATGGGGGTTTTAAGGAAACTGGGCACAGAGTTTGGAAATGACTGTGGTATACAAACATTGATCTAGTTTGTCAGAATATGTGTGAAGTGAGGGGAAGAGAATGGTGCTGGGTGATGTCAGAATAACAGAATAATTCTATTATTCAAATCTCTCTTGGGGATTTGTTCTGTATCCAATTAAACAGCATCTGGAAAATAACCTGATATTTTACACAAATGTAGGAAGTTAGAAAAGAATATGTGGGGGAGAAGTGCAGAATATAACATCAGAATATGACTATAGGGATAAAGTGGGTGGAATATGCATCAGTCTTATAAAACATATCTAAATGCATGCAGAAAAAAATAGCCTAAACAATTAAAAAGCAGCATGCTGCAATCAAATTCCAATTAAAAATATTTAATATAAGCGTACAAACTGACAATTTTAATTTTCTCTCACTGAACATCCAACTACACTATTTCTATTTCAGCTAAATATCTTCAGCAAAGATAACACAGTGATATTAATATGCACTCAATATAATGTCCCATTAAGTAAAGAAATAACCCAGACCAATTAAACGCTAAGCCTATTTCCTTACAACAACAATAAATAAATGCAAATGCATGTCCTCTGAACACTGTGAAGCAGGATCACCCTGCATTTCCTAAGTTCAAAGCTCTTCCGTAAGCTGTGAATTGCCTGGATCATTCTCATCCTTTTCTTATTCTTCCACCTCCAAAGCCTTATTCAGATGTCATATTCAGTGCTTGTACAATGAATTTACTCTAAGATAATCTAAGGTGCTTACTGGCCAGCTCAGCAACCACTGTTGCTGCTTGGTGTCCCCCAGTGCAGCCCAAGCAGTGCCAACCTGTCTTAAGTAGGCCACCCGTGTGGAGGCGGTGCGGTTCTAGCCTCCACACATGCACCTAAGACTACCTATCTTGTTGCTCCCCCACCGCCCAGTGGATTTCCCCATGCCTTTACTTGTAAAGGGCAATCCCGTGAGGATTCCCTCACCGGATTCCCCTTTACAAGTATTGCTGCTCAAACCACTGAACTGGTTCAGTCAAATGTACCGGTCTAGCCAGTCAGTTTGTCTGAAGCAGTTTGGTGGCACACAGTTTGGTGTGAATTTGATTCGATTTCAAACTGAATCACAATTTTGGGGTCGTGCACACCCCTAACTATAACTGTCTGGTTTTGCTGGATCTCAGTTTGACAAAGGCAGAACTTGGGTACCTGCCTTCCTTGAGTTGCAGTTTGCTTTATTTTGTGAGCTAGTGTTGTGGTAAGAAATCGACAGTGGCAGTTCAGATCTCTCTTGCTCTCCCCCCCGCCCCCCCGCCCAATATTGCTCTCCAATCTGCATTGCAAGGTGTACTCACTCAGTCAAAATGTAGCTGAAGACGTTGCTGTAGTTGAACTTATGGCTATGCTTGCTACTAAGGCTGCTGTGGCAGCTGTTGCAATGCTGGAAAGTAAGGATGGCATCATAACTGCATGTGAGAGAGCAACTTGTGCCAATGATGTTACTGCAGTGCAGGCTTTTTGGCTGGCAGTGGATTCTGGGTCAGTGATTCTTTTCTGGACCGTGTTTCAAAAAATGTATGTTCTGTGTTGGGAGGGACAGGTTCCTTTTACTGTGTGCTTCTAATCTACAGTGTTTTGCAAGGCAGGATTGCAAAATGCATTGGAAATTTCAATGCAAAACTTGTTGTGGGCACTCTGTGAGGGCAGTTTGTTTTGGTCATGGGGGAAATGGGGAATTTGAATTTATTCAAGTGATTCAAGGTTGATTAATCGAAACAGCTGGCTTTGGCTACTGTTTCAGGCTCAAAACGAATAGCAAAATCTATGTCATGCACACCCTTAATCTATACACTCATACAACTTAATATCTGGATAGGGCTCAGGTCTCACTATCTAATCGAGGACTTGCCTTTGAAGAGCCAGTGTAGAAATAGGATGAACAAAAGTGGGGGTTGCCGGTGCAGTAACAGTGCCCCCTATTGCCCCAGCACTGCTTAGAATCAGAATGAACAATTTTCCATTGACTTCACCAGGCAAAGAATGCTCTTTTACTCTAACAACACACATATAAGACAAAGAAAGATTGTCATGCTATTCTCAGATGAAATAGCTGTCACAATCATCATAGTGCTAAATTATCTTTAGTCTATTCCAAGATGGCAATATACTTGTGTCTAATGCCATCTACCTTTCTCATGTCAATAATTAACACAATGAATTAATTGACGTTATATCATGGCAGTGAAACAGGACAAATTCCTCTATTTTGATTCTATTTTGATTCCTTGTATACCATCTTGGAACACTTTCTAAAATAAACCCAAATAAAACTTTGGCTACCACCCAGTTGTCTCTGACATGAACAAATCCATGCAACTGCATCAATTATTCAACAACATATTTATGTTCATAACAGTTGTCAAAGCATCACAAAACATATACATTTTAAAACTAAAGATAATACCATTTTTTAAAACAACCCATTCTATAATGAGCCAATTAAATGCAAACACACTAACTCCTACACACCACCTTCTTTTTCTGATATTAAAGCATTTAAATCTATTTTCTTCCCTTTAATCAACATACACATTCAACTCCAATAGTCTAAAAGTGTCAGACTCATTAACTCTATTCTTTACTGGCTGCAATTTTAATATATCCAAATTAAATCCCCATCTATTGTTATAAAGGCTGGCCCTAGGCTTCTGACACAGTAGAGACAGAGAACCAACTCTATGTTCCTGGACATTCTTTGCTTCCAAGGGTTGAGCCTGGCCATCCTGCCAGGGTCCAAGTGTGTGTGTGAGAGAGAGATCAGCACCTGTGGTTGCCTAGCAACTGCAAGCATTTCTCCATGCCCTTTAATCCTGGACCTGGCACCAAGGGCAGAGTCTTCTACCAAAGTAGCAAAGGTTCCAGAATACTTGCAGTTTGCTTTCTCTGCCTCCAATTACTTTGGTGCGGTGTGAACACTTGATCCAGATGGTTTTCTAGAACGTAGTGCGCCCTGTGTTAGTGCTGGTTGTCCCAGCAGTCAAGATGGTGTTTGTCATATTTGTGTCTGTGTGTGCAAATCACCACAGGAGCATTTGCAAGAGAGAAGGGCTATTACGGCACAGAACTTTAGTAACATCCTAGCGGCCTGCAGTGTGTCAGGAGCTGAATCTTGGGCAGTGGTCACTAGGAGGCATGAGTCCAGGGTTGTTGCTGGGAGAATCAGGAGACTCCAGATCATTTGTTGAACAGCCAGTTTGGAGCCAGGAGATCAAGACAGGAGTCAAGAGCCAGAAACACGTCAAAAGTCAAACTGAGTAGTAGTAGTAGTAGTAGTAGTAGTCCGGAACTAGAAGGTCAGACAGAAGCCAGGAACATGCTAAAGGTCAAGCTGAGTAGCAGGCAAGAGCCAGAAAGCCAGAACAGGAGCTGGAAATCAAAAACAAAGCCAAGGATAGCAGACCATCAAGAGGACCTTGATATTGCCTGCCTCAGCCTAGAAGCCAATGATAGGGAAAGACCAATGAGCCATCCCATAGAGCAGGGCCTGTCCAGGGCTTCAGAACCCTAGGGTCCTACTGTATTGTAACAGGCTGCCACAAGGAGCAACAACATGCAGGGCAGGCAGAGTGATTTACATCTTTCTGGGATTATCATTCTGTGATACTACAGTTTAAACCTATTCTCATGAGCAGCCTAACCCAAGCTAGAGGGTTAGGCTGCTCATGGGCACTGCCGGGGTTGTGTGTGTGCTCGGACTGCTTGCAGCTCAAGCATGCACAGAGCTGGGTGCCTAGAGCAGCCGACTCATGGGGTATCCCCCAATGCACCGTGCTCATCTTGTGTGCATGGCCCCGCCCTCTGGAGAGCCACACTGCCAAGAGCAGCACGGATCATGTGGGCATGGTGGCACACCAAGGAATAGAACACAATCCATCAGGGGGAAGGTAGGTTTGTCCCTGCCTCTCCCCTGCCCCACGCCTTTGCCCTCCCTCCCAGTCGTGTGTATAGCCCTTTGTATGTGAGCTTTGTCTCCCACAATCCCAGAAGAGCTCTGGATTGACAAGGAGGATGGGACATTCAGGAACTTTTATGGCATCAGTTGCATAATGAGGCTCTACACACAATAGCACTTACATAGCAATAGCACTTACATTTATATACCGCTCTATAGCCGGAGCTCTCTAAGCGGTTTACAATGATTTTAGCATATTGCCCCCAACATTCTGGGTACTCATTTTACCGACCTCGGAAGCATGGAAGGCTGAGTCAACCTTGAGCCCCTGGTCAGGATCGAACTTGTAACCTTCTGGTTACAGGGCGGCAGTTTTACCACTGCGCCACCAGGGGCTCAATCCATGTGTAGAGCCAATCCATGTGTACAGCCTAACCGGGCTCTCCCCACAGAGGAGCAGGGAGCTTGCCCTGGGTGGCCGAATCGGCTGCCCACATTATTACGGGCTCCATCATGGAGCTGGTAGGGAAAGTGTAGATTGGGGGCCGCCTGGCCCCCAGAAGTCCCAGGATGCCCCACATGTATGCATGGGGCATTCTGGAGAGACCCCCGAGGCCGGGAGGCTCATAGGAGCCTCCCAGTTGGGGGTCGCTTCATGAGTCACCACAGTGTGGAGCTGCACTGTGGCAACTCACAATCAGCGAAACAGGGTTAGCAGAGTGCTTGCTCCGCTAGCCTCATTTAAAGGTGGGGGCAGTTAAGGAGGTTTGCTGCCAGGAGCCACTCCCATTGCAGCACATGACCTCCAAAATCCAGGCTGGGCTCCCCTAGCCCAGTTTTTGGAGGTTGTGAGAATAGCCTCAATATCTTACATAACGTGCAATGTTTGTGCAAGAAGCCTGGCTAGTACCTGCCTCCTTCTTTAGGGTTTCTTATGTTTTACAAAGTATCAGGAACCCATTGTTTTACCCGACCATAACTTGAATAAGAAATAGTTCTTCAAATGTAAGGTTTTATTCTGTGTCATACGATGAGCATGAGAACAGATTCATTCTCTGAACAGTTTACTTTATTCCTTGGTATTCATTGGCAACACAGAATTGTTACTGAAGGAGACAAATCAAAGGGGGCAGCTAGTCACGATAAGATTGCACGAAGATGCCTGATGCTTTTGGGATCCTTTTGTCAAGCCCAGGTATGCATCCAATCCTCCTGTGACTCTGTAGTCTTCTCATGGTGACTCTCTTGTTCTTTTTTTTAGAGTGGTTCTTGGGTTTATTCCCAGTGTACTTGACTTTGAGGAGCTTATGTTCTGTTAGGAATTTCTCCTCAGTTTGTGGGCTAAAATCCATTGGATGGCATTACAGTTCTTGATTAGCCATATATGATAACTGTTTGACTGGTTACCCATATTAGACAATGAATACAACAAGATCATCAAGCACCCACACTGGGCCGCAGAAATCAAATTATCTTCATCCCAAGTGGGCGTGGAATAAAACACTGATGGTAGTCCTGTTTCTTCACATTCAAAGCCATAGTGGATATGGAAGAAACATAGAAGTTGTCCTCACAAGGCTTGGCTGCCCGTGAGAACCACCAGGATCCAAACCCAGCACTGAAGCCCATCTCTTAGCCCAGGTTAAGGGCGCAAGCATGCACTTAACCCAGCTGCATGTGTCAGCACAGGCTGTTTGCATAGAGCAGAGGCAGAGGCCTAGGGGACCCAACCCATAGGGGAATCCCTCAGTGCCCCACGCTTGGTACACTGTGGGATACCTGGAGTAGGGATGTGCAAACCGGCTCGACGTCAACTGGGTTTGACGTTGAGCTGGTTTGGTTCAATGGCTCGGGGAGGGGGGCGTGTTTCATAATTTTTTAAAAAACAGTTTTTAAAAATAAAATAAAATTTACCTTATCGTTCTTCCAGGTGGTGGTGGGGGTTCCACAGAGATTCCCTCTCCTCTGCCGGCCTCCATAATCACCCCCTCTGGCCAGTTGCCAGGCTTCGCAGAGGCCATTTGCACATGTGTGGCGGTGTCCAAAATGGCTGCCGCACCAAGCGCCGCAGGCTGAACCGGCCGGAGGGGGTGATTATGGAGGCCGGCAGGGGGAAGGGGAACCTCTGTGGACACCCCCCCACTGCCTTGAGGAATGATAAGGTCATTTAAAAAAAACCCATAAAAATAAAATTTGTGAACCCCCCGGACCGAACCGGGGGGGGGGGGGCTCGAGGGAGTGCCGGACTGAACTGGTCCACTCAGGTTCCGAGTACGGTCTGGACTCAAACTGAACCAGGCCAACCAGTTCCGTGCACATCCCTAACCTGGAGGCTGGGATAATGGGTCTCAGCATCAGAGCGATCCACGCTGCACAGAGCAGCACAAAGTGTGTGGGAGTGCGCTCCACACTCCCACCAAGTACAGGACTATTGTCTAGGGAGAAGGCAAGGTTTGTGAAGCCTTCCCCCACCCCACCTGGTATGTTGTGTGAATGGCCCCACAGTCTTCTTCACTATGAGCCTCATCACCCATTGAGATCATCCAGAGAGCTCCGTATGCAGTTGCAACCAGCTCGCCTGGTGGTTACACGGGGACAGGCCCTTTCTGTTACTGCCCCAAGACTCTGGAATGCACTCCCTGCTGAAATAAGAGCTCTGACTACTGTTTAAAAGTCTTTAAAGACACATTTATTCTCCCAAGCTTTTTAACAATCAGTTAAAACAATCAGTGGTTTTAGATTGTTTTAGAGCTTTGGTTTCTGTTTGATTTGTTTTGTTTTGCTGCGAACCACTCAGACAGAAGTTTGGGGCAGTGTACAAATAGTGGCTCCCCTCCTCCTTTGTAAATTAGATTTCTCAGGAAAGTGTACCTTGAATTTGGCACTTGCTGTGTTGTCCCCTGGTTAAACAACACTTGTGTTGGCGTTTGTAATTATTTAGCAAAGCACACACAAAAAGAAGCTGCCCACTCCAGTTACAGAATAGAGTGCAGAGTTTAGTTGTTGCAGTTATCTCAAGAACATTCACAGAGATTGTTGTACAATCTAACTAAGTAGATTCATTGGTTAAGTACATTTGAGATAGGAAAGACGTATCTTATCAGCTACATAATTAATAGGTAGGGTGAGAAAGATGTTTCCATCTACTCTCTAAGAGGGAAGGAAGAGGACTGACTCAGCACTGGAAGTATCTGAGGAGTCAAGGCAGGGGTCATAGAGCAGAGGCAAGCAGGGTCAGGTAAGGAGACCCTCACTACTAACTACCTCTACTCCCAATGCCCCTAGAGGTCATTAGGATAGTTGGTGCAAAAGGTCGATGCACTAGAACTTTATCTTAATGGAGAGAGCTGGTCTTGTGGTAGCAAGCATGACTTGTCCCCTTAGCTAAGCAGGGTCTGCCCTGATTGCATATGAATGGGGGACTACATGTGAGCACTGTAAGATATTGCCCTTAGGGAATGGAGCCACTCTGGGAAGAGCATCTAGGTTCCAAGTTCCCTCCCTGGCATCTCCAAGATAGGGCTGAGAGAGATTCCTGCCTGCAACCTTGGAGAAGCCACTGCCAGTCTGTGTAGGCAATACTGAGCTAGATGGGCCAATGGTCTGACTCAGTATATGGCAGCTTCCTATGTTCCTATCTCCAACAACTTGATCCATATATCAGTTGTTATTGGCTGTCATTCCACAAGGAGGAAAAGGAAAAGGCTGACAATCAGAATGAAAGATCTTCCTCTTATTAAATTTTGGGTTCCAGGTTGCTTGTGAGGAGTAATGAAGTTTAGCCTTCTACTGAGGACAAATTGTACCTCCACATTTTTATGTCATTCTTATAGAGGTACAATCCAGAATTTCAGAGGCATGGAATGTACCAGCTGATCCAAACTTCCCCCTTCCTTGAAATACCTGCTTTATATGAACATACCCAATTCAAAAGCATCAGTGGAGAGAAGGTGGGAACAGAGCCAAACTTCATTGGGCTAAATTTGCTGTATATTAAGGAGAGGTTGATGGATTGGAGCAGTTACTGTGATCAGTGACAGCCCTGTTGTTGGTTAATCAAAGAACCCTGCAGTCAGCACCAGGCGATGTTGAAGGCTTGCAGCAGTTAGGGCTGGAATACTAAACAGGTGTATTTCACACCCTATCAACTTTTTCTAATTTCACAAGCTTTACTTGTAGAGAGCCTCCCTATATTATGTGGAACAGGGCAGCTGAGAGCAATAGTCAGAGACAGAAAAGTGGGGAGATGTTTTCATCACAACTCTTGTGGTATAGTAACCTATTCTGCATGAAATTGTGACCTGCTGAATTAAGGCTGCAAACATGATGGCAAAACTTGACCAAAGTGCCTTGTAGTTCTAAAATGCTATAGTAGTGGCAAGCATGTTCGTAAAATATACAAATGTTAACATTTCTGCTTGTATTTTGCGTAGAATGTCCATTAAAATGCCAAAATAGGAGGAGGCAACAGAATAATTCAATTTTTTCAGTAAACACTATATTTCAAATTTTATTGCTATTTAATACTTTAATATTAAGAAGATTAGGATGGTGCAAAAACCAAACATTCCTAAGATGTCATGCTTGGTGATCTTTACATCAAGATAGCTCCATTGAGGATGGTTGATGATCTGCTGCAGGATTCTGAATGGTCAGCCTCCCTGACTCAGGCTGGTGTTGCACCACTGGGAACTGCTGATTCCATCACATCATAATAAAAACTAGGTATGTCCACTAACTGACCATGCTGTTATTAGCCACACTGAAGCAAGATGTTGGCAAATGTATTGTATGGTGCACATATAAATGAAATAAACCTTCAAAAAGTAGAAGAGAAGGAAGTTGATTAAGAGGAGTCCTTTTTTCTGGTATTGCAATCTCATTCCTAACTTAGAACTCCTGGTTTTGATATTCATTCTTCTCCCTGTACATTCAAGTACTTTCCCCTTGGTTCATCATCCTGAATTATATCAATTACACCTGTTGGCTTCCTCAACATGTCAGGAACATGAAGACTATTCCTGAAAGCATACAAGAGAAGGTACACAGGTGTTCGGCCTGCCCAAAGACCAAAAAGGTCTCAATGAGTGATGTCTCCAGACTGGATAAATCAAGATTGTAAAAGCCTTGTGGTGCAGTGGGCCTGGTGGAGAAGCCTGCCATTCAAAAAGCAGATTATGGGGCAAGTCACACGACCGTCCTGGAGGGCGCTAGGGAACTTAACCTATCTTCCCTTCAGACGACCAAACTGCCCGTTGTCAGCATTCCTCCTGTGTGCCCACACAGACAGACCTGCTCCGTGCAGCTCTGTGAAGCACGGAGCAGTAGGGCGGAGGGATCTGGGGTAGAACTTCTTGTTCTGGCCTCCAAGCATCCCTCAATGCAACATGTGGCACATGTGTTGCACTGGGAATTCCCCCATGAGATGGGTGCTCTACGTGCCCTTCTCTGTGACTCCTCAGGCTTCATGCAGCTCAAGGATCCTGTCATGGGCATGCTGGAAGACTCCGAGGAGGAGCTGGAGATTGAGACAGAGCAAACAGCAGATGAGGGTGGGCAAGGACCAGAGCTTGCTAAGGAGAGTGGGTCTGCTGTACAGGGAATAGAAGAAGAATTACAGCTGGGTGAGGCAGCTCTTGTGGAGGAGGCGCAACCAATCCCAGCTGTGGAGGGGCGCTGATCCACAAGACAACAAGAGCTAAAAACTCACATGCGTAAAACAGGCAAAGCTGCTGACTCAGCAACTCTTAATTGACAGCGGGGGGGGGGGGGGCTCAGCCTATTTAAGACGCCTGTAACAGAACTTCCCTGCTGATAGCAACAACAGTTTCTTCCGTGCTACTTGGCTGTGTTCTTCTTTGAAAGTGTTTAGACGTTGGACTGACTGACCTTGCCTCTGGATTTCGCTTTGGACCTTGTTGAATTTTGGATTGACGTACTGGTTTGGACAATTTATTCCCATAGAGGTTTGTTATTCTCCTTATGCTTCTGGCTGCGTCTGGCTAAGCCCGGCAGATTTACGACAGATCCACACAATACCCAGTAGCCTGGGTAAAGTAAAGGTTTGCTGTCAAGTGGGTGTCAACCACTTGAGCCAATGTGGTGTAGTGGTTAGAGTGCCGAACTAGGACTGGGGAGACCCGAGTTCAAATCCCCATTCAGCCATGAAACTAGCTGGGTGACTCTGGCCCAGTCACTTCTCTCTCAGCCTAACCTACTTCACAGGATTGTTGTGAGGAGAAACTTATGTAGTACACTGCTCTGGGCTCCTTGGAGGAAAAGCAGGATGTAAATGTTAAAAAAACCCAACCTCCTGGTGATCACAGAGCCATGTGGTTTTCTTTGGTAGAATACAGGAGGGGTTTACCATTGCCATCTCCCGCTCAGTATGAGATGATGCCTTTCAGCAGCTTCCTATATCGCTGTTGCCCAATATAGGTGTTTCCCGTAGTCTGGGGAACATACCAGTGGAGATTCGAACCAGCAACCTCTTGCTCACTAGGCAAGTTACTTTCCAGCTGCACCATTAGATGGCTAAGAGCTCAGGTGACTAAAAGCCAGGTTTGTTAAGGGGGTTAGGTGGGTGGGGAGTGGAGAGATCCATGAAGATCCCACTGCTTCTCACAACCAGCCTGCTAATCCTCACTGCTAGGGGCAGCGCAGCCAAGCTGGTCATGAGCAGACAGCCTTGGTGTCTGCTTCAGAACTAGCACAACTGCAAGAGTTTCAGAAATCACTCAGAACTTGACAAGGGTTTTCAACAGTTTTGAACTAGCTCTAACCATCCAGGAGCCTTTTAAGATGCAAAGTCAATGATCTATGAAAAATGAGTTCTTCGAAGGGAAACCCATTCTTGGAGTATCAGGAACTCATGAACCTTGTTAGTCGTGACTGTGTTGATACAGCTGTGGGGAGTGCAGTCCACAGCATGGAAACACTGGGGAAAGACAAGAATGCAAAGGATGTAAAGGATATTCTTGTGGATAGTACTGTACCCATCAGCTGCCATTCTTCAAGCAACCACATCCTCAGACAAAAGTCCAAGACAAAACAACAGATCGATGATCTGAAAGTGACCAGTCATTCTTCCGTTTCTTCAGACAGCATTTCATAGCTTGCTAGTTGCATCAAAGTGACTTCAGTTACTCCCCTGTCTCAGCCCCTCCCCCCAAAACAGTCCATGGCCTCCATTTTTGTCTCAGCATGACAAACTCTGATTGCTTAGCTATAAATCCAAGTTACGGCACTGTTATAGGCCAATAAGGACCATCCCACTTTGATGCAAGAGTATTTGATTGGCGGGGGGCACTGTTTGTACTTGGGCTGCTAAAGGCAAAACTGCTTTTGGAGGCAGTGTTTTTGTTGTCTTGTCATGGGTTAAGAAGCAATTGCACCACTGCAAAAGAACCAATGTGGTTTGGGACACATATAAGGCAGCCAGTCTAAGGGAAGCCATTCAAGAGAAGAGAGGGAAGGCACCCAACAAAGCTCCCTGTGAACTTCATTTTCTTCTTTAAGGATTCCAAGAATAAGGAAGAACTCTTTCCATGACTAACTGAGGATGGGCCTGTGACCATCAAGCTGACAAGTGTATTTAACCTCTGGCCAATCATTTCTGTTAAAGGACAACAGTGATTTGATGCCAGCCACTGAGCTTGATTCTTTTCCTCCAAAACATGTCACAATTATTTACCTAAGTTGCTGGAATATACATATACAAAGCAAATTGAAATTGGGAGTGGGTTGGTGGTGGAACTCCAGTACTGACTCACATTGCATGCAAACAAACATTCTGAAAATTTAAAATGAGCAACACTCTCCTGCTTCCACTTGTTGATTGAGACACATGCCTGTTAGGGTTCCTCCCACCATGCCCAAAGATTTTTCTGCTCCCTCAGAACCTCCTTGAATATTTTATACTCCTCAGCCATTACCTGCAGGAAACATAGCAGGGTAGAATGTTTGACTGGACCAACAATTTCTTACTAAGAACCAGCTTCTTTGTTACCCAATGCATTAATACCCAAGCATTAATACCCAATGCATTGTAATACCCAATGCATTACCCAATGCATTAAATTTTACAGTGGGCCTATCCCACAATTCTTGTATAACAGCTCAGTCATGTTCTGCCCATGAACTATACAGAGCCCAATGTGATCCTGACCTTACACCCAACCTTTTGCCATAAAGCTTGAACCTGACAATGCCCTGAACATCAATCACCCTACTTCTTTTCAACCAAGTCTTGATTATCTTTGTTGTGATCCTGTTTGTTTCTTGACCTTGAGAGTTCCCACCTCTTTGAACTTGCCTGAAAGAGATTACTGGCCTGATCCTGTTTTATGCTGTTTTTGATGCTGTTTAGACTTTGGGCATGTTCCTGGTTCCCCTAACTGGGGTGCTTGAGCAAGTTGTCTGCATTCAACAAGTGCCCTTGAATTATGCAGAGCACGGGCCCCAAGTAAATCTTGATTCTCCATTCCCAGCTCTTATGTCCTGAGCATGAAAATGTCTTAAGTCTTCCACATCCTAAATATGTTTATTTAGTAGTATTCCTCCCTGGGTTTGATGGGATTTACTATTTAGTAAATGTATTGTAGAATTACAGTCCTTGATTGTGAACCATGTATGCACAATGGGCTGCCTGGCATGCAGACCACGCCAGTGCCTTTCTTGTGCGACCAGTTCCCCACCCTGGGTTCTGTGGAGGTGGGTATCCATTGGTGCTCTTGGGTGATTTAATTAGAATGGGAGCTCTGAGTCTGTGCTCTTCAATATTCATTCTAATCATGCATGAAGATTGAAGTGGAAAAATAGTCAGCCCATCTCTTCCCCCGCACCTCATTTCACCCTGCAGTGAGAAAAGGCTACCAGAGAGTGGGGGCGATACATCACAGAAGATGGGAACCAGGCAAGAAAAGCACCTTGCACTCATTAGTGCTATTAAAACATAGGCTTCTGGAATATAGATGGGTTTTAAGAAAGTGCCTCTGGCCTGTACTTGTGGTTTTCTCCTTTTGAAATTGCTTTCTTAAAGCTACTGACGCTCTTATTTGGATCCTAGGTTTTGCCCTGCTATGTTCCTCACCATCTCCCCACCCCACCCCTTTCTGTTCTATGCCAAACAGCTGACAATTGTCCTTGCACTTCAAGGACATAGATATCACATCCTTGGACCAATATTTGGGGGCAACTAATAAGAACAGGTGATGTTAATAGCAGTAGCTGACATCCAAACCAATGAAGAGCATTGCTTGTGAAAGGAGGTGGGATTTTTACTACCACCTTCCCTTCCCTATATCAGGCAGCAGTGATATAGGCAGATGCTGAAAGGCATCATCTCATACTGCGTGGGAGGAGGCAATGGTGAACCCCTCCTGTATTCTACCAAAGACAACCACAGGGCTCTGTGGTTGCCAGGAGTCGACCAACTCAACGACAACACACTTTACCTTTCTCTCTTCCCCTGGAAGGACTCTCTAAGCTATGTAAAATATTAGGACATACATTTGGATGTCACAGGGTACTTTGGTTCCAGGCAAGGTCATTGAAATTTGCACACGCGCGCGCGCGCGCGCGCGCGCGCGCACACACACACACACACACACACACACACACACACACACACACACACACACACCTGTGCTGGTGCAGCATTAGTCTGGAACTCTTCAGAAACACACCAATGTTTCTCTTGTAGCACTGGCATTTCAGTAGTCTGTATGCCAACCAGTGTTTGGATTTGGATGACCATGCAGCGGGGCTCTGTTCAATCCTGCTGACTTCTAGATTTTAGGAACAGGGGTATTTATATACACACACACACACACACACACACACACACACACACACACACACACACGTTTAAAGCACAACAAACAAACCAAGCTGAGCTTATCATGATCCAACCTGTGCAGTTTTGCAAGATGGATTTTAAACAAATCTCCTGCTGCCACTTCCTTTGATGCCATTAACTGATCCTGTAAATTCTGATTGTTTCCACAGATATCGGTTGAAGAAATGTGCCTTGTGCAAAATGGTCCTCACAGGGGATGGAAGCCAAGAGTCATATCTTGGAGTTATACACTAACCCAGCCAGGAGCAGCTCAGCTACCTGTCCTATGTCACAAACATTTTGACCCATGTGGGGAAAGTGGAAAATCAAAAATGAAAATGCCTCATCTCTTTCATTCTGAATGTCTGCATATTCAGTATTCCGTCCTGTAATCCTGAAGAAAACAAGCTTTCTGGATCCCTGAAACAAATGAATAAAAATTGTACATTCATTGGGCAACTTCCCCACTCCCAACAACAGAAAAGGCTCTCAGTACGGATTTCCACAGGGGTTTGCATTGTTTATTTTGCTTGCATCCATACTGGCATGTTTTATACAATCCAATGCTCTGTCAACTATACACTCACTGTTAAGATTCAACTTTGATCCAAAGCTGTATTTGTCTTTCATTTTAATTGACAGATTGGACTGTGCATTATGGAGGTGTTAATTAAGGGATGGACACAGATTCAGAAGTGTCACTGACTGGTTTCCATTCTGAATGATAGTACACAATTGAAACAACCAGAAACAGAAAGCAGAATATATGAAAGGATTCTTACAAGGTAGGCAGAGTGGACTGTACAATATAATAGTAGAATTTCCCTTCTTTGAGCTTTGGCAAAAAGGTGCAGGAATTTCTGGGTTTAAACTGTCTTGTCAATTCTGGGATTTTAAATGAAGACTTATCTTCGTGTACAATAGAGATCCCAATATTTCCCTAAAGCAGATATATCTAGACTGTTTTTGAGTTCAAAGCAAGATTCACTGGCTGAGAATCTATCCTCTGTATTATGCAAAAGGCTGGTCTCTGGACAGTTATAATTAATTTTCTTGCTAAAGTAATATCTGAATCTCTTGTGTGACAACACATCTTTAACATAACTGGATTATCACCAGGAGCTTATATCTGGGGTTCATGAATATTTATCTAGGTCTAAACGAATGAATACAGGCTCGGCAAATACAATATGATTTGGGTGAGATCTGCATGGACATTTTCAGGAAGGAAATCGATCTTTATCCTGTTGTGATTCCTGTAGGATTGGACCCTGTGTGTGCAAGTGTGCTGGAGACACATGTTTGCCCTTGGATGCAATCATCCATGTAATTATCTTATGAGTGATAGAAATGGGGCAAAACCACATTACCATTATGATACCTTGTGCAAGGCAGTTGATCAAGGTGACAATTGAAAATTAATCACAAAAAGGAAGGGAAGTCAGGAAACTCCTTTGGATGGAAGGGGGAGATTTAATTGATTCTACAGGCAGCCAATCAAAGCTAGCTTTCTTGCCATGGCATGGATCATCTAAAAGGAATGCTAAAGCTGTTAACAAAGTGTTCTGTGTATCTTTGCACACCAATCCCACAGTACTTCTTTAGATATTAAAAAAAAGTGTTACTTTCATTAAGAATATATTTATAATTTTCAAACAAAATAAGGGTGCATATAGCCAGGGGTGTCGCTAGGGGAGATAGGGCCCATGTTCACCCCTCTCTCTGGCAGCCCCTCAGAGTGAGGGAGATAATGAAGAAAATAGGGAGGGGTGGAGCTGGAGGGCCCTCAGGAGCTGGAGGGGTGTTCTTTGAACCCTTTCGCTCAGTTATTGCTACACCCCTGCATAGAGCTGAATGTGATATGTGATGAACAACACTTCTGGGGTTGTTTCCCAGGTTTTCAAAGCTATACAAGGCGCTTTCCAGATTAGCTGCTCATCAGCAGCAAAATGCCTCTGTTCGGGCAAGTTGCATTGAAAAAATAAACAGCAGGGGGAGCAGTCTTGCAGAAACTAACAACCCAAAAAAACAGCAACTATATTCCAGAAACAGCAACTATATGCCAGTTATAAGACCCCCCCAGCTCTTTATTGCAGCGATTAAATTTGAGACAAGGCATTGGAATATGTGAACAGCATCCTGCTGTCCGCATAGAGATTGCGGTGTCATTTATTTATTTATTTATTTGATTTATATACCACCCTTCCAAAATAGATCAGGGCAGTTTACAACAGAATAAAAACAAGTAAAACCAGTTAACAATTAAAATCAAAACTATAAAACCAGAATAAAACCAATTAAACATTCAAACAGCTAAAAACCCTGGAGAAACCAGGGCAAACATTAAAAACAATTTAAAAAAAATTAAAAACCATGAAAGGCCAAGCCAAACAGATGGGTTTTAAGGGCTCTCTTGAAGGTCAGTAAGATTACGAATTTCTGCTGGGAGTGCATTCCACAGCCCTGGAGCAGCTACAGAGAAGGCCTGCCTCTGAGTCGCCACCAAACTAACCGGTGGTAACTGGAGACGGACCTTCTCAGATGACCTTAACGTGTGGTGGGGATCATGTAAAAGAAGGCGCTCTCTAAGCTATCTCGGGCCCAAGCCATCCAGGGCTTTAAAGGTAATAACCAGCACTTTGTATTTTGCCCGGAAACATATCAGCAGCCAGTGTAACTGTTTCACAACAGGCATAATATGGTCTCTCCGGGTTGCCCCAGAGACCAATCTGGCTGCTGCATTCTGAACTAACTGAAGTTTCCGGACTACATACAAAGGCAGCCCCACGTAGAGCGCATTGCAATAGTCAAGCCTGGAGGTTACTAGCTGATGCACCACTGTTTTGAGGCCATCCTCTTCAAGGAATAGGTGCAGCTGTCGAATCAGCTGAAGCTGATAGAAAGCACTCCTGGCCATGGCCTCCACCTGAGATACCAGGGTGAGGCCTGGGTCCAGGAGTACTCCCAAGCTGCACACCTGCTCCTTCTGGGGGAGTGTAATCCCATCCAGCACAGGAAGATCTAACTCACCCCTCAGATTCTGAGCCCCCACAATGAGCAGCTCCGTCTTGCTTGGATTCAGCTTCCATTTGTTCTCCCTCATCCAGCCCATTACAGCCTGTAGGCAGGCATTTAGAGAATGAGTGCCATTTCCTGAAGATGAAAAGGAGAAGTAGATTTAGGTGTCATCAGCATACTAATAACACCCAGCACCAAATCTCCTGATGACCTCACCCAGCAGTTTCATGTAGATGTTAAAAAGCATTGGTGACAGAATGGAGCCCTGTGGGACTCCATATAACAGCAGAACGCAGTCATGATGCAGGAAGTGTGGAAGCATACTTCTGAGATACGTCCTGACCCCGTTGTAGGGTCTAGTCTGGAAAAGACCCAGGAGGCCCTCTTTATTTGTGGGGGTGCTGTTCCCGCTTATTTCCATAGATAATGAAACCGAGAATAAAGAGATCTTAACCCTAGGGATTGGAGGGTGAGGTTCCTAAGCACACTGAAGTGTGCTGAAAATCACAAGAAAAAGTGTGTGTGTGTGGGGGGAATAATCACAGTACCTTGTTCTCCAGCAATGCCTTCTACATCCTCTGATTTTTGATCTTTTTTGAGAGGTTTTGCAGAAAAAAAACAAAGTGGCTCAGGCTACAAAATGGCAGCATGAAATGATGTCAGAAGTCATTTTTGGTCCCTCAAGAACTGCAGATAGGCAAAAATAATCCTATTTTTGTTGGGAGTTTTCTATAGACATTGAGGCTATTCTCATGAGCAGCAGAAACCAGGCTAAGGGAGCCAGAGGTGCTCTAACCTGAGGACCTTGGGGACCCAGACTGTGGACTCCAAGGTCCGGGGGGGCCCTCAAATGGATGGGGGGCCTCTGGGGGGCCTCCTTCCACCACCACGTGCCCACCCCACCACTGCCCCACCTCACGAAAATTTGCCTTCCTTTAGCTGCCAATGTGTGCGGGTGGGGGGTGAGCCAGGCAGGCCTTCCCCCGGCCCATGGCAGCAGCAGTGGCCAGAGTGGCTGCTGGGCAAGCCTGTCTGGCCCAGCAATCCTTGAAAACTGTGAGGCACTGTAGAGCGCCTGCACCTCACAGTTTGCAAGGACTGCTGGGCCAGACAGGCATGGCCAGCAGCTGCTCTGGCCACCACTGCCGCCACAAGTTGGGGGGAGGCCTGCTCAGCTCAAACCGCCCCCCCCCGGCCATGCACATTGGTGGCTAAAGGAAGGTAACTTTTCCACTGGGCGATGGGGTGGTGGCAGGAGCCCCCCCATGCAGGGGGGCCTTGCAGCAGGGGGGGCCTCACGACAGGGCAGTCCAGGCACCACTTTTGGCTAGGTGCACCCCTGAAGGGAGCCCAGCCTGGTTTCTGCTGCTCGTGTGCTGCAACGGGAGCCAAGTGGCTCCCTACAGCCAGCCTTCTTAAATGCCTACAACTAACAGCCTCATGTAGTCAGAAAGAGAGAAGCTCTCCATTTGAAATTCAAGAGAGCAAGTAAGAAGGCTAAACTGAAACTTAGACTCCACCCCCAAGCCTGAAATCAGACACATAGACAAGCGTGCCCTGGGTCAGAACAGAGACAATGAGGTGCTCTGCACGAGCAGTGTGGATACCTGCAGAGGGTTTGCGGGGAGAGCAGGCTTGACCTGATCTCCCTGCACACGAGCTGGAAGCTCGCCCTGGGTGCCAGGATCGGCCACCCACACAGTTACCGGCTCCATCACAGAGCCAGTTGGGGTGGCTGGGATCGGGGGCTTCCCGGCCCCTGGAAGTCCCAAAATGTCCCGCGCAAGTGCATGGGGCACATGCTCCGCTAACCCCATTTGTTTTGGCTGTGTGTTGCCACGGCAGCAGCTCACGAGTAGACCCCCAATGGAGAGGCTACAACAAGCCTCCCAGAATTGGGGGATCCCTAGAATGCCCCGTGCATTCCCCCATTTTCTCCTCCTCCTTTCCCTCCCTTTTCCTTTCTGAATCCACCCTCCCCTCCCAAACACTCTCTACAGGATCCATACTGTGACAAACTTCTAAACAACAAAACAAAATAGATACTGGATAAAATACATTAGTTTATTGTTTTCTTAACCTATGTTTAATTAGTAATAAATATCAAATTCTTTTTTCTCAGTTAAAGTAAGCCTCCTTCGAAATCACTTGTACAAGATAGGCAATTACTCTGCAACAATTTTCGTCCTGCAAATAAAGAAACTGGGTTCCTATGACCCAACCGCAGATATGCAAAACCATGGGTGCCAGAATCATGGATAACAAGGGCCACCTTGTTTTGATTCCAGATAAGGAAATTTCCATGGAGGAAAGCAGGGGCAGAGCCACTATTGAGCAAATAGGTTCAAATAAATCAAGCCGCCCCCAAAGAGGGGCCGCACCTGGTGCCCGAGCCATGCCCCCTGCATCTGACGTCAGATGCAGGAGGTGTATCTTTGCTTGCAAATGGGGCACGGGGCCCAGTTTACAGGCAAAATGCCCTGCCAGTGCCACATTCGCAGCGCGGACAGAGTGGCTTTCCTTGCCTAAAGAGCAGAGAGAATCGCTCCCAGCCGTGCTGCGATTGTGTTGCTGGCCAGGGATTATGCTCACAAATGGGGCCACACAGCCCCATTTGTGAGCTGAACCAGCACTGTGTTCACAGTGTGGCTTGGAGTGACTCTCCCTGGCTTTTAGGCAGGGAGAACCGCTCCAGCTACGCTGCGAATGCGGTGCTGCCCAGGGGGTTTTGCTTGCAAGCAAGCCCACCCCCTGCATCTGATGTCAGACATGGGGGTGGGGCAAAGGGCCGCAGTGGCAGGCTGGACCTGGGCCACTGCTGGCCTCCCTCTGCCCCTTTTGGAAAGCATAGTTTTATGAGGGCTTTTGCTTTCAAAATTTTTACATTTTCATCTGCCTTTGGTAACCCTTTGTCTTCAAAGAGAACAAAAGCTTTTACCTTTAGTGGCAGGAAAAAAGCAAAACCCAAGGAGTTAGCAATGCACTCAGCTGCAGAGTGGAATGATAATCATGTGACCAATGCATCCAACTGGAACCTTTACACCACCTCAGATGATGACCAGAGGTGCTTTTGCACAGCTTTGTCTACTGCACCAACTGTGTCCTTTTCTTGAGAAGGCAGATCTGGCCACAGTATCCTACGCCTTAGTCACATCACCCCTGCTAACTGGGCAAAGAGGCACCTTTTACCGTGGTGATTCTCTTTATTTAGCAGGGGGAGAGTAACTGGCCCTATCCACCCCCAGCACAGTACTTCCAGTGACTGTTGCTGGTGTGTGTCTTATGTTTCTTTTTAGAATGTGAGCCCTTTGGGGACAGGGAGCCATCTTATTTGTTTGTTATTTCTCTTTGTAAACCGCCCTGAGCCATTTTTGGAAGGGCGGTATAGAAATTGAATTATTATTATTATTATTATTATTATTATTATTATTATTATTATTATTATGGCTAGGTTACTGTAACATGCTGTACATAGGGCTGCCATTCAAGAAAATTCAGAAACTGCATTTAGTGCAAAATACGGCAGCTAGGATTTTATCTGGAGCTGCCTGCTGGAATAATATTACACCCATTTTGAAAGAGCTGCACTGGTTATCAATTTGTTTTTGGTTCCAATGCAAGGTGCTAGTTTTGACCATTAAAACCCTTAACTGTTTGGGCCATGGATATCTGATGAAAGACCTGCTCCCAAGGGTTTCTGCCCACTTGACAAGATCATTGGGGATCTGCTCTGCATGCTGACGGTGAGAGAGGCTTGGCTGTGGAGCATGTGAGACAGGGGCTTCTCGTTCATTGCCCCCAGGCTTTGGAATGCTCTCCCAGCTGGCATCCACTCCTCAGCTTCCATCACAGTCTCTTCGCCCATGCTTTTATATGAGACTACAGTTTTTACTGCTGCTGCTGCTTTGTGTTTGCTTTGTGTTTTCTGTGCTACTGTGATATATATATATATATATATATATATATATATATATATATATATATATACACACACACTTTTTGTATTTTAATTGCATCAATCTGCCACTCAAAGAACACCTCAGACTGAGCTGTCAAACTCTCCTTTGTTGACATCTGGGTGGATTTACGGAAATCCGCCTGGCAGACATTTTAAAAAAACCACACAGACAAAAGTGCAAGTAAGCCAAATTGTCAGCAATGGCCCCTCCGCACATCAAAGGAAAATGTCAGGTTTTCTTCAAAAGCCACTGGAAATATAGGATTTTAAAAAGCTGGGCTTACTGTGGACTAAGCCAGAATGCCCAGCCTCGCTTCGGAGGAAAACAGAGTAATGTCTGTTTTACATCCATCTGCCTCCCTCATATTTGGGGGTGACTGTAATGCAAGATTGAATCAAAATGATCCACTCCTGTTTGATAACTTTGCCTTGAGCCCTCCAGATCCAGGTATCAACACCCATATTCTAGAGCGTGCCTCTTTAGATAAGATAGGCAATCTTGCTGGATGTATGTTTTTACAAACTATTAATAACCTATATTTATTTATGTTAAATGGGGCGATAAAATGAGATTACCCAGGCCAGTTTACCTTCTCTTCAGGGGGCAGACGCTCAGGTATTGATTACATAGCGACATCTTGAGATCTTCTAGGGAGGATAATAGAATTTAAGATCGTACCGAGACCTGAAAGTGATCGTTTCCCTCTCATTTTGGTCTGCAATTCATCTGGTTTAGATTCAAAAAAGGCATTATGTAATTCAAATGAGTACTATAAAACCAACACAGGCTTAGGGTGGCAGAAGATTAAATGGACACAACATTCTGCCCAGGCAATTAACGACTGGTGCAATTCAGAATCGGAGATGAGGATACGTGATTTTTTAATGGGACATCTGGGAACTGTAGAATGCTCCCCAGGTAAATCTGCAGGCTATTCACTAGTAAACCATACAGGGATGGTTTCTAATTATGAATATTTAATTTTCCATCTTAAGCCCTTATTGGTGAAACTGAGTATGAGGAGAGCGGACAGTCAGGCTAAAAAATAACAAGAAATGGTTTGACCAGGAGTGCATTCTTGCTAAAAGAGCATTAATTCAACTTTCAAACTGCCTCAAACAAAATTTTTCACCATACCTAGAGCAAGAAATGGCACAGTGTAAAAGAGAATACAAATCCCTCTTAAGATTTAAACAGGAAGCAGCCATGAAAGAGCGCTGGGCAGCGGTTATAAATGCTGTCAAAAACAACAACTTGATTGGCTTTTGGCGGTTAACCACACCACATGCTTACCCCTATAGACATATTCCCATTTCGGCTGATCAATGGGAGAACCATTTTGCGGCATTGTATAGTGAACCAATACCTTCCCTGCCATTGGATATCTCTTTGACTTCTTTGTCACATTGGCCCTCAGTCACAACTCATGAAGTTAAATGTCTAATTACACAGCTAAAGAGAGGGAAATCACCGGGTAATGATTTCATTTCCCCAGATTTTTTGTTATCTAATATAGATTGGTGGGCCCCAATTTTGGCAGCTTTGTTTACATACATAGACCGTACCGCCCATATTCCTAAAGATTGGGGGCTTGCGGTTGTCATCCTGATCCACAAAAAAGGGAGTATGGGACGACCCTATGAACTATAGACCGATAAGTCTGCTTAGCGTAATTAGTAAACTTTACGCAAAACATCTGTGTGTTAAACTTTGTGAATGGATGGACCAGGAGGGCATTTTAGAACAGGAAAAAGCAGGGTTTAGAGTAGGTAGGTCGGTGTTGGACCACTGCATTGTGTTGCAATATTTAATCAAAAAATATGTGCATATAAGGAAAACCCCACTTTATGCTGCTTTCATTGATTTTCAGATGGCATTTGACTCTATTTCAAGAGGCATTCTTTGGGCAAAACTGTTTCAAACATCAGTTGATAGGAGGCTATTGTTATTAATCCACAGACTTCATGAAAACTCAACTCTCTGTGTACGCCTTGATTACATGGGTCATCTCTCAAAGAAGATACCCACAAAAAAGGGAGTCAGACAGGGCTGCATATATTAGCCCCTTTTTTATTTAATTTCTATGTGAATGGCTTAATCCAGCGGCTACAAGGTACGGATACACATGCCCCCAAACTGGCTGATAAATATCTATCAATTCTTATGTACACCGATGATGCAGTGATCCTGTCCCAAACCAGAATAGGTTTAAAGAAAGCTCTGGGAGTGCTGGCTGATTACTGTAAAGAAGTGCCGCTAGTAATAAATTACACCAAAACTAAGATTCTCCATTTTAGTACAAAAAAATCATAGCTTTAACTGGTCAATCGATGGCCGTAGAATAAACCAGGTAAAGTGATTTAAATACCTAGGGGTAGTTTTTCAGTTCAATGGCCATAAAACTGCCCATATGAGATAAGGCCAAACACAGTACTACAGATATACTGAGATTTTTTTGGTCTCAGGGGGGACATTACATTCCAGCTGCCATTAAACTTTACACGGCCAAAGTAGTCCCTCAACTTCTTCATGGGACACAATTGGGGTCATATTCTGACTTTAACGAACTTGAAAAAATCCAAACAGGTTTTTTGAGAACGCTATTTGACGTACCTAATTGTGTGCCCAATGTGGTAGTTCGCCGGGAGGCAGGCCTACTCAAATTGGAATCTAGGGCATGGCTAATAAGAATATTTTACTAGATTAAACTCCATCTTTACTCGACGGGACTAATTCCTAAGTTCTTATCAGTTGAGCCGCAATCATCCTGGAGTAGGAAGATAACAGGCAAACTTAGTCAAAGTGGACTATCTCCTGCCCTACTGCTGGAGGCCGGCGAAAACATGGCCCGTAGACTGGTGAGACAGAGATTGATAGACATAGATTTACAAACTGAGAAGGCCAGCTTACCGCTTTTCTACAAATCAATCTATGCTAAGGCGGATCTTACTCCAGCAGCATACTTATTTACAATCACCTTAAGTATCACCTTAGATGGGCCTTCTCTAGGGCTAGGTTCAACGTTTTCCCATCAGCTTTACTGTACGGGAAATACGCAAAATTACCCTATGAAGAAAGGATATGTTCTTGTGATCAGGCAGTCAAAACTATGGCCCACATTTTATTGAAATGCCCTATATATCAGGACATAAGGCATCAATTAATTGGTCCATTATTAAAAGATCTGAATGGAAAAGACAATGATCTCATGGTAACGTACTTATTAGATGACAAGGATATAACAACTTCTGCCACAGTAGTCAAGTTTTGTTATGTGGCCTCAAGATTACGGCCCTCAAAGGAATAGAGTCTCTAAGGCTTCTGGGAAGCTACAATATGCACATGTACTCCATTTTAAG
Organism: Hemicordylus capensis; assembly: GCF_027244095.1. Taxonomy (NCBI): domain Eukaryota; kingdom Metazoa; phylum Chordata; class Lepidosauria; order Squamata; family Cordylidae; genus Hemicordylus; species Hemicordylus capensis. Next base: position 297,003,411 of record NC_069659.1, on the reverse strand, counting down.
CGATTAACTGGTTTTTATTTAATGTTTCAAATTTTCTGAAAGTATGTTTTGTTTTCTCTTTTTTGTAAATGTAAATGTGTTGTATCATTTGGTCAAAGACCGTAAATAAATACTAAACTAAACACACACACAAAAGTGTGAGTAAGCCGAATTGTCAGCAATGGCCCCTCCGCACATCAAAGGAAAACGTCAGGTTTTCTTCAAAAGCCACTGGAAATAAAGGATTTTTTAAAGCCGGACTTATTATGGACTAAGCCAGAATGCCCAGCCTCGCTTCGGAGGAAAACAGTAATGTCTGTACTGGTCCATGATACGTTGGGGTAAATACAACTAATATGTGGACTGGCGCACTCCAGTCCAGAGTGGATTTGAATTAAAAGCCATGTGTGTAAAGCCTCCAGGTGTTCTTGCTTTCTGCCATAGGAAGCTTTCTGAGGGAATTGTACAGACTTATACTGATATGGGAAAAATTGCATGAGGGTTCACAGAACATGTAGATTTGGCCAAATGGGGTGCCGACTTTTATTTATATGGTAGATAAATTAATTTTTATGGAAAATATATATCTCACCTTTCTCGCTGCATGAGACTACATCACATAAACCAAAATGTGTACCCCTAATTTCAGCTCATCCCAAGTTCCATATAATAGCCATTTCTGGCTCTTCATGTCCTTTACTTGGATATACCATTTCCATGCTTCATGTCAACATGGCCTTTGAATGTAATTCAGAAACATCAGTTAGTTCAAAATGCAGCAGTCAGATCGGTCTCTTGGGTTTCTCAAAGAGACCATATTATGCCTGTTTTAAAACAGTTGCATTGGCTACCAGTATGTTTTTGAGCAAAATGCAAAGTGTTGGTAATTATCTTTAACCCTCATCAAGATTTGGGGGTAGATTTCCACCCCCAGCTGCATTAAAGGTGTGTAAAAAAGCAAACCACTGCACTCCTAGCTATGCTCTTGTACACTCTAGTACACAATATATCTACAAGTAAGGCCCCTCACCAGTTATGATATTATGTTATTAATAAAAATATGACACAGGGTAGAAAACTACCCCAAAATGAATGAGCTTCCTATGGTGGGGAGGTGTTTTTTTTTAATCTCATTCCCATTATAAGTCAGTTGGGAGAAAAATCACCCCAGGAATGAATGGGCTTAAATGGTGGGGTGGTTTCTATCCCATACCCATGTTAAGCCATTTGGGATGGGGGAGAACACCCTGTTTCTCTTTGGAAACTTCAGTTTTGTTTCCCCTGTTAATGATGATAGTGTTTCAAAACTGTTCTAAGGCACAGCATAATTCTGTTCTCTCAAATTATGACAGATGAAACCAGCCCCTCCCACAATGTCAGACCTAGCGTTTGTAACAAGTAAAGCATTTGGAAGCACCTGATTTCATGGAAGCAGGGATTTTAGCCAGCAGAACAAAGGCAAAAGGATCACAATGGCAGCAACCACAACATGACAGCTTCAGTAAGCCTGGCATCAGTGGATCAACCATCCACAGTACATCTTGGGTCTTTCCCCATTTCTCCTAGTGAGATACAGCCTAGAAGGGGGTGGAGTTGAAGCTTTGTTCCAGGTGGAGAGAGCAAGATGGTGTAGTGTAGAGGTGGGATGTGTGGCACTGAATAGTGTGCTGAAGTTTACTCACCTAGCAGTGAAGATGCCAAGATAATTTGTTACACAACAAGCAAAAATGGTGGTCTACAACCAATCTGTAAGGCTCTCCACACTGCTCGTGTGGAGAGCCTAAAGGGGGGTTGTGGGGAGAGCGGATCCGTTCTCCTCAAAGACTATTGCCTAGCTTGCCCGATCCGGCCACCCAGATGATTACCAGCTCCATCATGGAGCCAGTTGGGCTGGCAGGGTTGGGGGGCCTCCCAGAAGTCTCAGAATGCCCTGCACAAGTGCATGGGACATTCTGGGGAGACTCCTAATGCTGGGAGGCTTGTTGTAGCCTCCCCGTCGGGGGGGGCTACTCATGAGTCGCTGCAGTGAGAACCAGCTTCTTCAATTGGTGAAATTGTTCAGGCTTTCAAGCTTCACAGAGTACTAGATATCATGGAACTGAAGCTGTTTCTCTTTACTTGTTGGCTACTTGGACCTTCTTGTTTCCCAGAAAGACTGGACTATCTTCACTCTTCAGAGTTAGAGCAATGAATGGTTTTTTTTAAAAAAAATCTTGAATGAACTAGCAGATATATGTAACGTGAAATGTTTGAGTGAGGTATGTAAACTTTGACTCAGCTGCAGTACTTTGCAGAGTTGCTCTTATCAATCAGAGTGGTTAATATGTGCTGAAGCATCAGAAAGACTTCAAAGCTCTTATCGTTGCTTCCCTTCTGCATCTCACGGAGTCACAGGCACTTTGTTCCAAAAAAAAAGAAAAAGAAAAAGAAAAAGAAAAATAAGCTTGCAATTTATCTTTATTCTTTCAGTGAAAGGGACAAAGTTCTTCCATTATTGTTCTAACTGGTTTTCTCTTTGCCAAGGGAATTATTAGATTTTCCTCCATTAGGAAAATCCTCCATTATTAGATTTTTACTCTTTTTCTTAGTCTGGTTGCCAAATTAAGCTTCATCTCGCCTGATTTTCTTTCATACTGCATTTCAGTTTAGTCTTCAAATTGTTCGAGCACACAAGTAATTGCCCTGCTTGCCACTGCCCCCTTTACCAAGATAAGTCACTTGATCTCCTCCAGTAGCAGTTAGTGAAGCTAGCCCAGCTATTCCAAGTCCATATGTCACCCTGAGGCTGTTTCTGTCCAGAATATCTTCAGCAATTAATAGACCAGTTTGTGAAACCACAAAGCCATCTTGGAAATGCATTTAAATGACTAGCACTAATTAGTATTAATGTGGTGATTTATCACCTGATATTTTAAATATTGGCTTGTGGGATATGACAGCCTCATTTAACACAAAGCCAACTGTGTAGAGAAAGAGTGTTGCTTCGGATTGGTTATCCTGCCCTCCCACAGGGAGACTGGATTGTTTCCAAAACTTAATGCTGCATTCTGAGATGAACGCAGTTGCCTAGGCCATCACCTTATTGCTAATATTGTCTCCACCCAGTATGTCCCTAATTGCTGATATTACCTTCACCCTTTAGTAGTATTTTCAGTATCCTGATCCATGCTGAGGAGGACTTTTTAAAATTTATTTGGTGTTATTGTTTGCAATAGAAGTTTGACTGTCCTCTCTTTTACATTTGTTTTAATCTCATGCTGGTCGCTGACCGAAATAAAGAGATTGAATTGAATACCTTCACCCAGAAGGAGCACATGACTACTATTACATCTTTATCAGACCCTTGGTTGTGTACAGTACTGCCTCTGCCCCAAAGGCTTCAGGATGAGAAGGCCATACAACAGAACTGGGGGAACTGTTTTGCTGTAGCAGCCTATGTAACAAGCAGCCTTGTTATTAAACCCATCCCCCAGAGGAACTCTCTGTGCTATTTACTCACCTGATCTGTGGTGTTGGGGCAGGCCTCCCCCCACTTTTTTTCTTTTACATTTTTGTCAAGCCTTTGCAGAAAGCATCAGATTCCACAGTGCTTGGTGTTCCTAGCACTGGCTGCTTGGGCTGCCATCTTGTTTTATTTATTTATTTATATATTTATTGTTTGTTTGTTTGTTACACTTCTATATCACCCTATCTAAAGGCTCTGGGTGGTGAACAACACATAAAATACAACAAACACCATAAAACCAATTAAAATGCTTAAAAACAATTTTAAAACCTTGGAAGGCCAGGCCAAACAAGTAAGTCTTTAGGGCTCTCTTGTAGGCCAACAACGAGCCCAGACTCCAGATATCTGCCGGGAGTGCATTCCATAGACCAGAGGCAGCTACAGAGAAGGCCCGGCTCCGAGTCGCCACCGGATGTGCTAGTGGTAACTGGAGACAGACATCTCCAGATGACCTCAGCGTGCGATGAGGATCATACGGAAGAAGGCACTCTCTCAGGTAACCCAGACCTAAGCCATTTGGGTCTTTAAAAGTGACAACCAGCACTTTGTATTTTGCCCAGAAACATATTAGCAGCCAGTGCAGCTGTCAGGCATAACAGGGGCAGAGCCACCACTGGCTGAACAGGTTCAAAGAGGCTGCCACCAATCAGGGGTCATGAGTGTGGCCCCAGACATGCCCCCTGCATCTGACATCAGGCACAGAGGGTGTTATTTTGGTCTCATACAGGGCCATGCGGCCCCGTTTGGAGCCAAAATCAGCCCGCGTTGTGTTGGCAGCGCGGCCGGAGTGACTCGTCTTGCTGCCACTCCTGGTCTTGCTGCCAACGCAGCGGGGCCAATCAATATCCCTCCTAAATGGGGCCGTGCGGCCCCATATAGGAGAGAGATCAGCTTGCGCTGCATTGCCAGCATGGCCAGAATGGCTCTCCCTGCCTTTAAGGCAGGGAGAGTAGCTTGGGCCCGTGTTGCCCAACGCAACGTGGGCTGATATCCCTTCCAAATAGGGCCACGCGGCCCCATTTGGGAGGGAGACCACGCCCCGATGCTTGATGTCGTGGGGGCGTGGCTAGCCGGCCCCCTGCATCTGATGTCAGACGCGGGGGACGGGGCCAGGTGGCCACAGCGGCAGCCACACACAGGCCACTGCCAGCCTCCCTACACTGCTGAGGTCTTTCCAGGTTGCCCCAGAGACTCGTCTGGCTGTCACATTTTGAACTAATGGAAGTTTCTTAACTATGTACAAAGGCAGCCCCACATAGAGCACATTGCAATAGTCAAGACTGGGAGTTACCAGCTGCTGCACCACTGTTTTGAGATTGTTCTCTTCAAGGAATGGACGCAGCTGTCAAATCAGTCAAAATTGATGGAAAACAATCCTGGTCTAGAATGAATCTGAAGGGGCCATCTACTCTACATCTCAGGCCTTGCTTGTGACCCTGCTATTGACTGAAATCTGTTTGGTGGGGAACCAGAGGCAGGACCCTTGACTCTGCAGTGTCCTCTCAGATGAACTTCATGCTCTCTCCCTCATCATTTTTAAGTAACACTTAAAGACGTATATTTTTAGAGAGGCTTTTAATTTATTTATTCATGTATGTTCCAATGGGTTTTTCATTTGTAAATCTGGTTTTAATTGGGTCTAGTTTTAACTGGGTTTTATTTAAGTTATATTGTTTTATTTATTTTATTGTTGTGAACTGCTTGATCAGTAGTGCATTGGAGGGACAAACTATAAATATTTAAAATCAATAATAAATAGATAAATAGAACTCGGCAGGAAATTACCCTGGAGCAGTTCCTGCCTTATTCCAGGCTAAAAAAAGATGGTGACCTGAAGCAGCCTGCTGCTGTGGAACAGTATCCCCACTTAAAACACTGTGGAATCTGCTGCTGCTCACAGATGTGTGGTGGACTCTCTCTCTCTCTCTCTCTCTCTCTCTCTCTCTATATATATATATATATAGAGAGAGAGAGAGAGAGAGAGAGAGAGAGCACAAGCCCAGTGATGCTCCTCACTTGAATGTGAGCTCTAGGTCACCAATGGTGACCAGGCGAGTGGTTAGGAACAAGGTAGGGTTGAGCCTGCACAATCTCCTCAGGGGCCTAAATAGTTCTAGAAACAAAAGACATTCTACAGATATGCTGTGCTTCTCTTTTCCTGTACCAAGCTAACTATTATGCATTGGCCTTTCCCAGTGAGTTGTTAGCAATAAATAGTTGAGTTCTTCCAAGAAGTCTACTGTGTATTATATCAAGCATTTATTGCAAAGGAAATTGCTTAGAATAGTCTAATGAATTTCGGATTAGGTTTATGAAAGCTAGCTGGCCAACCCTTTTGTTAGGCAGATAATTAAGTAACTAGCTGATCCGGCACACAGCATCTGCGCCCCTAGTTCTCCCTGTCTCTCCTCACCATCTTCCTTCCCCCCTCCCTTCAGCCCCAGCCTGTTCTTCCCTTCCCAGACTGCTTTCCTTCCCCACCTGAATAGTTTCCTCGCCGGCCTGACCGCCACTTTCCTTTCCCTTCCTCTTCCTTTCCCTCCCTTGCGGCTGGCCTGGCTGGCGTTCTCCTTCCCTGCCCACTGATGGTGCTTCCCTGCCGGTGCTTTCCCTCCCCGCCCACTGGTGGTGCTTTCCTTTGGTGCCCGCCAGCTGGCAGGCCACCCCCAGTACCCCTGGCTATCTTGTGGGAGCTGCCAGACATGGGATTAGCCACGGGTACGTCTTAGAGAATTAAATATATAGATAGTTCTGAGGGCCACTAGATGCAGGAGTGCATCGAGGTAATTTTGAAGCCCAGACCTGAAGGGCTTCAGAGGAAAAAAAACCCCACACTGCTTGAGGGTGGGGGTAGGGGGTAGGGGACAAGTCAAATCATTTAAAAAAACATTTTTAAAGTGCCGCTGTGTGGTGGGGACAGGAACTGCCAGTGGGTGTGTGGGCACTTGGGGGAGGGAGGCAGTGGCAAGAGCACTTTCTCTGAGCCTGCCTGACTCCCAAATGACAGATCGGGCTGTTTTCAGCCCATTTAGGGGCTCTCTGTGCATGCACTCATGTGCACAGAGGCCCCAAATGGGCTGAAAATGGCCTGATCTGTCATTTGGGAGGCAGGCAGGCTCAGAGAAGGCGGTTTTGCTGTTGCCTCTCTCCCCTGAGTGCCCGTCCATGCCATGCAGCAACACTTTTAAAAATGTTTTTTTTTTTTACTTGCCCAGCGGGTGTGGGACAGTGGCAGGGCTCTGGGGAGGCCCCCCTCTGAATATTTGGAGGCCCCCAGAAGACAGGAGGCCACGGACCAAATCCCCATGGTCCATGGCTAAGTGCGCCTCTGACTCGATATTCCAGAATGTCACATTGATGGTTATGCAATATCCTGGGGCGGGGGAGTCATTAAGAGAGTCTTGCAGGATGCATGCATCTTTTGCCTGATCAGAAGGCCTAATGGCAGAGTTTAAGGCAGGGATGGCCAACCTGAAGCTCTCCAGCAGCTGTTGCTGGACTGGAACTTCCATTATTTCAGCTGCAATAAATTGGAGCTGGGGATGACTGCCGCTCCAGTCCAACAACTGCTGGAAAGCCTCAAGTTGCCCACCCATAGTGTAAGGTGACTCTTCTCCCTCTTTCCCCGGGCGTTGCCAGCTGTTGGAGTGATTTTGGAGTGCCATGTTTTAGAGTGGCCAGTGAAGGAGATCTAAATGGCAACCTAGCCCAGAGCTTCCCAACCTTGGATTCCCAGATGCTGTTGGACTACAAAGCCCATCACCCTCAGCCAGGGATGAGGGGAGTTATAGTCCAACCACATCTGGGAACCCAAGGTTGGGAAGCTCTGGGCTAGGCTAGGCAGTTAGCAAGAGGCACAGCGGATGCGTTGGAAGAGTCTAGAAAAGGAAGGCTGAGCAGGGAGCTGATGCACCTCAGGATGCAGGGTGGGGTCGCTGGGAATCTCGTGTATTCTCTGGATCTCATGTATTCTGCTGCTGACTTGCAGGAGATTGCTCTGCTGTTTCAACTCCATCAAATGCTCAGTTTGCATATTTGTAAACAAACCAGCGATTACAAAGATGCCATGAGTTTCTAGTGATCTCTCCTCCAAAGGAAGCCAGAACCCAAGTCATACTTCAGCTCTCTTACTTCTCATGGTGGCTACTTTTAGTAACATCATGTTACTGTGGGCACAGGGCTGTTTCTCACACATTCTTAGGTCAGTATGACCTCCTCATTTTGGGTGAGACAGGTGGTATTACTAGGTTAGGTCTGCAACTCAGGAAGGGTCTTGCGAAACAGAGGGCAGGCAGAGGCTGAGGTGCTCGCTCACACCAATGTCATGAACTGTATCATCATTGCCTGCAGATAATTAAAATGGATTTCCAGGAGCAAATGTTCCCTGCAGTGTGTGTTAACATTTCACATTTCCTTTCATCAGGCTTCCATATCTTAATCCTCTGGAAATGGCTTGGCATCACTTAAAACACCATCACAGAGCAAAAGTAAATCTATTAAGATGGAGCTGGTTTTGACATTAAACCACTGTTGGATTAATTTGCTGACCTTTGTTAGAGTTGCAGTTGTAAAAATCATCTCTACAGTCTTGCCCGAGATACCAAATGTAGATGTGAATATGGGGCCATTCCTGGAGGAAACCAGTCATGTTTATGCTTACAATTCATTACTGAAAGACTTCAATACACTGCTCCCAGGATCTTACAATGACATCTCCTATTGCCAAAAGACAACAGTATTGAGTAGAATGTTTACAATCAGATACATGGGATTCACTTACTGGAGCACTTCTCCTCCACTTGTCCATGATGACACAGATGGGAGTAGCTATAATTGAGTGGATGGGTTCAAAGAACCCAGGTACCCCAACTCCTGAGGCCCCCCCCCCCAGCTCCACGCATCACTATTTTCTTCATTATCTCCCTCAGTCTTCAAGGGTCTGCTGAGGAGAGGGGGTGAACATGGGCCCACTCTCCCCTAGCTACGCCCTTGATGATGCAGCTAGCCTTGGGTACACACAGAGGAGATTCTCATGATTGGCCAAAAGTGGGCTAAAAGAGCCTAGCCCACTTTTGGGCAAGCGTGAGAACCACCAGGCTCACAGGCGAGCCCGGTTTCCTCAAAGTGGGTAACCCGCTTAGTTAGCCCACCCCTTAGATGAGGTTAGCGGAGCAGGCACTCCACTAACCCCATCTATTTGATCGTGTATTGCAGCTCCACGCTGTGGCAACACACGAGGAGACCCCCGCCGGGAGGCTGAAAGAAGGATGCCCCATGCGCTTGTGTGGGTCTCTCCAGGATGCCCCATGCGCTCGCGTGGGGCATCCTGGAATTTCAAGGGGCCACGCGGCCCCTGATCCCTGCAGCCCAAGCCAGCTCCGTGACGGAGCCAGCAGTCATGTGGGCAGCCAATCCGACTGCCCAGGGCTGCCCAGGGCTGCCAGTGTGCTCATCTGCATGGAGAGCAGGCAAAGCCCGCTCTCCCTGCTAACCCCATTCAGGCAGGGCTCACTGATCGTGAGACTCGCCTCACAGTTTAATTTCAAAGGACACTTTTATTAATTTTTACTCTCACTGAAGAATGGGGAGAAGCCTGAGCCTATCAACATTCATCATGGTCTCTGAGCTAGATAGAATGACCAAGAGTCAAACTCAAATGTTAAATGTCAGGAGCTGAATACCTTTGATCACAGCAGCTTTTACATTGTGATATTCAAAAGCAGTTTGGTATTTCTTTAAATTTCCTTCTGGTTGCACTCTCAGTGTGAGAACCTATTATGGTATTTTTTTCTTTCCCAAACTTTGCTACATTTAACCAGTCATATTGGTAGCATTTTTAAATATAATCTCAGTCAAATTGTGACCAGCTCTTGTCTCATTCCTGTTTTTGTGTACATTCGGGTATGATGCATGTTCGTTTGTTATGTTTCTGAATGTTCTCAGACAACAGCACCAAACAAGCCTGTCTTGTATTATTTGAGTTACCAAGAAAGAACCTTTAAGACACCAGTGAATCTGCAGGTGAAAGAAGAACTTCAGCAACATACATCCAATTCACTTGCAATGGGAAGATAGATGTGTACCAGTGTTTGCTGTGTGACCATTTGCTATCTGTCCAGCTCTTATACGGGCCAAGCTTTTAATTTATCTGTGTGTAGACCCCCAGATATCTTCAAACAGTCTCCTATTATTAGAGTCTTGCACATGATCATATGGGGTTGATTTGGGGGTAAAGAGCTCCTACCCTGATCTCCACAGACAAGCAGGCTCTCTGTTTGGGTCTGCAATCTCAGCACCCCAGATGATCCAGATGGTCTCCATTGTGAAATCAGGAGCTGGGTCCTCTGAGAATCAAAAGAGCTATCCCAGCATGCATTGTGCTATCTGGAGACCGGAAACCCTCATTACATCATTAGCTGTCCCCTGATTGGCCTTGAAGGGGCAGGAGGTTGGACCAGCCATACAGAAGGCATTGCAAAGAAAGGACCATAGATGTTGGGCTATCTCTTTCATTCCTACCTCAGTAAAGAATGAGGTGCAGAAGCCACATTGAGCAAGCTGGATTGTAGGGATTTGCATGGTTCACACGAGCATTAATAGCTTAGTATGCTGCCTCCTAACTGTATGTGGATGATTGTGTGCATAATAGCTCTATTAACCTTTTTCAAAGTCTTCTATTTTCTATTGCACTGAGAGTTCCCTTTCTAACATTACTCCTGCATTCCCACAGACTTGCATCTTCTTTCCCAGATGGATCTCATGGGCTGCTCAGATGTCCAGAAGAGGCCTCATGCACTTTCTGCAATGCCACTTGCCAGCCAGCTCTTGCTTTCCATGAATAACCCATCCATTTGTATTAGTACTGTACTTTGGTGGCAAATGGGGGAAACGGTGGGTGGTTCATAGATAATAACAGCTGGCCAGCAGGTGGCACTGCAGAAATCACATTAGGATTCTTGCCGGCCATCTGAAAGGTCTGTGAAATTGCTCTGGGAAAGCAAGCCCGTGGGAATACGTGGAGTGTGTGATGTACTTGGAAGAGAGGTTTCCATCGATTGCGGGGAGGAGAAACGGAAGGACAATCCTACTCCAGAAAGATGTACTCATCAAATTGACATGTCTGCTGGGAAAATGGGGATGGCAGAAGAGGAAGGAGGGAAAGTATAGCTGAGAATTTGTCAGTCTTGTTTAAAAACATTCTGTGTTACTGAGGCAAAGATTCTGGTAAAGGATCTGTGGGAGGAAGAGGTAGAACAGTGGCCTCAGTATTATCTGAGAGAAGGCAGAAGAGACAGGGCCAAGGAAGATGCAAGTTTCTTAGGTAGGCTCCCCAGGAGTAGGGCAGCAGCATTTCCTGTTCATTCATAGCCTGGTCAAGCCGCTTGAGGTACCGTCCAGCTGTACCTCCGCTTCCATGCTCAAAGCCCTCTTACCTTGTGTTATGCTGGATGAGTGGAAGTGGCAGGGAGATCTTGCCTTGGGCTGTGTCAGAAAGGGAAGTGAAAACGTGGGTATATTCAGCTTCCATTTTTGACACACCTTGAGCTCATACAGGCTGGCCTGGCTGAGCAGAGCAGACCAAGAGGGGCAGCATGGCATAGCAGTGGGCCCTTGGAAGCCCCTGGGGTTTCGGCCAGTGCCTCACTTGGTTGACCTCTGACCAGGGACGTAACGAGGCTGGAGTGGGCCCAGAGACAAAATTTTAAAATTGGCCCCTCGCTGATACACACACACTCACTTCACGTGTGACTTGCCTCTGGGGGGGCCCTCGAGGCGTGGGGGCCCCCCAGGCAGCCGCCTCCCCTTGCCTAATGGTAGTTACGCCCCTGCCTCTGACACACACACACACAACCTCCCCTGCTGTGTTATTTGTTTGTTACAAGAGTCCTTACCTCCCAGAAGGTGACAGTGATTTACGCAATGATACCATTACCAGGCAGGTCCCCCATCCAGGTACTGCCCAAACCTAGACCTGCTTAACTTCCTTGACAGGATTACATTTCAGACTGCTCTCTGGATTTCAGAAGGTCTTGATTTCCATTACCTCCCATAGGCTTATAACATGACATCAACACAATGTTAAAAAAAAAAAAGCCAAGTCACAAAGGCTGAATGTTCACTGTGATGTCACAAAGGATTGTTACTTGGCAACCAGGTCTAAAGCCAAGGATGCTGAACCAGTGAGCTGAAGGAGACCAGCCATTGTCTAATACAGGTATACAACAAAATAGCTTAACTGCTGGCCTTCAAAAAGCTACTCTTTCTTTTTAACACTTACTTTTTAAAAATATAAATTCCAGCACTGCAAGCTAAGGAATGAAAACAGGTAATGCCTTTGATGTACAAAATAACTTATAGAGGAGACATAAGTACTCATGCCAAGAACATACAGGAGCAACATCGTGTGCGTGTGAAGCCAGAGTGAAAAGAATATAGGCAAACAGGTAGATGAGAGAGACTCCAGGATGGGTTTTAGAGAGGGAGCCTGGAATGGATCAGCTAAGGCAGAAAACTGCAGCATCTCAGGATGCAGGGACTGGCCGCTCTGATGTGTCCTGTTGCTGAGTTCTAGTGACGATCTGTGATCTTCTATTTTCATCCCATGTTCAGCCGGTCTATTTGTATAAATAAACCAAACACTGCAAAGACACCATCTGTCTGCAATGATTATCCTTCCAAAAGAAACCAGAAACCAAGGTGTGCTGTTGGCCGCTGAAATGTCTCACCACTTGGGGAAGTGACAACTAGAGGCAGCATAACAATAAATTATTATGTATTGTTTAAATAATGCAGTCGGTGTGCAAGATACAGTATACAGTGCAAGAGGACAGAGCCCTGCCCCAACAAGCTCACAACTGAACGTTTGACTCGGGATATAACAGAAGAAGGGAAGGAAAATGGAGAGGAGGGAAATAGAAGAAGGATATGCATTTATTTTAGTTACGTGTAACTTAGGCATACAGTAGTATATGGGGACTTAAAGAGCACAAGTGTGATGCTTAGAATAGATGTTAAATATCACATTAACAATAGTCTAGCAAGTTATAAAACATATTTGTTGTTATTAGTGAAATAACATGACCCTGTGCAGTAGAAGAACAATCAGTGTTGCACATGCACAGTGGTTCCACGTTTGCTGTTTGGGGTGGGGGGGAATCTACTTCACATAATCACTTTGCTTTACAAGAAAGAAGGTGGTGTGACTTCACCATACAGTATATGCAGGCTGTATGAGGTCCCTACATTTGCAAATTAATGCTACACGCACAGTGTCTTGGAGGTAAGCCCTGTTGAACTCAGTGGGACTTACTTCCAAGTAACACACATGGGATCCACTGACTTACTTATCTGCAGTATGGAGATAATATTGGCTTACACCACAGATTGTAAAGATTTTGGAGATATCTTTGGAGATAACTCAATATAAAACTCTCCAAAAACTTTTAAAATGCTGTATAAATGATGATGATGATGATTACTTGGATTAAAACCAGAACATAGGAAACTGCCTTATACAAAGTAAGACCATTAGCTCAGTACTGGGTACACTGGCTGGCAGCAGCTTTCCAAAGTTTCAGGCAGGAGTCTTTCCTAGCCCTATCTGGAAAGGCCAGGGATTGAACCTGGAACCTTCTGCATGCAAACCAGATGTTCTACCACTAAGCAATGGCCCCATCCCTGGTTGGGACCCAGCAGCTCTACTGCAGTGCAGACTTGAACTGTATGCGAGGAGCACAACCCAGGATTCTAGTTTAGCCGTTCTGAGTGTCATTACCAAAGTACTCTGCTAAGTCTGCTATAGCGTCTTGACAGCTGTTTAATTTCCTAGGGAAAGTGTGAAATCCTTCTCTAGTGGCTGATTTAAAGTCTCTCTCATGTCACCGATGTTTTAAAAAGAAATGTGATTGCTTATTTAATTGCAAACATTGGCACATTCAAGGTTTATTTACAGTAAAAATTGAAACATTTTGAGGATGCAGTCTGGAATGGAGTTCAGCATGTGCAAGTCTCAATGATTTTACCAGCTTTTCAAGTACTCTAAGCCAGGGATTCTCAATGTCGAGTCCCCAGATATTATTGGACTTCAGCTCCCATAATACCCAACCAAAGGCCACTGGGGCTGGGGATTATGGGAGCTGAAGTCCAATGACGTCTGGGGACTCAACAGTATTTATTTTATTTATTTATTTTCACATTTTATATCCTGCTCTTCCTCCAAGGAACCCAGAGTGGTGTACTGCATACTTAAGTTGACGATTAAGCTGACCATTAAGTTGATTCACATTGAGAATCTCTGCTCTAAACCTTGCACCCCAGTGGCTCAGCTGCCATTGGACATGGGGACAGGATGTTCCTAGGCTATGAGGGTGGGGTTTAGGGACCTGGTCCTGGTGTCCCTCACACCCAGTGACCCTCCTTATCCCAGAGACTCCCCCACTGTTGAAGCTACTACCAGATGTGCTGCCCTGCACTGGCCACGCCTCTTCTGTCTGCAACAGCATACTGATGCAGGGGCACTTGCAAGGGAGAGGAAAGTGTTTGCTAGCTGGATGAGTTGCATGTCCGTGGCCGGCGCCATCAGTACACCCTGCGTCTGCATGCTGAAAGAGGCATGGCCTGTGTGAGGCAGCACGCCCAGTGACAACAGGTAGGGTGTGGCACCCACCCTCAGAGGGCTGCTGCCACCTTTCCTAAGCCCCCGTTACAGCCCAGGCTTTTCAGACGACTTGCTCTCTTCATACAGAGATGGGACCTCTTCTATATATAAGAATAAGAATTCTAAGTTGTCACATCATGTTCCCTTTTATGAGGTGGTTGATTGTTAAAAGAAGAAATACAATTCATAGAGGGAGAAGAATCCCAAAGGCTTCTGTGTATAACAGGGCAGAACCACCCATCAACAGCCTTGTACAGCTCAATAAGATGGACTGCAGAAGATGCCCACAGACCAAATAGTGCAGCAAGCCCTGTGCTGCAAGGGAAGGCAATGCTGACTTCCCTCCTATGAGGGATGGGGCTGTAACTGAGAGGTAGAGCACATTGTCTGTATGCAGAAGATACCTCCATAGGACCAAGGGAAGCTGCCTTATACCCAGTCAGACCGCTGGTCTGTCTGGCTCAGTATTGTCTACTCTATGCTGATGGGCAGCAGTTCTCCAAAATTTCAGGCAGGCGTCTTTCCCAGCCCTACCTGGAGATGCCAGGGAGTGAACCTGGGACCTTCTGCATGCAAAGCAGATGCTCTACCACTGAGCTACAGCCCCATCCCTGAGCTATGGCCCTGTCCCCAAGGGCAGCTCCATGGGGGCAAGAGGGGCAAGTGCCCCCTCAGACACCTGCCCCCCCATTTCTGTTTCAGTGGCCCTATCCATCCCCAGCACAGCAACTCTCCAGTGGCTCTTGCAAGTGTCTATCTTATGTTTCTTTTTTAGATCGTGAACCCTTTGGGGACAGGGAGCCATTATTTATATAGGGAGCGGGCCAGCCAGCTGAAAAAAAATGGTGGCAGGTGGGGAAGGATGAAGACAGTGGATGGCGGCAGGCAGGGAAGGACAAAGACAGCGGACAGGGGGCAGGCAGGGAAACAGACTGCCGGCAGGTGGGGAAGGACGAAGATGGCAGGCAGGGGGTTGGCAGGGAAGAAGATGGGCTGGGGGGGAGAATGTGGCGGGGGCAGGCAGGCAAAAAAGCTGGGGTGGGGGGAGAAAGTGGCATCGGCAAACTAGGGGCGCAGATGCTTTGCGCTGGATTATCTAGTTCCCCTTATTTGAGTATCTCACTTTTTAAATGGAAGTGTAACTGAGACACATAGCACAGAGAGAGAGAGAGTGTGTTAAAGGATATCAATACTAACAGAAAAGACTGCAGAAATCAGGCCACTATGGTGGCAATCCAGATCTACGAAAACCAATGTAACTTTTGCAGTGCACAGGATATGGATTGCACCCTGTGTATGTTTGCCCTGGAAAATCTGTAACTGATTTGTCTAGCAAAACCACTGGGTCTGTACTGGAACCAAGAGTCGAATGCTATTCAAATCAAAGTTGACATATGATGGCAATGGACACTCACCTGCAATGTACAGGGCTTCGATACAGAATATAATTGCTTGTGCTGCCGCATTGTTTGGATACAAGAGACCACCATCCTGCTGAAGCAAAGCTGGTCTAGGTCTGGTCAGTATTTGGATGCAAAACACTGCCTGGAACCCCATCTCCCCCAAGTTCCATGATGGAAGGAAGGTGGGATATACATGCAATCAATAATTCAGCACCAGCATAGATAGCACAGACAGCACAGGGCCTGTTAGACGCACACCTGCCAACAAGCTCCCTATATTCCTCCTCTGGTGCTGTACATAGGGTTCATCAGAGAGAATTCCTGGACCCAATTGTTGGGTGTGTGTGTATGTGTGTGCACATTTCCAGACTCCCCCCCCTTTTTTTTTACTGGGCCTGGAAAAAGTGCTTGACAGTGGAGTCTGTTCCAAACATTTTTCTCTATAGTGCTCTTTGCAGAAGAGGGTAAGGAGCTCAGACAGTTCCAGGAGCAGTAGCTGAGGGTAGAGCTTCTGCAGAGCTTCGTCTTTTGTACTGTAACAATAAAGAACCATTGCGTTTAAGCCCTGCTGAGCTTTGCATTTCTTCCTGCCTTACTTTACACAGGAGATACTTCCTGTTGGCTTAGAGGACCCCTCACAAGACTGCAGGCGCTGCATCAGGTAATGAGTGTTCTAGAGAGAAATGGGACCCCACCAGTGCCATTGGAGGAAAGGGGGCTCTCTCTGTCCATATTCATTCATTCATTCAACGTGTTTTATACCACCCAAAACGTACGTCTCTGGGTGGTTTACAACAAAGCAAAACAAACAACAGAAAAAGTTAAAACATCAGTTAAAACAAAATAAAGGACAACATTAGTTAAAGCAAAAATAATAATGGAAAACATTAAAACATTACAACAATTTACAAAAATTTTAAGCAATATTTTTAAACAGTGTTAAAACACTTAAAATAATATTTACTAATAAGCCTGGGTGGACAGATGCATCTTTAAAGACTTTTTAAAAGCTGTCAGAGATGGGGAGGCTCTTATTTCAGCAGGGAGCATATTCCAAAGCCTCAGGGCAGCAACGGAGAAGTCCTGTCCCCAAGTAGCCACCAGACGAGTCAGGGGCAACTGTAGACAAACCTCTCCTGATTATCTCAATGAGTGGTAGGGTTCATGACGAAGAAGACATTCTCTTAAATACCTAGGGGCCAAGCCAAGTAGGGCTTTATAGGTTATAACCGCACCTTGTACTTTGCCCAGAAACTTATTGGCAGCCAGTGTAGCTCTTTCAATATGGGAGTAACATGGACCCAGAGACCAACCTGGCTGTCACATTCTGGACCAACTGTAGTTTCTTTCCAGACTATATACAAGGGCAGGCCCACACAGAGCACATTTCAGTAATTCAGTCTGGAGGTTACCAGCATATGTACCACTGTTCTGAGGTCATTTATCCCAAGAAATGGACACATACTTCATAGCTCAACTCAGAGGCCAACTATCACCCTTGCTAACTCTAGGGATGATCCAGAAAGGAGTGGAAGGGGGTTACTGAGCCATATAGTGAGTGCCAACCTAGCCCGCCAACAGCACAGGTGCTAGAGAAAAGATAAGAATATGGGGCTTATAAACCTTGACAGTATGTAGCTGCAATGCCTGGAGGAAAGCACCAGAAAAATTGGTACAATTTGTTAAAGCAGTCTTCCTGCTCAAATTCCTTCCTGCACCTTTTTCATCCACCATGACCTTATACCTACATCTTGGACAGGATATCCAATTCCTGGACTTTCCAGGCCAGTCCTGGATATGTGGCAATCATTCCCCTCCTTTCCCTCTCAAAAATACGCTTTGTGCAGATGCACCAAAGCAGGGGAACCAAATCAAATCTTTGTCCTTTCGTGGACTTCAACTCCCCTCTGGGAAAGGCTGGTCTTGTGGTAGCGAGCATGACTTGTCCCCCTAGCTAAGCAGGGTCTGCCCTGGTTGCATTTGGATGGGAGACTACATGTGTGAACCCTGTATGATATTCCCCTTAGGGGATGGAGCCGCTCTGGGAAGAGCAGAAGGTTTCAAGTTGCCTCTCTGGTTTCTCCAAGATAGGGCTGAGAGAGATTCCTGCCTGCAACCTTGGAGAAGCCGCTGCCAGTCTGTGTAGACAACACTGAGCTAGATAGACCAATGGTCTGACACATTATACGGCAGCTTCCTACATTCCTATGTTCCTAAGGCATGGAAGCAGCCTATGGTCTTCAAGTGTAAACCCTTTCCTCACCAGCCATTAACCTTGTCAAAGAGGCCATTCTTACACACAGCCTAACCCCAGGCTAGGGATGCCCAGCCAGGGTTAGGCTACGTGTGAGAACGGCCAGGATCTGGCCCTATCCTGGCAGGCCAGTGCTCCCTAGCCCTGCTTTTTAGCCCAGCTGTTACCTGAGGTTAAGAGAGTGAGCGCTCCTTTAACCCAGGCTACCAGATCATGTGTTCACTGGGGCTATGTTTAGCTGCAGCAGACACAGAGACAAGTACCTAGAGCATCCATCTCTTGGGGGAATGCCCCAATGTATCACACATGTTGTGCAGTGCATTGTAGGATTCCTGGAGGCTGGGACAATGAGTCCCAGCCTCTATTTACCCGTGTAGGAGTGTGCACGGAACCTTCTGGCCCAGTTCAGTTTGAGTCCAGACCAGACTCGAACCTCACCGGCCAAGTCTGGTCCGACCCCCATCGAACCCGCCCCCCCCCCCCCCGCGGTCCTGTCCTGTCTGGACACGTTCGCAATTTTTTTAAAAAAATTACATGAATTTAAAGTACCTTTAGACCCTTTGGGGGACTTCCTGTATGCCATGGAGGGGGGAGGGTCCGTGAAGTTTCCCCCTCCCCCCCGGTCTCTGAAGTCACTGCTGCAGCCTGGGAAATTGATCATTTTCGGGCCTCCACGGTGCGCAATGGCAGCCATTTTGGCCACTGCCGTGCATGCATAAATGATCCCTGTGAGACCTGGCATGACCCAGGGCCTCGCAGAGGTCATTTGCGCATGTGCAGAGGGCAGTTTGTTTTTTCCAAAATGGCCATTGTGCATGCGCAAATGACCTCTGTGAGGCTCTGGGTCATGCCAGGCTCGCAGGGGTCATTTACGCATGCACAGCAGTGGCCAAAATGGCCCGAATGGGCCAAAAATGATCAATTTCCTGGGCCGCAGCGGTGACTTCAGAGGCCGGCGGGGGAGGGGGAACCTTCGCAGACACACACACACACAGACACCCGTGGCATACAGGAAGCCCCTCGAAGGGGGCTAAACGTACTTTAAATTCAATTAATTTTTTTAAAAGAAAAAATTGCGAACATGTCCGGAGGTTTGGTTCCAGTTCGGATAGAACTGAGTGGGGGTTCAGTTCTATCCCCAACCCCCGAACCTCCGGACCATCAAACTGCCAGACCTGTTCACACATCCCTATACCCGTGCTGTAGGGAACAGCAGTGCAGAGATTCATCCATGTTGCTCCTGATAGCACTGGTTGCGTGGGCATGTAGCTTTTATGCCTTTGGGGCTATGAGCAGTCATCTGGGGAAAGTAGGTTGAACCCTGCTTCCCCCACCTGCCTTCATGCGTGCATGCAGCATGGTGATGTGCATAGCCCCAAAGCCTCTTTAAGAATCAGCCTTAAATTTGAACTCCTCTGTTCTCTGTCTCTTGGCTGTTGTGGTTCCTTCTGAGATGTCTTGGCCAAGTTGTTATAGGTTTTATTCCAAAAGGCTACACATGGTTCTCATGCCCAAAGAGAAGCTTGAAGACAAAGAGGTCATTCACACAATCAAAAACTGTGTTCTACCTGGGGTTGAGAGCTGTGTGTGCACTTCCAGTTTTCAGTTGTGTGGAAGCAAGGTAAGAGAAAAACCTGGGTAGAAGTGATTGTGTGGAAGCAAGATGGGAGGAAAACCTGGGTAGCTTTTCCTCCTCTCTTTCTTCCACACAATCACTTCTACCCAGGTTTTTCTCTTACCTTGCTTCCACACAACTGAAAACTGGAAGTGCACACACAGCTCTCAACCCCAGGTAGAACACAGTTTTTGATTGTGTGAATGACCTCAAAGTCTCTTTCTTGTGGCCTCCTGAGTTATGACAAGCTGTCCCTGAAACTCAGAGTGACTTCAAAAGAATCCTAAATTCAATACCAGGAGTTACAATCAATATTCAGTACCGGGAACAATTCAACACCAGGGAGTTATTCTCACATGGCTTCATGCTGTGGGGTAAATGTTGAGTGAAGCCACTTCAAATCACATGCGCGGCATTGAGGTTTTGTCTGCTCTGCTCTCAGGTTTTGTTTTGATGCAAGTTCACATGTCATGCCTCTGTGTTTTCTTTCTAGCCAATGGGAGTGGGGTGTGTTTTCCTTCTAGCCAATGGGGGGTGGGGGTGGGTGGGAGAGAGATTACTAAAGAGCTATGTCTGCATTTCTAAAGAGAGTATCCCTCTTATCATGCTAAGGATGCCACTGTATGTCAGTGCCTCTCCCTATTTGCTCCTGCGTTTTCAGAAAAAGTAGCTTTAAATCAGCATTTTAGAAACCCAGAAATCCATTGAGATAAGCTAGAATTCACAAGACAAATTTGTGTGTGGAGGATCTTGAAAGGACTTCAGGGTAAGTCTCTTCCGGAGGAGATTCAGGGTAACAGCCCTGTTTGTAAAGCCTCCAGGAGGCAAACGGACAGTTTCTGCAGTCCTTTGCATGTGCGAGGTGCCTCAAGGATTGCATCTAGTGGACTGGGTCTCACGATCAGTGAGACCCGGTTTGGGGCAGTGAGAGGGAAGAGCAGGCTAAGCCTGCTCTCCCCACTCACGAGCGGGCAGGGAGCCCTGGGTGGCCGGATTGGCCGCCCACATGATGGCCAGCTTTGTGACGGAGCCAGCGGGGGGTGGGGGGAGCGGGGGCTGTGAGGCCTCCGCAAGCCCCAGTATGCCCTGCACGAGTGCGCAGGGCATACTGGGGAGACCCCCGGAGCCGAGAGGCAGCTTTTTGCCTCCTGGCCAGGGGTCTACTCATGTGTAGGCGCGCTGCGAAGGCACGCCACGGCTACTCACGGTCCTAAAAAGCAGATTTGCTGGAACGCTCGCTCCACAAACCTGTTTTTTAGCAGGGGTTCTTGAGCGGGTTACCCGCTCAAGAACCACCGGGCTCGGTTGTGAGCCCAGTGGTTCTTACGGTCAACAAAAATCGGGCTAGCCTCTGCTAGCCCGATTTTTGTTGATCGTGAGAATCGCCCCAGTGTTTTTCTGGTCCCAGTTAGGAAACCATGAGGTGATTCTCACAATCAGTGGAAATCTGGCTAAGGGAGCTTAGCCTGCTTTCCACAGATCCCTGCAGCCCTCACCAGCTCCATGACGGAGCCAGCTGTCGTGTGGGCAGCCGATCCGGCCGCCCAGGGCTGCAGCCCTGATCGTCTGCGGGGAGAGCGGTCTAAGCCCACTCTCCCCACAGAACCCCCTCCGGTGGGTCTCACTGATTGTGAGACTCGCCTCAAAGCCTCTTTCGGGCTGATGCAGAATGACACTGAGCTTGGGCATCAGACACATCAAATATACGATAAAAAGCCCGCTGTGATAAAACAGATCTTGCGCATATGCTGTTATTTCTCTCTGTACCTCTGTTTAGCTAACCATTGTTGACTGTACCTAAAAGCCTTTCCTTTGAAGTATCTGTCAGCCCAGAGATAAACTGCCAGGCAGTAATCGGTTGTGGCGTAAAGCTAGGCAATATACGCTGTATTAAAATAGGATAATCTGTATTTCAATCTTGAAACTCTCTTGACCAAAGGGGAGGTATGATTTCTCTTCTGTATCAAATGAAAAAATCCCTTTGTTCTCTCTGACCCATTCCTGGAAGGCCAAACTTTGCCAGCTCTAACTGCCATTTGTTTGCGAAGGTCTTTCCCCTGATCAAAGCCTTCCAGTCTTACAGATAATATGTCTGCTAAATTCCTTTTCTTCCTTGCCAGATGATGGCCCATCAAGCCTTAAATACTCCCTATTGACTTGTTGGTCCCTGGCACTGGCAGATAACCTCCTATGGGGAGAAATGTCTAGTTCTTGCTGCCTAGCTCCACTACTGTACTACTGTGAATAACTAATGTCATTTGGTTCCCACAGGATGTGTGCTATGACTTTTATCACATTTCTGTCCCAACCTTCCTCCAAGAGCTCGGAGTGGCATACAAGTTCCTTCCCACTCTATTGGATCCTCACAACAACCCTGTGAAGCAGGCTAGGCTGAAATATAGCAACTGGTCCAAGGTCACTCACTGACCTTCAGGGCAGAATGGGGATTTGAACCGTGGTTTCCCAGCTCCTGGTCTGATGCTCTAACCACCTCTCCACACCAGCTGTGATTTGTCCAGATTTCACATGGGTAGGATGAAGGCAGCTTTCTCAGGCTAAACTCACATCTGCCGCTTTGAACATTTTCACAATCACTCCTTTGAACAGGAATTTCCTGTTTCCCCCACTTCAGTTCATGCGCATTATCATTATTCACAACTTATGCTTTTCCAACTTTAAACTTTTTCCAGTGTATGCTTTCCCAACATCTAGATATGGTTTCCTAACTGGACCTGGAAAGACACTGGGTATAGTGCAGAGTTCTAGGCACATGCAGAGGATTTCAGAAATTCTCCATTTGTCTCTGACAATTGCTCCTGGTGCTGAACTGAGGATATCTCAAAGCTGCCCTGAATTTCCGGGACAGCTTGTTGTAGCTGATGAGGAAAGTGATAAGAAGAAAGAGACTTCAGACTCTCTTTTGTGTGTGAAACTGAAGCCTTATTCAAACGTTGAGGTCATTCACACAATCAAAAACTGTGTTCAACCTGGGTTTGTGTGTGCTCCCAAACCTGCTTCCACACAACTGGAAATTGGGAATACACACAGCTCCCAAACTCAGGAAGAACAGTTTTTGATTGTGTGAATGACCTCAAAAACTGTGTTCTACCCAGGTCTGTGAGTTGTGTGTGCTCCCAATTTTTGATTGTGTGGAAACAAGGTAAGAGGAAACTTGGGTAGAAGTGATTGTGTGGAAGAAAGGTAGGAGGAAAAGCTACCCAGATTTTCCTCCTACCTTGCTTCCTTTGTATCTCTTCTACCCAGGTTTTCCTCCTACCTTGCTTCCACACAATCATTTCTACCCCTGGTTTTCCTCTGAACTTGCTTCCACACAACTGAAAATAGGGAGCACACACTGTTCCCAAATGCAGATAGAATATAGTTTTTGATTGTGTGAATGACCTCATAGAGGCTCTTCTCACAATTAGTGAGAAGAGCTATGAGGGGGTTAAGGGGAGAGCGAGCTTAGCCCGGATCGGCTGCCCACATGACTGCCGGTTCTGTTATGGAGCCGGTGGGGGCGGGGGGGATTAGGGGCCGCGCGGCCCTTGGAAGCTCCAGCATGCCCTGCGCGAGGGAGCTGGGAGGCTGCTTTTCAGCCTCCTGGTTGGGGGTCTCCTCATGAGTAGCTGCAGTGTGGAGCCACACCATGGCAACTCGCGAGCAAAAAAAAAAAAAAAACGGGTTTGTGGAGCGCTCGCAAGGGGAGGGATAGTTTGGCTTTAAGGGGAGGGGGATTTTTGCGGGTTAACCACCTGGAGGCCACCAGGCTCGCCTGCGAGCCTGGTGGTCACCATGATCAGGAGAAATCAAGCTAGGCTCTCCTAGCCCAATTTTGTCTGATCGTCGGAATAGCCTCATAGAGTTCTATCTTGGATCATACAAAACATTTCTGAAAATCCTTAGCAAACCTTCTTATTTGGTCGTAAACTACTTGGAATATAATGTTAAGGATTTGGAGGGGCCTTGGACAGACTCATGTTATCCTGAAATAGTAAGGGGGAGAAAAAGAAATATCTCCCAGATCCCCAGTACTCCTTGGGCTGTGTATTTTTCAGTTCCCATTTCCCCATTTCCAGTCTAAAGGATCATGGGTGGAAGCAGCAATCACTCTTGGTTTGAGGTTGGTGAACCCAGTGTGGTTTGTGGCAAGGGCATAACAAGGTTGGAGCGGGCCCTGTGGCAAAAAGTGAAGATGGGCCCAGCCCTAGACCCCCTGCTTTCTTCTCTTTCCTTTGTCTTTGCTGCTAAAGAAAGCTAAGGAATTAGTGAAAAACAAAACATTATTGGCATGCCCTTTCTCTCACTCCTATGCAGATAATATCAAACACTTCACCTCCTATGCAGATAGTATCAGACACTCCCGGCTTATAGTTTGCACCCTGTCTGGAATTTATTTATTTATTTATTACATTACATTACATTACATTACATTACATTACATTTTGGAGGGAATGGAGGATGTGCATTCACATATTGGCCAAATTTACTCCAATGTCCCTGCAAGCTATCAGGGAGCACTTCACACACAATTTGGATTTTTCATCACACATTAAGAGTGTAACCCAATTTATATCCAGGGTAAATAAAATCCACTTTTGCATTGGTTTTTTGGGGCAACTTGCAGTAAAGCCTTGCAGAAAACCTACAATAAAGCCTGCTGTCTGGGAATACATATATACCAGTCAGGCGGAGGGAGGTGTGTGTTGAACCTGAGCCCTAGCCAGCCAGTCAGATGAAGAGGAGGAGGGAGGGATGTAGCCTGATACTCCTCCCCCTCACTTCCTGGAGAGAACTTGCTGGAGAGGAGTTGCTTGAATCAAGACCAGTCCTCTGATCCAGAGCCGAAAGTGAGCCAGTAAGTCAAGGACGTGGGATGGGAAGAAGAGCAAGAAGCCCCTTCTTTCAGGTCTCAGTGACATTTGTTCCCCTCCTTTGTGGTCCATACATAAGGCCATGCCAAGTGTTTGGCCTTAAAGGGGTGAAGAATAATCTCTAATAGGATGTTTCCATGATCTGTGGTAATCTATATTAGGGGTGTGCATTTTGGAATTTTCTTGTTTTGATTTGTATCCGAATCGAAACATCCCCGTTTTGTTTTGTACCCAAATCTTCTGAATCCGAATCAGCCCTGTTTTGTTTTGTAGCCAAATTTTCCGAATCGATTTGGATTTTTAGAAAGGGTCCCAGGGCAAAAAGAGTGGGTGGTGGTGGTAGTGTCCAATGGGTGGAAGCTACCACCCAAATTTCAAAGGAATTAGGCAAATGGCTGATTTGTGTGTGTGTGTGTGTGTGTGTGTGTGTGTGATTTTTTTTTTTAAGTTTACACATATTTAAGAATTTTCCCATAGGGAATAATGGGGATTCCAGCAAATGTATCGCTTCAAATCAAGGGGAAAGGGATGACCCAGAGCAGAGTGTGGTGGGTGGTAATGCCCAATGGGGGCAAGGAAACTTCCAGAATTATTTCAAAGGAATTGGGCAAAGGGCTGATCTTTTGTGATTTGTTGAAGTTTACGTGTCTTTAAGATTTCTCCCATAGGGAATAATGGAGGTTTCAGCAGCCCCATAATTCTACTTGGGGGGGCGAGGGGTTGTGTAGTGCACATAGGGTGCCAACCACCCCATACGCACAAGCCTGTGGGGTACTGGGTTTTGTTGTTTCTGAGGTGTTCATTGTAGATTCTCTGGTAGAATATGAGATTTTCAGTGAAAAACAAGAATCCACTCTCATATGCTACCAGAGAATCTACACTCAGAACACCACAGAAACAGCAGAACCCAGCACCCCATGGGTTAGCAACCCTTCCCCTGGCCAATGTGGGGTCAGTAAAGAGTGGGAAGAAGCAAAAGAGCCAATGCGGAACAAGGAGGGAATTGTCAGCAGGTCAGCCCATGATTTAGGTCACCGATCAGAAGGCTGGAAGGGTGGGAAATTCAAAGAGATGTCAAACACAAAATGGAGACTGACTCAGAGATGACCACAAAATGGAGGTCCGAAACAACAAAATGTTTTGTAGCCGAAACAGGGGCATTTTGTTTTGTATACAAAACTTTTGGATCTGGAAAATGGGTGTTTTGTTTTGTCTACAAAACACCCGAAACAGGCTGTTTTGGGCAAAAAACATTTTGTATCCGAAACGTTTCACACATCCCTAATCTATATTCCCTGTGTGGTCACTCTAGCTCTGGAAAAGACTAGCAACTTCAGTTTGTGGTAATCAGTTACTACAAGGGCTCCTGCAAGATTGCACTAGGAGGGGGGAAATTAGGTCCTTTAATCTGTGAGAAATGGCAAGATGGTTGGTGTCCTTCCCCTCCTTTACATCAATGTGCTAATCTTCAAGGCTGCCTCATTCCCACTTCCCCAAATCTCATAAAGACCGAGGTGTCCAAACATGTAATTTAATGATTTTTCAAAATTATTATTATTTCTCTTGATGGTACAGAAGAGGGATTTCTTTATCTTTTTCCAGCCAAGACAGCACAAGAAGAATCAAAGGGAGAAATAACCAGGTGTCCTCGTCCATCAGCATTCATAAACAAAGATCTTTCTGTGCCAGTGTTTGGAGACGGGCTCAGCCGTGCTTTCTGAGGACAGGCCTTCTGATGGGACTCAGGCGTGATCCCAAGAGAGTTGGATCACTTGACATTTTGAGCCATTTGTATTACAAGGGAAAGCAGCGCAGGCTTCAAATGCAATCCTTGGATCAGCATTGGCCAGCCCTCTTGTTGCTGTGCCTGTCTCTTTGCTTGGGCGTGAAACTGCTGATGCCCTTCTGCAAGACAAATGAAATCTTTTGATGCCAAACAGATGGTCCTTGCTTTGCGGCCACATGTATTGGCCTGAAATACGTCGCTTGGATTAGCTTCCCTTACTGGGCATGGGAGGGCTAAATAGACTGATGTCAAATGTTCTGGCAGTTGTAGGCAACCATAATGGCTTGCTAGGGAGTACTCTTTGCTTGTGTCGGTGGGGGGAGGAACTGCATATGTTTGGCAGTTGCTTTGGGGAAAGAAATTGGCCAGGAGTTCTTCGTGTTTCTGTTGTTCAGACACACACACACACACACACCCCAAATCTTATTGAGCAATATAGAAGCCACATGCATAGTGATAAGAATATAAGATAGTGAGCTCTTTTCAATCCAGCTAATCCTATGTGTGCACAATTTATTGCTCAGAACCAAAGCCCACCACAATCCAAACCGGGCCTAATCAGATCTGAAGGTCTATGCTCTAAACAGCATGAATTGACTGGGCAGTCAGACAATCGCTTTGTAGCAGTGGACTCAACCCCAGCAGGTACTACATTATACTCTGGGATGAGGCACATAGTTCAGATATGATAATATGCAACTGCTCCATGCGAACTCGGACTATTGGTCCATCTAGCTCTAAACAAACTGGCCGCAGCTCTCCAGGGCTACAGATAGGGTTTATTCCTGGCTCTACGTGGAAATGTCTGGAACTGAACCGGACTACAGCAATAGAAGCCATATGAGGAGGCGGGGCGGGGGGTGGACTAGGTGAGTGCTGAGCTGGAAGGTTTGAGGGAAGGGTGATAGTGGTTGAGTAGCAAAGAGAATGGAGGGGCTGAAATTATCTATTGTTTATACTTTTCCGCTTTGGTGGTTCTAATTTCGGTTATTTGTTGAGGTTGTCATTTAATAAATGAAAGAAGAAGAATGTCTGTGGTTTTTTTAAACTAATAGGAAGGACGTAACCCTTTATATATAAGCTGTAACCTTTGTGTCACCTTGAGAATACACCTTTGGAAATTTTACACTTGAGGGAGGGTTTTATTTATTTATTATTTGCAAGGGGGATAATTATAGACTACCTGATAGGTTTAGTCTGACTATGGCACTTAACCTCCGCAGGGGTGGGAGGAGGGGTGCACACGGAACCAGTTTGGCTGGTTTGGTTCAAATCCAATCTGGATTTGAACCGACTGGCCTGGTCTGGTTCCAGGTCTTGCCGAACTGTTTCAAACTGGTTCTCAGGAATCTGGTGAGGGTTCCCCTTTACAAGTACAGGGGGTTGGGGGCCCTTCAGGGGGTAAGGGACAGCTGGGTGGGGGCTCAAAGAGATGCAAAGAGCTGCTTACCCTTCTGGTGTGGCTGCTGGCACCGCTTTTGCCCCCCCCAAGTGTGCTGGCCACCCCAAGGGCACTCCCCCCTTCTTTTTACCAAGCCACCAGCTCGGTGGCAGCTCAGTTCTGGCT
Organism: Hemicordylus capensis; assembly: GCF_027244095.1. NCBI lineage: Eukaryota > Metazoa > Chordata > Lepidosauria > Squamata > Cordylidae > Hemicordylus > Hemicordylus capensis. The sequence continues at coordinate 296,975,771 of NC_069659.1, read as the reverse complement.
TCCGTGCATGTGTAGCATCTGCGTATGCGCGGATGCCATGGTTCTGGCCTCCACACCATTTGCATGACAAATGGTACCATGCAAATTCCAAGGCCACGCAAATGGCCTCTGCACATGTGTGGATGCCATGCAAATGGCCTCTGTACATGCACAGAGGCCAGAATTGAGCCGCCACCAAGGTAAGCAGCTCTTTACATCTCTCACCACCTCCGTCCAGCAGCCCTTTACCATGCAGAACCGGCTTGCCTGAACCGGTTCTGGTTCAGTTTAGTCATAGACCAAACTGTCCTCAGTTCAGTCCACGACCAAACCTTTGAACTTACCCTGGTTTGAGCGGAACCAGTGCTGCACAAACCATTCATGCACACCCCATTAAAATGGTCCATCCCTGGAGACTAATGGGTCTGTATGGTTTCCTAAAGAACCTGAGGGATTTTCCTGCGGCCAAGACCAGATTTCAATGCCTATTGGCATACAGTAATTAATTTCTCAAATGTATAAAAGTGTCAGGGATCCCAGGTCGGGCCGTGGGTTGGGGCATGGGAGGAAGGTGATGCCCGAGAGCTTATCCTCCAACCAGATGTGCTGTCACCCGTGGTTCCTGATGCAGCTGCCTCTTGCCCGGGAATCTTTGTCCGGCCCCCACAGGGTATCTAGACAATGCCACTTGAGTGCGGTGTGGTCTCGCGAAGCCAGGGGCAACTCTCACGAGAGTTCAGGCCAAAGTCTCGTGAGACGGGGTCTCATGAGTGTTGCCCCATGTGTCTAGCTATATAAGATGGGGCTGGCCAATAATGTGGGGCCAGTCCAGGAGGAGGGCTGCCAGGAGAAGGAGCCATGTTACTCATACTATCTGGGGTGGTGCTGCAGGAGAGGAGCCTGTGAAGTCAACAGGCTCTCTGCAGAACTGAGTACCGCCAACCAGGGGCCATAACTTAATTGTTAAACTGTTTTAACCTTTTATATTGGTTTTAATTGTTTTTATGTTGTTGTTAACCGCCCAGAGACAAAAGTTTGGGCGTTATACAAGTTAAATAAATAAATAAATAAATAAATAAATAAATAAATAAATAAATAACTCTGAGGCCTATACTGCCCTCAGCCCCTGGCAAGGGAAACAGAAACTGACAAGAAGTTTTTATGTGCATACCTTCAACCTGACAGTTTTTAAAAAAAATGTACTAGATGGGGTAAGAGAAAAATGGTGTAGGGACCTTGAATCACAGATATCTCAAGTGCAATGGTCTAGCATACTGCCAGTGCCTTCAGTTAATCCAACAAAAACTTGTTATGAGCACTTATTTGCTACCTGCAAAATTATTATCATTAGGAATGCTGAATGATAACAGTTGTAGGAGATGTGGGTCTGTAGGCAAATGTATATCACTTGTTCTGGAAATGTGATGTTCCGGAATGAAGTTTTAAGGCATATAGGTTTTGTGTGTGTAAGCACTGAGTGTGTGTAAGCACTGAGTGTGTAAAGCACTGAGTTTACACTGTGTGTAAGCACTGAGTTTAAGCCTTCTCCTTTCTGTGTAATATTGGGCCTTCTGAGTCAGTTGATCCTCTTGAATTCTGGACAAAAGGCTTGGATTTCTAGAGTTCTCTTAAGAGTCAAACAACTGGTCTTATAGGAACGAAAATTGAAGATTACATCCACATTGTGGACTGACGTTCAGAATTGGCCACTTTGGCAGTTAATGAAAAAAATTATTTCCAGAAATGTGAAAGAATGGGCATATTTGAAGATATCTGGAAAGTCTTTCTGGACTCACATAACTGAGAGGACATTATTCGTTTTCTATATCTGCCATTTCTAATACAGATAATTTTACTTATCTATCTATCTATCTATCTATCTATCTATCTATCTATCTATCTATCTATCTATCTATCTATCCTTTCATTTACTTGACGTGTGCAGAGGCGTAACTATAGGGGGGGCAGGGGGGGCACGTGCCCCGGGCGCCATCTTTTCTGGCCACGTGGGGGGCGCCGCCATGACCAATTTTTTTTAAAATTTTTTTTAATTTTTTGTTAATACAAATGTTTCCTACTCAGTGCAGCAGCGCAGCAGCAGTCAAGGGAGCGCGTCGGTGCCCCCTTCCCCACGAGCGGTCCCTTCCATGCTGCCTGCGCCCCCCCATTGCTTTGCTGGCGCCTGGCGGCCAGTCAGTGGCCTGGCTTGGCGGCGGCGGCGGGCGCTTGTGACGAAAAACCTAAGTATAATGTAGTATGGGGGGGGCGCGCGCGGGGCGCGGTGGGGGGGGCACCATTTCAGTGCTTGCCCCAGGCACCGTTTTCCCTAGTTACGCCTCTGGACGTGTGAAATATATATATGCATGGGTGGGTGAGTGGATTTTCTGGGTCTGAAGCAGAGAATATATGGTGAAACTAAGGTTAATACATGCATTGCTTATGAAATTTATTAAAACAAAATGTTAACAACAACAAATGACCAGAAGTTCTGCTGAGGCACTGGCGGAGCGCTGGGACAGGGAAGTCAGTCACGCCATCCACACAATTGCTCCTGAGCTTAGTTGTTGTGGTTACTATTTTATTTTAATAAATTTCATAAACAAGCAATGCATGTATTAACCTTGGTTTCACCATGTACTCCCTACTTCAAACCCAGAACACCCACCCACGCATCATATATCTATTTCAGTAGCTCTGGGAGGAAACTACTGGTGAGTGAGAGAGCAAGCAGCAGGGAGGGGTCGGGTGAGCGAGCGAGCGGCAGGGCATGAGCAGGGAGTGAGGGAGAGAGCGGCAGAGAGGGGGCAGGTGAGCAGGAAGTGAGACAGTGAGCAGTGGGGAGGGGGTGAGTGACATACCCATCACTAATCCCATGCATGGCAGCTCTTGTGAGAGTTTGCGAGCGAGGGGAGGAGGAGAGGAAAGCAATGGCGATGGGGAACATAAGGCCAATGGACAGGCCAGTGAATGGGCAGGTGGGTGGGCAGGCAGGTGCGGGGAGAAAGTGGCGACGGTGGTGGTGGTGGGGGAGAAGAGAAAGTGGCAGGTGGCTGGAAAAAGCGGTTGGCCAGGCAACCAACCAGAAAGAAAAAACATTGGAGGAGGGGAGTGGGGAAGGCTGAGAACAAGGGGCCAAGAATGAGGGAGGAGGGCTGAGAATGAGGGAGAACTAGAGGCACAGATGCTCTGCACCCAGACCAGCTAGTTTTTTTAATAGATTTACTACTTATATTATACTGATAGTCTTAATTATATATTTTTGCATGTCTGTATATGTGTAAATGTTATATTACAGTATTCCATTTTGTTTCTGTTTAGCTTCAGCAAGGTTGCTGCATCATGTATGACCAAGCACTCTCCATGAGAAGACCTCAGTGCCTCCCCATCGGAGGCTTCCATGGCCCAATGGTTAGAAATATCATTATCTCAGCATAAATCCTCAATGTTGGCCTTTTTTTTCTTCCTTCCAGCCAGCACAAAGGGATTTAATAGCAATTCTAGCCTACAGTTCCAAGAGGCTCCTCTTCCTTGACAGGGGGAGGAGTGCAGGGAACTCAGTTAAGGGAGGTGAGGCTGGCAGATTGCTGGAATGGAATGAGGATACTCTCTTGGGTGTGTCTTGCCCATTTTCGCGAGGCAACTGACTGGCCAAGACAGGTGGGCTGAAAAAAAAAAGGCAAAAGATATTGCAAGTTGCATCCATGCTTACTTGTATTTTGTCTTGTGATTGTGAACACACACACACACACACACAAACAAACCCTCCCTCCCAACATAACTATTTGCATGAAGTTCAAATCCAGAGAGGTGATTCTGCAGTGTGAGGCACATCATTTACATGCTCTAGCGACATGAACTGAACTTGGTAAAGGTGGGAGTCAAGCTTCTGCTGCTTGCTCCGTTTTATTTATGCATTTTGATTGAACAGAAAGCGTCTAATGTCTCTCTATCACCATAAAACACATGTAGCGACATAAAATATCACCACTCTCTACAGCAGGAATTGATTTAGTGGCACCTTTTCCTTTTTCCTCTTGGGAGGGGCATGAAAATCAGAGTACACAACACACATATTAATAAGGAGGCTCAGCCCAGTCCATCAAACGTCTCTCTTGTTCTCTTATCCCCAGTGAAGTTGTCCTCCGAAGAGAGAAATACACACACTTCTGCACCCCTCCCTTTAGCTAGGAGAGGCAAGGGTTGTTCTAGTGCCGCCACTGGGGAGGGGTATTACCTGCCCCAAGCTCTTATTCAAAAACACAAAGAGATCTGCAACGATCTCCTAACCACTCAGTTCAAGGTGCTGCTTATTACTCTTAAAGCTCTTAATGGTTGAGGACTTGGGCCTCTCACATGCTGCATTCTCCAGTATGAGCCTTCTTGTGTGCTCACATTGTCACCTGAGGCCTTGCTCCAGGTGCCTTTGTTTTCCAGTCCTAGGAAGATGCCATGCCAGCATCAGGCCAGGTCACGTTACTTTCTGCTGAAGGACATACAAGGTGGAGCAAGGGCGTGCAAGTATCATTCCTAGAGAGGACTCTTGGGCAGCCACAAGGAGCAGAGCCTTTTCAGTGGTGGCACTAACTTTGTAGAGCACCCTCCTCTTAGAGGCTCACAAAGAGGCTTTTCAGTGGGTGGTTAAGATGCCACTTTTTAATTGTGATTTTGTATGGCCACTGGTATTAGGAGGTTTCCTGAGCTGGGATTGTTACATTGCTTGTTGTCTGACATTGTTTGGTTTTCTTATTTCTTTCTTTTGCTCCCCCCCCCGCCCTGTATTTTGTTTTCTACTGATTATTTTTTAATCTTTGCTGTATGCTGCCTTGGACTGTATTTTGCCAGGAAAGGTGGAATATAAATGTTATACAATACAATACAATACAATACAATACAATACAATACAATACAATATGCGATTTGCTCCCATCAGCTGACCATTCTGGGCTGTTAGCCAGCAATTCATATAACAAAAGGCAGCTTTAACATGTGTAATGTAAAAGAAGTGGGCTTTGTTCCCTTGCAAACTGTGAAACCTGGGGAAGGAGGCCACCATCTCTCAGCCTAACCTACTCCGAGTCCACTTAATTGCCATGAGGCTTAGAGCTCCTTGGAGAAGATATCCATCAAGTATGTGCTGTATCGAGTGGAAGGGAGTTGATGGCAAAGTAGCACTTTGGTGAGGAGGCCAGCAGGGACTTGACTGTAAGGGGATAGATGCAGCCCTAATATATGAGTAGTTTGTGGTTACAGAGGAAGGGAGAGGCAGGCACCACAGTCCCAGGGTGGAATTAGCAGCACTGCCTGTTGCCTGGAAGTGGGTGTGAGGGAGATGGCACTGATCCAAGGAGGCAAGCAAGCAGCTTGGGAGGGAGAGGATGAGCAGGAGGTAACATGCTTACTTTGCTACTCTCTGCATTGAACCAAAAGGCCAGAATTGAGCAGATCCTTTATCCAGCTGTGGCTTGCACATTTCCCACTTAGGTTCTGAGAGGGGGAGGTGAGGTGGGCAAGCTGCTCACAGGAGCCAGTGGCCTGTAGGAAGTGGCCAGCGGCTGGTCTTCTGGGCAACAGCCGCTCACTTTTAGCTGGAAGTGAGCCATAGCTCAGTGATGCAGCACTTGCTCTGCACAAAGAAGTCTCCAGGTGTGTGTGGGGGGGTGTATGTAAAAGGAGAGTCGGGCAGCAAATGATGAGCTAGACCTCTGCCTGAGACCATTACACAGAGCTGCTGCCAGCCAGAATAAACAATACTAGGCGTAAGGGAGGTGACTCTGGCGGATTGCTGGAATGGAATGAGGATACTGTCTTGAGTGTGTCTTGCCCATTTTTGAGAGGCAACTGACTGGCCAAGACAGGTGGGCTGAAAAAAATGGCAAAAGATATTGCAAGTTGCATCCAAACCATCTTAGACAAGGTTTGTCTAAGGCAGCTTCATATATGCATACTTGAGTGATGTGCAGCTTATATTCATATGCGCCATATCTTCACCTGCAGGGGATCTCATCATACAGTAAGATCCTAGGGGCTAGGACACATTTCCTTCTTTTCCATAGGAAAGTGAGCCTGGGACGATTCCATACAACCAAATATGGTTATCTGAAACATTTTGTATTGTAATCATAATTGATAATGTGTATATCCAGAGTAAAACAACAGTTAGTTGCAATTTTCTTGAAAGTGATGTTTGATGGATATTTTGATGGACACAACAAAGAAAGTTAAGGCTGCTCTCCTAGCGACATTTACCCAGGTGAACACATCTGTGTTCTACTTCTGAGTCAAACATGCATAAGACCAGGCAGGCTCTGAGTGTTTTGTATGAAGCCTTCTCCTTCAAGTCTGTGGTTCCTTTTATGTGCATTCATTCAGTCTAAGTAAACAGATATGTGAATAAAACTGAGCAAGGGTCTTTGCAAGATTTGGGGCTGCAGTAAGTGAAAAGGCTGGGAAATAAAATTCTGTATTTCCCCTCTCTTCTGCTCTTTTCATTTCTCAGAAGGCAGAAAGGTTGTTATCTATCTTACTGCTTGGCTGGAAATATAGGGGAGGGACAGAACATCTCATTGCAGTGCAACCTGGCAAAGATGTGACACAAACTGGGTAAAGAAGATCATATCTTCTTAGCTTGGCCTTGCTGCTTGTTGTGTCTCAGGAAGATAAAAAGAAAAAGATAGCAGATGAAAACCACAGCACAGGCATGCTTGTGAAATAGCACAAGTGTAGTTGATGGTGCAAAAAAGGCTGATGGGTTATAGAAACTCTTGTCTGAGGCCTTGTTTGATGCTGAACTGTACCTTCAGGTAAATGTGTGTTTCATTTTATATCCTCCATTGATGTGACTTTAATGATATTCACACATTATGTTAAACACTCGTACAATAAGTGTACAGTGTACACAGGTACAATTATTTGCATGTTATGTTAAACACAGATGCTGCAGTGCATGACCTAACTGTACCAGGCATTTGGGGGGCATGTACTTAGGTTCACTTTAAAATGAACTCAGATTCATTCACATGAAAACATGTATACATTGAGACAATATATGAGTATTGAGACAATAGGTGAGATGTAAAACATAATGTCTGGATGGGGCTGATGTCACACTCCAAATGTCTGAAAAACAACCGGACCCTGGGATTAAAATACACAAGAGAGGCTGTCTTTCTTATCTGAAGCCAAATCACTGGGAAAAAAGCAACCAACACAACATTATTAGATACAGGAGAGTATTTTGATGCTTTTGGTGCAAGTGGAGAGCATCACGCTGTGTGCCACAGAGTTTGTTAAAATAGCAGAGTTAAAATACCAGTATGACAAAATGATTTGTATCCAATCCAGCTGAATGTAATGAAAATATAGTTTTTAAAAAGACATTTGATCTCAAGGGTTATTAGTGGGATTAAAATGGTCCAGAGTCATGGAAAGGGCTTATTAGCACCAGCAGCAGGTTCAGGAAATCTCTGGGCCCTTGAGACCAGGATTAGCCAAGGCTCTGGATATTGTCTGGATATTGCTTAGCATGTAAATTCAGTTTTCATGTCAGGCTGCTTATGTGTAATTGGGGGAAATGCTGTATTGATATCCCCACCCACCTTTATCGCAAGGAAAAAAGGAAATCTAAGACAGGCACGGGAGACCCCGGAAGACAAGGAAACACGCTGTAAATAAAAGCAGGCTGCGACTGAAGATAAAAATAGGTGGATTCTCGTTAGGAAAAGGCAGGAGCTGGCTCTTCGCACAGTGACCTGAATTAATACTCTGTCTGTGGAAATAGGAAAACTGTGCAGCCAAGTCGTCACTAGGGGGCGCTCTTTCCCTTTCTTCTGGGCTCTTCCTCGCCCTCGTTCTCTCCGTCATTTACTGCAAAAGTTTTTCTAAAACTAACAATGCCAGTGTAAGGAAGTGCTAGCTGCTGATTGGACGGGGGATTTTTGTAGGTTTGATTCCTTGATTGGACAAAAGCTGCTGGGGGTGGGAAGAGTGTTGATGGTACGGCGGGGGGGGGTCCCCTCTCTCTCCCCCTCCCTTCAGCCTCAGTGGTTGATCTTGTTCTCACTGTACACTTTACTATAGCTTGCAATGTGACACTAAAATATAGACTCACTCTCGCACACATACATCACACCTCATACACACACACACGCACGCATACAGACACACGCACATACCTACACACACTCGCACACACACGCATGCACGCACGCACACACGGACCCACGCGGAGGACTGGGCAATCCGGAGGGGAGTTCTCAAGGATCTATATAGACATTAGCTCCGTATATTTTAGGAAAAGCAACGAGAGAGAGGAACTAAACCTGGTCCAACAACACGGAACTAATTTGTGCTTTGGTTTTTCCACCACCCACTCCTGTTTCTCCTGCATCATGTTTGGGGCCCCCGTGGCACTGGATTTTGTAGTGCTTTTCTGCCTGGCATCTGCGATCGCAGCTGTGGAAGGTAAAACACGAACAGCAAAAGGGGGGGAAACTTTTGTGGTTAACCGGCTCGCTCCGTTTGTTGGTGCCCGCAATAATGCATGCTGCGTTCTGTCTCCCCTCTTCCTTGGGCGAGAGGATGGCTCGCGAAGGGGGCTTGGTGGTGGGGGGGAGAAGAAGGGAAGAAATCGGCTCAGGTCGGAGGGATGGTATGGACGGCGTCTGTCTGGACACCCTTCCTGACTTGCCGCCACCGAGCGGGTTTCCCATCCAGTCCGGCTGCAATGCAGTTCTGGCTGGCCGTCCCTTGGAGCTGGGCTCCCGGGTGGGCAAGGAAAGGAGACCTTAACTCGGTCTGGAGTGGCGGGGCCGCTGCAAACACCCAGCCTCGGCATCAGTTGCCTTTGCTGCCGGCAGACCCATCGCCTGCCGCCCGCCCCTTTCGCGTCCTCTCTGGCAAGTAGAGCGAAGCTGGACGCAACAGCCCGCGGAGCCCTTTGGCGTTAGCCAAGCGAGGGCAGCTTTTTGCGGGGTGGACAGTTTGGAGGTGCGTGCTGGGCCAGGGAGCGAGCTGACCGGCTGCGGACGGAGCCTCTGAGCGGGAAAGGCGCCTCTTTTGGAGGACGCGCTTTGCCAGGGAAAGGAGGCGTGTGGGCAGGCAGGCAGGCAGGCAGGTGTTCTAGCGGGCGATGGGCAGCCGGCGGGACGACCGACCTCTTTCACGCACACGCACCTACAGGGACCGTCTCTCCAACCCCGCCTTCACAAAGTGCGATCCGCGGCCCCTCTGCTCGCAGGTATTAACACACACACACACACACACACACACACCGCCAAACACATACATTTTATCAGCGTGTCCATTAAGAGGAAAGAGCAGAAGGGGGAGAAAATTGCGATTGCTTTTAGCTGTGAAATATTCCAGAGGTGTCTCTGCCCCCCCCCCGCCCCCGATGCCTCATTTACGTGTATTATTCTGCCGTGCTCTCCATAGCAGATCGCTATATATCACTAGGCGAGACTGGAGGTGTGGCGTTTATTGTAGCAAATATATCACTGTGATCGCAAGCCCCTCTTTGCCTCCCACCTCCCCGAGTCTTGCTGCTCCTCCTCGTGGCTCGCGCGTGTGTGTGCCGAGGGAGACCTGCCACAACCTCCCCCCCCAAGTGTATGAATGGATCAAGCCTTAAATCAAACTTTGGCTCCCCCCCCCACCGGTCTAAAAAGTGGCTGAGAGTCTGTCTCCCCCCCCACTCCCACCCGTGTTATTATTTCGCAAACGGAGACCAGTGGAGGAACTTTCCCATTGGCACAAAGGAGAGAGTGCTCATTCCACCAGCCAAAATGGAAGGGGCACCACCCACTCTTTGGGTCTTCTAGTGAAGGTGCCACTGTTTCTTGGGTTCCTCCATTCAGAGAGGAGTCTCTCTAAGGAGTCCTGTCTGGATGGCTCCACGGCGGAAGGTGGTGGTGGGGGGGAAGAAGTGCTGTCACTCACTTTTGCTTGGGGGATGAATGACAAACGTGACCATTCAAAGGATGTTCCCCGTTTAGGTGCTAAACAGAATCCAGGAAACCGCTTAGCTGCTTCCCTGATGCAACAGGGCAGCAAAACTTTTGAAACCCTGTAAATCTAATCCCCACCTTCTTAAGCCGCAGGGAGCCTGTTATTTTACAACTGGGACCATCTTCTATGAATAACACACTGACAGCAAAAATCCCCTCTTTTTGTTTAGGGCGGCAGGAATCCACCTTCCAATCCTCTGCCTTATCCGTGATGTAACTGAGGGATGAGATTAGGTGGAAGGGGGCGTTTACAGTCTTTCTCTTTCCCCTTTTCAAAAAAGCAATTTTCTTCTTGTGTGGATCTTCTCTCAGCTGGTTGTCTTTGCAGGGGCTCTTTATTAAAATTGGCGAGAAGCAAGGGAGGGGTCTTCTGCCCATGGCAAGCGGCTGGGAAGCTGCCTGGATGGTGCTGGCTTCCTTACTGTTGACTATTAGAAGACTATGAAGATAATAATGATGATGTGGGAAACATACACACATGAACACACACACACACTGCAATTTGAGCGTGTACCCACCCATTTCAGTTTTTGTTACCAAAAAGGAAAACGAACATTGATGATGGGTGGTTGGCAATAGGCAGATTTGTCCTTTAGGAGAGGAAAGATTATCTCTTTGGGCGCACAGGACAGCAGCTGCTTAATTTGTGTAACTTCTCTCACTTTTTAATTACTGTTCAGAATTTGGTAGACGTGAGGCAGAAGACCCGATCTAGGGTATGGCACCTCCCCCCATAGAGTGGTTGCAAGGGTCTGATTTATGTGGCTGGGATATCATTGATTTTATTTAATCTTTGACTTGTTCCAGAGGAGGTAGGATACTTAGGAAAAACATCTTTTGAATATGCAAGGTTTGATTTAAATAATGAGCTCAGGCTGCTTCTTGCACAAAAGGGCCACTGCGTTTCATGTAAGGAACCATCCTTTGAAGTATGCCCTGTGATCTTTTGTAACATAGCTTTTGGATTACTTTCCTTCTCATTGTGTACCCAATGCCTTCTGTGTTTATAAGGTTTATTTAAAAAGGCTTTTTGACTATGGGTTCATAAGTGGCCCAAGTAAGCACTTATAGGAGACCCTCCGAAAGGTTTTTTTAAAAGTTGAGTATTTTAAAAAATGCAAAGGAATTTAGCAAAACAGTCAAAGCAACTTGCTATTTAGGCAGTGAAATCCTTCCCTGATCTCTGAACCTGCCAGAGTTTGGTAGTCTTGTTATCTGTGTGGACCGACCACTTTCAGAGCAAAGCTGACATCTGAATCAGCCTGTGCTTCAGTCCCAAACTCTGAAGGATTGCAGTTCATTTCCCCTTAAACCCTCTCCCCTTTCCTTTTTGCCCTCTGGATCTCAGGAGTGCAGAGTTAAGCTAACTCCATGGCAAACAGCTCTGCTTACCCAGCTAATTCCTCCGTAACCACAGTGAAAAATGTCTCAAATCTTGGCAAAGCACAAATGACAATGGCCGGGAGTGGTAGGGGCTGGTTGAGCTGCATAGTTGCACAATGCCTGCACTGTTGCTTGGAACTGGGCTGGCTGGAGGATTTTGGCTTTGGCTGGAATGCTATTGGAAGGAGTCCGGGAAAGAGACAACAAGAGGATGAGTGAGTGCTGGTAAGTCGGTATTATTCCGTTGGCATGACGGAGCTTGTGGCAGCAGAGTCGCTCTTCATGTTTCTGCAAAATGTTAATCAATCACCAGGCTGCAACATCATCACGCTCCACCATGTTTCTAGGACCTGATCCATTCAGACCAGTGATACCAGTGGAACATTCCCAGCAGGGGCTGCAAATTATTATTATTATTATTATTATTATTATTATTATTATTATTATTATAACATTTTCTATCCCACTCTTCCTCCAAGGAGCCCAAAGCAGTGTACTACATACTTGAGTTTCTCCTCACAACAACCCTGTGAAGTAGGTTAGGCTGAGAGAGAAGTGACCGGCCCAGAGTCACCCAGGAATGCCTTCCTGTCTCCTTTGCACATGGGTGAGGAGGGAGATGGGGACAGGCGAATTCACTATGGCTGCTTTTTGTCTCTGTACTCACTGTTAAGGGTTTTGGTCCTACTCATGAAACTTTGAAGGGCACTATATCAGTTTTTTCTCTGTTTGGTCCAGGCTGTGGCATGTTTTCTTTGGCTAAGGGAGCCAGCCTAAAGGTTTTAGGAACCAGTCTGCCCTCTGCTCCATGAGCTTGCCGCCACTGTTCTTCTAACAGGGATTCCCAGATGTTGTTGACTACAACTCCCCAGAATCCCCAAGAAAAAGCCATTGCAACAACAGCTGGAAATTTGTGTTAGAGGGAACACTGATCCAGATGAAATTAGTCATTACTAAGTCCCATAGAAATTAGTGGTAAAGGTTGTCATGACTAACTGATCTTATTGGTTCAGTGGTGTTTAGTTATGAGCAGTAGTCGCCCATACTAATAGGCTGGAGGGGCAGAAAATGAGCCCCAGGTGCTTGGGTATCAGGGAACTTAGTAATGCTAGTCTTGACTAGGGGTGTGCATAAATCAAATTCTGCAATTCAATTTGAAGTCAAATCGAATCGCAGAGCCCTCAAACTGATTTGTTGAAAATAGCCGGAATTGATTCAGGGTGATTCGGGTGCCATTTTGAAGCCCATTTTGCTGAGAAAATGGGCCTCAAAATAGCATCCCCCCCCCCAGGAGAGGTGGTCTACCAATTGGGGTCGGCAAATAGACCAGCCCTCCATTCTGGACTTATCATGTCCACCTGCCTCGGAGGACTGGTCTACCAGCCCTCCAAATTGGGTAGATGCACTAAATGGTGTTCAAATCACTCCAGTCGATTCAGATCAAATCAGGGGTTATTCTCTGATTATTCTCCATTTTGAGGGCTTTTCAATTTGGGGTTGAACCTGCGAATTATCCCAAATTCAACCCGAATCAATTTGAGGTCGAATCTAATGGCACACCCCTAGTCATGACTCACTGATTCAATGGTATTTAGTTATGAGCAGTAGCGGCCCGCCCTGTACTAACAAACTGGAGGGGTGGAAAGTGAGCCCCAGCTGCTTGGGTACTGGCAGCTACTCTCTCGCTGCCTTCTGGCCTCACCCTGGCTGTAATTGAGCTGTGCGGGCTGGTCATTCATCTGGTAAGGGAGGGAAATCCCCAATCCTGGTCATTCTCCCAGCTGGGATTACTGCACAAATGACCAGCCAGCACTTGGTTCAGTTATAGCCAGGGGAGGGTGAGAAGGCAGTAAGGGAGAGGCTCCTATACCCAAGCAACTGGGTCTCATTTTCCGCCCTTCCAGCTTGTTAGAATGGGCACTTACTGGTTATGAGTAACTAGTTTGGTTGCTGCCCACAGATTATAAAACCATAAGCCCGATCCCCACATGCACTTGATGTCTTTGCACCGAGTTACTATATCTGATTACTGTTGTGTGAATTGAGACTGCTGAAAAAAGCATTTTATTACATATGTGGTGGGAATGTCTTATCGTTTTGGGGTTTCAGAGCAGGATTATGTTTCAAACTGCGAGTTATTAGATGGATCTAATATTTGTCTTTGCTTATAATGCAACTAATTTCTTTTGGGGAGAAGACTGAATTCCAAACAGGGCCTTCCCAGTTAATATGATATAGGAAAACTTGAGATTTCTTAACAGTAGGGAAAAAATTGCATATTGAGGCAAGTCTCATGATCAGTGAGACGCACCTTTAGCGGGTTTGCAGGGCGAGTGGGCTTAGCCTGCTCTCCCTGCAGACGATCACCCGCAGAGCCCTGGGAGGCCGGACTGGCCACCCATGCGACTGTTGGCTGTGTCACAGAGCTGGCGGGGGCTGCGGGGATCGGGGGCCGTGTGGTCCCCGGAAGTTCAAGGATGCCCCGCACAAGGACATGGGGCATCCTGGAGACATCCCCAGGGCCAGGAGGCTGGTTTCAGCCTCCCACCAGGGGTCACCTCATGTTTTGCTGTGGCGTGGAGCTGCGCTGCGGCAATACACGATCAGGAAGAAGAGGTTAATGGAGCGCTCACTCTGTTAATCTTGGCTAAGAAGAGGGGGGATTAGGCGGGTTGGCTGCCGGGAGCTGCACGGCTCCCGTGGCAGCACACGACTGCCAAAAAGTGGGCTTGGCTCCCTTAGCCTGCTTTTGGGCAATCATGAGAATCACCTCATTGGCTCAGAAGCTCTCTCAAGTGGAAAATGAAAAATAGCCCGGTAATATCTGCTTACCTGGATTCCTTTACAGGAATTTCTGGGACCGGACGAAAGGGTCATACAAAATAACATTCAGGTCAACATTTTATAGGTAAAGGGGAACATATAAGAACAGCCCTGCTGGATCAAGCCCAAGGCCCATCTAATCTAGCATCCTGTTTCGCACAGAGGCCCACCAGGTGCCGTTGGAAACCACAGGCAGGAGTTGAGGGCATGCCCTCTCTCCTGCTGTTACTCCCCTGCAACTGGTACTCAGAGGCATCCTGCCTTTGAGGCTGGAGGTGGCCTCTAGCCTTCTAACTAGTAAGCCGATGATAGACCTTTCCTCCATGAAGTCATTCAAACCCCTCTTAAAGCCATCCAGGTTGTTGGCCCCCACCATCCAGCCCCCACCCTCTTGGCCCCTACCCTCTTAAAGCCATGGGGGCACCCTCATGGCCCCCACCTTCTTAAAGCCATCCAGGTTGTTGGCCCCCACATATGAACCCCCCCACTCATCAGCTCACTTTATTTTCCCGCCACATGTGTCACATTGGTCTGTTGGTGGCTGCCTTCTTTTCTTTCTTTTTAACCCAGCCACTTCTCCCAATGGCTGTTGGTGGCTGTCTTTTTTTTTTTTTTAAACCCAGAAGTCCTCTCATGTAATGCTATGCTATGTGTTGATGTAGTGTCATGATGAGGGGACTTCTCCCCAGAAGTTTATTCACAGTGATGTTTTGTGATGATGTACCATCACAGAGAGAAAAAATGTTGGCTGCCAGGAACCACGAGGTGGGGGTGGGGGGCGGAATGCCACTTGTCATTTCACCTCGCTTCCTCCTCCCACAATCCCTTAATTGACCCCACCATTTCTTTGGTTGTATGCAGGGTGGCAAAATCGATTTGGCCTTAGAAATTTCCAGTACTGTTTAGTTATAAGCAGTAGCGGTCCCTACTAACAAACTGGAGGGGTGGAAAATGAGCCCCAGCTGCTTGGGTACCAAGTTTTTCAGCCTCTAGTCTAGAGCAGGACTTTTTCTAGGCAAATTCTGCTTTGGTGAGTACCATCTTTGGGGACACCTCTGGAAAAGTGGAGCCATTTTTGGAAGGGCGGTATAGAAATCAAACAAACAAACAAACAAACAAACAAACAAACAAACGCCAGTGCCACTGCCACCAGAGATGACTCTTGTGTTCAGGAGTGGGTGGGTTGTCCCCCAGTTGCCCCTGCAATGTTGATCTCTCCTCCACTCTGCACCATCCACCCCTCCTTGCCTAACCTGGGCCTCTTTTGAAGAGTGGAACAGCTGCACAGCCACACGTCGCCGCTCTCTGATACATCACTCTCTTATTAATTTCCATCTCTGGTAGGGTCAGGCCAGGTAGAGCAATATCACATGGTCACCACTGAAGGGCCAGATACCACCATGAAGTATTATCATCAGTATTCATTGTTGAAAAGCCCCCAAATACAAAACAATGTCTGTATATTTGTTTGTTTATACTTTTATCGATAATACAAAAACATGGTATTAGAAACGTTATATTAGAAATGTAATTGATTATTCCTATTTGACATTTTATTTCTCTGTTCTGTGTTACACGTATCTCATTTTTGAATAATGGTACACTGGCACTATATTCAGTTTGTATTAATTCTCTGCAGTCATGTTTGTAAATGTTATTTCTTTTTATTCTTGGATTTGTAAAAGAAAAACAGAAAAAGTGCTTTAAAAGGAAAATATTTCAGTGGAAGTGATAATGAAAGCACTGTCTGTGGTGTTAAATCTGTGAGCTGGTCTTGTGGTAGAGCACATGAATTGTCCCTTGCTAAGCAGGGTCCACCCTGGTTTGCATTTGAATGGGAGGCTACATGTGAGAGCCCTGTAAGATATCCCCCTCAGGGGATGGGGCTGCTCTGGGAAGAGCATCTGCCTGCTTACATGCAGAAGGTTCCAAGTTCCCTCCCTGGCATCTCCAAGATAAGGCTGAGTGTGGCCAGAACCTAAGGGGTATACTCATGAGTCAAATGGGCCGTAACCCAAAATTTGGCTTTAAAAAAGCCAAATCTGGCAACAAAGCGTCCTGCTTGCAACCTTGGAGAAGCCACTGCCAATCTGTGTAGGCAGTACTGAGCTAGATGGACCAATCATCTGACTTGGTATATGGCAGCTTTCTATGATGGCCCATTAACACCTGCAAGGCATTATTTAATGTTGCAGCCACCAGGTAATGAACATGCATGTGTACCAGCCCATAGAATGAATCCTAAGGACCATCGCTCAGGGTAGCACATGCTTTGCATGCAGAAGGTCCCAGGTCCATCTGTGGCATCTCCAGGTGGCCTTGGAGAGCTGCTGCCAGAGAGCTGTAGATGGTTCTTAGCTGGATGGTCTGACTCAGTGTAAGGCAGCTTCTTTTATTTGCCATGCAAATAATTGTAATGAAACCTCTATTCAGTACCCTCTTCTAAAACAATATTATCCTTCCTTCCAAATCCCTCTCCAGTCTTTCCTTGAACAACTCTCGGAAAGAAGAGCATGCCGCCTCCTTAGGCTGCCTGTTCTGTGTAATCCCACTTCACCATGCCATATGGGCTAATGTTGCGCTCCAGACTTGCAAATCACTCCCACTCACTGTTTGGTGTGATGTGCTTCTGCCAAGATCAGAATGCTTGCACACTGAGGCTGTGCTCTTTCACAGAACCTACCAGCTTAGGAAATACAGCACCATATTGTTCTAGATGCAGAGGAATCTCCTCAGGATATATTGTCTGTGATTGAAAGATCTGCAAAAATGGAGGCTCACCTGAGGTGCTCTGCGCTGGTCCTGGGCTCATATTTTGGTTCCTAAGGAGGAACCGGACATTTTTTCTCCATAAAATGGATTATTGGCATCTTGGATAAATACCCCTTTTGGGGCTCTTGAGTGGTTGGAGGCCATATGCTGTCCCTCTCCTATGAGGAGGGGGAACTGGGATTAATGGCCAGTCCTGTGACCGGCAAACTTCCCTCAGCTTAGCTAACAACAGCAACATTGGTTTTTCTAAGCTTTCTCACATACGGAAAAAGAGGATTGTTAATACAATTGTCACAGAAAGCTTGTGGCGGGGGGGGGGGGACCCCATATGGGTGAAGAGTGACTCCCTCTACTGCCAGTAACTCCTAAAGTAAAGTAAAGTGTGCTGTCAAGTCGATTTCGACTCCTAGCACCCACAGAGCCCTGTGGTTTTCTTTTGGTAGAATACAGGACGCGTTTACCATCGCTATCTCCTGTGCAGTATGAGAAGATGCCTTTCAGCATCTTCCTCTATCACTGCTGTCCTATACAGTGGTCCCTCTACTTACGAAATTAATCCGTTCCGAATGCACATTTGTAAGTCGAAAAATTCGTAAGTCGAAAAGCGGTTTCCCATAGGAATGCATTGGGAACGGATTAATGCGTTCCGGAGCCTAGAAAAAAGACCCAGACCCCCAGTAAGGCTTGCAAACTGCACAGGAACATTTCTTTTCAAGAATAAACAGGCAGTAAACAGGCAGGCAAGTCAAGGAAACCGCATGTAAAATTTGTAAGTCGAGGAAACCCCATCTAAAAATTTGTAAGTCGAGGAAACCCCATCTAAAAATTTGTAAGTCGAAAAAACCGCATCTAAAACCGGATCTAAAACTGCCGTTTGTAACTCGAAAAATACTTATGTCGAGTAGTTTGTAAGTCGAGGGACCACTGTATAGGTGTTTCCCATAGTCTGGTGGGGATTCCAACTGACAACCTTCTGCTTGTTAGTCAAGCATTTCCCCACTGCGCCACTTAAGGTTACTTCAGTAACTCCTACTGCCTTCTTAAGCAAAAAGACATACTTTTGAGACGGGAGAGGAGGTAACTGGTGGTAAGGCTGACATCACCAGAGGCAGGGCAGGCTTCTGCAGCCTCTTAACTGGAAAATATGTATGCTCAGAGAATCCTTTTCTTATGAGGACATCGAACTGTGGTTTTGTCTGCTTCCTGATTCTGTCTGAGAGACAGATAGTGCCACATACGGTAGGAACGACAGCCCTGTCAGGGGCGTCGCTATAGGAAGGGGAGCTGCCTGCTGGGTGACTTGAGGGGGCTGCCTCCCTGGGGGCTCTCTGAAGAAGAAAGTGGGGAGGACAGGGGCCCGTCTTCACCTTTTGTCCCAGAACCCACTCCAACATTGCTACTCCCCTGCACACGAATACTTTCTAGCTAAGGAGAGGCCAAAAAGGCCTCCCCTGTCTCTTAACAAGCCTTTCCTGCTATTAATTCTCTCTTCCCCTTTCTTAGAAATGTGGTTCTTTTACTTAGACAGGGGGTATGTGAATTACATTAGCAAGGAGACCTGGCTAACAACAGGAATGGGATGAACCCCAATCTGAGCTAGAACCAAATTTGATAAAACCAAGCCTGATTTGAAAAGATGTGAAGCATCTAAACTGAGGGAGTTCATACATTTTAAAAAAACCAAAAAACATTTTATGTTTTACATTGTTGTAAACCTCCCAGAGATGCAAGTTTGGGGTGGAGTACAAATTAAAATTAAATTAATAAAATATTTTGAACTCTCATAACTGCAGATTTGCCTCTCTTCAGTAGACCAAATTCACACAATGATTTTTCTCCATTTGTTTTTATGCATTTGATCATGGACTGGTTTGTGTGGTACTTCATTCACCAGCCCAACACCAAAGAGTGTTTGTATGCTGGGATCATACATCTTCTTCCCTCCTCTCAGTGTGCAGGGGCACCCTTCATCTATTGTGTTTGTGCATGTGTGCTTAACTAGTTTAAACTAGTATTTGATCACGTGCAGTGGAGCAGTTTGAATAGGCCATCCCCTACGATTAACGGATAGTGCCCCTGTATGCCAGAAGGGGGGAAGGCCAGGAAAGGTTGTGCATGCTTGCAGTGGGCACATATCCTTATCCTGTGGAGTCGGGGTTGGCTGTCAAAGTGTGGTTCAGCCACATGTCAGCCTCTCAGAATCTGTGTTTAAGTATTTATATTACTTGTGTCATTTGGTAAAGCTGAAAGCGTGGCTTCTTATGCATGGAAAAACAAAGGGCTTTGAGTATTTTCACGTGTCTTGAAACCAATCTAGCACTGTTTTGTCCCATCTGAAAAGCATATTTGAAAAACAAACATGAAGCAAGATGGAGAATGATCAATTGATGGATGACTGGATTTATTTGTGAAAAATTGCAGCACTTTGCAGCTAGTAGGCCACTTTATAATAAGTGAAAGTGAAAGTACATATGATATCCTGTTTGAAACCATTCAAGTAGGCAAAATCTGATACCACATGTATTCAGGGCCAGACATCTTGCACATTCTCTGAGTTATAAGCATGTCTTGATTCCTGGCATCCAGAACAGTTGCCCCATTGCGAGTTTGTGGAATGACAGCTTCTAAGTGGAATTTCTTTTATTATTATTATTATTATTATTAGTAGTAGAAATTGGTTTTAAACATTTAAATCAGATCTTTTAATTTTTCACTTTCTTAACATTCAAATTCTAGTAAGCTTTAAAAAATTTTTTTTAATTAAAATTTAAAATCTAAATATAATACAGGCAACTTTTTAAAGTCTCTGTTTATAACCTCAAATTGAAACCATGCCCCTTTATCAGACACATTGAGTGTGACACAACAGCTCATGTGTTTTTTTATTATCATGGACTATGGGACCTAGAGACTGAGAAATCGTTGCAGAAACTAGGTTCTAAGAGACAGCATCCTATAACACTTCAGGATCATTCATTAACTCCATTTGAGTGATTTTGAATTTCTGTTCTCCCTTGAAGTAGGAGGTCACAGCTCACATAGGGTTAACTTCCACTCCTTCACTCCCAGTAGACAGAAAATATCAGGTATTCTGGGGTAGCTGAAGTCCACTCTCCCAGCTATAGTGTCTTTAGTTTTCAAGTTCTGAATTCATTCATTCATTCATTCATTGGATTGATAAACCACCTGATATAAAACATCTCAGTGGTTTTAATAACAAAAAAAGGAGAAAAAAGTGCCATCAATTAAAACCATTAAAAACAACACAATAAGGTCATTCAGATGACCTGTGAATGGGGCAGGTCATCTGAATTACGGAGGCAGAAGGGCTCAAGTACACCCCTCTTCCTTGATACCCAGTCGTGTGGGGGAGAAGGCAGGATCGATCTTACCTCCCCCTGGCTGATCTTTACTGGGCCGCGCAGCTCTAATACCCATATCATCCACGTTGCTTCTGGCAGCGTGGCTGTCTGGAGGCTGGGGGAATGCCCCCCAAAGCTCCTCAGTACACCGTGCAAGGAGTGTGATGCCCTTGGGGATTTCCCCAGAAGCCGGGCACTCTAGGCACCTGGCTCTGTGACTGCTCAGGCTACTGGGAGTCTGAGCAGACACACGACTGGGTATCAAGGAAGAGGGGTGTACTTGAGCCCTTCTGCCTCAGTAATAGCCGGGGAAAAGATCTTGGGCTGCCCGGTGGGGCATTAGTGGGATTGAGACCGATTCTGGCACTCCACATGAGCAGCCCTACCTCAGTATTAAAATTTTAACCAAAAGCCTAAAAAAACAGGTGTGTCTTGAGAGATTTCTTGCAGGCAGCCAGAGATGGGGATGTATGACTACTAATCAAATAAGCAGGATATTTACCTTTGATCTCTTGAGAAATGTTGTCCTACCCTAACTACCAGTCCTTTTTAAAGAATATTGCAGACACTTGTTGCCCAGTCCTACACATATTTTCTCAGAAGCAAGTCCCAACAAGTTAATGGGCCTAACTCCTATGTAAGTTTGCCTAGAATTGCACATTTGGTCTTTACATAAGTGATCTTGCTTAGTGTCCCTGCATGAGTTCAGAGAAAGCCAGACTCCAGAAAGCCAGAAATCAATTCCATAATTGCCCTCCCTTATGCCAAGTGGATATCATTCTGCACTGCAGAAGGCATGTACGCTACATGATCAAAGGGTTTAGATTATGCTCCCGGGTCATATAAAGGCTCTATTTAGTAACTATGCAATCTGTTTTAATTGTTATAGCAGCCAATTAGTATGCATGTTTGTTCAGGAAATGTATGGTGTATAAATCTTGATTGAGATCAATGATTTAAATTGGTCTTTTTTTGTGGAGACTTAAATCATGTTTTAAATCAATGATGTACATTGCCTTAATATAAATCAATCCACTCTGCTGCTACACAGCTTGCAATAATTCCAATGGAGTTGTGTGGGAACTAGCTGATGGATATAATCCATGGTGCATACAGTATGTGTATGTTTTGTATGTGTGCTAATACAAGAAACTTCCCCCTTTGAGAAAAAGCAAGCTGCAGTAATCCCCTGTTATAGTTCAACTGTAGATAAAGATCCTAGTATGTGATAACAAGGAAGATTTCTAGAGAGCAACTTTCCACAGCTTCTCCAGGGAGTCTCCTTATCACACTCTCCCAATGTCAGACTCTTTCTTTCAGGACTGATGCCATGGGGCAGTGAAAAAAGGATGGGATTGCCATACAGTATATCCATTGCTCCATGGCAAAACTGGGTGGAAGAACAAGTGTTGGAAGCTCAGAAGCATGGTCTTCAACACGACTCATACTTTCCTTCTAGGGATCTACCTAGAAAAACTTAGGATGGGCATGTATCATTTTGGGGCGGGGATGCTTCTGCCATATTTTAATAATTTGCATTAACCACTTGTTTTATGAGATTTTTAAAATTGTGTTTTGTGGATTTTTAATTTGTTATTACTTTTAAAAATTGTTTTAAATTTTGTAAACTGCCTAGAAATGTTCATATCAAGTGGTATAAAAATATAATATAATACATAATTATTAGTATTGTGAACATTTATATACCACGTTTCAACAACAAGAAAAAAGTTCTCTCTTTTTAAAAAAAAATTAAATTTTTATTAATTTTAACAATAATCTTAACATTAACATTCACAACAAATAAACAGATATGGACTTCCCGCTCACACCTCCTCGTGAATCATCAGTTATAAAGTTAACCCTTGCTATAATAATAATTCAAAGCATAAATTTAAACCTTACAAACACGATTTTAATCTACCCAACCTGCACTTATTACTAAACTTCATACCCTGTTGTAAAATCAATAGTAGGAAAATAGTTCTTTCGATACAGCAAGAATGGCTTCCAATCTTCTTTAAAACATTCTAAATTTTGGTCTCTTATCAATATTGTAAGTTTTGCCATCTCCGCATATTCCAAAATTTTTATCAGCCAATCTTCTTTTGAAGGCAGTTCATTGCTCTTCCATTTCTGTGCATATATTATTCTGGCCGCCGTGGTAGCGTACATAAAAATGTTAAATTAGTTGTAGAAAATACTCCTTGTGTTATCACCAGCAGGAAGGATTCTGGCTTCTTAGGAAATGTCATTTTAAATATTTTCTTTAATTCATTGTATATCATGTCCCAATAGTCCTTAGCCTTCCTACAGGTCCACCGCATATGAAGAAAGGTTCCTTCAGAGAACAAGAAAAAAGTTCTCAAAGTAGTTTACATAGTGAAAGAAATTAAGGAATGATGATTCCTTGTCCCAAAGGGGCTCACAGCTTCAGTCACTGGAGGAATGCTATGCTGGGGCTAAGTGGGGACTGTTGCTCTCCCTTTGATAACTATAAGTAAACCATTTTAAAAGGTACCTCTTGGCCCAGGTTGCAGGGGTTTGCCATATGCCCCAGTGAACTCTGGTCAGCAGCTAGTTCTGCGGAGTCACTGGGAAACTAGGCAGACAGAGTGGCTCCTTCTGGTGGTGACTTGCACACAGCTTGACTACCACAGCTCCCTGAAGAGAATGGGGAATCGTAGACATGCATGGTTCCATGTGTCTTCTGTTCTCCTTTCTCCTGTTGCAGGCACTAAGCAAGATGTGGAATCCCTCCCCCTGACATTTATGTTGCCTCCCTTTCTCCTCTGTTCTTGGAACTTGTGTTTACAGTGAATGTGGCCAGCAACAACATGGAGCGGGCCAGGTTTGGCCCAGGGGCCATCAGATGCGAATTGCTATCACAGAACTATGGTGTTGGAAGCGATTCAGTGCAGTTGAAATCAGCCCAGGGTTACACACTCCCATCTCCTGGATTGACAGAAAGCTTCAGAATTTGAAGGCTGTCTTAGAGGAATCGACTCAGTCTTTTATAAAGTAGCATTGGAAATAGTAATGGGGAGGGCAGATGGATGAATCTTCAGTAGCATCTGGGCTTTTTCTTTATAGCCAGAAGAAATCACAGATCAGCTTAGCATGAGTGAAGTCGTAAGACTCGCTTGGCTGCGATTGATTTCTGTTAGAATTAGGCTCCCAAATGGTGTGCTTGCAGAGTTAAAGGGACTTCCTGCGTTCCTATAAACATTTGTGCTGTATTTCTCAAACTTTGATATGGAGCACATCTTTTCTCCATTAAAATGGGAGGTATTTTTCACTCTTGTACCAAAAATGATACATAACATATTTTCTTGATCGGGTTTCAGAATGAGACCAGGGAGACTCCAACTTGTAAGTTTCTTCTTGCAAGTGTGGGATAGCTCAGTTAATATTGTCCTCTAGTGCCCCATCATTTCCTTTGCTCAGCAAGTCAGGGATGGGACCATATGATGTGGCCAATTAGTGTTTTGTATTTCAGGCTCTGTGAATTATGGCCTATGAATGAACTAAGCCTGCAGTTTGTTCTTGAGAAGGGATAACTTATGCAGGGAATGGCTGACATTAATCATTTGAGAACAGAGCTCTCCTACCTCTAGAGGCTTCTGTCCTCAGCATTAGAATCAGGAGGCTCCGGCTTTCATGCTCCTCCTTCTTTCTCTTAACTCCGGGTGCAGTAGTGCCATTGGGCAGCTCTTCGAAACAGTGAAACAACCATCAAACTGGTGCCAAAAGGAGAATTTGCTAAGGCTGTGCTCTCACAATTATGGTAATCCTGGAAGGATTGCTGAGCCCCACAGAACTGGCTGGTTGTGAGAATATAGATTTCCTAGGCAATCCTGGTCAAATTGCTGTAGTTAAATTGCATTTAACCAGGATAGATAACTTGGCTATCTATTATTAATATTTATATTGTAAATATGTATATGTTTCCAACAAAAAGGTTCACAGAGCAGTTTACATGTTCCTTGTGGGTTGATCGTATGTCTTCTTTAGGAGAAGGGAGCAGAGCACATTCTTATCTGGGTTCTGCTATGCAACAAAGTGACATTTCTTAAACTTTCCAGAAAGAGAGACATTCCTTTGGGGAACTAAAACTCTGAGAAAGAAAAGAGATTTTGTGCCCAGTTGGGCTCCTGATCATTCCTAGGTTTTGACCTTAATAAATACGGCTGTTGCAATCTACCTCATTTGGGCCTATAAAGCAATTGAAGTGACTTTTGGTCAAGCAAATTAGTGAGACACAAATGGATTTATGGGTCAAGTGCTTGGGTTTAGCTTATCAAGTTGGGGGGTTATAATTTATTGTTTACTTTCTTGTTCAATAACTCTATCAGGGGTTGCTGTCTTTTAAACTCAGCATTCAAATAGTAATTCTTCAGAACACAGCTAGTTACTTTAACCATTTTTTCTTTGTGGTGTATGCTACAATGCTTCATTCTCCATGTGAAACAGTTGTGCCTACATTCTGTCTTCACCTGCTGGTTCCTTTGTCTAAGATCCAGTCATGGAGCCTTTAAATTAGTTGCAAAAGCTTCTTTATGCCTCCCTGAGCTGTGTAGTCCTGTTAGGATCTTGACAACTTTAATCATAACCTTCCCAAACTTGACAACAAAGAATGTTATTGTTTCTAGTCTATTGAGGAAATTGCTTTGATAATAATGTAGTGTCTTGGGAGAGATTTTCAATTGAAAGGGAAATTTTGGATGCCTGAGATATTTATTTCACCTGATTTGATGTCAAAGTGAATGTCCCTCTCTTAGGACCTATAAAGAATACTCTTTTGATGACACATGTAATTAAAAAAAATCTTCCTAGAACTCAAGGTATTTTCTCATTTACTCACTGAATGACTCAAGGAAGAATGCTGACTGGACAAAGAGGCACTTTTGAAAGTGGTGGCTATCTTATATTTAGCAGGGGGAGAACAACTTTCTGCATGCAGCCCAGCACAGCATCCCTCCAGTGGCTATTTGCTGATGTCTCACCTGTGCCTTTTAAAAAAAAAAAAAGTGAGCTCCTTTGAGACAGGGAACCATTTTCTCATTCATTTTACTATGTAAACTGTTTCAAGATTTTGTTGTTGAAAAGTGGTGTGTGTGTGTGTGTGTGTGTGTATGAATGATAGGTGTATTCATTCATTCATTCGATTTATATACCGCCCTTCCAAAAATGGCTCGGGGTGGTTTACAACAGAATAAAAACAATTAAAACCAGTTAACAATTAAAATCAAAACTATAAAAACAGAACAGAACCAATTAAATATTCAAACAGTTAAAAAAACAACAACCCTGGAAGGCCAGGCCAAATAGATAGGTTTTAAGATGTAGAATGAGGCTGTTTCCAAAAGTATATTAGGAAGCTTTTAATGCTATATTTGATTCTGCATGGTGTTCCTACTAGTGGTATGTACGGGACTGGTGACTGCACACCGGGCACTTCTGGTCCAATATACACCAGGGCGGCAAGGAGGTATGCTGCCACCCCACATGACCATTTTTAGACACAGCACTGCGGCAGGTGTGTGTGTGTGTGTGTGTGTGTAAGAGCTCCATCCCCGGTCCTTAAAGCTATCCCCCCACCTTCAAACCAGCCAAACTGCTGGACTTTCTCCAAACTGCTGGTTCAGAGGTCTGTAAAAGGGCCTCCAAACTGGTTCCTGCACATCCCTAGTTCCTACTAAAGATTAATGTCCAAAGTGTAGTTATCTTTGTTTCTGTCCTACAGTGCCACCAGCAAACAGCAGGTCTGACTGCTGATCTACACATAAAGTACAAGTAAAGTGTGCTTTTGAGTCAGTGGTATTATGTCCTGTTACTTTCCCTGAACTGTATCATTCATGCATCAGCTGGAGCACTATATGTTTGAAAAAGCCTCCCTGCACATAGAAAACTAGCATGTCAGGGGAAAGGCATCCAGGCACTGTTCCCTCTAAGCAGTGGTGGATTAACGGAGAGGCAGAGTAGGCATTTGCCTACGGCGGCAAAATTTGAGGAGCATAGGCAAAAACCTTGTTGCCTATGGGTGGCAAAAAACTTAATCAGCCCCTGCCTCTAAGGCGTGCGCATGTGCAAGCGCTCACACATTTTTTGATGTCCATTCAGTTAATTTTAGATCTCACTCAGGTTGAATCAGGAAGGCCCCACCCTGAATGCATGTGTGCACACACTGCCTTGATACTGCTGCCCAGAACAAATCTGATTCCATACACAGATGTAGACTTGTGCTGTTGCAATTCTTAGAGGCTTCAGCTCTGTTCTGTTTGGGCAGATTCATATTACTCCGTATCAGTGCTTTCTCCCACTATGGCATCATCAAGATGAAAACATCTGTTAACTACTTATCAAAGAGGCATAGCAAAACAGGTTGAATTTGCTAGCTCTTCCCCTAGAAGATGTGTCTTCTAGCCTTGAAAGCTATTATCACACCTCTCCTTTTCAATCTTTCCAGTTTCTGCTACTTTAAAAAAAACAAACAAAAACAAAATAAGAATGCTTATTAATGTAGAAACTTGCAAAAGGCTGGATGACACACACACACTTTAACTTGGAGAAGCAATTATGAATTGACTTTTTTGGCATGTCAAGTGGTCTTGTGAATGCTCCTCTAACGTGTTTCCAACACTTGCCAAGATTGTGATGTGCCATTTTCTGGTTCAATTCTTATTTCAAAGCTTTTCTAGGAATGTGATGAGTGATGATCTTGACAAATGCCATGGATGTCTTTGAGCACTCATAAAAGCAGGTGCCATCCTGAAAAAGTCAAGCTGTGATTGCCTAATTATGCAACCACAGTCTAAAAAATTGTAATAAAAATGAACCTGCCCAAACAGAGCAGAGTGGAAGCCTCTAAGAATGGCAACAATGCAAGTCTAAGTGATGGAGCCTTCCTAATAGTTTTGGAGTTGGTGCCCGTTCACCCCATTGTCCTCTCACCTGCTCCTCCTTCCAATATCCACCTGTACTCCTTGTTTCCTCCCTCTCTGTGACTGATGGAACTGGGATAATCTTATAAAAAGCACTATACTGTCTATAAACTCTTTTTTCCCCCTGTACTTAGGGCTGACCCATCCACAAGGAAGACTTGGGCGGTTATCTAGGGCACCAGTTATTGGGGAGCTACGTGCCTCTCTCCCTCTCCAAGCAACCATTGACATGCCTGACTTTCTGCGACTGCCCATTTGCTCTCCTCCCCAGAGGGGGAGTGGAGGGGCATGGTGGGGGGAGAAAGTGAGTGAGAATAAAGCCAAGTTTGCCTTGCTTGGCTCTTCCTCCCATCCCAAACTCTCTCCCATCCTGGTGAATGAGCAGCCTGCATGGGTCAAGTTAAAGCCGGGGCTCCATACTTGTAGGTGGGGGAGGAGGCGCCAAAGTCAAACTTCACCGAAGGCACCAAAAACTCTAGGACTAGTCCTGTCTGTACATTGGCCAGAAGCAGCAATGTAGGGCTATCCCTAAACACACTGTGAGCCAGAATAGCTGTATATTACATTATGTAAGGAAAAATACGTTTGTTTGGTTTTTTTGCTCCCTGTAAGGTGGGGTGCAGGGATGTGGGTTATATGAAATTATTTTCACCAAGAGAGGAAAGGGAGGCTGGGAAAGGGGGGGGGGGCACATAGTGGCTGCTCCCCTCCCCTAGCAGGCTGGGAAAGGCAGCTACTGTCTCTCCAGAGTCCCTGATGAAGCTGCAGCCAGGCGGGAGGAATTGAGGTGGCGGCGGCAGCAGCAGCAGCTTGTTTGCTTGCCATTGAGCTCTCCTCAGCTGGCAGCTCCCAGTATTGCTTCCTCCCCATCTTAATTTCCCTGCTCTGCTCTGCCCTCCCTCCATCCTCCTGCCTCTTGATGCTGCTGCCACCATGGTTCCCTCTTCTCAAGTATGCCCCTCCCTCCCTCCCTCCCTCCGAACTGGCTCCTTCAGCCCACCTCTTCTGCTTTCTCTAGCTAGGAATACACAGAGTGCGAGGAATACACAGGTGCAGGCTATCTAGTTGTGTGTGTGTGTGTATGTGTGTGTGTGTGTGTGTGTTTTAACATAAATTCACATTTTCCACAGGTTATACAGGATGGGTTATAATAATCTGTGGGTTATATGTGCAAAAATATGGTACCTCCTGCAGGCAGGGAGGAGAACGTTATGGCGAGAAGGGTGGAGGAGGGGCTTCTGCCATAGCAATGCTTTGCTACTTCCTCCAGCTGGAAGAACAGTTGGGAAAAGGTACAATTTGCCACCTGGCTGTTTGCCTATAGACAGTTTCCTAAGGGAGTAGGCAAATAACAAATGTATTTTTTAAAAAATATTTCCTGCTTTAACCTGATTAAAATAAATAATTCAAATCATTTAGCAACATTAAAAAGAAGGGCAATAAAAACAAAACTATCAGCATTCAAATAATAACCAGTAGCGAAGAACAATGCAGCAGAGCAGAAAAAGGATATTGGATAGAGAAGGAATGTTGTTGTTTTTAAAATGTATAAATCAGCTTAGCCCCGAAGCTTTCCAGAACAGTCAATGTCTGAATTGGCCTGATGTCTGAAGTAGTGCATAGTGGGAGCCTGGTGAGCTTTCTGCAGAAAGACATTCCACAACACTGATACCACTGTTAAAAACGGCCTGCTCCGAATATCACTCCGTGGAGGCATCCAGGGCAGGACTTCGAAAGCTGAATAGAGTTCACAAGATGGAATATATGGGGAAAGGTGGCCCTTAAGGTACCTTGGTCCCAAGCCTTTTAGGGCTTCACTGATTAAAATTAGTACCTTGAATTGAGCCCAGAAACTAACAGGTAGCCATACCTGCCAACATGTCTTTATTTCCCCACTCACCTGAATAGGAAAATAGAGACATGTTGGCAGGTATGGATAGCAAGTGCAGACTGGATGAAACTAGAGGAAGAGCTCAAACCACCACTGCGCTGTTCAAATAGTGGGTGGGTTCACCACCCAAAAGTCAGTACGCCTTGAACTGGAGCTGCTGGTGTGCTCCTACTGAGCATGTAATCCAAACCCGCCCAACTCTGGTTCCCATGCTAGGTCATGGAGATTCTCCTATTTTCCACTGAACTTCTGCAACAAAGATTTGAAGTGGAGCAGAAGAAGTCAGAAGAATATTGGCATGAGAACTGAACTTGGCCGGTTTGGCTGACACACCTGCTGGAAGCATGGATTTGCCAGGAACCTCTGGTTCCCGGCTTACTGACCTTCAGGTGGTCATGTAAACCCACCCAATGAGTTGTTTACAGTGACTGCTTTGTGTGTAACGCTTTCCCTGCCATAAATACTTAGATGTCAGGAGAATTGTGCTACCACATTAGATTGTCATTTACCACCACTGTATATGTATCTGGTTTTTTTTGCTATGTGCAGTGGTGGTAAATGACAAGCATGTGCGTGATCACTGTGTGCAAAAAAGCATACGTTCAGTTTATATTTTCCCCCTACATAGAAGTTTTCCTACACGGTATAGGAAAATCATCATCTTTGAATTGAACTGTGAGTGCATTTGGTACAATGAAAGCCTGCTTAACTTACAGACTACAAACTAGTTTTAAACAGAACACCCCCAAGAATCTATTTATTTTGTCAGTGGGGGCATTTTCTCAGCCATGTTTAAAATGGCTCAATTTTCTCTCCTTCAGCACTTAGATCGTTAAAAGGTGGCCAGGATATTTTTATGGTATTCTTATTTCATTACTTTCCTTATTTCATGTTTTTTTTAAAAAAGAAAAAAACCCTGCAAGATCAAGTCTGCACATTGTCAAGCAGCAGTGAGCCAAAATAGGTTAAAATATAAAACAACTTCTGCAGGAGTGACTGAGATGGCTTCTACTATAATTAATTAATCAATCTCCCTTCCCCCTGCCTAAAACGAAGGGTGAAAGCCATAAAAAAGTCCAGCTCTGCCAGATGCTGAGCACATTCTGAAATAGTAACACCTCCACTTCTTGTAAACTTCATTGCAACTTGGATGCTCTCATTTCACACACATTTCTCAACATTTAATCCTTGAGCCACTTAATGGCAAGCCTGATGGTCTCCTCCAGTCATCTTATACAGTTCTCTGCGTGAGCCCTCCACCTTTTGCCTTGCTGGTAGAAATGTCTGTGCTACATCAGAGCCAGTGGTGGGCAGCCTCTGCTTGTGGCAAGCCCCCAGGTTAGCGAGATAAAGAGATCTGCTTAGCACTGCAAGGGCTTTGAAGTACATCCGAGGGAATCTCATGTTGCACATTCTAGGTGATGCATCCAGTGCTTGAGGAAATAGCACAGCTGGCATCTTGAACAACTCCCCGACTGAAAAAAGTATTTGAATTGCTATTGTATATCAAGCCTTGGCTATTTATATTGTTTCCATTTGCAGCCTAACATCCTCCAGTATTGGAAGTGGGAGGGAGAAGGCAGATAATTACATGGCCCTGGAATTTAGCCTGGGATAGCATTTTCTTTGGGGTGTGTGTGTGGGGAGTAGCAGAGCCGGGGAGATTACTTCACCTGGGACTTGGGGATTTGGCACAAAGGTGCATTCAGAGGTAATGGTGCTGGTGTGCCTGCGCTGGTATTCAAGAGGAACAATGCAAAGAAGGTGCTTTTCTAGGCTACGGATGACCCCGATGACTCATGCTGTGCAGTGTTATTAGATGCTGCAAAGAGTGAAGAGAGAGTTTTTGTTCTGACATTCAGAAAACAAGCCTCAATTGGATGCAGGGATGACCTTGATGCAGCTGTCCCTGACAGAGTGGCGCGTTTGTATGCAGATGTTTGTTTTCTCGGTGCTTCTGTGCACGATTGACATGGCTGGCTAATGCTAGCTCTAGTGCTGAGATACATTGTTCAGACTCCCTCCCATGGCACTGCCTGATTGAGGCTATTATTGTTCTGCTCTATTCAGTGTATTCCACTGGTGACTTGGGCAGCTATTGGATTCTCATGTTTTATCTCTGGATGTGACTGGTTTAGTTGAAATGCTGAAGTTTGCTAGCATTCTTGTTGACTTGCAGTATGGGCACATTAAAAATTAAAACCAACATCGGATGTAATGGCTCTCTTGTTCCTCTTGCAAGATCACACTTTCTCCTGGTCTCTGTCACTGTTTCTTCACAGTTTCCTGCTCCTACTGTCAAAAAGTATGACCTGCTCCACCAAAGCAAAGCTACTTTGAAGAAAAGAGCAGATGCCCTCATGAGAGGTCCTTTTTTAGCCCTCTTCAGATATTTAGGGAAAAGAATGGCATACTAGCATACGTCATCCATAGCAGGTCCTGAAGCCTGCCTTCTGGCACATCAGTTATGCTCCCTCACTCTTCCTCCCACACCACTCATGGTTAAGGCATTTGTCTGAAGAGGCGTATGCCATAAGCAGCATGGTGGTTGGGCGTTTCTGTGATTGGCAGCCTGGGGTGCCCCAGGGAGCCCCCACCATCATGCTTATGCCACTTGCCTCTTCAGAAGAATGCTGTTAACTGTGATCCGGGTGGTGGAGAGTGAGGAGGGATTATTGATGCGCTGGGTGTGCTGTGGTGGTGGGACTCCCAGACTCTCTTTGGAGAGCGTCTGTGAGTATGCCGTCCTTTCCCTCAAAAGTGCGAAGAGAGCTTTTGCCTCAGCAGCTGTTCTAAGATAAGAACTCTGGAACTCACTTCAACCTGTGGCTTGTTTATGTCTTTATGGGGTGCATCAAGAGGAGGAAGTAAGCGGAAAGAGAACCAAGTGCCCTGCAAATGTGGTGTTCCTAACTTATCTTAAGTGATCATGCGAATGTAGCAGGGCTGCTCTCTTTGGTGATTGAAGCTCATAGTTCCCTAGAGAAATAGAGTGAATGCCTCAAGAAGGATAGCCATGTAGTGTATGAAAAACACACTGGAGTTTCTTGTTCACCCAAGACAAATTGCCTAGGAGTAACAAAGCTGAGATAACAATTCCAGGACAATGGGGCATGCCAAAGGAATTGGCCAGTCTATGCTGAACAGTATATGCAGGTACATTTCTGCATGCAGATACAGTTATTCATATGTTATCTTGAATATAGGTACAGCAGTACACTTCCTATCTGTAACATGCATTTGTAGGGCCTGCAGCTGGTTCACTTTAAAAATGAACACAGGTACAGTGATTGTATGAGTGCACATTTGTATGCCCATATCATATAATGTCTGGATAGGGCTAATATGTCTCACCTTTAGAAGTCTCCGAATAATTTCTCCATCCTCTGTGCACAGTGGAGTATGCTTGTAAGCTATTGGTGGGGGGGATTTGAGTTGAGTCCATGGTGTGTGGGGCGGGGGCCTAACCTTTTATTCCTGTGTCATTTCTCCAGTTTAACTCCTTCCCCAAAGCTGCTGGTTTTTTTAATGGATGGGGAAAAACATTTATCAGTGCTTGTATGCATTTCCCTCCATGGCTAACATCACCTTTGGCAGTGGGAGGTGGTGCTTTTGAGCATTTTATTAGAAAAGGCTGATAAGGATGTTCAAAAGAACTTTCTTAATGTAATCCACAAATAATTAGTGCTGTGAACTTTCATTTATACTCCTGTGAGCAATTGATGTCCAAGATGATTTGCAGTTGATTTTTTAAACTGTAAACCTTAGCTGATATGTGGAAGTGCTAAGTACACTTTGATATGTCAAAGGGAAGCGTGCCCTAAGATCACAAGAGCTGGAGTGCTGTTGACATATGAAGAGTTAGTGTTTTTAATAGGCAGTGGCCACAGAGTGCAATTGATTAAAGAGCCTGAGAGTAATGCTTCAAAGGTTCAAGTATTCAAGCCAAGGAATTACTTTTTTAGAAGAAAGTTAAATGAAGGAGTTTGGGGTATTAATTGGGTATTGCATTTTGTGAAGAGAAAAATATTTGAAAAAGTAGCATGATGTGGAGTGTGTATGCGTCAGAAAATGACAGTATGGTGCCTAAGCAAAATGAAAAGATACCTGGAAGATAATCTGGAGATAAAAGAAATGAAGCTGGAAGGCCTTGAAGCTATTCTAGATATTAGATACATTTAGATACCTGTCCAAAAATGACCTTCACTAAGAGGAGATATTTCAAAAAAGGTAGCTAAATACTGGCCTGTCATCTAGAATAGGGAAGTAAAATGAAAGCGTGCCACCATTAAATAAAGAATCATGGGGATATGCAATAGAAAATGCACACATAATATCTGAATTTGAAATGTGTTATATACAGAATTGGTGTTTAGGAGAAATTAAGGAATACTTGCTGTACCTACCATTTTGCAAAAATGTAAGCCGAATATAACAAACTTTTAGAAAAAGCAATAACAGTGTAAGAAGAAAAAGCAATAAAAAAGCTAAAAACAAGTAAAGCATTTTACCCAGACAGAATGACAGCTATTTATTACAAGACATTTAAGGAAGTGCTTGCCAAGCCATTAACTGATGTAATAAATAAGTGTTTACATACTGGAAACATCCCAAAATCCTGGAAGGAAGCCAGAATTTTAGTACTGTATTACTAAAACCAAATAAGGCTCTCTTACAAGCCATATTCACTGCTGAATAATGATCACAACGTATTTGCTATAATTTTGACTACAAGAGGACAGGAGTGCACAGATTTTTATTGGCCTTGGTGGGCAACCAAAATTCTGTGATTGCTAGGAAAATACTTCTCCCGCAAGGGGTGTAGACTTCTTCCAGAATTGAACTGTGCCCCTGGACCGCAGTGTGAGGGCAAAATTTGCTACCTTGTTGCCCTTTCCAGTTCCAAGCTTGAAGCTGTGATGGTGGGTGGGGGGCATTCTGCACATTTGGAAACTAAGCCCCTGCCATCCAGCTTGGAGCTAGAGGTTGCTTTGTGTAAAGCCGAGCAAAGATGCTTGCTTTTGCTCTGGGCTTGCGGAGTGCTGTGAGTGCTCAGCAAGCATAAAGACAAGCCCACACACTTCTGCTTCCCCTTTCCATATCAGAGTTTGCATGGGGAGATGGAAGTGTGTTGACTTGCTTTTACTCTTTACCTGCTGAGAGCTCTAACAGGCAAACCCCAATACTTTCCCCTGCCCCTTTCAGCTCACAATGGGAAGTAGAGGTGGATCAGCTGGCTTTGTATCTGTGCATACCAGGTGCTCTGAACTGAGCCCAGCAGATTCAGGGCACTTCCCGAGTCTCTCCCCTACGCCTCAGAATTGGCAAGGAAGAGGTGAATATGTATCAGCAGGCACAGAGGCAACCCCAAGCATCGCCTCTCAACTTGGAGGGAGGGTTTCTGCTTGTATTGGGCAAGCACAGAACCAAAGCAAATCCCAGCCTTCTGCTCAACTTTGAGGAGACAGGGATCCTCCTCCTCACTGCAGTTCGGTAGTTAGAAGGCAATCTTTGATTCATCATGCTTTTTAGAGTCTGGCTTACTGCTCACCATGGTGTGACTGATAAGTCAAATTGTGGAGCTCTGTATGAAGCCTAGACATGTTTTTACTGCATCAAAAATTGAATGACAATACTAGAAAAAAGATATTAATCTTACAAGTTGTGCAATATAAAAATAAACTAATGTTGCTAAGTGCTGAAAAGGCATTTGACAATGTAGGACAACTTTCCCCACATAAAATCCTAGATGCTATTCATTTTGGCACATTCTTCCAAAGCTGGATTAAAAGTTGTAGTGATAGGGTTGAGGGAGGAATAGTTGTATTGATAGGGCTGAGGAAGGACTCTCTTCCAAACTTTATTTATTTATTTATTTAGCGTATGTTTATACTGCCCAAAACTTACTTCCCAAATAAGGAAGAAAGCCTGGGAGAATCAAATTCCTGTGGCCAAATTTTATTATTGATTGATTGATTTGATTTGATTTGATTTCTGTACCGCCCTTCCAAAAATGGCTCAGGGTGGTTCACACAGAGAAATAACAAATAAATAAGATAAACAAAATGGATCCCTGTCCCCAAAGGGCTCACAATTTAAAAAGAATCATAAAACAGACACCAGCAACAGTCACTGGAAGTACTGTGCTGAGGGTGGATAGGGCCAGTTACTCTCCCCCTGCTAAATAAAGAGAATCACCACATTAAAAGGTGCCTCTTTGCCAAATTAGTAGGGGTAATCCAGAGTCCAGAGTAATCCAGAATCCAGGGGTAATTCAGAGTCCAGGGGTAATCCAGAATCCAGAGTGAGGGGCAGGGTTTACTGGACAACGGCCTGTTGAGGAGCAGGGAAGGTGTGTGAGAGTTCAGTTCTTCTCTGGAGGCCTCTGAAGGAGATCTGATCAGCAACTACAGTAGGACAAAGGGAGTCTAACAGCCTTGGGCTGGGAATCAACTGGGAATTCCTTACCTGGAACACAAGTAGGAAGGATAGGGACCAGTTTAGCTAGACGCATCAGGGGATTTGTTTT
Organism: Hemicordylus capensis; assembly: GCF_027244095.1. NCBI lineage: Eukaryota > Metazoa > Chordata > Lepidosauria > Squamata > Cordylidae > Hemicordylus > Hemicordylus capensis. The sequence goes on along the minus strand of NC_069659.1, from coordinate 296,940,084 downwards.
TGTTTAAGTGCTTGGATCTGACTGCATGGTTATTGTAGTTCCTGGGGAAGGGTTCTGTTTGAATAGAAGCAGCGATTTCTGATGTCTCTATAGTTTTCCTGATCATCCAATTATTAATAAATTGTTGTTGTTATTATTATAGAGTGTCACTCCTTATGTGGTCCTGCTCTAGCCTCACACTCTTGAAGGCCTAAGACTGCTCAAGCCTTTCTTGTAGGGAGGGGTTTCCCACTTTACTCTCCCAGAATATTCTCTTGGAAGGGTGAATCTGCTCATATTAAAAAGTGGATGGTGGCAGCCTGCCAGTGTTCCCTCTAAGGCATGCGCATGTGCACACACCCCTAAGTTTTTTGATGTCCACTCAATTAATTTTAGATCCTGCTCAGGTTGAATCAGGAAGGCCCCATTCTGAATGCACATGTGCACATATTGCCTTGATATTGCCATCCAGAACAAAACTCATTCTGCACACAGATGAAAAAAATTAGACCACTGCAGCCTAACTGGGATTCCTCACAGCTAGAGGAGGGATTTTGTATTCTCCCCCCACTTTTTCCATTACAAAAGTGACATATATGCAATTTGAAGCATGTTTAATTGCAATCTTTCTAACTCTTCAGTTGTCAAAAAGGTGTAAATAAGATCACTAACTTTCCTTTAAAAAAAACATTTTTCCCCATTTTATTGAAACATAAAGCAAAAAAAGAAAAGAAGGAAAAACAGTGTCATGACATTTCTTTAAGCAAGCACTAGAAAGAAAACATTCTGAATATATTAACAGTTCAAAAAAAAAAAAAAATCAGCAGCTGTGATCAACATTTGATTACATCTGATCAACACAAGAGTGCAGGTAGTTGCAGAAGTTCCTCCACCTTTTTGGAGAATCAAGCTTCTTGCTTCTGTTCCAGCTTCTCCAAGTTGGTTAATTAAAAAAGCCTGAGAGAAGCGAGAGCAGATGAAATGCCCCTCCCATCCAAGGTCACTAACTTTCCATGTTGCTATTTGTTTTCTCCCTAGTGTTGTTATCAAACAAAAGAACTGTCCTTGGTTTGATAATCTTGGCTTGTTAACAAATTGTGGTTTGAAAAAAGTTCCCAAATTTGGATGAAACATGAAGCTGTGGTTTGAAGGGGAGGAGGGAGCATGTGAACTTGAGCCTCATGATGGCTCATGCTTGTAACAACAAGCCATTGTTATTATATTTGAACTGGACCCATGTTTAACTCTTGAGATAAAATCATTACGCTAATGTTTCAGTGATGTACTACTGGAAAAATACTAGGAGACAGATTAATACAGCAAGTGAGTTAAATTTATATCTTGGTCCCTCAATGTTTTTCCTTAGGTATACTAAAAATATAACACAACAGGGAGTTAATAGTACATTGTCACTAATGATTGTTGCAAAATATTGCAAAATAAGCAAAATTATCATTCCCTTCAGTGATTTGGAAGAAATGGAAACTCCCTGTATTACTGAATGGAAACATAATCTATTTGACCGTGCTGCAATGGCCAAACTGACAAATTATGTTTTTTTAAAAGACAGAAAATGAACTCTTTTGTTTTTCAGTGGTTGGTTATCTTTTATTAATCATGAATGGTGGGAACACTGGTGCAGCTAGTAGTCTGTTAAGAAGATATTGAAGTGCTTTGTTATGCTGTATGTTCACATACCATCCAGTTTTCAAGTTAATTAACAGTTAATTAACAAATTGTCTACCCATTCCTTGATGTAACAGATTTTTCAGCCTCTTGCCCTTTTGCAAGAGGAGCTATTTATTACTAAATAGTCTGCATTCAGCGAGTACCTTTGTAAAAAAGATTCATGGTATATCTCTGGGGTGGGGGTGGGGGTGCGGGTAGAGAAATGATTTGGCAGGGGAGAACTGGAAATACTTTTGACAAATATTTTCTCAAGAATGCCTTGATATATTTGTAATAACTTACAGCCATTTCACTAGGCCTTTGGAAGCAACTAACTGCTGGATGAGAGGGAAATCAAACATGGGTTTTAAAGAGAGTAGAGAAGGTGAAAGACCAATGCAAGCAGCATTATTGTATCCTTGTGCCAGCCTGACTGACTTTTCCACAACATTTCGAGTTCATGATGCAAATGCTGGGACTGTTGTTTCAACTCATGTGAATGTGTATCATCCCAAAACCTGAGACAGAGATATTGGCTGACATGATACATGCTGATATTATGGAGCTGTAACCCTGTGGTTTCTAAGCAAGCACCGATGCCGTTCAGAAGTAGAAGATGCAGAATCAGTATCTTTCTTTCTTTCTTTCTTTCTTTCTTTCTTTCTTTCTTTCTTTCTTTCTTTCTTTCTTTCTTTCTTTCTTTCTTTCTTTTACATTTATATCCCAGTTTTCCTGCCATGGTGCTGCTAGGATTGGGCCGATCCTGGCGGTTCACATGCGCATGCAAAACTGGGCTGGGCTCCCGTAGTTCAGTTTTGCACACATGTGTGAATACCCTTGCTGGCTCTCATTTCTGTAGGTTTCCCAATTTGTGATGGTGGGGAATCCTGTGGAAATACTGCTTCTGCATCCGCTGCTTCTGAATAGCACCAGAGCTTGCTTAGAAGTCCGTAGCAGCTCTGGGGTGCAGTGTTACAGCTCTGCAATGCTGCATGTATAGTCCGCCATTTTTCATACATAATAAATAATACATTTGATTTAAAGCTTCACCTTGTAGTCCATGGAACTTTTCCATTGGGTCCATGTTTCTGGTCCATTTGTGCCTTCCCTATGCTAGGACCAAAAGAGGTGGACACAAAGCCTAGATGGAATACCAGGATTCTGTGCCCCAAGTTGGATGAATCTGAACATGTTTGGAGTTCTTACATTCTACAAACTGGGTGTACCCCCAGGTTCTTATTGGGCCCAATAGTGTTGCAAAGACTGGAGCACCCTGATTAATTACAAGCTCATGGTGTAATTCTCTTATCTTTTAGTGAAATCAACCCGAGCAGGCTTGGAACAAATCCTGCCTGTAGGCAAGCAGTAGTGGCATATAATTTTCTGTAAGGTGTTTTGTTCCCCTATTGAACTCTTGAGTCTCTTTCTGATTGCCACAAGAACCATCAGTTCCCCAAACTGGTAACAAACATAGGCACCCCATTCTACCTGCCAGGTAAACTTTGGTGGTTGCTTGCGGCCATGACTGATTGCAGCTTTCAGCATGACCAATTTCCCAAGAATACATATAATGAGAAATAGCAAGAAAAATTGGAAAAGCGCAGAAGGGCCTAGCCTTTTTATTTCATATTTATGAATTATTAAAGAGCAGTGGATAGAGATTAACTCCCTTTGTTCAATATTTATTACTGTTTCATTTTTCTGAAAGTGGAAACACTGTGCGTTTTGATAGATAGGCTCTGCATTTGCATGATGGTTAATCCAAGTATCAGCCAATCCGTGGCTGAAAAGATAACTTGTAATCTCACCTACAGTATTGCCAATCTGTGAATGCAGTGCAGTGATATATTGGGTTCATCCATACCCCCATTTCATCTTACCCATGCCCATATTTTACTTGTGTGAGGATTCACACAGTTTTCTCATTGGAGCAATCCGGTACTTGACCATTTGTTCCATCTTTACAGTGTCAATCTCGTAACATAACTCCAGAAATCATGTAAACCAGTATTCTTTATTGCAAGATCCAGGAGCCAGTGGAGACTCCCACTGACCCTAAGTTGATATCTGCAGTGCTGGTGATAGTGGGTCTTTCTAGACGGTGATATATTCCGTCTTTTCTTCTTTTTTTTTTGGCTGATTCTTACAGCTGATTCTTACAGGCAATTCAAACTAGAGACAAAATAGTATTGGGGGGAAAACACTCTTTTTTCATGAATTAAATTGCTAATCATGGCCAAAAATCTGGGAGGGACTGTAGTACTGTACATCATCTGAACTACCTGCAAGTTCAGATGATGTACAGCCCCTCCCAAATATTTTGGCCATGATTAGCCATTTAATTCTTTTAAAAAGAGTGTTTTTTCCAATACTACTTTTTCTCTTATTTGAATGCATAATGCAAAATTTTGTGTGAGAAGGTGTGGATGCCCATAGTGCTATCTGTAGAGGAGCGGTTACCTGCATTAGTGGTGATGTATAGAAAAGTTGGCTTCCAAATTGGCTTCCCTGCATGTTTCCTCACTTCCACACCTGAGTGCATTTTTCTTCTAGTTCTTGCCTTGTGTGGTCCTTCCCACCCCCCGACCCCCCGGCAATTTATTATTTATTTATTCGATTTATATACCACCCTTCCAAAAAAGGCTCAGGGCAGTTTACATCAAAATAAAAACAATTAAAATCAATTAACAGTTAAAATAAATATTTAAAAAGCATAAAACTAATTTATTTATTTATTTATCTCTCTGTCTCTCTATCTATCTATCACATTTTTATACCACCCCAAACACAAGTTCTCTGGTGTTTAAAATCAATAAAAAGGTTAAATAAAAATCAATAAAAAGATTAACACATTAAAACTTAAAATGTTAAAACTATTAAAACACAATAAAAACACAGTTAAAACAATGTCGAATTAAAAGCCTGGGTGAACAAAAGCATCTTGACTGCCTTTTTTAAAGTTGTAAGAGATGGGGAGGTTCTTATTTCAGCAGGAAGTATGTTCCAAAGTCTCGGGGCAGCAATGGAGAAGACCCGTCTGCAAGTAGCCACCAGACGAGCCGGTGGCAACTGCAGACGAACCTCTCCAGATGATCTCAATGAGCGGTGTAGTTTATAGCGAAGAAGACATTCTCTTAAATACCCAGGGGCCAAGCTGTTTAGGGCTTTATAGGTTATAACCAAAACTTTGTACTTTGCCCAGAAACCTATCGGCATCCAGTGTAAATCTTTTAAGATGGGAGTGATATGGTCTCTCCGAGATGACCCAGAGACCTCTCTCGGGGTCATCTCTCCAAGAGATTTAACATTTAACCAGAGACCAATCTGGCTGCTGCATTCTGGTCTAACGGCAGTTTCCGGACTACGTACAAAGGCAGCCCCACATAGAGTGCATTGCAGTAGTCAAGTCTGAAGGTGACCCGCAGATGTACTACTGTATTGAGGTCATTTATCTCAAGAAATGGACGCAGCTGGCATATTAGCCAAAGCTGATAAAAGGCACTTCTGGCCACTGCTTCAGCTTGGGACACCAGGGAGAGTTTTGTGTCCAGAAGCACCCCCAGACTGTGTACCTGTTCCTTCTGGGGAAGTGTGACCCCATCCACAACAGGCAGATCAAAATCATCTCCCGAGTTCCGACCCCGCACAATAAGTACCTCTGTCTTATCTGGATTCAGCCTCGGCGTTACCTCTCAGCCTCAGCTTGTTACCTCTTATCCAGCCGATTACTGTCTCCAGGCAGGCATTTAGGGAGGTTATGCCTTCTCCTGATGATGCTGACATGGAGAAATAGATTTGGGTGTCATCAGCATACTGACAACACCCTGCACCCTGCATCTCCTGATGATCTCTCCCAGCGGTTTCATGTAGATGTTAAACAACATCAGAGACAATACGGAGCCCTGAGGGACACCATACTGAAGTTCAGTTTTTGAAGAACAAAAGTCCCTGAGGGACACCATCTGGAATCTGCCCGATAGATAAGAGTGGAACCACTGCAAAGCAGGCCTCCCACCCCCAAACCCCTCAGATGCTCCTGAAGGATACTATGGTCAATAGTATTGAAAGCCGCTGAGAGGTCCAAAAGGACCAACAAAGTCACACATCCTCTATCAATTCCCAATTGGAGATCATCCATCAGGCCGACCAAGGCAGTCTCCACCCTATAGCCTACCCGAAAGCCAGTCTGAAACGGGTCTAGATAATCAGTTTCATCCAAGACTGCCTTTAATTAACAGTTAAAACATTTAAACAGTTAAAAACCCTGGAGAGCCAGGCTAAACACTTACAGCAGTTAAAAAGAATTTACAACAAATTAAAAACCCTGGAAGGCCAGGCCAAACAGGTTTTAAGGACTCTCCTGAAGCCCAGCAATGAATTCAAGAGAACATAAGAACATAAGAACAGCCCTGCTGAATCAGGCCCAAGGCCCATCTAGTCCAGCATCCTGTTTCGCACAGTGGCCCACCAGATGCTGCTGGAAGCCACAGGCAGGAGTTGAGGGCATGCCCTCCCTCCTGCTGTTACTCCCCTGCAACTGGTACTCAGAGGCATCCTGCTTTGAGGCTGGAGGAAGCCTATAGCCCTCCGACTAGTAGTCGTTGATAGACCTCTCCTCCATGAAGTTATCCAAACCCCTCTTAAAGCCATCCAGGTTGTTGGCTGCCACTACATCTTATGGCAGAGAATTCCACAAGTTGATTATGCGTTGTGTGAAAAAGTACTTCCATTTGTTGGTCCTAGATTTCCCGGCAATCAATTTCATGGGATGACCCCTGGTTCTAGTCAGGGGCGTAGCAAGGTTGGAGTGGGCCCAGAGACAAGATTTTAAAATGGGCCCCCTGTCATTGAAGCTCAGCTCATGAAGTAAAGAAATCTTAAATGAGGCTGAATAGTGGTAACAAAAAGCATAGTAAAATTTATAGATAGATAGGTTTGTTCTGTCTATCTATGTGTCACAACAGAACATCATCCAAAATTTTTTTTTTTAGGTTTTGTAAATTGTGGATGATGTAAGTCATTTAATGGTACTAGAGAAAGACATGCTGTTCTAGTAGCTCCAGGTCTTAACACTCACATCAATTTCGGAGGATGAATACAACTGAAGGAAGCCCGGGTGGGTGCGCGGCTGGGGAAGTCAGTCATGTGACTTGCCTCTGGGGCCCCCCACCCAGGCAGTGGGCCCCCAGACAACTGTCTCCCCTTGCCCTATTATAGTTACGCCCCTGGTTCTAGTATTATGTGAGAGGGAGAAGAATTTCTCTCTATCCACTTTCTCCACACCATGCATGATTTTATAGACCTCTATCATATCTCCCCGCAGTCGTCTTTTTTCTAAACTAAAAAGCCCCAGGAGTTGTAACCTTGCCTCATAAGAAAGGTTCTCTAGGCCCCTGATCATCTTGGTTGCCCTCTTCTGCACCTTTTCCAGTTCTACAATATCCTTTTTTAGATGTGGTGACCAGAATTGTATGCAGTACTCCAGGTGTGGCCGCACCATCGTTTTGTATAAGGGCATTATAATATTAGCAGTTTTATTTTCAGTCCCCTTCCTAATGATCCCTAGCATGGAATTGGCCATTTTCACAGCTGCCGCACACTGAGTCAACACTTTCAACGAGCTGTCCACCATGACCCCAAGATCCCTCTCCTGGTCAGTCACCGACAGCTCAGATCCCATCAGCGTATACTAGAAGTTGGGTTTTTTTGTCCCAATATGCATCACTTTACACTCGCCAACACTGAAGCACATTTGCAACTGGGTCGCCTACTCACCCAGTTTGGAGAGATCCTTTTGGAGCTGCTCACAATCTGTTTTGGATTTCACTACCCGAAAGAATTTGGTATCATCTGCAAATTTGGCCACCTCGCTGCTTACCCCTACTTCTAGATCATTTATGAATAAATTAAAAAGCACCGGTCCCAGTACAAATCCCTGGGGAACCCCACTTCTTACTTCCCTTCATTGTGAAAACTCTCCATTTTTATCCCTTCCCACTGTTTCCTGTCTTTCAACCAGTTAGCAATCCACACATGTACTTGTCCCCTTATCCCATGACCGCCTGAAGGGGTAAGCATCCTTGGCTCTCCAGCTATTGTTGAATGACAACTCCCATCATCTGCAGCCATAATTTATTTTTATGTTATTTATTGTTTACTGAATTGTAAGCCCCATTAACTTCAATGGGATGTGATTGATTAAGTGCCGACAAGTTGGTGTTGACTCTTAGCGACCACATAGATAGATTCTCTCCAGAATGATCTGTCTTCAGCTTGGCCTTTAAGGTCTCTCAGTGGTGCATTCATCGCTGTCGGAATCGAGTTCATCCACCTTGCTGCTGGTTGTCCTCGACTTATCTTTCCTTCAACTTTTTCCAGCATTATGGACTTCTCAAGGGAGCTGGATTCACATAATGTGTCTGAAGTATAATAGTTTGAGCTTGGTCATTTGTTCTTTGAGTTAACATTCTGGATTGATTTGTTCTGTGATCCATTGGTTTGTTTTCCTGGCTGTCCATGGTATCCTCAAAAGTCTTCTCCAGCACCAAAGTCCAAAAGCATCAATACCTTTTCTATCTTGCTTCTTCAAAGTCCAGCTTTTGCATCCATAGAGTGTCACAGGAAAAACCATTGCCCAAACTATTCTAATGTTTGTAGGTACAGACACGTCACGGGACCTACTACCAGGAAAATTTGTATAAGATTGCAACCAAATCATTAGAGGGAGGCACTCAATCAGGGAACCAATTGAATGGGATTCCCATGAAGTACTTTATTAAGATATTGGCAGCGAAGCCCAGAGAACAAGAAGGCCCTTGATTTCTTTCAGTCCAGACTCCAACCCCCACAGGAGTTTCAAGAGAAGTATGTGGGTGGGGATAGGGGAATGTTGCAGGAGTTTGATAAGCCAGAAATGCAACAAACCGGAAGGGCACTATTGTGAAACAACATATACATAAAAATGTAAAATTCATTGCTTTCTGTGCATGTGCAATTAAGCACTTTGGGGCAGTGAAAGTGGGAGGGAAAGTTGGAGTTACAGGGAGGGGCCACAACCCACAGTGCCTGCCTCAGAGTGGACAGAGATGAACTATTGCAGGAATGGCTAGGCACAGATGCCCAAGAATTAACTCCCACAAGCAAAAACCCTCTCTGTCTGGAATACCCTGTAAGTTATCTTCTCAGCCAGATAGCTGCAGGCCTCACAGTTATAAGCCTCACAGTCTCCCCAACCATGGTGCCTGCAGCAGAATGAGCAAGAGGATGAGTGATCAGCTCAGTGTGCACTTGCGTACCTCTTGGCTACACCAAGGGGTAACTGCTGCATTTCTCTCTGCATAGGTGAGAACCCACATCTCATCAGTAACTAGAGATACTTCACAATATGCAAGAGCGTATAAAGGGTGTTCACATGACTGGAGGCTGGCCGAGTGGGCGGGGGAAAGGCTGTGCAAAACTTGCCTTCCCCCAGACGATTGTTGAACATTGGTGGGAGCGCAGACCGTGCTCCCACAGGATCTGTGCTACTCCCAGAAATGTGTCCTGGCCCCAAGGAATCCAATAATTCACTGTGTGACGAAGATGGTGTATTTGAGGGATTCTCCTGAGAGACCGGTGCTCTAGGCGGCCAGCTCTGTGTCCGCTCAGGCTGCAAGCAGCCCGAGTGAACCCTGGCACTGGGGTAAAAAGCAGGGTTTGGCGGGAGGGCAGCTCTGGGAGGCCTGTTTTTCTAGGCTGCTCGTGTGAATAGCCTTATCAAGTGGTGACTTATCTTTTTCTCTAGCATGGCAACTATCATGGGAGTAAAACCTATTTATCCTGGGACAAAGGCTGCAGAACATGTAGTATTTGTGCAGAAACCCCAAGGAAAGGCAGATGTCTTTTGATGGGAAAAGGGGAAAGGGATCATTCCATGAATGATATTAATTTAGTATGCTGCTATCAGAGACTTGTGCAATAAGGTATGGTGCTGAAGGTTTCTGGAGTGCTACTCAGCTTCTCACTGCTTAGGAGGCCTGTTTTGCTGAGAGTAATATAATATTCATGGGAGTCTTGAGGCGAAATCTCTGTGCATCATAATGAAAACATGCCAGTTAGTGTCAATTTGCGCCTGCCAATAAAACACAAAGAGAAAAGCATCTGTTCAGCTGAAGAAAGGACTAATGATAAACAAAATGGTTATCCTTGCCTTGAATAATTGAACAAGAACACGACTGAATATTTCATTTTGATAATACTTAGTTAGCAGGAGCCCCAACCATCTTTCAAATGCAGGATAATCAGTACAAGGGGAGAGAAAAACCTGAAAGAAAATAATTTTGTTATAGCCTACCATTGATTTTTATTAATCAGTTGTTAGCTAAAATTGGTTAATGAGCTGAGCTCAGTTAAGAAGTACAGACATTGAAACTTGATGTGGCTAAATAATTATAGCTTTTGTCTACTAAGCCTGTAGCCCCAGGTGACCCAATTATTATGAAAATTCAGTGTTCTCTTCCTATTTTTATAATTTGGCTGAGAAAACCTTTTTAGATAAAAAGGCTCAGAGGGTTTTGGTAAATAGAATATGGAGGTCTGAATTTCCTTGTTTTAAGATTGTTATTTGGGGTACACACATTTTTATTTCTTTATACACACACCCCACACACATTCCTAGCACTAAAAACTGAAAATAACAAAATGGTATAACCACATAATGCTAGGGTGTACAACTTTAAGTGCTAAATTGTGGGTTTTTGAGGGAGGTGCGGCAGACATACCATGTAAGTGATAAATTTGGCTGCTTATGCAGGTTTCAGCAGACTCATCAGTGTCTGCAAGCAGGGTAGGAAATGCGGTTCTTGCTTATAATCACTATAGCCCTACACAGATGTTATGAAGAAAGAAAAGCTGTATGTGAGTACAGCTATCAAAGGCAGGTGTGGAGGTCCCGCCCCAGTGTGTCAATCACTCCCTCACCCATGTTGCTCATGGTTGCAGTGGTTGTCTGAAGGGGCAACTGCTATAAGTGTGATGTGGGAGGCGCTTCCATGATTGGCAATCTTGGTCACAGTACCAAGTGGCTTGTCCTCACTGGTGGAGTACTGGACCTTGCACATGATGGAGAACATTAACTAACATCTCTTAATAAGACCATGTAAGTATCCAAACTTTACAACTTAAAGAAAAGATCTGTAAAGTGTGAAAGCTTGCATACTCTCCCCAGCTGATTAGTAAATGACATTTCCATCCCTACTTCTAATCTTCCTTAGAAGAGGGAGAAGAATGAAGTGAGACAACTTGGCATTTTGCCAGTACAAATCTGTACCAAGTTCTACAGCCAACCCCTTCCTGAGAACCAAAATAATTTTTCTTTGGTGAGCAGAAGTGTCATTCTTAATATGTATGCTATTTTGAAGACAGTGCTAAAAAAAGTGCTAAAAAAAAAAGTGTGAAGGTTGGGGATGAGGAACAGTTTCAGATAATGACAGTAATTTGTTTATCTTCTTTGACAATCATACCCCTAATAAGCAGGTGCTTCCTTTCAAGGATTTTGCTGTGTGTGTGAGAGGGGAAAAAAGGAGTATTAAATTTATTTTGCTTTCCCCCCTGATTATGACACTGAATGTCTATCTATCTATCTATCTGATTTTTATACTGCCCTTCCGAAATGGCTCAGAAAATGGATAGGGAGTAATTTCGGTTGTCTTTTCGCTTGTATTGCACATAAAGTGTTTAATATCTGAGCAGCATCCAGGTGTTAATGAACATGTGCATTGAGTGTACAATTATGGTTGCCAGTCCACAACCCAGAGAACCATCCTCTCTTTAACACCATTGCAGATGTGATGGAGGATGCCACCATTGCTTGTCCATGAAATAAGTGCTTTGCCATTTATATCCATGGATATCTAGTGACAGGAAAAAATAATTTTGTTTTCAGGAATTTCAGTGTCACTGGATACTTCTGACTTCCTATCATGGAACAGCCATCATACTTTGCATTCTATATCTCCCCATCTCACTTATTTTTCTCCTCCCTAAAACTTTTAAAGTATTTCCACTTTGTGTTTTTACAGAATAATATTTCTTCATTATGCCTCTCTCTAGACTTGTTTCAGCTCTACTGTATATTCCATTCAGTGACTGGTACAGGATACAGTATTACAGGTCAGGCTGTACCAGTTGGCTTATAAAATGGCATGACACAGTTTCAGTTACAATCAAGTAGGGTTTTCATCCCCAATTTTAATAAATGTTCACACTGTATTTAAAAGAACATTCACTTCTTGTTCTAGTTTTAGACTGCATTGTTTTGTGAATCGTTCATGGGCAATTTAGTACCCAGTAAATGCACTTGCAATTACATTATTATTTGTTTATATGTGAAGATGAACAATGTATTCATGTATATGAATACATACATACATACATCTTTTCATTTGCACAGACTGGGTTAATTCTTCCACGCGATTCCCTGGTAAGCTGAATTATTCAGGATTTCAGACATTTCCCCCACTTAGTTATCCTATGTGAGACCGTTTAGCTTGATATCTATCTATCTATCTATCTATCTATCTATCTATCTATCTATCTATCTATCTACTGCTGGATATGTGCTTCTTTAGGCAGTGAACACAACTTAAAACACAACAAATATAAAACAGTTCAAATAATTTCAAAAAATAAAAAGTTAAAAAATTCTCATGAGATAGCAAGTTCTTCTAGTAAGAACTAATCAGCCTACTTTCCTTTCACTGTCTCTACAACTGGACTAAATTTGATTCAAATCAAGGTCCACAAGTTAGATTTCTTGTACCTCAAGTGTTCATGCATCTGCCATCTTGGATCAGGGTGGATGACATCATTACAAACTACACCATTGAGTTGTCCCTGTGTGTCACTCACTACAATTGTACCAAATTTAGTTCAAATTGGTTAGACAGTCCTAAAGTTAGTGCACTTGCTCCTCAAAGGTTCACACATCCACCATCTTGGATTGGGGTGAATGACATCATTACAAATTACACCATTGGGGCATCCCTATGTGTCCCTACAAATTTGGTTCAAATCACTTAAGCAGTTCACAAGTTAGCCCACTTGCGCCTCAAAAGTTTATGTGTCCACCCTTTTGAATTGGGGTGGATAACATCAAAACAAACTACACCATGTGGTGTCCCTGTGTGTCTCTACAGCTGCAGCAATTTTGGTCGAAATCGGTTAAGTGGTTCACAAGTTAGCCCATTTGCAACTCAAAAGTTTAACCATCTGCCATCTTGAATCAATGTGGATGATATCATCACAAACTATGCCATTGAGGTGTCCCTGCATGACACTCACTGCAACTGTACCCAATTTGGTTCAAATGGGTTAGGCAGTCCACCAATTAGCCTGCTTGCACCTCAGGTGTTCAGGCAGCTGCCATTTTGAATTGGAGTGGATGACATCATCACACACCACACCATTAGGGCATCCCTATGTGTCCCTACAGCTGTAGCAAATTTGGTTCAAATTGGTTAAGCAGTTCACAAGTTAGCCCACATGCACCTCAAACGTTTATGCGTCTGCCATCTTGAATCGATGTGGAAGACTTCATCACAAACTACGCTATTGAGATGTCCCTGTGTGTCACTCACTGCAACTGTACCTAAATTAGCTGGCGTGTGCCTCAGATGTTCAAGTCAGGGTGGATTTGATTTAAATCAAACTGATTTAAATCACGATTTAAATCATGATTTAAATCACTAGCAGGGTGGATAAAAATAAAAAAAATCCAATTTAAATCAAGAAAATCGGATTTTTTTGATTTAAATCGGATTTTTTTGATTTAAATCGGATTTTTTTGATTTTTATCCACCCTGCTAGTGATTTAAATCGTGATTTAAATCGTGATTTAAATCAGTTAGATTTAAATCAAATCCACCCTGGTTCAAGTAGCTGCCATCTTGAATTAGAGTGGATGACATCATCACACACCACACCATTAGGGCATCCCTATGTGTCCCTACAGCTGTAGCAAATTTGGTTCAAATCGGTTAAGTGGTTCACAAGTTAGCCCACTTGCGCCTCAAATGTTTATGGTCTAGCATCTTGGATTGGAGTGGATGACAACATCACAAACTATGCTGTTGAGGTGTCCTTATGTGTCCCTACAACTGTACCCAGTTTGGTTCATATTGGTCCAGACCAGGGATTCTCAAACTTGGGTCCTCAGGTGTTATTGGACTTCAACTCCCATAATCCCCAGCCTCAGTGGCCTTTGTTTGGGGATTATGGGAGTTGAAGTCCAATAACACCTGAGGACCCAAGTTTGAGAATCACTGGTCCAGACACTGTGAAGTTGATGGGAAGGACACATGGATGGACACACGGACACACACACAGAGGTGCTTAACACAATTAGTGTAAAGCGATAGAAGGGTTAGTGCCGAGAGAGTGGGCTTAGCCCGCTCTCCCCACACATGAGCAGAGTGCTTGCCCTGGGCGGCCAGATTGGCTGCCCACATGACTACTGGCTCCATCACAGAGCCGGTGGGGGCGGCGGGGTTCAGGGGCGGCCCAGCCCCAAGAAGTCTGAGTGGGGCATGCTGGGGAGACCCCCAAGGCTGGGAGGCTTGATGGAGGCTCCCGATTGGGAGTCTACTCCCAAGTTGCCGTGGTGTGGAGATGCACTGCAGTGTCTCACAACCTGAAAACCCAGGTTAGCAGAGCAGTTGCTCTGCTAACCTGGGTTAAGGAGAGGGGTTTTTAAGCAGGCTAGCCACCAGAGAACCACCAGGTTGTGAGCCCTGTGGTTCTCACGATCGCACGAAATCGGGTTGGGCTGCATTAGCCCGCTTTCACACAGTTGTGTGAATAGCTTAACAGAATGTCGGGTGATCTCATAAGCATACTGGGAAGTAGGCTAAAAACAAATTAAACAGTTTAAAATTAATTTCCATTTAAACCCTGAGAAAACAGGTGAGGGCCTTCCTAAAAGCAAACAGAGAAGGAGATGCTCTTATTTCAACAGGGAGCATATTCCAAAGGCCTGTGACAGCCACAGAGAAGGCTGTGGCTTCAGAGTTACCACCAAACAAGCCTACAGCAACTGTAACCAGACTTGTCCAGATGATCTTAATAGGCAATAGGGTTCATGACAGAGAAGGTACTCTCTTGAGTAGGGATGTACAAACAGGCTCAAAACCGAACTGGTTTGATGTTGAACTGCTTTGGTTTGAAGTCGAGCCAAACCCCACCAAGTTTGACTCTACCCCGAACCAAACTCCTCCCCCCCTGGTTCAGGGGTTTGATCAGCCTTATTTTTTTAAAAAAAACAACTTGCCCCCTCTGGGGGGCTTCTCCAAGTTGGCAGGGAGGGATGTCCCCCCTCCCCCTGTCAATCTCCCTTCGTTCAAAATTTGCCTGGGTTGGTTGTCTTCAACCCTTTCTGGGCCTGTTTCTTGGCATGGTGGCCATTTTGGAGGCCTCCGCACCTGCACAGTGGGAAACTGCGTGTCCGGTTCGAACTTGAACCAAACTGGGCGAGGTGGTTTTCTGCACATCCTATTCTTAAGTATCCTGGACCAAAGCCATTGTAGACTTTTTAGGTAATAACCAGTTCTTTGTATTTTGCCCAGAAACATACCTGACTATGTACTAAGGCAGCCCTATGTAGAGTGCATTATAGTAGTCATGCTTGGAGGTTACCAGTATATGCACCATTGCTTTAAGGTCATTTATCTCCAGAAATGGGCATAGATTATGTATCAGACGAAGCTGATAAAAAGCTCTCCTGGCCACTGCCTCAACCTGAGAAACCAGAGAGTTTTGGATCCACGAGCATTCCCAAGCTATGTACCTGTTCTTCCAGGGGAGTGTAACCCCATGGAGAATGGGCAGATCTAAACCATCTCTCGGGTCTTGACCCAGCACAGTCAGTACCTCTGTCTTATTTGGATTCAACTTCAGTTTGTTATCCCTCATCCAACCCATTACCGCCTCCAGGTAGGCATTTCGGAGGGTTATGCCATTTCCTGATGAGGTTGATATGGAGAAATAGATCTGAGTGTCATCAGCATGTTTCTAACACCCTGCACCAAACCTCCTGATGATCTCTCCCAGTGGTTTCATGTAGATGTTAAAGAGCATTGGGGACATTATGGAGCCTTGTGGAACTCCAAACTCTAGTTCTCGATTTAGAGCAGCAGTCTCCAAGTGACACCATCTGGAATCAGTTCGAACCAGGCTGGTTCGAGCAGTTCGATTGCGAACGATGTCAAACCGGTTCATGGAGCAGCAGTCCGGTCCGAATTTGGCTCAAACTGCTGCATGTGGTCTGTGCACACCCCTAGTCAAGAACACACCAGAGGTCAGGCCAAGAAAGCAGTCAGGAATCAGGAGTCAAACTTAGGGCTGGTGGGAGCCTCCTCCGGCCCCTAAACTTTATGATGAAGAACACTGATCTGTATTCTAGATGAAGATTCAACACTGAATTGGCATGAGTTACAATCCAAAAGTGTACTAGACAAACCAGGATTAGTTCAGAATGTTGTCTCCACATGTGTTTCTGTTGGCTTTAGCGATCTTGAGGAAAGATTGCTATGCTTGAGTGAATCTGAAGTAACTTGGTTCAGTTTGCTGCTCTACCACCTTGAGGATCTTCTCAGGATCTGTGAGAAGAGCTTTTAGGGGTTTAGCGTGGAGAGCAGGCTTAGCCCGCTCTCCATGCACACGAGCAGGGTGGAAGCCCTGGTGGCCGGATCAGCCACCCACACGACTGCCACCTCCATCACAGACTCGGTGGGGGCTGGGGAGCTTGGGGGCTGCGCGGCCCCCGGAAGCTCTAGCATGCCCTGTGCAAGTGCGCAGGGCATGCTGGAGAGACCCCCAAGCTGGGAGGCTGCTTTTGAGCCTCCCAGTCGGGGGTCTCCTTGTGAGTAGCCACGGGCACAGAGCCGTGCCGCAGCAACTCACAATTTAAAAAACCAGGTTTGCGGAGCACTCACTCCACAAACCCGGTTTAAGGGGAGGGGTAGTTTGGCGGGTTAACTGCCTGGAGGCCACCGGGCTCTCCTGCAAGCCCAGTGGTTCTCACGGTCAGGAGAAATTGGGCTAGGCTCCCCTAGCCCGATTTTGCCTGATCGTGGGAATAAGCCTCCTTGTCTCCTTACTTGGACTTCAGTTAGTCATGTCATATCCCACACAAACGTGCTGTAAGACAATAGGTGAGTTTAGATGTACATGTCACTCACATGCACAAGTGAAAGAAATGTTTTACGTGTGTGAAATGACCCTCACAGATGAAACATTGCAGACAGAGCTTTCCTATCACCTAACATAACCTCAAATGATGCCTTTCCATGGAAGGAGTTTACCCACTCAGCTTTGAATGACTGGCTGATATATATTTATTTATCACATTTATCTTATTTTTAAGATACTGCCAGATATATAAATCTCTAGGCGGTATACATGGTTTTAAACACAGTATAAGACAGATTAAAAACTCTTAAAATTTACAAAACACAATGAAAACAGTCTGATTAAAAACAGAAAAGCAAATCAAACAGTTTAAAATTGATTTCAGTTAAACGCCTGCGAAAACAGATGCATTTTGAGGATCTTCCTAAAAGCAAACAGTGAAGGGGATGCTCATTTAAGCAGAGAGTTTCTTCCAAAGCCTCGGGGCAGCCACAGAGAAGGCCTGGTTCTGAGTTGCCACCAAACGAGCCAGTGGCAACCATAAATGGACTCAAAGCGATACCATCTGGAATCTACCAGAGAGGTAGGAACAGAACCTCTGTAAAACAGTGCCACCTAATCCTACCGCCCTCTGGTGACCCAGAAGGATACCATGATCAATGGTATCAAAAGCTGCTGAGAGGTCCAAAAGGATCAGCAGTGTCACACTCCCTCTGTCAGTAGCAAATTGGAGATCATCTGTCAGGCCAACCAAGGCAGTCTCAATCCCATAGCCCCATTTAAAGCCGGTTTGAAATCGGTCTATATATCTCTGTGTAAACACTGGCAGAATCTCATTTACACTAGTCCTACATTTCAATTTGGATTCAGCTGTAATCCTGGAAGAGAAATAAGTTGAATTGCTGTGAAAAGAACTCCAGTCTTTCATAGGATCAGAAGCAGGGGACAGACTTTATTTTATTATTAGAGACCTGCATTTGGTCTCTAATAATAATTCAAGCCACTCTTGAAATGCCTAGCTGCAGGGACTAAAATGCTTCATTATCATGTTCACTGGGGTCCTGTTGAAGCAAGGATAATTGGTTTTGTTTGGAAGAATAAAATCACCACCGAGGATTTGGACTGGTGCAAATTACTCACCTCTTCATCCCCTTGCAAACAGAGCGCTCAATAGAAGAGTTATAAATAGAATATTGCACCTGAGTGCTGGAGTTGGTGAGTCTGAGAGACTTGTGCTTGGTTGGCGTGGTTTTTATTTTCTGTCTCAAGCCCCTGTAGATTTATTGTCCTGTTTTTGGCACTTGCAGATGAGCACTAGTCTTAAATGTCTTTCAAGTGTAGGTGTTGGTAGGTCTGGTCTGGAAGCTAGTTTTAGTTCTAGTCTGCCTTAGCAGAATGTGCCTGGCATATCTAATTACAATAGCTGAGCAAGAACTCTATGTCTCGTAGGAACCAGCCTGTGTGAATAAACGAGGAAGGTAAGCAAAATTTTGTATTCTTGGTTTCTGTTTCCTGAGCTAACCTTTTCCCCTCAGGATGTAAATTTTTTCTGGGCTAATGTTTTGACCTTTGGCTGCCATTTGAAAACATGCAACATAACCCTAACAAAACACAAAATGGAGGATTTAATATCTAGCTGCTGGTGCCATACATGAAGATGCTGGTATGAAGGTTGGGGCTGTGCACAAAACTTTGAACACACTGACTTTGGCACACAGCCAAGAGCCCTGATAAACTCTTCTTGGAGCAGCTACTGAAAGTCAGATTATCTATCTAGCAGCAAAGTTCACAGCCACTGACACAAGCTATATGCCACTGACAGAAGCTAGTGGACAGAAGCTTCTTTCCCTTGGTATGGTTGTCAAGGGCAGGGTTTCTCAACTTTGAGTTCCCAACTGCTGTTGGATTACAACTCCCATCATCCATGTTGAGGTTCAGGGTTGCGATTCCCTCCTCTAGAGAACAGCATATGGAGCAGGTGCCACACTACGCACAGTCATGAGACTCAACCTTTAAGGCTGTTTCAAATCTACATAAAAATTGTCTTGGTGTATGTAAATATACCAAGTTTAGATAATCGCATGTGACAACTGCACGCACGTCCATGATCTATGCAAATAGTGTACAAGGTGCTGGGAAGGCACATTTACAGTGTTTGCATACAGTGAAATCAAAGCATGTGTAACCATTATGTATGATAACCTACATTTGGTTTGCATTCAAATTTCCTGTACAGCAGTGCTGCCTTTGAAGGAAATTTGTAAACCTGGTACTATGGTTTACTTTGTTAGGCTAAACTGGGAATCTGTCTGAGACTGTGCTGCTCCCCAAACTCCCATTAGAAAGTCGATGTGGCAGCTTCTGCTCCTATTCCTCCCCACCACCAGTTGAGTTGCTGCTGCTTCATTTTCTCACTGCTGCCAGCACCCTGTCCTGCCCACTCACTCTGTGACCTCTCTGTGCCCAGTCTGACTGCAGCTGCTCTTGCTCTTCCTTGATGCCATCTAATTGGGCCTAGGCAGAGCGGAGGAGGAGCAGCATCTGACATTACTGTGCCCCACCATTTCAGAACCAATGGATGAGCCACAAGTCTACTGCCCAGCTTCGTGTGTGTGTGTGTACAGAGAGATGGAAACGAGAGCACAAGTTCTAAATGTTCTCCCCACTACATCATAATGCCTTGCTATAGCCTTTGGCACAGCTGCAGAAGCCCGCCTTGCTTGCAGAGGAATGTCTGGGTGCTCGCATCCCGGAAAGCAGCCGGTGCTGGCACATGGTCAAGTAAACCGTGTTCCTTAACCCTGCCCACTCTCTTAGCACTTGCTCTCTTAATGCCATTTAAGAGGTGGGCTTCCTAGGCGGGTTTGCTGCTGACACACCACTGGGAGCCAATGGGCTTAGGTGCCCTAGCCCAGTCTTGGCTGCTGGTTGAGTAAAGCCTCTGCATTTCCCATCATCCCTGATTGTTGGCTATTGTGACTGGTGGTAACCGGAGTTGTAATCTGACAAGAGCTATACATTCTCAGGCTGGCCATCCCTGCTTTAACTGATCTTATCGGTTCAGTTGGGAACTGCAGCTAGTCTTCTGATGCCCTTGTTAGCCTTGTAAATGAGGCAGCTTCCCAAATGTTAAGTCCTTTGGTTGCCATGACTCATCTGATTGTGACAACCTGTAGTGTCATGGGGAAGCTTGAACCATGTTTGGGGGACAATAGAATAATATTTTACTGTGCATGTGTGGTCTAGAGGCAGCATTTACTAAACTGAACAACAAAAGGTGAGTATTTTTTTCTAGGGCCTTTCAAATGGTAACTTGAAGTTGCCCATCCATTTTAGTACTTTCAGAGCCTTTTTTTGCTTATGAGATAGCAAATGAAAACATTCCATTTCCTAATACAAAATTATCATTATTGAGATCATCTGTGCGTGATGCATATTTACCTTTCTTGGAATGTCTGACTGCTGAAGTGGCTGCAGTGTGGTAGAGAGCCTTATCATATCATAGCCTTTTGTGACCTTATCTCTGTTCCTGGCAGTTGTGTGCCAATAGGTCTTCTTAGAATACTCTTGTAGCAGGAAGCTCCCATATTATTTTAGCGAATGACACTTAGGTGTATTAAGGGGATGCAGTGGAACAAAATGGCCTTCCAGGCTAGGTTTCAAAGTCACTCCAATTCCCATTTCAAGGCAGGCAAAACAAAAATAAACATTTTTCCACAGAAAGTGAACAGGCACTGATTGCTGCCAGATGTTGCTCCTGTTGATTATTTATTATTTTTGAAAAGTAGTAATATCAGAACAATGCAAAAAAGTGAGCGTACATATAAGGAAATTTCAGTACAAAAATTAAAAATTGTAATAGGGGCATGAATTACAGTTGTTAATATTATGAGAGTTCTGATAAATAGCTCCCATCTTGGAAATTGTCCAAAGTTTGTCTGCCTTTGCAAACCCTTATAAAATAAGTCAGATTCATCATTCTGGCAACATCCCATATCTTGTAAAGCCATTTATTAATTCCTTGTGTCTTATTGTTCTTCCAATATTGTGCAGTTAAAATGTTTGCTGCTATCAGGAAATTTACTGTCAGTTCCTGTTGTTTCTTAGAAACAGCATCCATAAGATAACCAATTGAGTTTCTTAGCAAATTAATTCCCATTATCCTTTTTATAAAAACAAGAGCTTTGTTCTAGACATCAGCAAGACTGCTACAGATGCCAAAAGTTTTGGATTCTTAGGCATTTATGGATCTTCTGTGGGCAAAGATAGCCATGAAATACTTCAAAATGGGCCTCTTTCAGTTTTTATAAAACAAGAATGCAAACTCTGGAATCCAAAATTAAAACACACTTAATCAGACAATTGCTTACCTAAATCCCTTTTCTATGTTTTTATTTTAAGTATCTTGATATTTTTATTGGAGGTATGAGGAGGCAACATTGTGAAATTATCCCTATAGGAGTTTCAGATTGTGTCAACATTCTGTTTTCACATTTTCTCAAATATCTTAGAGTCAACATACTTTACCTGAAAATATGGGTGAAACGGTTGTTTCTTCTCATGTCTGTATTAGATTTTGATTATATCTTAGTTTCTTATTACACCCTTCCTCTTCAACTATGCCAGACACTCCCAATATACCATGTAAGTTAGTCTTGTTCAAACAAATATGCTGTCAAAGATGATTTTGTTGGACTTAAGACACCTTTAATAAGGAAATTACAAAATTGTTGGAAAACATACATTGCCAGTTCTTATTGATCCATAATAGACAGTCTAGAGGTGTCTTAACGTCTCACTGACATTTTTGTTCATTCCCTCCATTTAGGCACTTCAAAATGGCCATAAAGTGAGAGTCAATTACATTTTGAAACTCTTTAATGATGCCCGTATGGAGTACAAGGCTTAGTACAAATGAGCGTCAGTCACAAACATGAGACAGAAGGCCTATTCAGATATTATGTTGTATCTGCATTAAGATAACTGTATACATGTACAGGGCCAACTCGAGGCTGGCGGTGTGTTGACATCAGAGTGTGTGGCATGGGTAGCACCCACATGTCGACCCACATTTCCTGGCTGTGGATTACTAGAGAAAGCAAGCCACTCAGATGGCTAGTGAAGGATGGATGGGTGCTGCCCAAGCACCAGCCATGCCCCCTGACATCAGCTGTTGATATCAGGGAGCGTGGTTGACAATGGAATGGGCACCATCTGCCTGTCCACCCAACCTTTATTTCCCATCTAGTAAGTTATTTGCTAATTGCCTGGATGGCTTTCTCTCATTTGCTCAGAGTGAGAGAAGAAAAAAGGAATCATTCAGCTGCTTCTACATTAGGCAGTGCTGATGGACAGCGTGTGCCCTTTTGCCAACCACACCCCTGACGCACTGGCCCCGATGCTGAAAGTGGAGGAGCAGCAATTGCTAGTGCTACATTGAGGGAGGAAATCACCCAGGTGGCTAGCAAGTCATTTGCTTGCTGGGAAATGTGGGTTGGGCAGTGCCATTGTGCATCTGGGGCAGTAGATGAGGGGCAAGCTAGGGGTCACAGGGAGCTTGTGAGTTGAGGTGAAGCCCGTGGGTGATGGGGGCAAAATAAGATGCCCACATTTGCTGCTCCTGGGTGAAGGTGCTGCCTGATGTTGTTGTCTCATCTTGCCTTATTCATCAGCCACCTTGCACATGTACATGTTGTTGTGTGAATGACTGCACTTTCATTTAAAAAGTGGACCTGGATACAAGTAGGAAGTGCACTGTTGTACCTGCGTTCAACATAACAGGTGAATAACTGCACTTGCATACATATCTGTATTTGTGGACACAGATACAGATATGCATGTACACATGTGTACAGAGATGGCACATGTATTTAACATATCATGAGAATGAGGCTAAGGTGGATTTTAAAAGAGGTACTTGTGCCAAACATTCATCAACCTAGGTATATATGGATGCCATGCTCATTTCATAGAGGAAAAGAGAGATACTTGTTTCACTTGCACACATTGTAAGGAAAAAATGGCGGGGTGTGTGTGTTATAGTATAGTAGTTAGCAAGGTAAATGAGTGAGTAAGGAAAATTGGTCATGCTGAATATTGGTATCCCCTCCCCACCCCATGCAACATCCAGTTATATCTCTGATAGCAGCAGAACCTGTTTCCACATTCTAGCAGAATCTTATTTAGAAAGTACTACCTTTTATGTTTGTGCAGGTGTCTGTATACATTGACAATAACATGTGAATAGGGCTCTTTTCTCTCTGGATTGGGGCTATTATGCATTAGGCCAGGGGTCTGCATTCTTCCAAAGAAGAAGAAGAGCTGTTTTTTGTTTTTGCCTTTTTTCGAAAATAATTTGAGAGCTGCATACATCTGTATAATGTCCTAACACACAAACATGACCAGTTGTTATTAATTGTGACAGATGAAAGAGAAAAAAAATACAGTACACAGGGACGTGAAATGCCGCACAGAAAAAGTATTTTCTGTTCGGGTTGTTACTCATTACCAAAATAGTTTAATAACTATTATACATATTATTATCCTGTTCCAACACCTTTTGCTACCAGCAAACTTCCCAGCCGTCTCTCTTCTAGAGCAGCCTCATTGCTTTCCTTTCTTTCACTTTCTCTTTCTTTTAGAGTGCCCTCTGCAGCTGTGACTGGCTTCTGAAAGTGCAGACTTCTGACTTGGCCACACTGCAAATAAAGCAGTGCATTTAAAAGTGTAAATAAATAAATAAAACACAGATGTTTTATGTTAGTATGGATAAGTCAGGATGACTATCTGTTTACTATGAACTTTATTAACAAAGAGTTGCATGTATGTACTCAAAAAGCTTCAGGTTGCAAACCCCTACACTGGGCTGTTCGGTTTAAATTGTTTCTTCTTTGTACTCATGCGGGTATTAGGGAAGCCACTGCTTTCTTACCTGCCCTTTTAATCTTCCAGTTCAGTGGTCCTCAAACTTTATGAAATAATGACCTCTTGGTAATACCCACTTCTGCACTTCTTCCGAGTATACCACACTGTTCTACCCTCATGTCCAGCTCTCAACCCCAGCCTCTGTCCCATTTTTCCTCTGGCTCCTGGGACGCCATCTCCATCCTCAGATAACTGGACCTTTAGTATGGGCTGTTTCATACTGATTTCAGCAGAGATCCAAAATACTGAGGATTGGCAGGAGGAGGCTGTATGGGAACCCTTTGCTGTCACAGTCTAGCTTGACTGGACTGGTGTACTCTCAGGACCTCTGTCTGCCAGGCTGTCAGCCTAGTACTTAATGGACACAATGTCCTAAGAACGATGGCACCTCCATTGTCAGATTTTACTCCCTTTGGTATTTACAGTCATGCTTCACTGTTTTGTTTTTAGAAACCAAAATGCAGATCTGTGTGCAGAGAATAGTGTGTCCCAGTGGAAGGCTTCTGCATCAAGACTGGGACCTGTCAGGAAAGAAGCATTTGACTCAAAAACTCCTAGGAATAAAGACCTGTAGCTTTCAACAGGACTTTGCTTAAAGGGATCGGCAGATTTGCTGCAAGCTGGTTCTGTGGGTAGCACAGCAATTTCTCAGGCAGCACAAAATAATATGATCTGTGCCTATGAGCCATTGAATACCTTTGCATAAAGGGTTTAATGAACTATTTAACAATGAGTACATTTCCCATTGCATGAAAAAGTAACAAAATACGTTGAAGAATATGAGATAGAATTGCCTTTCTATTCCTTATTGTTAGACGGAAGAAAAGCTCATACAGGTAGATATGCAATTCTTTTTTCTGTTGTAATATGTCACAGTTTGAAAAACATTTCCAAAAACTGATCTTGAATACTGAAATGAAGTAGTAAGTGATGCCTTTCAAAAGAAACGTGCTTTAGGCTTGTGTTTTCTATTGGCTTTTGTTTTTTGTTTAATATACACTGCCTAAAACATTTAGCATTAGACTCGTTCTTAAAGCTAGATACGAACTTTGCCATCTATCATTCCATCTTGCTGCAGTAGGAAACCAGTTACCATATAAAAACTATTTTCCATTTATATTGGCTATTAGATAGGCTGAAGATTAATATTATTAGTAAGGACTGGGCCCAGGGATCATGGTGGTTTCAATGCGTGGATGAGACATTGGTGCTGGGAGGAGGGGTTTAGATTTGTTAGGCACTGGGACACATTTTGGGGCAAGCAAGGCCTGTACCAAAGGGATGGGCTGCACTTGAACCAAGAAGGAACCAGACTGCTGGCACTTAAAACCAAAAAGGTTGCAGAGCAGCTTTTAAAATGACACCTGGGGAATAGCCGACAGGAGCTGGGCAGTATCCAATTC
Organism: Hemicordylus capensis; assembly: GCF_027244095.1. Taxonomy (NCBI): domain Eukaryota; kingdom Metazoa; phylum Chordata; class Lepidosauria; order Squamata; family Cordylidae; genus Hemicordylus; species Hemicordylus capensis. Next base: position 296,914,948 of record NC_069659.1, on the reverse strand, counting down.
GGTAAATGCCATCCTTTAAAGTGTGAGGGTGCAAAGGATTCAGATAAAACAGAAGGGGACAGAGCAGAACCACATAAAGAGCAGACAGGAGGCTGTGCCAGCTGGTCAAAGAGTCAAAAGAAAGATAGCAGACACCAGGGAAGAGATTCAGCATATAGGTACTTATATGCCAATGCCAGAAGCCTCCAGGCCAAGATGGGTGAGTTGGAGTGCTTGGCTACTAACACAGAAATAGATATAGTGGGCATAACAGAAACATGGTAGAACAGTGAGAACCAGTGGGACACTGTTATCCCTGGATATAAACTCTATTGAAAGGACAGGGAGGGGCACCTTGGAGGTGGAGCAGCACTGTATGTTAAAGAAGGGATAGAATCTAACAAAGTAGAAAACCTAGGAGGTCCGGAGTCCTCCACAGAAACCCTGTGGGTGACAATACAAGGCCTGAAAGGAAATGTGCTACTGGGGACGTGCTATCGCCCTCCAGATCAAAATGCTGACAGTGACTAGGAGTTGCAAGAGGAAATCAGGGAGACTTCAAGGAGAGGCAGGGCGGTAATAATGGGTGACTTCAATTACCCACCATAGGCTGGGTAAATTCACAGTCAGGTAATGACAAAAAGGTCAGATTTCTAGATATGCTGAATGACTGTGCCCTAGAACAGTTGGTCTTGGAACCAACCAGAGAGAAGGCGATCTTGGACTTAATCCTGAGTGGCACCCAGAACCTGGTGCGGGATGTCATCAACCCTTTAGGGAACAGTGACCATAGTGCAATCAAATTCAGCATACATGCGGGGAGAGAATCACCAAGGAAGTCTGACACAGACACTTTGAATTTCAGAGGAAGAAACCTCCAAAATGAAGAGTATTTATTTATTTTATTTATTGTTAAATTTATACCCCACCTTTCATTAAGAAAATCTCAAGGTGGCTCACCATAAAATTTAAAAACACGATTAATAAAAAAGACGCATTAAAATATTGAGCTTAAAAGTATAAAAACAAATCTGATTAAAAATAATAGTAATAATAATAATAATAATAATAATAATAATAGTAATAGTAATACATTCAAACACAAGCATAAAAACAGTAGAAAATACAAGAAGCAGCAGTGGAGACAATAATATAAAAGCCTGGGTAAACAGCCATGATTTAACATGATTTCTAAAAACTGTGATGGAGACTGAGGAGCGGATACCCACCGGGAGAGCATTCCAGAGTCTGGGGGCAGCAACAGAGAAGGCCCTGTCCCAAGTGCACGACAACCGAGCCTCCCTCATTGTCGGCACCCAGAGCAGAGCCCCTTCAGATGGCCTCGTCAAGCAGGTAGCAACCCTTGGGAGCAGGCGGTCCCTCAGATACCCCGGGCTCAAACCGTTAAGGGCTTTAAAGGTCAAAACCAGCACCCTGAATTGGACCCGGAAATGAACTGGCAGCCAGTGCAACTCTTTCAGAATGGGTGTGATGTGCTCCCACCGGGCAGCTCCAGATAAAACCATAGCTGCCACGTTTTGCACTAGTTGCAGTTTCTGGATATTCTTCAAGGGCAGCCCCACATAGAGCGCATTACACTAATCCAGCCGTGACGTGACTAAGGCATGGCTAACTGTGGCCAGATCTGCCTTCTCGAGAAAGGGACGCAGCTGGCGCACTAGCCGAAGCTGTGCAAAGGCACCCCTGGCCACCGCCTCCACCTGAGCTTCCAAAACCAGAGCCGGGTCCAGTAGTACCCTCAAGCTGCGTACTTGCTCCTTCAAGAGGAGTGCAAACCCATCCAGAACCGGTAAAATCTCCTCATCCCGATTGGCTCTCCTACTGACCAACAGTACCTCTGTCTTGTCTGGATTCAATTTCAGTTTATTAGCCCACATCCAACCCATCACGGCCTCCAGCCCCCGATTCAGGACATCCACTGCCTCCCTAGGATCAGGTGACAAGGAGAGATAGAGCTGAGTGTCATCTGCATATTGCTGACAACTCAGTCCAAGTCCCCGGATGACCTCTCCCAGCAGTTTCATGTAGATGTTAAACAGCATGGGGGACAAGACCGAACCCTGAGGGACCCCACAGGCCAATGGCCAAGGAGCTGAGCAGTAGCCCCCCCAGCACCACCTTATGGACCCTCCCCCCAAGAAAGGACTGGAACCACTGCTACGCATTACCTCCGATTCCCATACTCGAGAGGTAGCCCAGAAGGCTACTGGTTGATGGTATCGAACACCGCTGAGAGGTCCAGCAGAACTAACAGGGACGCACTCCCCCTGTCTAGTTCCCGGCATAGGTCATCCACTGGAGCGACCAAGGTAGTCTCAGTCCCATATCCGGGACAGAAGCCAGATTGAAAAGGGCCCAGATAATCCGTATCTTCCAAGACCCTCTGCAGCTGGGATGCCACCACACGCTCTATCACCTTGCCCCAAAAGGCCAAGTTAGAAACCGGTCTATAGTTGTCCAGTTTGGAGGGATCAAGGGAGGGCTTTTTAAATAATGGTCTTACCATCGCCTCCTTGAGGCACATTGGCATCCTGCCCTCCCTTAATGAGGCATTAATAATAACCTCCAACCATCTACCTGTACCCTCCCTGGCAGCTTTTATTAGCCATGAAGGGCAAGGGTCAAGAGTACATGATGTTGCCCGTACACTGCCCAGGATCTTGTCCACATCCTCAGGCTGCACCAACTGAAAATAATCCAACACAACTGGACCAAATGGTACCAGAGGCACGTCTGCCGGAACTGCCAAAACTCTGGAGTCCAAATCGGCACGGATGCGAGCGATTTTATCTGCAAAGTGACACGCAAACTGATCACAGCGGGCTGTAGATGATTCCTCATCTACAGAGTATGGTGAAAAGAAAGCTGAAAGGGAAAATCAGGAGAGTAACTTAACTCCAGAGTGCATGGAGTTTACTCAAAACCACAATATTAGAAGCCCAGTTAGATTGTATACCCCAAAGGAGGAAAGGTACCACTAAGTCAAGGAGGCCAGCACGGCTAACAGGTGACGTCAAAGAAGCCATCAAAGGGATGAAGAAGAAAAAAGGAGGGCTGAAGGCCATCTCCAGCCTCAAAGGCAGCATGCCTCTGAGTACTAGTTGCAGGGGAGTAACAGCAGGAGGGAGGGCACGCCCTCAACTCCTGCCTGTGGGCTTCCAGTGGCATCCGGTGGGCCACTGTGTGAAACAGGATGCTGGACTAGATGGGCCTTGGGCCTGATCCAGCAGGGCTGTTCTTATGTTCTTAGGTCCACCATCCAACAGGTACACCACCCATGCTGTCTGGAGTGCGTCAGTTTATATGATATTATAAGGATTAATTTAGTGGGGCTAGTGAGTTGGGGTTTTGTTTGTGTGTGTGTGGTGGGGGGTCTTGTTTGCTATATAATAAATGTAATTCTGTAATACAGAAAAAGTTTCATAAATATAGCCATATAGATAATACTAGGTAAAGGTAAAGTGTGCTGTTGAGTTGGTGTTGACTCCTGTCGACCACAGAGCCCTGTGATTTTCTTTTTGTAGAATACAGGAGGGGTTTACCATTGCCTCCTCCCGTGCAGTATGAGATGATGTCTTTCAGCATCTTCCTATATCGCTGCTGCCTGATAAAGGTGTTTCCCATAGTCTGGGAAACATACCAGTGGGGATTCAAACCAGCAACCTCATGCTTGCTAGGCAAGTCATTTCCCCACTGCTAGGGCCCCTGAAATGGAAGCAGAAATGGATCCAGGGTTCTGAGACCTCAATAGCAGAACATTCCCATCTTCCTACCCCTCTTTCTTTCTGCGTGTGCAGAATGGTATTGCAGAGCAGGTCTGCATTCCAGGCTTTGAGCAGTTCACCTACAGGATATGGAAGGCAAAGTCTTGTTTTGTTTAATTATGCAAAATAAGACAAGAGCCATATTACATGTTACAATTTCAGTTTTTCCTTTAAAGCAACTATGGGGGTGGGTCGGCTTCAATTTTGATCAGAGCAGTAACAGCCTTTACAAAAAATAAATAAATCATAGAGCTTGGCACATACAGTGAAAATGTGAATCTACTCATATTTGGTATCTGGAGAGGCTAAGAAGAGGCAACACTACTTTAGTTCTTCTTGAAAAGTGCTGATGGCATCTCAGAGCAACTGGTCCTGCAGCATATTGGCACATTAGTATTCTTTCAGATGTTATCAGCTCACTTAATCCTGAATTAAGATCACAGAGTACTACGGTGTTTGACTGTATCCTAAATTTAAACCTGTTAGAAAATCCATTTACTTTACTTACTTGTGCATTTAAACTTCAGCATGTACTTGATGTAGGACCAAGTAATGCAGACTAATGGGCATGGCAATGCCCTATAGTAACTGAGGCTCAAATGATATGCAATGGAGGCAGACCTTTTAAAACCACCACAACAAATGCATCTGAGCCAATCATGGATACAGCCGTGGGAGGTCTGATTTTCAGAATAAAATGGTTGCATGTCAGTAAGAGAAGCGGAACCTTCCCCAGGCTTGCTACTTTCCTCCCTTTAACCTCTTCCTGCCTTTCCAAGTCGTTTTCTCCCAGGTGGGCTCATTTCCAGTATTAGAACTCAGCTATGGGGAAAGTGACATCAAAAGAGAGGCTCTGGTTGGCAAGAGGGCGGTCTATCACTGCTGGGCTCTGCTCCCTTCCTGGAAAACAGCAGCCCTCTGGCCTAGAATCTGCTACCCCTCCTCCTCCTCCAGCAGACCCTGCCCTGCCTGATGCTGATGTGCCGATATCAGGGAAGGTGATGGAAGGGGTGGAGCTGGCACCCCTCGGGGTGTAGGTTCCAAGGGTGTTGCTTTGGGGGACTCAGGCTTTGTGGGCATTATCTTGAGGAGCTCCATCTCTGGAGCTCTAACCTAGAGTCAGGACCTGGGGCTGGTCTTGCCTCTTTGGGAACATGGCACTCTCTCTCAGTCTTACTTTTCACATTTTCAAAAACCTGAGGGCAAGGAAGTGAGAGGAAGTATGAAGGAGGAAAGTTGAGTAGACTCAAGCCTAGCCCTCTACCCTCCTCCCACCTTCCTCTCTGGCTCTTAAAAATGCTAGAGGCAGGAGGAGAAGGAGAGCAGTGGTGACCACCAAGTTAGGCTAGGGGGTGATGCCAGGAGGTGGCAGGCTGGCAGAGGCGCTGGTGGGCAATCCACCACTCTACCAATTTACTGGCTGAGATGGCTGCATCATTTACCCTTATTGTGGGCTGGCCCTGGGGGACAGAGCCCAGTTTTAACAAGTGGGCCTGTTGCCAATATGTACAGTTTGAGCCTCCATGGACTATTTGAAAATGGGGTGGTCCTATACCTTGTGCTAGAAATTTTTCAGTCAGCAAGAGCAGGTTCCATTCCCTATCTGTACTACTTTTCCCAAGAGTCTTTATTTTATGACTTTGCTTTCTTCTCTTAGAAGCATTGAAGATGTGGGCTAGAAGTGGTCACAGCCACATGAGAAGTCATTGAAATATTAAAATGATTGCACAGTGCTTATAAGCTTGCTTATGGCATTATAATAGCCTCTTCAAACTATCTGAAGGTGATTAGTCTATGATGTACCTTGTACACAAGCAGATTACAGCAATTGGCATAGAGGCAGAAAATCATATTCCTAAATCATTTGTCATGCAATAATTTTTTGTAAGCATTAGCCGACTAGATAATTGAAGGTAAATGAAGAAAATGAAGAAGAACCCATTAAAGAGCTTTTCGAATTTACCTTTAGATTGTTTCACAACTTAGGATCCTGGACAGTTTACAGAATCTTAAGATTTCGCCTTGAAATCTGTTTTCAGTCTTGAATGACCAGAACAGGGATTTTATTAAGTTGGAAGAGTTAGAAAATAATAATAAAACATGGTTTATGAAGTTGGCGAGAAATATAGAAATGAGACGAAGCTTTATAGCTGATGAAATTGATACAAGTTATAAATTTGAATTCCCAGATGAGTCCTCTGGATGTGGTCTTTATTACATGAGGTAATATTTCCACATTTAATAGTTTGTCTCTGCACACTGAACAGGGAGGAGTACTGTCTTTCTAAAAGGGCTGTTTTAAGTGTTCCATAACCAAGCATTCACCTTTCTTTTTAAGTCTCTGTTGATGACTTTCACTGGGAAACCCAATTGTCTTTTTGGTATTGGCAAATATCTTCTACCTGCCTTGTTTGAGTGGAGATTATAAGAGCACAGTGCGATGTTAGCTACTATGGTAATCCTCATGGGATTTCCACAATAACTCCTTTACTGTTGTCTTTCAATTCCTACTGGTCACATTTAGGATAAAATGGAGAATTAATGTTTCTAGGGAACAAATTTATGAGCACATTGCCCATCACAGAAAAATATCCTCCAGGAACCTATTAAATGTTTCCATTGGAATATGCTTGGAAGAGCTATCCCAGCAATTAAATGCCAGAAACAGTGTTGTAACTTGTGAAAGAAAACTGGATGATTAGTTTGCTGCAATGGAGTTTTGTTCCACTAGAAGTTTTTGTAGAGCTTTGGAAATAGCTTTGGAAAAAGAGGGAGCAGGCCAGGTAGTGTTCTGGAATGTGTAAAGGATGGTGTTGTTGTTGATGATGATGATGATGAGGTGTGATTATTTATTTATTTATTTATTAGATAATAAATTAATATGAATTATTATTATACAATATATAATTATAATATAATAATATATATAATATATTCTTTATTATTTTCTCCCAAAATAATAAAATCAGTTTAATTCTTTTTTTTTTAAAAAACCCTCATTTTAATTGCTTGTTTAATTTTAAGGAAAAGCATACAATCTTTAGAACCAATGAAAAATCGAGGCTTGTATAGGAAAATAAGCAAATAAGCAAAAATGTAATTAACTACTGTCTATGTTAAAATTAAAACTATATACATTGTCATTCATTTTATATTTTTGTTCCATTTTAGTGAGGAGTGTCTTTTTCCATTGACATCCCTTCTATGATTGTATGCTTTTACTCTGAGAAACTGTTTCTCAGAGTATACTGTTTCTCAGAGTAAACTGTTTTTACTCTGAGAAACTGTTCATTTGACTATGTTTGCCACATGCCACACATAAGACAGACACCGTTTTCTCTGCTGGGTGTTAGATTTTCTATAGTTTTTGGCAACCCAGGCATTTGCTAATGTCAATCAGTTTAAAATAAGTTCCTCATAAGAGTTTGAAATTTTTGCCTTAATTAATCTGTATAGTAAAGCTTTTGTATGTTGTGTTTTGCTGGTCGAATGACTGTAACAATAAAGATCTGATATAAAACACTTGCTATGCCCATAGAGTCTAGAAATTCAGGTTTGATTTTAATTGTGTGTAAAACCTTTACCCAGAAATTCAAAATACTTAAAAATAGAGTTGCCAGCTCTCAGCTTGGTTGTAATTTCTGCCTTTTAATTTTAAAAGCTCTGTAGCACTGAGAGATATTAAGCGGCTGCACTGCTCTTCCACCGCTTCCTTAGCAAACTGTACTCTCCTACCTGTTGTGCAACAAAGCTGGAGTAGCACTTGCTATAGCAAATGGGAGAGGAGGAGGAGGAAGGGACCTGTGGAAGAGTGGGGAATGGAAGGTCCAGCAGCTGCATATTTTCTTGACACAGTGGAGCATTTAAAGAAATAGGCAGCAGCTCCAGGTCAAGACCTGGCACAATCTGACCTAAAAAGCAGGGAGTGCAAGGGAGTACATTCAGACATGAAAAAGAGATCTGTAAGGTGGCTTCCAATCTCTTATTTTACACTTCTCACATCTCTCTTCTCTCTGCTTTCAGTAACACACAAAGACATTTAAAAATGAAGGGCATCATCAGTGTTGGATCAAGGTTGTGGGGAGGGGGCTTGGGCAAGAGGCCCCTTCCATGACTGAGCTCATCTTCTTTTCTCTGCTCCCTAGCTGTTTGCTCTCTTCCTCTGAGCATGGTCTGCATGGGTTCCTAGAGGGAGAGGAGGAAGCAAGTGGCGGCCACTTCTCCTCATCCTTACTCCTGTCATTGTTTGTTCACTGAGAGAGCGCAAGCGAGAGAGAGTGCGAGCAAATGAACAAACAGTAATTGCAAGGAGGAGGAGGAGTGGGGCCAAGAGGACTCAAGGGATTGACAACTGGGCCCTGCTGAAGCATAGGCCTTTGGTAGGTGCCCAAGGATGCCAGCCTCTAACACTGGCCCTGGGCTTGATAATGATTAAGCAATTCTGTGCCCTGCTAATTTGACTGGGAAAGAGTTAAACCATTCCCATTGAAATTATTAGGTTTAAAAGCACTTGATAATGGATCATATTATAAGGCTGGATCCAAAGAAGGCAGATGCAGGTGCACAGAACACCATGTGCACAATTGAAGCTTTCATTTTTTTCCCTGGAGCAATATTCCAGTGCAGAAGAAACAAGCCACTGCCAAGCAGCTTCTCTCTTTGGCAAAAGAAACTTCTGTAGTAAAAAATGAAAGCAAAACACTGGCAATGCATATAGCTTTCTTCCCCCACTCCTGCAAACGCCTTCTTGGACTCTATCCTTTTGTATAAAGAAAGATGTATGAGAAAGTAAGGATATGCAAGTTGATTTGTATAAATACACAACCACAACCACAAAACAAGGAGATCACAAGCCAATTGGAAGCCAGTGCCAAACCCTTTCAGCAAGGGAAAAACACGCCTCCAAAATGGCGTTCGGAACACTCAAAACGTTCTGAAAGGAATGGGGTCATTCTGTTCTGAGCTCGAAACAAGCCCTTCATTTGAGCTCGAAAGGGCCCATTCCAAGTCGGAAAGTTTCAAGCTTGAAATGTTCTGCACATCCCTTTGAGAAATATAATAGCACAGAGAAGTGAACAATGAGTGAAATTATTTTATAATGCTTCTGTTTTGCCTTGACTGTATGAGTACAGTGATTGAAAATAGTGTTTGATAAATAATTATTTGAACTCACTCATAAAGCATATGATCTGAACAATTTAGCTATTCATTAACTGGTTCATTATAAATTCTTCCTGAAGACGATATGCTTAATGGGCACACTTTAATAAATCCTTCATTCCTTAGTTCTTCTGGGGCATGTATACATGCAGCAGGTATATGTGTAAATATTTGATTTCTAATGAATCTTTCAGAGAAGTAGAATTGTTAAAAAATTGAAACCAGACAGCAGCTGTGTTGTTCAGACATTCCTTACAAAGCTGTATCTATTTGTGCCACCTTAAGGGTGACCTCAAAAGAAAACAAAATTGAATTTGTCCTTGTTTGTTTCTTTATGGTACATATAAAGAGATCTGCTTGTTCTTTTTTTACAATAGAAATGTACTGAAAGCCTGACAGTGATTGGAAAGTTATTGTGAAATGAAAGCTCTACAGGTGCTGAGAAACAGAACAGAACTGAATACAGAGTGGACAGGCGCTTTAGACCCCCTTTTAAATGTTACTCCAGATGGCTCTTTCCCCAAAATGGGACTAGATATCATGCTTGATGCAGGGCTACTACCAAAAAGACAGCAATCTATAAAGTTCTCCTTGCCCCCAGACACTTTACACATAGGTCTATAGCTGCGTGGTACAGTCTCTGCTTTGCATGCAGAATATCCCAGGTTAAATACCTGGTATTTCCAGGTAGAGCTAGAAGAAACTCCTGCCTGAAACCTTGGAGAGTTAATGCCAGTCAATGTAGATCAGGGCTGCAGAACTTTGGCCCTCCCGCTGTTTTTGGACTACAACTTCCATAATTCCCAGCTAAAGTAGCCAATTTTTAAAAATTTGTTTGTTTGATTGATTGATTGATTGATTGATTTCTATACTACACTTCCAAAAATGGCTCAGGGTGGTTTACAAAGAGCAATCATAAATAAACAAGATGGACCCCTGTCCCCAAAGGGCTCACAATCTAAAAAGAAACATAAGATAGAAACCAGCAACAGTCACTGAAGGTACTGTGCTGGGGTGGATAGGGCCAGTTACTCTCCCCCTGCCAAATAAAGAGAATCACCACATTAAAAGGTGCCTCTTTGCCAAGTTAGCAGGGATGATGGGAAATATAGGCCAACAACTGCAGGATGGCCAAAGTTCTGCAGCCCTGGTGTAGACAGTATTGAGCTAGATGGACCAATGGTCTGACTTGGTAGATGGCAGCTTCCTATGTTCCAGTGTTGTGATGCCATCATAGTATGCATTTCCCCCATCCCGATTAGTGGCAAGTGCTGATGTGGAGTATGTGGGATGGCAAGGAAGCATGTGATGTGATGACATCAAAGCACAAGTAAGTGTGCCAAAATGTTTTGGGGGAGAACTCAACACTACTCTTGGCGGCAGTCTTGAGCTGAAAATAATGTCTAGTTCTGCTGTCAATCAATGAAACTGTGACACACTGATTATTTAAATGGTTGCAAACTTTTCCAAGCTGCTCAAAAAATCTTTCTATGAATTTAATTATGCTAACAGCTGTTTGCCTTCAGTATCTATTGAAAATGCCTGAAAAACCCCACCTACGAACCAATCTTGGCTCCTACAGAAATCTGAAATCTTCTTCATTCAGCCATTTACCAAAAACTCTGGTCTCTTTGGGACTCAGTCACCTGGATGGATTTGTCACCATGCTTTCTTTTGTGCCATACATGATAAATATATTCTGTAAGAAGTATGTTGGGAAATATTCTTATTTGATTAATATGGATAACCTTCAATATTAACTTAATTTGGTTAATAGTGATATTTTTTTCAATTATAATGAGTATGTTTACTAATCAAGTTGCAAAATTTGTCCTATCAGCGAAGAAACCGACAGTCTGTTTTGTAGCAATTAGTGCAGTTTACTTGTCATTATTGTTAACCTTTCTTTTGCTTAGTCAGATCCGTGAGATGTTAATGTTAGCAGCTGCAAGACTCTTCCATTTTTAGCCTAGTATTTGAACAGTTTTGTGATGAGCCAATCAGTTGAACACTAAAAATCGACAGACTGACCAACCTAAAACTCTGATTCTAGCTCTTGGGAATGGGAAATCTCTTTTCCATCCTTGCTATTGAATATCTTGTCTTAAGAATTGGCAGTGAGATCAGGATAGGAAAAGAGCTGACCCCAATCTATATATGGGCTACCTTGAATGAGTCTAAGCTCTGACAAATTACACTCTTGGCTTTTGAAGGGAATACCTGAACAAATCTCAGGGATGAAAGCAATCATCTCTGAGAAGTCTTGGAAGACAAATAAAGTTCTAGGTGATTTGTGAAGGGCAAACAACCCCTATACTCAAAATGGGGAAAGAGGAAGACCCAAGAATTTATGGGCCTATTAACTGAGCTGTTGTCCCTGGGAATTATTATGTGAGCAGCATTTCCTATGGGGGCTGCACCTCTTCATTCAGTCTGATTCCACTGAAAGCAGTGCAAGTGAGCTGTGACTGTTCAGAGACCTGGCTCTTGCCTTTCAAAGGGGGCTTGTCAGCTTGTGAGAGGAATGTGCGAGTGGAGAATAGAGACACATTCCTTTGTGGCCTAGGACCTCCTGGGTAGAAAATTCAATGACAGCAGCAGCATTAGTGGGGAGCACAGACCCCAAAGTACCAGAGCACCCAGTGTTCTGCCAGGCCCTGGCCCTGGACTAGGATGGAGGCAAAGGAGAAAGAGGAGAGCTCAGTCGGTACCTTAGCATCTCTGTCCTCCCTGAGCTGGCTGGGAATTGACTTGCAAGGTCATCTGCTTGCCACAACTGCAGTTTTGTCATACCAACTGTAAGTTATTTATAGGAGAGTTGTGCCCTGTTCAGACATTACATTGTATGTGTGTGCAGGTATCTGCATACATGAACATGTTTTTATATGAATGACTGTACATGCTTCCATTCTAAAAGTGAGCCTGGGACAGGCCCTCTGAAATGCAGGCTACAGCTAGAGCGTACCTCCGTATTTTATTTATTCATTCATTCATTTGATTTCTGTACTGCCCTTCTCAAAAATGGCTCAGGGTGACGCAGAGAAATAACAAATAAGACGGATCCCTGTCCCCAAAGAGCTCACAATCTAAAAAGATACACAAGATAGACACCACCAACAGTCACTGGAGGTACTGTGCTGAGGGTGGATAGGGCCAGTTACTCTCCCCATGCTAAATAAAGAGAATCACCATGTTAAAAGGTAACAGAGGAAGGTAACAGGGGGAGCAGGGCCATTCCATCTGCCTTGCTGGGACTCACCATCTAGCCCCTCTGCCTCCTGTGGACATTCCGGCACAGGCGGAGTGCAGTCTGCTTGTCGGCTGCCAAGTTCCTGCTGGCTGGTTGCCAGCCTCCTAGACTGCTGAGACGTTCCACCTGTTGCCTGTCCTGGGAGCTGCTTGTGAGAAGTGTGGCTTCTGGGGCTTGCAAGCTTAAAAGCAAGGAGGATCGCTGTCGGCGTGGCCGTCGGGCCACCTGTAGGCGGCCGCCAAAGCCAGCTGCCAAAGGGAGCCAGCTGCCAAAGGGGGCTGGCCTTTGGGGCTGGGGGGTTGGGTTGGGCCAGGCCTTTTGCAGACATGTGTTTGGGCTCTCTTGAGTGGGATGGTGCTGGGGGTGTGCCTGGCAGTTCGGGGGCAGCTATTACTGTAGTGGTGGGGAATAGAAGAATCGGCGCTGGCAGAGTAGCTGGCCATTGCAGGGGAAGGGAAATCAGTAATTTAGTAACTGTTTCCACTTCCAACTGCTCTGTCAACTCTTCAGCCTTGGGGTGCAGCTTCAACAACCCACAGAATCTGGCCTTGCTCCTCTGCAATGCCAGGTCAGTTCAGAATAAGACCGAAATTGTCCACGATTTGATCGTGGATGAGGGAGCTGACCTGGCATGTATAACTGAGACCTCATTGGGGGAGGCGAGTGGTCCATTGTGAGCTCAGCTTCTCCCACCAGTTTACTCTGTCGTGGAGCAGGCCAGGGGAAGTGGGTGGTGGTGGTGGTGGAGTGGCTGTGGTCCATAAGAATACCATTCCCCTGTCTGAAGGAGGCAATGGTTACACTGCTCTTAAAGAAGCCTTCCCTGGACCCCTTAGCGATGGATAATTATAGGCCAATCTCCCTTGGTTGGGCAAGGTGATTGAGAGGGTGGTGGCCGACCAGCTCCAGGCAATCTTGGAGGAAACTGATTATCTAGACCCATTTCAAACTGGCTTTAGAGCTAGCTATGGGGTTGAGACAGCCATGGTCGGCCTGATAGATGACCTTTACTGGGGTATCGAAAGAGGGAGTGTGACTCTACTGGTTCTTCTGGATCTCTTGGCGGCGTTCGATACCATCAACCATGGTATCCTTCTGGATCGCCTGGGGGAGTTGGGGATAGGGGGCACTGCTTTGCAGTGGTTCCGTTCATATCTCTCGGGTAGATTCCAGATGGTGGAGCTTGGTGACAGTTGCTCCTCAAAACGGGAGCTGTTGTATGGAGTCCCTCAGGGCTCCATTCTGTCACCAATGCTTTTAACATCTATATGAAACTGCTGGGTGAGGTCATCAGGAGGTTTGGTGCTGGGTGTTATCAGAATGCTGATGACACCCAAATCTACTTCTCCTTTTCATCTTCAGGAAATGGCACTCGTTCTCTAAATGCCTGCCTACAGGCAGTAATGGGCTGGATGAGGGATAACAAATGGAAGCTGAATACAAGCAAGACGGAGGTGCTCATTGTGGGGGCTCAGAATCTGAGGGGTGAGTTAGATCTTCCTGTGCTGGATGGGGTTACACTCCCCCAGAAGGAGCAGGTGCGCAGCTTGGGAGTACTCCTGGACCCAGGCTTCACCCTGGTATCTCAGGTGGAGGCCATGGCCAGGAGTGCTTTCTATCAGCTTCGGCTGATTCGGCAGCTGCGCCCATTCCTTGAAGAGGATGACCTCAAAACAGTGGTGCATTAGCTGGTAACCTCCAGGCTTGACTATTGCAATATGCTCTATGTGGGGCTGCCTTTGTACGTAGTCTGGAAACTTCAGTTAGTTCAGAATGCAGCAGCCAGATTGGTCTCTGGGGCAACCCGGAGAGACCATATTATGCCTGTCTTGAAACAATTACACTAGCTGCCGATATGTTTCCGGGCAAAATACAAAGTGCTGGTTATTACCTTTAAAGCCCTGAATGGCTTGGGTCCGAGATATCTTAGAGAGTGCCTTCTTTTACATGATCCCCACTGCACGTTTAGGTCATCTGAGGAGGTCCGTCTCCAGTTACCACCGGTTCATCTGGTGGCGACTCAGAGGCAGGCCTTCTCTGTGGCTGGTCCCGGGCTGTGGAATGCACTCCCAGCAGAAATTCGTAATCTTAACTCCTTACTGACCTTCAAGAGAGCCCTAACAACCCATCTGTTTGCCCTGGCCTTTCAGGGTTTTTAATTAGTTTTAATTGTTTTAATGCCAACCTGGTTTTCAAGGTTTTAATTGTTATGCTAGTTTAATTGTTTTTTAAGATGTTTTTTAATTGGTGTTAATAATTATATCTCTGTTTTAATTGTTATTGGTTTTAATGGTTTCTATTTTTAACTGTAAACCTCCCTGAGGCTTTCCGGAAGGGCGGTATAAAAATCAAATCAATCAATCAATAAATAGGTGCCTCTTTGCCAAGTTATGCATTAGGAACATCGGAAGCTGACATATACTGAGTCAGACCATAGGTCCATCTAGCTCACTATTGTCTACCAGGCTCAGACTGGCCCACAGGGCAACAGGGCGTATTCCCGGTGCACCCCACCCGCGGGGCACCCCTGTGCCCCGCCACACTCGGCAGCTCCCACCCTTAAGCATTCATTCTGCTCAAAACCTGGCATCCTCCCCATGGACATTCCACTGCCCTCTCAGTGCCCCCAGTCTGCCCCTGCTGTCTACCCAGACTGGCATGGCTTCTCCTTGATTGCTCTTGCTTCTCCAAGAGCAGCTCCATCCCCTGAGGGGGAGATCTTACAGTGCTGTCACATCAAGTCTCCCATTCATATACAATCAGGGCAGACCCTGCTTAGCTAAGGGGACAAGTCCTGCTTGCTACCACAAGTCCAGCTCTGTACATGTGTACAGATCTTTGCACAGATTGTGCATGTATTGAACATAACACGTGGCTAGGGTTAGAGTCTCTTTTCTTTGGGATGGTGAAACGGGAGGGCTCAGAGCCTAGCTGAGTGCCCTCAGAACTTTGGGCTTTGACATTCTGCCAGCCCTTGCTTTTGAATTCCCCTTGTCATATATTAAAGACGATGCATTTATTTCAGAGCCTGGCTCATGTTTTGGCTCAAGCATTGTTATTTCTTCATTTTTGCTGCTGTACTTTATGGCACAGGGCAGAGATGTGTGGACCACATGGATATGTTCTGACTTAATGATTCTACATTAATGACCCACATCTCCTATTTAAAAGTAATCTGTACACACCTTTAAACCTGCCGAAGCCAGTTTGAAATGCAAATGCCGGTGTAAAACATGGGCCTTGTTCTGCACATGTATACTAAGAAGTAAAGTGTGCTGTCAAGTCGATTTTGACTCCTGGCACCCACAGAGACCTGTGGTTTTCTTTGGTAGAATACAGGAGGGGTTTACCATTGCCGCCTTCTGTGCACTATGAGATGATGCCTTTCAGCATCCTCCTATATCACTGCTGCCTGATATAGTACCAGTGGGGATTCAAACCAGCAACCTTCTGCTTGTTAGTCAAGCATTTCCCCTCTGTGCCATTTAAGATGGCTCATACTAAGAAGTAGGTAGTAGATCTCGCTGTAGTTTATGAATCTTTTACTACTACTACTACTACTACTACTACTACAATATTTATATACTGCTTATCAACCAAAGCAATTTCTCAAAGCGATTTCAAAGCGATTTCTCAAAGCGATTTACATAGAAAAATAAACAATACATCAAGAAGATGGTCCCCTGTCCCCAAAGGGCTCACAATCTAAAAAGAAACATAAGCCAGACACTCGCAACAGCCACTAGAGGGATGCTGTGCTGGGGTTGGATAGGGCCAGTTCCTCTCCCCCTGCTAAATATAAAGAGAATCACCACTTCAAAATATGCCTCTTTGCTTAGTTAGCAGGAGTTTTTAGACAAGTAAGTGTACATAGTGTTGCAGCCTTAGCTTGTTCACACACAGGCATACTGTACATATCTTTTGTGGTGAGCTAGCTGTGGAAAAGTACTCACCACTGTTTCTACACATGTAGTACAGCCATCCTTTTCCAGAGCAGGGCTGTGCACAAAGCTAATTGGTTAGCCCTTGAATCAGCTACAAAGCCAATTTCCTCACTTTTCTGAGCAGTTTTAAAATATTGAGGTCATCCACACAAGCAAAAAACTGTGTTTTAACCAGGTTTGGGAGCTGTGTGTGTTCCCAGTTTCCAGTTGTGTAGAAGCAAGGTAAGAGGAAAACATGGGTTGAAGTGATTGTATGGAAGCAAGGTTGGAGGAGAAGCTACCCAGGTTTTCCTCCTACCTTGCTTCCACATAACCGAAAATTGGGAGCACACACAACTCCAAACCAGAGTAGAACACAGTTTTTGATTGTGTGAATGACTTCCGTGTTCTAAAAAAATCATCGTTTTTAAAAGCCCTGAATATAAATCCTATAATCCTATATAACTGGATTAATTTGCAAGACTCCAGAAGGTAGGGGAGCAAAGTAGACTGCCTGCATGAAGCAGGGTAGCAGGAGGATAAGCAAGAAAAGGCAATCAGAGTTTGATCCACAGACTGCACATATGCTTTAACAGGAGCAAAGGTGTGTGGTGGAGGTCAGCACTGATTCTGCAGCTAAAAACCCACACCTTCTCTTATCTATAAGTAGTCTGTACACACGCTTAAACCCGCTGAAGCCAGTTTGAAATGCACATTTAAAACTACAGTGGCTGGTACCTCTCTTCTGCTTTCTTTTCTGCTTTATCTTTTGCAGTAAGGATCTGACAATGATGTAAATAGCACAAGAGAGGTTGAAAAGTGATTTAGGCCTGCTGTGTGATAAAGCTCTTACTTGAGGAACTGGTGGCCATACTCAGACTTGCAAGTGACTTGAATCTAGAAATAACTCATTATGCATAAATAAAAATAAAGAAGATTGGCCAAGCTCTGTGAGAGAGAGAGAGAGAGAGAGAGAGAGAGAGATTGAGATTGCAGTGTGAGGGCTGTTGCAACAAGGCAAATGGTATTTTGGATTCTGTTCACAGAAGCAAAGTACTTAGTACTAGTTGGACTCGACTGGAGCACTGAGGCCAAAAGTAAACACACACTGAAGAAGATTCCAAGAAGAACAATGTGATTAAGAGTTTGGAATGCAAAATGTACAAGGAAGGGCTGGATGCTTTGAAGACAGAAGTTCTCACGTAGCTGAAAGGCCGAAGAAAAACAGATGGTTACTATTAGGGCCAAATATGGAAGGGCAAGAAGCTACATATAAGGGCCATAGATGGAAGGGCAATGCGATGATTTGTGTTGTTGCTGAGCAGATTTAGGCTAGATATCAGGGCAAGCTTCCTGTGTGTGAGAACAGCAGAACAGTGGAACAGGTTGCTCATTGGAGTTGCTGAATTGCATTCCCAGCTTCTCAGAAGTTGGCTGAGCTTTTGTTGGCAATTTATGCTCACGTGTAGGGCAGGGCTACATAACTTCAGCCCTCCAGCTGTTGCTGGACTACAACTCCCATCACCCCTGACTATTGGCTACTGTGGCTGAGGATGATGAGAGTTGTAGTTCAACAACAGCAGGAGGGCCAAAGTTGTTAAACTCCGTCCTAGTGAAACCTGACATCTTCGAGGGCTGGACTGAATGATCCTTAAGGTATTTTCCAAATCTGATATCCTGAACTGTAGCTGATCTTGCATCAAGACAAGAGTAGTATGGTTTGGCTTTTGGAAGAAGAGGAGATGCCAAGCAATTGGGCATTGGATGCATTTGAAATCTGATGGCAATGGGGCACCATTTTATTCCCTATTCATTTCAGTTTCTCTGCCTCCACCCGAGTGGCTGCTCTGATTTGGTTTCCTGCTCCAGGGCAGCCACAGTATACAAGCTTTTTCCCTGACTTGAGTGATGATTTCATGAAAACATTCCGTTTGCCCTAGCACTGATGGATTATTCACAGGGGCCATCCTGGGTTATGTTTCTTCTCTTCCTGTCGCTAGAGCTGAAGAGCCACCTCTCTTTCAATTAATGTGTGAGTAAGAGCAGTATACATCATCTGATAGCACAATCTGGGAAGGCCAGAACTGGAATTACTTGTCTCAATCTTTTTTTTTTTTAAACCATTAAATTCTTAATTTAAACAAAACAAAATATTTTACCAGATGAAAACAAGGGCACTTACCTACATGGCAGAAAGCAATTGGCCAGCCTTTGCAAGCAACTTCTAGTAGGCAGGCCATGCAAAATTGAAAGCTGTTGAGCACCATGATTTTCTCATCTGTTTTCCAGACATCTGCCTGCTGGCTTTTGCAATCACAATGTGTTTTGGGAAGGTTAGTGGATTCTGTAACCTGCTTCACTTAAAACCACAAGGGTCAAAGAAATTAGAGTAGTGGGGGCTGTAAAGTCAGAGAGATAATTTCATCATTTTGTAATAAATAATAGGACATGGTGTGCTCAGTGCAATGAAACCCTAACCTATTTCATCCTAAAACTTAACGCAGCATTTCTCTTTAATCACTGTTTTTTGAACAGCAACCAGCTATGGTAGTCTTGTGCTTTCTTCCTGCTTATCTGCTCTACGACTAGACTTCTCCCTTCTCATCAGAGACAGATGAAAAAACAATCCTTTCTCTTTGGATAGCATGCAAGGCATAACTTCATTGACTGTACTGATAATTCATTCATGTTTCTAGCTGATGCCTCTGACTTGTGAAGCCTTTATGGGAGCAGTATGGATTTTCCAGTTTATACCCAAATCAGTAGAGTTTCATTCAGTCACTCTTCGAGAAAGTTCCTTGAAATCCAATCAGAATTAGTTCTGAATAAACTGTATAATTGAGTGAAGTGTAATCTTTATAGCAATTGCTACATTCACAGAATCATTTAAAAACTTATGTTTACATATTATTTGAAAACTGCTTTTTAAAATAATGCAATTAGAATGCTCTTTTTTTAAAAAAATGTACTTAATTATAATAAAAACTATGAAATTAAGATAGATATTCACTTGAGATATCAGTGTGGAAATCATAAAGGGTGTTTCAGTTAAAATTTTGGAATAACGGTATATTTCTTCCTGAAAAGTAATGATCAGTTTTTGCAATTGGATGTCAACTATCCGAAAAACAGTGTTTGAGAATTTGGAATTACCTCTTCCAAAAGGACATATGCTGCCATCATCTTACTGGAAACTGGGATTTTTGCTAAAACATTTGTCGCAACCTAGCTGTTTTATGTTACTCACAGTCCCATTTGATGCCAAGTGTGCCATTTGGATAAAGCTGGCCAGTTTTTAAACAAGGTTACTCTCATGTTTTATTTCCTCGCCTTGGAAATAGTCTGAATTTATTTAAGAGGCACAAGAAGGGGACTGGAGATTGTCTGCAAGATTGAATATGTTTTTAGCAGTTGAAATTCAAAGCCATCTGGGTATTTATACAGCAAAATCTTCCGGATGAAGAATAGGCCAATGTAGTCACATGGCTGGGGCCAACATGAAACAAAAGAATCCATTTATTATCCCGGCAGGAAATTTGTTCTTCTAGATGTTGTAGCTGCAGACATAATGATTTCATTTCCTTCAGTTTGCTCAGATTAATAGCTGGTGCTTTGGGGGTGTGTGCACGTGCTCATGTGGTTTTCTAAGTATTTTCCATCTAGGTGTACTTGCAAACTATGAAAAGGTGTATATGTGACAAACCCCGCACACTTTCACATATTCTGAATATATTGTGTGACTGACCCTTGACTTGTGCAGAGTTCTGATTTGGACCCATCTAGTGCCCTTGTACTTTTATTGTGAGAGAGGTGACTAAAATATACACACCCACCATAGAAACTGAAAGCAATAATAGAAGTGCTGTAATTGACGACTAGGATTCTTCAAATGACAACTAGGTTTCTTCAAATCTAAACAAAACCAGAGAGCACTGATGAAAACACCTTAGAACAGGGGTGCACAAGTCAAATACCCTGGTGGGCCAGAACCAAACATGACTTGGTATGCAGGGGCCCAGGTAAGTTTTCAGCACATCAGTAATTATTAAAAATATTAATGAAAGTAATTATTAGTTACCCTGCCCCCATGCATTTTCAATGCTTGCAAAGATCAGTTTTGAAAGGGGGCTGACTCCCACCAAGTCCATGGGGCAAGGTGGCATTTTGCACCTCACCTCAGGCATCACAATACTCACCTCAGGCATCACAATACACGCCTGGGGCCAGCAAAAAAGTCCCTGTTGTACAGGCCTGCCTTAGAGCCAGGGTCAGGAGAAATGTACAATCAACTCCTGTTAACTAGGTACCTTTTAAAGTGGTGGGTTTTTTTTTGTTTTTTTTAAAAAAATATAATTTAGTAGGGGCAGAGCAACTATCCCTGTTCAGCCCTAACACAGCATTTCTCCAGTGACTGTTTCTGATATCTACCTTGTGTTTCTTTTTAGAATGTGAGCTCTTTGGGGATAGGAAACCATTTTCTTCTTCTTCTTTTTCCTGTTTAAACTGCTGTGGGAACTTTTCTGTTAAAAAGCATTTTTTAAAATTATTATTATTATCATTATCATTATCATTATTAATTTTATGATAGTTCTATGTGTACGCTGATGTGTATGCAGAGCTCTTGTGAATTAAGGTGGGCAGGATTCAGATTCATCTTACCCTGCCACATGAAGGGGGCTTGAATTAAGTCCCAATTGGGATCACCTAACAGGAAACCTCTTAAGGGTCCATCTATTGATGTTGGCCTTGAGTCCCAGACAGCTGAGGAAGTATTGACCCAGAAGAGCTCTGAAACATAAATCTTAAGTGTTAGATTTGAAGAAGTTGCCCTAGAGGGGCATGCCACCTCAAGTAGCCAGAACGACCCAGAAAATTCTGAAATCTGGCTGATGGACCAACGAGGTGGTCTCATGGAATGTGGCAGGATTAAAATCTAAGTTACGAGCTCCTTCCTTCATCAAGTATTTGGCAGAGTGTGATGTGATTCTCTTGCAGGAAACGTGGCTGAGAGAGGACATATATATATGGAGGCGTTTGTGATCCTTGCCTTGTGTGCAGTGATTCATCTTAATGGAGGGAGCCAATCTGTCCACACAAAAGGATGCTCTGCATAAGTCAGGTGGATGGGAATCACTACCCTAATCCACAACTGACCACCGAGCTTTACCCAAGTGTAGGGGTTGGAGTGGTGCTTCACACACATCTGTCATGGTTTTGCCTGGCCTTAATAAATTATCTGAACACATTTTTCACAACAAGAGGGTTGCAGTAATGAAGTCTCTTTCTCTGAAATCTGCGGCTTGATTGTGCTACTCAGTTACGATATCTATGGCATGAACTTTTTTGTTGTTGTTGAATCACTATGGCCTGCTTGTTGAATATACTGCAAGCCAACACAAAGTATCAGCGAGGGCAGCGCTGGTCCAATTCAAACAACATAATGGAAATGGAGACATAAATAAGCTAATGTAAGGGTTTTGAGGTCTTCTGTGTGTGAGCTGAGACATGTTGGCTCAGAGGGTAACATTGTGGAACCTCAACTGCAAATCCCATCTTACAAAAGCTTCGGTAATATATTTATTTTAACTTTCCATAGTGAAAGGTCAGGCATTTCATGTCAATTGTAAGCTGTCAGCACACCCAGCCTTTGCTCTTGTTCTGCTCGAACAAAGCTTTCTTGCAGCTACAATAACGTTTCCGAAATCCTTTTATGAACTGCGTAAATTTCTCCATCCACTCCTAGGTGGGACAACTGTGTCACTGGAGGGCATGTAGTGTCTTTTCAGAGAGGCTTTGTTGGAGCCCTGTTCTCAGAAGCAGGAGGAGGCAGAGAAGAGGCTTCTCCCAGGGTGTGGTTGCTGTTCTAGATTATCCTGTGTATTTTGTGGATAGTGTGATGCTTCCTGAATTATATCTCCTGGTAGTAAGTTATATTGATGTGCTTGAGAGATGTGAAGATAGGCTATCATTGGAATATAATTGATTTATTCTTGTATATTACATTTATTCTCAGCCATTACTGGTGATTTAGGTAATGGCAATTTTCCTTTTCCAAGCACATTATGAGGACTTTCACCTCACTGGGAAGACCTTGCTGGGGAGGGGAAGACCTCGCTGGAGGGGAAGACCTCGCTGGGAATCTTGCTGGGGAGGTCTTTCACCTTGCTGGGGAAGACCTCACTGTGGGGGGGGGGGGAGGCAGGCAGGCTGGGGGGAAGGCAGGAGCTCACCTCGCCTTCCCCCAGCAGATGTGTGGCTGCCATCTTCCTCTCTGCCATGCCATACACCTGCACAAGGAGTGGCGCAGTGAAGGGAAATTCTGGGAGTGGGAGGATTTCCCTCTCCCACCTCCCAGGGTACCCCGGGACACGTGTGGTGGCTGCTCATATTAGAGCAGCTGCCACACTTGGTGTAGCCACTGCTTCCCCCTGCCCCCAGCTCACTGCCGGAAATGGCAGTGGAAGCCATTTAACCTGGTGTCAGTCACCCAGATGATCACTGGCTGAGGTTAAGCAAACCACAGGCTCATGGAACCTTGGCTAAATGCTGGGTTAAAAAGTGGGTATTGGCATGGGGACAGTGCCGGGAGCGACCTCGCTCTCGGCGCTTCACATGCTCAGCCTAACGCAGGCTGGGTTTCCCTAGCCTGAGTCTGTGAATGCCTTTTAAAGATGTCCCTTCAAGTTGGTGTCGACTCCTAGTGATCACATTCCACGTGATTTTCTTGGTAGAAGACCGGAGTGGTTTACCAGTGGCTCCTCCCGTGCAGTATGAGATGATGCCTTTCAGCACCTCCCTGTATCGCTGCTGCCCAAGATAGGTGACTACAAATGTATTTACTAGGCACAGTCTGGGAAGCACACTGGTGGGGATTTGAACTAACAGCCTCTTGCACTCTAGGGCAAGCTGCTTCCCCGCTGTGCCACCACAGCTGATGTGAATACCCTTTAAGGTAAAGTGTGCTGCCGAGTTGGTGTTGACTCCTGGCAAACATAGAGCCATCTAGGTTTTCTTTGGTAGAATACAGGAGGGGTTTACCATTGCCTTCTCTCATGCAGTATGAGGTGATACCTCTCAGCATCTTCCTATATCGATGCTGCCCGATATAGGTGTTCCCCATAGTCTGGGTAACATACCAGTGGGGATTTGAACCGGCAACCTTCTGCTTGTTAGTCAAGTATTTCCCCACCACCTGTTGCTAATTGAAGGAAATCTTGCTGGCTAGTTTGGAGTGTTGTAGTTTGCATTGTAGCTATGATGTTTTTAGCCTGTTCCACTCTTTTGTAGCTTTTCTGTTGTGGCAGCAAACATAGTGCGGACTATTTTTGTTTTGTGCTTCCGCAGTCTTTTAATGTCTGTTGCCAAATCCAAATAATTTGTTCCATTTTCTTTAATAATTCTTTCCCCCTAGTATCCCTTCTGATGGGAGGTGATGTCTATTGTTGTAACATGCAATGCTGCTTTGCTGACATAAATAATATTTGGTCCAGAAGTGCAAACCTTGGACGATTTTCTAGGAGTCAGACAGGAGTTGTTTCCAGAGAGATAGCCATGTTGTCTGTGGCAACAAAAACAGCAGAGTTTTCTTGTGGCACTTTAAAGACTTAACACATTTATTGTAGCATTAGCATTGTGGGCAAGAGATCACTTCATCAGAATCCTGCTGCCTTGTCTTTGTTGAACTAAGGTTGAACTCACCAGGCCAGTAGCTCAGAGCTGTAGCCGGCCTTCTCCACTAGCTAGAGCTGCCACCTTTCCAGGTGGAAATGGGGTTTCAATGAAATGAATGGAAAACCAATCAAGTCTAGCCATCTCTGGCAGTAATTCTGAGCACATTTACTCAAGAAAAGGTTCCACTGAAAACAGTGGGACTTACTTTTGAGAAAAGGAGCATAGTTGAGTATGTACACTAAAATAAACACACACCTTCCTTAAAGGTGGTTTTAGTGTGTACTAAATTTCATATGAAAAGGTACACACACACACACATACACACACACACACACACACACACCCCTACACCTTCCTTAAACATGTATTTCATTTGAAAAGATAGATTTTCAGGTGAGTTTGTGCCTGCTATATGGAAGTGTAGTGTAGTGGAAAAGTAAATACAAGCACTTTGAACTAAAGGACTCATATTCTTTGTTTCATAAGAATGAAGTATGTTTATGTAGACATTTGATCAAGGAACTCCAGAAGGTATAAGATGAACTAAACAGTTTTCATTATAACTTTAGGAAGTGGGGAGCTGCAACTATTAATCTCATGTCAGACATCAATACAAAGAAACAGAATAAATATTTCATGCAGACATTCGGTCTTAGATGTGCAGGATACACTTGATAAATATGCAGGAAAGAGGCCTGACATATTTCCAGTACAAATGTAAAAATGAACAAAATAGCACCTAAGAACCATGGCTTTAATAGTGCAGCTTTCATTTCCCCCCTAGAATCAAGTTCATTTGTCCTTCTTTTCTCAGCTGGAAGAGAAATGCTTGTGAGTCATTGAAAGTGTCTGTGGGCGAATTGTTGGCTCAAAGGGCAGAATGATGTCTACCATTAGCACATCCACACCTCAGACTTTCATAGGAATATTTTTTCCCTTTCGCTTTCACCAAATACACTCATTCTTTTCATCTTCATCCAGATTAGCACATATCATAATACCCATTTTCATTTGATGGCAGTTGACAGACTGATACAGTTCTCTGAAGTTGTGACGGCTACTTGTTGAAATTCAAAATATCTAGCAATCATGTGCTATTTCCTTTGACTATTTTTATCTGATGTGGCATATTAGCACTTATTTCAGATGACTGATTCTTTATTAAAACAATGCAGAGCTGGGGAGAGCATTATCTGTTTTTACATTGCCTAAATTTTTATTTGGAAACATCCTTTATTTGCTTGAATTGTTGTACCAAATAGCTCAGTTAAATTCCCATAGAGTCCTCTGTGTTTAATTTGTATATTGTATTAATTCAAAAAGGAACATATTATACTGCCAGTGCCCAAGAACCCTGGCAGTTCAGTTATGACCTGTAGATGTACTTCATGTTATACTGCAATTGAAAAGATGGTTAGCACAGGAATCAAAAAAGTCTAGATAGGATGCCATTCTGCTGTGACTAATATAAGAGCCTTAACAATCTGCCTATATAAACTATGTTTAGAAGAGCTGTGGCAATGGGGCAATGAATCAGGTCGTTGCTAGCAGGATTGGTGGCATCCAGGGCCCTGTGCGTTTCCTTTTTGTTTTTTGGTAACTTTGCTCCCTATTTATTTGATAGCATGTTATCTCTCCTTGCAGGCTCTCAGAGGATAATTTAATTTGGGCTGTACAGAGTAACAACTGACACTTCTAGCAGCTGGAGCTCGGCTTGGCCTAGGAAAAGTGCCAGTTTCTAAGTCAAGAGAGTTTAAGACAGTGGAGCAAACATTTTTGTAAAGCTGGAGATCATTCTTCCCTAGCTACCTGTCAGAGCTTTATATTTTCAGTGTACAAGAGTGCCGATTGTGTCAGGGAACTCAAATCTCAGTGTAGTTAAAATTCCTACTAAACAGATAGAATACTGGATGGCAACAATGCGTTACTTGATATATTTATGGTATCATGTCCACAATGTCTTTATTTCCTTTCTTCTGGTGCTGTCATAGCAAATATACTGTTGTCATGTATCGATAAAGTGTTTTGTTGCTTTTTGTTTTTTCAGAAAGGGATTGTATTTTATTTTGAAGTTAGATTTTTACACAAATGATGTGTAAATCAGTGTTACAGTTTCCCACATTCTTAAATGGAATAAATGGAGCATTTCATTGTTGGTGCAGACCAGGGTCCAGTGTTTCCTCTAATTCTTTTCATGTGTGTGAGGAATGGGTTTTGTTCTGGGTGGCAGTATCAAGGCAGTGTGTGCGCATGTGCATTCAGAGTGGGGCCTTCCTGATTCAACCTGAGTGGGATCTAAAATTAACTGAATGGACATCAAAAAACTTGTGAGTGCGCACACGTGCACATGCCGTAGAGGGAACACTGCCAGGGGCCATCTAGTCTAGCGCTTTGGATAGAATTGCTTGTTATAGATGTCATTAGGCTACCATTGGAACATAGGGAACTTCCTTATACCAGATCAGACCACTGGTCCATCTAGCTCAGGATTGTCCACACTGAATGGACCGGCAGTGACTTTCCAAGGTTTCCGGCAGGAGTCTCCCAGCCCCGCCTGGAGAGATGCCAGGGTATGAACCTGGGATCTTCCGCATGCAAGCATGCAGATGCTCTTCCACATGCAAGCATGCAGATGCTCTTCCACTGAGCTATGGCCCCATCCCCTAAGGAGAATATCTTACAGAGCTCACATGTAGTTTCCCATCCAAATGCAAACCAAAGCAGATCCTGCTTAGCAAAAGGGACAATTCGTGCTCGCTAGCCCCAAACCAGCTCGCCATCCCCATGTCAACATCTTCCCTTTGTAACATATATCTTGTGCCATTTGTGTGTTTTTCTGTTAGCAGCAGCCAATGGCGTGGAAGAGAGGGTAGGGAAACGTACGACATCATGAGGATATGGCATGAAGGTGTAACTATGTACATGTTTCTGAGGAGGAGAACTAGACAAAGGGAAGCCATTTCTTGCAGAAGCCCCATTTCCCACATGCTATATTGCATTAGTAACTGTGGCTGGAAGTCTGTGTAGTGGTATGCTGGTGGTGTGGGCCTGCCGGGGCTGCTACACAATGTTGCACGATTTTGCAACAGGGTCAATGTTCCCTCTAAGACGTGCACACGTGCTTGTGCTCACAAGTTTTTTTTATGTCTCCTCAGTTAATTTTAGATCCCACTCAGGTTGAATCAGGAAGGCCCCACTCTGAGTGCACATGCACACACACTGCCTTGATACTGTTGCCCAGAACAAAACTCATTCCACACACAGACAGGAAAAAATGGAGAGAACATTGAACAGGGTGGTCACACAGTGACTGAAAACAGCATCCATGCAGTTGCGCAGTGCTGCTTCCATGGTTTCCAATTGCCCCGTTGTGTAACACTGTTGGGGCTTCCTTTCACATTAATACAGCAGCCTTGGAGGGTCCCTAACGTTGGCATGCCACTGCGCAGAATGTTGGCCAGTGCCAGTGATCTGTTAGAGAGCCATTGTGAGAGGTGTTTGTTGCCGAGTCTAGGTGCCCGCCCCGTACTCCGCAGACAGCCAGTGATGAGCCGTCCTTGGAGTGCGGATCCTGCCTACAATTTTTCACCAGTTGATACTCCTTAATCCTTAGTGTTGTATACACAAGGAGGCGATTCTCACGATCGGCAAAAAGCGGGCTAAGGGAGCCTGGCCCGCTTTTCGCCGACCGTGTGCTGCAATGGGAGCCACGCGGCTTTCGGCAGCAAACCTCAGTAATTCCCCCTCCCCTTTGCCGAGGTTAAGGGAGCAAGCGCTCTGTTAACCTCAGTGTTTTGATCGTGTATTGCTGTGCTGCGGCTTCGCACCATGGCAACACACGAGGAGACCCCCGACCAGGATGCTGCAAGCAGCTGCCCCCCCCCATTTGGGGGTCTCCCCAGGATGTCCCATGCACTCACATGGCGCATCCTGGAACTTCCAGGGACTGCGTGGCCCCCGATCCCTGCAGCCCCCACCGGCTCCATGATGGAGCCGGCAGTTGTTTGGGTGGCCGATTTGGTCACCCAGGGCTGCCTGGGGATTGTCTGCGGAGAGAGCGGGCTAAGTCCACTCTCCCCACAAACCCTCTTAAGGTGGATCTCACTGATCGTGAGACTCGCCTCTATATTTTTTAATCTGTGTGAACCATCTCCTGTTCTCTCAAGCAACCCCACCCTTTCTGCCCTGGTGTCTCTTATACTTGGAACGGCCTTCCAGAACACTGTTGTGATGCCATCTCTTCTTCAAATCTTTTCTCAAACCCTACCTTTTCTGTGCTTTATTTGGTTTAATCCTCTCCCCCTGCCCTCACCTTTATCTTCCTCCCTTCCCTTTTTTGCCTCCCTTGTGTCAGATACTAGATTGCAAACACATTGCAGCAGAAGCCTGTCTTCTTTTTGTTACTCTGTTAATTGCCACTTTGGAAGGATAGCTGGAGCTGTAAATCTGTAATTTGGGGATTGGACCACAGCTCAGAGGTAGAACATCAGCTTTGCATGCAGAAGGTCTCAAGATCAATTCCTGGCATATCCAGGTAGGGTTGGGAAAGACCCCTGAGCCTGAAACCCTGGAGACCTGCTGCCATTCAAACCCTGGAGACCTGCTGCTCATTCACACATTGTGTTCAACACTCGTACATTGAGTGTACACTCTACACAGGTACAGATCAGTACACAGATGCAGTCATTCAAATGTTATGCTGAATGCAGGTACAGAAGTACCCTTTCTATCTATGCCATGCATTTGAAGGGCTTGTGTCTAGGTTCACTTTTAAAATAAACACAGGTACAGTCATTCACACAAATACATGTACAAGTGTACAGACATCTGAATACTTGTACAGCATAATGTCTGAATCAGGCTAATGTTGAGCTGGCTGGATCAATGGTCTGACTCAGTGTAAGGCAGTTATAAAGCA
The DNA here is from genome assembly GCF_027244095.1 of Hemicordylus capensis. NCBI lineage: Eukaryota > Metazoa > Chordata > Lepidosauria > Squamata > Cordylidae > Hemicordylus > Hemicordylus capensis. The sequence continues at coordinate 296,886,262 of NC_069659.1, read as the reverse complement.
AATGGTGCTTTATAAGTAATAATTCCACACTAATAAAGGAACTATGACAGAGTTATGGTAGAAACTGACAATATCCGGGACATGGCTAAGGACAAAAAACCCGCCACCAAGTTTATTATAATAGCTTGTTTAAAAATGAGCAGAGTCTTCAATACATAAAGCTGAATAATGTTGGCTACAAGATTTTACTCTCTCCAAACCATCTCTAATTTGCTATAGCTCGTGGAGACAGGCAGGTCCAGGGGTCCATTAGCTCTGGTAATTGGACTTGTAGATTGCAACAGAACAAGAAGCTTTGTGTTTAATGGAGTTCTTCCTGGTGTAGTGCAAGAAACCTGCATGTAGAAGGAAAGGTTGCTCATAAGAAAGGAAATCTGAATCAGCAGCCACCAACCATAAATTGAATAAGGAACAGCCATGTTATTAAGCAGAATTTATGCCAGACATTACGACTAGCTTCACTTTGGGGGGATACCACACAATTTTCCTTTAAAGTAGTCAATTTACAGCCTCTCAGTATAAAGATGGAATCTTCATGCAAGATTACTGTTGCTGTAATTAGTCTAAATTCCTGGGCTTTATGGGAGGAGCCACTTTGAGGAACCAACTTGGAAGTAGACCAATCCCCTTCTCCCACTTTCCAAAAGTGGGAGATACAGCATAACATGTGAATGATTCCCCATTACCACAACTACTGTGCCTGCTGCATGCCTCTCTTACCTTTGGAGTTGGTAAACATAGATCAGCTTGTACTCTTAGGGAGTTGGATTTGGTCCTTAGGCCCCCAGCCATAGATTCCCAGCCTGGGTGATTAGAGGTTCCTTTTGGACTTCAGTTATCTGACTTTTCATGTATTTGTTTTCTTGTATTGCAAGAGTACATACGAAGAGCCCTGATCAGGCCTGCACAACTCAAAATGACCTGGTGGGCCGAAACCAACCGTGACTTGGTTCATGGGGGCTGAGGTCAATCCTTAGGGTGCTGATAATTAGAGTAACACTTAATATCAATCAATCAATCAACCAAATTAAATCAAATTAAAGTAAAATTAATTAAAAATTAATTAAAAATTAATTTAATCAATATTTAACTTTTGATGTTCTGGTGGGCCAAGATTTAAATTAATATGAAATAAGTTGAATTAAAATTCATTCTGATAATATAAAAATTATACAGTCTGTACAAAATACATAATAACATGCATTGTTCTTCCTTTCCACCTCTGCCAAATCATCACACATAACATGGAACACTTTTAAGGAAAAAAAAATATGAGAAGCACTTCTCATAATTGTGGAAAAGAAGGGAGAAGGGGAAAGAAAGATGGAAAGGTTGCAGCAGGAGACTTGGCTTGAGAGAAAGAGAGAGAGAATGGAGCAGTCTTGGGGAGAGAGAGGGAGGGAGAGGGAGAGAAAGAGAGAGAATGAATGGAGCAGTCTTGGTGAGAGAGAGAGAGAGAGAGAGAGAGAGAGAGAATGAATGGAGCAGTCTTGGGGAGAGAGAGAGAGAATGAATGGAGCAGTCTTGGGGAGAGGGAGAGAGAGAGAAAGAATGGAGAAGTCTTGGAGAGAGAGAGAGAATGAACGGAGAAGTCTTGGAGAGAGAGAGAATGAATGGGAGAGGGAGAGAGAGAATGGAGAAGTCTTGGGGGGAGAGAGAGAGAGAGAGAGAATGAATGGAGCAGTCTTGGTGAGAGAGAGAGAGAGAGAGAGAGAGAGAATGAATGGAGCAGTCTTGGTGAGAGAGAGAGAGAGAGAATGAATGGAGCAGTCTTGGAGAGAGAGAGAGAGAGAGAGAGAGAGAGAGAGAGAGAGAGAATGAATGGAGCAGTCTTGGGGAGAGGGAGAGAATGGAGAAGTCTTGGAGAGAGAGAGAATGAATGGAGCAGTCTTGGGGAGAGGGAGAGAATGGAGAAGTCTTGGAGAGAGAGAGAATGAATGGAGCAGTCTTGGAGAGAGAGAATGAATGGAGAAGTCTTGGAGAGAGAGAGAGAGAATGAATGGAGAAGTCTTGGAGAGAGAGAGAGAGAATGAATGGGAGAGGGAGAGAGAGAGAATGGAGAAGTCTTGGAGAGAGAGAGAATGAATGGAGAAGTCTTGGAGAAAGAGAGAGAGAATGGAGAAGTCTTGGAGAAAGAGAGAGAGAGAAAATGAATGGAGCAGTCTTGGTGAGAGAGAGAGAGAATGAATGGAGCAGTCTTGGAGAGAGAGAGAGAGAGAGAGAGAGAGAGAGAGAGAGAGAGAGAGAGAGAGAGAGAGAGAATGAATGGAGCAGTCTTGGGGAGAGGGAGAGAGAGAGAGAGAGAGGGAATGAATGCATGAAGGGAAGGAGATGGCCACGGGGGTGCGTGTGTCCTTCCCTCCCCTCCCCCATGGCAGCAATGCACAGCGACAGAATTCAGAGTGACACTCGGGCCTGCTATTTGGCCCGGCGTTGCTTCCAACTGCGAGGCACGCCTGCTCAGTTAAGAGACTTAACTGAGGAGGCACGCCTCACATTTGGGAATCAACACCGGGCCAGAAGGCAGGCCCGAGTGTTGCTCTGATTTCTGCCGCTGCTGCCGCCGTGGCAGAGGGTAGGGAAGGACACACGCACCCCCACAGCCATCTCCTCGGCCGCGTGGCAGCTGGAATTTGGGGGGGGGGTTTAAAGCAGCAGGGGGAGGAAGGGGAAATAGCCTCAGGGGTCAGGAAAAAAGCCCTTGCAGGCCGCATGCGGTCCGCGGGCCATATGTTGTGCAGGCCTGGATTAGACAAAGCCCTATCTAGTCCAGCACTCTCTTTCCTACAGTGGCCAACAAGATGTCTCTAGGAAGCTCTTAAACAGAAGATGAAGACACACCAACTCTTCCACCATTTTGTTCCTCTGCAAGTAGCATTCAGAGGCAACCTATAGCCATCAAGCCTAGTAGCCATTGACAGACATTGTCCAATTCCTTTTTTAAAGCCATCTCAGCTAATGGCCATCAATCATCACATCTTGAGGTCATTTACACAATCAAAAACTGTGTTCTACCTGGGTTGGAGAGCTCTGTGTGTGTGCTCCCAATTTTTGGTATGTGGAAGCAAAGTAAGAGGAAAACCTGGTTAGAAGTGATTGTGTGGAAGCAAGGTAGAAAGAAAACCTGGGTAGCTTTTCCTCCTACCTTGCTTTCACACAGTCACTTCTAACCAGGTTTTTCTCTTACCTTGCTTCCACACAACTGAAAATTGGAAGCACACACAGCTCCCAAACCTGGGTAGAACACAGTTTTTGAATGTGTGAATGACCTCCTTGTGTCAGTGAATTATATAGATGCACTGTGTAGAAAAGTATTTCCTTTTGTCTGCCTTAAATCTTCTGCCAATCAGTTTCATTTAATGTCTCCTGCTTCTAGTGCGATGAGAGAGGGAGAAAAACTTCTCTCAGTTCACTTTGTCCACAATAAGGGCCCAAGATCAGAGCATGCATAGATAGACATAGAAAGATCTAGTGTAATGTGGTGGTTTGGATTTGGATGTCAGAAATCCAAGTTCAAATTCCTCCTCAGTGAGGATGCTCAGAGGATAGTCCCTGGACCGTAAGACCCAGTTTCTTGCAGTGAGCGCTCCTTGCACATGAGCAGAGAGGGAGCCCTGGGTGGCCGGATTGGCTGTCCACACAATTGCTGGCTCCGAGACAGAGCCAGCGGGGGGTGGGGGAGCACGCAGGGCATACTGGGGAGACCCCCGGAGCCAGGAGGAGGCATTCCGCCTCCCGCTTGGGGGTCTACTCATGAGTAGCTGTGGTGTGGAGCCGCACTGCAGCTACTCACGAGCAGATAGCCCGCGTTTGCAGAGTGCTCGCTCCGCAAACCCGAGCTAAGGGGCGGGCTACAGGAGTGGGTTAGCCGCTCCAGAAGCACCGGGCTCGGCTGCGAGCCCAGTGGTTCTGACGATCAGCAAAAATTGGGCTAGCGGAGGCTAGCCTGATTTTTGCTCATCATTAGAATAGCCCCACTATCTATTAACCTAATTTGCTTTACAAGGGTTGTTGTGAGGAAGGGGTTCTCAAACTGGGGTTCCCAGATCTTGTTGGAATACAGCTCCCATCATCCCTTCTGCTATTGTGGCTGATAGGAGCTGTAGTCCAACATCTGGGGATCCCAGTTTGAGAACCTGTGTTGTGAGGATAATACAGGTGAAACTCGGAAAATTAGAATATCGTGCAAAAGTCCATTAATTTCAGTAATGCAAATTAAAAGGTGAAACTGATATATGAGACAGACGCATTACATGCAAAGCGAGATAAGTCAAGCCTTAATTTGTTATAATTGTGATGATCATGGCGTACAGCTCATGAAAACCCCAAATCCACAATCTCAGAAAATTAGAATATTACATGGAACCAAGAAGACAAGGATTGAAGAATAGAACAATATCGGACCTCTGAAAAGTATACAGTGTACTGTGCTTGATTGGCCAGCAAACTCGCCTGACCTGACCCCATAGAGAATCTATGGGGCATTGCCAAGAGAAGGATGAGAGACATGAGACCAAACAATGCAGAATTGCTAAAGGCCGCTAATGAAGCATCCTGGTCTTCCAAGGAGCGAGTGCTCCGCAAAACCGGGCTATCTGATTGTGAGTAGCCGCGGCGCGGCTCTGTGCCATGGCTACTCATGAGTAGACCCCCGGAGGGGAGGTGAAAAGCCATCTCCCGGCTCCAGGGGTCTCCCCAGTATGCCCTGCACACTTGCACAGGGCATACTGGGGCTTCTGGGGTCTGCGTGGCCCCTGAGTTCCCCAGCCTCCGCCGGCTCCGTCACAGAGCCAGCAATCGTGTGGGTGGCCAGTCTGGCTGCCCAGGGCTCCCTCCCTGTGCACTGGAAGCAACCGGGTTTCACGGTCAGTGAGACTCGGTCCTCTCTGTGTGAACAATTTCCCTTGTGCTATTTCTCCATTGAAAATCACTCCCTCCTGTTTCCCCCTGTGCAACAATTTGTGGCAAATAGCCATTTTGGGTGAGATTTCCAATGAGAAATTGGTGCCAGGGGCAGGAGGGGGCCTGAAGTATTATTCTTCCTCCCTCCCTGTGTACTGCAATCCTGAGCTGAATTGGGCCCCAGTGGATTTTTTTTTAAAATTTAAACTTCAAAGGTGCACTTCCAGCTTCCTTTTGGTCTCTATGTTGTATTCATATCAGTGGGACTTCAGGCTGTTTCACACATTGCATATTTCAGTGCAGAGTGCAGGATCACATACTTATAAAATACACACATGTCATAGACATATAGGTACAGTCCCTGGAACATTGGGATTAGCCTTGGCTGCTTGTAGAGTACCTAGGCACTCAGCGACAAAGCTGTCTTTTGCTGCTAGATAATGTCTGAAGCAATCCATAAGTGAAAATGTTTGAGGGCATCCTCAGGCAGTTTTACAACCACATCCACAAAGGAAACTGTTCTTGCAAAGAAAAAAAATGGCCTTGGCCTCTGTCCCAGTGTGCAGATGGTTCTCTCTATGCCTGCTCCTTTGGCGTCTTTTTCCAGTGTACGCTTGCACAGGCATCTAGACTGAAAGCAGGAGTGTGCTTTGTAGGAAAGATGCCAAACATCATGTCTTGCCAGCTTTTTCTTACCAGTTCCCCAAAGATTATGGACAGGAAAGGCTGATCGGAAGCCAAAGCCGTGTGTGTGTAGAATAGAGAGAGGCGGCTGCATGTTGCGGCAGGCGTGAGCTTCTGATTTGATATGTACCACGGGGTGGTTTTTGAAAAATTACTCCTAAATACAAGTTCTTTGCACTGTGTTTGACTTTCATATACAGCCCACTATAAAATCTACCCAGTATAAAATCTACCTCAAAAATCTTCCATTCTAGATCCTGAAATTGGTCTTGGCTTCGCAAACAAATGTCCCTTTTATATTTGGAGCAAATATATGCAGCAAACATGGATCACCAAGATTCCCTTTTCAAGTGGGTCCACATACGAGCTCTTTTCCTAACTTCTAAAAAGTCTTCACTGAGCACAGGGAAGGCGAGCAGGCCCTCTTGCCATGCTCCTAACCTCTGTGCATTCAGTGGTTATGCATGTACAACCGTACCACAGGCATATAGAGGTCAGGGAAGAGGGCAAGAAGGCATGATCCTGCTCCCCCTTCGCATGTTCAGTGAACATACAGATGAAGGTGTGAAAGCAGTTGCATAGGGAAACCATTGCCTGGTTCAGGCCGCCAGTGGCGGCCCCCTAGCTATGCCCCCTGCGTCTGACATCAGACACTGGGGGCATTGCCATGTGAGGAAATGGGGCTGTACACCCTGTTTGCAAGTCAGCTTAGACCAGCGCCGCATTTGCAGCATGGCTGGGAGCACCTTTCCCTGCTTGGAAAGTCAGAGAGACGTGTTCCCGGCCAGGCCAGCAACCCAGTGCTGGATGAAGCTTCTCAAAAACAGAGCCAGCCTGGCTGAAATTGACTTGCAAGCAGGCTACATGGCTCTGTTTCCTCACATGGAGATGCCTCCTGTGCCTGACACCAGATGCTGGGGGACTGGCTGGGGCACCCAGAGATGTGACTCCTGGCACAGCAGTTGGTGGAATTCTCGGGCAAGCAGCAACAGTTTGGTGGGCCACTGTGCGAAACAGGATGCCACTGTAGCCGCCGTCGTGCGCAAAACAGGGCCACTGTGCGAAACAGGTTGGGTGAGCCACTGTGCAAAACAGGATGCTGGACTAGATGGGCCTTGGGCCTGATCCAGTAGGGCTGTTCTTATGTAACAGTTTGGCTCACAGAGGGGTCCCCTTCCTCTCAGTACTAGGGATGTGCAGAACCGGTCCGGCGGTCCACGGTCCGATGGTTCGGTCCGGGGGTTCGTGGGTTCGTGATCGAACTGAACCCCCGCCCCCAGTTCTGTCTGGACCAGAACCAAACCGCTGGTCCGGTCTGGCAGGTCCGTGAACTTTTTAAAAAACAAAATTACATTTAAAATAACTACCTGTAGCCCCTTCGGGGGGCTTGCTGTAGCTGGGGGGGGGGTGTCCACGAGGGTTCCCTCTCCCCCCTCCGACCTCCTTCATCACTGCTGCAGCTGGGTAAAGATAGTCTTTTTGGCACTTTCGGACCTCTGTAAAGGTGAGCGGTGGCCATTTTGGCCACCGCCACGCATGCGCATATGCCCTCTGTGAGGCCCGGCATGGCCTACGGCCTCGCAGAGGGCATTTGTGCATGGGTGGCAGCGGCCAAAATGGCCGCCGCTTGCCTTTACGGAGGCCCCAAAGGGCCAAAAAGACTATCTTTACCTGGCCGCGGCGGTGATGAAGGAGGCTGGCGGGGGGTGAGGGAACCCTCGCGGACACACACACCCCCGCGGCTACAGCAAGCCCCCTGAAGGGGCTACAGGTAGTTACTTTACATGTAATTTTAAAAAAAAGTTCGCTGGCTGACCGGACTGGGGGGGGGGTTCAATGGGGGCCGGACCGAACTGGCCCAGTTCCGTTTGAGGCCGGTTCGGCCTCGAACCGAACCGGGCCAGACAGTTCCCTGCACACTCCTACTCAGTACCTCAGAATGTTTGCTTGTTCCACATTCAAGGTGGGAAGGGAATCCTTCTCCGCAGTGCCTGATCTCTTCAGTTCGATTGGAGAGGCATTAGCTCTGTTCACATGTTAGTTTAATGCACGCACAATCTGTGTACAGATACATGCATACAGTTATTCACACATTATGTTCAATGTACTTCCTATCTGCACCCTGCATTTTAGAGGGTCTGTACTCAGGTTCACTTTTAAAATTAATTCATTTACAGTCATTCACACATAAACATGTACATGTGTACAGACACCTGTATACAGTACAGTGCAATGTCTGAACTGGGCTGTTGTTAATTTCATATCTGTTCCTCTTTGTAAAACCTTTTAACAACTGCTTTGTTATATCAAACTTAGCATTTGCATAGTGCTTTTGAGCATTTATCACATTTCTCATATACAATCATGTAATCTTTTAAGGTAAAGGCCAATTGTGCTGTCGATTTGGTGTCGATTCCTGGCAGCCACAGAGCCCTGTGGGACTTCCAGGGGCTGGGAGGCCCCCAAACCCAGCTGCCGTAACCGGCTTTGTGACGGAGCTGATAATAATCTGGGCTGCTGATCCAGCCACCCAGGGAGGGCTCCCTGCTTGTCTATGGGGAGAGTGGGTCAAGCCCACTCTCCCCACAAACCCCCTGTGGGCTTTTCACACTGCTTTTGTGAAGAGCCCCTCCCTCACACACACACACACACACACACACACACACACACACACACACACACACACACACACACATCTGGGTGATCTTATAATCTTACTTTCCTTAAGGAAAGTAGGCTAATACACGAAACAAACGCTGATCCTTTCCATGAAACCCACAGTTCAAAACACATTCAGTTACAGTTCACTGTCCTTCAGTCGGAGACCCTTTCTGCCAGCTTCTTCCTTGGCCGTTAACTTCCAGCGGAGTCTACTTCCTAGGTGCTGAGATACATGGAACTCTCCCTGACAATTCCAGTGCCTAGCAACCATTGCCATGCTTACCTCACTAATACCCAGATCAAGCAACATGTAAGAACATAACCTGTTGCAAACCAGTGAATTCTGCACAGGCACCAAAGTCAAACTTTGCTTAGGGTGCCTAAAACCCTAGGGCCTGCCCCAACAATGTGATCTGAATGTGGCTAGAAGTTGCCAGATTGAATACAGGGCAGATCTTCTCCACAAAACATTTGCTGAGATGGTTGAATTCATCAAATGTGGTTTCTACTTTACCCCTGTGGCCGTAAGTATCTGCACAGTAGCTTTGTCTCATGCCAGAAATCAGTTTATCCAAAGTTATGAAGGGATCCCCTGTGCTTCCCCTTCAAAGATTTAGGCTTGTACACATATTATGTTGTAGTTTGTGGTTGGGTGCTTAGCGACATCCGACTGTGATCTCACACTTTAGGAAAGCTCATAGTCATTGAAAACACACATTGGTGAGGCTAACCATTACAGATGGTGTTTGGAAACCACTACAGATGCAGTCTGTGAATGCTGCATGAAAGGTCCCTAGGCTTTTTCAGGCAGTAGCTGTGATGAGCTCTTCCACAAACATAATGTGAATAAGACTGTAGTGCAGTGTAGTTGGAAAGGAAAGGTTGTGCCATTGAGTCGATGTCGACTCCTGGTGACCACAGAGCCATGTGGTTTTCTTGGTAGAATATAGGAGTGGTTTACCATTGTGTTTTCCTGCGCAGTATGAGATGATGCCTTTCAGCACCTTCTTATATCGCTGCTGCCTGATATAGGAGTTTCCCATATTGTGGGAAACACACCAGTGGGGATTGAAACCAACAGCCTCCTGTAGTCCAAGAGAATGAGGAGATAACCTTTAGGAACTACGTTTTGTAGTCTCTGAATCACTGGAAAGCAATTGGAGACCATGGACCCTTCTTCTCCACTCACTTTTCCCCTCACCTCCTCTCTCTCCAGCCTATGGCTACCAACTGGCCTCTCATTTACTTGTAACCTTTTAGTGAGAGTGTGGTGTAGTGGTTAGAGTGTCAGACAAGGAGTGGGGAAACCTGGCAACTCAGTCATGAAACTCACTAGGTGACCTTTTGCCAGTCATCAGTACTCAGCCTAACTTACCTCACAGGGTTGTTGTGAGGATAATGGCGGCTGGGGGGGAGGGTTGCGGGGGAACCATGTTCACTGCCCTCAGCTCCTTGGCAGAAGGGCAAGATAAAAATGAAATAAATAATGACTAAAATAAGATTTTTGGTTCCAGCCAACATCCTCTTAGTTTCATGAGTAGCAGGCCTGCATCTATAATTTGACAAAGAGTGGGAACACAAATGTCTCTGGGCCCATGAGGGAGGGAGAGCCTGCTAGCTGGGAAACAACCCTTTCTTTGCTCTCCCCGATCCCTCCTGCCTCCCCGACTCATTGTCAAGCTTCTGGCTCCTCATCGGAGTGTGTGATATTATTTGCATAGGAGTGAGTAAAAGGGCATGCTGAGAATGTTTTGCTTTTCACCATGTCTGTATAGTTCTTCTGCAGCAGCGGGGAGAAGAAGGCGGCAGGGGACCAGGAGCTCATCTTCACTTCTTTTCCCAGGGCCCACTTCAACCTTGCTAAGACCCTGATCAGAGGGGTGGGGAATGCCCCCAAACTAGAGATGTGCACGAATTGTGAACTGAAGCATGATTCAGAGCACACCCCCTGCCCCTTTAAAACAGAGGAGAGCAGGTGCATGCCTGCTCCTCCACCACTTACCGCTACTTCCCAAATTGGTGGCACTCCTCCCAGATATCTTAGTGCACTGGCAGTGCTCTCCCCAGCTGCCCCCACACGAGGCTGGTATGTACATGGCCTCCGTGCATGTGTGGCAGCCATTTGCATGGTCAGCATGGTTACACGCATGGAGGCCTTTCTGCCTGCCAGCATCATGCAGGGGCAGCTGGGGGAGAGCACAAAGATAAGTGGGAATCGTGTTGCCAGTTCAGGGAGTTGCAGCGAGTAGCAGAAAAGCAGGTATACATGTGCTTGCTTCCATTCTAAAGGGGCAGGGTGTGTGTTCTGAATAGTGCTTCAAATTGCAATTTATACACATCCCCCTACCAAAAACAAACTAGCAAACAAACCACTTCACATTCTGTGCCATTCACAAGTTTCCTGCAACTCTCTGCCCCACCACGGAGAGGCAGTGTTGCATACTGAGGCTTTCAATCTGAGTCCATTAAAAGCTCAGTGGCAATTAAAAGGAAGGAGGAAGCAGCTTGGCACTGTGACATTTTATCTACTCTGTCCTAGCCCACCAGCCAATCTCGTTTGCCTCTTCTGCCATAAGTGCACACGCACTGGAGGATGCAAAGTGGGGAAGAGGAAGAAACAGGCATCAGGACACTCACAGCTTGAAACACAGTTCAGATTTCATCGTAAAAGCTTGCAAAACCGGAATTCAGCTGACGTAGTTTTACCAGCAGGCAGCTATAAGCTGCAAGGTCTACCTGGCCCATCTTGCTTCCTTGCAGAAAGATAATCCTCATCTATCGCCTTGACACTTGTTTACATATTGTCACTAGCTAAATGGAGGCCACAAGGCTGATTGCTCTTTCTAATGCTTATGAGTGTGGAGACTCAGTTGACAAACAGCAGTGGAGATAACTTGCCAGCCCTTGAGCCTTGGACATTGCAGATACACGCTCAGTTTGAAGAGAGGAAATCCCACCTTTAAGTATTTCAGAAATTGCAGTCAAGTATCCTCTCTAAGCCCTGCTGGAAACACTTGCGATGATACATATGTGTAGCTTGGGAAATATACTGAGAATGCAAATTTCACAGCCAGTGGACAGCATATAAATTTTACCCATTAGAAGGCACTTTTAAGTTAATATTTTTAGATAATTAGCAAAAACTAGCCTGTTAGTTGTTTTGCCTGTCAAATGATTGTACTACCACCCCTTCCATCCTTGGTCAGAGAACCAAGATAAACTGTGATTCTGGGTCAAAAAAGCACCATTTAACCCTTCTCCCAGCAGTACCTCCCACAATTTCCTGGGTCTTTTAAAAACCAGACTTATTTTACTCGGTTATAAGGCTGTGCACTCACTCGCTCCAGCACTAGCTTCTTGGAATAATCCTCACGCCCCTCTCCTGCAATCTGTTACGTGTGGGCTGAATATCATTCTGCTACTTTTGAATTAGGACTAGTGTTACTGTCACAAAGGTTAAACTGTGGCGAAGCACCCATTCGCTGATTGTTAATGCATACAGCCTTTTCTCACAATCCGGTGAGAAAGGGATCAAGGGAGAGCAGAGAGGAAGGCTGCTTGCACTTACCTCCCTGCTGGCAATCCCTCTTCTCTCTGAGTGGCCAGATCACCTGTCCACATGATTGCTGGCAGCTGCTGGCAGCGCAGAGGGTTGGACGCATTATGGGTGCATCGCGAGTGCATGCAGGGGTGTAGTATAATTGGGTGAACGGGTTCAAAGAACCCGAGCCGTGCCCAATCAGGAGCCGCCATTCGCGGCCCTGACACGCCCCCCCACGTCTTGACGTCAGACGCGGGGGTGGTAGTTTAGCTCCCGAGTGGGGGCCACGCGGCCCCTTCGGGAGCTAAACAAAGGCTGGCGCTGCGTTCGCAGCACCAGCCAGGAGCGGCTCTTCCCTACAAAGGCAGGGAAGAGTTGCTCCTGGCTGGTGCTGCAAATGCAGCGCCAGCCTAACTAGCTCCTGAAGGGGCCACACGGCCCCTTCAGGAGCTAAGACTGGTGCTGCATTTGCAACGCAGCCCAGAAGCGGCTCTTCCCTGCAGGGAAGAGCCGCTCCTGGGCTGCGCTGCAAACGCAGCACCAGCCTTTGTCTAACTACCGAAGGGGCCACGCGGCCCCTTCAGCAGTTAAGTTGCTTCTCCCGAATGGAGCCTCAAGGCTCCGTTCTGGAGCCAGACCACGCCCCCCCCATGTCTGACGTCAGATGCGGGGGCGTGGCTATCCCCTGCGTCTGACGTCAGATGCAGGGGGCGGGGTTATCGGGGCGCCCGCCGCGGCCGCACACAGGCCGCCGGCGGGCTAGCTACGCCCCTGAGTGCATGGTGCATTATGGGGATTCCCCTGATGCCAGCCGGGAGCCCCTCAGTCTCCCAGCCCTGGCTGCAAGCAGCTGGGGTTGGCAGATGATAAACAAAAATGGGGCTAAGAGAGTGCTAGCTCGACTAACCCTGTTTAAGAGGGTGGCTGGCTTGGTGGGTTTGTGCTGGGATCTGGCGTGGTCCTGGCAGTTCTCACGCACGGGCAAGACCAGGCTCGCCTTTGCTGCGAGCAAAGCCTGCGCATGAGAACAGCCTTATACTCTGTGCATCTGTAAGGATGCTGTCTTATGTTGGCTCACAGCAACTATAAGCTTAAGTTCCACTTATGGGCTCCACACTGGCTGACCTTGTAACGTTGCATGCACACAAACTGCACAGACGATGTCACATAAGAGCAAGCTCATTATTTCCAGTGGATTTACTCGTGTGCAACACTCTTTGTGCAATTTTGGCAGTTGTGCAACTTGCACAATTGCTGCACAGTGTTACTAGGCTGATGTCGTTGCATAAGATGCCAGCCACTGCACAGCAGTTTGAGGGCTCTCTTGAAGGCTGTGATTGCTTAACTCTGTTTTAATTTTTCTTTGCAGGGATACTTTTTGCTGTGTTTTAAAATACACCTTTATTTCTCCTTCATTGTTCATAGACTTATTTTGTCCACAAGGATTTAGAGTTCTTGGCAGATGCATTATTTATGCAATAAACCCGCTGTCCTATAAATACACTCATAAAGACTACTCAAATTGACAGTAAAATCTATAGGAAGTGAAGCTGCATAGCACAGCTGCTAGAGTTTTGAACCATAGTTTCTCTTTAAAAAAGAATAATGTTTCCCTTTTCTGAAAGTTCCACGTCTTGTCACTATGTTGACACCTGTAACGGATAAACATCTGAAGTATAGATTAATTGATGTAAATCTCAGAGACTCCTAATTTATTAATAATTATTACTATTACAAATATTTATGTAATGCTTTTCAACAAAAAGTTCTCAAAGTTGTTTGCACAGCAAAAGGTATGAGAAAATGGTTTCCTGTCCCCCAAAAGGCTCACAGTCTAAAAAACCAAACACACACAGAAGATACATTAGCAGCAGCCACTGGAGAAATGCTGTGCTAGGCTGAGTAGGGACAGGTGCTCTCCTCCTGCTAAATATAAGTGAGGCACCACAAGTGCCTCTGTGCCCAGTTAGCAAGGGACCATTCCCACTCATGAAAATGGGAATGGAACTCCAATCCCCAGCCACCAATTCCTTCAGAAAATATCTGAGTAAATGGATATCCTGTTCTAGGCTGAGCTGGGCTTTCTGCTGAAGCAGGGATCCAGGAGGGGCATAGATCTCAGACAGCTCCAAGGGAATAGAGGTCAGGACCTTAGCTAATGCTGAGCAGGAACATATGAGAGCTGCACACAGCAACCTCAGAGGGATGTTGCTCCAGCAGCTGCTGAAGCAGGTAGAACAGATTGGCCACACCCTTTCACTTAGAAAGGCTCTGTAACTCAAACAGGGATTGCTCAGTTTTCTAAACACTGATTCTGGCTACACTGGGGGTTGTGTTTGAGGTCCTGACTTGGGTTCCTCAGGTTCTCCTGGTGTGGAGAGTCCTAGTGGTACAGTGTTGCCTAATGTCCAGATCATAGGGTCTTCCCACCCTGCCTTGCCCCCTGAACTTTCCATCTTATCCCCCAATTGGTGGGGTTCACAGAGCATAACAATGGCTTAGTCTTGTCACTTTCATTTCCCTTCACCTCCAAGTAAACTTGGTGAAATCAGGTGGAAAGGCACTGCTCCTGCCCAGTGGTTGCCATTCAGACCTTGCCATCACCCAATTCCCATTTAGGGAGTTCCTCTAGAAAACTTGGTTGGAAACAGCACATCAGCTTTAGTAACACTGCATGCACAGAAGCTGTTGCACAACTGTCAAAATTAGCTGCCCCATGCAGTAGCATACTGGAGGGATGGGGTATAAATCTTTCATATACATACATACACAAGCAAGATTATTTCTAAATATTGAAATATTGTTCCAAAAATATTGTTCTAAAATCAAGTGACCTTTTGTAAGAGCTGTTCAACCATGGAACAGTCTGCCTCATGCAGTGATGGGTTCTCTTTGATGGTGAAAAAGGAAGGAGGTTATTATAAAAAAAATGTTGAAAGTTCATAAAATAATTTCATGAGAACCTGTTGCGTGTGCTCTATTACACTGACAATAATGCATGGTTTAGATATGCTACAAGTGCACAAAATTCATGTGTGCAGATATACATATAATTGCCTGCAAGTCAGACTATATTTAAACACAGGAGAAGCATCTGATCATCACTGAATCATATACTGTAGCTGCACATTCAAAAAGAGCAAAGAAATAAAAGGCTGCAATAAATAGAACTGCTTAATTTGTTGTGATGCTTTCCCATTGGTCCTAGTTCTATATCCTGTGGCTTTTATCCTCACCTAGAAAAGACCTAAGGCATATGATGTTTGAAATTTCTTCAGCAAGGGTATTTCACTCAGAGGTGGTATTTGTGAGACCTGCTGCCCATGCACTTGTAACTGAATGTGTTATCAGAAGGCCCCATCATTGCCACAAACTGTAGTTCAGTGATCTAACACAAGCAATTCAAAAATTAGGATCACACTAAAAATCAAGTGAATGAGCTCTTAAAATCAGTCTGGTATTGCTAATTTGGCTATGTCAGAATGGTAACTTTACTTCTCAATGGATTATCCAAATGAGCTAGGGATGTGCATGAATCGATTCGGCGCATCCAGTATGTATGCACCAAATCGTTTCAGTGCAGCCCACCAAATTGTTTTGGCTGGGCAGGGAGTTGTACCTTTAAGCATTAGTAAAGCAGGTCCTTACCTGCTTGTCTACCACCCCACTGCTTTTATGGTCATGGTGCTGTGCCACTCAGAAGTCCACGTGCGACAGGGTTTCGCCCAGCATCCTGCACACGGTGGCTTTGTGTGTCTTGCTGCTGTGCGCAGGACACTGGGTTAAACTCCACGGCCACACACGGACTACTGAGCTGTGCAGTGCCACTCCTGGAAAAGCATCAGAGGAGCAGGTAAGGACCTGCTTTACATTTGATTAAAGGTACTGCTCCCTGGCCTGCCAAAAGATTCATGCACATCCCTATAATAAGTCTCTTCTTACATTGCCAGCTGTTAAAGTGATCCCTAAAGTGACTCCTTACATTGCCAAAATGATCCCTTCCACTCACCCCAAAACTGTTGTCCACAATCTTCTTCTACCCCTTTCTTTTAACGACAAGCTACTCCTAATACAGTACAGGCAGGCCAATCCTATGGTGCAGCTAAGATTGGCATTGCTATAGTGGCACTAACACCAATGTAACTGGTGCTCTTCCTCTTCCAGCAGGATAATTGGTATCCTCCTTTGCTCTTTCAGCAGTAATGACAAAAGCACAAAATGAGTGTTAGGAAAAGAGAGCCAACATAGCAACACTGACTGCCACTTCCACCGAATCCCTAGTAACACAACTGTCACCCACCAATTGTGATGTAACTCCTGACAATACCCTCACAATATGCATGCAAAGAGGAACCAATCAACAAGCAGAGTCAGCATGGATCACATGATGACATCACCGAACCCATTCCATATACCATCCCATAGAGTATACAAACATGGTGCCAGGGAGAGCCCACAGTAGGCAGCTTCAAATAACTGCTGTCAGGTTGGTTGGTGGGAAATGAAGGTTGTTGGGGAGCATATACTCCTGTGAGGCATGGCATCTGAACCTAACCAAGTTTGGTTTGCAGCCGGAGTTACTGAGTTTCCCCCAACTTTGTCACCAATTTCAGCCCTTGGGTACAAATCTCAGTACGAGGTCAGTGACTCCAGCTACAAACTGGACTTGGACAGGCTCAGATGTCATACCCAAGAAGAGCATACTCTGCCTGGGGATCCCTGGTTCCTGTCTTACTGACTTGGTGGCAGTCCTGTGAAGCCACTCAGTGCCCCTTTCAGCACAGCTATCCTAGCGTAATAGTTTGGAGCAGGGTTTCTTAACTTTGGGCCCCCAGATGTTGTTGGACTACAACTCCCAGAATCCCCAAGCAAAAGCCATTGCAGTTGAGGATTCTGGGAGTTGTCGTCCAACAACATCTGGGGGCCCAAGGTTAAGAAACCCTGGTTTGGAGGGCAGAAATGGAAGTCTGCAGCTCCGAGCACCAGGGCTTCCCTCAGGCAGGAGTTTAAATCCTTTGGGAGCACAAACAGCAGCACCCTTCAGACAGCTACTGCTTTGCCATGGAATCAGGAAAGGCCACAGAGAAGGAAGGGCTGTCATTCCATTCACAGCTTTCAGCCAGGCTCATATCTTCAGCGTGGTGTAGTGGTTAGAGTGCTGGACTAGGACCGGGGAGACCCGAGTTCAAATCCCCATTCTGCCATGAAACTAGCTGACTGACTCTGGGCCAGTCACTTCTCTCTCAGCCTAACCTACTTCACAGGGTTGTTGTGAAAGAGAAACTCAAGTATGCAGTACACCGCTCTGGGCTCCTTGGAGGAAGAGCGGGATATACATGTTATAATAATTATAATTCTCCCCACAGATGATCAGGGGGCTAGCCCTGGGCGGCCGGATTGGCCACCCACACGATTACCGGCTCTGTCACAGCTGGTTGGGGCTGTGGGGATCGGGGGCCACCCTGATCCTGGGCTCTCTTAGCCCGCTTTCGAGCAGTTGTGAGAATACGCTCTGTCCGTCTTACTCTAAAAGGGCCCTCATACCACCGAAAGCTGCAATACTTTGAAACAAAGTGCAATACAGTTAACAAAGAGGTGCAGCTTTTGCAGTCACTGCGTCCCATGGTGAGTATGGTGCACTGGTTCCCTTACTGTCTGTTGAACGTCTTTCAAGGGCCTGCTAGGACAAAGGAATGGCAGCCCTGTTTAGGAACAGCTGGTTTACCCCTGGCCCTTGTTGCCATTGGCGGCCTTGCTAGTGGTATGCATGGCGTTGGAGGGGAGTTGAGTTCCTTGCTTGTCTCCCTGTTGAGAGACTGCTCAGTTGCCTGTGAAGAGAGGAAAGAAACATGGGAATAGTTATGAGTAGTGGGTAGCAGCTGCCACAGATGGCTCCTGTGACTGGCTGCTCATTAGGAATTGTTGAGTAATTGAGCGAGGGTGCTGCCATCTAGGTCTTTTCCCATTCTGTGTGCTTCATCCTCACTCAGTGCTCTCCCCTTGGATGTGGGCTTAACTGGTATTCTCACTGATATCTGTATGTGGGAGAACATCGCTATCAGGAAAATGCTCATCCATCCTTTTGAGGGAGATGTAGTATGCCTCCTGGGAAAATATGCCAGGAATGGTTATTTGGCGAGCAGTGCCATTAGTTGGGTCACCTTAAATGACGCAGCGGGGAAATGCTTGACTAACAGGCAGAAGGTGGCCGATTCAAATCCCTTCTGGTATACTTCCCAGACTATGAGAAACACCTATATCGGGCAGCAGCGATATAGGAAGATGCTGAAAGGCATCATCTCATACTATGTGGGAGGAGGCAATGGTAAACCCCTCCTGTATTCTACCAAAGAAAACCAGAAAACCACAGGGCTCTGTGGGTGCCAGGAGTTGAAATCGACTTGACGGCACACTTTACCTTTACTATTAGTTGGAGTAAAGTGCTTGGTGTTCCCCAGTCAGTATGGCAGTGTCTCCTATTTTCCTACCAAATACCATACCAAATGGTATCCTACTTAATACCATATAACCAAAGGTTATATGTATTTGTTGGGGAAGCGGGTTGTGTCCAACAAAGCTCCCCCTTTGTTTAAACAGAATGCTTATTCAGTGTCCTCTGTGTTTGGGGTGCTGCTATTACCTATTGAGTAAGAGGGGGTTGTTAAGTCAGTAGCTTTTTCTGATTGCAGGAGGGGAATGGGAGACACTCTGTAGCCACAGATCTCTTTCCTTGAAGGAGGAATGGAAGAATTGAAGGGGTACTACTTTGAGGTATGGACTCCTCTTCCTTGGAGAGTCCGTCCTTCCTTCCTTCCTTCCTTCCTTCCTTCCTTCCTTCCTTCCTTCCTTCCTTCCTTCCCTCCCTCCCTCTGTGTGGCATTTTGTATTTGCAGTCTCAGTTGCAGGAGTGGAGTCAAGGTTCCTGGTATAGTCTGGAGCAGACTCCTTGGGTTATGAATGTTATTCCTCTTCTCTTCCTGTCCTATATTTGTTATTCCTTTTGTCTGTTTATGCAAAGTGTTTCCTTCCCCACAATGCCCTATCACCAAAGCCACCACTTGTGTGCTTAAAGTTGGTGCTTATAGTTGTTTGAGCCCATGGACGGATGTAGTCTTCTACTATATGTCTGTATATATGAGCTTGTTTCTCTGGCTAGGGTTTATATGCTCCTGTTGCTGTGCTGCGATTGATACTTGAATTTAGTTGGGATTGTATCCTCTGATATGGTGGAGCATTTACTCTGGGCCTTGAATTGACTCCTAGAAGAGTGTATTACATGCAACAGCTAATTTGCTGACATAATTTTAGGCCAGTAGAGAGTTGAGACCTGGCCCTAGGTGGGAGGATGAGATTCCCTACTAAGCTGGTCACTCCTTTGATCCTCCTTTGACCCATGCCCCAAACTCTGCTCTCTTCTCTTATGACAGCATAACACAGACACTGATTTCCGGTTACGACTGTGGGCAGCTTCACACAACCACTGGCAAGTCTATAAGCCAGGAACATGTCAGGGAGTTGTTGGGAACTGAGACTGTATTTTCCCAGCAAGGACCACTGATGAATCTGCCCAAGTCCGCTTCCCGTGCTGGATCCTCGACATTCGCCCAACATTCTCTGCCCACTTGTATGATGTTGGGCAGAGAATTTTGGGTGAATGTTGAGAGGGTTCAGATGTTACGCTCACTGGGAGCGCATGCTTTTGGTTCCTGACATTTCCCTGACTAATTCTTGGCTTATGGATTTGCCAGCGGTTGTGTGAAACCGCCTTATGTAACAGTATCACTTCACCATCCTAACTTTGAGCTACGCTGATTTAGGGAATGTAGTTGCAATCCTCCCTTCCTTCAGCTGGTGTAGCTGGAGCACAGGATTTCTCCGTAAATCAGATGTGAGTGCTGGGAGCAGATAACATGAGCCTGACATGTTAATCTCCTGTTTTGCCTAAAAGTCTCCTTTGCTATATCATGGTGTCTACTCTACCCAACAGTTTTAACTGAAAAAATATATATCAGAAAGCAGCTTTAAATTTCACTTTGAGTTTACAAGGGATATGTACAAAATTGGAGAACCAATCAAGACAGATGCCTTTGCATCTTTAAGGAACTTTTGAAACTTTCCTGCATTTGAAGCTTTTAGTTCAGGATGGTTGTGCCACTGAATTTTTGTTTTGATGAGCAGAAGGAAATAATGAGATTTGTTTAAAATAAACCATACTCTCCCCTCAGGATTACCATGTAGCTTGTTAGAGTTGTTTTCTGATGAAGTACCAGTGGAAAGAATCACACTGGTTGTATACTGCTGTGTCAGCTTTTGAGTAAGATTTTGTTTGAGGTCATAAATGTACAAGGCTGGTGTAAAACATAAAAATGTACTATACAGTTTGCAGGGAGCAATATTTTCAAGTTAGTATTTTAAAACTGCTGGGCAATGCCTATGTTGGTTGTTGGTATACCAGGCACTTGCTTTGGCTGCTTTCTGCAACATTATAAAATGATAACCCACTCTGTGGCACTTAGTACACCTGTTAAATGAAAAACGGGGGCAACATTAGAAATATAAACATTCTTATTTAAAAATGTTCTTGTGTCTATTAGCCAGTATCAGTAGCAGCACAGATCAGCTGGTTGGTTTTACATTGCACTGTGATGCACACTTGAGTTGTGTGATGCACCACTGAGCTGAGGGCCCCGCACTGCAGTCTAATCCAATTAATGTGACTGCTGCCTATGTCAGTGTCTGAGTACTGCCAAGAGTAGGTTGGAACTGGACTCTAACCCTTGCCGCACTCTTCATTTTTTAAGATATGAGGCACACTTCATGCCCTTCTGACTTCTTACACTGCCTTTACTCCAGTCCCTACAGTGCTGCTCCTAGCTGAGATATACTTCAAATTCTCCTCTTTCCATGTGTTTAAAGACCAGTAGGTATGGCTATGGAAAGGGGTGTGTGTGTGTGTGTGTGAGAGAGAGAGAGAGAGAGACAGACAGACGGATTTGGCTCTTACAAATCTTACAAAGATGGCAAAGATGGCAGAAAGTTACAAAGATGGTAGAAATCACCATATTTTACTGGAGAAGTGCTGGTCCATTGCCCCAATTTGACATGGTTCAGATTATGATAAACTGGTGCTTCTCAAGTGGCAGACTGGACTGAGCAGCTGGTTCAGATGAATACAAGCCCCAAAACAAGAGCAAGACAAGGTTGCATCCGGAGTGCTTCCCGATACGCTGCCAGGATGTCTTTTAATCACATGAGTGGGGCGTTAATCTGAATTGCCCCTCTATATGCACTCCAAAACCAAAACCTAAAACAGTAGTTAAAACAAAATAAATTATACTAGCTTAACTTGTGCAGAGCATCTGCGTGCTAGTACTTGATTGCTCACCTCAGTCCTGATCCCCCTCAACTCAGAGATCTCTCCACCCTCACCTGAGCCGTGCTCCTGCTCCTCCGCCATCATCCCATTGCTTCTATCCCCCTCACCCCTCTTGGTCATGGCTGCAGCGTTGCCAGTGCCGATTGGCCAGTGTTGCCAGTGCCGCAGCCCCCTAACCCCAGAGACCTCCCTACCCTCACCCTGCTCCTGCTCCTCCCTGCAGGAGCAGCAGCAGCAGCAGCAGCAGCAGCAGCAGCAGCAGCAGCAGCGGCTTACTAGGCCCTTCCTCACTGCCACTGCCATGGTTGCTCGTTCCTCTCAGGCCACTGACAAGCCCAGGCCCATCCCTCACCCTTCCTTCTTTCTCTCTTCCTCTCCTTTCTTTTTTTCTCTTTCTCTCTCATCTGCTCACTCTTCCCCTCTGTCTTCCTTCCCCTCCCTCCCTCCCTCCTTTCCTGAGTTAACAGGTCTGATTCATCTTGTTTCCTCGTCTAATTCCCACAGTGGCAGCCGCCTCCTCCTGAAGGAGCTCTTTCCTCACTCACCCCTGCCCACTAATCTTCACCATCACAGGCTCCTCCTCTTGCGAGAGCTTCCACACATGGGATTGGCCATGGGTATGCCTTAGCGAAATATATATAAAGAAGAAGATAGTAAAAGTTAAAACATTACAACAAACTCAATTTCTCAAACAACATTTTAAAATGACGCTAAATCTGTTAAAACAATATCAGGAGCGGCTCGTGAACGCACCTCCAGGGGGGCGGCGGGTGGCTTCTTTAAGGTAAACGGAGCTGCTCCGTGCCGCCCAGCAGCCCCTGCGGTGGGGAATTGCTTCTGCCACTTACCTGGCTCCCACGGAGGCGAGCCCCCGCCAGCGGCCAGGTGAGTGGCGGAGGCGATTCCCTGCCACGGGGGCTGCTGGGCGGCAGGGAGCACTGGCTCCATTTACCTTAAAGAAGCCACCTGCCGCCCCCCCTCGAAGGAGAGTTCACAGGCCACGCGTGAACAATATTCACAGGCCACGCGTGAACAATATTTAATTAAAAGCCTGAGTGAATCGGTGCGTCTTTAAAGACTTTAAAAAAGTTGTCAGAGATGGGGAGGCTCTTATTTCAGCAGGGAGGGCATTCCAAAGCTTTGGGGCAGAAGCAGAGAAGGAGCAGAGATTTAAACAGCTTAAAGGATGTGCCACAACTGTACGCCTCATCAGGATGGGTGTGCTCCATGCGCAACCCCGTCCTGCTCATGCATTGGGGCTCATGTTCATCTGAACCAACCCACTGTGGTTTAAAAATAATAATACCCACAATCAGGCAGGGGTGTATCTAGGGTGGGGCAGGCAGGTCACGTGCCCTGGGCGCCACTTGAAGGGGGGCGCCATTTAAAAAAAAAATTTTTTTTTAAATGGCCACCAAAACCAAAATGGCCACCGTGCATGCTCAAATGGCCTCTGTGAGGCCCTAGGCCATGCCAGGCCTCACAGAGGCCATTTGAGCATGCATGGCGGGGGCCATTTTGTTTTCAGCAGCCATTTTTAAAATACAAAATATATTTTTAAAAATGGCCACCGCACATGCTCAAATGGTCCCTGTAAGGCCCTAGAGACCAGTGGGGGGGAGGGGAAACCTTTGCAGACCGCCCCACAGCCTTTAGGAAGCCCCCCAAAGGGGCTACAGGTAAATTTTTTAATTTAATATGTCACTGTACACATATTCATTTTTGCACTATGTACAAAGAATCAGGTCTTGTGAGTACTGAGCTGAAGCTTATGAGCTAGGATTGTATTCATTTGCTCTTACTTTGTTTCTTGTGATAAGTGAGTTAAACATGATGTCTTAATAATATGGCTATTAATGGTAAGTTTGTCTTTGAATCAGTGTGAAATCCTTAGTAATAAGGCCCACTGGGAGTTTCTTGCTCTCCTTCTCTCATTTTAACTGTCTTTCTGAAAGACTAGAATATATTCCAAGCAGTGACACAGTTGACTCTGCATATCCTTTAATTATTTTCAGAGTATCTGGGAAAAGTCAAATTCTCCATTTATTTTTAAAACATATGTAATAGTGATGCTACAATGCATAGTAGAGAATTAGACAGACACTTCTGTTTAGTTTTCCAAGTATACCTCCAAATAGTTGGGTATTTCATGAGCCCCAGCAGACTGAAATTTGTAGTTTCCCAGCATTTTTTGGTCTGGCTGCGTCCACTGCTAAATAGTTTTTGAAAAACTAAAAGATTAACGAGCTTGACTTGTATTTTTGCACTGATATTATGGTAAAGTTATCTGAAAGACGGGTGTCAGATGTTTGGACAGGGGGCTCAATTTCAGTGCTTGCCCTAGGTGCTATTTTCCCTAGATACGCCTCTGCAGTCAGGTCAGGTGTATCCTAATTCCATATATCTTCTCCTATTTGAGTGCTGCTCTTCATTGCTGCTGTTCCTTCTCTGGATGCAGTTAGTTTTCTTTGTTCAAGGCCTCACACCCCCCTCCCCAATTAATCCCCTGTTCTGCAGGTTCTTATTTGTGCTCAGCAATCATGGAATGTCAGAAAGAGAGCAGCGAGGGCTCAGGTTTCATTACCCAGGCGTCAGGGAGAATTCCTTCACTTTGAACCACTGCAGCCTTTCCCTTTCCCTCTCTCTCTTCTTTGTTCCTTTCAGACGGCAGTGTATGCCAATATTCTCTCTTCATCCACACCAGAATTTCATTCTTTCTTCTTCCTCTCAGTTTCACTTTCTGCACAATGCCACATTTACTCCTCTATTTGTTTAAGCAATTCTGGAAACAAAGAGGGAGAGCAAAGCAGCCGCTCCTTATAAACATCATTCCCACAAAATCATAGAATTGGATGGGGGCTCCCTAAAAGGCCATCTAGTTTAACTCCCTAAAGGTGGGCCCACTCCTACGTTTTCCTCCTACAAACTGATCCATGCAATCCAGATTATATTGTGCTTCTTGAAGGGAGGTAGTGAAAGGCACAGGGAAATAGCTCCAGAGGACTCATGCAAGCAAGTCAAGCTATGGGCTGTAGGGGAACATAACTCCTATGTGCCAAGATTGTGCTAACTGATTTGGCCAGGAAAACATGCCTTTCCAATTTCAAATGCTGTAATTGATCAGACCCTGAGCACAAATAAAACTCATCTTCTGAGCCATCCCAAGGGAATCGTATTTGATACAACTCCACACTACT
The DNA here is from genome assembly GCF_027244095.1 of Hemicordylus capensis. NCBI lineage: Eukaryota > Metazoa > Chordata > Lepidosauria > Squamata > Cordylidae > Hemicordylus > Hemicordylus capensis. The sequence goes on along the minus strand of NC_069659.1, from coordinate 296,861,901 downwards.
TAACACCTTGCCTCTGGTTCCAGCAGTTTAAATATTTGGGTATCCAAATTTGCCAAGATGCTCATATCTGCTGATTCCATCCATCCATGGCTTTACCCCATTAGATGGAGTTAGAAAGATGAGGCGGGGTGAGAGGTGTGTGTGTGTGGGTGTGGGTGTGTGTGAGGTTTAGCACAAGCTGTGCTAAAGCCAACCCTCATTATGTATTCTGACATCCAATATTTCACATAAGAAAATGGATCTTGCTCTTGCTTTATGCCAAGTGAACAATTATTAAACTGAGCAAGCCAAATAAGTCAGCAGTGTGGTCTGTTGATGTGCCCTACTAAAGACTTTGGGGAATATTAACGTCAAAAGATATTTCCTTACAATCCTGATGGTTCATTTTAAAATAGAGATGTTATAATGTCTTGGAGTTCAGCTTCCCTAAATACTAAATTTTTCAGCTTGACTTAATCCACTGTAAGAGTGATATTTTGTTATATGGGTAGAGTTGGAAGGTGATCTTCAGCACTTGACAGATTTAATGAGAAAATAGGTACTGTGACATGTCATCTAAGCAGGAGCAATCTGAACACTGTACCAATGAAATACGTACGTGTGGAAGATATGCTTAAAGTGACCTTGAGACGGGGGAATATGGGGATTATAGGAATAGGTTCCATAAAGGTCTGATGTTCCCTTCTGTTGCTGCTGGGTCTGGCTCTTTCACACAGTGGATAGTAAGCTCTGTTCCTTGCTGTCACCATACTAGCAGGACAGATTTATTTCTCATTGCCTTTCATGCTCCTTGCCTCATTTGCACCCTCACACTCTCTCCATATGGTGCAGAGATTGGAAAACTGTTTGGAATACTCACCAGCTTAAGGGAACTGATAAAGTGAAAGCTGTCTAGATAATAGGAGATGGGGAGTTTCCCCCAGCCACCAGGATCTTCTTGTAACTACACAGCACTTATTTTCCATTGTTTATTTTGTTTCTGCATTCCTGTTCCTCTCTCATTCCATTTCATCGTTTAATCTCCTGTTCTTTTAATGCATGCATTATGGTTCAAAGTATTGGTTCCTTTCAGTGAGCATGGGAACAGGAAGAGGCATTTATTAGGGATGTGTGTGAAACAGATTTTGCATTTTGTTTTGAGCTCGAAACAACACACAGATGGCTGAAATGGTTCACTGAAACCAGTTTGACAAAACAAAACACAAAACATATCAAGTGCTTTGGCCATAGGGAATAATGGGGAAACTCAAAATACCCCATTGCTCCCCATGGGTAGCTCCTATGGGAGGTTTGGGGAAAGGTTAAAAATTAGTTTAAAATTGCCCACTTGCCCATTTCTTATGGTGTCCCTAGGAACTACCCATGGGGAATAATGAGGTGTTTTGAGTTTCCCCATTATTCCCTATGGCTGGAACGAGCTGTACCCAGAGAGTGCATGCTCACAAGTTTTACAATCCAGCCTTGAAAAACACTGCAGAAGCACACAGTAAAAGGGAATCTGTCCCTCCCAACACAGATTTCAAACTTTCCCCCCAAAATGGCAAAACAACCCCCCCGACCCAGAATCTGCTGCCAGCCACAGTACCTGCACTGCAGTACCATCATTGGCATGAGTTTCTCTCTCTCACACAATTATGCCTTCTTATGTTTCTAGCATTGCAACAGCTGCCACAGCAACACCCTCAGCAGCAAGTATAGCCAGAAGCTCAACTAGAGCAACTTTGGCCACATTTTAACTTACACCTTGCAAAGCAGATTGCAGAGCAGACCAGAGCAATGAGTGAAGCACAAGTGAGTCTCAAGGCCAGATATGGAGCTCATTACAGAAGTCACCAATAAATATTACACACACACACAGACAGAGCTGCCACTCTCCATTTCTCACTACAACACTATCTCACAAACAAAACAAACCACAACTCAAGGAAGGCAGGCACCCAAGTTCTGCCTTTGTCAATCTGAGATCCAGAAAAAATAGATAATTATAGCAGCAATAGCACTTGGTGCTGAGAACCACAAAGTCAAACCAACCTTCCTCCTCTCCTGGTGTATCCTCTTCAAGAGAGAGGCATACTATAAGTGCTCTCTCTGCCTCCCAGTCTCTTTGAATAAATTTGAAACTCCCTCCTTTTGGGCTCCTTCCCCCAGTTGCCCATGACAACACTTGATTTGTATAACAAGCCAACCAAAAAGTAGGGATATTGGAAGCCAGTGCCAGAAACCAATCAGCAAGGGAAAAACAGGCCTCCAAAATGACACTTGAATCGTCGAAATGTTTCAAATCAAAATGGGGTTGTTTTGTTCTTAAACAGGCTCTTTATTCAAAGGGTGTTTTGTTTCATGCTCGAAATGGCCCATTTCAAGTTGAAACATTTCAACATCAATGTTTTTGCACATCACTAGCATTTATTGCTTATTCTTAGAGCAGTTGCCGCTTACCAAGTTTAATATATTGCATTAGTAAGGAATAATGTAATATGTAGCATATTGCTTTATAGCATATATTGTAATATATCATATTACAAGGGAATTACTCAGTGATTCCTAGACTTTTGCATAATGAATAGTGCTGTCACCCGATCAAAGGAATTTGAGTCGATTAATTGTATGAATCTAGTTAATTGTACTAATCAACTTGATTAATCTAGTTTATTAAGAAACACCTCCCTCCTACTCACAGTACATTTGCTCCTGGTAGTTATTGTTTTCTCCTCTTGTTGTACACCACCCAGAGCCTTCAGATGGGGCAGTTTCTAAAGGAAATAAATAAATAAATAAATAAATAAATAAATAAATAAATAAATAATATCAACAATAAACATTCACTCTCAGTAAAGGGATGTGCACAAATTGTGATTTGAACAGCGATTTGAAGCACAGCCCGGACAGCTTTAAAAGGGAAGAGAGCAGGTCCATACCTGCTCCTCTGCCACTTGCCACAGCTTCCTGTTTGGGTGCCCCCTCCCCACTTATTTATTTATTTTTACGTCTTTATCCCACTCTTCCTCAAAGGAGCCCAGGGCAGTTTACTACATACTTGAGTTTCTCCTCACAACAACCCTGTGAAGTAGGTTAGGCTGAGAGAGAAGTGACTGGGCCAGAGTCACCCAGCTAGTTTCATGGCTGAATGGGGATTTGAACTCGGGTCACCCCGGTCCTGGTCCAGCACTCAAACCAGTATGCCACTCTGGCTCTTTATTGGCTTGTTGCCAGTGTGTGTGCCTGCGGAACTCCCCCAGCTGCCCTCATGCGATAGTGGCACACACATGAATCTGCTGATGTGGCTGTCTGCTACAGGAAGATGTGGCTTTTCAGGAACTTCCTGGAACATGCATCTGGAACAGGAGTCTACTTGGAAACACATATTTATAACTGCTACATTGTAGTTCAAAGATTTGAAGCCAAATCATTTGCATCTCACCCCTGCCCCACAAGGGTTTCCTATAGTTTTGCTTGCCTTTAAGAACTGCCCTCCTCCCCGTTGCTCTGGGTTGACTGCTTTGCATGGAGGTAAGTGGGTGGAGCAGTTGTCCCCATATGGGGCCGGGGACGAGGTGCAAATAATGCAGCTTCGAAGCTGAATCTTTGCACAGGCTTATTACAATGTTAGCATGTATGATATAGACACATGCTAACATAACTTGCTTCTAAAGGTGCTGCAAATGATTGAGACTCCTAAGATATTCAGAAGTGAGTTTTTACGATGTAAGTGATAGTGGTCCAAGGTATTGAAACATCTGGAAAGGAATGCTTAGTTTATAGGCCCTGTACATGGACAACATCAAAAAAGGCAGATGTTTCCTCCGGGCTAGCTTTTAGGAGGGGCCATTGTCACTATTCTAGGAAAGACAGAGATGGGAGTGATCAGATACACTTTGTTTGTTGGAGTCATCTGGCTGGAGATAAATATTTAACGAGGACAGTGGACTGTTTCTGCTGACAATAAATCCCTAAAACATCCCTATGTTGTACTTGTATTGATCTTAAATATTGCACTACTGCTTCATGCTCTATTAACACCAACCCTTGAGAGTCTTTTTGATCATTGTATTTACAAGTTTCTGGGGTCATGTGGTACCACTGATGAAATCACCAAATGCTATCCTAGCATGAGTGGAAAACCAGCTGTGCACTCCTTGCATGCAGAGAACCTGAGATAACTGGGAACTATGGACAGGAAAGCTGTTACATGCGACACATCTGTGCACTGTGCAATGTAGCACTAGGAATATGAAAATGTTGACTTTAGAATTCCTTAAAAGAAAAAATTTAGGCTGCATGTACAGAAGAAATAAGAGGAAAATGCAGATGGCTACTTAGGATCAAACCAAGAGTTATGCAGGAGATGTGTGAATGCATCAACCTGTGGTTTTTTGGAGAGGGGTGGGTAGCTAAAAGCAGCCCTGATGCAGACATTTGGATCAGGGCATGGCACTGGAGGTGGGTGGGGTCTAACCCTTAATCCCTGCACCATGGCCCTGATATAAATTATACTCCATCTCTGTGCATGTTTATACTCCATTATACTCCATCCCTGTGCACACACAGACCACACACACGAACACACACTGCTGTTAGCTGTAGGAGGAGGGAAATGAAGGCCTCTGGGCTTCCTTTAGTTGCAGAATGGAAGAGAGGCGGTATTCCCTGTAACAGGGATTCCCAGGTATTATTGACTACAACTCCCAGCATTCCCAGCTACAATGGCCTTTCTCTGAGGACTATGGGAGTTGTCCTCAACACCTGGAAATCCCTGTTACAGGGAACCCTGGTATGAAATATCAGCCCCTGTGATTGACAAGCAATATGAAGTTTCTGAATTAGCTAAGCCTGGCTTGAAATCTAGGAGGAGCCTGGCCCTTCTATCTTTGCCTGACCAAGAGAACAGTGTCTTCTGCTTGCTACAGTTCAGTAGCGTGCCCCAGGGACTCTGGAATGGATAGCATGCACTTGTTATCAATTCAGGCACATTCGTATCAATTGAGTCAAGTAAGATCTGGTGGTGGTGGTGGTGGAGGAGGAGGAGGAGGAAGTAATAACTGAAAGTACACAGAAACATTCTCTTTTGTGGTGAAGCAAGAAGAAGTGGCACATCAGTCAGGAAGGCAGGAGAGATGTGGAACCTGTAGTCTGGGAAGCTACTTGAAAGCTAGTAAAGCTAGAGGTAATGTTGTGCCATTGAGTTGGTGTTGTCTCCTGCTGACCACAGAGCCCTGTGGTTGTCTTTGGTAGGATACAGGAGGGGTTTACCATTGCCATCTCCCGTGGAGTATGAGATGATGCCTTTCAGCATCTTCTTATATTGCTGCTGCCCAATATAGGTGTTTCCGATCATCTGGAGAACATACCAGCGGGGATTCGAACCAGCAACCTTTTGCTCCCTAGGCAAGTTACTTCCCCACTGCACCATTAGGTGGCTTTGAAAGCAAGTAAGCCATTGTAGCGGGGAAATGACTTCCCTAGCAAGAGAGAGGTTGCCGGTTTGAATGCCCGCTGGTGTGTTTCCCAGACTATGGGGAACACCTACTATATCAGGCAGCAGCGATACAAGAAGATGATGAAAGGCATCATCTCATACTGCGCAGGAGATGGCAAGGGTAAACCCCTCCTGTATCCTACCAAAGACAATCACGGGGCTCTGTGGTCTCCAGGAGTCGACACTGACTCGACAGCACACTTTACCTTTAAGCCATTGCTAATTCATCTGCTGCAGGGTGAGTGTAACCTGCTGAAAAGCAGGGAAACCAAAGGCCTGTTGCTTGAGCTGCTCTGTTTTCCTCCTAAGAGGAGAACAAGGCATGAAGGAAGGTGCCAAGAAGAAAAATGGTACTGATCTCCCCCGGCAGTCTGGAAGAGCAGCTGGTGAGGTGAGATGAGATCAGAGAGCAGCTATTGATCCTTCTTCATGCTTTTGACTGTCTAACACTTAGGAAGTGGCAGAACCTCCCCCCCCACCTCCTTTTAAAGGCAACTCCTAGATCTGCCAGAAAGTAACTCGGGGGAGGAAGATAAGATACTCCTCCCCTAAATCAATGCAGATTCTCTTAACATAGCAAGAAATTTGGATTGGGTCCTCAGAGGTTTGTTTGGGCTGTCTGCTATCTTGCTTAAAAGAGACTTCAAAAAGGGCCAGATTCTATGCTGGTGGAAATTGATGAAGCTCAGTGGAAGCAAGAGAAAGTCTATGCGGATTTACATCAGTTGAGATGTGTTTCTTCGGGAGATCAAATGGCAATACATGTGGATGTGAAAGGGCAGTTTTGCACCCCTTGTTTCTTAGTAGGATTTCTACTGTGTATTCTGGGGGGCGGGGGACTTTGCCAGTCGAACCTAATAAGTAATCTAGCAGGAATTTGTTTGCCTTGTTAGAAATGTCATCTAAGCTTTCTCTTTTTTTGTCTTCACTGGTAAAAGTAGCCACAAGTTAACAAAAAGAACTACTGGCCACTAATGTTAATGACTATACACAGAAGTCCAGAACGAAGATAAATTTTGCTTTCCCAAAGCTATTTCTTGGCTGGAAACAGCATGTACAAGTATGTGCTCACAGGTTTTTGCAATAAAAAGTTGTGATTCAGTGTCTAGGGGTGAAAAGATTGTAGGCTTTGATCTGTTGGAATTATGAGAGCAGCCCTTTTGCAGCTTCCCTAATAAATCTGAGATTATATTTTATGATGGCAGTAGAAGTTTTGAAAGGAGAATGATAACAACCAGTTAGCTGGAAAGCTCTTAAAAGTCTGCATAGTGTTGATCAGGTAATATAAGAAGGTAGCAAGCTTTATGGTGCAAAAGAGACAGCTGAACAGTTTTGCACCAGTATTAATAGAAATAACACCAAAAATCTTTGCAAGAATAATCCATTGTGATTGTGATTATTCTTAATTTGAGGATTGTAACCAAAATTGAGTATCGTTACAATAAATAGAAACACGAATTTTCATATTTTAAAAAATTGTCTATGGCCGTAATAAATGTGCTAACCTGCAGATATTGCCATAGATGTACACTCTGGCTTTTAAATTAAACAGCAAGAATGGACATTTCAACCCACTGTGCCAGAGAGCGATGTCAAAATCTAACAAAGTGTATTAATACAAGGAAGCCCCTTCTGGATTGTAGCCTATGTACACAAATGGGTGCCACACATGATTGCTAAATCAGAACATAATCCACAGTCCTCCCCGCTGACTTTTTATTTTATTTTATTTTATTTTATTTAACATATTTGTATACCACCCCAAACCCAAGTCTCTGGGCGGTTTACAACAAAATAATACAACAAAAAGGTTAAAACATTACAATAATTTAAAACTTAAAACAATGTTAAAACTGTTAAAAACAATCAAATTATTGAAACAGTGAGGCTCTTCACACAATGGGTTTGTATAGCACTGGACAGTTTGATGGTATCATCTTTGACAGTACAGGCTCAGGCAGTCCTCAGCTCAAGACAATCTGAGTTTAGATGAAGGGTCCTCAAAACATTTGCAAATTGCCACCTTGTTTCAACTTTATAACACTCACTGTAGGAAGAGAAAGGAAAAGGAACGGTTGTGCCATTGAGTCGGTGCTAACCCCTGGCGACCACAGAGCCATGTGATTTTCTTGGTAGAATACAGGAGGGGTTTACTGCGTGGCCCCCGGAAGCCCCAGTATGCCTGGCGTGAGTGCACAGGGCATACTGGGGAGGCTTTTCGCCTCCCCTCTGGGGATCTACTCGCGAGTAGCTGCGGCCCGGAGCCACACTGCGGCTACTCACGATAAGGCATCCCGGGGTTGCGGAGCACTCGCTTGAGAACCACCGGTTACCCACTCGAGAACCACCGGGCTCGCACCCGAGCCTGGTGGTTCTCATGATTAGCAAAAATAGAGCTAGGCTCTCCTAACCCGATTTTTGCTAATCGTGAGAATAGCCCCATTGTTTCCTATTGGAAAATAGGTTCTGGTTAGAACTTAAGACAGTTTTCAGGAACCAATTGTGTTGTAAATCTTAGGACTTGCTGTGGGGATAATTTTTTATGGGTTTTTATTATATTTGATAATCAAATCTACGTGGACATAATTGAACTTCCCCTTCCTTTTTATGAGAGTGCTTAAGCTGATGATGATCTTAATTGGTATCTTAGAAGGCCTTAGAGTGGCCTCATACTTTGATGGTGTGAACTGCCCTCTGGTGTCCAAGTAGAAGCTTGCCCACTTACAGGTTCTTGACCAGCAGCAAGAAGGTCTCTGTGTGCCCAGGATTTTTAAACTGAGGTGGCAAGCTTCCAGTGTTTCCTTGGCACTACAGTTCCTCCTTGTTGCTATTCTACAGGGTAGTTCCCTGTTCTTAAAATCATTTTATATGCATTTTGCTTGTAAAAATCTTCTTAAAATTAACTTTCCCGCCACATGAAATAGTTATTGTGTTCATTTTTATGGAGTTGCATTGCAAGCAAAGCAGTTCTGTATTGCTCTGCATGAAATGTTTCTAAACTCATTCAGAACGGATTCAAAGTGTCTGAACCAGTTACTGAATCACCTTTTAAAGTTTAGTGGCTAACATCTAGACCAACAACGCACCAGTAGAAGAGTGCTTTATATCACACAAGAGGGAAGGGGCATTTTTTGGTGATTTCCTGCCTCTTCCCTCTGCAGCTACCTGTGCCTTTCTTAAGTGGCACAGCAGGGAAATGCTTGACTAACAAGCAGAAGGTTCCAGGTTCGAATCCCTGCTGGTACTATATCAGGTAGCAGCGAGATAGGAAAGATGCTAAAAGGCATCCTCTCATACTTCATGGGAGATGGCAATGGTAAACCCCTCCTGTATTCTTCCAAAGAAAACCACAGGGCTCTGTGGTCGCTAGGAGTCAAAATCAACGGCGGCACTCTTTACTTTACTTGTTTCCGGAGGAAAATACTGGTATAAAACCACCATGATACCCATGGCAAACATGATTGACAGATAAAACGTAGAGCTGCTCTTGCATTTTGGGGGTGTGCTTTTGTTTATTAAAAAAAAAAACCACCACAGAAACTATACTATCAGCTTGGATTGAAGTGACAGCCAGTTGCGAACGTGCCATAATGCAAGTTTTGTTTGGTGTTGTTTTTCCCTCCCATGTTGTCTGCTTTCTCTGCTGTAGTTCCAATTGGTGTTGTGTGTGTGTTTGTGTGCGCGTGCAGGAGGGGTACCTATCTCTGCAGAAAGTGTGAAGCTTCTCTAGAGAAGATGGTGCAAGAAAATGACTCATTTTGAATTGTGAAGTAAGCTGTGAAATCTCAAGAAGCTCCAGATAAATGTTTTGACATAACTGCACTTCTTACAGTCTTTTCCTTGCTGGCACAGGCCACAAGAGTGGTGTGGGGGGAAATGGAAAGAAATAATTGATAGAGCATTACGTTTGGGCATGGAAGACCAAGATTCATATTCCTGCTTAGCTCTGAAGAACAGTGGTATCCTTGTCACAAACCCCTGCTAAGTAAGTTGACAAAAAAAGCCAGGACACTTTCCAGTTTACCCTTTCAACAGCAGCAAAATGCTTCAGTTCAAGCAAATCACATTCAAAGCGTAAACAGCAAAGCTACCAGCAGGGGGAGCAGTCTCACAAAAATGAACAACTGGAAAATACAGCAACCTTTTTATCCCGGACATACAACGTTATAGCAATAAATCACAGTGATTAAGTCTGAAACAAGGCATCCAGAATGTGAATGGCAACCTGCTGACTGTGTAGGGACTGTAGTGTCACAACACAGGAAGTGCAGAAGCACACTTCACAGATACGTTGTGACCCCGTTGTAGGGTCTAATCTGGAAAGCACCCAGCAGTCCCAAATTATTCTGCTTTCCCCTCTTGTAACCATGATCACTTGTAGTTTAACTTGTGACAAAGGTATTTACATGCTTAAGCCGGAGCATCCAACTGATGAGTAGATTTTAACTCCACTGTGTGGGGTTATCCACATTGTCGCTGGGGATGTCGGTAGTTGTAGTCTAACAACATCTAGAAACCAAAGATTGGGAACTTCTGCTCTATATCGTGGATGGACAGAAAGTAGGTTAGTATCTACTACTACTACTACTACTGCTGCTGCAATTTATATACTACTTATATTTATATACCACATTTTAACAAAAGTTTGCAAAGTGGTTTACATAGAATAAATAAATAAAAAATGAACAAGATGATTCCCTGACCCAAAAGGCTCACAATCTAAAAAGAAACTCAAGGCAGACACTCGCAAGAGCCACTGGAGGGATGCTGTACTGGGGTTGGATAGGGCCAGTTGCACCACTTGGGAAAGGTGCCTCTTTGATCAGTTAGCAGGGGTCTATTGTCTACTGACCTGATACATTGTCAAATCTTCCCCTTCCATAGGAAGTTGTATAATACCATTGTTCTTCATTGCATGGCCTTTCACCACTGGTGGCCCACACAGATCCCTGTGGTGACCCCTGGCTTGCTTCTCCCCCACCTCTTCCTGACACCTCTAGTCCCCTCAGCCATCGTGCTCTCTCTCCTCCTCCTCCTCCTCCCTTTCGCCTGTGTACACTTTCTCTCTCGTTCTCTCATGCATGGCCTTGGAGAATGTTCAGCTCCCAATTTCAACAATGAATGCCACACTTGGCTTAATTGCGTGTTTCTTGGGTTTACTGATCCAAACAGAGGTTCTGCTTGTGTGCTGTTAATGGGGTAAGAGCCCTCCAGCCCACCCCTAAATGGTCATGTAAACAGGCCTATTGTATCACACTTCCTTTGTAAACAGATGGTTATAGACCACCAACAGCATCAGCAGGACAAGGGATGGCTGCCAATTTTGAGACTGATTTGAGAGTGAGTGGCAGAAATAGAAAACATTAAACATTCCTGGGGAAACAGCATCTCCCCCCCCCCTTTTTAGGACTGCCTAGAGTTTCCCAGCCATGGTTAAAAGAGGTGATCACTGATCAATCAGATATAATTACAAAGACATCTCTTTGTGTTGTTTTTGCAGGGGTGAATAATGGAATATATGTTTTTCTATTGATTATATATTCTTGGTTGTAGCTTCCACCATTTATATTCATATGGTCTGAGAAAGATGCTGAACTATAATATTTATATGTCTGAAGTGTAGGGTCTTAGACTGCATTTCTTTTGCAAGGTTCATCCGCCTCAAACCTTTAGCTTTTCATCTCCATGAAGATTACTATCTTAGTTCTAATTTAATGGAAAGTGACCTTTTTGTGCATCAGAAACTGAAAACACTCACTTATTCATACTCTATTTCACATTTTAGCCCTTTTTGATAAATGCCCAAGGTAAAATATTACTGACTGCCTCAAGGAAGATTCCTTTTTAAACCATAGCGATGCAAGTTGCACTAGAAGAGATGGTCATTTATAATATCCCCCACCCCCACCCCAGGTAAGTGACACTGTCCATTGATGAAAGTAGAAAATACTCAGTTAATAGACGTGAAGCCTCCAGTATTACCTGCATTACATATACTGTAGCTCAGGATGGTTTCAGTCAACTGTTGCTTCTCTTTGTGCAGGAATCTTTTTCATTTTCTTTGTGGTGGGATCCACTTGTAGATGAGTCCTTTCTAAAGGGGTCCTTTGCATGATGAACTTTGACATCTGACGCTAATGAATCCCTTTAGATATTGCTGTGATATGCTGAGGAATAGATATTTCCAAGACTACCTTTGATGCAGAAATTTCTGATGTACAAGTTTCTAAAGCCCATTCACATGTTATTTGTATAAAACAGTACAAATTAAAATAAAATTTAAAACATTAAAATAATTTAAAATTCAACACAACGTTAAAAACTGTAAGTCTAATTAAAAGCCTAGCTGAACAAATGTGTCTTTAACTGCCTTCTGAAAAGTTATTAGAGATGGGGAGGCTCTCTGTATACAGGTACAGATCTGTATATGCACATGCAGTTATGGTATGCACGTATTAAGTTCAGTGCATTTACAGCGGTACACTTCATATCTGTACATTTGAGAGGGCCTTTACAGGAAATACTTTCCTGTGAGTTATTCCTATTTTAGTTTAAATCACGTACTCCATTCCTCCGTCGTTTTTCGAACTGTTCTTTGTCTCCCCTTTTTTCTCCCAAGATGCATTGTTCCTTTTGCAATTTTCTGCTGTTTTCCCTCCTGTTCTCTTATCTTCCCTTCTCGCCATCACCTCTCTCTGTAATTTGTTTGCAGGCAGGTTGTCTCTTTGATTTACTGTGTCTTTTCTCAATAGGATTATGATAAATGGATTGCTTTGCTCAGTGAGCACTAGACCAACACTATTTACTCAGGCTAGGTCAAGCCCATGCAAACAGAAGAGGGGTGCTCATCCTACTCTCCCCCTTTCATTCCATACTTGTCATTTGCTCCCATCCTACAATGAACTGAGCCCCCATTGCAGGGTAGTGGCAGCTGAGCTGCTGTGCTTTCTACAGGGAGCTGAACATCGCACAGGATTGACCCTCTACCCGTGAATAGAACTCTGTAGGTCCTGCACAGTGCATCGTGCTATGGAGAAAGATGAAACCTATTCCACTTATAATAAATGCTATCTGCTGATGCTGTATAATGCCCTGATCTTGCAAGTCTGGGTAAAGCTTAACATGGAAGTTGCTAGGTAGGAGAATCGGCTTTGACTGAGGTGAAGACTAAAGTGAATGTAAATCAAGAGCGGTGGTGTCAGCACTGTGAATATAATGGTTTGGAGCAGTTTATCAGATTCAGAGATGTGAAAGCCAGTTGCTTTTGAAAAACAAGAGAGAAGAGTGTGTGTGCAGTGTATGCTGCATGCTTATGTGGATGTGGTGCTCGATATCGGTGCTGATGCTCTCCACAAACCAAGGTTTTGATTATGTATCTGGTCCCAGACTGGGGAAAGCTTCTTCTTTGATGGGCAGCCTTGTGTTCTGGCTAAAATGACCACTGCTACACCATAGCTTACAGTCACCTTAAGTGGCGCAGCGGGGAAATGCTTGACTAACAAGCAGAAGGTTGCCGGTTCAGATCTCTGCTGGTACTATATCGGGGCAGCAGAGATATAGGAAGATGCTGAAAGGCATCATCTCATACTGTGCTGGAGGATGCAATGGTAAACCTCTCCTGTATTCTACCAAAGAAAACCACAGTGCTCTGTGGGCTCCAGGAGTCGAAATCGACTTGACGGTACACTTTACTTTACACCATAGCTTACACTAGCATAGGAAGTTGGTATCCTGTACTCTCTCAGCAGTGACATCACATGCACAATAATAACAGTAGGCAAGGGGAAGAGGTAACATTAGGCTCCCTCGTAGCTTTGCCACACTACACCTTCATGCATGGAATGAATATGTGGTGATGTCTGGAGTGCCATGATGCGATCAGAACATATCACCTCCCTCACATGGTGTACCATGATTGTTCCCAGGAGGAGCCCATAATGCCTTCCAGAGTGCACAAATATCATAGCACAAGAGAGCAACAACCTATGCCCATAGCCAGGTTGGCAATGTAATATGTGGATTTGAATTGCTGGTGTAGTGGCTAGCGTGCTGGACTAGGACCGGGGAGACCTGAGTTCAAAACCCCATTCAGCCATGATACTAGCTGGGTGACTCTGGGCCAGTCACTTCTCTCTCAGCCTAGCCGACTTCACAGGGTTGTTGTGAAAGAGACACTCAAGTATGTAGTACACCGCTCTGGGCTCCTTGGAGGAAGAGCGGGATATAAATGCATAATAATAATAATAATAATAATAATAATAACAACAACAACAACAATAATCTCAAGCACAGACAGCATCAGGACAGCCCCTTAGAGGGTTGCCATATTCTGGCTTTCCAAACCCAGGTGCCTAATTTGCATATTATGTAAATTGGCTTAAAAATAGTTTCTGAGCAGAATAGTGACTGCACGTTTTGCTCCATAACTCCGCTTCTACGAAGGCTAGAGCTTAGCTTTCTTTTTTCTTTTTTAATGAAAGCTAAAATCCGAGCGAATCTTGGTGGGCTAAGCAATCTGGATGAGATGCGTAAAATCTGGGTGAAACTCAGAATTTGGGGGGGCATGGCAACTCTATTTGAGAAGCAGTCAGTAGGGAGGGAAAGAGTGCCATTCCAGGCGGTTCCATAGCCTAATACAAATGAGGCCTGCACAAAGAAGCCCTCTCACCCAAGAGATGGGTCTGTGTCCTGCAAAGTTTTCACATAGACAAACCAAAAGATAGCCCACACCATGGAGCTATTGCAGTCTTCCAAAAGCTCAACTCACGACACACGCCTTTCCTCTCTACCATCACACCTAGAGATCCCAGTTATATAGCTCTGTACTGAAGAAGTCTTGCATGAAGCTGTAGCCCTTCAGTGGAGGTAAGGCCCAGTGGGAAAATATCCCTGTTGAAATAAGAGCCTCCCCATCTCTGGCAACTTCTTAAAAGGCACTGAAAACATATTTGTTCACCCAGGCTTTTAGTTAGATTTATAGTTTTAATAGTTTCTAATGCTGGGTTTTAAACGATGTTTTAATGTTTTTAATGTACAAAAATGATACAAATGAAACAAAATTAAAAATGATTAAATTTGTATAGTTTTTGTTGTACACCACCCAGAGACGTAGGTTTGGGGCGGTATATAAGTTTGTCTATGTTGTTGCTAAGAGTCGACACCGACTTGACGGCACTTAATCAATCATTCAGATAAATATGTTAAATTAAATAAATAAATAAATAAACAAACGTATAGGTATCATATAGAGGGAATGTAGGATTTCTGTGTGATCCTTTTCTTGGACTCCCAAGAGAAAGGTTCAAGAAGAGCTCATCACTGACATAAAATGATGGAGTGAGGTAGCCAATTACAGTGATGGTTGGGAGCAGTGGTATTCCTCTGGTAATTGCTTGGTGTATGCATTCCCCAGGACACACTGCATTTTGTGAATGCCTGAGGAAAGAGTGGGATTCTGCCACTGGCCACAACCTTGATGTCCATATGCTCGGCATTAGTGTGGATAGGTTTGACAAATTTGCAACTCCTCTGTGTTTCTGATTGCCTGTAGGAGCTTTGTATGCATGCAACCATTTTAAAAGTTCCTTCAAGAGGGCATTATTGATCACAGAGAATACAGATACAATGATTATTTATATACCACTTTTTGACAAAAGTCCCCAAAGCGGTTTACATAGAGAAATGGTGGTGAGGGGGCTTAACACTTTCCCTGCTGATTCTTCCTTTGCTTTCAATCACTGCCCTACCGATTTCTCTCTGTAGGTTTCTAAATGTACATACATTTTAAACCAATAGGGAGAGAAGCTACTGGCTAAGGGCATTCGGGAGAGAAGCCACTGGGTGAGTGGAGAAAAGGCAGATGGGGGGAAAGGCAGATGGGAAATGGGTTAAGTAGCTCTCTTCCCTGCCTCCTCTCCGCTGTAAGTTGTGCCCTCAGTAAGTGGATTTTAAAACAAAAAAGGATGCCGTGAGTTGTGTGTAGACAATGGTCCAGCATCTTGGGCACATGTCTGCCTCAGAACACAGAGGTTCCATTTGGGTATCACAGGAAATAACCCTTAGTTTTTAGATTGCAAGCTACTTGGAAAAAGGAACAATTTTTTCATTTATTTTACTATGAAAAGCGCTTTGAGAACTTTACCTTCCCCTCAGACAACCACTCCGTTGCTGGGCGCGCTCCCCATACACCCAGATGATATTCTGCTGGCCCAGGCAGTGTGGAGGATCAGAGGCCAGGATCCGTCATCCTGGCCCCCGGAAATCCTATAATGCACCACACGAGTATGCAGTGCATTGTAGGGATGTCAAACTGGCCTGATGTCGAGCCAGTTCGACGTCGAGCCGGTTCAGTTCAATGGTTCGGGGTCGAACTGAACCACCCCTGTTCGGTCCGACCCCAGACCGAACACACCTGTTCAGGGGTTCACGGACCTTTTTTGTTTGTTCTTTAAATAAAAACATTTATTTTTACCTTATCTCCCTCGGGGGAGTTCCTGGAGGTGGCGGGGTATGTGTGTGTGTCCGCAGAGGTCCCCCCTCCCCGCAGGCTCTCCTTCTCCCCACAGGCTCTCCCTTTGGCCCCCTCCAGCCAGTTCGGCAGGCTCTTCGGCCAGTTTCTGGCCTTTTCCCATCGACGCTGCGGCCATTTTGGAGGCTGTGGGCCTGCACGATCAGCCTCTGCGTGGCCCCACACAGAGGCCAATTGCGCAGTCACGCCACCTCCAAAATGGCCACCGTGCCAAGGGGAGAAGGCCAAATCGGCCAGAGGGAGCTATAGGGAGAGCCGGCGGGGGGAGTGGGAACCTCCGTGGACCCTCCCCCCCCGCTGCTGCCTCCAGGAACTCATTCCCCCCCCTTTCTTTTTTCTTTTTTAAAAAAACTCGTTCACAAACGGCCCCGGACTGAACTGAGCCGGGCGGGGGGTGGGGTTCCAGGGGGTGCCGGACTGAACTGGCCCGGTCGGGTTTGAGTCCGGTGTGGACTCGAACCGGGCCAGGTGGTTCCGTGCACATCCCTAATGGGCAGGTGCCCGTCACTGCTACAGGGCTGGCTAAAAGCAGCAGCACTGCATGCAATAAACAAAATGGGGCTAAGGGACTGCTCGCTCCCATAACCTCATGTAGGAGGCTGCCTCTGCAGGCGAGTTGGCCACCGATGTGCTGGTGGTTCTTATGCACAGCCAAGCTCAGGCTTGGCTCTCTTAGCCTGGTCTTGTCTGTGTGAACAGCCTCATAATGTTATAAATCCCTGCCATGTCTCTTTAGTTGTTGTTTTTTTCCCTACAGGCTTTTCCCATAGAGGAGGTGCTTCAAGCCCTTAATACTGCTTCTTACAATTTTCTATGTCAGTAGTTCTCAAAATTTTCCCCCCATGGACCACTTGAAAATTGCTTGGAGTCTCCATGGATTGCTTCATACATCAAAGCCCCAAACTCATATTTTATGAGAGGGCAGCCTTAAATAAAGCCTTAAATAGAGGTAAAAGAAAAGTGCCTTACCAGACTCCTAAAAATCCAAGTCTAAACATTAAGCCAGTAATCAACATTCTGAGCATACATGGGCAACATCCTGTGTGTGCAATTTTTGCCTGCTTCTGGTGGCCTGCAACCAGTAACAGGTAAAAGAAAAGCAGTACCTATATCCAGTCTCCCAAGAATCCAGAAAATGAGCAAGTCCAAAGTTTAAGCAAGAGATACTGCACATACCAAACGGTGGAAGTGGCACACTGGTTTATATTTATGCTGGTTGGGATGTTTGGGCAGTGACAATTGAAGTGGTACACCAGGAGGAGGAAGTGATGCAAAGATTTAAAGTGCATAGGAACATAGGAAGCTGCTATATACTGAGTCAGACCATAGGTCCATCTCGCTCAGTATTGTCTACACAGTCTGGCAGCATCGGGCTTCTCCAAGGTTGCAGGCAGGAATCTCTCTCAGCCCTATCCTGGAGAAGCCAGGGAGGGAACTTGGAACCTTCTGCTCTTCCCAGAGCAGCTCCAACCCCTAAGGGGAATAACTTACAGTGCTCACACATCAGGTCTCCCATTCATATGCATCCAGGACAGACCCTGCTTAGCTAAGGGGGAAGTCATGCTTGCTACCGCAAGACCAGCTTTTCTCTTCCTTGCCTAAGCTATGCAACTCTCACAGTATTGTATACTGCTGACTGGGAGGAGGAAGGTACTCTTCTCATGAGAGTTCTGGTGAGAGAGTTCTTGCAGGGCAGGGAACATGGGTAGTGGTGGAAAAAGTGGTACACAGGTGACGATCCTGGGCAGCACTCTGCAGATTGTTAAGGAAGAACTCATTGGCCACTGGAAAATGGCAGTCTATACCTCTCCCAGATCTCTCTCTCTTTCTCCATTCTTTATACTCTGTCTGCTCATGTGAGTGACTATAATCAACACTATAATCTACACATGAATCTACACAATTCATGTCAGTGTCTTAATGGCACAATCACATCCATCCATCCTGCTCTTTTAAAAGTCTCTCTCTCTCTCTCTCTCTCTCCCCCCTCTCTCTCCCCCCACCTCTCTCTCCTTTTAATATACCACCTGTGGGGTATATGTGTGTGTGTGTGCGTGTGTGTGTACACACACACACACACACACACACACACACCTGTGGTATATACCTGTGGTATATAAAAACACCTGTGTTTTATATACCACCTGATATCTGTCTATAATCTATCTATCTTGGTGGTGTACATAATCCAAATTACAATATAAAAATAAAATAAAAACAAAACATTTTCACAGATTATAAACAATTCCCAGAATATAACAATTAAACAGTTTAAAATTAGTTTTAATTGAAAGCCTGAGGAAGCAGGTGTGTCTTTTAAAAAGCAATCAGAGATGGAAAAGCTCTTATTTTGACAGGGAATCCATTCCAAAGTTCTGGGGCAGCCACAGAGAAGGCCCGGCCCTGAGTCACCACCAGACGAGCCGGTGGCAACTGTAACTATATCTCCCCAGATGATGTTAATAGGCGGCAGGGTTCATGACAAAGGAGGCACTCTCGTAAGTACCCTTGACCTAAGCCGTTCAGGACACCACAAGCTATGACTAAGCTGCATTAGATAAAAATATTAAGCTACAGTAGATCCAAATATTAAAGGCCAGTGAAAACACCTAGTGATATTGTGATGCTTAAAGCTTTGGCCATGCTTTGAAGTTATTTGGTTATTCTGGGGATAATTCTTGATCATAATTAATCCATGGGAGATTGACGGGGATTGCTTGTTATGTACTTGCTGAATTGTTCTGAGGCAATTCAGGAGCAGCAAAATTCACCATTAAAGGCAAAGAGCCATGGGAATGATGGGCAATAATTAGTTGTTGCTGTAATAGTTTTGATTGAATGTGTATAGATATTGTAAGAGGCTCTTTTGGGAACTGGTGCTCTTAGGGAACTGTTAAGCAGAGCGGTGCTTAGCAAATGAAAAAGGGTCATCCTGCTCTTACCCAGCCGTCCTCTCCAGAGCCATAATTAGAATGTCTGGCAGTTATGAGAGGGCTCTGGAAGAATCATGTCAAAGTGTTCAAAACATGCTATTCTTTAGGAAAGGCCGTCTCATTCAGAATGCAAGAGATGGGATGCAGAGAGCACAGCTGCACTTGCTCTTCCTCCAGATTAAGAATGAGGGGGGAAACCATTGTGATTTCTGCTGGAAATACTCTTTCGGCAGGTCCAGTGTGTCCTTGTGGCTGGCTACCTGGCAGTCCCTGTAATGATGCAGATGATCAGACCCCTGGGAATCATGTATTTGTTTTCTTCTTTTCTTTTTAAAATTTCTTTTTGCATGTGTATATGCTGCTTTTCTTAAAGGTGATTCCCAAGGTGGGTTGCTCATCCAAAGCTGCATACTGGGCTACATACAGATCTCCAAATCTGACAGAGATCAGGCTGAACTGAAGCAAAAAAAATACCAATCCCATCACGTTCTGAAGCTCAAAGACTTTGTGCTGCTGTTTAGCTCAGAAACTGGGGGGGGACCCAGTTGAAACCAAGATAAGTTGCGGTGATACTTAATGTGATTTGTGCTGAGAACTGCATTTTATTTTGAACTAAAAGCCTGCTCTATTGATGGGTGGGGTGTGTGTGGAGGGAAGATACCTGTATGTACATAAGGATGGTTGTGGGAGGGCAGGGTGTTCAATGGTGCATTGCATCTCTCTACAGGATCCCTATCAGTGAGGGGCAGGCTAGCTAGAGTCAGGTAGAGGGCAATTTTTTACCCTTACCATAATGCTGCCCTAAATGCAGTGCAATATCTTTTCCTTACAGGAAAGAATGGCAGCCATTTACCTATGTGGGGGAAAGTAAAGTGGTGTGGTTGGAGGAACTCACCATTGGGATGAGAGCTAAACCTGCTACTAGCTCTTAGTGAGCCCAGCTATTAGGAATAAAGTTTGTTCCTATATAACCTCATTCTACACACATTGGAGTAGGATGGAATGTGGTGCCTGGTTTATAGGTAAATAACATGAACTATAGCACAGCGGGGAAATGCTTGACTAACAAGCAGAAGGTTGCCAGTTCGAATCCTCACTGGTACTGTATCGAGCAGCAGCAGCAATATAGGAAGATGCTAAAGGCATCATCTCATCCTGCATGGGAGGTGGCCATGGTAAACCCTTCCTGTATTCTACCAAAGAAAACCACAGGGCTCTGTGGGTGCCAGGAGTCAAAATCGACTTGACGGTACACTTTACTTTACTTGGTCTATAGCTTACTGGAAGGGCAAGTTCTTTTTTGTATTCATGAATGAAGAATAATTGCACAGCTCAGTGGAATTTTTTCCACTAATGCTAATGGGCTTGGATGTAGCATCTGCTATACTTGCCACTTTGAGGAGATGGAGAATGTGGGATGGTGGCTCAGTTAAGTGGAGAGACTCTCCTTTTGAGGAGACGGGCCAGTGCCACCTGAGATATGGGGAATGGATACCTCCTGGGGATAATAGTTCAGGAGTTCCCCAAGCCTCAGTGGAGACTCTGCTCATCTTTGGCCCTTGTGGTAGCTGACAGCAATACAGCAAACCTTTGAGCCTCCAGGTCTGGACAGGCTCTGTCCATAAGGGCATGTATTGGCTTGCTCTGCACAGGAAGGATATAAGTTGCCTGAATCTGGACTTGGCTCACTTTCAAGGTCCTCTTGATCCTGATGTATTATGTCTGCCTCTTTTGGTTTTACTGCTTGGTTTCCTTGACTCCTGACTTCTTCCTGATCTCTAGCTTGCTGCTTGGTCCTTGGCTTCTAGTTTGTGTGCTTGGCTTGACTCTTGGCTTATTCATGACTATAGCAGTGGTTCCCAAACTGGGAGCCTCCAGATGCTGCTGAGCTACAACTCTCAGCAGCCCCAGCTACAATTTATTGTAGCTGGGGATGATGGGAGCGGTAGTTCAGGAACACCTGGAGGCTCCCAGTTTGGGAACCACTGGGATTGTAGGCTTTCTGATTCTCCTGGGCTGATTCTCATGACTGAGTGCTGGGTAGGAAGAGTGTCCAGCCAAATTCCAAGGCTCATGCTTCTTAATGAAGACACCTGTTTGTTTCTTCTTTAAATGTAGAAAGGAATGAGCAAAAAGAGGAATATTCCATTTTGAACATACCCTGCCCATACATAGTCAGGGTTTTAGTTCGAAATACACCAGATATAACTGTAGTCGAGAAGAAAGAAAAACAAGTTAAAATAATCGACACAGCAATACCAGGGGATAGCAGAATAGAAGAAAAAGAAACAGAAAAAATCACCAAATACAAAGATCTACAAATTGAAATTGAAAGGCTGTGGCAGAAAAAGACCAAAATAATCCCAGTGGTAATTGGCGCCCTGGGTGCAGTCCCAAAAGACCTTGAAGAGCACCTCAACACCATAGGGGCCACAGAAATCACCATCAGCCAATTACAAAAAGCAGCTTTGCTGGGAACAGCCTATATTCTGCGACGATATCTATAACAATTGACAATAAAATTCAGCCATCCCAGGTCCTTGGGAAGGACTCGATGTCTGGATAAAACAAACCAGTCAATAACACCTGTCTGACTGTGTAAACAAGAAATAATAATAATAAATACCTAAGTCCTTGTAGACCAATAATCTGCATAATTACAAGGGCTACCAGTTAGCTATGAGGATATATCTGGTTCCTTATGCCTGGGAAATAAACAGGGGGATTCCGGGGTGTGACAACAGGAGGGCAAATCGGAGCAGTGTCCCCCCGATGATAATTTTTCTGGGGATTATGGGCGTTGTAGTCAACAACACCTGGGAATCCCAATTAGACGGAACAATGCTCCTGTGTGGATCCCCCCCCTCAAATCTTCAAATTCCTGACATTTCAGCAACTCAAAACCTTAGCTTCTAGAGATGCAATTCAGGTATACCGCACTGAGGCAATGTTAATTGGTCACATTAAAAAAAAAAGTTTATACAGATAACTAATGCAAGAAATAAAAGTGTGAATGATCTTAAATGTCTCACTTTGCAAGTTGCAATCCAGGCCCGGTGCCCTAAACAAACAAGAAAGAAAAGCCAAAATCTGTAAACTGCAGAGGCTGTTCTCAAACACAGCCTAGTCCAGGCTAGAGATTATCCCGGTGGCCAGCGCCACCTAGCCCAGCTTTTTAGCCTGGTTGTTAGGCGGGGTTATGGGAGCAAGCACTCCCTTGACCTGGGCTACTTGCTCATGTGCGAGCTGGGCTGCTTCAAGCCTGGCCACACACAGAGATGGGCGACGAGAGCACCTGTCTCTTGTGGGGAATCCCCCAATGTATCATGCATGTTGTGCAGTACATTGTGGGATTCCCAGAAGCTGGGACAACAAGTCCTGGCCTCTGTTTACTCGCACTGCCTGCAGGAATATAGAGATTCATCCATGCTGCTCCCGACAACACTGGTCATGTAGGTGCGCATTTGGGGCTGCGAGCGGTCAGCTGGGGGATGCTAGGTTGAACCCTACCTCCCCTGCTGCTTGACCCCACGCGTAGTCATGTGAACAGCCCCACAGTGTCAAAGTGCTGTAGCCTCTGCCTCCTGTGTTGTTATTGCTAGTGCCTTGGGAGGGGTGTCTGTGCTTGCTAAGCACCGTTCTCATCGTTGTCACATTGGTACACCT
Organism: Hemicordylus capensis; assembly: GCF_027244095.1. NCBI lineage: Eukaryota > Metazoa > Chordata > Lepidosauria > Squamata > Cordylidae > Hemicordylus > Hemicordylus capensis. The sequence goes on along the minus strand of NC_069659.1, from coordinate 296,839,298 downwards.
GTGACCACACTATAAGACCGGTGACATCATAAGACTTGCTGTCTGTATCCAGTGTCCTTGCCTGTACACAGTACAATGAGAAAATACATGTAACTGTAAAATGAAGGAGGGAGCTGTTTAGAGAAATAGGGATTAATCTGTAAACTCAAACATTTGGGCAAGAAAATGGGAAGATTATTACAGAAAGACAGGAAAAGCAGAGATCAGTAGGATGAAACGGGGCCCTTTCAAATGAATAGGTGTGAGGTTTGAACACAGATCATGATGAATGTGAGACAAACCTAAGGATTTGAAGTTGGAGGAAGGAAAGTTGGGGGGGCACTATTGCTATGAACTGCAAAGTATCCCAACCCCACAATGCTCAGCCAGCCTCTGTGGGTGGTAAGGTAAAGGTAACGTGTGCCATCGAGTCAGTGTTGACTCCTGGCGACCACGGAGCCCTGTGGTTGTCTTTGCTAGAATACAGGAGGCGTTTACCATTGCCTCCTCCCACGCAGTATGAGAAGATGCCTTTCAGCATACTTCTATATTGCTGCAGCCCGATATAGGTACCAGTGGGGATTTGAACTGGCAACCTCATGTTTGCTAGGTAGGCATTATTAATGCATCTGTGGTGGCTAGTAGGCTTGTGTGAAGCAGCCCTGCTTTGCTTGGGGGATCATGACAAAGCTTCAGAAAGATCCCCTATTTGATTTGGCTCTGCTTTACTTCAAGCTGAACCCTTTGGCTCCTGGAAACTTCACTTTGGCCCCCTCATGCCCTCATCCCTAAAACTACTTACCAGGACCAGCAAGGGACAAGAGACAGGCCTCTGTCCTTCCCCTTGGCTCCCTGTTGCGAGGGAGCAAGCAGCCACCTTCTGCAGCTTGGATTTTAAAAGGATGCTTTCTTCCCCTGTTCCAGGGAGCAATGTGGGTGGGCCTGGGGTTTGTACTCTTTCTGAGGCCACAGCAATGGCCAGGAGAAGCCTGAAGGAGCCCTTCCCTAGCCAAGGCAATGGGGAGCTGGAATGTGGGGGGTGGGAATGTTTCATCCTTGGTTTATTAAAGCAGCTGAAAAATACTTACTCTTGACAAGTGAAATTTCCCAGTTGCCATTCTGTGATTATTTATTGTATTTAGTTCTCCTTTCTTTCCTCTGTAAAATTAATTACTTGTGTTCTTTGCTGATCAGCTTCTTCACTGATCACAGGCCAGGACTGTGTTCAGCGGTAAACTTCGGAATTCCTTCTTGGAATTCCTGGTCCCTAACCACAAGGAGGCCGTCCCTCATGGAGCAACTGCCTCAGGTAGGAGGGAGGGTGGTGGTGTGGGGAGCCCTTTAAAAGCCACCCGACACTAGTGTGAGGAAAGCTGGGTGGCTGGTTGGCTATAGCTTAGTGGTCCAGGGGATGGGCAAGTAGTGATGAAAGGACAGCTGGGCACTCATGCGGGGCATCTGGGAACCATAGGGATGCCTGGGGGGAACTCATTCCTCCTGAGCTTCTGCAGAAGTCATTTAACATGCACATGGAACCGCTGGCAAAGGTTCTCTGGAGGTTTGGTTGGGATGCCATGAATATGTAAGATGATACCCAGCTCTGTGCCAAGGAACCACTGGATGTGCTGAAGCAATGCCTAGAGGCCATGATGGGTTGGGTGTGAGCCAACCAGCGGAAATTAAATCTAAACTAGACTAGATGGAGATGGTTTTAGTCAGTAGAAGAAACATTTATCCTGAATTGGGAGTTCAACCTGTTTGGGATGTGGTTGCGCACTCCCCTTGAAGTAGATGGGAAGAAGACCCATTTATGCCTCCTCTGGAGATGGGGCCATAGCTCAATGGCAGAGCATCTGTTTTGTAACAGAAGGTCCCAGGTTCAGTCCCTGCCATCTCCAGGTAGACCTGGGGAAGATTGCTGCCTGAAACCTTGGAGAAGCCACTGCTAGTCAGTGTCGACAATAGTAAGATAGACGGACCAATTGTCTGACTCAGTATAAAGCACCTTCCTGTGAGATCTGTAGCTTTGGTGTTCTCCTCGACAACCAGGTAGCTGCTGTTGCCAGGAGTGCCTTTGCACAATTTAGGCCTATGTGCCAGTTGCAGTCCTTTCTGCAGAAGACAGATCTGGCTACTGTTACCCATTATTTGGTCACATCTAGGCTTGGCTATTATAATGTGTTCTATATGCCTTTTTAAAATGCTTGGAAACTGCAGCTGGTGCAGAATGGTGCTGCCAGACTGCTCTCAGGGGCTTGTCGGGTTAGGAATCATGTTAACTTCTTGCTAGCTGATCTTCTGCACTGGCTCCCAATATATTTCCAGGCTCAATTCAAGGTGTGGGTTATAAAGCCATTAGAGAGTTTGGGTCCATGGTATCTTAAGGGTCATCATAAGGGTTACCTTCTCCTGTATGAACCTGCCTGTATGTTAAGATCTTCATTAGAAGGCTTGCTCCGTATCTTGCCACCTGTCGGATTGCAGATGCTAACTGCAATTCCCTGCTAACTGGGCGAAGAGGCACCTTTTAACGTGGTGGTTCTCTTTATTATCACTGGGAGAGTAACTGGCCCTATTCACCCCCAGCACTGTACCTCCAGTGACTGTTGCTGGTGTCTATTTTGTGTTTCTTTTTAGATTGTGAGCCCTTTGGGGACAGGGAGCAATCTTATTTATTCGTTATTTCTCTGTGTAAACCACCCTGAGCCGTTTTGGGAAGGGCAGTATAGAAATCGAATGAATGAATGAATGAATGAATGATGTTGCCTTGTAGGTTCAAAGCCAACGTAGTTGCTGTGCTTTGTGTGAAAATATTCCTGTTTAAGTAGGTGTTTGCCCAGCCCTGATTTTCTGCCTCTGAGACTCTGTTGGGCTGCTGTGCTTTTTAGCGTTATTAATTGATATTGCTTTTATTGGTGCTTTATTCTTTTATGCTTTATTGTGAGCTACTTCGGTGGGAAAATGGCATATTACAACACTAATAATACTTGATGCAAAAATCTTCATGTAAAAAATATAGCATTAGCAAAACTTACATTTCCCCCCTCAAAATGAATAATATCTAAACTGTCTCCCGAGCCCCATCCAGGCACTGAACACTCCCAGACTGGCTTAGTTTCAGCAAGTTTGTTGCATCGTGTGCATTTTGACCATATCCTGCTCCCCAGAACTGAATCTGTTAGACATATTAGGGTGGTTTTGTTGTTGTTTTTAGTTCAAGCAGCTATCAAGGGCTCTTGAAATATCCACAGATTCTGAACTCCTTGTCTTGTTCATAAGCAGAGAAATATTGCCCAAAACTAGTTTTAATTAATATCAACTACACTTTAACTGCGACCAGCTGAGTCACAGACAGTTACACTTTTTGTGACTGTTTGCTCCTTACATTTACTCAAAGGCCCATGGCTCACTGCTCCTTTTTGTGCTCCTTAGACTCTGTTATTTTTCAAGTTCCCAAAGTATTCATGACATTGTCTTGCTCCATTATTCTCCCATCTGCAGATATTATCCATTCCTTCCCTGTAAGCCAAGCTCATTCTTAATGAGGGAAACCAGAAATATAGATTTAGATAGGCAGTCCTTGGAGTGGATCACAGCTGAGTATGATTACCTTCATTTCTTGGAGTCTCAGTAAAGATTCCTTTAGGAAAACATACATTCTGGGAGGAATAATGATTCACAGGAGTGTGAAGGAAGAGGTAAGATAAAACAGACTTTGCTTTCACGGCTGTAAACTACATTTTGTGTACCAAGTGGCTTCATCTGGCATTTGACTCTTCCTTGCTTTTCCTGTTAACATCTCTTCAGTGTGTGTGTGTCATACCTCTTTGCCCTCAATGACCCTGCCATATTGATTGCTGCAGTAAAGATTTTCACAAGAGCCCATCCAGCCTCAGCAGAACCATGTTAAAAAGGAAGCTACCTAGAAAGCAAGTTGGCAAGAAGCTTACTCTTGGGAATAGACCCATTCTCCCCCGCCCGTCCTTTCTCCTCAACTGATTTGTGTCTGGAACGTGAGAATAACATCACAGATGGATATTCTGCTCCTCAAAGAGTATGTTCGTGCATTTTAATTGCTGGCATCTTTACTTGTTACTGGTGTAATTGTGAGTAGACTTTGTTTTTGTATTGATAATTAGGGAGCAGAACAGATGGTGAAGGCTTAGTTTAAAGTAATGTGTCCATTAAAGAAAATCTACTGTATGCAGCTGAAGAGTCTTTACTCTAGCAGAACCTAGCTGCTTTTAACAGTGCTCATATCCCTGGCAAAATGACTCAAGATCAGCTAAGGGTGGGAAATGTGATGTGTAATCTCTAGAGGCTGGATTTTTGGAATGCAGTGTGCACTGAGCTTATCCCTCTGCATATACTGCAGTAGTTGGAAGCTCATATAGCAGCTCACAAGAAAATAGGCATCTGGAGTAAGTTTCTTTAAAAGGAATGGTTGTATCGACCACATGCAACAGTGGCGTGCAGTCTTATGGAAACAAGTATAGAAAGAAAAGGTCAGTCTGTTCCAGTTCTAGTAAGTTCTCCAAGTAAAAATTATAGTTATACATGTGTGGAAATTTAACAGAGAGCATCAGCTTGTTCATTTCCCTTCCTTTCATTGTACTGCTCCAGAATATAATGGGCTGAAGATCTACTCATCACATCACTTCCTATCTACTCATTACACCATGCTGGATCTACTCATTAGATCTACTCATTACAACACACTGGAGAGCCAGCGTGGTGTAGTGGTTAGAGTGCTGGACTAGGACCGGGGAGACCTGAGTTCAAGAGACCTGGGGGGAGGGAGCCCATTTTAAAATCTTGTCTCTGGGCCCACTCCAACCTTGCTATGCCCCTACGCCTACGCCTCCACCTCCCCCGCCTTGGTCTCACCTCACCTCCATGAGTGCATCCCCTGCCGGCCACCCCCCCCATCTCCACTACCATCCACAGACTCCGCCACACAGCAATGGTTGAAAAAGGTTTTTTTTTAAAAGTTTTACTTTTAACTTGTCCCTGGACCACCACCCCCAAGTCCTCGATCCAGGGCAGCAAATTTCTTTTGCCTACAGGCAGCCAAAAGCTTAATCTACCCCTGTGTAAATGGCTTTAGAAACTTTCTTGTTTAAAAGTGGTATATAAATAATACAAATTAAAAATAAGCACCCAGCAGGGATAGCATCTCAGAAGCTGCCATGTTGAAGGCACATTACATCAGTGCTGGGAAGAAGTATGTGAAATATCAGATGGAAGGGACATTTTGAACTCTGGTACCTTAAGTGGTGCAGTGGGGAAATGCTTGACCATCAAGCAGAAGGTCGCCGGTTCAAATCCCCACTAGTACTATATCAGGTAGCAGCGATATAGGAAGATGCTGAAAGGCATCATCTCATACTGCACGGGAGGAAGAAATGGTAAACCCCTCCTGTATTCTACCAAAGAAAAGCACAGGGCTCTATGGGCACCAGGAGTTGAAATTGACTCAACGGAATTTACCTTAGTAATCACATACAAGAACCTAAATTTAGTGGCTGACATCTAGACTAGCAATGAATGCATAGAAGAAAGTTTTGTATGGGAGAATGGTTTTGGGGTGTTTTGTGTGTGTGTGGATCCCCCTTCCCTCTAGAGCTCATTGTGTCTCCCAAAAACATGCCCCTAAAGTGGGGGGGGGTTCTGGAAGGCACAGAGGGCTGCAGAGGGAAAAGAAGATTAGCAAAAATAACCTCTCTCCTATTGCATGTACAAAAATTCTTTGCACAAACACATGGAGGCTAATCAGACGTGTGTGTAAAACCAGGCTAAGGGAGCCCAGCCTGGTTTTGCATGCACATGTGAACAGGGTGGATTTGATTTAAATCAAACTGATTTAAATCACAATTTAAATCATGATTTAAATCACTAGCAGGGTGGATAAAAATCAAAAAAATCCGATTTAAATTAAAAAAAATCCTTTTTTTTTGAATTTTTTTTTAAAAAATCATTGATTTTTATCCACCCTGCTAGTGATTTAAATGATGATTTAAATCGTGATTTAAATCAGTTTGATTTAAATCAAATCCACCCTGCATGTGAACCACCAGGATCATGCCCAATCCCAGCGGCACCACAGTGGAAAGCCCGCCTACGGAGCCTCCCCTCGAAATAGGGTTAGCGGAGCAAACACTCTCCTAACTCCATTTGAGTGATCGTGTGTCAGCAGCTGTAGCTGGCAGACTTGGGGAGGGAAGGGTGATCCCCATAATGCACTGTGCACTTGTATGTTACCTTATTATTGGAGCTCCGGGAGGTGGGGCAGTGCGTCCTGGCACCCTGACCCTAGGAGCTGCTGGCAGGAGCTGGTGCTCCTCTGAGCGGGTGATTCGAGCTTCCACCTGAATAAGCACTTTCAGGCTTCCTCCTCACAAAAATGGGTGGCCCTTTCTCACAGCATATGAGAAAGGGCTCATAGTCGAGATGTCAACCACTGTTTGTAGACTCCCCTTGCAGTTACAATCAAGATAATAGTCTTTGATTGTGGTCACTAATATAGGGTATTTGTAGCTAAGCAGTTGGGCATGTGTTTGGCATAACAAAGGTGCCAGGTCTAATCTCTGGCATCTCCATGTAGCCTGGGGAAGACTCCTGTCTGAAAGTCTGGAGAGCCAATACTAGCTGATCTGCACAGTACTGAACTTTACTGAACTCTGACTCAGTATGAGGCGTCTTCATACGTTCTAAGGAAATTGTGAGGGGACCCAGGTGTTGTGTCTCTTCTGTAGATCCAAGAATGTTTTCACACATCATACCAATAGTGCCTTTGAGTTCGCTTGTGTAGTTTGTATGAATGTTGTTAATGTGATAGAAAGGGAATATACAATTAAACTGAATATCTCTTCTAGCTGATGTCGATTTTATGTTTGTGCTACAGATGCAAGAAGTGGAAATGCCCTTGCATTGCTATATAAAATTACCCTGAACTCACATATGGCATTCCTCCAGTGATAAAGACTGACTAGTTGTAAACAGAAATAGAATGTTTGGTTTTTCTAAAAATAATGTGGATAAGGAAGATCACAAAGTAGGCTATGTGTGGGTGACTTGTGGAGGTGGTGATGAAGGGTTTGCTGAGATGCTTGAGATAGATATTTGAACAGCATGTGGGTATTCCTGCACAAATCTGTATGGATTTGTGGATGGATTACATGTAATATAATTAATATACTAGCTGATCTGGCACAGAGCATCTGTGCCCCTAGTTTTCCCTGTCTCTCCTCCTCATATTCATCCCCCCCCTTTAGCCCCAGTCCATTTTCCCTCTCCCAGTCCGCTTTCCTTCGCCGGCTGGTCTGGCTGGCACTTTCCCTGGGGCCAGTGCTTTCTGTTTCTCCCCACTGCTGTTTCCTCCCCCACCCATTGCCACCACCATCATTTTCTCCCTCCCGCCCACCCCCGCCTTCTCCTGCTGCCCCTGCCTTCTCGTGCCTGCCGCTGCCATTATTTTCTCAGCCCGCTGGCTGGCTGCTACCGCTGCCATTTTCTCTCCCCCCCCCCTCCGCCGCCTATCCCTGTTGCTATCCTGCAGCTCTCCGAACTCTTGCGAAAGCTGTCACACGTGGGATTAGCCACGGGGATTCGTCTTAGCAAATTATATACAAAGAAGATATTACATGTATATAATGGATTGCATATATATATATATAAAATGTGGATGGATTACATGTATATATATGTGCCTGGATGAAGTTATCTCTTCCTCATATTTGAAGCATGTGCCAGTAAAGAGCTTGCAGTATGGACTAATGATTTCTGAATACCCTCCTTTTCTGGAATGGGTGTTCAATCAGAGCCAGATATAAGCCCTATTCATACATAATGTTGCATGCACATACAGTCTGTGTACAGTGTACACATGTACAGAACTATACACATATACAGTTTGCACATATAGTAGTACATTTCCTATCTGTACACTGTATTTGAAAGGGTCTGTATCCAGGTTCACTTTTAATGAGCACATATACAGTCGTTCACACAAAAACATGTACATGTGTACAGATGCAAGTACAACAAGAGGCTAGTTCACATGATCATTAATTGGGTAGGACAAGTGTCCTACTCAAGTTTGGAGGTGTACACACTCCCATTTTATGATTTGTGTGTGATTAAAAAGCAAGGTAGGAGGTGGGGGAAGTGACCATGTGTGAGTCTTCTGCTGGGTGAAAGGGCTTTCCCTCTACCTCATTAAACAGCTGAGTGCAGCTGCTGAGGAGGATGGAGCCCTCCTACCCAGCGCAAGCCTAGCACACAATCACTTCCCCTGCCTCCTCCCTTGCTTTATACTTGCACACAATCACTAAATGGGAACATATACAGCTCCCAAACTTGGCTTGTCCTACCCAATTAGTAATTATGTGAACTATCTGGAAGTCTAAATAGGGCTATAGATGATTCGGATCAGCTTCTTACAAATTCTCATTGTTTTTTTTAAATCTTGGCTCTTGTTGTGTTTATAGTCATAATAGAAAAATGTTCTCTGGCAGCACTTCAGCATAGTAGACATTTTACAGAATGAGGAAATCTGCTGAGCTTTTAGTTCAAGACTTTTAGTTCTCGCTTTCTTTTTTAAGTAGCTGCCTCTGCACTGACCTGCCAGTGAATCTGGTTGGTTTGACTGCTATGTAAAAGTGCAACTTCTTATTTGGCTGAACATTTGATTTATGTTAAACAGACAAGACATCCTGTCTTCTAGCCCTGTCCCCTCCTCTCCTATTGTAGCTGTTCAAGGGGCTTAGTTTCTGCTCTCTTGTTAGATATTCAGGTTGTCAGTGATGAGTAGAGAATGTGTACCATATGCGGAACCTTCCCTGCCAAGCATACCTGTTGGATTGACACACATCAGCCCTGGGAAATGCATGAAGATCACTTTGTTAGTGAAACCCAGCCCAGTTCCTGCTGCTCGTGTGCACCAAGAGCAGCCGTGTGGCAAGCCCACTTGTGGAGCCTTCCACTTAACCTGGGTTTGGGGCACAAGCACACTCGAAAAATGGGTTGCCGGATTGTGTGTCTGCCACAGCTGCTTGCAGCTGCAGCGGATACACTCAGCGAGGGGAAGGAGGATCCCAGAAATGCACCACACACTCACGCGGTGCATTACTGGGGCTCCAGCTGTGGGGTGCTGCACGGCGGTGCTTCCCTTCACCTGACCCCAGAGCTGCCAGGTGAGGCGCGGGTGGACAGCAGGAGAGCCACTGCTCCTCTGCTCCACCCGCTAAGAGCCCTGGGCACTTTCCAGGCTAGCTGCTCAAGAGCAGCAAAATGCCTCTGTTCAGGCAAGTTGCATTGAAAACGTAAACAGCAGGGGAAGCGGTCTCGCAGCAACTAACAACCTGAAAAAGCAGCAACTTCCTTACGCCAGATATACGATGTCCTAGCTCTATATCGCAGCGACTAAATTCGAGACAAGGCATTGGCAATGTGAACGGCACCCTACTGTCTACGTAGAGACTGCGGAGTCACAACTCAGGAAGTGTGGAAGCACACTTCTGAGATCCGACGTGACCCCGTTGCAGGGTTTAGTTTGGAAAGCTCCATGGCTATGATCATCTGTGGGGAGGAAAGCACTTTTGGGTTTCCTCCCCACAAAAGAGGGTCGCCTTCTCACACAATCGTGAGAAGAGCTTCACAGTGTGCTGAATTTTTCGTTTAATTCTGGAGGTCATAGCAAATTGTACAAATAAGTGGATATGCAAACATCTTTTATTTTAATAAAACCAAAAAAGCTTAAGAAAATACTTCAAAACTGCTCCAGGCATTGTAGGTATGTATTAGTGTGTTACTGGAATTTTATTTTATATTTTATTGATTAAAATATATATTCAGCCTTTTGAACTATAAAAGATCTTCACGTCAGTTCACAGATTTAAATTCAAAATCCAAATTTTAAAAATGCGCAGAACCAAAATATCAGAGCAAAACAGAAGCAGGAAGTAACAGAGCATTCCTTTAAACTCAAAGAGCCCACAAGAGTCTTGCAGGGGAGGGATGCTCTCTGGAAAAGTACAACCATTGCTAGTTACTTGAATGGCAGCAGAGAGGGAGTGGAGTGAGCTTCTGTTGGGAAGGGGTTATTTTGGAAACATCCAGCAGATGCCCACAACAGCTAAGTAGGCAGGCATTTTTTACAGCCATCATACTACTGGGAGCTAGTTCTGGCATACCAGGGGAAAAGAAGAGAAAAGAACGCCAGCATTTTGTATATGCTTTGATTCTAAATTAACTACTCCCATGAAAGGGGGGGGGAATCTTGGAAAGGAACCATTCTGAGGGCATTGGTGCATTGCATCCCTTCAACAAAGCAGCAAGCAGTGTTAGGAATTCTAATTAAAGAGTTAGAAAACAGACTATTAGGATGGAGAAAAGCTGAATGAAAATTGGGGATAGGGAAAAAAGGCAGGAAAAAGGGCGTGAGGTTTCTGACAGCAACAAAGCAGATGAAAGAGCTACTGAGAGTGAAAGAGCAAGACACAGAAAGGGAATGGAGATGGCTCTGGAGCTTTTTTGTCTGATTAATGATGCTCAGGCTGTGATCCATTGTAACTCCCTCATTAGCAAGCAGAGAAAAGTAATTTTGCACTGCCCCCTGACCATCTTTCCCATTGCTATTCTTGTTCAATCAGTGATTGATTGTTCTACCAGTTTCTTTGTTGCCCAGATGCACACATGGCCAAGGTGGTGCCATGGTGCAGAACTTGATGTCCAACCTGGAAAAACACAAGACTTAGAGCAGCCACTTGACCACCACTCTTTGTCTTTAAAATGAGTTGATGTTTGTAGCAGGAACTAAAGTTGGGGAGATGCATATGAACATAAGAGTGCAACACACTTCTTGGTTAGCTACAGCACCATGCAACCTTGCTCATTAAAAGAAAGGGTCCTCCCCTTCAGAAGAAGGAACAGTGCTTTCAAATAAATGTAAGACTTTTCAGGAGCTGAAAAAGTTTACTTCTATTTCCACAAAGAATTTGGTTATTTGTTCTGGGGACAACAGTTCCTTTCAATGGAGAGAGAGGATCCTAATTCCTGATCTTGTGTGCTCCTGAATCTGCTGTCTCCATTGAAATGAATGAGGCACCTTATGTGTACAAGACTTCACAATCTTTTCCTGTATTCACATGGAAATGTTTAACTGGATTTATTAGTTGTGCTAGTAGATCCTGTGAATTTTATCATTGGTGCCTGCTAGATTGGGTTTATAGAGCCCGCAGTGAATGAGGAACACAGTTAACAAAGTTATGTCAGAACTGGTCCTGGCCTAATTCAGATGTCACACAAAACTGGAGTTAAATGCGGCAGAGGTTGGAACTCCATTATGTCCGAATTTGTGAAACCTCAGTTTTGAGCCAAAAGCAACCTGTGGTTTGGGTCACCAAACTCCAGTTTGAACCTTTGGTTTGCACAAAGGTCTGCTGCCAAGACCTCTGGAAGCATTATGTCTGATCCCGGATGCCACCATAACCACGGATTTGTGCTGATTTTCAAACTGTAATCATAAAGACAGTAAACTGCAATAATAAAGACAGATAAACTGCAGACTCACCCAAGAATGTGGGTGCCCCATGGCTGTGGCGCTTTTCTCTGCCTCCCCCTCCTTTCACCTGCCTAGCTATGGAGGTGCCTGGCAACAGGGACACTGCCAGGTCCCATCTCAAGATTGCCAGCCTGTCGAGCAGCACAGTCACACAGGGGCATTCCCTCTTCCCACTCTGTCCCTCGCTCCCCACACCTGTCAAGCAGGAGGGAAAGGGGATGTGATGACAGGACGAGCACTAAGTGCTTTGCTCACCTAGAATGAACTGACAATGATATATGTTCACAGCACAAACTCTGCAGGTGGCAACATTAGCAGGGCACCCCATCACAGCACTGGGAGGGGAACAAATGGCTGCAGGTGTTGGTGACCAGGGTTGGGTTTAAAAGGCAGCTCCAACCAGGAATTCTCGAGCAGCCAAGTTCTATTTTTTTCAAATAAATGTTGGGGAAGGGGGGACCCAGCACCTTTCCCTTGGGGGTTTATGGTCCTTAGGCTTACTCATGAGCAGGGCTGGTCACCAGGGTCAGCAGTGCTTTAGTAAAAGGAGCAATTCAACATATGTGCTGATGACCCGGGGTGGACCATGCTAGCTCAAGAGAGTGACAGGCTATGGGGATGCCTCCTCACACATCATGAAAAGAGGAGAGGAGAGAATTGCCCCGTCAGAGGGGAGGGGAGAGAATTGCCGAGCAAGATCTCTAATAATGTGTGATGACAAAACAACCCCTTCTCTCATGGACTGCTCTCTCACAAGAGTGTCTGGGGCTCTATAACAAGCCAGGTTGCTGTATGGAGAAGAGCCGCAGGGATGGGTACCCCAGCAACTGATCTCCCTATCTTCGGAACTGCTGCCAAATAGCTGTCAAAGCTTTTCCCCTGCCAGCCTGTCTGTCCATGTGGGCATGTGTACCCTTGCTTGTGTCCCAACATGGTGAACTTGTTCTTCTGGGTTCCCTGGAAATCAGGGCTCCTCTCTCCCGCGATTCCCCACTCCAGCAGATCTGGTGTGGACCCAGGAATTTTGAATGGGTTTAAAGATCCATCCATGTCCGCACATGCAGCCAGGCTTCAACACATGGAGAACCAAGGTCTCCATTGGGTACATGCAAGGCTTCACAGTGAAGCTCTAAATTACACTGAAGTGAAGCGGGGTGGGTGCAGAGCTATCTTATCATGGAGAGTTGGGGCCCTACACAAGTGGGTCCCCCATTGTTAGGTTAGCTCAACTTGTGAGCATGCAGTCTGACAGGAGTGCTGGGGGTTGCAGCCACATGGTCCTCACCACTAAACTGACCCTCTCATGAGAGGAATAGTCCACCAGCAGGAAGCTGCCAGCAGAATAGGAATGTAGTTTGGTCTGTATGAACTGCTTTAACAGGGTGATCCCTTGCAACAGCATCCTAGGTCACGGTGGGACAGACCCCCCAGGATCCTTTGCCCTCCCTCATATACATATCCCCTCCTAAGAAGTTCTCATGTTCTCTTCCCTATCCTGAGTAACAGGGAAATAGTGCTCCTATATCCCTCCCACCCACCCCGAAATCATGCTTGTTTGGGACTATTTAGGTGCTGGGCTCTTTGGTGGGCGGCCGTGCCATCATTGCCTGAAGAAGCGCTGACATAGCATGGCATTTAAAGGGATTTAAATGCCCTTTCCATGCTGAGGGTGAGTGGTCAGCTCCAAAGATGCACGATCACAATTAGCACCACCGCTTCAAGATCATGGCCAATCACGACCTCTCTGGTGATGTGCTGATAGCTGTGGAGCTTGTTGGGATTGGCCTCGGCAGCTGAGGAGCAGGAGGGGCTCCCCTCTCCTGGAGCTGGAGGTTGGTGGACCGTGGTTGAAGAATGTCTGCAGTGTAATTTAGAGCTTCAAATTGAAACCGCGGGTTTGCCAGTCTCCGGTTTTGCGTTACATCTTAATTCAGCCCCTGTGTCTGCTAAGATCTTAGTTACTTTGGTTACTTGCATTTACAGGCTGACATATGACCTCATGCAGCCAGAGTTGTAATATCCAGGCCAACAAGTGACAGACTTATTAGATGAGGCTCTGTTTTTGCTTTAAAAAAATACATGTTCTTGAGATGTGGTAAGACTCTGTGGTCTGATTAAGAAACCTTCTGGGCTGTGTGTGTGTGTGTGTCTGTGTGTGTGTGTATATGAGAGAGAGCTATAATATGTCTATAAGTTAATTTAAAATACCTGTTCCCAAAGGAGGGCCTATGAAAATTTGAATCCCAGTTGTGCTCTGGAGCAGCTATATTGCACTTTAGCCATGGAAGAAGACCAATAGGTTGAAACACATTTGGCTCTAAAGACTAAACAGCTCAGTACACTTGCAGTTCTCTTGTGCTGTATAATATCACGTGTCACATATGCTTATTAGAGAATTATTGTTTTATTCATATTGTCTGAAAGAAGAATTGTAAGTCATGTGTAGTGTTTTATGCAGCAGCTTGATGTACATTCATATGCAGGGCCATCCTTGAAGAGGTCTGGCAAGGGGTGTGTGTGTGCGCACGCACACGTGTGTGGTGGTGGTGGTGGGTGATTTCAATGGCAGCAACAAGTGAGCAGAGCCCTGGATAGTCACCTGTCCTGCTTGCCCTGCAGGTATAGGTGGTTGATGCCAGTTTTGCATGGGAATAACTAAATAACTGACCTGGAACTCTCTTGGAAACATAGCTAGGGTGACCACGTGCAGAGTAAGAGAGGCTTCTTGTACCTTAAAGCTTGCATAGAAGAGGAGTTTGTCATGAGGAATGAGAAAAGCTGCACCTGCTGCCATTCCTTCTACTAGGCAACTCTTGGGGTGGTTAGAGGAAAAGGGAAGACGGAGATCATGTATGGTTTTACTTGGGTAGGTAGTGTGGGAATAAATCTGAATTAACTGTGTACATGAGCAGAGGTAGGTCAGGTCTTAAAGGATATGTTTTAGATTGCTGTGTTTGGTTGGCCTTTACTTTGTTGATTTGCACTTCTTCAAAAATTCTGTTTTTTATATTTTAAGGTACTCTGTGAGGGCTTGCTGTGTGAAATGTGGGATAACAAAACTTTAAGTATTATATATTTTCTCCAATTAAACAAAACAAAACAAAAACACCCTCCAAGTGGACTCCACACATCCAAGCTTAAAGAAAAGACATTTCCATGGCATAGGCTGTGGTTTCTTGCACGCTTAAACCCAGAACCACATTTCGTAAAAAGTTAACATCTGCTGATCAGTGTTTTTAAGCTTAGATCAGCCCATATTTACTGTTCACCTTAGCAGAAGCCTGTCGTGCAAAAATTAAGCAAGTGAAACTCTTCTATTCTATGCCAAAAAGAGTTTCACTTCTTAATTAATGCATTTGACTCTGATGTTTAAGTTATAGAAGCAAAGCCATTGAAAGAGTTGGCAGCCCTATCTGTGCCTTCTAAAAAATTAAATTGAATTAAAGAGAAATATTCTCCCGTCACAATGAAGTTCAGTCACCAGGAGAGAAACTCTCAGCCAAATGCTCTACAGATGTTCAGAATGGAACCCTGGAGCAAAGGGCACTCTAATTGACTACAGGTGTGACCTGTGACCAGGTAACATCCTCCCCTGCCTCAGAGAGGCTTACCAGAGGTCAGGTTCTAATCCACTGTCTTCAGAAGCTTTTATCCATCATAAATGAGTGGTGCTGAGGAGGCTGAACAGACTAAAAGGGAAGAAGAAAAGGAGAAAACCGAGCAGTAATAGAACCAAGCATTCATTTGTCATGTTAGAGCAAAGCTGTGTGACAAGCTGTGGCTGCTAACACTAATCCTCCTGTGTATTACAGTCATGCACGGCAGCACAGATAAGGAAGCGGAGCTCAGAAGAAGGCAACACCAACCTCCCCCCAAAGACGGGAGCGGGGGGAAGATGGGGGGGGGGAGAAACCATATTTGTTTAACAGGGATATTTCCCCCTGAACTTCATGAGTCAACAATCTCAAACAACACCATCTACTGCCAAATCTAGAGTATGCAAGAGAGTGGTTTGCAGAGGAAGCACCTTGTTGGCTGTCTGAAGTTTATCAAAAGTACATTCCTGTGTTAGTGCTAAACCAGGAAACGTCCTTTAGGGAAGTCAATCAGAAGCACGCTGAACTGGACAGGAAGGGAAGCTGGAGGGAAAATCCTTTTGACGTCAACTTTTTCTTCTTCACAGAAAAGGCATTCCCTATAATTGGACACAGTCATTGACTTTAAAAAAGGAGAGGAAGACAGTGGACAAATCCAGTAGACTCCCCAATGCAGAATCACCGATAGCATGACTGCACTATTGGATTGCCATCCCTTCTTGTCCCAAAGGGCTATGGGCAGGGACTGTACTTCAGTGCTAGAGCATGCAAAAGGTCCCAGGTTCAATCCTGGCATCTGGGAAATACTCCTGTCTGAAGCCTGTGAGAACAACTGTCATACACTGTAGACAATATTGAGCTAGATGGGCATAGGTCTGACTCAGTTGAAGACAGTTTCAGTAGTTCTTGTATTGTTCCTTATGCATTTGTAGTTCACATGTAAAAAGAGCTATGCAGGAATTGCTTGCGTGTAACTGATGAATGGGAGTGTTTGCTTGATTAAATGCATTTGTAGGGAAGAATCTAGATTGCCATGTGAGGCTGCAGGCTGTGGCTGGATCCTTCCCCATGGTATGAAAACAGCTTTAGTGCTGGAAGTGAACCTCCAGAGTAATCTTCTGCAACTGAGGTGTATCAGCTCAGGGCTTTCATGGGTCTCCATGCACTCAATTCCTGCAAGCAACATGGCACCCCTGGACATTTCAGATGTGATGAGTTACATACACAGTGTGCATAGGCCACACAGTTTGCATGAGGGAAAGAGGAGCAATGCAAATGTATAAAATTGCTTGCCATATCGTGCCTTCTTTTTGCAGGTACCAGTTTCTGCACGTTGAGTTGTATTCAGCGCATACCAGGAACTTTGAAAACTACTAATCTGACCTAGACTTTTAAGCTAGCTATTTAATCCCTAATACATAAAATAAATGTTAAATAAAAATATGTTAAATAAATAAAATAAATAATACATTTCTGGCAGGTTTTTATGAAGGCTATACTGTACATGTTCAAGGAAAGGTTCCAGGTCCTTCCAACACAGCTTACCACTATGAATATCGACCATGCTGACTCAGCATTTTTAATACCTACAAAGCCAGCTGGACTTTGT
This sequence comes from Hemicordylus capensis, assembly GCF_027244095.1. Lineage (NCBI taxonomy): Eukaryota > Metazoa > Chordata > Lepidosauria > Squamata > Cordylidae > Hemicordylus > Hemicordylus capensis. Next base: position 296,822,551 of record NC_069659.1, on the reverse strand, counting down.
TATGTGCTCAGAATATTTTATCATGAGTAATTGTTGTTTCTTTAATCTTAATATTTGAAAAAGTCAGTGTTCCTTGACATAGGCACTGAAAAACATAGTAGTCCAGTCCAAAGCTAGAAAAGTGGAGGGAGAGTGTGCTACAAAATATGTAGTATTTTTAGAAGATTAGGAATGAGGCCTTGGGGCAAAAGGTAGGGACTTTGAAGTATACCACTATCTGAGCTATAAGGAGGAGGGGGGGGGCACAAATGTGGACAAGCAGGGAGCTGCTTGACCAGACGCTAGTGACAAATGAAAGTTCTTTTCCCAGTCACATTTGTTGAAATCGCAGCAGACAAGCAACTTAATCTGTTGAAAACAAACAAATAAAACCTGGAGGATTTTTCCCATCTGTCTGTCTATGTTTTTGTTGTCGCTATTATTGTTACCCTTAAAAGAGAGAGAGAAAAAAACATTAACAGCATTACAACTCTTCCATGCTTTCCAAAAAAAGAAAAAGAAATCTCCCTTTAAAAAACCCACACAGAGAGACATTCTGATAGTATTGTTACAATAGTCATGCTTCTGATTTTTTCCAGGATGGGTAACACATGCAACAAATCAATATATCCAACAGATGCCAGTGAATATAATAGAAACTAATAATGTTACTGACCTGGTCAGGCACATGCCAACTACTCATGGAAAGGACCACATTCATCCTTTTTGCTCTGGGCAAAATAATGCAATTTGCCATCAGAGCTGTAGCAGTGGACACATTTATATCTTTAATTCTGTTTCTTTTAAAATTTGTTACACTTAACCCCTCACAATATTTGTGCAATTTCATGTGTGCATTAAAATGTTAGAGGTGTGACAATGGAGTTGCAGTCTTAAGATAACAGGGAATCTGATTTCCTTTACCTGGATCACATTTTCGAAAAGACGTTGCGTGCTAAACTCTGGTTGAAATCTGACAATTATTTAGGAACTCAGTAGACTGATCCACAAGCCTTGCCCTGTTAAACTGAAGTGCTAGAATTTAAGCTGTTTTAGAGCCATTGATTTGTGTGGGGGTGGGGTGGGGGGGTGGGGCGGCGGGCTGAGAATTTTAAATTCACATACTTCAGCTCTGTGCACCAGCGTCATGCCACAAAGCATGTGATGGCTGTTCTGCATTCATGAGATTTTCTTTGGGGGTATTCCCTAAAGCCCCAATTTCAGGGCCAGTTCATACTAGAAGTCAGCATCCTGTGTTTGGAATAATTGAAGAAAACTTCTTTTGAACTGGGTCATACATGGATATAGTCCACAGAAATCAGCAGCAATTTCCAAACCTGTTGGAATTATCAGTTGGGGTTGAGTAGGTATTAGGTATTTTATTTGGCTGTGGGCTAGATCTGATCCCCAATTCAACTTTGTCTGGCCCAATGGTGACCTTACCAAATGTAATCAAGGTATGTTACAAGATATTGTGCACAGTTTCACTTACAAGTAAAGGAATTGGGGAGCTTCTAAGCATTTTTTTAAAAGTACAGTTCTATTTCATGCACATTTTGGGATGACAAAGAAACCCTGCTAATCTGCCCATTTTGGAGATCTTTCAGGAAGCCCATTAGAACTTATTGTAAGATTGTCTTATCCCATTTGAGAACATATGCACTATATTGTGAACATTTTACTCGGTGATTAGTGGTGAGTGGTTTTCTCCTGACTCCTGTTGGATCAGCCCAGAAATTAAAACCTGAAAATACCTTGGCTTGTCTCCTCACCTGTTCTTGGAGATGATATAATGAGCCTTCAAACCTCATATCCATGCCCAAACTTGCTGAGCTCTGCCAACATCTCCCTAGGTGATTACAAGTTTATGACAGAGCCAAACATTCTTTTGTGGTGTCTGGACGATAGACTGGTCTCTCAAAAGACAGAAATCTTTGATCTAAATGTATGTGCCCATTATATCTCAAGAGACACGTGGAGGCTATTCTCGCGACCTCTGAAAACCAGGCTAGGGGAGCACAGCCCGGTTTCCGGAGGTCGTGTGCTGCAACGGGAGCCACATGGCTCCTGGCAGCAAACCTCGCTAACTGCCCCCACCTTTAAATGAGGTTAGCAGAGTGAGTGCTCCACGAATCCCATTTCACTGATTGTGTCTTGCCATCGCATGGCTCCAGGCCTGGCAACTCACGGGGAGAGCCCCAACCAGGAGACTCCGACAAGCCTCCCGGCCTCGGGGGTCTACCCAGAATGCCCCGCACACTTGCACGGGGCATCCTGGGACTTCCGGGGGCTGGGTGGCCCCTGATCCGTGACAGAGCTGGTAATCGTGTGAGTGGCCAATCTGGCCGTCCAGGGTGAGCTCCCTGCTTGCCTGTGAGCGGTTGGGCTCTACAAACAGATCATGTTTAGAGCCTCATGCCCTAGTTTCTAAAATATGGTTTGTGTGCTGCACTCCCAAATAATCTGAATTTGCTATTGGTTTTAATAGAAACAGAGAATCCCAGGGCCAAAACAGATGTGATGCAGGAGATCCAGACATTATTTTATTTACTTCAAATTAGCTGTGTGGGGCTGCTAGCTTGACCGAGGAAGCAGAGCTCAGAGAGAGTGTGTTTCTCAATTTAAATGTCCCAACATTGCTTCCTCAGTCAAATTAGCTGTCCCATACTGGTAATCTGAAGTAAAGAGAAAAAGTCAGGAGATCTGACCAGTGATCTCCCCTGTTACACTTATTTTGGCCCTCAGATATAAGTGGGACAGCCCATTGGGCATAGTGAGGCAACTGGCCTCAGGTGGCACTTCCGCCATAGGCAGCGACTGTGGACACCCTGAACGCCCCCCCCGCAGCATCTCACCTGCCTGCTGCTGCCACAGCCCTCGACTACTTGCTGCCCTCCCCATGTGCGCCCTCCCCATGTGCTCCCCCCCCCACTTGCCTGGCAGCCCACCCCCAAATTCCAACACTACCCTCTTCATCCAATTTCCACCAAATGTGTTTGCTTTATCTAGAAGTGGGGAGAAAAAGAGCACACAATCAAACTGTTGGAACTTGCACAGAACAGGTGGAATCCTCTTCACTGCTCTTTTGTGCAAACTCCAGCAGTTCCATTTGAGGAGGAAGACAAAGTGTAGAAGTGTGTTGGTGGAAGGGTATGTGCGGAGAGGATGCGATTAATCTGCTGAGTGCAGCAGGCAAGAACAGAAGCCACTGTTCCACTGCAGAAGTTGCCGCTGCCCTATCATTTGAAGCCGTGACAAGCTCAGAAGGTGAGGTGGCCTGGCCAGAGAGAAGAGAATGGTGTTAGCATTGGGCTGGTGTTGGTGCCGGGGCCAGGGGATGGGGCCAGTGACTAATTGTCTTTCACCTCGAGTAGCCAGTTCAATGAGCCAGTGCTGCTTGTAACATGTGCATTTTTGTTCAGACTCTTGATTGTGTAGTAACTCTTTTATTTATTTATTTTGTGCATCCTCAGAAAACCTAATGGATACTCGGACAGCCACAGCTGAACTTGGTTGGACAGCAAACCCACCTTCAGGGGTAAGGGGATGCCAACTATTTGACACCTTTGTGAATGCTCACTGGTTGTTTGAGAGTGGGGTAGGGGCTTATTTTCATTTTTATACAAACTTGTGCTATTTTTCTTTTTGTGAACGTCTTCTCTGCTTTTTTTTTTAAAGCTATCTTTTTTTTTTAATGTTGACCCAAGCAAAGGCAGAATTGACATGTTCCATTTTATGCAAACAAAAATATGTATCTTTTCCCAACAGGAGGATTCCTATAATGGATGGGGCGTTTTTCAGTGAGTGATGACTTTAAGAAAGCAACCTTATGATTTTGGTGGCTCATGATTTTTTTTTTTTAATTTAAAGCTGGAGGTTGGTGATAATATTGAAACACTCCAAATGACAGAGATGACGGAAACCTTGACTCACTACTCACAGTCATTAGGAGTCTAAATGTCACTTTTCCTTGTTGAAAAAGTTGAGAATTAAAATCAAGCCCACTTGCTCTGTGAATTCCCAGGCAATAATAAATAACTCCTGCCACAGATTCCCTGGCTAGGCACAGCAGTTTGATTTGGCAAGCAATGAATTACAGCCTCACTTTGCCAGCCATTTCGGTTACACACGGCCATTTCCCAAAAGTGACTCTGGTGGGGCAGGTGTGCCACCCTCTTTCCAACCTACCTCTTGACAGAGTGGAGGCAGATTGGGCACTGCCTGTTGTGCTATCAAGTCAACTCCAACACAATGATATTTCCCTGATGTGGGAAGTGAGTTCTTTTTATGTATTCATTCCTCCTTGCGTGGCTCTTTTGCCTACTTGCATTCAGATGGCAGCAGCCACCCCCACCCCTCCGGGTCCCACCTTTTTGGTGACACATAGTATGTAACTGGGAAGAGGTTGGCCTATGCAAGCGGCTGCTTGGGAGATAATTTAAACTTCTTGTCTGTGCCACCTTATGTGTTTATACTCCAAATCTTGTTACGCGGCAGTGAGTCAGACTCTGCCTGTGTATTAACCAGGCTGACAAATATGCTTCAGCAGGAAATATCACATGCTCATTTGTAGCTCGCATTACAGCTTGGGTGCTGAGGGAATTCCTTCACACATATTGCGGAGTAAGGAAACTCTTATTTAGAACTTGAGAGAGGACCTGTGCATGTATCTGGAAGTAACAGGGTAGGAAGAGGAATGGAATAGGGAGAATTGGGGAAAGGGGAGTCGTGTTTGTAATGGAGAATATGGGAGGATACAAAAAAGATAGCAACAGTGGGACAAAGTTGACAGGGGAATGGGGAAGATGGGAAGTGGAGAAAGTCAGGTGAGTGAACAGAGAGGAAATAAAGCTTCTTACAAACCCAGGCAACCTGAGAGTTTTGTGCACAGATATAGAGCTTCTCTAGCTAAGGAGGTGTGTGAACTCATGGTAAAGTCCTGCATGTGACTGTACCCCTTGAGGAGCATGTTGGAAGCATCTACTGAGGTGGAATGTTGCAGCGGAGTGGTGGCCAGAAGGGAAGGAAGAGTGCCCTTTGTGCCACTTTAAGCTGAAGCTGTGTCACTGCACCACTTTAAGCTGAACCTTCTGGGCTGTGCCACTTTAAGACTGAAGGTGCCACTTTACAGCAAAAGGGAAAGGGGTCTATTGAAATAACATGGTGCAGATACTACCACACTTTTTTTTTTCAAAGAACATTGCCAAAGTGGATTACAAGAAAAATAAATAATAAATAAGATGGCAGCCTGCCCCCAAAGGGCTCACAGTCTTATATAGTACTGGTCAGTGTTGCTGCTGAAGTGATGTAAGGATCTCATCTAACCCTTCTATTGACTAATCTAACACTTTTGTTGTTCAATAAAAGCCAGCTGTGGTAGCAGTGTTAGTACTGGAGGTGTGGGATGGTAGGTGCATTTTAAATACAGTATTCTCGTAGTGGTCATTCTGTAGGTCAGGAGTCAGCAGATGTGAGGCTTCTGGAAACTACCTCCCCACCACCAATTTTTGCCAGAGCTTTGGAAGCTACCATTGTAGAATAGCAGCTTGGGGAGGTGGAGCCAGCCAATTACAAAATGGAGGCTTGGCAAAGCGGAGGCAGTCACAAAATGGTATCTTGTACAAAAATGTGCATTGACAGAATAAGGCATTTTGACATCAAACCCCCTGAATTTCATGAGAATTTTGTTGCATGACAGGAGGGCCACAAGAGGAGCTGCTTTGTGGGGGCAGAAACTGGAAACAAATGGAAGAGAAAGTAGAATCAGTCCTGAGCGCATGTGTGCACGTGCACACACACATAGCCCACCCACTCAGCCAGTCAATCAGATTTGCAGCATTGGCTAAAAGGGAAGGGACAGAGGAGTAAAGCCAAATGCCTGGAGAGCTACTTCAGATACCAGTAGCTCCCAAGCTACCTAATTCCTGACTCTGCTATAGGTGATTGCATCTTATATGCACCGTGCTCCAAAATGGTGCTGCTCTCTTGAGTGTCCATTCTAGGAACGTGTTAATTTTTTTTGGCCCTCTGATGCAGATTCTTGTCTTGGGGCTCAAAATTCTGGGCAGAAATCTCTGTGCATTTGTGGTTTCAGCAACATACTCTCAGAAGTCCGGTGTGTGTCTTTGTACATTTAGGGATACATGTTTGTCTGGTATTGTCAATATGAAAGTCTGTTTCCAAACCAAAGGCTGCTGTTTTTCCTAGGTCTTTTGTTCTGGGAAGTTTGCCCTGACTGACAGCTTGCTTTATTCTGTAGCTGTCCAAGTGGAGAGAATTCATGCTCTTCTATGGTTTGCCATGTGCCTTTGGTGTGATAGATTGGTAGCAGCTACCACAGTATCAGTTGGCTCAATACGTCAGTATCGGTTTCACAGAAATATGTGTTCCTTGGAGCTAGGCTGACACTCCTCAAAAGGAAAGAACCAAAACCTGCCCCTTCTTCCCTGACTGGCCATTACCACCCTCTAGGTGACCTGAGCATGTATAAGTCAATGTTTAGCACTCCCTCTTCCCTCTTTGTCTCTCTTGCACTCTCCCCAAAGGATTATAATTAGGAGACATTAACAGGCTCAAAGCAGCTTTCATACCTGAACACCATACATAATTGCACTCAGCAGTGCTTTTCTCTGGCTATTAATGTCACTTCTATGAAGTAATGAGGAACAAACCACCTTCAGGCACTTAAAACATCTTTGTACAATAGAAGTATTTGAGGAATGGGAGCATAAAATAACTTGACTCTTATTCCCCTGACAGAGAAAGTGATCAACAAAGACAGGGACAGGTGTACGAGAAAAAGATCAGTTAGAAAGATGGTTGCTGGCTTAATAGGTAGGTTTAAACAGGTGATAGAGGGCTAGCTAGCGAAAGATGCTGTACCAGAGATTATTGTTTTGTCAGGCAATGAAAAGGCCAGAGAGACCGATCTTAATTGCATCAAAGCAATTAAGATATAAGGACTGATAAATGCAAAAACTAAAGACTATGAATAGTTCTTGCTTATTGACCTTTTCATAGGGTTTCCCTTTCTTTATATAATTTGGTAGCACCTAGAAGGATGTCGCTGATGATTGTTGCTCCAGCAATCATTCATTTTGCTGCAGCACTTCATCCCATCGAGCGAGTTTGGATGTGATTCCTCCACAGGAGTGCTTTGGAACTATTCTTGTGGAGAACTATGCATGGTGCATGCTAGATTAGAATAGAAAATTCGTCTATTTTGCTGGAAACATCCACTGGCAGGATATGAAAATTTGTGTTTTCCTCCACAGAAACTGCACTAGAGTATCTGTCTGCTCCATTTCTCATTTCTTGTTTCACATTCTATATGTATTAAAAACTGCTTCTTATGTTGAAAAGAGTAATGAGATGAAGGTACACCCAAAGTTGATGATAGCAGCACCAAGCCACTATTGGAATCTCATTTTCCTCATGTTTTTCTTGGACAAGATGCATGTATGTTAAGACAATGTTAAGCACATAGAGGAATGCAGAGAATACTTGCCTGTTGCATAAACACAACACAAGAAATGGTCCTTTAAAAACTTTCCACTTCCTTGCACTCTGGAGCTTCTTCAAAAGCCTTTCCCTGCCAGCTATTCATTGTCCATTTAAAAACAAACAAACACGAGAGTAATCACCAAATGAAAAGCATTATTGTATGCACGCAAGTGAAAGTTGATGCTATTAATGTTATGGAAGGTGGCTACCAAGGTGCCCCATCTAGAATAAGAAGCAGGGTATCCTGTGCCAACACTTCTTGGCTCTTCCTCCCAACTGATTTTCTGCTTATGTAAACAGTTGCAGGAAGCTGACCAACATTTTTTGTCAGTACCTAGAAGCAGTGGTTTCTGTCAACTCCTAGAAGTTGCTATATACAGTTCTATATACAACTACTAGCAGTTATCACAACTTCCTGTCACCTTTTCCTATGAATTCCCTGCTCCCAGCTCTTCCTTTCCCATCTCAAGGGAGTTGGGAGAATACTATCACTCACACAGATGTTTAATTAGTATGAAACAAAGGGCAGGCACCCATGTTTGGTGTCCTACACCATTCTTGTGGGTCAGAAACACTCAGTAATTTGTGTGCAAGCAATCTCCGGGTAGCTGTGTGAAAGTTCTTGCCTGGTCTGCCTTTAACATGTATACAGTAGTCCTAAGAAAATAAAAACATTTTAAAGTGTGTGTGTGTGTGTGTGTGTGTATATACACACACACACACAAAATAAAGAATTGCATTATGCACAACCTCTATTTGTGCAAATTTTACATTTGCACAACTGCACATACGTTATGTTCTGCCACATGTGTAATGTTGCACAGTATGTCAGTCATCATTATTTGTTTTTAGAGTATATTAGAGTAGGAATAGCCAACCTATTGAGCCTGCAGGAGCTGGATCCTTCCATTCAGGCTACACAGGAACTGGGCTTCCCCACTGTTGGCAAGAGGCATTTGCATTCACTATTGGAACATATGGGAATTAATACAATTGCATTTCCATTTGTTCCAAAATTAATGCCCCATGGAGCAAATGGCAATGAATGAGTTTCTGGTTTGGGAAACCCTATTTGCGGCCATTCATTTTGGTTCTTATTGATAAAGAGTAGATTTTACTTGTTACAAGGTGCTCCCACTCCGATTTCCACTATGCCTCCTTGCTTTCGCTGTTTTTGCTTTTTCTTTTTAAAAACCATATGCTCCTCACTGTAGTGTTATCATGGGGTAGTGTGGCCGCTTCTGTTTGCACTAATGGGAGCTCTTTTTCCCTAGCATTAAAAAACAGTTGTGGGGTGAGAGAGTGATTAGGACCATGGTGGGAAGGAAGCTGAAAGCCCCACTGCACTCATGCTACACACTGCAGAGAAGCCTGGTCTGGCTGCAGTTTTTGAGGGGAAAAGAGCAGAAAATCATCAGTCATTCATTTCTCATAACATGGGAAATGGCTCTCACCTCGTTTGAAGTGAGAAATGAGTCTTATTCAGACTGCATATCTAAGTACCGTAAGGAAAGCCTAAGTCTGCATAACTGAGAGACTTTGGTGTTGTACTTTGTACAGAAAAAGAAGTGAGATTATGCATTAAGCATTGCTTTTCTAAATCAATGGCTTGCACAACAAAATCTATTTAATTGGAAAAAAACCCTAACAAAATAAACCCTCTACACTGCACCAAATAGTTGGAGTACAAAGTTATAGAAAGTAGGCTTATTCAAAGCTAGAACATATTATTTAAAACATCCCATAATATCTATTAAATACAGTACAGTATTGAGCATTGTTCTGTAGGGGGAGAAACACCAAATCTGTTATGGATAATTTGCCTGTAGCTCTATTGATGCAGGAGCAACAAAATACACATTTATCAGTTTACAAGCAAATACAAACACAATTGTCAGTTTATATTGCAGTTTGCAACATGATATTTAATAGATCTTTATATATGAATGGGTGTTTTCAATAATCTCTTGTGACTTTGAATAAGTCTTTTGTGTAGCTTTGTTCTTAAATCAATAGGCCTTCAAATCCATTGAAGCGTGTTAAGGTGTGCTTTAAGCAAACATGTTTGAACCTGAACATTGCGGCAAGTCTTTTAACTTTTCTTCAGAGTCATAAAAGCAAGGGACATCCCACCACTGCCCCTTTTAAACAAATGCATTATTATTATTTATATAGTGCCATCCATGTACTGTATATAGTGCAACTAAACATCTTCCCATGCAATGCACACTTCTTTGAGTTCAGGGCTTCTGATAATATCCTAAATGTTGGCAGACTTGATCATGGTGCTCTGTATGTTTTAGTTCTACCTATTTAAAGGATCAAATTGAATATGCGAGGCCTGGCTCTGGGAACTTGAAACTTCTAAATGGCAGGGAGACGTTTGAAGGGGAGAAGTGGGAAGCAGTGTTCCCTCTAACAGTGATTCCCAGATGTTGTTCTCTACAACTCCCAGCATCCCCAGCTGCAATGGCCTTTGGCTGGGAATTATGGGAGATGTAAACAACATCTGGGAATCTCTGAGGCACTTTGCACGATTACTGTGAAGCGCCTTGGTGAGGTCTATGGGGAGAGTGGCCTACCCCGCTCTCCCCACAGACGATCATGCCCGGAGCCCTGAGCAGCCAAATTGGCTGCCCACACAACTACTGGCTCCATCACAGAGCCAGTGGAGGCTGAGGGGATTGGGGTCCACCCAGCCACTAGAAGTCCCAGGAGTAGACCCTGGGGAAGGTCTACTCATGTGTCACCACATGAAGCGGAGGCACATGAGCAATAAAATGAGGTTAATGGAGTGCTTGCTCCATTCACCTCATTTAAGGGGAGGTGAATTAGGCAGGCTGTCTGCCTGGGAACCACCAGGCTTGCCCGGTGGTTCCCACGATCAGTAAAAAGTGGGCTAGGCTTCCTTAGCCCACTTTCTACCAATCATGGGAATAGCTTCTCTTTTAGAGGGAACACTGGTGGGAAGAGAGGAGTTCTTGATACTTTCCCTGTCCAGTCCAGTGTTCCCTCTAAGGTATGCGCACATGCACACTCGCACAAGTTTTTTGATGTCCTCTCAGTTAATCTTAAATCCCACTCAGGTTGAATCAGGAGGGCCCCTCTCTGAATGCACGTGCACACACACTGCCTTGATACTGCCATCCAGAACAAAACTCATTCCGCACACACAAGGGGGGTGGGTTGGGAAAGGACATCGGTCCAGTCTTCTCCTTTGCACTCCTTTTACTAGCCACTTTCCTCCCAGTACAGCAAACATGTGCTTGAGAGTTTCAATGAGAGAAAAATTGCAGGGGAGGGGAATGCAGGAGAAAAGCAGTGGGTGTTTGCTGCCTGTTGCTTCTCTGCTGCCTACTCCCCTTCTTAGATGTTTCACAGAGACCCAGAATCAATGTCAGTTTAAGTGAACTCTCTGTCTCCTCCTGTGTGCCATTCTTCTGGTGAACTAACATAACAACAACTATTTATATACTGCTTTTCAACAAAAGTTTCCAAAGTGGTTAACATAGAGAAATAATAAATAAGATGGCTCCCTGTCCCCAAAGGGCTCACAATTTCAAAAGAAACATAGACACCAAACATAGACACCAAAAAGACACCAGCAACAATAACTGAAAATACTGTGCTGGATAGGGCCAGTTACTCTCCCCGTGCTAAATAAAGAGAATCACCATGTTAAAAAGGTCACTCTTTGCCCATTTAGAGTTTCTTGTTGCTATCTCAAAGAGAGAGAAATTGCCTCAAAAATCGTGGCAGGATGTCTGTCTCATTGCCCCATAAATAAATGGTCACAGTCTTTTATAGGTTTGATTTTATGGCAGTTTTAGTTTTATATGTATTGTTATATTTACTCTATTTACTGTAATTCTGAATGGTTGTGTTATTATCACTTTTGCTTCTGTTTGGCTTACGGCTGCAATAAAAGAACTAACGAACTACCCTCAAAAATCTGTAGACAACTGGATGGCAAACAGATATTATTATTATTATTTCTTGTTTACACAGTCAGACAGGTGTTATTGACTGGTTTGTTTTATCCAGCCATCGAGTCCTTCCCAAGGACCTGGGATGCCAGAATTTTATTGTCAGTTGTTATAGATACCGTCGCAGAATATAAGCTGTTCCCAGTAAAGCTGCTTTTTGTAATTGGCTGATGGTGATTTCTGTGGCCCCTATGGTGTTGAGGTGATCTTCAAGGTCTTTTGGAACTGCACCCAGGGCACCAATTACCACTGGGATTATTTTGGTCTTTTTCTGCCACAGCCTTTTAATTTCCATTTGTAGATCTTTGTATTTGGTGATTTTTTCTATTTCTTTTTCTTCTATTCTGCTATCCCCTGGTATTGCTATGTCGATTATTTTAACTTGTTTTTCTTCCTTCTCGACTACAGTTATATCTGGTGTATTGTGCGGCAGATGTTTGTCTGTTTGTAGTCGGAAGTCCCATAATATTTTTACATCTTCATTTTCTACCACTTTTCCAATTTTATGGTCCCACCAATTTTTGGCTACAGGTAGCTTGTATTTTTTGCAGATGTTCCAGTGTATCATCCCTGCTACCTTGTCATGCCTTTGTTTGTAGTCAGTCTGTGCGATCTTTTTACAACAGACTGTTTTGTTTTATCCAGACATCTAGTCCTTCCCAAGGACCTGGGATGGCTGAATTTATTGTCAATTGTTATAGATATCATCGCAGAATATAGGCTGTTCCCAGTAAAGCTGCTTTTTGTAATTGGCTGATGGTGATTTCTGTGACCCCTATGGTGTTGAGGTGCTCTTCAAGGTCTTTTGGAACTGTACCCAGGGCGCCAATTACCATCAGCACTACCTTCTAGAACCTACCTGTCAGGTAGGAGCAGAATTACCAGAGCATGAAGCATCCTACCCCTACACCAGAGATGTCATCCAGAAGGATACGGGATCATTGGTACTGAAAGCCATCAAGAGGTCCGGGAGTGTAAAGGGCACACTTCCCCTTCTATCTCCCAATGTAAGTTGTCAGTCAGGGCATCCAAGGCAATTTCTGTTCCAAAAATTACCATTTTGTTCTACATCAGAATGTCGGATCTGGGAATGCTTAATATGAGGACCCCAGCTGTCTAGCTCTGTGATTCAGTAAAGAGTAGGTGTGGAATTTTACCTCTTTCCCACCACCCAACATTGTCTGACATCCAAGAATAATAAATTCATGGACCACAAAACTGGCCCTCAAGGTTTTGAAGTTGAATCATTCCGGAGATGAATTTGTGGCATGTGAAAGTACATTAACTGGCTGGCTGCTTTGCATGCTTGTGCTCCTTACCTAGGGTTGCTGGAGAGGGCTATTAAGAGCTCTTTCCTAACTGCTTCTTGCAATACTGGTGCATGTGTAAATGGGATTGGCTGCAGCACTTAATTCACAGCTAGGGCATGGGGATTAGTTTTCCATAGGTTGTAACACATTTACAGCTGCATTGTGGCTGATGAGTGCCTGCTTTATGTGGTAATATATATCTCTGGTCTCTCTCTACTGAAAGATTGTAGGGACCATTGGCCATTCTGATTTGAACAAACCTAATGCAGCCTACTGAGACTGTAATAGGAATTAACATCTGTGTCCTTAAAGTGAAACACATCAGTAACGCCTAGCCTTAAGAAATAATTATTCTCTTAAAAAAATAATAAAAGCCAGTCAGATCGGGATGACCACCTGCTAAAGAAAAAGCAGCTGTGAAGAGTTAGATTCTCAACTGGTGTAAGCTAATGGCATCAGGACTTTCTTGATTTATTCTAATAAAGGATTAGATGCTTGCATTTGTGAGAGATGACTGGTGTAAGGAATTCTCTGCATGCCAGCCTGTAGTGCTCTTAACTTGCTCAGTGACACACATTTCTGTCATTTCCACAAGTTGTTTCATATGAATATTTCACCTGCCATCTGTAGCTTTTTGGTCTTAGCCTCCCTGGTGGGAGGGAGCCCCAGCACCAGAGCTCCTGGTGGTGCAGTGGTAAAACTGCCACCCTGTAACCAGAAGGTTACAAGTTCGGTCCTGACCAGGGGCTCAAGGTTGACTCAGCCTTCCATCCTTCCGAGGTCGGTAAAATGAGTACCCAGAATGTTGGGGGCAATATGCTAAATCATTGTAAACCGCTTAGAGAGCTCCGGCTATAAAGTGGTATATAAATGTAAGTGCTATTGCTATTGCTATATGTTAGTACTGAAAAGAAAATGTGGGTTAATTACTGTTCTTTATACAGTATAGCATTTTAATGTGCCTAGTGCACATGTATCTTGTTTATTTTAACAACAACCATCTGGGATCAGCTGGTTCCATTTTACAGATGGGGAACTGAGACCCAAACTCTTCTCAGGGAGTCCTGTGCTGATCACATTATCCAAACCTATGCCTTTCAAACCCCACTCCCAGCATGCAGACCACTGAACTAGAGAACAGCTTTATAAAGGGAAAGAAAGAACCCTCAATGTGGCACCTGAGGTTCGTATGAGCTCCCACAGCCCCGGGAGCATACACTCCCCCTTCCAATCTGCATGCATGTCTATATCACAAAGGCTATAGACAATTCATGCTTGCTACAGCGATATAGGAAGATGCAGAAAGGCATCATCTCATACTGCGTGGGAGATGTCAATGGTAAGCCCCTCCTGTATTCTACCAAAGAAAACCACAGGGCTCTGTGGGCGCCAGGAGTCAACACTGACTCGATGGCGCAACTTTACCTTTACCACAGACCAGCTCTCCTCCCATAGACCAGCTCTCCTTCCATGTACCTCTACACATCATGATGTGCCGAGGTGCATGGAAGGAGAGCTGGTCTGTGGGAGGAGAGCTGGTGTTGTGGTAGCAAATATGAATCGTCTCCTTTGCTAAGCAGGGTCTGCCCTGTTTGCATATGAATCGGAGACTACATGTGTGAACACTGTGAGATATTCTCCTTAGGAGCTGCTCTGGGAGAGCACCTGCCTGTTTGCATGCAGAAGGTTCCAAGTTCCCTCCCTGGCATCTCCAGAAATGGCTGAGAGAGACTCCTGCCAGCGACCTTGGAGAAGCCACTGCCAGTCTGTGTAGACAATACTGAGCTAGATGGACCAATGGTCTGACTTGGTATATGTCAGCTTCCTGTGTAGGTCGCTTGTGACGCATAAACCCATCAATCTTAGCATATTCTGATCTACTTCTCCCAGGGAATCTATCACTGACTTTAGATCTCAGTTACAAATGCCAGGTTCTCTGCAGCAAATAAGTCAGAATTTTCTGAGATTAGTGGGTTCATATTTCGCAACTGGTTTTGGCATATCATAACCTACAAATGCAGTAAACATGCACATAGGGATGGGAGGGAGAACAAGCTCTCCTGGGCGCAGCAGGAGCTTATGCGAACCTTAGGTACCATATTAGGCTTGTGCCCGAAACGTTTCGGTGGCCATTGAAAAGGCCGCCGAAACGTTTCGGGTGTCGGGGCAGATTTGGTGATTCGGCGCCAGCAGGGGTAGGGCTTTAAGGGCAGGGGAGAGTGTACTCACCCCCCCCCCGCGTTACTCCTTGCCGCCCCGTTTGCCCCATCGGCCGGAAGTGGCCGGAAGTTCAGAGCGCGCATGCGCGCGTTGTGTGTGCGTGCGCGTGCCCACCCACCGTGCATGCGTGCATGCGCGCCCACCCACCGTGCATGCGTGCATGCGCGCCCACCCACTGTGCGTGCACGCGCACGACGGGCGCATGCGCGCTCGGAACTTCCGGCCACTTCCGGTCGAGGGGGTAAACGGGGCGGCAAGGAGGAACGCTGCCGCCCCGAGGGGCTTCAAATTCGGAGAGCGCCGGCGGGGGAAACACGGCGGGGGTGTGTGTGAGTACACTCTCCCCCGCCCTTAAAGCCCTACCCCCGCCGGCGCCAATAAATATCATGCACATCCCTATACCATATTCAATGTGAACTCACCCAAAATTTAATGCATGCTCCATGTAGGATCATTTTTATTCCAACTTTTCTCCAAGGAACCAGGGCAGCATACTAGTTTTCCCCCAGTGTCATTTTATCCTCACAACCAAGGGTCTCCCTTTCATGAGAGTGGATGAGGCAGTGAGCACAAGTAGGAGTGAAGGGTTTGGCAAAAGCCCATTCTCCCTTTTTGACTTACTGGAGTGCACCTTTTATTTTCCCTCTTCCCCCTGACACAGGCTAGGAATGCTACTGTCTGGCTTGCTGGCATCACCTGAGCTTTTGCATGCCACCACCGCTGTCCTGGCAGCATGATCTGATGAGCACCCACTAACAAATGAGAGAGTGAGGCCTTTCTCACGAGCAGAGAAAGGGCTCTGATGGGCCAAGAGGAGAAAGTCTCAAAAAGCTTACTTCACCCACAGTCGAGCAGGTCCTTGCCCCTGGGCGGGCAGGTTGCCCGCTCACACGATCACTGGCTGTTGCTGGTTGCTCCAAGGGTCAGGGTGTTGGGACATGTCGCCCCACCCCTGGAGCTCCAGTAATACACCATGCAAGTGTGTGGTGCATTATGGGGATCCCCCTCCTCCCCAAGTCTTCTAGCCATGGTTGCTTGCAGCCACGGCTGTCAGACGATCCAGAGAATGAATGAATGAATGCATTTTATTACAGTCAATGACCAGTAATCAAAAGATAAAATAAATAATAAAATAAAAATAAAATAAAATAAAAATATCAGGACTGGGTAATAGAGCATCAGAACATATATACACAGAGGTCTCAGTTACAACTAATCCACTGTCCCTATCTCAGTTTACATGCTGTGGCACAAAATCTTGCTACCCCAACTGTAATTGCTGTATACTGGTCTGCCAGAAGGAAGGAAGTGTAACATTCTTCCAGTTGACCTGGCATATATTTTTAGAAGTGGTTCAATCCAGGCAATGTGGACGTTCCTATAATATAAACAGTATAAAAGAACATGTAAGATGCTCGATCTTGCCTGAACCACATGGACATAGCCAGTTCCTGAATTCTTAATTCTCTTAATTCTTCCATCCAAAATGCATTAAACTGCACCAGTGAGAAAGCTCTCCTCTGATTAATAGTGGTCAGATTTGTGAGGTACGCAGTTGGCTTTGGGTAGTTTGAGAAGCCACCTCAAAGAGTTCTAATGGTAACAAAGCTTAAATCAGATTGCTTCTCCATATCCGCAATATGTTGTTTAATAATTTTTTTGGCGGCATCATGTCCCAATGGAAGTAGATATGGTGGTGAGAGGCCATATCTGCCCAATCTTTATGGTAAAGACTCTTACACCAGAGGGCAACTCAGCTTTCCATACCAGGGGGGCAAGATCCAGAAAACGAGGTTAGGAGAGCACTTGCTCCTTAGAGGCTCCACAATCGGGTTTGCTGCTGTGGTGCCGCCGAGACTGGGCCCTATCCTGGTGGTTCACACGCACATGCAAAACTGGGCTGACTCTCTTGGCCTGGTTTTGCTCGCTCGTGAGAATCACCAGGCCCGGTGGCTCTACAGTGGCAAGCCCACCTAAATACTCTCCCCCTGAAATGAGGTTAATGGAGTGAGTGCTCCGTTAACCCCATTTTAATGATTGTGTGTCCGCTGCGGTTGCTTGTAGCCACAGCAGGCACACTCACGGAGAGCGGAGGGGAGATCCCAGGAATGCACTGTGCACTCGTGTGCTGCATTACTGGGGCTCCGGGGGGGGGGGGGGCTGCACAGCGATGCTTCCCTTCACTTGACCCCTGGAGCTGCCAGGTGAGCTGCAGCTGGGTGCAGGAGTGCTGGAGTCAAGCCGCTGCTTGTTTGGAGGGGTGAATGATTGTCTGCAGGGCAGGGACGTAACTATAATAGGGCAAAGGGAGACAGTTGTCTGGGGGCCCACTGTCTTGGGGCCCCCCCAGAGGCAATTCACATGACTGACTCCCCCAGCTGCGCACCCGCCCAGGCTTCCTTCAGTTGTATTGATCCTCTAAAACTGATGTGAGTGTTCAGACCTGGAGCTACCAGAACAGCATGTCTTTCTCTAGTACCATTACATGACTTGCATCGTCCACAATTTACAAAACCTTTCTAAAAATAATTTGGGATGATGTTCTATTGTGGCACATAGGAGATAGATAGATAGATATTTTACTATGCTTTTTGTTACCACTATTCAGCCTCATTTAAGATTTCTTTACTTCATGAGCTGAGCTTCAGTGATGGGGGGCCCATTTTAAAATCTTGTCTCTGGGCCCACTCCAACCTTGTTATGCCCCTGCTGCAGGGAGAGTGGGTCAAGCCCACTTTCTCCGCAGGACCAGCTCTACAAAATGCCTTATGGGTATTTTTCCTACCTGGGTGTACATGCATAGAGGAAAAAACACGTTATCTGAAAATAATGTATGTGTCTGTTTTACAGCATTATCACATGTTATAAGAGTTGTAACACAACCACTTCCAAATACATTTATGTGCTACAGAAGAGATTCTTGTACAGCAGTCACACACGTATATGGGAAGAACATAGTATGCTTGGTTGCCCTTCAGATCTGAAATTATTATACTTTGGCCATGTTATCACAACAACAGTGAGTGCAGTTAAAGAGTTAACCACGAAGGCCAAATCCCATGTGCTCCCCTGGGGTGTGATGTGAGAACTTGGAATTTCTGGCCAATCCCACTCAAACTGTTGCAGTTAAACCACATTTACCTGAGATATATAACTAGGATCATCCTAGTTATCTATTAGAGTTTAATGCAGTTTAAGCACAGTGGTTTGACTGGGATTTCCTGGACATTTTTCACACAGTGCTTTTAAAGCCCTTTAACTCGCAACTGCTCTGGAATGGAGGGGGTGCACTCATATACCTGCCAGATTTACCCCAAAGTCCATGTGAGTTATTGGGGAGCAGTTCATACACTATGTGGGTTTTTCACTGAATGTTAGAGTGTAACCTGATTTATATCTGGGGTAAAAAAAAAATCCACCATATGTGTCTTTTTTGGGGGACAACTTCGAGTTCGCAGTAAAGCCTGCTGTGTGTAAAAGTCCCTGGAAATTCCAGGTTCTCATGTCATGCTCCACAGGAACATATGGGGCTCAGCATTTGTGGCTAACCCTTTAACTGCACTCTCTTTGGTTTTGAGAAAGCAATCTTTACAGCTGTATTGATAGTGTAGTAAGGTTTTGAGTTGCACGGATTTCTCATCCAGGGAGATGAATTTCGAAGAACTGAAGACTTGCAAAATTATCAAGACATTTGCTATATTTTGAATCCTGGTTGCGCTTCCTAAGGGCTAATGTTGATAATCCATCAGAAATTCCATTCACAGCCAAGTAAGGAACCTACACATCCTGCATGTGCTGATGACACCCAGATCTATTTCTCCATGTCAACCTCATCAGGAAATGGCATATCTTCTCTAAATGCCTGCTTGGAGGCGGCAATGGACTGGATGAGATATAACAACTGAAGCTGAATTCAAATAAGATGGAGGTACTGACTGTGGGGGGTTGGGACCCGAGAAATTGTTTAGATATGCCTGTTCTGGATGGGGTTACACTCCCTCTGAAAGATCAGGTACGTAGTTTGGGAGTGCTCCTGGACCCAAAGTTCTCAGGTTGAGGCAGTGGCCAGGCGCGCTTTTTATCAGCTTCAGCTGATACAACAGGTATGTCCATTTCTGGAGGTAAATGACCTTAAAACAGTGGTACATATGCTGGTAACCTTCAGGCTTGACTACTGTAATGCGCTCTACATGGGGCTGCCTTTGTATGTAGTCCAGAAATTACAATTGGTACAGAGTGTGGCAGCCAGATTGGTCTCTGGGACAACTTGAAGGGACCTCATAACACCAGTTTTAAGGGAACTGTACTGGCTGCTGATATGTTTCTGGGTGAAATACAAAGTACTGTTTATTACCTATAAAGCACTTAATGGCTTGGGCCCAGGGTATTTAAGAGAGTGCCTCCTTTGTCATGAACCCTGCCACCTGCTATGAACTTCTGGAGAGGTCCAGTTACAGTTGCCACTGGCTCATTTGGTGGCGACCCATGACCGGGCTTTCTCTGTAGCTGCCTCAGGGCTTTGGAATATGCTCCCTGCTGAAATAACAGCCTCTCCTTCTCTGTTTGTTTTCAGGAAGACCCTCAAGACTCACCTGTTCTCACAGGCTTTTAATTAGAATTAAATTTTAACAATTTGTTTTGATTTATGTTACTGGTTTTTTTTCCTGTTTTATGCTACTGTTTTTATTGTGTTGTATTTTAATCTGTGCTGATTTTAAAATATTGTTTTAAATTTTGTATACCGCACAGAGATGTACATGGGCGGTATAAAAATATGACAAATAAATAAATAAATTTGTATACATGCTAAGTGGTAATTCTGCAGGGAACCCACAGACACACACACACACACACACACACACACACACACACACACACACACACACACATATATACTCTATACAAATACTAGTGTTTGTTTGGGTGCCAAGATGCTGTTTGGGACACCCTCTTCTAGCCCCTCCTTCGCTTGTTCCTACTCAATCTTCGAAAGACAGGAATGATAGACAGCATTTATTTGAGGACTTAGCTAATGACATGTATAAACCTTTGGAGTAGTGACAGCTGAATAGCAGGGCGGATATTGCCATGGTTACCAGCCAAGCTTTCTCCCCTCCCCATCCTCCTTTCCCCCTTCTGAAATGTGCTGTGTGTGTTGCTGTTGAGTTGGCTTCTGGGATAGTGAGGGGGAGGGGGCCCAGGAGGTGGGGCAGCCCATTATAGTCTTTTTAAATCTCCCAGCTGGAAGTGTTTTAAATCTCAACAGAGACAGAGAAAAACACTGCCTTAATCCTCAGCTCCCTGTGAATTATTTAAAGGGATCTTGTCGGAACAATGAATTTGTCACTGTTACAGTGTCAACAGCAGAGGCAGCTGTTTGGAATGGCTCTGGGATTTTGCCACAGGTAGGAGCTGGTGCTTTCGGGGTGGGGGCTGAAAGGAGGAGACAAGGGAGTGCTGAGGTCTACAGGGCTGTGCAGATGGCTTCTTTGGAAATGAAAAACCTCTGTTATCAGTGAAATGCGTTCCTTTGCCCAGTTCGGCTTCCACTTTCCTAGGGAGATCTGTGCTGTGTCTGCACCTCTGGATGTGCTGATGCAGTCCAGGGGAGAAGTACATACTGACAGAATGTAACTGTGATGCAAACAAAACCCAACACAAATGCCACTTCTGATGCATCGGCCCTGCACCCATCTGCAGTAGATTGTATGGCTTGGTTATGCATCTGATGTGCAGCCAATCTGTAGCACAGTACCAATTTGTTGGGATGGATGTATATTGGCACACATCTGGTATGTACTTGGGCTCTGGATGTGCACTTTCAACTCTTCCATCACTGTAAAGTTTGGGGATTGTTATGAAAAACAGCCTTGCTCTTAACTCTGGTTCTTTCTTGAACACTTGTGTGGAAAGGCAGAATATAATTTCTTATATAAACACGTAAAATCAATCCTTTCTAACTACTTTCTCCTCTCTTTTTTGAGTACTCATAATGTTACAATTCTGCAACCTCAGTATTTATTTTCTCTAGTTCTAATTCCTTTCTTAAAATCTCCTTTCCCCCTTTCACTCAATTCTCTTGCTTCAGTATCATACTGCTTTTAAGAGCCACTTAATAATATTCAACTGATACTTCGTCCTAGACCAGGTCTGCACAACATAGGACCCGGGGGCCTGATTTGGCCCACAGGGACTTTTTTGCAGGCCCACAGGTAGAAATATCCTGCAGCAACAGCAGGAGCCATTGTCTTAGCTTGTTTCCTCTTCTCCAAGGTTTGGGGCATCCTCTGTTCTCTCTGGAAATTTCCTTACAATGCCATCTTATGCATACGAGTACTTATGCATAAGATGGCATAATGCATTATGCATAAGAAATATGTCCCACAGCTTACCCAGTAAGGCTTATTCCAAAGTATGCATTAATAGGATTGCATCCTGAAAGCCACAGAAATTTAGAGGAGAGGACTTGGCATTTATTTTGGGCTGGCATGCACTCCAGGGACCCTACAGACTTAGCAGGGACAGGGCCTTTTTTCCAGTCCCTATCAGTTAAAATTGTGGGTCCCTTGATGGGAGGGGCGGAGACTGACAAGTAGTTAATATTTGCTTTCATTAATATTGGTTTTTTTTTTTAAAAAAATTAAAACTTTATTAGACTTTTTCCCTTCAAAATACAATGATAAGTAGGTATCATATTATGGAATAAAAATGACACATATTTATAACATCAATTCGCCCTGCATTGTTCAATTAAATTGCCAGTTTTGAACATAAAAAATAGAATCAGCTGGCTTCTGCAAATGAACATTCACTTTCACCAAGAGTAAATTCATTAATATTGTTAATTTTATTTATTTATTTATCAGTCATAGTTATGTACTGCCTGATACATGTATCTCTAGGCGGTGTACATAGTCACATAATCCAAAATACAATATAAAGCAATTCAAACTTTTGCACAGAATAAAAACAATTAAACAGTGTAACATTAATTTTAATTAAAAGCCTAAGAAAACGTGAGTCTTGATCTTTTTAAAAGCAGTCAGAGAAGCTCTTATTTTGACAGGGAGCATATTCCAAAGCCACAGAGAAGGCCTGGTCTTGTGTTGCCACCAAACAAGCTGGTGGTAACGGTAACAGACCTCCTCAGATTATCTTACCGTAATAGGCAGCAGGGTTCATGACAAAGGAGGCAGTCTTTTAAGTACCCTGGACTCAAGCTGTTAAGGGCTTTATAGGTAATAACCAGCACTTTGTATTTTGCTATCAGCAGCCAATGCAGTTCTTTTAAAATCAGTGTTATATGTTCCCTTCGGGTTGTCCCAGAGACCAGTCTGGCTGCTGCATTCTGGACCAGCTGTAGTTTCCGGACTATATACAAAGGCAGCCCCACATAGAGTGTATTACAGTAGTCAAGTCTGGAGGTTACTAGCTAGGGATGTGTAAAACGTTTCAGTGTTGAAATGTTTCAACTGGAAATGGACTGTTTTGAGTGTTTCAAGCTTGAAACAAAATGCCCTTTAAATAAAGAGCCTGTTTTGAGCTCAGAACAAAACACTGAGGACATTCACACATTCACACAATCAAAAACTGTGTTCTACCTGGGTTTTGGAGTTCTGTGTGTTCCCAATTTTCAGTAGTGTGGAAGCAAGGTAAGAGGAAAACCTGGGTAGAAGTGATTGTGTGGAAGCAAGGTAGGAGGGAAAGCTACCCAGGTTTTCAGCCCAGCGCAGCGGCCCAGGTTCTTTGACACCCCCCCCCCCCCGTGCAATGATGGCTCCGCCCCTGGTGTTGTGGTGAGAAATGGACACTGGC
This sequence comes from Hemicordylus capensis, assembly GCF_027244095.1. Taxonomy (NCBI): domain Eukaryota; kingdom Metazoa; phylum Chordata; class Lepidosauria; order Squamata; family Cordylidae; genus Hemicordylus; species Hemicordylus capensis. The sequence goes on along the minus strand of NC_069659.1, from coordinate 296,799,738 downwards.
AGCTCTTTCTCTCTCTCTCTCTCTCTCTCTCTCTCTCTCTCTCTCTCTCTCTCTCTCTCTCTCTCTCTCTCTCTCTCATATTTCTTGGTAATTGATGTGTTGAGCTCCATGTCTGGCCTTGAGACTATCTTGTGCCTCACTCACTGCTCTGTTCTTCTTTACGATCTGCATTGGAAGGCGTACTCTGTCAAAATGTGGCTAAAGATTCTCTAGTAGCGCTTATGGCTATGCTTGCTGCTGAGGGTGCTGCTGTGGCAGTTGTTACAATGCTAGGAAGTAAAGAGTCATGATTGTGTGAGAGAGAGCAACTTGTGCCAATGATGTCACTGCAGCTCAGGCAGTGTGTCTGGCAGTGGATTCTGGGTCAGTGATCTTTTTTTAGCCATTTTTGGACTTCGTTTGAACTGTGTGTTCTGTGTTGAGAGGGACAGATTCCCTTTTACTGCATGTTTCTACAGTGTTTTTCAAGGTAGAGTTGCAAAATGCATTGCAAATTGCAATGCAAAACATGTGTGCATGCACGAGCAGCTTGTTCCGGCCATAGACAAAAATGAGAAAACTCAAAACACCCCATTGTTCTCCATGGGTAGCTCCTAGGGATACCAAAGTGAGTTGGATGGTAGGGCCTAATGGGTGCTACCTACCACCCAACCCGCAAAAGAAATGGGCAAGCCATTGGATCCTATAGGGGTTTTGGGGAAAGGTTAATATTGTGGGAGGGCGATCCAGGAGCACTCCCAAGCTATGTACTTGTTCTTTTTGGTGAAGCATAACTCCCTCCAGAACAGGCAGATCTAAACCATCTCATTTTAATGTAATAGTGCACTGAAAATGGACCTCAGCCCCAGCACACTAAGTCATGTGGTTGGTTCTGGCCCACCAGGGCATTGGAGTTATACACCCCTGTCCTAGATCAACTTACCTGTCCTTCTGCATTTACCTCTTTCATTTCTACCTTCATATTGTCGTACCTCAATGAAATTTATTCCCAGCTATTCATTACCAACTAGAGTTGCCAACTTTTTAATCTGCCCTGCTTGTGTTTTAAAGCTTGAAATCAAGAATTTAAGCTAACAAACCTTTCTCCCTCTCGTTATCTCTGTACTAGAAAGAGCAGGACCTGCTAAATTTTCCAGTGTTCACGTGCTGTTAGGTACAGGATTAGGTCCAGGGGAGGGGGAAACACTGGCCGGGTCCTTCTGGAGCTTGGAGGCACCAGCTCTCTATATAGGTGCACCATGTGGTGAGCCTCCAGGGCCACAGGTTGAAGCCTCTCTCTGGGCATTGCAGACCTCCCAGGTACTGAAATGACTCTACGCACCCAGGCTGGCCATTTGTTCTTCCTAACAGGAAGGGCTATAAAATCTTCCTGCCCAGACTGGGATTTTGCCTGAGAAGTGGTGATATTTTGTGACTCTGCCTGTCTGCAGATCAACAGTGACATCACCCTTGCTTTGATCTATCCCCTTTGCCTTCCAGCAGCTATCCTGGCTTCTGTCCCTTCTTCTCTGTTGCACATCATTACTTGCTCACCTTCCCTTCCCTTCAGACTTCAAATATGCCACTGTCTCTCTTATCCTCAAAAGGACTTCTCCTCCCACCTCCAGCTATTATCACATAGCATCTCCTCCTCTAGTTCCTTGAAGTGAGTAGCCTGCACTTGATGTCTCTTTTTCTTGTTCTCTCCTTTCTTGATTCAATTTAATTTGGATCCTGCCATCTCTAGTCTACGCACAGATCTTGGAAAAATTGCAGATGAACTCTGTATGGCTCATTCTGAGGATCTTGATTGCCCACATTGCTGCCCGTGTGCCACACTTTTATTCTCCTTTAAATACCCAGTCCTTCTTTGGACTTTTCTAGAGGATTGTTTCAGAGTGAACCCCTACCTCATGCATACCCTTGCTGTGGATTCTGAGTGTGAATACCAAAGATAAGCCTTGTGGTTTGTTAGACTTTGAGGCTGTTCTCAAGGGCAAAACTGGGCTCACAAAGCCAAGCCTGGTCCTGCCCACCCGTGAGAACTGCTTGGTTCGGGCCTGATCCCAGAGCTGTCTCGGTGGCAAACCCACCAAGCCACCCAGCAGTCTCTTAACCCCGTTTTTGTAACTGTCTTCGGGTTTGCAGACTGTGGGGCTCCCAGCTGGCTTCAGGGAGGGGGGATCCCCATAATGCACCATGTACTTGCATGGTGCATTATGCGGGTTCTGATCACCACGCTGCCTTAGGAGGCAGCTGCACGTCCGGGCGTGTGATCTCCGCGCCCAGGCTCTCAATGAAGATCGTCTGCAGGGGAGTAATTTTTTTAAGGCTTCTTCCCTGCTGACCTTGTAGCCTTTCTCACCAATTGTGAGAAAGGGCTCTTTGTTTGGGGACAGGGGACTATCTTATTTATGTCTTATTTATTTTTCTATGTAAACCACTATGAGAACTTTGGTTGAAGAGTGATATATAAATATTCATAGTAGTAGTAGTAGAATCAATCATTTCTGACATTCCTTGGTGCAACTCAAGAACCGCCTTTAGTAACTGACCCAATTTCTCCCTTATTCCCATGATTTACAAGTAAAGGTCAGCATTTGTGACAGGCTGGAAAATATACAGAGCTGTGCAGAAATGCATTGTATTTAATATATTTTCTTGCACTTATCATGATTTACTTAAAGCAATTGCGAAATCAGTGCATGTGAAAAGTTTGCTACAAGAATAACTAAGGGACAAGAAACCAAATAAGCGCCAAAAGTCAGGTTCAGGTGTTTGTTTTTGGATAAATATCTCAACCTGTTACTTGAAATAGCAACTTAGTATTTGCTCTTGATGCCAGTCTGCAGCATAAAATGCCAAATTTATTTATTTATTTATTTAACATATTTATAAACCGCCCAAAACCTATGTCTCTGGGCAGTTTACAATGAAACGATACACAAATTAAAACAAAATTAAATTGTTAAAACATTAAAATAATATAAAATTTAGCACAGTGTTAAAATTTATTTTAAAATGAGAGTATTTTTCTCTCAGGAGACATGTTCTTGGGTGGTTTGGTTGGCTTGCATTGGCTAGACTTTCACAAAACTTTATACCACCTTATACCGAGTCAGACCGTTGGTCCATCCAGCTCCATATTAGCTACATTGTCTTCATGGACTGTCCGTGACTCTCCAAAGTTTCAGGCAAGAGTCGTTGCCAGTCCTGCTTAGAGATGCCAAAGAGTGAACCTGGGACCTTCAACTTGCAGGTGCTCTTCCACTGAGCTATGGCCCCATCTCATAAGGGGAATATCTTACAGCACTCGTATGTAATCACTCATCCACATGCAAACCAAGGTGGACCCTGGTTCATGCTCATTACCATGAGACCAGCTCTCCTCCCCCAAATCAAACCAAATTGGTTTAGGAGTGATTGTTGAAGTTGGACTGTATATGTGAACTTGCAGCACCAACTGGAGACCTATGATATGTGGGTGTTTTTTTTTTTAAAAAGTACTCATGCTGCCCTATGTGTAAAGTGTGTTTCCTATGTGTGTGTGTATATGTATGTGTGTATGTATATATATATATATGAGACACACACACAAATCAATTAAAATATAAAATTAAAAAAAAAACAGTTAAAACACACTCACAGAATACAAACAATTAAAAGCAATTCACAGAATTAAAACAATTCCATAGAGTAAAGCAACCAAACAGTTTAAAATCAGCTTTCACTAAAAGCCTGAGAAAACAAGTGTGTCTTAAGGATCTTTTTTTTAAGCAGTCAGAGATGGAGAAGCTCTTATTTTGACATATTCCAAAGCCCTGTGGTATCCACAGAGAATGCCCAGCCCTGAGTTGCCACCAGACAAGCCAGTGGCAACCATAACCGGACCTCCCCAGATGATCTTAATAGGTGGAAGGGTTTATAACAATGGAGACACCCTGGACCTAAGCCATTAAGGGCTTTATAGGTAATAACCAGGACTTTGTATTTTGCTTGGAAACATATTGGCAGCCAGTGCAATTCTTTTAAAATGGTTGTTTTATGGTCCCTTTGGTTGCCCCAGAGACTAGTCTGACTGTCACATTCTGTACAAGTTGTATTTTCTGGATTATGTACAAGGGCAGCCTCATGTAGAGTGCATTACAGTAGTCAAGCCTGGAGGTTACCAGCATTTGTACTACCGTTTTAAGGTCATTTATCTCAATATATGGGTGTAGTTGTCGTATCAGCCGAAGCTGATAAAAAGTGCTCCTGGACTGCCTCAGTCTGAGAAGCCAAAAAGTTTTGAATCCAGAAGCGCTCCTAAGCTACCTACCTGATCTTTCATGGGGAGTGTAACCCATCTAGAACCCCTGCTAACTGAGCAAAGAGACACCTTTTCAAGTGGTTATTATCTTATATTTAGTAGGAGGAGAGCAACTCTCCAACCTCAGCACAGCATCCCTCCAATGGCTGTTGCTAGGATTTGCCTTATGTTTCTTTTTAGATTGTGAGCCCTTTGGGGACAGGGAACCATCTTATTTATCTATTATTTGTTTTTCTATATAAACTGCTGTGTGTACTTTGGTTGAAGTGCGGTATATACATATCAGTAGTAGTAGTAGTAGAAGAAGAAGAAGAAGAAGAACAGGCAGATCTAAACCATCTCTTGGGTCTTGACCCCATGCAATCAGTACCTCCATCTTATTTGGATCCAGCTTCAGTTTGTTATTCTTCATCCAGCCCATTACCACCTCCAGTCAGACATTTAGGGAAGTTATGCCATTTCCTGATGAAGTTGGTAGGGAGAAATAGATTTGGGTGTCATCAGCATATTAATAACACACTGCACCAAATCTCCTGATTATCTCTCCCAGGGGTTTCATGCAGATGTTAAAGAGCATTGGAGACTGTATGGAGCCTTGTGGGACTCCATACTAGAGCTCTTGTTGTTAGAACCATGTCGATCTATCAAAAGCCGCTGAGAGATCAACACACTCCCTCTGTCAATACCTAATTGGAGAGCATCCGTCAGGCTGACATATGCAGGATATGCAGGACACCAACATGGGGGGAAGAACCTGGGGTCTGTACAGATGGGATGAACTGTTGGGGTGTGCTGGGAAATCCTGATTTTATTTGAGAGTTGTGTCTGGTTCAGATTTTGGTAGTTTATTGATTTCATTTTCGTTTTCCTTTCTCTCTGTGTCACACTATTCTGTATGAAGAGTTGGGGAGGTGGAATCTCAGGGGACTGCTGTTATTGATTGTATAACTTTGGATAACTTCATGGGGTTTGGATAACTTCATGCAGGAGAGGTCTATCAATGGCTACTAGTCTAAGGTCTATAGGCTTCCTCCAGCCTCAGAGGCAGGATGCCTCCGAGTACCAGTTGCAGGGGAGTAACGGCAGGAGAGAGGGCATGCCCTCAACTCCTGCCTGTAGGCTTCCAGCGGCATCTGGTGGGCCACTGTGTGAAACAGGATGTTGGACTAGATGGGCCTTGGGCCTGATCCAGCAGGGCTGTTCTTATGTTCTTAACTTTACTGAAACTTTAATAAAATATTAGTACAGAAAACCCCCAACAACTCTGTCCCCCAGAGCAGTTATAACTGTAGTCTCTGAATTTTCAGTGCTCTCATCGTGTCATGAGTGAACGTTGGCACCAAAGAGCAGTGTGAAGGCACAAGCCGCCTTCTGCCAGAGTTGGGAGTTCAGAGAAAAATGAATGGCCTGCCACTTGCTTACTATCAGCCTGGGACCTGAGTGAAAGGAAGAGTATTCAGGGAATGCATACCCTCCAGCACACGTTATCTGAGAATCCAATTTCTTTCCCACAAAGGAGCCATGAAACTGTGAGAGGAAAACTTTCATTCACATGTTCTTTGAGCCTCACTTCTCCCCTGGATCCTTTGAACTGGGCCATAATTTCCTCTTGAAGTTCAGTAGGCTGCAGATATGCATTCAAACATGCTCTTGAGTGCAGAAACTGTCTACCTGCACTGGACTGCTTTCAATGAGGTGCCCCTGGATACAGTGGCTGGAAATATTCAATTGGAGGAAATATTGTTTATATAAAGAATTATCTTCCACCCTACCTTTTTCAAAAGCCAACCTGAAGGCAAATAATAGCCATTTAAGCCATTCATATTTAGACAGATTGCAACAACATCAAGAGATAGGTAGCAGCAGCATTCTTTATTTCCTCTTTGACAATTAAATTCCTTACTCTGCTGAGAAGCTAGGACTTGGTTGCACCTTACAGAGTCTTTAAGGCTGATTTATTTTAACAGTGGACTGAGCTCAGCCTCTTACACTATAATACATTCATCGTTAAGGTACCACAAATGTCCTTTATTGTTTTAAATCAACCATAGGTTAACGTGTCTCTGAAATTATATGCCATCAAAAGAGAAGTTTTTACAGTGGGATAAATTATCTTCCCATTTGTCCCAACCTCCTCCTCTTTGGGTCGGTGGGGTAATTATTATTATTTTATTTAGAAAAACAACAATCAGAAGCAAAACCCACAGACCATAAACATGGTTTCATGGTCCACATCTATCTATGTTTAATTTGATCCTCTGCACAACCTATGGTAGGTTAGGCAGAGAGATGATGCATGCTTGAAACCATACATTGATCCTTATGATTGAGCAGGGATGGCTGTGGCTCCTAAGCTCATATCTAAATCCACCATTGACTTAGGGCCATTGCAGGGTTGATTTGACTTAAATCAATTTAAATCATGATTTAAGTCGCTTCACAGAAGGACTCTTTTAATGATTTAAATCACTACTTAGTAAGATTCTATTTAATCAACATTTTCTAGTAAAAGTACATTCTTCTTGTCTAATATAACCTTAGTGCATATTTGGGGGTAGATGTAGGTTTCATTTTTAGAAGTTAGGTACACACTAATAGGTACACATTGCTCATAATGCTGTTTCATTCGGGCAACCAGGCCTTGCATTTCTTTGTTGCACTGATTGCATTTTGCACACATGCCTATCTTACCCACAGGTACAGGCATTTCAATAAAATATTACCAACTGGGGTCTATTTTACAGCTTGCTGCCATGGTAGGTGTTTCCCTTCTATAATGGAGGATACACGCAGAAAACCTTTCCTCAGGACTACTTGAATACTGTACATTTTGTTCACTTTTGGTTCCACTTTCTATTTTCCTCCCCTCTCCCTTGATTTATAGCCAGATTCTTCCTCCCTGCTTAGATTTGTGCCATCCCCCCAAATCCTCCTCATTGACCTTCTTTAGCCTGATTCAGAATTCTGCTGTACGAATACACAGATGTCTGTACACTTGTATACATGTTTGTGTGAATGACTGTATCTGACGTCATTTTAAAAAGGAACTTGGATACAGCCCCTTCAGTACATGCTACTGATAGGAAGTATACGGCTGTACCTGCATTCAACATAACATGCAAATGACCATACTTGTGTACAGATCTATACGTGTGTACACTGTACACTCATTGTACAAGTGCTGGACATAATGCATGAATGGGCCTAATATCTTTGCACTTTTGGGGTGTGGGGGCAAGGGCGTGTGTGTGTGTGTGTGTGTGTGTGTGTGTGTGTGTGTGCTGCATGAACATCACCTGCGGAATAGGATTGATCAGGTCCATTATCTCTCATCCCATATACTACTGTTAACAAATTAATAGATTACAATTTGAAGTTATGAGTAACATTTATGATGATATCTTTGACCTAAGTTCTTTTTAAATAATAATACTACAAAAAATTAAAATCCAATTTAAATTTTTTTAAAAATCTGTTTTAAAAGTTTTTAAAAAATCATTTTTAATCAATCCTGGGCCATTGACTAATCCACCATGAATCCACTGTACATTATATCAGCATCCACCACTGACTAAATCCACCATATACAAAACCCAAATTATAATCAAAGTGATACAGCTAGACTGTAAAGCTTTCATATCTGCCAGTGTTTTATTATGATTCAAACAAAAACAGCCCAGCTCTGCTGCAAACTTGGTGATGGCATCCTCAGATGACTGACCTATGGGAATGTCACTACTTTCCTTGAAATGCTAATTGCAATCGAAAATTGAATAGCACAGAAGCACCAAAGTGTAAACCAAACCTTTTTCAGAGTTAGATACAAAAGCACATCAGTTCTGAATGTATTAGTATTCCCAGGAAAATGAATTAGTCTTTAGCATAATAGTCTTTTGGATCTTCCAGCACTCTTTCATTTAGCTGTTTAACTGTTTACAACTCAAAGAGCCCCACTGGATCTGTAGAGATTTAAGTGATGCTTAATGTTACAATATGCATGGATTTTATTCAGAAGGTGAATTTTTCATTTGAGGATGTAAATTTAGTTTCTATGTCTATGATGTTTCTTATCTTTGCTACACTGATGTCTGGACCAAGATACCCTCACAGCTATCTATGTTCTTATTAACATCCTGGTTAGAGTGCAGCAATGCATTATATTGGTATTACTTTTGAGAACTGTTCAGAAACTTTAGGTGGTTCGGGATATGGCAGCTAGATTTCTAACTGATGCACACCAGACTGGTAATATTTTATTAGGATTACGGGCAAACCAGGCATCTATGGTTTCACGTATCCTCAGTTGGGTAATTTCTATCCGACCTCGGTATACGCATGAAAAATTGGCAACTGAAGGACTTGCATATCTGCGGGTCGGGAGTGGGTGGAAATGACCTCCGAGGGTTGAGGGTGCTGGCTTTAAATACCTAAAGGGCTTGGGACTGGAGTTCATAGATCACATTCTCCCAAGTGAACTTGTCCAAAATCTAAGACCTGCTTTACAGGTCCTACGCTAGGTGTCCCCACCATCAGAAATTAGGCAGGTGGTGAATGGAGGGAAGGTCTTTTCAGTGATGGCATCCTGTTTACAGAACTCTCTCTGCAGGCTGGTATAGGAGGTGCCAGCACTAGGGATGCGCACAAAATGGATTTAGCATTCTATTCTGAGCTTGGAATGGGACACTAAATAGGGGTGTGCAATTCGGATTTTTGGTGTTTCAGCTCGGACCTGAGCCGAAACACCCCCGTTCTGTTCTGTGGCTGAATATGGCCCTCCCGAATCACCCCCCGATTCGGTTCGGACCCGAATTTATTTGGGTCTGAATCTGAATCGATTCGGGGCAAAAAAGTGGGTCCCAGGGGCAAAATAGTGGGGTGGGGTGGTAGTGCCCAATGGGTGGAGGTGCCCACCCAAATTTCAGGGGGATTGGTCAAAGGGCTGATTTTTGGTGAATTTTTTAAGTTTTAGTGTCTTTGGGGCAGATAGGGGGCATAACATGGGATCTGGGTCAAAAGAGTGGGGTGGGGTGGTAGTGCCTAATGGGTGGAGGTTACCACCCCAATTGCAGAGGGATTGGGCAAAGGGCTGATTTTTGCTGAATTTCTGAAATTTACGTGTCTTTAAGGTTTTTCCCCCATGAAGGGTGTATTGCTTCACGTCGGGGGGAAAGGGGTGTCCTAGAGCTGGGTGGGGTTGGTGGTAGTGCCCGGTAGGGGCAAGGAAGCTACCTGAATTTTTTCAAAGGATTTGGGCAGAGGGCTGATTTTTGGCGAATTGTTGAAGTTCACGCGTCTTTAAGGTTTTTCCTCATAAGTTATAATGGAGCTTTCAGCAGCCCTATAAGTGCACTTGGGGGGTGCTGGGGTGGCCCAGAGAGAGTGGTGGTGTAGTGCACATAGGGTGCCAACCACCCCCATGGGTTTCTAACCCATGGGGTACAGGGTTCTGATGTTTCAGAGGTATTGAGTGTGGATTCTATGATAGCATGTTAGAGTGGATTCATGGTGTCTCATTGAAAATCTCATTTGCTATCATAGAATCCACACTCAGAAAACCTCAGAAACAACAGAACCCTGTACCCCATGGGTTAGAAACCCATGGGGGTGGTTGGCACCCTATGTGCACTACACCACCACTCGCTCTGGGCCACCCCAGCACCTCCTAAGTGCACTTATAGGGCTGATGAAAGCTCCATTATAACTTATTATGAGGAAAAACCTTAAAAGACGCGAAAACTTCAACAATTAACCAAAATCAGCCCTCTGCCCAAATCCTTTGAAAAAATTCAGGTAGCTTCCTTGCCCCAACCCGGCACTACCACCAACCCCACCCCACTCTAGGACACCCCTTTCCCCCTGACGTGAAGCGATATACCCTTCACGGGGAAAACCTTAAAGATGCGTAAACTTCAGAAATTCACCAAAAATCAGCCCTCTGCCCAATCACTCTGCAATTGGGGTGGTAGCCTCCACCCATTAGGCACTACCACCCCACCCCACCCTTTTGGCACAGATCCCACGTTATGTCCCTATCTGCCCCAAAGACACTAAAACTTCAGAAATTCACCAAAAATCAGCCCTTTGCCCAATCCCTCTGCAATTGGGGTGGTAACCTTCACCCATTAGGCACTACCACCCCACTATTTTGCCCCTGGCACCCGAAATTCGAGCAGACATCACATCCAACCTTTTTGCATTGAAGTCAATGGGATGCAAAAAGGTGGGAAATTCAAATAAACGTCATAGCTCAAAACGGAGGGGGGGAAAGAAGGCAAAAAAATGGAGGTCCAAATTACCCAAATTTTTGGGCCTGAAATTCAGGTGATTCGGTTCGTGCCCCAAATTTCTCGGATCTTTTCATGGGTGATTCGGTTCGGCCCCAAATCACCCGAAATTCACTGTTTTGGGCACAGATCGTTCTGTGTCCGAAACGTTTTGCACATCCCTAACACTAAATCCCTGTGACATTCCTGTTCCTGAGATAGAACATTCTGAGCTCCCTTTTGGCCTCTGCACATGAGTAATGGCCATTTGCATGGTGGTGTTGACAATTCAAATGGCCGCCATGTGTGCACAGAAGCCAGAAGAGAGCCATTTTGGATTTCAAATCACATTCAGAATGCTTGGAATGTTTTGACTCAAATGAGCCATTCCGTTCTGAGCTCGGAACAGGCCCTTCATTAGAAGGATGTTCTTTTCCAAGCTTGGAACACTCGAAATAGCCTGCTCCGAGTCAGAACATTCCAACTGCACATCCCTAACCAACATTTTTTTTTCATTTAATCAACCCTTTCAGAATTTTTTCGTTCTCCAAGAATTTTAATGGGTGATCTATGGCTGCTGCTTTTATCGGTTTGTTTTGATTTTCTCTCATTTTAGGCTTCATCTCTTGTTGCTCCTAGCAAAATAGTTTTATTGCCATTTTTACTATTTTATGTGATGATTCTGTTACTATAAACTGCAATAGGTTTTTTAAAATATTAAAGTAGTGTGGATATACTATAAATGAACAATAAATAAATGTTAATGACATTCACACCATCTTGTTTGAGAAGTGCTGAATGCTCTAGCTTTATCTGTGACAGAACGACACTCAAATATTGGATATGGATGATCAACTTTAGTGTCCATATTGATTCACCTTGAAGACTGGGTGGTAGAAAGTTTGGGTATCAATGTTTTAAATAAGTTCATTAATAAATATAATTTTAAACATAGACATTCTCTGGATTCCTGCTGACATGTGGGGTCTACATGTGACCTGACTATTCCATATTTCACAGAGGAGCAGAGGGAGCCCAGATTACCTCTCTGGTCTTCTGTGTGGCTGGGAAGTTAAACATGGAGGTATTACTTCTATCATTATTATCATCCTTATTTTAATTTAATTGGTCTTTATTGTAATCATTTTCATTATATTTGATCTACCACTTGGACAACTGCAAGTCCCTTTACAAGCATGTTAAAACTATAAGAAAGGCTCTAGCAGATGTGTTTCATTTTAAAGACCAGATTTTGATATTTAAAGAACATCCCTATAGATAAGTCAGTTTAGAGCCACACCAGGCCAGGAATGCCAGTGGGTAGACTGTGGCTTCCGCATAATCTCTGCTGAGGCTAGCTATCTAGATACTGTATGTACATTGATTTTTTTAATCCTGTGAATCAAATCAAAGGTGCCACAAGATTTGATGATGGCCACGAATTTAGATGGTTTCAAAAGAGAGACAGGACAAATTCATGGAGTTCTAACAAGCCTTTTTTCTTTCTCTTTTATACCCCAACCATGACTCATCAAAAATGGTGATCTTGCTGGTGTTCCACAAGATCACCCAGATTTTTTTTTAATGTAAAGAAAAAAGTCGCCTCTCTGTCATTATGGCTCCTCCATACATGCCAGAAGAAATGGAGTACTTTGAAGTATCCCAAAAAGCTGCCATAGAAACTTTTTAGCACAGGTATAATCCAAACTAAGCTCCAATGAGTAGGTAAAAACCCGAACCATCTATGGAGTGCTCTTCAATACCTTGCAGGGGCTTTGAGGTAAATTTCTCCGATGTGCGAATGCACACCCACTGCTCCTGAGGAACTTTGACGTATTTTTTCCATCTGGGAAAGCCCCCTGAGACCTCTGCTATTTTTCCTGGCAAATAAACTATTCCTTCCTCTTGTTCACACGTTGTGCTGATACAAAATGATTGCAAGCTGGGAGACTGCATTTCAGTGGTGGGTAAATGCTTCCTAATAATACAGTTCTGCAGGTATTCTGGGTTCTTTCTCTTGAATGAATGACATAATTGTATATACCCCTGCTAACTTGGCAAAGAGTCACCTTATAATGTGGAGATTCTCTTTTATTTAACAGGGGGAGAAAAACTGGCCCTATCCACCCCCAGCACAGTACTTCCAGTGACTGTTGCTGGTGTCTATCTTATGTTTCTTTTTAGATTGTGAGCCCTTTGGGGACATGGATTCATCTTATTTATTTATTTATTATTTCTCTGTGTAAACTGCCCTGAGCCATTTTTGGAAGGGCGGTATAGAGACTGAATGAATGAATGAATATTAACTATTACCATGGCTGGAAAGACTGGCCTTATCAACAGATGCACTTTTCAGAGAATCCAGTATAATAGTGTGTGTATAGATGTACATGTTTTTGAAACAATTTTATATTGTTGCACTTACAAGCAGCGATAGTACCTGTTAATGGGACTGTTATCACACAAGAATGAAGTAAATGGGTGATAGGTATCTATATTACGGTCTTACATGGCTTTGCTACTGCTCAGCATTTTGTACCAGAGCTGCAATTTAGTGGTGGAAAAACTGGAATAAACCTGTGTTGACTTGTTAAGTGGAATAATAAGAACTTTAAAACTTCCAAAAGCAACATGAGGTTGCAGATAGTTTGGCATTCTGTCGTGTACAGTAATCTCCTGCTCCCTTGCCACCGCATTAACTTCAGTTCATCTACATGACAGCCTAACATTTTACACTATACAGTTTTGCTTACATGTGTAATACTCTCATCTCCATAACAAAATATTAAAATCCTTCTGATAACGTGCCACGATGCAGTCATTAATTCATGCTTCAGTGGTGCTGGAGCACCTTGGAATTATGCATCACGTCCAGAGCAGCACTTAAAGGCTGCCATATGAATAATGCTGTTGCAAACAATCAGCTTGTAAACACAGAGCAATTTGGATGGCTTATAAATTGGGCTGCAATGCCATTGCAGGTCCAGGCACACTTTGTTCCTGCCCCTTAATTGCCACAGTAGCCAACATGACGTTAATGCCCTTTCATTAATCCACCTGCAAATTGGCACACTCTCTTTGTCAGTTTTGATGGATGTGCTGCTCATAAAAGTGAGAAATGGAGAGCTCTGCCTGGAGCACGTTTTCTCACGTTCTTTTTCTCCTCCAAAACTACATGTGTGAACCACAATTTCATTCACTGCACAGATGACCTTCCCTCCCATTCATGATTGCATAACACCTACTCAGTACAGCCATTACCTGGAGACTCTAATCATGGAAAGACATGGTGTTTTAGCATATTAGCAGATGGAGATGACGGAAGAACTCTAGAGTTGGTATTTAACAGACGTGATTTCCACTATCCTGGCAGAAACTAGCTAGTTGCCATTTAAAGCTGTTAAGGTATGAATCTTTTTAAATAGCTATAACTAGAGTTGAGTGGTTTTCCACATTTTTTGTTTGTTATAGGAATATATTGGTTCAAACCACTTTATTCACCAATTCCGAGAGTAGCCATATTAGTCTGCTGCAGCAAAATAGCCGTGTGGCACCTTGAAGACTGACAGATTTCTTGTAGTTAGTGATGAGCTGCTTCCCCCTGCCAGCTTCTGTCAGGTTAGCCTGGCAGGGGCGTAACTACAGGTGAAACTTGAAAAATTAGAATATCGTGCAAAAGTTCATTAATTTCAGTACTGCCAATTAAAAGGTGAAACTGATATATGAGATAGATGCATTACATGCAAAGCGAGATAAGTCAAGCCTTAATTTGTTATAATTGTGATGATCATGGCGTATAGCTCATGAAAACCCCAAATCCACAATCCCAGAATATTAGAATATTGTGAAAAGGTTCAACAGTCTAGGCTCCAGGTGTCCCACTCCAATCAGCTAATCAATCCATAACACCTGCAAAGGGTTCCTGAGCCTTTAAATGGTCTCTCAGTCTGGTTCATTAGGAATCACAATCATGGGAAAGACTGCTGACTTGACAGTTGTGCAGAAAACCATCATTGAGACCCTCCATAAGGAGGGAAAGCCTCAAAAGGTAATTGCAAAAGAAGTTGGATGTTCCCAAAGTGCTGTATCAAAGCACATTAATAGAAAGTTATGTGGAAGGGAAAAATGTGGAAGAAAAAGGTGCACAAGCAGCAGGGATGACCGCAGCCTGGAGAGGATTGTCAGGAAAAGGCCATTCAAAAGTGTTGGGGACTTTCACAAGGAGTGGACTGAGGCTGGAGTTAGTGCATCAAGAGCCACCACACACAGACGGATCCTGGACATGGGCTTCGAATGTCGTATTCCTCTTGTCAAGCCGCTCCTGAACAACAAACAACGTCAGAAGCGTCTTACCTGGGCTCAAGAAAAAAAGAACTGGTCTGTTGCTCAGTGGTCCAAAGTCCTCTTTTCTGATGAGAGCAACTTTTGCATCTCATTTGGAAACCAAGGACCCAGAGTCTGGAGGAAGAATGGAGAGGCACACAATGCAAGAAGCTTGAAGTCCAGTGTGAAGTTTCCACAGTCTGTGTTGATTTGGGGAGCCATGTCATCTGCTGGTGTTGGTCCACTGTGCTTCATTAAGTCCAGGGTCAACACAGCCGTCTATCAGGAGATTTTGGAGCACTTCATGCTTCCTTCCGCAGACGAGCTGTATGGGGATGCTAACTTCATTTTCCAGCAGGACTTGGCACCTGCCCACACTGCCCAAAGTACCAAAACCTGGTTCAATGACCATGGGATTACTGTGCTTGATTGGCCAGCAAACTCGCCTGACCTGAACCCCATAGAGAATCTATGGGGCATTGCCAAGAGAAGGATGAGAGACATGAGACCAAACAATGCAGAAGAGCTGAAGGCCGCTATTGAAGCATCCTGGTCTTCCATAACACCTCAGCAGTGCCACAGGCTGATAGCATCCATGCCACGCCGCATTGAGGCAGTAATTGCTGCAAAAGGGGCCCAAACCAAGTACTGAATACATATGCATGCTTATACTTTTCAGAGGTCCGATATTGTTCTATTTACAATCCTTGTTTTATTGGTTTCATGTAATATTCTAATTTTCTGGGATTGTGGATTTGGGGTTCTCATGAGTTGTACGCCATGATCATCACAATTATAACAAATTAAGTCTTGACTTATCTCGCTTTGCATGTAATACGTCTATCTCATATATCAGTTTCACCTTTTAATTTGCATTACTGAAATTAATGAACTTTTGCACGATATTCTAATTTTTCGAGTTTCACCTGTATAATAGGGCAAGGGAAGAGAGTTGTCTGGGCGGCCCCCAGAGGCAAGTCACATGACTGACTCCCCCAGCCGCACACCTGCCCAGGTTTTCTTCAGTTGTATTAATCCTCCAAAATGGATGTGAGTGTTAAGACCTGGAGCTACCAGAACAGCATGTCTCTCTCCAGTAAAATTAAATGCCTTGCATCGTCCACAATTTACAAAACCTTTTAAAAAACTATGCTTTTTTTACCACTATTCAGCCTCATTTAAGATTTCTTTACTTCATGAGCTGAGCTTCGGTTTGGGGCACATTTTAAAATCTTGTCTCTGGGCCCACTCCAACCTTGCTACACCCCTGTAGCCTGGAAAATAAAGCAAACTACTTAAAAATCAGAAATAACTTAGCTTGTTTTTTTGAAGCAATCTACTTTCAGAAGTTGTTCACCCTCTCAAAGAAACATAGGAAGCTGCCTTATACTGAGTCAGACCATTGGTCCATCTAGGTCAGTATTGTCTATACTGATGGGCAGCAGCTTTCTGGGGTTTCGAGAAGGAGTTTTTCCAAGCCCTACCTGGAGATGCTGCCAGGGATTGAACCTGAGACTTTCTGCATGCAAGCCAATCCTCTACCATTGAGCAATGGCCCCATCCCCTAAGCCTTAAGGGGAATATCTTATTGTAGACAATGCTCACATGTAGTTGTCCAACCAAATGCTAACCAGGGTGGACTCTGCTTAGCAAAGAGGACAATTCATGTTTGCTATCCCAAGACTGGCTCCTCCCTCTCCCTCCTCTAACTTACAGTAGCCCTTGGGGAAACTAAATTTCTTAAGGAGCACCAGACCATTTCTTCCTGGTGCTCAACCAACATGCTGGAGATGGGAGGGAGAGCTCAGAATTCCCTCTTCCTGCAGTCAGTGTGCTGCTGCTATAGCATCCAGGGAAGTGTTGCTTAAAGGGCAGGGAGGAGGGGCTTTGGCCTGAGGACTGGGTGGCTGGGAGAGGGTTGGAGGGTGCGTGTCAGGAATCCTATTCCAATTTTGGATTTTAATCCAAACTAGAGAAGAATTCAGTTGTTTTCCTGGACCCCAAAATTGGTTTAGAGAAGCCCTCCCACCCCTCAGTGAACTGCTACTCAACTAATACACTTGGTTGACTTGAACAGGAACCAAAGCCCTAGACACAAGCCGTGAGTGGTTGAATTAATCAGGCACTCAGCTTGCAATTGTATAATAGTTTTATGTTCTGGTTTTATCCTGCCTTTCACATGTAAAACCTTTTGAAATTGTAGACGTGCCATTTAAGAAATAATAATGGCCCACATGATGTGCAAGGCAATGCCGCATGGCCGCTCAGCTAGCATTGCTGTGCACATGGAAGCCACCACCAACAGTGCTGCACAAGAATGTAGTTGCCCTACTATTTGAAACAGTGTGCCCACACTTGCATGGCACAATTTATGTTATTTTCAGTGTAAGTAGCACCTACATACGTGCAGGTGTGGAACTGTACTCTGTGAAACACTCCCAGGGCTAGCTTCCATGTGTGTAGCATTGACCAATTGGGAACACCAGCATTGCCTTGAATATCATGTCAATATATCATGATATATTGACATGATATCATTGAATATCATTGCCAATGCTTTTTTTCAGATTAAATAATTACCATTGTATTCATTTTATAAGATCATAAGAATAGTCCTAATGGATCAGGCCAAAAGCCTATCTAGTCCAGCATCCTGTTTCTCACAGTGGCCAACCAGATGAACCTGGGAAGTCCATAGTTAGGAGTTCTATGCGTGCCCCCTTTTCTGCCATTATTCCTTGCAACTGGTATTCAGAGGGCATCCTGCCTCTGAGTCTGGAGGTAATCTATAGCCATCAAGACTAGTAGCCATTGATAGATCTGTCCTTCATTAATTTGTCTAAGCACTTTTTAAAGCCTTCCAATCTGGTGGCCATCACCACAACTCCTAGAAGAGAATTCCATAGAATAATTATGTGCTGTGTGTAAAAGTACAGTAGTCCCTCGACCTACGAACTACTCGACAACCAACGTTTTCGACTTACGAACGCCAAAAAAGACCGGAAGTAGTTGGCGGTTTAGATTTGGCTTCCTCGACTTACGAATTTTTAGATGCGGTTTCCTCGACTTACGAGTGTTTCCAGACCTCCGTGGGTGTGC
Organism: Hemicordylus capensis; assembly: GCF_027244095.1. Lineage (NCBI taxonomy): Eukaryota > Metazoa > Chordata > Lepidosauria > Squamata > Cordylidae > Hemicordylus > Hemicordylus capensis. The sequence goes on along the minus strand of NC_069659.1, from coordinate 296,781,765 downwards.
TTTTCAACCTACCAAAATTTCGACTTACGAACGTCCGTTCGGAACGGATTAACTACATAAGTCGAGGGACCACTGTACTTTGATTTAGGTAAAGGTAAAGTGGTGCCGTCGAGTCGGTTTTGACTCCTGGCGACCACAGAGCCCTGTGGTTGTCTTTGATAGAATACAGGAGGGGTTTACCATTGCCTCCTTCTGCGCAGTATGAGATGTTGCCTTTCAGCATCTTTTATATTGCTGCTGCCCAAAATAGGTGTTTCCCATAGTCTGGGAAACATACCAGCAAGGATTCGAACTGGCAACCTCTGGCTTGATAATCAAGTCATTTCCCTGCTGCACCATTTGGTGGCTGACTAAAGTGTGCTGTCGAGTCGGTGCCGACGCCTGGTGACCACAGAGCCCTGTGGTTGTCTTTGGTAGAATACAGAAGGTATTTACCATTGCCATCTCCCACGCAGCATGAGATGATGCCTTTCCTATATTGCTGCGGCCCAATATAGGTGTTTCGCATAATCTGGGAAACATACCAGCGGGAATTCGAACCACTGGTCCTAAATTTCCTGGCAACCAGTTTCATGGGATGTCCACTGGTTCTAGTGTTGTGAGAGAAGGAGAGAAAGGAAGAGAAGGAGTGGGAAGCTGTCTGGTAACAACTGAATATCTCTGACCAGTTGCTATCCCTTTGTGGCCCTTTGGATCCTCCATTAACAATTCTGTTAAGATACATGCATTTATTGTCTGTCTGATTTTCATCCATCTGATGAAGGAAACTATCTCTAGTCCACAGGGGATTATGCTGCAATGAATTTGTTTGTCATTAGGGTACTACCATAAGACTCTCCTTTTTAGTTGTTCACCAAATGCAGTTGCCATAGTTGTGCTTTGGCATGCTTGACCGGAGCAGGGAAACTTCCAATTTATTTTTATTGTTTTTAAAGCAAATATAGAGATACAATGCTACAGTTACCTTTTCCTTCTCCTTTAAAAAAACTATTAACGGCCCAAGTCCTCCTGTCTCCCTGATGTACTCGCTCTCTTGTGTGTACATATATGCAAGAAATGAACCCCTCATATCTGGACAAGTTCCTGCTATTATTAATAAGAATAACTTCATCCTTTCTCCTCCCATAGCAGCCTCTGTTCATCCTTGTTTTCCCGACAAACATGGAATTTACATTTCTAGACAAAAACAGGTTGTTTTCTCAAACTGTCCATTTGTTGTTTGGGGGGTTTCTTCCCTGGATGTTGCTGACTTCATAGATTAGTTGGAAAGAGGCCCCATTTACAAGCCTGCTTGGCTCCGGCATTACTAGCTCTTAGGAATTTAATTAGAATGGTCTTTCTCATCCAGGCATTTGAAAGAATATATCTATCCTTATATTGAGTTTGAAATGCTGGCTGTTCTTTTTCTAAAGGTTGCTTCCCAGTGTTCCTCTAACAGGGATTCCCAGAAGTTATTCACTACAACTCCCAGCATCCCCAGCTGCAGTATCCTTTGGCTGGGGATTCTGGGAGTTGTAGTCAAAAAGCTCTCGGAATGTCTGTTAGAGGGGACACTGGTTGCTGCCATTTCTGTTGTGTTGTATTTATATTGATTTTATTGTCCATATTGTTTGTTTTTGCAACCCACCTTGGGAGGGTGAAGCAAGACAAGAAGGCTGTTCTCATGCACAGCCTAACTCAGGCTAGAACAGCCTAGCCTGGGTTAGGCTGTGCTTGGGAAGTGCAGGGAACTGCCCAGATCCCAGTGCTCCAGCCCAGCCTGACCCTACTTTTAAGCCTGGCTTTTAGCCAGGGTTAAGGGTTTGAGTGTGCCCTTAACCTGGCTGCTAGGATCATGTGTCTGCTTGGGCTGCACACAGCCCAAGGAGACACAGTGCCTAGAGCGTCAATCTCATGGAGGTATTACCCAGTCCACTGCACTCATTGCATGGTGCACTGTGGGATACCCAGAGGCTGGGATATGTCAGCCACTGGTGCACAAATTGTGTGGCTGCTCTGGAGCACCATAGATTGTGTGGGAACGTGGTCCGTGTTCCCACCACCATTGAGTGATTGACTGGGGAGAAGGTAATGTTTGCGTAGCCTTCCTCTTGCCCTCCCTGCCTCCCAGGCATGTGAATACTCTGAAGGTATACATGTTTTAAATAGAAATAGCATTTTCCTGATTCAGAAAGTATTATTTCCTGATATGAATAGCCAAGGGAACCCTCCCTGTGGATTATGGCTGTTTTCTGTTCTTTAAAGAAAACAAAAATATCACTTGAGAAGAATTACTGAATCATCAATCAGTTTTCGGTTATTTGCATTATTTTGCTTTTTAATTCAATGTTAATTTAATTCTGGCCCACTATTCTGGTTTTAACCAATGTTTGCTCACTGCATGCCCAAGAGAAGAGATTCTCAGGAAATTGCCAAGCTTACGGTGGCTCTGCCAATTAGGGGTTAAAACAGGTCAAACTACCAGAAGAACAGAAACTGGTTGATTTTGATTATCGTTGTCACAGAAGCTTAAGGGCATGAAATGATTCAGGGTTGCATCAGTTTCAAGAGGCGGCTTAGCATATGAGTGCAAAACTAAATGTATGTGTCACTTTGCTGGCCCCAAGCAGGCCGTGTGTGTGTGTGTTTGTGTGTAACTGGGCCAAGGGCTCTTTGCTTATTGGCTTTGCTTTTTGTTGGCTGATTCCATGTTCATGGGTATTGGAACAGACCCTAAAATTAGGGATGTGTCTCACGTTTTTAGAACTGAAAACTGAGCACACTAATCCTCCCAAGTCTGTGTATCCCTGGCAGCGTGCAGTGATTAATGACCTCATAGTTTAAAGTGTCATCCCTGAGATTCGTTCTCTCCATGCTGTTTAATTGCCTGATGTTTTCCCCCTTTTTATTTGCTCCATACAGTGGGAAGAAGTCAGTGGCTATGACGAGAACCTCAACACAATCCGAACTTACCAAGTGTGCAATGTCTTTGAGCCCAGCCAGAACAACTGGCTTCTCACCACATTCATCAACCGGCGGGGTGCACATCGCATTTACACAGAGATGCGCTTCACTGTGCGGGACTGTAGCAGCCTTCCCAATGTCCCTGGTTCCTGTAAGGAAACCTTTAACTTGTACTACTATGAGACAGACTCTGTCATTGCCACCAAGAAGTCGGCCTTCTGGACAGAGGCTCCCTACCTCAAGGTGGACACCATTGCAGCAGATGAGAGCTTCTCTCAGGTGGACTTTGGTGGCAGGTTGATGAAGGTGAACACAGAGGTGAGGAGCTTTGGGCCCCTCAATCGCAATGGCTTTTACCTTGCCTTTCAGGATTATGGGGCATGCATGTCGCTGCTCTCAGTGAGGGTCTTCTTTAAGAAATGTCCTAGTGTGGTGCAGAATTTTGCCATTTTCCCAGAGACTATGACAGGAGCAGAAAGCACCTCTCTAGTGATTGCACGAGGCACGTGCATTCCCAATGCTGAGGAAGTGGATGTGCCTATTAAATTGTACTGCAATGGTGACGGGGAGTGGATGGTTCCCATTGGCCGCTGTACCTGCAAGGCTGGATATGAGCCTGAGAACAATGTGGCCTGCAAAGGTAAGATCATGATTAGCTGAGATGTTTTGATGGCTACTGGTTTTGTTACCCAAAGGACTGCCTAGAAGGCTTTGAGATGAATCTATGCCTGCTGTTCAAGGGTGGACTCTAAACCAATTTCTCCCAGTAGTAGATGAGAACACTGAACCTGCATTAATGCCAATGTGAACTGGGAACTTGCAAGTTTGCATATAGTTGCCTATATGGAGCTTTGAGTTGGAATCTTAGCATTTGCTCTTCTTATGACAAAGGTTGCTAAGACCTATCCTTTTGTTGTATGGCCTCAGTCTAAATTAGGCAGCAAATGTGACACGACTTACCAAATAAAACAAGGACAGAAATGGTGCATGTCGAGGAATAACTATGATTTCCTTGTGCTTCCTCTCTGCTTTGATCCACCAGAGGTGTTTTGTCTTATACAGGGACTCCCCGGGTTACAAATATTTGACTTACAAACATGCATACTTACAATCAAAGCTCCATAACGTATTGTATTAAGGAAGTCCCCAACTTTCAAATGTCAGCACACACATACAACCAAGTAGTCATTCTTGAGAACTATATGGGTTACAAGTTATAAACATCCAACTTACAAATGAACCTTTGTTCATTTAGGGAGTAAATGAGCCCCCTAACTCATTGCTGAAGCTCCTCACATGACTCTCTTTAGTATTAGGTCATAGCAAATGGGCAGTCCTGCCAATGGATGATTCATGGCCTATAGGAAATACGTGTGGTGAAAGCACGATGGTGAGTGGCCAGTTTCTTAAGTGCAAGTGTTTCAGGATAAGTCTGGTACTGTTCACTCTTTTCTTTCTATCAGTTTGGCAGGGACTTTGAACAGCCAGTTTTATTGTCATCAGTTTTGAGGAAAGAGCTTTTGGCAGAACAAAAGGACTTGGGTAACTTGCACGTGTGCAAATATCTTATCTGGGTGTGTGTTTTAAATAAGATTAAAAAGTGGTCCTAGCTCAGCATTTTCCAGAGGGAAGTTGACATAGCAGAAATCTCTGTTATTTGTTCAACATAAAATCTCAAAAAGTCAGGCTCATGATGATCCATGTTGGGCTGATCCTTTGACACTGTTTGTGAGGTGTGAACCTTCCTGTCCTAGCAGAAGGACTTGCCTGGCTGTTTCATAAACACAGGACTTAGTAAGAGTGTGAGGAGCTCTGTTAATCATTCTGTAAATATGCTCAAAGCTCTTTATTTGTTTCTTGCTCAATGGCTATAAGAAAAGAACCCATCTCTCCTTCTCTCAAAAACTGGAGCCCAGATTAAAAACAAATACAGTGCTGTGAACTTCCCTTTATAGATGGTGTGACTTGACTTGGGATGGTTGTTTGTTTGTTTTTTTACTGTTCTAAATGGCATGGCTTTGCCCTTCTGTATGTATTGTGCCTTGGATACTATTTAGAAAATTAGTTCCTTGACCAGAAATCTGAGAAGGATAATAGTGAAAGTTAGAGAGAAAGGAAAACAGAAATGCTTGTCCTTTTCTATTTCCTCCATTGGTGGCAAAGGTAGGCTATACATCTGGAAAGGTGGAGAAACATGGCGCAGTGCTAAGAAAGTGTCAGCATCAAGGGAACATCTTGCAATCTGGCTTCAATAGGTGCAAGACCACATACTGGGGGTCTTTCATTATGAAATGAGTGCTGTCTGTGGAGACAACTACAAGTCACAATATCATGTCTGTAAGTGGATGGGAATCTGCAAATGGCAGTACATCTGCAAATTGGCTGCATGCCCAAAATGACACATTGTGAGACAGGAGCTCAGAATTGTTTTAGTGAAACCCTGAGAGAACCAACAGCAAATGTTTTAGTAAATGCTACAAGCAGTAGGGAAGGACATGTTCTTTTATATACAATGTGATGTAAAAAGTTTCTTGACCTTTTTTTCTTATTCACACTTTAAAATTCTCTTCAGACAACATCCTGCCAATGCAAACTATTAGCAAATATACTGCTTTTTTAAAGTATATCATCTAAAAAGATAATTTAGCAGTTTGTATATATATTTTTAAACAATGTAAATAGTGTCTGTGAAAATAAAATCTTAAAGCCAAAAGAGACATGGAGATCTAAGATTAAACCACTGATTTTTTTTTTAAACTTTAAAGCAAGTGTGTTAAACTTTTAAAGAGATGGTGGTACTGAGGGAGGGGTGTGTATAACCCCTTTTCCTTGTGCCATTTCCCCAGAATAAATTACCCAACACCCCTCCACTCCCAAGCTGCTATTAGTTCCTCTGGGGAAACTGGGAATCGGTACATTTATTCAGATGGGATGGATAGGAGCTTTAGGGGACATTTAGAATGGAAAAAACCAGTATGGGGGAGGAGGGTTAAATTCTCCCTTCCCCAACACCATTTGATTAAAATTGGTGCCCCTGCCCACAATTGCTTAAAATTAAAAAAGCAGAAAAACAATGTCAAGAGATTTGATTACAGCTCTCCACTGTCATGTCTGTTTTGGCCCTTAAGCTAGCTATATTTGGGGAAATTATTCAGTGGTAGAGTTAGTAACTGCTTTGTATGCAGAACGTTTTTTTGGTTTATGTAACAAATGATGAGAGACCTCTGCTTGGGAGCCTGGAGAGCCACTACCAGTCAGAATGGACAATACTAGGCTAGATGAACCAGTGGTTTTACACAGTGCATGGTAGCTTCATGTGTTCATGTATCCACGGTTTTCTAATTGAGAAAGGTCTGGAGCCATATAAGCACTGTTCACATGCTATGTAGAACACATGTACAATCTGTGTATAATGTATACAGATGTCTATACACACTGACAGTTATTCAGACATTATATTCAATGCAGGTACAGTAGTATACTTCCCATCTATACCCAGCATTTGAGGGAGCCAATATCTAGGGTCACCTTTGGAGAACACATGTACAGCCATTCACACAACATGTACAAGCGTACAGACACTTCTGTGTATAACACAGTAAGGTTGTTTGCATGGCACAGGCTACTTGGGTAAAATTTCTCCTACTCAAGCAGGCCGTGTCATCTGGGAGATCAAGAGGTCTCCGGACTGTCCCAGCGACTGCAGACCAGGTAGCCAAGTTCAACCACCCAGGCAAAAAGTGAGGTAGGATGGAAAAGGAGTCCATCCCGCCTCACATTTTGGTCATTTTTAGTACTGGGTGTCTGAAAATGGCCACCAAGAGTGGTGGCCATAGAACCCCGACTGCTGTGTGGCCAGGGAGAAGAGCCCTACTGCACTGCAGCAGGCTGCCACATTGCTGCCCATACTAGCAGGCTGCCACACTGCTGCCCACACTGCTGCCCACTGCAGCAAGCTGCCACACTGCTGCCCATACTATGTTGTGGGATGCAGGAGGACTTCCTCCTTCTGATCCAATGCTGTGCCGGTTGTGTGGGCATGTGACTGGCGCCCTGAAGAGGTGATGATCGTATGGGGGCGGGGGGGGGGGGAGATAAGTAGGCTCCTGCCTTTCTTCCAGCCCCAGTGGAATTGGTTATGTGAACAACTTTAATGTCTGAATAGGGCTAAAGTAATGGGAAAAAACTGGATTAATCTTTTTGGTTGTGTGATCAGTGTGGCTGAAATTCACAGCAATCTCTTTGTGGCTCCTTTTTTATTCTTCTGCTGAGTTACAAATTGTGGGAGCCTTTTTGTCTCTGAAGTCCTAGGAATGCCAAAACTGCCTTGACAATCAGACCAAAAGTGCTTCTAGTCTCACAGATGGGGGAAGGGGCTGTAGCTCAGTGGCTGAGGACATGCTTTGCATGCAGAAGGTCCAAAGTCAATTTATGTTATCTCCAGGTAGGGCTGTGAAAGACCAATTCTGAAACCATGGAGAAGCACTGCCAGTCGATGTAGAGAATGTAAAGAATGCATGAGCTAGATGGGCCAGTGGTTTGATTCAGTACAAGGCAGATTTATGTGTTAATAGGTGCCCCTGGGAAGCTCAGAAATAGGATATTAATAGAGCTATTGATTCCTGTTGATTGTCTTCAGCATCTGGTAATAAGAGAGTCCAAAGGAACATGGAACTCCAAGTTCCCTAGAGGTAGGATACTTCTCCCAATTGCAGAGGTTCAAATTAATGTTAACCTCAGTATTCCTAGTTGATTTAAGACAATATTTGAAGCTTTTTACACTGCAGAGAGACCAACAGTTTCCATTAGGATTAATAACCGAAATGTAAGATGCTTAGGAATGTTAAGATGCCTTGAAATAAAAATAAGTATAATAATAGTTGTGATTTTCTATATATCCTGTGCAATGTAATACAGCCATAAGAGATAATTGATTGCCATATCATACTCACCATCTAGTGGCATCATGAGCAGGTGCTGAAATAAATTGAAACCTAATTATACCATGCAAAGATTAAATATGAATAATGGAGAGGAGTAAAGCTGATAAAGGAGACAAGGAGTGGAATGATTTTGTGCCATCACAAGCTGTTACAGTATAGCCAGAGTTTTTAAAATTGGCCTTAATGAGCCTCTGTAGACCTAGCACAGAAAGATTTAAACCTCCCCAAGCCTAACAAAGAATCAATGGCAGCTGTCTGCGCTTCTGGTGTGGCGCTGTGGTGCACAGCTAGAAGCATGGGCAGTCTTCCTGGAAAGCACTAGTATTTGAACAATCTCATGCTGTTCAACTTCAAAGCATGCGGTGGTCATGGATTCCTGCTTGCCAGTCCATGCTGACAGGTAGGAAGCCAGAGTGGGTTGCATCACAAACACTGTTGTGTTTTGTGGCTGTATAGCAAAGCAAAGACACACAGGGTGCCAGAGGTTGGAATGTGGAATGCTGCTTACAAGTGATGTTTGAAATGTATACCACTAGGTTAGCAAAATGTCACACTGGGCCACTTCACACTTTGAAATGGTGCCTGTCCATGTGGGTATGCATGATGGTAGGAATCTGTGACTCACTGAAGGTTTCTGTGACATGTATCCCTATTCCATGTGTTTCAAAACACGTTTTGGAACACAAATTTTCTCCTTTTAGCATGTATAATACAGATGGTCTTCATGTAACTTGTTAATGAGCAGAATTATCCATTCCTTTTGCAAACTTATGGGATTCTTCCTGGGAAAGTAAACATTGTGATTTAACTTATCCATGTGTATGTCCTCATGAAATCATTAAAAAACAAAAAAACGCACACACAACCCTAATCTCATGAGCAGCAAATGCTACAACAGAACGAATCCTCACTTTTCTCTTACCTAAAGGAAGAAAGAGGAAGTAGGTCAATGTGGGTTTAAATATTTGGGGGGTAGGGGTGCAATGAGAAAGCTATTATATTATATTATATTATATTATATTATATTATATTATATTATATTATATTATTGATTTTATATCCTGATTTTACTTGCACATTTGTGCTCAAGGTGGCATACATCAAAAAAGGGGGGAAATACAATTTAAAAAGTGAACTACAATTTAAAATACAACCACAGAATAAAAACAATAGCAGCAAGGATAACACCAATCATTTCCAAACCAGGCACCCTAGAAGGTGGGGCAAATCATGCAGTGCCCAAAGGGAATTGGACTTCTAGCAGGGAAGGAGTGGTACTGGATTGCCAGCTAATGGAACTCGCAAACCCAGACCTTTCTCTGACCCACAGGGATCCTTATGGCAGTATGCTGCTCACATTCCTGCTCAACATACTCCTCTTTTGTCCTGTTGCATCAAAACATCCCTTATTCAGCAGAAATAGAGGGTGCAGATACATGACTAGTTACTTCCTGCATTCAATGACTTTATAATTCAGCCCATAGTGATTTAGTATTCAGTTGTCAAAAAGAGTCCAACACACATTTTGTGTCCAAGTTGCATCAAGGTAAGAAGTGGAAGGAAGGAAGGAAGGAAGCCCAGTTTTGAACAGCAGTAGTAAAGTGTAGATTAATTAATGTCCGTACCCTTAGATTGATTGTTAACAGTAGCTCAGTGGTGGAACTCATACTTTACATGCAGAAGATCCCAGCTTCAATCCCTGATATATCCAGGTGAGGCTGAGACCCAAGTCCGAAGCCCTAGAGAGCTGCTGTTCATCCGTGTAAAGAGTACTGAGCCAGATGGACCCTATAAAGCAGCTTTTATGTTCACATATATGTACCTTTCGGTAGTTTTTTCTGTAAAGACACTCAAGCTATCTTTCCATAGTTCAAATCTACACACATCTTTCCAGTATAAGTTGTTCCTGCCACAATTCAGCGCAATGACATGCCACATCCTCTGGATCTCTGGAATTTGCATGAGGGGTAAAATCCTCATAATCAAGACAAGTGGTTTGGCTTCTAAGCTCCAGGATTTGTATGACCATGACAGCACAAACAGAAACAAGATGAGTAACTTGAGGCAATACCACTCTGCTATTAATCTTGGTAGCGCCCTGGCATAACCTCTGTCTTCAGAGATAGAATGCCATAAACCTGTTCCAGGCCAAGCCATGGCCTCCATCAAAGTAGAGATATAGGAGTGGCACAGACCTTGGACAGCTCCAAGGAAAAGAAGGTCAGAACCTCAGATAGCTCAAAGTAGGAGATCAAGATTGCTGGGCACAGCAAATATGAAATGGATGTTGCTCAGTGGATGCTTGGAGTTGACTGCCAATTTTAATAGCTGCTGCCCAGGTTGATTGAGCTTGGCCCACTCCTTTCTTGGTGAAGGTTCTGTTATTTAAAGGAACCTTGTCTGGTTTTTATAAGCAATGGCTTCAGCATCACTGGGGCACCTCTATGGACTGGTAGGTCCTTGAGGGACTCCTCTGAGTCAGAGGATGAAAGCAGGGTATGTCCTTGAGTTGTGATGGTGTGCTGGCTCTGGGTCTCCTGGTGTGATGAGTCACAGTGATGCAAGGTTGTCTGATGTCTGGGTTGTTGGGTCTTCCCATCATGTCTCATCCTGTCTTCGCCTCCATTTGGGGGTGGGGTATATCTGGGATCATGACAGCCACTAAACACCAATTGCTGAGGAGCAACAACAGGGAAAGGCTGCCATCTTCATTCCCAGCTTGGGGACTTATTGGAAATATCGGTTGGCCATTGTGAGAAGCAGGATGCTGAACTAATTGGACTTTAGGTCTGATCCAACGGGACTCTTCTTGTGTCTGTATATTCATTCACCTGAAGCACACGTGTGCATGACCTTGGATCCCCTTAAAATTAAAATAAAAAACAATTGAGGGCCTAGCTCTTAGGGCAGCCTGATTTGACGGCCTGACCAGTTTTGATGCTTCTCTTCAAAAGGCTGCAATTTTCCCTTCCTGCATTGAAACCTATTGCCCACACAGCCCTGCCTGGATTGTTTGTTAAGGTTAAGGTGCAGGGGCTGTGGCGAAGGAAAATCAAACAGCAGATCATTCTCTTGAAGGAGGCTATGCAACAGCTGCCACACGAACAGAGAACTCTCTAAAGTGATGTTTGTGATTTCCTGGCTTCAAAGGGCTGCGTGGGGCTGCGTTGGCTGGCTGGGCCTCTTTCATCTTTCTCATTATTTCCTGAGCGAAGCTGCAGGAATCAGAACAAGCCTTGATTGGTTCTGATTTAAATGGAACTCCGGGAACGACACTCTGATTCTTTTTCTTAATTGGAACTTTTTCTCTCTCTTGTTTTGGATTTTGCCATGCGTGCTGTCAATTTTATACCGCCTGCTGGAATCCTTAGAGGGGCTGGATTTATAAATATGGAAATTATGTGATTTCTTCTTTTCTGTCACTGCTTTCTGAGTTTTTATTAACGTTGCTCACATTTTTCTTTATGCCTAGTGGCCTTACTTACACTTTCCATCTTCTGAAATTACATTTCAGTGTAAAGGGATCAGTCCAAAGTTGTTGGAAGATGAAGCAATGAGAATTGTGGAGTGTTCGATATGGTGACATGCAGGCATCATTGAAAGCAGCTTTCGAATAGCCATAGTAAAAATCTTATCATGAGCCTGTAATATCTGAATTCTATATATGCATCTCCAAAATGTGGAGATCAATCAAGAATAATCTTTTTCTTTTTTAAAAAGGTATCTAGTTCTCATAGTTGCAGATATTGCTTTGAAATTCAGCTTGCAGCTTCCACCCCTCCACCTCACAAAGAAGAAGTAATTTTAAATATTTGAAGCAATGTTGTTTTTGTTTTGCTCTCTCAAGTCTTTGGATACTATAATTTGCCATGACTGTTAGTGCCACAGACCTGAGCATAATCAATTTCAGGTTCAGTCTTTGAAAATCAATTTCTGGGCCTTATAGATATTTCAGAAACTTGGGATTAATGGCTGCAATGTGCCCATAAAATTTAACCCCCCCCCCCCCCGATATATTAAGAAATGTTCATTATTATTTTAACAATTTCATTTCCTAATCTTAAAACCAGTGTTATGGTTGGATACAGAATCCACCCCCCACCCCAAGGTATTACTTTTTCTTTTCAGTTAACAGATGAGCTCCAAAATTATATCATGTTTTCAAGATTAGAATTTCAGATGTATTTTGTTTTGGTCACAAAAGGGGTCTCTGTGTGTGTATGTGTGTGCGTGTGTGATTTGCAAAGTAGACTGCAGTTTGATATTCAGTCACTAGATGTCTCTGTGTGCTTTATGGAGTTAAATAGAGGGTGTGTCTGTGGTAGACAAAGAAGAGAAAGAAAGAGCTCAAGGTGTGTGGAAACCTTTTTTTGTTTACAGGTAAAACTGCCCTGATTACAAAGACTCCCATGCTTTCTACAGGGATCAGTCGAAGACCTGGGCAGACTCATGTGACCCTCAAAGCTTTACTCTACTAGAATACCAATCTGCATTTCTGTTTAGTAAAAGATATCATCCAATATATTCAATTATACACTAATTATGCCAAACAAGTGTGATTCTGTGTCTATCTACACTTGTTTCCAAGACCTTCCAATCTCCAGGGAATAAAGCAAAGCGTGAAAGCATAATCTTCTTAAAAGATTTATTTGTGTTTTACAAAGAAGTGTAAGGGTGTAAAACTGACAAAAGGGCCGTCTTCCAGGTCATCCTCTGCATTTCTTTCCATCTGTCTGTACCTTATCCCATGTCAGTTACCTCACGGCCTCAGCATGTCTCTCACAGCAGTGCAGTCACTCATTGCTGCATATTTGCGCAAAACTAATGACATTTTCATCCATTTAATCCAGGGCAAAAGGTTCTTCTCAACACTGAAAAGGCTGAAATTGCTCACCCTGGGTAAATTACCTCTTTTAATACCAATCAGGTATGAAATAATGCAGTTGTTTCTTTAGTGCTTTCCTCCATCCAATATCTCCCAAACACAAGTTCTGATTGTTTAAAATGGTAAAAGCTTATTCCTTGTTGTGAAAGAATTAAAATGGGGGGGAACCTATTTTGATATAAGTAAACATAAAAATGAGTAGCATTTGTGGAGGAGTCCATGGCAGCATGTTGCAAATGTTCACAAATGATTGTTTTCAAGGAGACAGCCCAAAGCTCACCTGCTCTGTAGTGTACCTGCATGACATATGGTGCATGGATTCATCCCAATCATTTTGCTTTTGTTTCCTTCCTCCCCCTTTCCCTGCAAACATCAATTGCGTAGAAGGACCTACAGTCACATCTTTTGCCCAGGGCAATGTTTCCTTTCTTGTCTGAAATCTTTTGATACCAGTTGGAAATGATAAATTCACAGGCCTTTTCAAGCTCCTTTGTCTTACAAGAAAGAAGAAGGAAAATACAAATATATATTAGAGGTAAGTGTTGGTGAGAGCCAAATCCTGTAGTCTGCACAGTGCGATAATGAAGTATGAATCCCCCCCACCCCCTAATCTCTCCTTTCTAAATGCTTTTCTTGAGCCACTGACAGAGTTGGGTGACTGATCACTTGCAATATGCTGCCGATGGTCAGTTGTGCCCCCTTGTCCACTGTTAACAATGATGAGCTTGCTTTTTGTTCTCAAGGGAGTCTCATGCTTAGATTTCCCCAGGCCCTCTAGGTGATGTTTTAATGGCCTCTCTCTCACTAAAGCTTAAACTGCAGACACAAAAAGCGAGAATGTGCAAAAAGGGTTCAGACTGATCAGTGTATGGTGACCACTGGTAAACAATTGGGATGCAGGAACAAAACAAAAGGTTCGATACTGCACAGATTTTTTACTTGAGAGCAAAAACTAAGGGTGTATGTAAAGCATCAGGAAACCAGGATGCTTTAAACATCTGCTCCCATTGGTGTAGTAGTAGTAGCAGTAGGCTTGCTCCCGTGGATTATGCTTGTCATTTAATTTTGCCAGGACTTGGAAGCGAATCTAAAGAACTCACAGTATGGGCCATGAATCTTGATCCTGCTGGCAGGGACCATGGGTGGATGCAGCAACCACAGCAGATGGGCCACACCTTGGGTGCTTTTCCAGCCAAGAGCTTTTACAGATGAATGGTTTGGGTGAACTGTGCCCCAAAGAAGCCCTCACTTGTCCCCTCTCCTTCAGGAAAAAAACAAACTTTTCAGAACAGAGTCCGAAAGGGGAAAAGAAATCAAGTCATGCCTACCCTTGTGAAAAGCTCCCATTGCCATGAGCTGATTTGGCAAGCAGATTTGTTTTCTTTTTCATTTTGCCTTGGCTTTGGAGACATGTACACTAAAAACATGTTTATCAAAGATAACAATTGATCTTCCCCGTCCGCTGTAATATTGGACAAAGCTACATTGCAAAAAGTAACTTTAAGTGATTGTTTCTTCTGATCCTTTACTGATTAGAAGCAAACTTTTTTCCCCCTTTGAGCAAAATGTGCTTAGCTGGCTCCCATGTTTGTCTCTCTCTCTAGGGCAACCTAGGAATATGAAATTGCAACATTTGTGTGTGCTAAAATAGATTTTCCCTTGATAGTAGCCTTACTGCTCTAGCTGGTGTATTTGAAATACTGTAGTGAGCATTCTTCTTTCTTCTGAGTTAATTGACATTCCTATGAGTTCATCTTGACTCTTGCATATTCTATTTAAAAACAGCAAACCCCAACATTTTTAGATGACTTGTCTAGAAAGAAGATATATAGGGCAAAATCCAAGGTCTCTTAAAAGAAGAGACCAATGAAAAGAAAATCCATGTTTATTGCTATACTTAGCATTTACATGATACTAAGATGGCTCTCATAGATACTTGATGTGTGAGTACTGTAAGATATTTCCCCTTAGGGGATGGAGCTGCTCTGGGGAGAGCAGAAGGTTCCCAGTTCCCTCCCTGGCTTCTCCAAGAACAGGACTGAGAGAGATTCCTGCCTGCAACCTTGGAGAAGCCGCTGCCAGTCTGCGTAGACAATGCTGAGCTAGATGGATCTATGGTATGACTCCGTATATGGCAGCTTCCTATGTTTAGTTGTTGGCCATCCTGCACAGACAGGATACAAAACTCACAAATAAATGCTGATACCATACCCCAGTCTGATTCATTATGTGATCCATCTTTCATGAACTCATTCCCCAGGTGACTGGAAGAATTCCAGTTTTTTTTAAAGGAACTCTTTTCCCATTTGTCATGTTGGCGAATACATGCTGATGGTGCATTGCACATCTGCATTATGGGACTGGTGCTTGGGATTTGTTGTTTGGTTGCCATAGTGTACAGCATGTATTGAACTTGCACAGCATATCAAGTGATACACATGGGATATTTCTTAAATTTACGACACACCTTGCAAAACTGCACTCCACCCCATGTTTACTTGCATGTTGGTGCAACATGTTGTGGTTATTCTTAGAAGCAAAGTGAAGCACTTAACGTTTTGTCATTAAACCAAAATGAAATCGCATCTTTGGATTTGCTACCTATATAGGAGAGGATCTTGCTGGTAAAAGCATTAGAAAGAGTTCATACTTGCTGAAACTTGTTGGAAAAGAATGTGATTGTAGTGAGTTGTGTAAATATCAACAGTGTTCTCCGATGGGGTGGATAAAATAAAAAGCAAGCCTGAAATCCTGTGCATGCTTACTTAGGAGTAAGTCCTATTGAACACAGTGGGAAAAGATGCAAAGGCTACACAGCACACACCTCAAGTTAAAGGATTATTATTTCACAAAAGAGGAATGGCACAAGACAGTATTGTTTTTGCAAATGACACATGTGTTTTGGGCATTCAGTTTTTGAACAGAGAATAGTGTTTAAATTATTATTGAATCAGTAGAGCACTATATTGTTTTGTCTGTAAACTTCATGTCTATTTCAAAGAGTATGAGCTTCAGAGCAAGTAAGGGATTAACAAGAAACCTTGTGAATGCATGTGTCTACCAAAGTAGCTGATTTTCAACCAGATCTACTGAACACACCCACTTAGCAGTCAATAACCATTCTAGGCAGTTAGAAGGAAATTGAACCCTGTTCCATTTCCCAAATAACTCTGTGATTTGGCACCATCACTGCTTCCTCTCAAACTCTGTCATAGGTCACCTCACCAGGTATGAATATTTATATTTCAGCCTGCCCATTAGCTGATTCATGTAACCTTTTGAGTGTGGTGAGTTGAAAAATAGATATTTCTTTATTGATGCCCCATCACTTTTGATTAGTATAAGGGAAAGGATACATAGCGCTTGTTTTTAGATTGTGAGCCTTTTTGCGATAGGGAATAATCTAATTCCTTTTATGTGTAAACCACTGAGAACTTTTGTTTGAAAGTGGTGAGGAGGAGGAGGAAGAGGAAGAGGAAGAAGAAGAAATAACAACAACAATACACCAGATATAACTGTAGTCAAGAAGAAAGAAAAACAAGTTAAAATAATCGACATAGCAATACCAGGGGATAGCAGAATAGAAGAAAAAGAAATAGAAAAAATCACCAAATACAAAGATCTACAAATTGAAATTGAAAGGCGGTGGCAGAAAAAGACCAAAATAATCCCAGTGGTAATTGGTGCCCTAGGTGCAATTCCAAAACAACTTGAAGAGCACCTCAACACCATAGGGGCCACAGAAATCACCACCAGCCAATTACAAAAAGCAGCTTTACTGGGAACAGCCTATTTTCTGCGATGATATCTGTAATAACAGGAACAACATTGATAATATAATTCAGCCATCCCAGGTCCTTGGGAAGGACTTGATGTCTGGATAAAACAAATCAGTCAATAACACCTGTCTGACTGTGTAAATAAATAAATAATAATAATAAATACAAATTTTGGAAGGACCTGGGATAGGTGCATCCCGTGTGTCTGTTTTACATCAACACATGTATACATGGAGCCAGGTCTCCACAAGCACTTGTTTGGCTGTGTCCACACAGTAGCTTCTTTTATTGTTGGTTGAGTGCTGTAGCATACAACTGAGAGAGTGGGAATTGCCTATTTCCCTGGGACCTTCTCCTTTTCATAATTCACTTCAGCAAACAACATATGCAAATGACAAGCTTGTGCTAGCCACATAAACTAGGGCATCCTGAGCAGGAAGAAATAACCCACACATATGGACTAGAATGAGCCCTTTGATCTCTAAAATTACAGTGGCTAAATCTGGGGAGCCTCATTACAGCAACCAATTACCAATTAGTAGGGTAAAGAATACAGCTAAGTCCTTGTGTTCTTTGGCTTGTTCTTCAGTGATTTGTGATTGGCTAGTGTGTAGAGTATGGTAAATAAATGTGTAGCTCGTGGCCGCTTCAATACTGGTTAGGTAAAACAGAGTCTGGACGTTTGAATTGTCACTAGAACAGTGTGTAGAGAGAGGCATTCCTGTTTCTCAATGAGGTTGGAATTTACCTTGTGTTGGAAGGAGGCACGGTCCCCCCTCCCTCTTTTGCAACCTCCCAAGAGGCACACACAGTTTGACATCTGTTCAAAGCCATCGTCAACCTGAGCAGCTGAGATGAGCCACTTAATAAGCCTGGGGGAATTGTCACTAAAAATTCCTGGTATAGGAGGCTGAGAAAATGGCCCTAATTCCACTGCTGCAGGAAAATAGGCCTACATTGTTTAGCTCTCATTCTCCATGTTTCCTCCCCACCCCAACTCTAGAACAAAAGCAGCAGATATCATGGGGCTATTAGACCAGAGCGCTTCATGCTGACAGCCAAACTCTGGGGGCACTTAGGGAGCCATTAATACTAGCTTTTATCGGCACTTAGCTGCTCACTCTGAGGCCCTAAGTGAAAGGCAAAGGCAGAGCACAATCTTAAGCAGAGGAGGTATGTCAGGTCTCTGGGATTAGCAGCGTGATTTTGGGGCGGTGTGACCAGGGCCATTATTGTGGTGGCCTTGGAAAGAAAACGGTTGTATCTTTGTGTTTTCCTCCTCCTCCTCCTCCTCCTTTTTGTCTTTTGTAATTTCCCCTCTTGCATAGACGGCTGTGTTAGATTTTATTGGACAAGGAATCTTGGTCATTTTTTGCTTTCTCTGAAGTTCATAGCTTGTGGATCCTGCCAGGCAGGGCTCTGCAAACTGCCAGAGTTGCTTTTGAAGCAAATAACAGTTTGCAAATGCCAGGCAAGAGGAGGATTATAAAGATTTTCCTATGAACAGATAATGGTAGAGTCTCCGAACAAGCCAATTGTGCTTCAGACCCCTTTTGATCTGTTAAGCACAGCACAAGTAAGGGCCATATTTGCCCCTTGATTGCTGAATGTTGGGGGCCTGGACAAGTACAGTTGCTTGTTATACAAATAAAAGGGTTGTAGTGAAGTCTGCATTCTGGTAAATGGTGGAAATATGGGTGCTGCCTCACCCACCCCCAGGGCGAAGCACAGCAACATAGCTTTAATTGAACAGGGAGGAGGAGACCTATCATATCAGACTCCCAGGGCTGCTGACTGGGTGACAGCTTGCTCTTCCCTCTCCCTTCTCCATCTTGCTGGTGTACTGTTGGCTCCGGAGCAGAGGACTCATCTCAGCTTCAAAAAGGATGAGCCCTGCCCAGCTGGTATATGTAGGTAGTAGGTATATATGTTTAAAAAATGGGGAATGCACATGTGCAATTCTGTGTATGTGTAAAAGTGTCTGCACATGTGAGGAATGTGTTATATTATTTGCACAGGAATGAGAGAAAGGGCATGCTGAGAGTCTTTTGCTTTTCATTGTGTCCTTACACCTCTACAGCAAAGACACAGGGTGTGGGGAGGAAGAGAAAGCGGGGCAAGGGCCAGTGTTTCCAGTAACAGGGATTCCCAGGTGTTGTTGACTACAATTCCCAGAATCCTCAGCCAATGGCCATTGCAGCTGGGGATTCTGGGAGCTGTAGTCAAGAACATCTGGAAATCTCTCTTACAGGGAACACTGGCAAGGGCCTATTTTCACTTTTGTCCCAACCTTGCTGCACCCCTAGGAGGGAGCTCTATGTCAAAGGGCCCCAGAGTATTATCAGAACAGAGCACACAATAGCTCAAAATATTGCTGAATAAAGGCTGTTTATTAAAATAAACACATCTGGGGGTTTGTCTCAGCCCCTCTTCCTCATTAATCAAGGTCCACATTACTTAATGGGGCCTAGTGTCTTTACCTCTTCCTGGCTACATGGAGGTTCATTGGGTGGTATTTACTCTGGGGCTGAAGCCTCTGTTTCCTGTAAGGCCATCTGGACTGCCCTGCTTCCAAAAGGTTGAGGTAACAGTCACTGGAGGTAAAAGTAACAGTCACTGGAGGTACTGTGCTGGGGGTGGATAGGGCCAGTTACTCTCCCCCGCTAAATAAAGAGAATCACCATGTTAAAAAGTGCCTCTTTGCCAAGTTAGCAGGGGCTCATTGACATGAACACCTGGAGAATTGAGATTTCCATATGCTTTAGCCCTGGCAGTTCCCTCTAGGTGGGTCTTGTTGGGGCCACAGGCAGCTTCATAAAGAGAGGAATTGTGCTAAGGATAAAAGTGCATGTTACACAGGAAATTCACAATTAGATCGTCCAACATTTAAAAAACTGAAATACAGCTGGGGGGTGGGGTTCATTTACAGAAGAGGGGTGGTGGTGATATTTACTCTTTCCTCCTGTACCATTTTGCTGATCAAAATCTCCCCATGGCTGCTGCTTATGTGTAAGGTAAGGTAAAGTGTGCCATCAGGTCGCTTTCGATTCCTGGTGCCCACAGAGCCCTGTGGTTTTCTTTTGGTAGAATACAGGAGGGGTTTACCATTGCCTCCTCCCATGGATGATGCCTTTCAGCATCTTCCTATATCGCTGCTACCCGATATAGGTGTTTCCCATAATCTGGTAAACATACCAGGGGGGATTCGAACCGTCAACCTTCTGATTGTTAGTTAAGCATTTCCCCGCTGCGCCACTTAAGGTAGCTGGGAATAAATATCTAAATTTTCTCCTGTGGAACAAACAGAAGCCTGGAAGGGTGGGTTTTGATTGGGGGGGAAAAACACCCCTCCCACTGTTTAAAAGAACTTACCAGTCCCCTGTGTCTGCATTTCAGTCAAAAACTTCAACTATGGATCACCCATGTAGCATATAGTTTGGCCCAAAGAGTGTGGCATCAGATATTCATACCATCACACAAACTAACAGGCAAAATGTCATTGGTTTCTTAATCACAGCTCCTATCCTCTGGATTGTAATGCGTGAGGATAGGAGCTGTGATTAAGAAACCAATGACATTTTGCCTGTCAATGTCATTTTGGCAAAATGTCATTTTGCCTTGAGTGGCAAAAAGGATAGTCTAAGGCAACGTTGGATAAACTATCAGTAGAAGGAGATATTGGACCGCGTCTCACGATCCGTGAGACCTGGTTTGGGGCGGTGAGCGGGAAGAGCGGGCTAATCCCGCTCTCCACACTCACGAGCGTGGAGGGAGCCCTGGGTGGCCGAATCGGCCACCCACACGATTGCCGGCTCTGAGACAGAGCCGGTGGGGGCTGGGGAGGTCGGAGGCCGCGCAGCCCCTAGAAGCCCCAGTATGCCCTGCATGAGCAGGCAGGGCATACTGGGGAGACCCCCAGAACTGGGAGGTGGCTTTTCTCCTCCCCTCCAGGGGTCTACTCGTGAGTAGGCGTGCCGCGAAGCCACGCTGCAGCTACTCACAATTTTAAAAAACCAGGTTTGCGGAGCACTTGCTCCGCAAACCTGGTTTTGGGGCAGGGGTTCTTGAGCGGGTTACCCCCTCCAGAAGCACTGGGCTCACAGCCGAGTCCGGTGGTTCTGACGATCGGGAAAAATCGGGCTAGGCTTTCCTAGCCCGATTTCCCCCGATCGTGGGAATAGCGCCATTGAATTAAATGGAAAACTGCGGTTCACTTGCTGCTGAACTGAAAATGTGAAATACAATCCAGGTAACATTTTACATGCTGCTTATTTTGATGTAGGATTGATTTTATTTTGCCATACTTGCCTTTGGGAGTTAAGTTTACTTTTGAAACTCATTGACAAGTTTGCATGGGCTGAAACTTAATTTGCCTTTAAAAGATTTTCTTTGCAGCATTTGCAATGCACTCTTGTCCTACAACTGGGTAAACTCATTATATGTAGCCCAGGTAATTTCACTGCACATATCAACCCAGTCCTATCAAGCCGCTTTAGCTTTGGCCTGCAGCAAAATCAAGTGGCAGAGTTCTAGGTAGTAGAGTGCACTGTGTGACTTCAGAGTGCAGATGGAAAAATCACATGTTTTGAAGAGGCAGAGATGCATGCTGGAGACAGGGGCACCCCTAGGCAATTTTGTTGCCCAAACCTGAAGGGCTTTGAAGCCACCACCCGCGACCTCCCCACCCGTGAGTTTTAAAAAAAAGGTTAAAGGTTTGGGAACCTGCTCCCCAGAAGCATGCCACCACTCCCCCGAACCGTGGTGCCAAAAACGTCAATAATTCTAGCTGCCATGTGTGCGGCCATGGGATGTAGAGGGTGAGCTGAACGGGCTTCCCCCACCCCTGTGGTGGTGGTGGTGGTGATGGGCAGAGTGGGAGCAGCCACTGGGCTGCTTGAGAACTGTGAGGTGCCTGCGCAGTTGGAATAGAGTTTTGCAAGCTCCAACATTAACGGTTTGCGACACTCTATGCTAACTATGCAGGCACACTGGAGCGCTTTGCAGTTCTCAAGGGCCGCTGGATTGAATGGTCGGGCCCAGCGGCTGCTCCTGCTCCACCCACCATCACCACCATGGGGGTGGGTGAGGCCTGCTCACCTCACCCCCACATACCCCACACCCTGGCCGCAGACGTGGCAGCTAGAATTATTGACGTTTTCAGCAGTGGTGGGGCGGGCATGGGGTGGGGTGGTGGCAGGAGACCTCCCCATGAGCCTTTGGACACCCCTCTGGACCTTGGAGGCCATGGACTAGGGCCCCAAGCTCCAGGGGTAAGGGCACTTCTGGCTGGAGAGCTGCAATTGCCTAAGGCTCCCTGGCACATGTCCATTGAATGTTTGAAGATCCATGTCTCCATTTCACATCTTATATATTCACCACAGTACAGGATATTTTGACATAAGAAGCTGTTTGACAGAGCCAGCTCTTGGGCCACCAAGCTTAATATTGTCTACACTGTCTGGCAGTCAGTGACATCACTAGAAAAAAATTTGAGAGGGTGGAGGCATGTATTTCTGCGTGGGCAGCTATGTACATGTTCGGTTTCTGAATATTGGGGCAAACATCTGAGGGAGTGCTTGCCCCTCTTCTGTCCCCTGCACTGAGCCACTCTTGCTGGCAGCATCTTTGCAGGGTTTTGGACAGGGGCCATCTAAGTCCTATTTGGGGTTGCCAGGATCAAACCTGGAACCTTCTGTGCACAAAGCCTATGCTTTACCACTGTGCTGTGTGCCCTCCATAAAGCAAGCACAATTGCTGCCTGAAGTGTGAAGTATAGAAAAATAAAAGGAAGGACTACAAGGGGTGAACCAATGGTTTCCCCTCCATGTTGCTGCTTAAGTCTAACACAGGTAAAGACTTTCAAATGATATACACAGCTGGATGTTTCAATCAATGTGACAAATTGAAGGGGAAATCACTGTGTGCTGATCTGGGCTGAGTCCACTTGGAGCAAACAGACAATTGTGCATTTGTTTTGCTTCCTCTGGACATATCCCAGATCATACATGTTCCAGTGGTTTTGTCATTAACATTAGGGACACCTTCTTGATCCCCAAAGGCAAGTCAAATCCATTCTGATTGCTGGTAAGTGCTTATGCTTGACTATTTATAAATAATGCATTACTCCCCCTGCCTTCTATTAATCTCTCTTTTGAAGAGGCTTTGGATCATGTGAGTCATGGAAGAATCTCATGATTCACATGATCTTATCGCCTTCCAGAAAGACTTTTGTTTCTTTGACTGAATCACAAAATGGCCGTATTATGATGCACAATAATTGGTTGCTCTCGACTGTGGAGATTTAGCAATAGCCTGAAACCAAGGTGGCATTTTCAAATCTTCCCCTCCTTTCTTTCTGCATATCACAGCTTTTCGCACAGTTTAGGGCCTGAGTGATGATCTTGGTATATGCCATGGGAAGCCAGGGAGTTGGTGTTTAGAGATATGTTCAGAAGGTCTGTCACTAGTATCTCTAAATTAGCTTTGAGTAAGTATGATATGCTGCCACAGTAGTCTGCTTCTCTGATTTGTTTTGTTGACTGGCAAATTCAAGGGTGACTTCATGTGTACCCTTAACATGGCTGAAACTAAGGTTTGTTCCATTCATGGTTCTCCACATGAGCACACATCCAAAAAGTCAATTAATAGTCCTTTTCAGCAGCACGCATAGGGGTACAACACGAGTAAACAATTTTGAGGCTGTTTTTTAGTGGCATGCTATCCCTATACAGGTAGGTGTGAATCCACCAAAACTGCAAGAGTGATTGCTTCTCTGGAGGCCTTAGACACTCTCTGCAAAAGCTTAAGTTCAAACCTCCAGCATGGAACAATGAGTAACATTAACCCCAAAGTGCTTTGGGAGCATGCCCATTTCACTCACTTCTGATAGAAGGTGAACTATTGATCCCTGTCTCTCAGTGTGCTGTGGGTGAGAAATGTTGTCTGCTGTGGAATCCATACTTCATAATGTCACTCTGCTTTGGTATTAAAATGCTTCATTATTTTATGAGCTGTAGTTATTATTTCATCAGATTTGACAATATGATTGTTTTCTAGTTCTGCTTGTACAGAGAGTTCACAGACATTTGGAAATCGCTGTTGGATCCTGAGCCCTTCTGAGCTGTAAAGCAGTGTTAGTAGATTATACTGTCATGTGGGTCACCCCCCGCCCCCAGTAATCTGCTACTCCTGAGCCATTGCCTGCCCCATGTCCACGCTGCTTTTATTTAATGTGCAGTGCTGCAAGTAAACATGACACCCAGGACTAATGTGCCAGGAGCAGCAGCAGAGAGAGGTATGAGCATAATGCCAATTGGAGAAATACTGGCTTGGTGGCTAGTTGGATGTGATTCATAGACTGATTAATGAAGAACAAGTCTCTAAAGGCTCTGGCCCAATTTGGACATCAAGCAAAATGGAGGATAGGCTCACCTGAGGTTAACCTCAGAAGCCAAGAATCATGCCACCGATGATCCAGCAGCTGCAGTTTTGTTGCCTCCACCAGCAATCCCCCCTCTTCCTCTTCCGCCGAGTGTGTCACTCGCCCAGCAGCCACTGGCTTTGAAATGGGGGAGGGCTGCTCATGGGAGGAGCTACAGCACAAACCCCAGGTTGCTGCACTATGTAGAGCACGATGGGGTCAGCAGAGCTCCAGTTCCAGCCACCCGCCTAACATCACACTGAGAGTTCAATCTGTGGTTTGGAGGTGGCTGCGGAACTAGGGTGGCAGGACTTTCCCACATTCAAACAATGAGAAATGCTGACCTCAGGTAAGTGTAACTGAGGGTCAGTGTGTTGTCTGAATGAGGCCTATGTGAAGATTGAACAGAATGCTTTGAACACTGCACCCTTCCTCCCTGGTCATCACTGTCAGGAAGGATGCAAAAATCATTCATATCCTCTCTGGTCTCCTGAGGGGTCAGGACTCCCCCCTCTCATGAATAACTCTTGAATAACCACTGCTTTTATCATAAATTCATCCATGCCTTTCCTCTTCCAAGGGGTAGACAGCGTACGTGCAAGGGTGAGTGTGTAAGAGTGTGTCAGGCTTTACCCCGCCTCAGCTTGACAACACAGTTTTGATTTGAAAACTTCCTCTCCTTTTGCTGAGCTGAGAATTGAACAAACAATGTTTCCTGAGGACAGTCAGCAGGAGGTTCTTGGAAGCTCATTTTTGACGAAGCTCCCACCCCCTTGTGAAAACAGCATGCGCAGCTGTACTCTAACCTGACACTAGGCAATAACAAGCTCTTTTCATTATGCCTACCTTTGCCATTTTTCCTAGCAGTGATCCCATTTTATTCAAATACTCTGTGCTCTAGTTAACTTTTTTCTGAGTTTCACTCTACCAAAGTGTGTTCAACTGTTCATAACTTCCATGGACAAAATTTGGGGAGACATAACCTCCCTTCTTCTGCTTGACCATCACCAAAGTTGCATTTCATCACTCTCTCAAGCTGCATTTTTATTGCTCTGGCAGCATCCACATTTTCTCCTTCTGCACCACTGTTTGTGGTGTGCTTTCTCTCTATCCTTCTCAGTTTCCTGATTAAACTGTTTTCTGTATTTTTGCCATGCTACTCCTCCCCGCCCCATCTTCCCCCACTGCCTGTGCTGTCTTTGTCTTCCTTTCTCATTTGTCTTTCTCTCTAGCCTGTCTCTGGTTCATTCCCAAGGCCAGATTCATGAAAGGGATAACGGGACAGCATTTTCCGTTGGTAGAATTTTAATGACAGGGTGCCTACGTTCCTAGCCAATGCCTCTTTTTCCCTATTCTCAGGAGCGGGGCTAGTAATGACTGATTTCCTGCATTTATAGCTCACAGGCAGATGGAAACAATAGTATGGCTAATAGTTGAAGAGCAACAGTTTGAGTTTGTTTTAGTAAAAATGGACATCCTGTAATTGGCAAAGGAGCAATTTGCTAAAAGTTGAACAGAGAGAATTATGTCTTTGCTTAAGGGTGCTCAGATAGAAACTCAGGGCTTCTTCCAATGTTTTAATCTTTGTGGCTGTACTTTTTCCTCCCCACTTTCCATTTTATGTGGATTTGAGTGCGTTTCTGCCCAACTGAAAGTCCTGACCTTTTCCCAAGGAGCAGCAAAGGATTCAACATCATAGAACATTTCCTGTATTTCCTGAAGGTGGAGTTAGTGGCTGACACCCTGACTAGTGAAGTGTGGGTGCTCCTATAATCAGTGTCCGTGCCGCACTAGCCCCTGCACTGGTGTCTGTGCTTTCTGAAGGGGAGGTGGTCTTGTGCTTTTGTGCAAGAGCAGACATACTTTTTGGAGCTTGCCTGTGCTCTGCAACCACTCTTAGCATGTTGCTAAAGATCAAGTGACACGTTTTCACTCTAGCAGAGTTCTGGAGTATGGGCAAGCTCCAGAAAGTATTGGTGCTCTTGTACAAGACTGTCCATGCTTCATAAAGCATGGAGACCAGTGTGGGGATCAGTGTTCCCCTGTAACAGGGATTCCCGGATGTTGTTGGCTGCAACTTCCATTATCCACCTTGGCTAAAGGCCATGGGGATCCTGGTAGCTGTAGTCAACAACATTTGGAAATCTCTGTTTCAGGGAGCACAAGTGGAGGCTTGATGTTAGGAGCACCCACTCTTCGTTAGTCGGGATGTCAGCCAGTAAAACCAGGAATATGTGGTATTACTATCACCTTGTTTGCAACATGGAATGATGTTTTTGCCAGCATATTTCTGTTTCAGTTTTCAGTGTTTCATTTCTTATCATGCTGCTCATTATTGTCTCCATACATCTTTGTGTTTCTTGTGCCTCCGGGAATCTTGCGTGTTGTGCTTTGTCTGACAGCACATATTAAGTTCCTCTTCCCATAATAATTGTGCTGCTCTTTGCGATTCGTAGGTGGTGAGCTTTATGCTATTTCTAACTACCCACCATCAAAACATTTGTCTACATGTGCCTGTCACCTGGGCATATTTTGTGAATCTGCCCTTTTAAAATAACTACACCAGATTTTGCACAGAAAGAGAGAGAGAGAGAGACTATATTGTGGGAGCAGGATTGCTTATGGAACTGAAGGTTTAAACACAGTGTTCAAGTATTTTCTAATAATATCACAAATGAAACTGTGTTATTACAGGTGGATCATGTCTAGAACATGAAAGCAGGTGACTCTAATTGTAAACTGTTTTAAGAGCATTGATAAGAAGCTGTCTAATAACTGAGTGAATGAAATCAGAGTCCTGCTGGATCAGTTGAAAGGTTTATCCAGTTAAGCATCCTGCCTCAGTGGCCAGCCAGATGCCTTTGGGAAGCCCACAATCAGGGCTTGAAAGGAATAACCCTTTCCACATGTTTCCCAGCAACTGGTTTTTACTATTTGTGGAAGAGTGAAGTCATGAAGGAGATTCCACTTAGCCGTCATGATGAGTAGGTGCTGTTAGATGCATCCTCCAAAAATACAAAAATACATAACTAATTCTAGTGCCAACTCAGGGCTTGACAAATCCCAGGAACCAGGGAGCTGTGGTGCTTAGACTAAGATATTAAGAGGTAGAATTATTTAGTAAAATCTGTCTTTGTCCCAGGCAGCCCTATTTCTGTTTGAAGTATGTTACTTATAAAGGGGATAAAGAGAAGCCCATTTACCTTCCCTAACCCCATAATGTCTGCCATTAAGTCCGGTAATTTTATCAAGTGTCCATTGTCTGGCTCCTCATTTTTTGGGTTGGCTCCTAGATCCAAAGAAAATTTGTCAAGGCCTGTGCTAACCTTTTGAGGTACAGCTAACAACAGGAAGTTCAGATAGGAGAAATTCAAAAAAGATATGTTGTTCCTCAAAAATATTCGCTCAGCTGTTGGAAGGGTGTGTAAAGAATAACACTTACAGAATAACACAGAGCACAAGTCCAGCTGATTGAGCTTGTAGGGAGATTGGGTATATTTAATGAATGGGGTCTAAAGAAGGCTTTTGAAGGATTACATCATTAGAGGAACAAGCAGGCAATATTAGGAAGTTGGGAGGTGCCATCTCCACTTACAGCAGTGTCACTGTGCTGTCATAAGGGGGAAATCAATACAGATTGACAATTGAGATGTTATCATGAGCCTCCATAGCATATGATATGGATTGGCACATAGAACATCAGCGCCCTGGAAGATACTGACTCTAGTTGCTTCACGCGCTGCTGTTATGTTTTTCTCAGAAGCTCTTCATATAGCCCGATTACCCCACCCTGCTCCTCTTTCCCATAACACAGGGATAGATTCAAGCTTAGTATGGTTTGATGTATGAAAGATGACCATGTTGTGATACCATGGTAATGCTACAGTATGCAAGTGTCTTTAAGTATGCAGAATGTAAGTGATGGTTTGTTAACAAGTAAATGAGATGACTTGAGAGTACAGTGGATGAATAGTTGCAGATATTCTGAATTTGATTGGACAAGGTAAAGAAGGCATTCCATTCCTTTAGCAGAGTCTGGAATTGGCCACCATGTTCAGTTACTGCTCCTGAAGTTTAGTTCCTCTTCCTCCTGTCTTTGGAACTGTCAGGAGGCATTGGAACTGTGTGGCATTGATCAGAGATTGGTTTTCCTGGAAGACCATTTTGACAGAGGAATGGTGGTGGCAAGTAAAAGTCCCATGCCCTATCCCACAGAACAACATGCTGGCAAATCCTCATTCACACCCCTATTTTCCCTCTAGGGCAGTGTTCTTCATTATAAGACATAGGAGCCATTGGCAGCTCCCATCAACCCTAAAAGGCTCTACACACTATCAATGTGCAGAGCTAAAAGGGGTTCAGCAGGGAGAACGGGCTTGACCTGCTCTCCCCACAGACGATCACACACCCCTCCTCGGGTGGGCAGATTGCTCTGGCACTCCTGCACCTGGCCGCAGCTCACCCGACAGCTCCAGGGGTCAGGTGAAGGGAGCTGCGTGGCACCCCACCCTAGAGCCCCAGTAATGCACTGCATGAGGGCCTGGTTCATTCCCGGGATCCTCTCTTCTCTCTCCCCCCTCCTCGAGTGTGCTCGCCAGGGCTGCAAGCAGATCATTAAAATGGAGCACTCCACTAACATCATTCAAGAGGGAGGGTGTTTAGGCAGGCTTGCCATTGTGGAGCCACTGGGCTCGCCTGCAAGCCCGGTGGTTCTCACGAGCTAGCAAAACCAGGCTAAGGGAGCCCAGCTCGGTTTTGCTCACTCATGAGAATTGCCTCTAAGTGTGGCTCACTGACAGGCTGTGAAGCAGAATACTCAGTGTGAGCCCCATGGCACAGTATGGAAGCAACTCACAGGTGGGGCTCCTTTAAGGGAAACAGAGCCTTCTCAACCCCTAGTTGCAACCCTTAGAAAGGTGCACACAGGACACTGGGAAGTGTAGTCCTTCTCAGCACTTACCTCATAGAGCTCTATTAATAAAGTACTGGGAAGGACTACACTTCCCAGCACCTCATGTGTGCCTGCCAAGGTGGTGCTGGGGTTTGACAGAGTCCTGTTTCTTTTAAGGCCCGCCCTCCCCTCTTGCACTAGGAGAAGCAGAGCACTGTGCTAAGTTTAGCTTGGTGGGAAATGGCTCTCACATGGGAGGGTTTTTGCCAAAGTGGCTTCCACTTGAAAAATAGTGAAGATCACTTCTCTAGGGTGTCTGTTAGAGGCAGGTGGCAATGCTCCTGGGTACTGGGAGTTGAGCTGCTGACCTCTCTCCTTAGATACTAGGGAGGTATGTTAAACAGGGAGAGGCCACTAAGGTGCTATGCATTGCAATAATGCTGTCCCGTCAACCTGACCTGTATTTTAATCCATGACCTAGATGAGTAGCAGCGAATCTCTTTATACATCCTACAAGCCATCCATTCATTGTGTCGCATTGTCAAAGACAGTTTTGAAATGTGCTGTCTGAATCTAACCCAAAGCTGTTGATGCTCGGGTGTACCTGGGATTGAGGAGAACAGTCCGCAGAGGACTAACGGAGTTTTAGAATACATGAGGAAGACCATCTAAGGGCAGGGAGCTATATATGATTGAGTCAAAGGGTGGCCTTGGGCCCCAGCATTTGTGTTGGTGACCCTCTTCTTCTTAGGCAGCTGGGAACAACTCTTTTTTCCAGGCTCCCTCCTCGCCCTCTCCTTCATTCCTCCCTTTCCATGCCCTCCCATCGTAGCTTTTCATCTTCCCTCCTTTTCTGCTGTCTGAATGGTGCACAGCCCACCACAGTCTCACTGCCATCGCTGCACTGTGATCTTTAGATAGACATAGTACATTATTTGCCAACAGGATGGTTCAGGCGCAAAGAGGAGCTTAAGAAGACACCATCTGCCCCTGTCTTTCACACACATTCTCTGCTCTCTTTCTCGGTTTTTCTCTCTCTCTGTGAACATCCATACAGAAAAGCAATTGCTAATTAGAGCGAGAGAAAGAGGGAGTGGAGAACAGAAAGAGGGGATCTGGGAGTAATTCTGCCTCCATGCAAATCAATCACTCTTTAAAGGCAGAGGGGAGAATAACGGGGAGCAGGCCTTTCTTCCAAAGGAGTGGGAGTGGGTTATTTTGACAAAACAAGTAACAAAGGTCTTTCTAGTGTGAAAAGATGGCTTTAAAAAAAACTTTTCACCATAAAAAGGGGGGTAAAGAATAAAAAAGAAGCAAAAGAGAATGTTTCTTACAAACTCCCACAGCTAAACTCTCAATAGATCCATTCTGCAATTGTCTCCATTAAAAGGACTGTAAAGTGTATCATTTTCACGAATGCTTTGTGTGTACATGTTAAATATGTGTGGATGCTTTCCCTCCCTGCCCTCCCCCACTAAAAAAATCTGGCTACAAATTTGAATACTGGAGAATTTCCATAACATTCTTCGTAAGAGATGAAATGCGCTGAGCTTCCAAGAATCAGATCTGCTAAGATGCTGAGAACTGGCCAAAATCCCAAATGAGAAAATTTGTGGAGCTGTTTCTAAATTGTTTTCTTGGGTCCTCTCCTCCCCCACACCCACCCAGCAGTTTCTGCTCCATCTTTTCATCTTACTTATAGCAGTCTTTTTATCCAGGGTGAGCCCCAGGTGCCCAAAACACCTTTTTCCACAGCTATTGTGATTTTAGCAATGGACAGTAGTGCTATTACTCTTACGGAATAAGAGTAATGATGAAAGCATTGCTTTCTGTTTTGATGCATTTCTAATGAGTGCTGTGAAGCTTTGTGACTTGAGATAGGGATTCCTGTCGTTAATGAGACTTGGCCTCCTCCCATCATGCATGTTTGCAATTCTGGGTGCTTCTTGATCCATCTTAAATTAATACTGATCTTTACATTGCAGGGATGTATTTTGTGAACTCTTCTGTCTCCAGTACAGAGCAAGAAATAGGCACTCATCCTTAACCTCAGGTCTGGAAGACAGACATGCACTCTAGGCAGGGGTTCCTTTGGAAACTCTTTGCATGCTTTAAGTGATACTGAATGTGCAACATATTTCTTGATAGGGTTATGTTACTGGGATCCTATTCCCGCTGTGTGTTCCAGCTACTCTACTGACTCCCCATTTCCTTTTAGGCACAATTTAGGGTGTTGGTGAAAATGCTCAAATTGCTTGGTTGATGCATTCCTTAGAGATGGTCTCTTCTCCCACGCAACATTGTGATCTGTTAAGGACACCTTTCTTCTTGCACCATGGCATATAGGAGTTGAATTCATTTGATTGTTTAGCCCAAAGGCTGTAACAGTTTTGCACAACATGTGGAGAGGTGTTCTCAGCAGCTGACCTACAACCTCCTACCAACCTTGCTATCACTTTGCTGGCCATTTTAATAAGTTTAGAATAAGCTTCACCAGCCACTTGTCATCCAAGTGTGTTGTACTGCTCTCTATGTAAGAAACATATTCTTGGGTCAGTCCCCGGGACCTCTTATATGATTTATGATGCATGAAGCCATTTGCTTCTTGATAAATATGGGACATCTATTTAATGGGCTCTGAGCAGTCCCTGCCCATTTTCCATAGTGATTGCTGAGCCCCATAGATGATATTTGTGTTTAAAGGATGTACATCATTCAGACATCCCACCAATAGCACACTCTCCTTTCAGTGTAGCTAATTCACATGACATTTCCCTAAACAACTTCGCATTGGAAGAAACTGAAACTGAAACTGGAAAACAGTCCCAAATCAGCAGTAGTGTCCATATTGAACAGATAAAGTGTTAGTAAGAGTAATATTTATATAGCACTTTTTGGTATACATGAGTGTACATAGTGGTTTGTTACAGCCACCCTGTAAAGCAGTTCATTATAATTATCAGCATATTGTAGGCTAGAGGTGGGTTGGGCTGAGACAGTGTGACTTGCCTAAGGCCACTTCTTGAGCTTATGGATGAAATGAGATTTGCACTGGAGACTTCCTGATTTGCAGCTCCTGTTACAGTAGAGATGAAGATTAGATACAGTATCTGAAAGTAGGGAAACTGGGTATATTTTAAGCCAGTTTATAGCTATGTTGAATTCTAAGTTGCCTTTCTCAAATGATATTAATTTTGTCATCTTGATCATTGGCCACATTTGAAATTATACTCATGAGACTAAATGTTGACTTCTTTGAGCTTCATTTGATTCACCTCATCTTTCTACTCCATATATAACTTACGCATTATGAGTCCTTTTTAATTTTTTGCTGTCTCCTATGTCCCATGCTTGTTTGAACCAATCACTTTCCCTTAGCTGGCTATTTGCACTTTATCTCCATGTGATTCTAGAATGGAGAGGAAATGTCTTAATTATAATTTTTTTTCTTTCTCTTGGCAGCCACTGCTGTAGAATATTTTAGCATGAGGCATGTTACTAACAGACTTTAAGACTCCTGGTAGCATTTTTTGTTGTCCCTCAGGCTTTCCCTCTCTCTTACCATGTTTGCCCATTTTCACCACTGGGTGGAACAGGCAAGCTACTTTTCTTGATTGCCTCTCAAGCTTCGGTGAGATTTAGGTAGTAGATGACTTTGAAACGCCATACTTCAACAAAAGAAAAAAGTGTGTGCAATTTTTCTTAAATGATACCTTAATGAACACATCCATTACCACTTGTAATAATTTCATAAGGAAAATGGGCAAGAAAACCTAGTTACCATTTTTACTAATGAGTACGAGGAGTTTTAATGGGGGTCTTAATTGGACATTATTAGCACAAATGTTACACCAGTGATTTGAGGCCCTTTCCTGCTCTGTTCCTGGAAATGTATGGTGCACACTTTGAAAGTTTTAGTTTATCAAGCTATGTACCGCTATCTTTATTAGTACTGCATTAGAAGAAAGTTGTGCTCTTGATAGTTCTTGGAGCATGAGAACAGAATCCAAGGAGTATGGGGAAAGGAGTGACATGGAAACCAAATCCTCTGCTTTTCTATTCATTTTCAAGCCCAAACATCATGTCCTAAAGAGGCAAATGTTTTCAACAAGAGGGACAATTGCCAAGTTGCCTTTATTTTGGGCAGAGTTCCATAGGCACCACAGCTCCCAGATAACAAAATAGGAATGCTACAGCTTTGGAATGCTACAGCTCCAATGAGGGCCATTGAAGACAGACCACATTTCTGAAGTTTTGCTTTTTTTTCACACCAGATGTCTCTGGTACTGGCTGCTTACAATGCTGATTCCTATGAAATCTATCTAGCCCTTCAGGAAACCTACACTGTATCAGAAGAAACGTCTTTAGTGGCAATTGGGCATGGGTTCAGCAAAATCTTGAGATTGTTTTTAATGAAAGGCGGTATATACATTCAACAATAAATTAAAAAAATTAAATCTCACTTTATTAAGCAAATGTCTGTGCTATGCTGCCAGCATGGCAGGTTTCAGCATGAGAGCAGGAATAACTTTGTAAGTTTCCATAGTTTTGTCACATCAGCCAGCTGGATTATTCTTGAAAGGTCCTCCTCGTTTGAGCAGAAGGGCGCATTATGACTGTGCATGCTCCTTTCCCACTTCCAATTGAGAGACCTAATGTCCAGTCTTGTCCCACAACACAGAGCCCACAAAGACTGTCAGCTAATGAGGCAAGGCAGAGTTGGTTAGGATAGCACCATGGACAGGTCCATGGGAACCACTGATCCAACAGCAGCCAGAGATAGACTGAACTCTTAAAAACCTTTGAGCTCAATCTTTCCCTGCTGGCTCTGCCTCTCTGCCTGAAGAGCAGCAGCCTTAAAGGGGTAGCTCCGTGGTATGGCACTCTTCCTCATATCCAGCTGATCCTTCCTTGCCAGTCATTGCCACTGATATCAGGGAAAAGGAGGAGCCAGATCCCCTGGGTGCTTGAGTTCTAAGGCTGTTGTTTCAAGGGGTTCAGGCTCTACAAGTGCTGTATTGAAGCTCTTTCTCTCTGGAGCTCTTTCAGACTCTGGCCCAATGTCACGGCCTGGACCTGGTGCTGGTCCTGCTTCTTTGCAGTCATTTAGAGTCACTAACAGTCTCTCTGTTCTCATGATGCCTTTTCCTCTGGCCCCTTTTGTCATGCAACACAGCCAATGCAGAGATGTAGGTTTTTCCTCTTGCTCAAGTTGTAGTGTTTTACTGTGCTTGAACTGGATGTGGTTTGGACACAGAACACAAAGGTGTGTTAAATGGTATTGGGTGCCGGTTCCTTATATCAGGGCCTAGTTCCCTCCAGATTCCTTGCACCATAATATCTGGTTCTTCAGTTCCTTCTTACTTCATGTCATGTTGCAACATCATGACAATGTGTGTTTTCCCATTGTGCAGCTTCCTTATATTTTTCAATATGTCGTTTTGCTATTGGAGTCTCCACTTAATCTGCTGCTTGGTTAAAAGCTCATCATCTCCCAGGAGCAGATTGGAAATGTTGCTGTAACTTCTGTATTCATGTCTGTGTCAAGATCAAGGCATTCATTTGTGCATGTTGTGGGGGAAGGGATGCTCTTTTGGTTGCCCTCGATTTTTAAGCTAAAACCAGAAACAAACAACCTAGGCAAAGTAATTTCTTTCATGTTGTGAAGCTTAAAGGGAAATCCCACAAGGTACCCAGTCCTTGGTGTGAAACCGCATGTTTGAGTGGAAGCAATGCTGTAACGTTGGCGCCTTTGATCATAACTGTGTCTGTCTGGTCTGATGAAGTAAAATCAATGGTTAGACTCTGCAGAGCAAAAGAGTCTCAAAGTTTTGATGTTGCTTTGGCAAAAAATTATTTTGTCCCTGCAAGTCATGAGGATGACCTGAAAGGTGGCTCTGCTCTTCACCCCCAGTGCTCTTCTCAATGAAGCAGAATACTGTGGGGGCTTTTCTCTTGTTTTAATGAGAACGTTTGAATGTCATATTGATTTCTAGCCTTAAAAAAAGCCTGTATTGATTTTTTTTCCAGGGGACTTTTCATGAGCTTATTTAAAAATGGTGGGATAAAGCTGTTTCAAAATTGTTGACTTTGTTCTATTGAGTCAGCAGTAGATATAAACTTTTTTTGTGGTAGTTTAAGTGGTTAGGGGAACTTTTGTGGCTTTTCTTAATGCTTTTTGAATTGGGGTTCTGGTCTTAGACAGAGTTCTAGGGACTTGTGTGCTGACATAAGCTAGTTCCTGATGGAGCTGTCTAGAGAAACTGCTTTATAGCTGGCTCTTCAGAACCTATTAGAATACAAGGAGCTTAGCCTCTTGGTTTGCCTTTCTCCATTGTTTGTCTTTGAATGTGAGCTTGTGTGAACCTTAAAAGGTAGAACAAAACAACATACAAAAGAGGAAGGGCTAACTGTGTATCTTAACATGTTACTTGTTTGAAACTAGAATATGAAGCCAGTTTAGAATATGAGGCCAGTAATGCCCATGATCAGTAAGCATCTTTACATATTTGCAGACCTTATATTTCATTCCTGCCAAGGGAAGCTATTGATTTTCTGACAAAACTGAAAGGGCAAGGACATATTGGGGGGAAAGCAGGGCAGCGGGGTGGGGGGTGGGGTGGGGCACAGGACCAAATGATATATTTAATCCCAGAAATTCATCCAGTTTGTAGAGAGTCACTTAAGTCCAGGGGGAATTATCTGCGTCTCCTAAAAAGACAAACCAAATAACTGGCAGCTGAATTAACTGAGCTGATTTTTGCTGTTGGCCCATGAGATTGCAAACTGTAGGGAAATTGGAAATTGAAGAAAAAATAAAGTCATGTATGCTTGTGAAGTACCCTAATGACCTGGGTGTATGTGAATTTAAAGGTGAGTTATTTTATTTTTTGCTATTTTAAAAATAGCATATTGGTACATGCCCTGAGTGTCTGTGGTAGGGCATGATGTAAAACCTCTTAAATATCATTCTTGCCCCAATGTGAGGACACAATT
Organism: Hemicordylus capensis; assembly: GCF_027244095.1. Classification (NCBI taxonomy): domain Eukaryota; kingdom Metazoa; phylum Chordata; class Lepidosauria; order Squamata; family Cordylidae; genus Hemicordylus; species Hemicordylus capensis. Next base: position 296,745,908 of record NC_069659.1, on the reverse strand, counting down.
GTTGTTTCTCTCCCCTTCCCACAAAAGTTCTGTTTGCTTGAGGGCTGTGCAGACATCTTGAGAATATAGGAGCAGGAAGGGAACCTCTTAGCAGGAAGCTGGAGTCTTACACAGGGGACTTAGAAGCAACTGCTGGTGGTTCATACTCTGTTGCCAAGATGAAAGCTAAAAACCAGGCTCCTGATATTTATATCTGGCTCGTCCATTCCCGAGACCTCTCACTACCAATCAAGATGTTGTTGGGACTTCCTGTGTCTGTTGAGTCTGAAGAAGGCTCTGAGTCTTGATTGCATATAGTACCAGATGCCTTACCAGACTTCTGTATTCATTTTTGTACTTGCTTCCAGACCTTTGACCCCTGACAAGCAAGCCCTACACACTGCTTCTGTTTATTTTGTGCTAAAGACACATGAGGTGTACATAAAATATTGTCTGCTAACTGGCTGCTGCTTACAGTCTTTTAATCTTGACTGCGTGAGTGTGAGTGATGGGGAGTCTGTGGTGTTTATGAAGGACCTGTTTCATTATCCTTGTCAGTGTGTATCCCTATGCGGCAGAGTTACAGCTGCAGGCTTGTCCACCCCAAGCTTATATACCTACCCTCATTTCTAATCTAAATGCTTCACCATGGCTGCATTCTTATAATTAGGACAATGTGAGTTGAAGTGGGAATCTAGTATCTCCAAGCCACACATGCTCCTGCGATACATATTGTGAGAACCTGGAGTTTTACTGGGAACCTGGATCCACCACTGTGCTGAACCCAGATGAAGAAGAGCAGTAATCTAGGATCTGATCTGAGCTAGTGGCCAAACCAGGCTTGATCTGCATTCCTGTGGAAATGCATCTGGATTCCAAGTAAAACTCCAGATATCTGCTTCATCTCACATAATTCTGATTGTGTTCCATGTAGAGTTCTGGTATCTGTTTTTGTTATAATATATTTTTATTTGAAGAACTGTTTCCATTTAATTTTTCTTGCACCTTCTTCATAACAAGAATTAACCAAGCAACACTGCAATGATTTTCTGATAGAAGAATATTATCAGACAAATTTCAAAAATTTGGAGGGCGTGGTGGTGGGGGAAAAATGAAATTTACAAGAGTGAGAAGGACAAGATGCAGGGATAAGAATGCCAAAGTTCCCAGGTAAACTTGACCATAGGCTTCTAGAGCCTGACCTATTGGAAGAATTAAATTCTTAATATTTGTTCTCAGTAATTACAGGAATCATGACTGATACATCAGTCATATGGCCTCATTTGTGGCTGGAGTATAAAAGCCCCAGCATTTCCAGCTGCATTTAAGCAACAACATGAATGGAATGTGAGCTATGCCTCATAATGGGCTCTGCCACAGCTGATAAAAACGCCATGCAGAAACGCTGAGACATTTATATTTTGATGTAGTCACAGACCATAATTGGACCAAAACCTCATGTTCTATTAGCATTATTCCCATTATACCAACTCTAATCAGAGAAAAAATGGACCTTTTGTATATTTCAAAGCAGCTGCCTAGTATCCTTGTGAATGAGGAATGATTCCACATAGATTGTTAGGGGGCAATCTGTAGTTTCCATTCTGAAACAGCTTTTTAAGCCTCATTTTGGTTTTAAAAACAAACTTTTGAGTATTGCAACCATGTAATTTTAATGGCAGGCTAAAGACATTCATGTTTTACGGTCTTCAGCTGCCACTGCTCTATCTGAAAGAAAGCCCCACTATTGGTTAACTCACAGTCTTACAGAACATCCTCTGTTCTGGCTGTCTGGAATCCATGCTTATGCTGAGTGTGGTACTTTGTCATTATAGGAAGGCTTCCAAGATAGTTTGATATGGTAATAGTTGGATGTCCAATGGAGGGGGAAGAATGTTTCTGTTGTCATTGCCCACATTTTAGAATTCAAAAGCAGCACTGATTTCTTCATTGCTAAAATGCATTGGGAGGTACAATAAAAAGACAAATGAAATGGGATGAGAGTGGGGTTGTTTTAAGCTGCACAGAGTCTTAAATGTCTGTTAAATTGTAAGCCTCAGTTTGTGGTTAGAACTCCAGGAAGCAGGAAGTTCCAGAATTAGGAAACTGCTGTCAAGAACAATTCTCTGCATGAGCTGTCTCATTTGTGTTGGAAGCACTGACTGCACCATCAAGTCAACTGACTGTAGAGGTTACAGTGAGAAGCATTCATAGAGGGCATGGACCATTATGATTTTTTGTAGATGAAGACCAGCACTTTGAAATGTATGTACCATGTTGTAGAAAGCCAGTACAGTCCATTGAACACCAGTGCAATACAGGTGATCCACCCCACTGGGATACAAGCGATCGTGTTCTATACATCACTAGTTTTCAAGCACAATCCTGTGTAAAGAGTACCCAGAATGTTAGGGGGCAATATGCTAAATCACTGTAAACCGCTTAGAGAGCTTCCAGCTATAGAGCGGTATATAAATGTAAGTGCTGTTGCTATTGCTATTGCTAAAGCTCACTACATTGATGTGGCCATATGTTGTTATTATTATGAATGATGGTTGCAATGACTAAATCTGACAGAAAGGATTGCAGTTTTCTTCTTCTTCCTCCTCCTCCTTGCCTTCTTACAAGATATCCAACAGCAGTGGTTGAGGCTGCAACCACCATCTGGTGCTAATCCAAATGGATTCCTGTTTTTTGCTACCCTGTTTGCAAGTGGCAAAACTAATGTGAGGGGACTGTTTGGAATTTGGGGGGTAAGGTGGGGCAAATTTTCAGAAAGTTTTATTAGTTCATTAATTCATTTATTATGTTTACATTTATATCCTGCTTTTTCTCCAAGGAGCCCAGAGTTATGTTTAACCCCCAAACAACCCTGCAAGGTGGGTTAGGCTGAGAGATAAGTGACTGACTCCGAGTCACCTAGTGCATTTCATGGCCGATTGGGGATTTGAACTCAGGTTTTCTTGGTCCTAGTCCAACATTCCACTAAGTCATAGAGGTGTGTGCTAACTAGTAGTGGCTCCTTCCTTCCTTCCTTCCTTCCTCCCTCCCTCCCCCTCCCAGCTTCACTGTACCTGTGCAGAACCATGCTGGAGTTGAAAATAGATGTCATGATGTTGTGTCATACATTTGGGCTCAAACAAAGATGGTTTCCAGCAGAAATCAGCAACTGGAAAGAACTATAGTACATTGCAGTTCTAGTCACCGCTTACACAGGTGCAGCATGGGGTAGTTAAAAGAGAGAGAGAAAGAGACACCTGTACTGTTGTTATTAGGCAACCTCCCCAAAAAGACTTCCAGAAATTCTCTCACTCCCATGATTGTGGAATTCTCTTCTGAATCATCTGTGTCCAATCCATTCTGTAGGTTTCTTTAAATAGTCTGTAAAACATTTCTCTTTTAGGAACATAGGAAGCTGCCATATACTGAGTCAGACCATCTAGCTCAGTATTGTCTACACAGACTGGCAGCAGCTTCTCCATGGTTGCAAGCAAGAATCTCTTTCAGCCCTATCTTGGAGATGCCAGGGAGGGAACTTGGAACCTTCTGCTCTTCCCATCCATCCCCTAAGGGGAATCTCTTACAGTGCTCACACATCAAGTCTCCCATTCATATGCAACCAGGGCGGGACCCTGCTTAGCTAAGGCGACATGTCAAGCTTGCTACCACAAGACCAGCTCTCCTCAATCTTTATTGCATTGTACATGTTTGCGGGCCCCACCCTGGTACAAATAACCAGGCTCAGTACTCGGGCTTCACTCACACACTTAATGGGCTAGTAATTCTCTTTGTGTTGTTAAGGGACAGGCACATACTTTCCCCCCCGTGACACACATGACACTTTACTTTCTGTGAGGCAGATGTTCCATGAGCAAACCCAATCCATGCAATCTTTCTTCCCAACTTTTTTGAGAGAGAAAGGTGTAAATTATGTTTCTCGTCTTGCATGTAACATTTTCCGTGTGGTGGAGGGAAGGATCCCGTGGCAGGCGTTTAGACCATAGGCTGTTGGGAGTTTTGATGTTCCAAATGCTCTCTCCTGTTTTAAGATTGTAATTATGCTGAACTAGTTCTATTGGGTTGGATCGTAACTTGCATGAATGGAATTAATGTTGCACAGGGAATCTTCCCTGGAACATAGGAAGTAGGGATGTGCACGAACCGGTTCGGAGGAGGGGGGGTCTACCTTTAAGGGCGGGGGGTAGTACTTACCCCTCCTGCCACTCTTTCCCCTCCGGCGCTGCAGTTAGGACCGAAGTTTTGGGGGCGGCAGCGTTCCTCCCACCGTCGTTGCCAGGAAGTTGCAGAAATACAAGCACGCATGCGCCCGTCGCGGCGCACGCGCGCCTGTTGCCGCCGTGCGCGTGCTCACCGCATACGTCACGTAACTACTACCACCCGCCCTTAAAGGTAGACACCCCCCCTCAGTGCCAGACCACACCGCGTGGTTCCGTGCACACCACTAATAGGAAGCTGCCATATACTGAGTCAGACCATAGGTCCATCTAGCTCAATATTATCTACACAGACTGGCAGTGGCTTCTCCAAGGTTGCAGGCAGGAATCTCTCTCAGCCCTCTCTTGGAGAAGCCAGAGAGGGAACTTGAAACCTAGATGCTCTCCCCAGAGTGGCTCCATCCCCTAAGGGGAATATCTTACAGTACTCACACAGCAAGTCTCCCATTCATATTCAACCAGGGCAGACCATGCTTAGCTAAGGGGACAAATAATGCTTGCTACCACAAGACCAGCTCTCCTCTCCCTGCTTATCCCTTCCTTTAACAGCCACCTGTGCCTGCATGAAAAGTCTTTCTTAATGATTGAGGGACCCTAGAGAAAGGGACTGGAGGATGCAGATGGGAGAGGAATCTACAGAAACCTCCAGAATCTCAGGCACCTTTTTTTGCTAATACAAGTTGGGATCATCCAGCCCAATGTGTTTAAATTTTAAAAACTCACTGTAGTAGAATGCATTGCATTTACATTGTGAGCCATTTGGGGAACTCTAGGCATCCATCCATCCATCTACCATCCATCAATCAATATCTTATTTAACTCTAGTACTGTTCTGGGAACTAATAAGAATCAGTGAAAAACAGTCCCAGCTACCAATATGACCTGTAGATCCAAGCACAGTGATATATATAGGGATTTCCCAGGATGACGCCTCTGTTCACATACTCAGGATCAGGAGATCTGTCACAGATCAAACAGCACAGATACATTTTTCATATTATCATCAGCACAGTGCTTTTCAGTATAGACAGTTCGGCGTTCGCTCATTCACATAATCAAGTGATGACTGGTCCAGTAACATACTGTTACTGTTAACTAACCCTGTGCATCTAACATCCTAGTCTTATTGTTCAGGCTTTTGTCCCCAGGGTGTATGGGTTTAAGAATCCCACTGGAGGCACTAGACAATGAGAGGCAGTATAGTGCTGGTTGCTAGCTGCTAGACTCCTGCCTGTCCTCTGGTGAGACAGTTGCCATCAAGCCAGTATGGTGCAGTGCTTAGAGTGCTGGATTAGGTGGGGGAGACTCGAGTTCCAATCCCTGTTCAGCTATGAAACTTGCTGGGGGACTAGGCCAGTCACTTCTCTCTCAGCTTGACCTGCCTCACAGGGTTGTTGTGAGGATAAACAATCATGTTCATTGCTCTGGGCTCCTTGGAGGAAGAGTGGAATATAAATGTAGTAAATAAGTACATAAATAAATACAGATGGCCTTCATTTTCCGCGGGGTTTCCATTCTTGTCTACAACCACGGATAATGGAACCATAGATAACAAGACCTTGAAGCTATGGAAATTGTGGAATGATAAGCATGTATTTCTGGAGGAGGTTCCTGGAGGAGAAAAAAGGCAAAACATGGCTAAAGATGGCAGAAATAAGAGAAATAAAGTGTTCTGTGGGTGTCCAGCAATGTCTCCCCCAACCCCCAATTTTAGCAATTTCCCATGAAAAATCATATATATTTAAGAAAAGACCCACAAAATGGTTCCTTTCAGAAAAATGAAGGCCAGAAATGACGTAAGAGGTCATTTCTGGACATGTAGGTATAGGGGATGACGTATATCATGTCCTCAGATCACAACCCTCATCTGGATTTAGCTTAAATTATCAGTGCCAGTCCTCACCAGATTGACAAGGTGTAAGAGGGGAGATTGCTCACAGAGGATATTGTATGTTGGACCCAGTGTTCAGTGATCAACCCAGAGTTCAGTTTTCCAGTCCGCAGATCTGCTTCATAACCAGATACTTTTCAGAGCAAAGCTGGGATGAAGGGGAGAAAGAAGTGCTGTGCCGCTTATTTGTCTGGACAAAATGCAAACATAGTTTAGGATCTATGTTATTATTCTAAAACAGATAGTTGTGTACCCTCAACCTATCTTCTTTATACATATTGTAAGAAGCATGTTTAGCTTATATGTATTTTTATATATGCTGGCCCACATGTTCCGCAGCAGCTTGAGTGAGTGGAAGAAGGGCTGTGCGCTTGCAGAGAGGCTGAGGAGTAGCTGTAGTGAAGGCTGCTTCCTCAGCTGAGTGAGTGCAGATGGGGAGGGGGAAGTGATTTTTGCTTCTCTCCCCTCAGGGGCGTAGCTATAATTGAGCGAAAGGGTTCAAAGAACACGGGCCCCCAGCTCCTGAGGGCCCTCCAGCTCCACTCCTCCCTATTTTCTTCATTATCTCCCTCACTCTGGGGGGCCGCCAGAGCGAGGGATGAACATGGCCCCCTATCCCCTAGCTATGCCCCTGTCCCTCCCTCTAAAACAACTACTACTACCACTACTACTACTATTACTACTGTAGTAGTGGTAGTGCTACTGCTTTTTACATACTGCTTTCAAATAAAAGGTTCTCAAAGCAGTTTACATAGAAAGTGAATAATAAGAAAATGTTTCCTTGTCCCCAAAGGGCTCACAGTCTAAAAAGAAACACAAAGATAGACACCAGTAACAGCACTGGAGGGATGCTGTGCTATAGTTAGATAGGGCCTGTTGTTCTTCCCCTTCTACTGTGAAGAGAATTTCCATTTTGAAAGGTGCCTCTTTGCTCATTTAGCAGGGGGCTCTGAAAGCCCTTTTTGCACTTCAAGAAATTTGTGCCTGAGGGTCACATCTTAGGAGGGAGGGGGAGGGAAGCAAAACTTGCTTCCCCCTCCCATTCCAAGTATGCTTGGCTGTGGAAAAGCCTTTGCTGCAGTTCCTCTTCAGCCTCTCTGAAGAGTACGCAGCCCTTTCCCCACTTTTGTACTGCTGCAGAATATGTGGCCACTCTCTTTACACACATTATAAATAAATAAATCTTTACCAAGAATCTGTTGAGGGGAAATAAAAAGGAACACCACTGAATACATCAAACAATGTTTTGTGTTTCTGAGGAGCCATTAAAAACAAAATCCGGAGACTTTAGCTGGAGAATTACACTTTAGCGTCCAAGGTATAATTAAGGACTTCTCAAAAAGGCAAAATGTTTACCCTTGGCACCAAAAATGATGGCACTACAATTAAGGAACCTGCTTATCTGGTGGGCATGTCCACAGTTTCAAGGAGAGTACATCCAAAGAGACAATAATTAGACAAAGGGATGTTGAATAGGGTGTAACACAAAGCAAATAACCGGACTGCATTATTGAGTGGAAGACTTGCCATTCCAGTTAGAATTTGAGAACAATGTTTACAATGTGTAAATAATGATTAGAAGGCAGGACTAGTTATAAGGCTACTGGAGAAATGCATTTATGACAGGGAACAACGAAGAAAGCTCTAAAGCTTCCAGCTCCTTTCTTTTAAGGGATTTTCTGACTATGGGGCTGATGACACAGAGTTGTTTCAGTCGCAAGTGACTGTTGATTGATTCCATGTGTTGCTGATGTCGGCCAACTAGATGAAACTTCTCTTTTCATCTTTTTATTCCTCCTTGCCCCCTACAATTTGTAGGACACATATAAAACCAATTGGCAGTAATGAAGCACTGAGCAGTGTGTGTGTTGGGGGGGGGGGCAGCTTATAAAGTATATTTGCAACAGTGTGTGCAAAAGGAAAGTGTGGTTTAATGTACCCACATCCAGCATATCAAGATAATGTGGCAAAGTGTTTTCCACAGTGGTGACAAGTTGCAACAGAGTGTTTCTGCTTAAAACGCAACCTGCCAAGTCTTGCTGCAGCAGGGGAGTTCAATATGATCTGATGGGGCCGGCTGCAAGGCAATGTCGTGCTGCCACCTTATCTAAAAGACATGGCAGAATGCAATCTGATGGGCTTTGCTGCAGGGATATTATATCTTGCTGCAGCAGGGGAGTTCAGTGTGATCTGATGGGGCCAGCTGCAAGGAGATGTTCTACCATCTTATCTAAAAGACATGCCAGAATGCAATCTGATGAGCTTGACTGCAGGGATATTATATCCTAGCCCACACTGATTGTGGCAAGTTCCCAAATTGTAAGTTGCTAGAGAAATCCTGGAATTCAGCTTGGCATATGGGAGATGACATATGCATCTAATTCTTTGGAGGTTTATTGGAAAATCCCCACTGCCAAACAATCCTTCATGCCAGTACTTACCTGCTCTTCTTTTCTGAGTTGTGGCTAGTGCTTTTTATTTAGGCAGGTCCAAGGTGATGGTGAAGGAGAAGTTCATTATCCTGGACCATTTTAAATATAAATCAGTAACACAATGGCAGCCATGGGAGGCTATTTTGCTATTTGGCAGATTCTCCTTGCCCTCCAGATCTTCTTGCCCAGACTCTTGAAAAGATGCCTGCTAGCTTGCTTTTCTCCCATTCTCCGTCTCTTCCTGGGATGTAGCCCATATTCACTTCTTTACTGGCTCCCAGTCCTTCCTAATTATTTACTAGGTCCTTTGGATGTATAATCCTTCCTGTTTATAGCACCAATGAGCATGATGAAACTTGGAGGTGCAGCGTGAACCACTTCCTCTCTCAAACCTCACAGCCCGCATTCAGTTTCTTTTGCTGTGGTTTTCTTTAGAAAATGTATAGTGGATCGGCCTGCTGTTTCTGAACGTTTTGGCAAGGTGGTCTATACCGAAAAGTTCCCAGGGGTCCTTTACAGCATCTCTCTGTGATGGTTGCAGTCCAGCTGTGTCAGCATCAAACTGGCAAAGCCCACTGCTAGGTCCCACAGCCTCAGCTCAGTGGGGAGCTTGCACTATTCAAACATGGCAATTGTATACACAGTATATAATAATGCTGCTGGCAGGGAGTATCTGCTTTACTTGCATGTAAATGTAATTGTGATTTGTTGGAAATCACTTGCTATGTAGCACTTTGATCTCCCTCCCCCCCCCCGCCATTTTCCGGGTTCAATTATACTGAAGGAGAAATCTGATTCTAAAATCTCTTTGAAAATGTTTGCACTGTGTGTGTGTGTGTTTTAATTTCCCCTTTGTTATAATTTCTAGAGTTAAAAAGATTCAGCACAACCAACTGCTGTGACCAAACGCACAGAACAAAAAAGGAAAGTGATTATACATTACATTTTTATATACACAGTGGCGGGGCAGCGGCAGCAGGAGTGGGAAGAGAAATTGTAGCATGAGCCATGGCTAGCTGGATTTAGTTCCCATTAGGCTCCATGTTGATCACATCATACCAGACATAACCTTACCATTCTGGCCACTCTTCCTTGTTGGCTTATAAAGTGGAGGGAGGCAGCATGAGATGCATGGGCTACATTCACCAGTCAAGGCTGTTCCTCCATCTGCTTTCCTGCCCCCTTTCCCAGGAATGACTGACCTGCAGGTGAGAGGCCACACACCAGCGTTGCAGAGGCACAGGGGTGGCCCTCTCATGGGGCAAGGTGAGGCAGTTGCTGCAGGCAGCAGATTATTGGGGCACCAGCAAGGTGGCAGGATGCTTAACTGCCCCCTGCTTTTAAAGGGGGAGAGAGAATTGGAGGAGGGTGTACACAAGGAGGGCAGCGTTAGTTAGCCTGCCTCAGGTGCACAGAGGCCTTGAACCAGCACTGCATGGGCAGGAGGGAAGGCACAGATATGGCCTGTGGGGTTTACGGTTGGCTACACCTAGTATAAACAATTGAACAGGACAGTTGTTCCGCAGGCTTATTTACCAATGAGAACTCCCTCTGAAGCACCACTGTGTTATTACTATTGCTTGTTCACAGAAGCACTGCCCTATCGGGTACCATGAAGTACTGGCAAGGGATTGACTGATTGATTGATTGATTGCTCTATGTGAGAGAGACAAAGCAATATATATTTTAATACAACTTCCTTGAGTGCCAGAGTACACAGATTTCTTACAGAAAAGCCTATTCCTGAAGAGAATTGAAATATTATCAGTATATATTGGCGAGAGAGGTAGATAGATAGGAAGAGAGAGAGAGAGAGAGAGAGAGAGAGAGAGAGAGAGAGATTAACATGTAAATGTTCTTCATCATTTAAATAAGCCAGGAGATATTCCACACTGGGCTGTTTACACGTTTCTCTTGTGGTGACCAGGCATACTAAATATAAATTTTAGTCATGAGGACAGAGCTAGTGTTGAGGATGGTTGTCAATGGCTGTGTGGCATCTTCTAGACCAGTAGTTTTCAAGCTGTGTTCCAGGGAATCCTAGGGCTTCTTGGAAGCTTTCCCAGAATTTCTCAGTGATAAGATCAGTGCACTGCTCAGGGTTCTTCCCTACTGACTACTAGATCTTCCCTTGCAATCTGCAACTGTAGGAGGGGGCTGGGTACATTCTGGGACCTCTTCTCAGTTTATGCAGGGCAAGAGTGAGACCCAGTAGCCTTAGTTAGTGCTGCATGTGAACGGAGTGTGTGCCCTGAAATATGCCCCAGAATCTTCTGCAATGCAGACGGGTTCTGTGGTAGACATCCAAGAATTCTTTGGCAGAAGAATCAAGGTTTTCTCTCAAAATGGGAATAATCTAGACCAAAGATGCCTCCTGCCTTTGGCTCAGTGGCTGACGTGATAGGCAGCCCTCCATTGAAGGGAAGGACCTGCTGGGATCGCTGAGCAACTTAAAAGGTAGCCTCAACAGTGCAGCAATGGGCTTCTGTGGAATGCCTTAAAACCACTTCTGGGCAGCAGCACAGCACTCCTTCCATTATGGAAGGAACGCTGCTGTCCACACCTGGTTTTAAGGCATTCTGCAGCAGCCCACTGCTGCACTGTTGAGGGGCTGACTTTAACATTGCTCAGCAGGTCCCTACTATTGAGAGAGGGTTGCCCTTTGTATTGGTCACTATATATAAGGGGACAGAGCATGCCTCGTATTTTGATATATTTACCCCCTTATCTAATTTTCTCTCATCTCATTACACTCCCACTCTCAATCTCAGTTAAAACTAGAGAGCTTTGATTAAAACCAGTTTAATCCTTTTGATCTCTGTAGGACTAAACCATTTTAAATCCAAGTACTCTGCCTTAATTGTCTTGTGGGGTAACTAGCCATATAGAGTTTTTTCCTTCAGTTCTTAGAGAGCAAACCCCACACCACATTCTGTTTCACATATAAGAATTGCTTCCAGAGCTGCCTGCGTATGTTAAATTTCCACAATCTCATATGGCTTTATCATATGTGCTGCAGATGATAAATAAGGGAGGGTGTCTTCCCTTGCTAAGCAGACACAGTTTGCTTTTCCAATCCTCTTCAGAAAGAACATGACTAGAAATATTCAGGTATTGCTGTTCCTGACATTTGCACACTGGACAGGTCTATTACATTTTGATGTCCATGTTAAATATTAGAAAGGTCATCCACTCTTTATGCTGTTCTCTGAAGACCTTGCAAAGAAATGACAATTGATATGTTGTGTATGAATAGGAGGGAAATCACATTAATGCACGGAGAGCTATTCATAATATGTTAAGCACAGGGGAAATGTTCTTAACCCTTCTGTAAACTTGCTGATATATGCTTTGCCCTTGCAGCAATATACTCATGTGGATCTAGTCAGTTAAACATCTATAAAACTACTAATGTATTCTTGGTGTGCTGTTCAGGGCTGGTAGACCCTTCTAAGTAGACCCTTCTGGTAGCCCCTAAGAAGGCTGGTACCAGCCTTCTTAGGGGCTGGTAGACTCTGTTTTTTCTTACCTCTATATGTGGCTCACGCAGTAGCTCCTCATCCTGTCCCACCAGCCACTGGGCTTCCTCTGCAGGGGCCTTTGGGAGGCTTTCTCCCCTGCTAAATGGTCCCTTTGAGGGTTGGAGACATCAGGAAGAGGACTGGAGTTGTTTCTGTGTTGCCTGCCTGTGGGGGAATGATCATGCATCATTGGGGCATCCTGGCACAAGCATCATGACTGGAAACCCTGGGGCCTTGCCCCAGTGCCAAGAACAACAACCTTTCTTTCCTGGCACCAAGTATTAGTTTAAATTGCAGTTTCCCCAGGATCTTCCCTGAAATTGGCTTGGATGTAAACAATATTATTTGTCTCATCAGAATTTCTGAAATGTTGAGGCCATAGCTCACTGTTAGAGCATCTGCTTTACATGCAGAAGGTCCCAGGTACAATCCCTGGCATCTCCAGATAGGGTTGGGAAAGATGCCTGCCTGAAGCCTTGGAAAGCCACTGCCAATCAGTGTAGACAATACCGAGCTAGATGGACCCATGGTCTGATTTGGTGTAAGGCAGCTTCCTATGTTCCTGTGTCTCGTATGCTTTTGCCCACATGCTTTTTCTGTTTAACAGAAACAGGGTAAACCCTCCTACTCCTTTCTCTCTCAATTTTTAGCATAATATTTTGTAGAAAATATTAGCAATTAGTAAGCTTTCTCTCAACAGACTTGGCAGATGTTTAGTCCTTGTTTGGAACGCGAGGTATAATTTTGAATTTAGGCCTCACTGGGAACACAATTATTTGCTGGCTGAAAAACTATGAGTACAGCCACACCATTTTAAAGTCTTGGGTCATAATCTGTTCTCTAGCACAGTCTCATTCATTTCAATGATAGTGGCACAGCACAATGCTGGTCATGGATATTGCCCATTTTTCTGACATTCTCTTAGAGCCAGATCCTGCCGTTATGTGGCAGAAAATGACAATACATTCAAGGTCTTGATATTACTGCAGCCAACGCAAAGGCCTTTCCCCAGTGGCTGCCTCAGGAATGAACGAAGGTAAACTTTCCTTTCCCCTCTGAAGTGACTGCTGGATGGGGAGGAAGAAATCAGGTCAGAAAATTATATTTCCCAAGGGGCATTGAAGCCCTTGTTTCTGCTGCACCACTACATTGCATCTGAGGCATCAGAGAACAAAGGTAACTGCATGGAGTAGAGAGATGCATGGAGTAGAGAAAGTGGACAGAGATACATTTTTCTCCCTCTCTCACAACACTAGAACCAGAGGTCATCCCATGAAACATAAGGTTGGGAAATTTAGGACCGACAAAAGGAAGTACTTCTTCACACAGCGCATAATTAACTTATGAAACTCTCTGCCACAGGATGGACACCAGCTTGGATGGCTTTAAAAGGGGCTTAGGCAAAGTCATAGAGGACAGATCTGTCAGTGGTGACTAGTCTGGTGGCTATAGGCCACCTCCAGCCTCAGAGGCAAGATGCCACTAAATACCTGTTGCAGGGGAGCAACAGCAGGAGAGGGAGCAAGCCCTCAGCCCCCTGCCTGTGGGCTTCTTGAAGGCATCTGGTGGGCCACTGTGTGAAACAGGATGCTGGACTAGATGGGCCTTGAGCTTGATCCAGCAGGGCTGTTCTTATGATGCGGTAAAATTAGAAGGAAGCAGATTTAGACTAGACTTTAGAAGGAATTTCCCAACTCTAACAGTTTTTCAGTTGTGGAACAGTCTGCCTCATGCAATAATGAGGCAGACTCACCTTTGTTGGAGGTTTTGAAATCGGAGATTGAACAGCCATATGTTCTGCAGGAATCCTGCAGTCGTTTCCAGCACTGAGCAGGGGGTTAGACCAGCAAAACTTTTTCCAACTTTAAGATGGAGAGCTCCCTCTTTCCCTCTCCCCATGGCTGAAGTGCTGTCACTCCTGGTGCTTCTGCCAGCCCCAATGGTAAGTGAGGCTTAAAGGGAAGGGCAGGTTTGTGAAGACTGGGAGGGTGGGGAGGCAGAGGGAAAGCTAGACATCCACCTAGTCATATTTTAATATGAGCTGGAGAAGAATTTGGGACTCAAAATGCTCACCTCTTCTTTATGGTGAGCATCTACATGCTCCAAATTAATATCTGAGACCAAATTTAATTACCACTTCTATGAACCACTGCTACAGGTCTGAGTTAAAAAGTGATAATAAAAGATAAGGATGTAGTGATATGACAAAAATTAAGATGTGATAACTTTTTATAGGAGAGGCAATCTGGGTGAGTGAATAACAGGTTACCAAGAGGACTTCGGAGTGAAACAGTCCTTGAGGAATGGTCTGTGCATACACCTGAATGAGGTAGTAGGATGGACTTTGCCATGTGAAACAGTAGGTGAATGATTACATTTCTGAATTGTGTTCAGAACTCCCTGCAAGTAGAAAACTAGCACAGAAGGGAGTGAACTGTGCTAGCATCTAATTTTGTTGCTACATTTTCCTGCCTGTATAGAGCAGGCCTGAAATGTAGAAGCAGACCAAAGATGGCCATTCCAAAAAGTGCAGCAAAAAGGGATAGGTTTCCAGCGTGGAAAATGAAGAGAGACCTCCAGACCCCTGGACCAGAGCTGACAAATTCTATGACAGCTCTTGCAGAGACAGGCGGGAGAGTTTCCTGTTTGGTGAAGGGCAGGGGGAGAAGAGAATTTAGGCACAGGCCAGACAGATTACAGCTAATCTGCTCTGCAGGGGAAGAGAGTGATATTCATTGGTGCTGAGTGACATGAATACCATCTACTGTACTGAAGGGGCAAAATAGCCCGAGGAAGTGAAAACGGAATTTAAAACCCCACAAGAGTTAATAATTAAAGATTAAAGAGCAATCAAGAAACTTCCTTTTCAGTTGCAGTGCCCACTGTTAGTTGCCCAGCAATAATGTTCAAAGAGCCATCTCTAAACGTGGAGGCTGCCTGCCAAGGAAATGTAATAAAAATATAATGAAATATAGGAAGAGCAGCATGAATAAACTCAATTAAATGTGGTAACTTAAGGGTCTCCCTGAATGAGAGAAATGACCCTGTTCAAGGATGCTGTCAATAAAGATGGCTACATGCTTAGCATCTTTGAAAATCCTATCCACTCATTTTGAAGCCAAAAGATAAAATGAAATGCCCATGGGTAGGATTCTGAATTAAGATGAGCAGATTACTTCAATTCTGTTCTGCAGTTGTTCTGAAATTTTGAGCTGAATTCTGACAGGAGATTCAGATTTTGGAAAGTCTTGGGGCAAGAGGGTCCTCAGTGGGTGGTTTTTCCCCACCCCCAGGGTTTTTTTTTTAAGAGTGCAACCTCCTCCTCTCTCCCCACTCCCCACTATTTTCAGTCCTAGGTAAGTCTCTCAATGGATTGGATATGGGGAAAGAAAGAGGCTGCAGCCTGCAAATTTCTGCTGGTGGGGCACAAACTTGCCCCTCTCCCCATGAAGACCCCTGACTCTCCTCTCTTTCTTCCAGCTACTGTGGTGCTACAAGCTGGAAGACAATCTCTTCCAGTGGAGCAGGGTGGGTGGGTGTGGGATTCTTGCCATATACCAGAAGAATAACAGATTCTGAAGGCCCGAGTTCTGCTCTAGAAAACAGTGGCTGGTGCGCTGCACAGTGAAATGCAGGTTGTTTTGAACTGCCCATGTCACTGTGAGCACTGAAAGAAAATGCTGGCACTCTTGCACAAATACTTCAATTGGCATGACTGCACTTCTGCAACACTTCTTACACTGGAAAAAATAATGTTAGTAACGTTGCTGAAGTGCTGTTGCACCAGTTTATGTCTATGCACAAAAGCATTCCTGTGCAAAAATGTGGGTGGCTTTTTTAGGTGCTCACAGCAGCACACGCAGTTCAGAACTGCCTACATATCATCAGTCATTGTGTAAAAATCTGGGAAGAATCCAGTAGAGGTGGATTCTGTAAGCATCCTTGCTTCTGTGATAAATAATGTTGGATGAAATCGTTTTTGGAAAAGAAACTGAGATATGGTGAAACACCTGCTGAGTTCCATGCCTGCAAGTGCCCTTGCTTGTCTACACACTTTAGTCAAAGTTGTTTATTGACCACGCCGTTTCCTTCCTGAAGGTATTGGGTTGGCATATTGGATTGCATATTGTTTGTTTTTCTGCTTTAAGCTTCCCTTTTTAGGCTCCTTTGCAAATGTGATATCCATTTCAATGGACTTGAGGACTGCAGGGTGGGGGTAAGCCAGGAGTCACATTAACAGCTCCCCTCCCCACACAATGTGGCCATAGAAACTAAACAGGGCTTAAGAGAAATAAGTAGTGGGGAAGAAAAAGATGAATGGAGAGACCATAGGTAGCATGGGCTTGTATTTTGGGGGGACTCCATGTGCAGATTTCCTGCATTTGTCTTGTCAATTTTTCTCGCTAATTAAGGGCATACCCATTACGGCTGTTGGGGCACAGAGGGTGAAGGACTGGGAGAAAAGGTGGCACACACCCTGGGAGCTGGGAGGGCTTGGCCCAGGCTGGGCGGTCCTCGCCCACCAGCCCTGACTGCGGGTGATAGTGGGGCCACACTGGCCTGATTGAAGGCTTGTAAACAGATGTGGTCCCTACAGACATAGCAGCAGGGATTGCAAGAATTCGAGGAATTCTTGCGTGAAGACCCAGATCTCTCGTGAAATTTCAGAGCAATGGTCCTGAATCTTGCGAGAGTTGCGTGAGATGGAGAGAGCTATTTAAAGGAGGATCAGCTGATGACGAGGGGCTGACAGTTGAAGAGAACGACTGAAACAGTCCATGAATTGGTGGGCTATCTGGCAGAGAAGGTGGCAAAAGGTGACAGAATCACCCCTCTCCCATGCTAACTGAGCAGAATTTTAAAGTAGTGATCCATCTTTTTAAAGTGGTGATTCTCTTTATTGAGCAGGGGAAGAGCAATTGGCCCTACCTGTCCCCTGCACAGCATCCCTCCAGTGGCTGTTGCTAGTGTCTACCTTATGTTTCTTTTTTAGACTGTGAGCCCTTTGGGGACAGGGAGCCATTTTATTTATATCACATAGATATTATTTATATCTATGTAAACTGCTTTGAGGACTCTTGTTGCAAAGCGGTATATAAATATTAACTGTATTCATATATATCTCTGAGGCCTCCTCTCAATGACAGGGAAGGTGCAGGGCTGATGGGACAAATATGGGCTCACAACTACCTTTAATGGCTTTGAGTTTATTTATTGATCATTTATTATTTTTAAATCAGAAATCATTTTTTTTAAAAACAAAAACTACTTAACCTTGATGGCTCTGGGCGGTTCACATGAATAAAAACAGATAGAAATAAAAGAAATAAACCATGAGGCTGTTCTCGTGTGTGCCCTGACCCAGGCTAGGGAAGACCCCCCAGGATTGGGCCTGATTCCATCAGGGCAGCACCACCTAGCCCAGGTTTTTAACCTGACCTTTTAGCCAGGATTAAAGGCTTGAGTGAGCCCTTAACCTGGGCTCTGGGATCATGTGTTCACTGGGGCCGCATTCAGTCCCAGTGGACACAGAGATGGGCTCCTAGAGTGCCCATCTCCTGGGGGAATCCCCCAATGTACCGCGTGACATGATGTGCATAATATCCTATCATTGTGTGATATCTGGAGGAAGACACATTGTCCTGGTCTTCGGAGCTGTGTGCTGCACCATGTAGTGTGGATCGACTGGTCTGAGAGCACAGTCCATCCTCCCAGTAACATTTCAGTGATCATCTGAGGGGAAGGTGAGTTGGACCTGCCTCCCCTACCCTGCCCGGTTGTACAAATGGCCACCACCATGAAAAACAGTTAAACAATTTACAGCCATTTAAAAACCACTGAAGGCTGAACTAAAAAGATTTGTTTTAAAAGCTATTTTAAAGGCTGGTAAAGATCGTAACACCAGTTATAGGATGTCTTGTGTTATAGAATGACACAGTATTGTTTGTGTCAACAATAGGGATTGTGTTCTAGTGTGCCCAAACTTCAGCCATCCAGCTGTTGTCAGACTACAACTTTCAACATCCCCGTGGCTGCAGATGATGGGAGTTGAGTCCCAAAAAAGCTGAAGGGCCAAAATTGGCTACTCCTGAGCTCGTTAGGTGTTCCACTGGCCCCCTTCTCATGATAATCTTATTTACTCTAAAAAGGATTGTGTAACAAAAGTTGGATGTTGAAATTCCCAGAAATAAATGTTGTGCCACAGATCCCTAAAGACTGTGTTTAAATTTGGTTTCCTAACATCCAAAATAAAGTTCTAGAGACTGGGAATGCTTGGCTTGTTAATTTTCACTTACACATGGTGCGAATAATTTAAGTAAACCACATGGTAATCGTACTCCTTGTGACACGCTTCCTAATTGTTTGTGGCATCTTTGGTAGCTTTTCCAGGAGTCAAAACATTTTGGCAGACCATCTTGAGAATTTCTCTTAATTTTAGTTTGGAAGAGTTTTAGTACCAACCAGGAAAATTGAAAGCTGTTCCCCTACAGATGTAGGCAATGGCATGTCACAGGGGAATACCTCCTGCCAACTTTGTATTTCTGAGGGTATATCCAGAACACCCACTCTTTCTTTCTGTGGTATCTTTGTTTGGGCTGTGCTGACGGCACAGCATGATTTCAGCTCAAGGGATATGGGTGCATTGAGTATGAGCCTTTGGCAGATGCACTCCCTGCATTACAGCCTTTTGGCTCTGCTTCTCTCTCCTCTCTAGAGGGAGCTTCAAATGAAGCTTTACTGTGACATAAATGCTAAAGGAGAAATTTCCTGGCTAGCTGAGGTATCTTTCACATTATGATAATTATATGGGGGGGAAAGAAGTTAGTAAGGTGGAGACATGGCCAACAGCTTAATGGGAAAAGGTCCCTGTGAGTGAGCTATCTTGGCACTGAAACATCTCTCATCTGGCAAGAAACCCTGCTGCTATTGCTTAATGCACCATCAAGGTGACTCAACTACATCCTTCTGAAGGGCAGGGATAGGAGGCAAGTTGGACAGAGGATGGCATGGCCTAATTTAAGAACAGAGTCTCCCTTTAAATAACTCTGTGTATGCCTTTCTTGTGCCCTTGTTATTTCTATTGGATCTGCTGAGCTGTTCCATCTTTTGCTCACCATCTCCTAGTGTTGGTTCCCAACTCTTCAACTTTAATTTGAAATGAACACTGGGATGAATGGATCCCAGTTGTTAATAGCTCCCTTTAGTGACGCAACATTTTTATTTGCTGATGGGGAGAGAATCTAAATAATGTTCTGAACCTGGCCCCATAGATACCTTACCTGCCACTTTGTGCTGCCTATTAAAACTTGACTATTGAATTCAAGGTCCATATAGGTGTTTGTAACATAACTTGTTTCTTAACAAGGTTATATACAGCTCAACGGCTGGGTTCTGAAACACAGTCCTGCAGCAGGGGAGTGAGTGTGGAGGATGGGCTATACTCAAGTGGACAGCGTACAGCCAATTTACTGAAGCCTGAATACATCCTTGAAGTGGAAGGCCATGCTGTAGGGATGTGCAAAGAAGTTTGACGTCGAACCTGTTCAGTTCGATGGTCTGGAGTTGAATTGAACCATCCCCTTTTCAGTCTGACCCTGGACCGAACACCCATTGACTGTTCAGGGGATTTGTGAACGTTTTCAGTTTTTAAATTTTATTAAACCTTACTCCCTTTGAGGTAATTGCTGAAGGTGGTGATGGCCTCCCGCAGAGGTTTCCCCTCCCCCTGCTGGCCTTCTTTATTCCCCCCTCCAGCTGGTTCAGCCGCTGTTTGGCTGGCTTTCGGGCTTCACTGCTTGCCACGGTGGCCATTTTGGAGGCCGCACACCTGCATGATTGGCTTCTGCGTGGCCTGGGCCATGCAGAGGCCAATTGTGCAGAGGTGTGGCCTCCAAAATGGCCGCTGAGCAGGGAAGGCCGGAAACTGGCCGAAGAGCTGCCGAACCAGCTGGCCGAACTGGCCAGAGGGGGGCATAAAGAAAGCCAGCGGGGGGAGGGGGAACCCCCAAAGACCCCCTGCCTCCTCCAATTTCAAGGGGGTGCTGGACCGAACCGGTCCAGCCATGCATACCCCTAACATGCTCTAGTACAAAAACTACAGCCCCGAATAAAGCCTCCTACAAAAGCTTACAAGCAATTTGAAAAATTAACTGTATAAGCCAGTAGATGTCCTGTAAGCAGGGGTGCAGATTTCCCCTAAGCCATCAAGGAGACACCCCTCATTTTACTTAACTTTCTCCCCCCACACAAACCTAATAACCCATATCAGCTCCCCCTTGAAGTGCCTTTCCTCACCCCTGCCCCAAATTTAAGTGAGAAGTTACTCCTCAAGGTTTCCCCCTCTGCTTCCTGCCTGTGAGCATGGATCAATTTTTTAAAGAATGGTGGAATCAGACATAGATGGCCATCATTGCCTAATGCCATCACCCTTGGCAAAGGAAGCAGATGGCCCTGAGCAGTGTTTCTACAAGATTAGTGAATTTGTGGTGGCTGTGATCTCCCCAGTGATGGGGAGGGACTGCTTGCAGTTGCAGGTGGGATTAATGTTGTCCCCATGTCTCCACCTGAGATGCTGCATTATACCTCCCTTCTCCCTCCCCACAGAGCTGCCTTCGCATAACATCTCTGAAGCTGACCAGTAATCCAGTCCTCTGCTTTTAGCTTATTGCTTCCTGTTTGGGAGCACTTATAGAAAGGTGACAGGTCAGGTTGTCATAAAGCCAAGCTAAAAACTTAGTAATGGCAAGAACCCTAAAGGAAAGTGCTTTTTCATATTCTGGCCAGAGAGGGCTCTGAGCCAGGAATCCCTGAAAAAAAATGCTGTTAACCTTGACAGAGGAGAACGACCTGTGATAAATCCCAAGCTTTGTAAAGGCAGTCTTGAAACACCTTGGTTTGTGGGCACTGAGAAGGGGGAAGACCCAAGCACTAAGAAGGCCATTCAGATCAGAATGAAATTGGGAGTGAGTTCTGTGGTTGGTTTGCTTGGGAGATTGACATGCATGCTAACTATTTCTGCTAAATATGTTGTAGAAAAGGGTGCTCTTATCCTGCCACTAGCTTTTTGAGAAAACCGTAGCTCCTTGCATCACATTGTGACAGAAGAGCAGGGGTCGAGCGTGACTGCAGGGCTTCTTATCAAGTAACAACAAAAATAGGAGGGGGCCTCTGAGCAAGAACAAAATGTACTTCCCTTACCACTGACCAAGGACCACACCCAACCCTGATACATCTGGGAGTAGGAGATGGGGCTTTCAACGCAAAGGTATGGCTTCCAGGCAGGCTTGAGCTCTAACACTTCTCTTTTTAGAAATAAAGCCCTGGGGAAATGTTCCTACTGGATTGCTATCTGTTATTTTTATTATAAACATTCCGTGTTTCAACAAAAGTTCTCAAGGGAAAACGAATGAAATTATGGTTCACATTCCTAAAGGGGCTCACAATCTAGAAAGAAACACAAGGCAGACACCAGGAGCAGCCGCAGTAGAGAAGCTATGCTGGGCAGGGGTGTGTGAGCCGGCTCGAGGTCGAGCCAAACTGGCTCGGCTGGAAGGCTTGACCTCAAGCCGAACTAGGCCTGGTTTGGCTCAAGTTTGAGCCGAGACAGTTTGGGCCGGGTTCAAGGGTGGCAGGGGGCATTACAGTTGTGTGTGTGTGTTTTAATGGCGACTTACCACCACCGAGGATCTGCCAGCCTCGGGTGGTACTGCAGTGGCCGCAGGGGATCTCTGGTGGCTCCCCCTCCCCCTGACTGCCTCCCCCCTGGCAGTTTTGGTGCCATTTTGACCCTGTGTGAGCACACGGTGGCCATTTTTGGAGCCGCTGTACATGCGCACTGGCCATTTGCATGACCCAGGCCAGCAGGAGGAGGGCGTACCACTGGAGATTCCCACTGCCACAGACTGCCACAGCAACCCCTGAGGCTGCCAAAGTCTCCGTGGCAATAACAAATAATTTTGCCACCCCCCGCTGGGCTCAAATTGAATTGAACTGGGCCTGGCTCCGGTGTGCACAGGGCCAGACTGGGGGCACTGAGAGGGCAGTGGAATGTATGTGGGGAGGGCACCAGGTTTTGAGTGCTTAAGGGTGGGAGTATTCACTACTGCTGAGTGCTGTGGGGCACAGGGGCACCATGCAGGTAGGATGTACCAGGAATATGCCCTGTTGCCCTGTGGGCCAGTCCGAGCCTGGGTGTCCACAAAACCGAACTGGGTCTGGTTCAGCTCAAGTCCAGTTTGATTTGAGCCAAATCAGGTTTCCTGGTTTTGTGCCCACCCCTAATGCTGGGTTGTATATGGGCAACTGCTTCCTCTATGCTAAATATAAGAGAGCTGCATATGATATATAATGAGTTGAAGAAAATCTTTAAAGTGACATTTCCTAAGAGACCAGAATCCTTCCTGCTGGGAATAACAAGGAGAGTCCTCCAGAATAAATTTAACATTATTTATGTATGCAACCACAGCGGCCAGGATAGTATATGCGCAGAAATGGAAAGACACTAAAAAGCCCTCAAAAGAAGACTGGTTGATAAACATTTTGGAATATGCTGAGATGGCAAAGCTTACAGCACTTATAAGAGATGAAAATTTGGAATGTTTCAGAGAAGACTGGGAACTATTTTTGCTTTACTTAAAGAATTATTTTTCCAATATGGACTTTTCAGTAGGGTTTGAAATATATTAATAACAGCAGTTTGGGTTGGGTAAAATTGAGTAGCATTGTGAGTATGTATGTTTTGAATTGTTATAGCAACTGTTTATATGTATAGTTAATGTGAACTGCGCAGATAGGCAAGTGGGAAGTCAATAATTACTTATGTAGAATTAGATACATGAAGGTAATTTGAAATGTTAAAGCTATTGTAAAAACCAATAAAAATTTAAAGTGAAAAAATATATAAGAGAGCTGCTACTTGTGTGGATGCCTCTTTAGTAGGGGCCTAGCATTAGAAGCAAAGTGGGAATGTACTCCACACTGCAGTGGATTTCATTCTGGTGTGGACTGAAGAGCTGTGGAAGGATGTCAGTGTAGATGTGGATGCCTTCTGCTCTGCATAAATGCAAGTGAGGGACTGCGAATGGCTGTGGGACTAGAGTTCTGCAGAGTGTGATTGATGTTAACCCCCGTCTCTGCTCCTCAGCAGTGCTAATATTATTCATATCAGTATTGTGGTGAGATGGGTGAAGCAAAGAAAGAAAACTTGTTTTAAAAGTTGCACAGCTGGCCATTGTCTTATCTTTGACTGAGCAGGTAATTGTCTCACCCCGTTCAGGTCAGCACCCTTGTTTCATTCTGCACTTTTGAAAAAACAACTTGAAGGATATATCAATTAAAAGAAAGGCCAAGGTCTAAGCTTAATTAATCATGCAGAAGAAGCAGCAGTGCCAACAGGATTTTCTGGCCGATTTCCCTCACAGTTTATTGGCAAATGTTTGGTGGGTTGCTTCTCCCACTCTTGGCGAGCAGAGTAAGTGCATTGAGGCCGGTAGAGTGGCTCAAAAGTATTTTATGCATTTATGGCTTGAATTTATTTTAAAAGGACTCATGCCTCTACCCCAGAAGAAACAGCAGAAGCCAGCATAGCCAGGAAGAGCTGGGTAAGACCATGAGTGTGGGAGGGAAAGTGCAGGGTCCTCCCCGCTGAAGATTGCGGCAAGTAGCCTGCCACTGATCTCTCTATGTGTCTCTTTCCTGGCACATGGAAGAGAAAACTAGCCTGGAAAGCAGACTGAAAGGTTTGGCTGAATCCAAAAAAGCAGTATTTTCTAAGAGGAATCTGGCCTGTATTCTCAATAAGTTTGAAAATGTTAATAAGGTAAATAAACAGACATTAACTTCCTTACCTCTATAAGTATGTAACGTGAAGCAGAATCTTCAGTTACCCAATAATCTTCTTTGCTACTCTTTTGTTCCCCCAAACTAGTTCTAGAGTCACTCCTGGCCATATAGTTAAAGGAAAAGCCAGGGTGTAAGCAGAATGAACAACGTAGAGAAGTTAGGGGTGCCAAAAGGATTTTTGGTTCAACTCTCCCAACAATTTGTTGACAACTGTTCCCTCTCTTGGTGTGCAAAGTAAGTGCATTGAGACCAGCAGTAGAGTGCTGGCCTAGAGTGTCTCTGTTTATTTATTTATTTGATTGATTGATTGATTTCTATACTGCCCTTCCAAAAATGGCTCAGGACAGGTTACACAGAGAAATAACAAACAAATAAGACAGAGCCCTGTCAAAGGGCTCACAATCTAAAAATAAACATCAGATAGACACCAGCAACGGTCACTAGAGGTACTGTGCTGGGGGTGGGTATGGCCAGTTACGCTCCCCCTGCTAAATAATGAGAATCACCACATTAAAAGCTGCCTCTTTGCCAAGTTAGCAGGGGGACAGTTTGAGGACAGCACCCTACTGGCCTCCATGTAGCAGCTATGGTGAGGAGGAGGGGTGGTAGTGTGCAGGCTGGTTTGGTGGTACCTCCCCTATTCAGCCTCCCGACTGCTACTGGGCTCAGTACAGGAGTTTATTTCTTTTCTCCTCCCTTCTTTTCTCCCTCCCTCCTCCATTGGTGGCCCCGGGAAGAAGTATCTGTTAGGAAAGATAGGGATTTGGAAATAACTTTGCTGGTTTTATATAATCATTGCTGTTCCTTCTGTACTGATCCTGCAATCAATTTGCCTTATTGATACCCTGTTTTTGCAGAGATGGGGAATGGGGTTGGAAGTCCTGTTTTATTATGCGGATCACAAAGAATGACAAGCTGTTCTAGTAAGAACTAATCAGCCTACTTTCCTTTCATTGTCTCTACAACTGGACTAAATTTGATTCAGATTGAAGTCCACAAGTTAGATCTCTTGCATCTCAAATGTTCATGTGTCCACCATCTTAGATCAGGGTGGATGACATCATTACAAACTACACCATTGGGGCATCCCTATGTGTCCCTACAGCTGTAGCAAATTTGGTTCAAATCATTTAGACTGTCCACAAGTTAGTGCACTTGTGCCTCAAAAGTTTGTGTCCACCATCTTGAGTTGTGTTGGATGACATTGTCACAATCTACACCATTGAGGCATCCATATGTGTCCCTACAACTGTACCCAGTTAGGTTCATATTGGTCCAGGTGTTGCTGTAGCAAATTTGGTTTGAATCAGTTAAGCATTTCACAAGTTATCCCACATATGCCTCCGAAATGTATGCATCCACCATCTTGAATCAGTGTGGATGACATCATCCCAAATGATGCCATTTGGGCATCCCTGTGTGTCCCTACAGCTGCAGCAAATTTGGTTCAAATTGGTTAGGCGGTTCACAAGTTAGCCCACTTGCACCTTAAAGGTTTACGCGTCCACCATCTTGGATCGGGGTGGATGACATCATCACAAACCATGCCACTGAGGTGTCCCTATGTGTTCCTACCACTGTACCCAGTTAGGTTCATATTGGTCCAGATGTTGCAAAATTGATAGGGACACACACACACACACACACACACACACGGACAGAAACAAACACAGAATGCCGGGTGATCTCATAAGCCTACTGGAAAGTAGGCTAAAAAACACAAGAGTAGATTGTAGATTGTAAAGTGGCTTTTATGGAATCAGCTTTTTTGGTGTGCACACAAAACATTTTTGGTTTTGCAGAAGGGCTCAGTGATTCTCAAAAGGGTGCACTGTCTTGCCAGCAATATCACTGCTTTGTGTTTGTCCTTGTGTGGGCTGGAGAGGAAGATTTCCAAACATTGCAATTGTTTTCATAGGCATTAGCCCTGGTGCCAAGGGAAGCAACTTCCTTAGCTTAGATGTGCATGATTTAGCTATTTCAAGATTACTAGAGTACTACAGATGAACTACTATGAATAAATAAATAAATAATAATACTATTAGTTCATCAGTAGTAGAGATTAATGAACACTGACTAATATCCATCCAGATTAGAAGCTGCACCTTCTAACCTAGAATCCTCAGTCCATAAACACACATGTGGAAGCTCAGTGGTGAGGCATCCTGAGGAACAATCTCTTTGTGTTTACTTCCCATGATCTAGGGCTGAATGGCGGCATTCAAAGCAGATACCAAAGCAGAGTTTGGGATGGAACCTGGCTTAGATGAAGCCAGTGAAGCTGAAGTGCAAATGCGACTTCTTGTTATTTATGAGAAGTCCAAGATTATAATCTCATCACAATTTACTCTGGAAAAGTGTTTTGAAATAATTGCAGGTAAAATATAAGAGGGAAAAAGGTGCAGAAATATTGGGAGAAACCAGCCTCATGCTAACACAGCAGGACCCAGGGATCTTGGGGTTGTGGTTGACAGGGATCTTGGGTAACACAGGGATCTTGGGGTTGTGGTTGACAGCTCGTTGAAAGTGTCTATTCAATGTGCGGCAGCTGTGAAAAAGGCAAATTCCATGCTAGGGATCATTAGGAAGGGGATTGAAAATAAAACGGCTAACATTATAATGCCCTTATACAAAACTATGGTGTGGCCACACTTGGAGTACTGCGTACAATTCTGGTCACCACATCTTAAAAAGGACATTGTTGAACTGGAGAAGGTACAGAAGAGGGCAACCAAGATGATCAGGGGCCTAGAGCACCTTTCTTACGAGGCAAGGCTACAACACTTGGGGCTTTTTAGTTTAGAAAAAAGACAACTGAGGGGAGACATGATAGAGGTCTACAAAATGCATGCATGGTGTGGAGAAAGTGGAGAGAGAGAGATTCTTTTCCCTCTCACACAACACTAGAACCAGGGGTCACTCCATGAAATGGATTGCCAGGAGGTCTAGGACCAACAAACAGAAGTACTTTTTCACACAACGCGTGATCCACTTGTGGAACTCTCTGCCACAGGATGTGGTGACGGCCAACAACCTGGATGGCTTTAAGAGGGGTTTGGATGACTTCATGGAGGAGAGGTCTATCAATGGCTACTAGTCAGAGGGCTGTGGGCCACCTCCAGCCTCAAGGGCAGGGTGCCTCTGAGTACCAGTTGCAGGGGAGTAATGGCAGGAGAAAGAGCACGCCCTCAACTCCTGCCTGTGGCTTCCAGTGGCATCTGGTGGGCCACTGTGCAAAACAGGATGCTGGACTAGATGGGCCTTGGGCCTGATCTAGCAGGGCTGTTCTTATGTTCTTATGACCTGGAAATTCAAGAATAGGGTCTCTGTTCTATGGGATCACACTGCTCACATTTCCAATTATGCTTACTTTCTGGGTGATGGCACCTGGTGAGAATAAAATCCCTGGAAATCTCCTGTTTCTTTTCACATGTCTTTCTTAAGAGTTGGTTACAGGCAGTTTTAGCAATGTATTGTGACATAGGTCATTCACACATGACCATTGTTGGGCTTGGGAGGGAGGGCAAGGGGAAGGCCGGGTTTAACCTGTCTTCCCTGGAGATGATCCAGGATGGCTTAAGCAGTGCAGTGCCATGTAAGACACAATTGCTGCAGTGGCAACCGATGCAACATTCTGGAGGCAAGGGAAACGCTCCCTGGCCCTTGGGAATCCCAAAGTGCACTGCGTGCTGAGCACAGTGCATTGTGGGATTCCCCTTTCAGACAGATGCTCTAGGCATGCAGCCTGCGGAGACACACAATCCCTGCTTGCACTCTTAACCTCGGCTAACAGCCGGGCTTAACAGTAGGAACATAGGAAGCTGCCATATACTGAGTCAGACCATTGGTCTATCTAGCTCAGTATTGTCTTCACAGACTGGCAGCGGCTTCTCCAAGGTTGCAGGCAGGAATCTCTCTCAGCCCTATCTTGGAGAAGCCAGGGAGGGAACTTGAAACCTTCTGCTCTTCCCAGAGCGGCTTCATCCCCTGAGGGGAATACCTTGCAGTGCTCACACATCAAGTCTCCCTTTCATATGCAACCAGGGCAGACCCTGCTTAGCTAAGGGGACAAGTCATGCTTGCTACCACAAGACCAGCTCTCCTCTCCTCTCCTCTCTAAGTAGAGTTAGGCTGGGTGGGAGCGCTGGGATCCATGTGGATCCTGGCATGCCACTGGAGCAGCCTCAGCCAGGCAGGGCTGTCCTAGCCTGGGTTAAGCTGCTCGACAAAACAGATTTACTATATTGTGGTTTCAGGAAGAAAAGCTCTGTGACCAGAGTAAGTTTGCACATGTATTTTTTCTTTTCTTTTTAAATCCGAAAAAGGCAAGCACCAGATATTCAGAAAGTAGAGAAAAGAAGGTGGAAGCTTCAGAAATTGCCTCTCTGTATTTCCAGGCTTTATTGGCACCTAATGGTTCCTGAGATTAAGGCTGATAATAGCTTCTCCATGGGAGTAACTGAAATCAATGGAAGTGGACGCCAGGCAGGATCCATTTAACTGCTTAAGGAAGAATGGAAGGTGTTATTAAAAAAGGGACAAATTACACAAAATCCATATAAATGATGTTCATATGTAGAAATAACAGGGAGAGTATAAATTGCACCCATTTGTGTGAAATAAAGCATTATTTTTCTCTTGAGTTGAAAATGAGATATCAACTCATTCAGACAATTTTACGTGTTTTGCAGGTATTTCTAGAAAAACAAAAGTACAGCTTCATTTTGTGTACACATGGAGATAATTTATAATGCTTAATGTTGATAGATAAAATAAAAGCATGAAGTGCTGTATGTAAGAGGACAAGCCATTAAATCCCATAAAAGGGAAATCTTCATTTCCAAGTGTACCTGTAATTGGCTAATTGGTTGGATAGGGAACCTTGATAAGTACTATGTACTAACGCTATCCAGCAGCAGTTGCATAGCGGGGAAGCAGCTTGCCTAGGGAGCAAGAGGCTGTTCGTTCACATCCCCGCCGGTGTGCTTCCCAGACTGTGCCTAGTAGTAAATACATTTGTAGTCACCTATATTGGGCAGCAGCGATATAGGGAGGTGCCGAAAGGCATCATATCATACTGCACGGGAGGAGCCACTGGTAAACCACTCCGACTCCGGTCTTCCATCAAGAAAATCACACGGAATGTGATTGCTAGGAGTCGACACCGACTTGATGGCACAATCTTTCCTTTTTTCTTTACTAAACAGTACATAATAAGAACTAACCAAATGACATTAAACTTTGGTGAAAACTGAGGAAGAAGCCATGTTTGAAAAAAACTGATGGGGCTGAACTGAAATGGGGGGCTGATTCCGATGAACGTTTTATATTCCGACCCACCTTATGGCTATTTCTTAGGGAGGATTCAAAAGGAAATGAAAACATTTATAGGACTGGGGCTTTCCTATTGCAAAGGCAAGTAGCTCAGTGGTCCTGGATTGGCTACGCTGCATAGCAACCACTACAACCGAGTTATGGCAAAACGCAGAACATCAGGCTGTGATCATGTTGCGAAGAAACCCTATAAAGTTCAAACAATGGTGCTGAAGCGACAGCAGGCTCAGGGAATAATGGCTATAAACAGTGTAAACATGAGCGAAAATGGAAAGTAGGGTCTTGGGAATTCCTCACTTCCTTCAGAAGCTCCCCGCCCCTCACCCCTCTCTTTCCTCTGTTAATGTCCACAGGTAAAAATGCAGCACAACCTTAAAAATGAGTTCAGTACTAATATGAAAATTATCATACATTCTCTGCTCAGGCTAATTCTTTGGACTTGGAATACATGGGAAGCAGATGACAATACTTAATTTCTCTTGTGCAGTAGATGGAAGTTTGTTATGGAAAATTGAAAAGTGCTTTAATTCTGTACACAGGAGCTCATATTATGGCAGGTATCTCTTCCATACAGTATTTCTTTGTTCACTTCTAGAATTGTCAGCTCTGATTGAAGCTATTGCTGGATATTTCCCCTCGATATTTTTCGTAATATTACATCTCCAAGTCTCCTTTCAATGGTCAACTTGAGATTCATGCAAATACCTAGAAACTCCAGGCCTTTCTTGAACAGTTGGAAATCCTGTTCACTATTGCTAGAGAAGCTGACATTTAGAAGCACTTCTAAATGGGAGATGTATGGAAGCAGCTCAGAATTCTCTGAGGATGTTCTTCTCACGAGCAGCCAAGCCCAGCCTGAAGCCCAAGCCCAACCAAGCCCAGCCTGAAGCCCAGCACGAATGCACCCTTAAGCTGGCTCCCAGGATCATGTGTAAGTGCGAGCTGCTTGCAGCTCATGCTGACACAGAGATGGGCACCTAGAGTGCCTGTCCCCTAGGGGGAACCCCCAGTGTGCTGTGCTTGGAGGGTTCTGTGCACTGTGGGATACCCAGAAGCCAGGATGACGAGTCCCAGCCTCAGAGCAATCCACCCTGCTCTGTGCTGCATGGAGCATGGCTGATCATGTGGGAGCACAGAGCACACTCCCACCAAGCAGCAAACAATTGTCTGGGGAGAAGGCAAGGTTTGGGTAGCCTTCCCCCTGCCTGCCCATTTCCCAGTAGGTCATGTGAATGGCCCCCTTGTGTGTTCTGTTTCCAAATGTGAAACTGAGCAGGTGTTTAGAGAGGAGCCCCCTCTTTCCCACTAACAGATCCAATTTTGTTGTCATCCATTCTCTGGCTTGCCATATCTCTTTATAACAGAGTTTGTTGACGGTTTCCAAATCAATGATCCCTTTACAGCAGGGTGGATTTGATTTAAATCAAACTGATTTAAATCACTAGCAGGGTGGATAAAAATAAAAAAAAATCCAATTTAAATCAAAAAAATCCGATTTAAATCAAAAAAATCAGATTTTTTTTATTTAAATCAGATTTTTTTTATTTAAATCAGATTTTTTTTTTATTTTTATCCACCCTGCTAGTGATTTAAATCAGTTTGATTTAAATCAAATCCACCCTGCTTTACAGCCATTTGAAATGTGGATATTAATAACATTTAGGATAACAAACCAATTGGGGCATTTACAATGACCACAAAATCCCTTTTGAGTTGAAAACAGTTCTTATTGTGGCCTGTGTGTGTTGTCTTGTACTATCCACTTATGAATAGTAAGGGAATAAGGTGACTTATTAAGGCTGTGTGGAATAGAGGGAGCTTATCTCATTCTCTTCCCACCCAGAGAATGTTTAGCCTTAGGGCACGTCAATCTACTTACTATTCCCACAGATTTTTAGAATTTAGGTTCCTTTTAGAAACAGATTTGCTAGTTCCCTGCATGGTGGACCTTTTTTCTCATCTCCCACCTTTGTAATAGAGCTGGCTCCACATTACTTAGGGTAATTACACATTACAGGGCAAACCCCTGCTAAATGGGCAAAGAGGCACCTTTTTAACATGATGATTCTTTTTATTTAGGAGGGGGAGATTAACTGGCTCTATCCACCCCCAGCACAGTACCTCTAGTGAATGTTGCTGTTGCTTCTTTTTAGATTGTGAGCCCTGTGGGGACAGGGATCCAATTGATTGATTGATTGATTGATTGATTATTTCTCTATGCAAACTGCTTTGGAAACTTTTGTTGAAAAGTGGTATATAAATGTTTATTGTTGTTAAGTATCTACCAAGTTTAAGGAGTCTCTTAAGTGGATAATGACTGCTCCATCAAGTTTTAGAACAGAACACTTGCTCTGCGAGGAACACAGTTCTCTAAGGAGCAGCTTTCAAAATGCCATCCTCAAACCAAAGACAGAGAAGATGTGGCTACTACACCTGAAAGTTGCCGATTAGTTATTTAGGGTTAATAAAAAATCCTCTGAAATAAATGCTCTGCAGAAATAGAAATGCACCACTTTCTCAGCATCAGGGTATAGACTGATCTCTATCTGGGGTAGAAAAAAATCCACTTTTTGTGTTGGGTTTTGGGGGCAACTTTGAACTTGAAGTAAAGCCTTGCAGAAAACCCATGGTAAAGCCTACTGTCTCAGAAAGTTCCTAGAGAGAGAGAGATTCTGTGGGACTGGAAGTTCTAGCCATGCCTTAAAGGAGGCAGTAGAGGGGATGCTTATCAAATTTGGAGATTACACACATTAGAAAACACCATAGGGGGATAACTAACACCTTGGACAACAGAATCAAGATTCAGTCCGATTTAGACAGACTTGAATATTGGGCCAAAAGCAACAAGACGACAGTTGATTTTCATTTGAGACAAATGCAAAGTCCTGCATTTGGGTAAGAAAAATAAAATGTCCAAGTATAAGACGGAGGAGACCTGACTTGGCAGCAATATGTATGAAAGGGACCTAGGTATCTTAGTGGATAGCTGAACATGAGCCAGCAGTGTGATGCAATTGCAAAAAAAGCTGATACACTCCTAGGCTGTATTAGCAGAGGTATAGTGTGCAGAAGTACAGAAGAAGTATCATGAGAAGTAATTATTCCATTATGTTCTGCACTGCTCAGACCACACTTGGAATACAGGTTGATATCCTACCTAACAAAGCACTTGTGTAATGAGTAAAATTTGAGCTAGCACAAGAAGATTGCATTGCTGCACTTAAAGGGTTGTGGGTTTTTTGCAGAATTGTGATCTTGCACAAAAGTTCCCTTTAAAACAAATGAAGCCTGTTGCAGGTTGTGCCAGTGCAATCATGCTTATGGTAGTGCAGCACTAGTTGGGAACACATGCTCTAGACTTAGCATGACATCCTTCCATAAGTGCTTTGGTAGTCAGGATATCAGCCACCGCTTCCAATCCTGGGACTGCATTTTAAGAAGAATATTGATAAACTGGAACAGGTTTAGAGGAGGGCAATAAAAACAGTGAGGGCTCTGAAAACCAAGTCCTCTGAGGAATGGTTGAAGGAGATAGGTATGTTAAGCCTGGAGAAGAGAAGACTAAGCAGGGGGACGGTATATGATAGCCATCTTCAAAAGTCGGAAGGGCTGTCATATAGAAGGAGGAAGAAACTTGTTCTCTGATGCTCCTGGGCATTTTCCAGATTACACACTGCAACAGGTTCACAAGGTTTCCTTTGAGTGCCCCTCTGTATTGCCTCTGTTCTGACATTGTGGTTGTTGCGTTGTCATCAGGGTGTCATCCATATTCCCGATGCCTTGTTTCAGCGTTTATTGATGCATTACGGCTGTATAACGTGGTAATAGCATTACAGGGAAATAGCTGCATTTTTCCATTGAAGGGAGGCTTGCCTCATTGGTTATGTGTTGTAGTGTGGACAGTAATTTTCATAATAATATTTTGTTGATAATATTTTAATAATAATATTAATATTTTCATAATAATGTTTTCCTGGTGGGGTGGCGGGGGTGGGTGCTGCTTATGTGGGGGACCAGAGGCTCGATTCCTCCCTTTCCCCGCCAAAAGCACGTCACCTGCCAAAAGAGACTCTGGTGGCCGGCTGGTTTGCTTCCAATCAGATCACATTTAACTCTGGGATTCCTGTGGCATCCCCTTTTAATTTCCTATTAATTTGTGCCCAATGGGCTGCGGGACCTGGGCGGCTGCTCATTGGAACAGCCGCTAAATGATTTTTAAAAAAATTTCCCTCCCAAGTTCTTGTGCAAGGGTGGGAGGGTGCAATCCGCAAGGTTGCAACTTGTTTCTCATCTGCTTTTGGCTTTTGATTTTGATCACATTTATTTTTTTATAAGACTTTTTTGTGTGTGCACATTAACGCTGAGGATTTGCTGGCGCATTCGGCAGATTGTTGACATGTAAAAGCAATTTTTTTTAATTTAAAAAATATATATTTCCACTCCATTTCATTTTGGTGCTTCTGCTTGCACAAAGGAAAAAGTTGTTGCACCTTTGCACAAAGGCACCAAGAATTTTTTTTTTAAGGTCATCACGTCAACGGTTCCCCGCCTCCTCCATGACACTATTGGCCGGAAATGGAGGAGAAGGAGCAGGCAGTGAATGTGATCCTAGGGGGAATAGGGACACCCCCTGCCTGGAAAATCTTCTGCAGTGATGAGCAATACGGACGGGCAAAACCCTGTCACGTCGCCTAGGAAAGCGCCTGAGAAGTTAGAGCTGCTGCACTGCCTTATTCCGTTACACTTTGCAAATAAGCATTGCAAATCTCATAGCACAGAAAATGCCCTGAGGGCAGGACTAGAACCAATAGGTTGAAATTACAAGGAAGCAGATTTAGGCTGGACTTTAGGAAGAATTTCCATGCAGTGGTGGGCTCTCTTTTACTGGAGGACTGCAGCTAGAAAACAATCGGTCAGGGATATTATATCCGTTTCTTGCACTGAGCAGGGGGTTGTATTAGAAGACCTCCAGGATCACTTCCAACCCTAAAGTATGATGAAGCTTACGACCACCACCCTCACATCATTTGCAGACTTCCCAGAGAGATTCTTATGTTTATCATTGTAAGATAAAAGTGTATAAATTGTTGAGAAATATTTAGAGAGCTTGGCAATGGGAAAGAGTAAAACGTATTTAAGAGAGGATCTTCCAACATACACAAAGTACTGCACAGAGTCGTTATGAGAGACTAAATTATGGGAAGCAACAATTGCTGCATGTTTTGTTTCACCAGTGTCAACAAATAACTTCCTAACCACCAGGGATAAGACTTGGGCATTGAAAATACTTTGTGAAACCATCTCTGGGCAGCCTTTGGCTTCTGAAGATTCTCAGCACTGACTAGAGGGGATAAAAAAAGATCTAGAATGAATGTAAAAGAAAAAAGAATACAAGACAAAGGAAACAAAAGCACCTCTACACACAGAGAGCCACTTATTGCAGTGCCTTTAGGGAAGACAATACAATAATAAAAAGGGGTCAGTAATCCCAATAGTACCTCTGTCCATCATTACAACAACCCACAAGGTCTGTGCCACTGTGTGCACACTTACCATCACGCTTGGCACAACACCAAGGCACAGTGTCCGCCTTGCTGGATTAAATAAGGCCGCTCAGAGTTCCTTCAGTAGGTGAGCTGGTTACAAAGTGCATGGCCCTCCCAGATCCAGATGGAACAAGGGCCTGCTCCTATGAGGGGCAACCGGGAGTGCTGCCAACTGGCTTCATATCGTGGATGTTGCATAATGATGACAGGTTCCATTGGGGGCACAGAAGCATTGACCGATGCAGCTGCCTTGACATAGGATCCTGACTAGGCTTTCAGTGCTGGTATACCACCATACATTGTTACATTGTGTTGGTGTACAACTGACTTTGCACCAAATCTCATTCATTTGTTTCCCTGCACAGAAGCAAACATATCTGCCACACAAAAGTCTGCAGCACTGGGACTTGTAATGGCTTCTTTAGCTGCAGTGACATCACCATACCTCTGTTTAATATGTTGGCACAAGGTTCCCTTCCTTAGAGTCTGTCCACCCAAAAGACCTCATGTTTGTACCAAGTCAGGTGAGATCATTTCAGGTGATGCATATTTTGCTTTGCTGGAGGAGAAAAGACTTTGCCCCATCAATTAGTTTTGCAATAAATGCTCTGGCTGACATCCTGAGTAATGGTGCAAGTGTACATCCAGTAAGAGCATATGCACGGCACTAGCCTCTGCACTTCCACAGAATGGGTGAGCTTGCTCTTGCTGTACTCCCCTGCTCCAAAAGAGCTCTTTGACCCATGGCAACATGTCTCTGAGGGCTGTGTGACTCTCAGGGACATGTTTCCACTGTTAAGAATGCTTGAGGTGCAAGGGAAATGTGGCAAAAATTATTACACTTTTGCACAAGAGTGCCTATGCTTCAGAAGCATGTGGGCTAGTGCTCTGTGTATCCTTTTGTTAGAAAGAAGTACACAGCATTAGGATGATGGCCAGTGTGAGCACGTCTTTCCTAACACAGGAAATCTCCAGTTCATTGATAGCCACAAGGTGAAGGTGCTGTGTATAGAATCTGTTCGAAATCACAAATAGCTGCCTTCTCTGTCTTCTCTTTGTAGCCTTGGGCTGTGCATATGGTATAGACTTGCTGCCATAATAATGAAAAACAGCAGGTTTTCAAGCACAGTGATGTTTCTTGATGTCTTGATGGCCCTCTAGTAGCTTTGAGCAGGCATTTTCAATATACTGTCATCTGGCCTTGCACACGTTTGCATGACTTCATGGTAAAAATGTCGGTCAGGCTGAATTAGAACTTCCAGCAACAGTGGCAGCCTGTGATAAATGGGGTATGTGTGTGAGTGAATAAATTATGGAGCATTTTGCTGCTCTGATCACTCGATTAGCTCAACATTCTCCCCTCCGCCCCCTCCTTTAAAAAAAATAATAAAGTTGTTCCATGTAATAACAATTATGGGTTTTTCCATTATTAATATTCATGGGAGAACGTTTCGTAATTATTTTTAAATTAATTACATATACGGGGCCTTGTGGGGAGGGTGAAAAATGTGGTAGAGTGATTATATCCCAGATGATTAGTTCCAGCCCTGGTGAATTAATCCTCTCCTTAAAATCCCCAGCAGTGTGCTGGCAATAAAGCTGAATATCACAGCCCAGTTGTTGGAGATCTAAGTGAGAGAGGGGCAATACAATTTTTAGTACTGCTGGAGCTTCTGCAAATGAAGCGCTACAAACATATTGTTAGTGTGGTCAGAGCCACTGTGTTGGTATGGAATGTCTTTCCTTAGCTGGTGTGCTAAGGTCACAGTTAAACTCCCAGAGATGGAGCAAGACAGACCAAGGTAAGATGAGGATGTTGCTTGTTAATTGATGAGAGCAAGAGCAAGGGAAAGAGCTCTATCGCTTGGAAATTAACATGGCACACATCCCCTATTGAGACTGAAACAGGCATCATTGAAATACCAGCCATGGGATGGCCAACTGCTGCTCTCCTTGATAGTCTTCCACTCCATTTCTTCTCTCTGTCTGTCTCAGTACATTCTTCATTCTCTTATGGGGCCAAAGCATACTCTGAGGCACCTGATGTTGCCCTTTTGCTGAAACTAAGCAGGTCTAGGTCTGGTCAGTGCCTGGATGAGAGACCACCTGAGATACCAAATAAGCCATCTTGAATTCCATGATGGAAGAAAGGCAGGATATACATGTAATAAATATTATGTAATACATGAAGCTGATGTGGACCAGAGATCCTCTTTAGATTGGCTCATGAATAAGCCACAAATAGTTCTTCTTGAATTTAAAAGCCAATTCAAATGATTCCCCCTACACCCCACCCACTCAATTCCCTCAAATTCCCTTCTCTTGAATATTTACCAGATTGGGGGAGAAACAGCAGCAACACTGCTTCAGCTGCTGGAAGAGGGAAAGGGGGAACACCTGATTTATCTTTTCCATCCCTTTCTACCACAGTGTCACAGGAAGAAAAATTCTGGTGACCCTTGGGGGAATTTAGGTTTCCCAAGGGCTACTGCTATCATTTCAGCAGGAGCTATAAGTCCCTGACTCCCATTTCTAGGGATGAGCTTGGAGATCTTTGCTGGCATCTCTAGTCCAGATATGATGAACAAGCCATGGTTGACTGAACAAGCCTTCTGCCATATGCTCCCCCCCTTCTCCTCATACTCCCCAATTTTCTTCTGTAGTTCCAAGTTCTTAGTATTGAGTGTTGTGCATTCTTCACAAAATAAGTTACTTCTCTGAAGCACTGTTTTGTGGCTTGCCTCTTCCTTCCCTCTTCCAGGTTTTTTGGTGTTGCAGCCTTCTGGCATTTCATGTCATGTCACCTGTACTTCTGTATCTTACTGCATGCATGCCGTGACCTACCATGTTCATGGAGCATGCCTGTACATCTTGTGAGAATGTGCCAGTGGCTCTGTCCTTTTGCACAACTTTTGAGAATACTCAAGATTCCTGTTCAAGATTTCAGAAGCTTCTGAGCCGGGAGAGGAGAGCTGATCTTGTGGTAGCAAGCATGACTTGTCCCCACAGCTAAGCAGGGTCTGCCCTGGCTGCATATGAATGGGAGACTAGAAGTGTGAGCACTGTAAGATATTCCCCTCAGGGGATGAAGCTGCTCTGGGAAGAGTAGAAGGTTTCAAGTTCCCTCCCTGGCTTCTCCAAGATAGGGCTGAGAGTGATTCCTGCCTGCAACCTTGGAGAAGCTGCTGCCAGTCTGTGAAGACAATACTGAGCTAGATAGACCAATAGTCTGACTCAGTATATGGCAGCTTCCTATGTTCCTATGCTCCTCTGATCTATCCATCAGGGGTGGGGGGGACACAGGATTAACATCACTGCAACACTGGGACAACATCACAGTCTTGTGACACTGCATTGACATAATTGTCCCTTTCCCACATACCTGCACCTCATCTTGTCTTGCTACTTGGCAATTCAGTGATATAACAATGCTCCTTCTGGCATGATGAAATCATAGATGGTCATGGACAAAGCCATGTAGGTTGGGTGTAGGCCAATCCAACCCAAGCAGTATGGACCAATGAGATCAAGCCAGTCACTGAAGTGAGTGCAAAGCACACAGAAGAAGATGCAGAACAGCCACAGCCAGAGGAAAGGAAGGCTGTCGAACGACATTAAAATGACATGAATATTTGACAAGCAAAGTTTTTCCCCAGTAAATTGTTCAGCTGCATTGAAAGAAGTACTTTGAAAGTGCATATCAAAATTGGAGAATATTTGATGTAGCCTGAATAGTAGGCGAAGAGATAAAACTTTGTGGAAATCAAAACCTTCAGAATGAAATTTGTTCATTAATTCCCTCCTCCACCCTCTCTCTCCTGTAAAGATTGGATTTCAAGTGAGATAGTAAGGTGAGGCTGTATACTGCTTGGGTTTTCCTTTGGCAAAATAGCTCACATGGTCCGTGGTCCTGGCCTCAACTGCTAACTAACAAAGGGTGAAATCAGAATTTCAAGCTGGGATTTACATTCCACAACATTTACCTATAGTTGACCTTCAGATTGAAGAAGGCTTCCTGTAGGACTGGAATTGCATGACCCAGCTCTCCTATTCATGAAGGTTTTCTCTCCATGTTACTCTCCTAGTTAACCCTTACTGTTTACTGCAGCATTGTATTATTATGCTGTGTTATCCTTTATGTTTTGTGTGTGGGTCTTTGCCCTTTAGGGAATGCCTGCATGCAAAGGCTTGATGCCAGTGCCTAAATAAGAACAGCCCTGCTGGACAAAGGCATGTCGAGACCAGCATCCTGTTTCACACAGTGGCCCACGAGATGCCCCTGAGAAGCCCGCAGGCAAGAGGTGGATGCGGGCATGCCCACAATCTTGCTATTGCTCCTCTGAAACTGGTATTTAGAGGCATCTTGCCTCTGAGGCTGGAGGTGGCCTATAGCAACCAACTATTAGCCATTGATAGACCTCTCCTCCATGAATTTGTCGAAGCCCCTATTAAAGCCATCCAAGCTAGCGGTCATCACCATATCCCATGGTAGAGAATTCCATAGATTAATTATGTGCTGTGTGAAAAAGTACTTCCTTTTGTTGGTCCTAAATTTCACAGCATTCAGTTTCATGGGAAGACCCCAGGATCTAGAAATGGGAGAAAATTTTCTCTCTGTCCACTCTCTCTACTCCATGCATAATTTTATACAACTCTTTCATGTCTCCCCATAGTTGCCTCTTTTCCAAACTAAAAAGCCCTAGATGCTGTAGCCTTGTCTCATAAGGAAGGTGCTCCGGGCCCCTGATCATCTTGGTTACCCTCTTCTGCACCTTTTCCAGTTCTACAATGTCCTTCCTGAGATACGGTGACCAGAACTGTACACAGTACTCCGAATGTAGGCACACCATAGATTTGTATTAAGGCATTATAGTATTAGCATTTTTATTTTCAATCCCCTTCCTAATAATCCCTAGCATGGAATTGGTCTTTTTCACAGCTGTTGCACATTGAATCAACATTTTCAACGGGCCATCCACCACAACCCGAAGCTCTCTCTCCTGGTCAGTCACTGACAGCTCAGACTCCATCAGGGTATACATGAAGTTGGATTTGTTTTGCCCCAATATGCATCACTTGACACTTGGTGACATTGAACCACATTTGCCATTTGGTTGCTCACTCAACAAGTTTGGAGAGATCCTTTGGAGGTCTTGACAATCTGTTGTGGATTTCACTATCCTTAGAAATTTAGGGTTATCTGCAAATTTGGCCACTTCCCTGCTTACCCCAACTTCTAGATCATCGGATCATAGATTATAGGGATGTGCATGAACCTGTTTGGAGGCCTCCAAACAGGTTTGAACATGGTGCCAGTTCAAAGTTCGAATGCGGTGGAGGTGCTGCTTTAAGGGTGGGGGACGGTGCACTTACCCCTCCCACCACTTTCCCCCCGCTGGTGCCCATTGCTGTTAAGTCTTCGGGGTAGCAGCGTACCTCCCTGCCACCCCATTGCCTTCCTCGGCTGGAAGTGGCAGGAAGTACCGGGTGTGCGTGTGCCCATCGTGTGCGTGCATGCATGCAACAGGCACACACGTGCCTGGTACTTCCGGCCGAAGAGGGCAACGGGGTGGCAGGGAAATACTCTGCCTCCCCAAAGACTTTTAACAGCAAAGGGCGCCAGCGGGGGGAAAGTGGTGGGAGGGGTAAGTGCACCCTCCCCTGCCCTTAAAGCAGCACCTCTGCTGCCTTCAAACCACCCAGCCGTGGTTCGTTCATTCATTCATTCATTCATTCATTCATTCGATTTCTATACCACCCTTCCAAAAATGGCTCAGAGCAGTTTACACAGAGAAATAACAAACAAATAAGATGGAACCCTGTCCCCAAAGGGCTCACAATATACAAAGAAACATAAGATAGACACCAGCAACAGTCACTGGAGGTACTGTGCTGGGGGTGGATAGAGCCAGTTACTCTCCCCCTGCTAAATAAAGAGAATCACCACATTAAAAGGTGCCTCTTTGCCAAGTTAGCAGGGGTTAGCAGGGGTTCCGTGCACATCCCTAATTTATGAACAAGTTAAAGAGCATTGGTCCCAGTACAGATCCCTGGGGAACCCCACTTCTTACTCCTCTCCCTTGTGAAAACTGTCCATTTATTTCTACCCTCTGTTCCTTGTTCTTCAACCAGTTACCAATCCACACATAAACCTGCCCCCTTATCCCTTGACTGCTAAGTTTACTCAAGAGCCTTTGGTGAGGAACTTTGTCAAAAGCCTTTGAAAGTCCTATGCAACTTGCCTGTTCTTGCAAGTTGCAGCATTCCATTATTTCTCGGTTGCCAGCTAGATATCATTAAGATGCATTTCTGCTTGGAAAGCAAATGGATGTATTCAGAGAGGGCAGTAGATTTTCTTTTTCAGTCTGCGCAATTTCTTGCAAACTTACAGATAAAAAGATATTCTCTCCTACCTGCCATGGCAGCTAATAGTCTCTAGGCTGACACTCATGCTGTACCAGTGTCCTTTCTGCTTAGGTCTAGGGTTACCTGATGTCCATTATCTGAAGGAACATTCCTTATTCCAAATAGTGCTCTCTCTTATTCCAGAACATCGAAGCACCATATAATACAACATACGATGTTGTAAGCCACTCCAAGCAGTATTGCATTGGAGGGGGAGGATATAAATATTTGAAATAAACAAACATGTGACTCTCATTGCCACAGTTCCATAAAACAAAATAGAGCTATATATCTGAAATTATGGATATCTATTTTGTTCTATGGCAATGTGGTGATTTAAGGCACCCCAGCTTTTAGGACCCCCCTTATATGAAATTTCATGTGGCCACGAGGAGCTTCTGTGTGGTAACTGCTACAGACAAAGCAACAAGCTATTTTATGTAATCCAGTTTGCCACACTGATTTTCCCCTACCGTGTTGTAGCAATGTTGACAGAAGCTCATGTTTAAATTTTTTGGCAGGCTGCTGCCACTGCCACTGTAACCACTGCCACTGCAGCCTCCTCTCACCGCAGCCTGCAGCCCCCCCAGTCAGTGCCATCACACCACATTTCCTATGCTGCTTGCTCCTCCTCCTCCTCCTCTTGCCTTTGCATACCTGCAAGAGCCCATTCACTCACTTATTGCTTCACAAGCTGGCTGGGAAATCGTGGCAGGCAGTGGCAGCAACAGGAGGAGGAGGGGTGACAGGAGAGAGGCCTTCAGCAGCCCCTCTTCTTGGTGTGTGTGTGTGGCATGGCCTAATTACAGTTATGCCCCTGTTCCCCTGTGGTCTGGTTTGGCTTGCACTGCTACTTTCTTCTGTATGATCCCCAGCGCACATTAAGGTCATTGAGAGGGGTCCATCTCCGGGTGCCGTTAGCTCGCCTGGCAGCTACTCAGGAGCAGGCCTTCTCTGTAGTTGCTCCTGTACTGTGGATTATACTCCCTATAGATATCTGTGGCCTAAGAATGCTTTAAGTCCAGAATGCTGCTGCAGTGATACTCATGGGCACAAGTTGCTTCATAATCCTGCAGTAGCTGCATTGTTTACCGGTCTGCTTCCAGGCTAGATTCAAGGTGCTGTTCTTGACCTTTAAAGTTCTACATGGTTCGGGGAATGGGGTACCTGTCAGACCCCATTCTCCCATGTGATCCTGCCAGGGCCCTCCACTCATCATCTCCAGGCCCTGCTCATGGCCCACTAACACAGATCCAGTTGGCAGGGACTAGAGACAGGGCCTTTTCAGTTGTGGCCCCTTGGCTTTGGAACGCCCTCCCTGAAGAGCTTCACCATGCTCCCTTCCATGTTTTTTTTAAAAACAACAACTAAAAACACAGCTTTTTAAAGAGGCTTTAGAAAAATAGGTGTTTTAAAGTTCAGCTTCGGGTTATATCTGGTAGTAGATGTTAACATTTCTTTAGTTTTTATCAATCTTAATTTTTTGCTTTTAAAATGATTTTTAATTTGGAACTTATAAAACAGCAGTGGTAATTCTGATTGTGGTTTTTAGCTTGAACTTTTAACTTGTTTAACTTAGTTTGGTTAATTTTTCTTAGTTTTATTTTACACTGTATCTGTTTTAATGTTGTGAGCCGCCCTGCATTGTAGTGTACTGGAGGGGTGGGGTATAAATACTTTAAATAAATAAACAGCATCTTTGTCAGCCGTTAAAAGAGCCCTTAAGATGGATTTTTTTTAGCCTGGCTTTTAGTAAACTTTGAATGAATGTTTTAAATTGTTTTACCTCATTGTTGTTTTAATCGTTTGCTTTATTATGTTTTTATTGTATTGCCTAGACTTCAGAGTCAGGCGGTATATAAATTAAACGAAGAATGAATGAATGACAATCCTGGTGTTGACTTGCAAAACACGTGTATCACTGGGGACAGTCTGTGAGATCAGCCGTTCACTTGCAATAGCTCACCATGTAGTTAAAGGTAAAGTGTGCTGTCAAGTCGATTTTGACTCCTGGCATCCACAGAGCCCTGTGGTTTTCTTTGGTAGAATACAGGAGGGGCTTACAATTGCCTCCTCCCATGC
Organism: Hemicordylus capensis; assembly: GCF_027244095.1. NCBI lineage: Eukaryota > Metazoa > Chordata > Lepidosauria > Squamata > Cordylidae > Hemicordylus > Hemicordylus capensis. The sequence continues at coordinate 296,702,642 of NC_069659.1, read as the reverse complement.
AGTATGAGATTATGCCTTTCAGCATCTTCCTATATCGCTGCTGCCTGATATAGTACCAGTGGGGATTCAAACTGGCAACCTCTGCTTGTTAGTCAAGCATTTCCCCACTGCGCCACTTAAGGTATAGACCAGCCACTAATTTCAGTCTCTTTGCCAAACCAGATGAGATGGTGCAAGATCTGTGATCAGACCACTACCTCTTAGGTTTGTTTGTTTTTATAGTTAAAAGCAGGGGGAGGTTAGATCAGACTGGGATTGTAGTGCTGGGAATGGGGAGTGTTAAATCTTTTCCCCATGCTGTTTTTACAGTTTCAGTCACCCTTCTATTTACTCTGGGCAGCTTAAGATGTAACACAGAGCCAGGATTAAATCCTGGCATGGTCCTCCACTTTTGTGCATGAGGCTTAGAAGAATTCTGTTTCCAGTTCTGGTTAAGAACAGGCCAGGGTCCTGTTTAGAGTCCCAAACGAAACCTGTTCACACAATTCATCCTGTACCTGTTCACACAATTCATCCATGCTAGCACTCCCTATTATCCCTGGGAATGTGCTTAGATGGGTAGATGTAATGTGTATGAACTGGGCTCTCTCATCAGCCATTCCTGTGGGTTTTTTTGTTGCTGAGCACCACTCATATTGAAGTACACACAAAGTGCATACTTGTGACAATTTATGTCAAGATTCTTTTTCGTAATACAGCACTGAAAGAAAGGTCTCTGTCTCTCTGACCTGTGTATTTTTAGTGCCACTTTTAAACTTACACATTCATGAGTCGTCTTCCTCCTATATATTTCTGCATCTCTTGTCTATGGTAGGTGGTGTTTCACATATGTTATGGGGGGACTGTATGACCAGCTCTGCATGTGCAGACTTTGGTTGGTAGCAGTTTAGTTGATAATGTGCAAAGTACAACGAAAATCTAAGCTCCTTGTTCTGGAGCACAGCAGGGCCTGCACTGCTGAAAGGAGCAAAGGGGAGTCAAACCACACATTTTTCATCACAGTCAGCAGATCTGGCTGAATCCATAGAGGGAGTCAAGGTTACAAGTATGACTCTACCAGCTGTGAAAGCTGTTGTCTTTTCCCAGACAAAAGCCGTTCTATGTGTTTGTGGCTTCCAGTCTGCTGTTTTAAAACTTGAATGACTATGGTTCCCTTTCTACAGCCAAATGCTGGTCTATGAAGTGTTTCATGCACATCATCTTTTTATGTAGAATACTTATCATACTTGGTAAAAACATAAACAATACCTTTCCCCACAGGCTTAAAATGCAATGTAAAAGACAAGACAAAAGGGAAGGGACTATGGAGGGAAGAGAGAAGCTTTGTATTTACCAGAGCAAAGGTAAAAAAAAAGAGGGATAGAGCAGGCACAGCAAAAGGACCAGGAAATAGAAAATAATTTATTAAATTGGCATGCATTTAAATGAGTTCGCAAAGGAGACTGTGAAGTTGTGCTGTAGGTGACACCAATTAGATACCTGCTAACCTCCTGAAGTAGGAGGCACAAATGCATCTCCAGTTTGCCAACCACGGATGGCATCTAAGAACCATGCATTCCCAGTTCTTGTATCTGATACTGAAACGTTCCATTTCTGAATTTGGGGCACATCGTGGGACTTTTCCAACCATCATGTAGTTTGCCTCGATGTATGTGCTTACTACTCTGCTGTAGTTGTTTTTTAAGCATTGGATTGATGTGATTTTCTCAGACTTAAACATTTTTACAAAAAAACAATCTATCTGGAAGTTTCACAAATTACATTAACAGATTTTCAATCTGATGAGATTACCAAGCATTTGTTGTCCTTGTAATCGTGGAGGAAGCTACACACTTTTTTCAAATAAAAATCAACAGGCTGCATCCTGCACAGTCTTCTGTGGAAGTAAGGGACCCTCTGAGGCTGCTTCCCAACTCAGTGTAAAAGAATACACTGTTGTTGGACAGTGTAGTGATGAGGTAGCTGTGGAAAGGCTTTAAAGCATTTCTGGAAAGTAGCGCAGAGCTCCTTTCTATTTTTTCCAGTAAAAAGGAGCAATGTGCTACTGCACCAAAGTGTTTTAAACAGGGCCAGCCCTAGGGTTTTTGTCGCCCTAGATCAGTGATTACCAACCTGGGTTCCTCCAGATGTTGCTGAACTACAACTCCCACCATCATCTCCAGCTACAATTTGTTGCTGTTGTAGTTCAGCAACATCTGGAGGAACCCAGGTTGGGAACAACTGCACTAGGTGAAGCTTGGCACACACCCCATCCCAGCTGAGAAGCCCCGGCTTTAACTTGAGTCACGCAGGCTGCTCACTTGCAAGGACAAATGACCAACCCATGTAGATGCCAAGTGAATGACTAGCCGGCGCTGGCTTGAAGATACAGTGGGAGAGAGTTTCCAATGTATTATGGGGGTAAAACTCTTTTAACACTTCAGAGATGAAAAGCTGCTGCTGTTAATTTGGAAAGCCAGTCTTCTAATCTAGACCGTTTCTTTTTGGAAATGAACACTGAGGCAGGCAATTCATTTTCATTCATATTGCTGGCAATTAATATTGCTGGCAGAGCCAGCGTGGTGTGGTGGTTAGAGTGCTGGACTAGGACTGGGGAGACCCAAGTTCAAATCCCCATTCAGCCATGATACTAGCTGGGTGACTCTGGGCCAGTCACTTCTCTCTCAGCCTAACCTACTTCACAGGGTTGTTGTGAAAGAGAAACTCAAGTATGTAGTACACCGCTCTGGGCTCCTTGGAGGAAGAGCAGGATATAAATGTAATAATAGTGTAATGAGTACCCAGAATGTTGGGGGGCAATATGCTAAATCATTGTAAACCGCTTAGAGAGCTCCGGCTATAGAGCGGTATATAAATGTAAGTGCTATTGCAACAACAACAACAACAACAACAATAATAATAATATTATTATTCAAGAGAGGGAGTGCAGCTTATAAGATCAGCTGTTTATTGGGAGATGAGGTGCAATGAGCAAATAAAACTGTACATTTTGGGGTGCAGAATGTGCAGGCCCTTTGGGGAACAGGGTGGAGTATTACATCTTACATCGCTGTGCAGTACTTCAGGGGTGCAATACAAGAGGGAGAGAGAGAGAATTATGGGCAGTGCTATATTTTGGCATTGCTTATGCCCCCCCATTTATACCCTAGGCCAGGGATTCTCAACTTTGCGTCCCCAGATGTTATTGGACTTCAGCTCCCATAATCCCCAGCCCCAGTGGCCTTTGGTTGGGGATTATGGGAGTTGAAGTCCAATAACATCTGGGGACCCAACATTCAGAATCCCCGGGCTAGGCAGCTACCTAGGCCTGCCTAGTGGATGGGCCAGACCTGGCTTTACAGCCTCATCGCTACATTGCTGTGTCTGGCTTGGAGGTTTTGCAGCAGCCTCGTTTTCCTTACCTCAGTGGAAGTCTGTGCATATTCTAGCCCACCACTTGCATAAAATCATATGATATCATGAGCTGAGGCTTCAGTATGGAATTATTCTCAAATTAAGAATATGTGAACTAGACAAATGAGTGTAATATTTTCACAAGAACCATACTACAATAAAATGTTAAAATCAAACACATTTGGGAGAATCTCAGGGCAGAGAGACGGGGGAAATACATCATCTAATCTTGACACCTTGTATTGTCATAATAATGGTACAAGTGTATTAATATTTCATTAAGATTGATATAAAAACAAGGAGGGGCTTTAGCTCTGCAAGCAGCTGATTGTAATTCTGGGTGGAGAGACTGACATGCTGCCCAGATAATTATACTTCTCAAGCAGAACATTACTAATCGCTAAACCTGATAATTATAAAAGAGACACCTGGTGGTCTCACTCTAGTTCTCAGTGAAGATTTAGTAAAACAGTGCAATGATGGGGTTCTGTGGTTCTGAAATTTATTCTCAGCACATTAACTCTGGCACTGTGAGACATCATTAAAACTGTATGCTGTAACTGCAAGGACATCAACAGTGTATATTTTATAATACACCCTCCATTTTTATTATTATTAATGGTGGGTGAGCTCTCCTTAGCTTGATTCAGAATATGATCAGTCTTTATTATCTTTCTTGCTAAGCATTCAAGAAAGTTTGTTTTTCTTTCCCCTGAGAGTTATCTCACAGCTCGTCGTATTGGCACATGCACACTGATAGTGCCACACATGTGCACATTATAACAGCACCACATGGGAATTGTAGTTTGGTTTTCCTCTCCCTGCACTTATCCCATAGCACCAGCTATGGTGCAGCCATTTGGAAATTCATCCTTCCCCATTGTATTTACTGATGCTGATCCAGTGGGCCTATTGCTTTGTGAAAAATACAGGGAAAGAGATAACATATATAATCCTAGTTTTCAGTATGTGGATTTTGTAGTCTTGGGCTCCAGCTCCCGACTCTGACCAGCCTGTGCAAACTGCAGGGCTAGGATTGTCCTCCCTCCAGGGCAGGTGTAGGGAACCTCTGGCAAGGAGGAGTGCTGGTCTTGTGGTAGGAAGCCTGACTTGTCCCCTTAGCTAAGCGGGGTCCGCCCTGGTTGCACATGCATGGGAGACTAGAAGTATGAACATTGTAAGATATTCCCCTCGGGGCGGAGCCGCTCTGGGAAGAGCAGAAGGTTCCAAGTTCCCTCCCTGGCTTCTCCAAGATAGGGCTGAAAGAGATTCCTGCCTGCAACCTTGAAGAAGCCGCTGCCAGTCTGTGAAGACAATACTGAGCTAGATAGACCAATGGTCTGACTCAGTATATGGCAGCTCCCTATGTTCCATGCTAGCTGTTGAACCATCATCTCCAACCACAATAGATTGTGGATGATTTGATCTAAATTGTGGCTGGGGGTGATGGGAGCCAAAGGTTGCCTACCTGTGCTCTAGGGAGTAACAAGACTTACTGAGCTCTTTTGCTTAATCCTGCCTCCTAAAGGATTTCACAGATGTGGGAGAAGCTTGCTTGCTTAGCACATACCTTAAGTTTTGCCCATTAGATATTTTTGCTGTGCCTGTTTTGAATAAAACACTTAGAGGTCATTCCCTCAGACCCCCTATTAAACTGGTGGTTTTGTCATTGCCTTTTGCTAATGTTTTCCCATACCTTGTGGGGAGCAACTTTGGGGCAACCAAGGCAGCCTGGCCACATCACAGCCTGGTGCTAGGGTGGGAATGCATCATTTCTATTGATCAGCTTCTGCGTCACATGCACAGGTCTCTGTCTAGTGCACTGGCCATATGCAGCTGGAGTAAAATTATCTGCTTGCTGTACAGCTGTCCATTTGCTTCCTTGGAAATTTTGCTACTTCTCAGGAATGCTCCCACTACACAAAAGAAAGAATTGGTCTATTTTGACAGACTGAGGATAGAATCAGTGGCCTGAAATTGCAGCCAGGCACCCATCCTGCTAGCAATTAATAGTCACCGTACACACAGAAATGCCATACGCGGATCCATCGGATTGGCCGGTCCCAGCATGGAGGTGAAGACATACAGATGGACTGATTGATGGCACTAGGAGATGTAGATTGATTGGGAAGCAGCGTAGTAGACCAGCGAGCAGAGACAGATTTATGGATAGCTTTTAAGTAGGTAGATGAATCACTGCAGTGTGACAGAGATAGAGTCATTGAGCTCTTCAGCCCTCTCCAGAGTCTGCCAAAGCCACCATATTAGACAAAGGAAAGGCCAGGCCCATGTATCTACTCTTCAGTCAGGCTTGGGGCATAAAAAACATAACACGGCCTTCAGACATCCAGCGCAAAGGAGCTTCTTTGATGCCCTTTCAACAGAGAGATTCATTGCAAGCTGCTGCAAGTCTAATAGGCAAGAATGGTTATGGGGACTGCCCAAGGTCATGAAGCAAGGCACTGGCAAAATAGAAAACCTACTGCTGGGATAGTTAACTGGCCAGCCATTCTTTTATACATTAATCACTGCTAAGGATTCTGGATGGCTCTCCTCCTGGAAAGGGTGGCACTGGGAAATGTGAATGAGTCACATTTTCCCCACCTCCTGACAGACTGACAGAAAAGTTTAGGATTATTTGATCTCCCCTGCAAGGGGTGTGTGTGTGTGTGTGTGTGTGTGAAGCCAGTGTGAAAAGAGCAGGCAAGTTGCTAGTTAAATACTCAAGGAAGGGTTTTAGGGAGAGCCTAGAATGGAGCAGCCAAGGCAGAAAGTTGCTGCCTCTCTGATGTAGAGTTTGACCTCTCTAGTGTAACCTGCTACTGACTTCTAAGAATAATTTGTCATCTTCCCAACTTCATCCACTGCTCAACGTGTATATTTGTATAAATACACCAAATTTTACAAGGATACCTTAATTCTGCAGTGACAAACCAGAATCTAAATCATGTTTTCATAGTGGTTCAATGGAGGCTGCACTTCCTTTCTGGAAGAGGTCATGGAGGTTGCTGATGCAAGGCTGGTATAGTGAAATTCTTTGTTAACCTGTCAGATTTTTTTTTTAGCCCTATGCAACTGAGCATTCTCAACCACAGTGGAGCATGCTCAGTATGATTAAAGGAAGCGGCTTTCTTTTTTTCTGCCCACAATTCCTGTCGGACTTTATCACTTTCTTCAAAATGGGAACAAAATAAATCAATATCTTACAGGAAAGAATCAGATTTTGTTGCTTGGGTTATTTGGTACCCAAAAATAACTCTGAAATACTAAGAGGGAAAGACTACAATGTGATTTATTAAGTCAAATTTTAAGTGATGTGAAATGCCTGGATAGCTTGCAAGAAAAGAGCATGCTCAGTCTCTCCATTTGTAGACAGTGCCCTTAGTGCCCTGACAGAACAATGACAAATTATGGTCCAGTCCATCAGAAAACATTATTGGAAAATACTGAAATCTGTCAGAGTATTGAAAATTTATGGTCCAGTCCAGTAGAAAGCATTACCTATCAGAAAAGCTTACCCCAGTACTGAAATCTAAGAGGGTAATGAAAAGTTATCGTCTAATCCATCAAAAAACATTACCCATCAGATAAGCTTACCTCACTACTGGAATCTGACAGCATACTGAAAATTTATGGTGACGTCCATCCTAAAACATCATCCATAAGGAAAACTTACCTCTGTAAAGAAATATGAGAAGCTAATGAAAAATTTCAGTCTTGTCCATTATAACGTATTACCTATCAGAAAAGCTTGCCCAGGAATTGAAATGTGAATGGGTCATGGGAAAAACTGAAATCTGACAGAATAATGAAAAATTATGGTCCAGTCCCTCAGAATCCAGTCCCTCAGAAAACATTGCTGAATAATTCTGAAATCTGACAAGGTATTGATAAATTCTGTCCCAGTACATCAGAAAACATTACCTACTGGAAAGGCTTATATTGGTATTGAAATGTGTATGGGTGCTGAAAAATTTCAGTCTAGTCCATCAGAAAACATTACCCATCAGAAATGCTGAAATCACATTCTTGTCAATCAGGAAACATTATCAGGTAAGGAAATCTGACACGCTACGAAAAAAAATTCACCTCAGCAACCATGGGCTAATGAGATTTGGGGCTCTAAGCAAGTCATAGAGGGCCTGTGCCCCATGGGCTGCTCCCCAATGACCCCTTAATGATCTCCCATCTTCTCTTTTTGTTTCAGGGCCCACTCCAACCTTGCTATGGTTGGAGCATGCTTTTTTCCTTGCATTTGCTGTGTGTAGGCAGCATGTATCAGAATATAGAAGAAAGGTGTCTGGGGTTTTCTCCCTCATTTGGAAGACACTGGACATCACTGACTTAGCATGTGAACTGAGCATCCAAAAAGTCTACAGAGGTCTGGGCAGAGGCTCACATGTGTTGCTTCTGAGTCCTCCCGTCCATTGTTTCCTTAGCAACCTCATTTGTACTCCCCTTGATTCACAAATGTTTCTTGCCTTCAGGGTTTACTACATGGGGGATTAAATATATGGTTCTCTATAAGGTGTGAGTGAGTTTTCCATTTGAAGCTACCAAGGAAAATACCAGATGCTAGTATATTCCTAGGACCATGAAAGAATAATAATGCTGAGCAAATGTTTCTTTCCTCCTAGGGGGAGAGCTTTGCTTGCCATTACCATGACTAATAAGAGCTTCTGGGAATAAGGGTGTGAGCCTCCACTTGAATCTCTATGTGGTTCCCCCCCCCCCTTTGCTCTTCTTCCAAGGAACTCAGGAATCTATCCATTATGTCCTTATTATACAAATCTCCCTATTATGTCCTTACATGTAAAAACCCTGTAACATAGATTCGACTGAGAGAGAGTGACCAGCACAAGGTTGCCCAGTGCATTAAATGTCTAATAGGGATTTGAATCAGAGTTGCCAACTCCTATAGATCGTACACACCACCAAATAAGCGAGCGAGGCAGAGGGCACATGAACAATTTTGGCCTCTTGGTGCTGCCACTCGCCTGACACGGTTGGTGTCATGGCGAGCGGCAGAGCAGGAAGCTGGAGGAGGAGGTCCTCCGGCATGCCTCAATGCACCATGCCAGAAGCGCAGTGCATTGAGGAATTCTTCCTTAGCCAGGTGCTCTTGCTGCCCAGCTCTGTCTGTGCATGGGCTGCCTGCAGTCTGTACACACACACGGGGCGGAGGGAGGCCAGCAGCGGCCCGGGTCCTGCCGTTGCCGTGGCCCCCCTAGCCCCACCCTCTGCATCTGATGACACAGGGAGCATTTAGCCACACACCCCGCATCTGACGTCAGACGTGAGGGCATGGTTTGGCTCCCAAACAGGGCCCTGTGGCCCTGTTTTTTTAGCTAAAAATCGGCCAGTGCTGCCCTTGCAGTGCGGCCGGAGCAACTCTCCCTGCCTGTTCAAGGCAGGGAGAGCTGCTCCAGCCATGCTGTGAAGGCAGCACTGGCTGATTTTTAACTCAGAAATGGGGCTGTGCAGCCCCATTTTTAAGCTAAATCACCCCCCTGCATCTGACATCAGATGTGGGGGGTATTGGGGGTGCCAGGTGCAGCGCCGCCCGGGTTCTTTGATCCCGTCTGCTCAGTATGGTTCCACCGCCCCCCCCCCACACAACCCTGAAGCTGGGGTAAATTCCTGGGCTTGGGGTTGAGGCAGCACCGGGATTGGGATCGATCCCGGCGCTGGACACAAGAAGCCCAGCCCAGGCTGGGCTGCCCAAGCCTGGTCTTGGCTGCCCGTGTGAATAGCTACCTAGTCTAACATTCAGACCATCATGTCACCTTATTTCTGCTCTGGACAGCCCCATGTGGTAAAGATACCTGGGAAACTGTGGGGGAGAGGGAAAGGGGTGGGGAGAGAGGAGAATGATTAAAAGATTAGGAGAGTTTCGACTCTTCTAATAAGGAGAATGATACCATGAAAATAAGCACTGAACACTCTGTCCAGTACTAAGTATGGAAATGAAGGGAAACAGTCATTAATATTAGGGGTAACCTAACCAGACAAGCGAGCCACCTAATGGCATGGCAGGGAAATGGCTTGAGTTGACTACCAAGCCAGAGTTTGCGAGTTCGAATCCTCACTGGTGTATTTCCCATACAATGAAAAACACCTATATTGGGCAGCGGAGGAGGAGCTCGACATGGATGCCGGACAGCAGAAATTTTAATGAGCTCCTCGTGTTTCTTCCCTTTAATGCTTTTTATCTCATTGTTTTATGATTTAAAATTTATCTATCTATATCGGGCAGCAGCAATATAGGAAGATGCTGAAAGGCATCATCTCATACTGCGCAGGAGATGGCAATGGTAAACCCCTCCTGAATTCTACCAAAGACAACCACTGGACTCTGTGGTCGCCAGGAGTTGACACTGACTTGATGGCTCACTTTACCTAAAATAACTATGCTGGCTACCAATAAGTTTCTGGACAAAATATGAGGTGCTGCTTACAACCTATAAAGCCCTAAACAGCTTAGGCCCAGAGGATTTACGAGAACGTCTTCTTCACTATGAGCCCCATCGCCCATTGAGATTATCTGGAGAGGTTTGTCTGCAGTTGCCACCAGCTCGTCCGGTGGCTGGCTACACAGGGACAGGCCTTCTCTGATGCTGCCCTGAGACTCTGGAACACACTCCCTGCTGAAATAAGAGCCTCCCCTTCTCTGACAACTTTTAAAAAGTCTTTAAAGATGCATTGAGGTCATTCACTCAATCAAAAACTGTGTTCTACACAGGTTTAGGAGCTGTATATGCTCCCAATTTTTGGTTGTGTGGAAGCAAGGCAGGAGGAAAAGCTACACAGTTTTACCTCTGCCTAAGGCCCCAGAATCTGATAAGAGAGTAGATTATATTAGGCTCGACTGACCAGTCATTGGACTGCATATTATTTTCTTCTTATATTCATCTCCTCTCTCATTTGCTTAGCTCTTTTCCTTGCTCTCTTTATTATCTTTACCAGAAGTCTCTCTGCACCCCCATATCTGTTACTCCCTCTTTTTTCTCCTTCCAAGGTCTCTCCCTCTCCAACTTTCCCCCCCTTCTTTTCTAATTGTTTCTGGCCCACTCATCTTCTGACTGGGTTTAGTGACTTGATTCACCTAACAGTTCACCCAGGGATGCACTGTTAGATAAAAGTATGTCATGCAGCATGACTGGCTGGATGACTACAAAAGGCTACAAAAAACGGGTTGCAATGACATCACTTGTCCAGGGATAGAGGAGGAGTAATGCAGAGGTAGGGACATAGGCATTCTCTTAGCGGTACACCTCCATTCATGATAGCCTTGGCTGGGCCTATTCTTACAAAGTGGAGGGGAAGAGATTGCAAGCAATGGGTATTTGGAATTCCCTCAGGGGGCTGCACATATTTAGGTAAGCCTCATGTTGTGCAGACATGCTGCAGACTGCACATCTGTTGCAGGCATGGGCCATGCGTGACACAGATAGTGGCTGGTAATGTTACAAACTGATCTAACAACTCTTAGTACTCGGTGTAAGTGAACTGTGACTCAGAGATTATGGGCAGTTCACTAAATAGAATATCATAACATTTGTGGTATTTGTTTACCTGCAGTTGACAGTTTGACATGGAAATAGCTATCAGGGGCATCCATAACTCTGAGAAAAGATTAGACAAATAGCTTAATAATACTACAAGGATCAATGAGACACCTACTAAATGAATTGTGTAAAAATCAAGAGAGAGAGAGAGAAATGAGAGGATAAAACATGATGCACTGAAGGCAATGGGATACTGCTATCAAAAATAATGAACTTTGTAAGAAGCCAAAAAATCCACATCATCTGTGGGTGCATTGCTTGAACGAATGTTCTTTCCCTTTCAATATGTTTCAGATCCCATTCCTTTTGGAATTGTTTAAACCCCAAGTGTGGAAAGTTTTATTTTCAGTATTTCTTTTCCATTAGAAAAGAGCATTCATTAAAAGCATTTTTATCCATAATCCTGTCAACTGTCCTTAATTGTAAGACATCTATAAAATGATAACTCACCATTAGACTTTTATTTTTGGTTTAAAAATAGATTTTGTCCAGATTTGCTACCCATCCTGCTTTTCAGCAAGCAACATATTATTTTAAAGTGTTATTGTCTCTGCATATTCCCAATGTATGGTAAAAATCCCAAACACTAAAAATCTCCAAATCCCCCCCACCCCGCCTTTTTTTAAAATCGAAAAATTATGGGCACAGAGAAAACCTTGAAAATCTGACTACATTCTATCTGGATGACTCAGAATTTAGACGCCAAATAAAAATAACCAGCAACTAAAAATGGGACTCAAGAAAAACACACATCAACTAATTTAAGAAGTTAAATCTGGATGATGACACTGGTATGTAAGTGCATTGCAGTAATAGCGCAGCCATGACTTACCTTTGCCCAATCACCAGTTTTGAGCACAATATGCAATTTCCTCCTTGAAGAGCTATTAATCACAGGCACGAGATTGATTCATCACTTTCTAGCCCACAAGCTATGCAGCTATGCAGAGGAAACTAAAGGAATCTCAACATGGCTGCAACGAGTTTACCTCACTATGGATGTTGTTGGGTTACACATCAGACTTATGGATTTTGATTATGCAAGGCTGTGTGGTATATTACCTGCTTTTGCAGTAACCAACTCATCTTCTTTTAGCCCTAAATGTGGTTTCACTTCAGCTGAAGCAGAGATGGGATCGAATCAGTCCAATGTTCATATTGGTAGTAGTGGCAATTTGAAACTGCAAGGCTATGCACATTTAATTGAACTCAGTGGGACACACTTCATAAACTGAGCTACGTGAATTCTGTGTCACATAGGCAACTGGGCCAAAATGCAACATTTAATAGGGATGTGCATGGAGCCCTTTATGGGCCTCCGAAATGGTTTGAAAAGTCGGCAGTTTGGCCAGTTTGGCCATCCTTAAAGAGATCCTGCCACCTTCAAACTGGCTTCAAACTGCTCTTACCCCTCTTGCTGCATTTCCCCCACCGGTGCTGCCTTTTAAAACGACCCAGTGGGGCAGCAGCATACCTCCATGCCGCCCCAGTGCCTCCTCGGACCAGAAGTGACCAGAAGTTGCCACTGTGCATGTTGCGCTTGCTTGCTTGCACGTCACAACTTCTGGTCGCTTCCGGTCTGAGGAGGTACCAGGGTGGCAAGGAGGTATGCTGCCACCCCGCCGGACCATTTTAAAAGGCAGCACAGGTGGAAGAAATGCAGTGGGAGGGGTAAGGGCACCCTGCCCCATCCTTAAAGAGATCCCCCCCTTCAAACTGGCAGGCACTGGTTCCATGCACACCACTATCATGTAAATGATTTTAAAAGGGAATGTAACAGTAAGACCCATGTAGTCATGAAGTGTCGGTCAGGCTTCAGTGAATCATAGACCTTATACAAATGTCTTTCAAGCAAAATGAGTCTGCAATTACTAGGGCTGTGCATGATTGCAAAGTTCAGATCGGGTCTGATCTGATCCAATCTGGAACCACACAGTCGGGTTTGGGTCCTATGGACCCTTCAGAATGTCAGGATCAGATCTGATCCAATCCAAAATCCATGGTTTTGTTTTTGGAGTGTTTTTTGCGGGACAAAAATTGCCATAGAAGTCTATGAGAAATTTTTTTAAAAAATTCTGGAGTGTTGGGGAGAACAGTGATAAAGGGAGCCCTGAAATTAGGCACAGAAGCTATTCTCACAGTGTGCAAAACTGGGCTAAGGGAGCCCAGCCTGGCTTTGCATGCTTGTGAGAGCCACCGGGCTCGAGGGCGAGCCCGCCTAAGTAGCCCCCCTCTTAAATAAGGTTAAGGGAGCGAGCGCTCCCTTATCCTCATTTTCTTGATTGTGTGTCAGCCATGGCTGCTTGCATTATTGGAGCAACCCACATTATTGGGGCTCCGGAGCCTGATCCCTGGAGCGACCAAGCGAGGCGCAGTTGGCCAGCAGGAGAGCCACTGCTCATCTTGGTGGGTGATCCATCCGCCCAGTGACTGGTAAGGGATCAACTGCAGGGAGGGTTGGGAAAACCCGCTCTCCCTGCAGACCCACCCCACAGCTCTTCACACGGATCATGTGAAGAGCTTCACAGATGTAGGTAAGAGGGTGGCAAATGAATCTGATCATCTGGTGTTTTAAAATTAATTTTTCTTTAAGTAACCCAGAAATTGTACTCACCGAGAATCACAGAAGAAAAGTGATGACATGTCCGAGAATCTCAGGGGAACTGATATAACACCAGAGAGTATCAAGGGAAGTTATGTGAAACCTGGAAATTGGCCACTTTCTTTTTAAAATTGTGAGTAGAATATTGGGCTATTTTAAAAGAATCAATAAATTAATGCATGGGGCAGACAGATGCCATAAGATGGCTTCCCCTCCAGCCACAATTGCGGGGAGGGGAAGCAGACTCCCACTGCCATTTGGCGTTCCAAAATTCTCTGAACTTAGCCAGATGGGGTCAGAAAACCCTAACCTGAAATTGGCTTCCCTCGGTCGAGGTGAGAGTCCTTTTGATGCACTTTGAAGTAGGCAATGTTGAACTATTCTTGACCTTCCCAATCCAACCTTTCACAGCCCTAGTAGTTATTTTTCACCAAATAGTTCCTTTGATACATGGCTCTTGGTCAGAAGGGGAGTTTAGCCAAGCTGCCTAGCGCAGGAATTCTCAATGTTGGGTCCCCAGATGTTATTGGACTTCAACCCCCACAATCCCCAACCGAAGGCCACTGGAGCTGGGGATTATGAGAGTTGAAGTCCAATAACCATCTGGGGACCAAACGTTGAGAAGCCCTGGCCTAGTGGACCCTTTCCAGTGCCATTGTGGCAACTATGAACATGGAAGTTCTCTCTCTCTCTCTCTCTCTCTCTCTCTCTCTCTCTCTGTACACACACACACTTATATACACACACACATACATATGCCACACAAGGGTGCACTACAAACTATGTGGAATGTAATCTGTAATGCTAAAGATCTCCATGAGTCACTATGCATCTGTACTGCTTGTCCTAGCCTTTTCTCTGCTAACACCCAGTAGCACCCAGTTCAAAAGCCCCTCCCCTTGTCCTGAGGCAGTGAAGTGATCAAGCATTGCAGCATGTCCCATGCAGGCATATACTGCTATCTTGCAGTTTTGCTGTGTAAAACTGTTTTATCCTTCATTATGTGGTAAACCTACCACATTTCTTGGTGGCTTCATGCATCTAATTAATCCAGCTGTGGCCTATAAAAGGTCATGCCACAATGAATTTGTTAGCATTTAATGTGCTACAGAGCTTTTTATAATTTTTCCCAGTGCTAGTTTGCTGCCATTAAGAGGAGGGGGAATCAAGGGAGCTGAATATGCTCTTCTACGACCCCTCCTTTGACTTTCTGTTCAGAACATTGACCAGATCTGTTAATGCCACCTGATTGTAGGGTGAGGGTCTCTTCTGCACTTTCTGACCCCCCATTAAAAGGGTCACTTAGCAGAGGTGCAAGATTGGACCAATGGCTGTGTAGTTGGTAGGTTGGGAGCCCTTGGAAAAGTCCTACACATCTGGCAGAGGCTCTGGGCCTGAAGGTATGGCTTCCGGCAGATGTTTGACCTCCCTGGCTTTTGTTCTGGTGGCCTCTACATAAAAGAGTGAAAAATGGGAACTAGCAGCTGTAACTCTAATCTGATATATGTTGTAGCTGATAGGTTTCTCAAGCACATTTGTATTTTATGTGTGGTTGCATCTATGTACATGCACGAGAAGGCTCTGAGCTGGAATCCTGGACCAAGGTACACATACTTAAGTTCCACTAATACCAATGGAGCTTAAGTGTTCCTAATTGAGGGCAGCCCCGTTATGTCAGTCATAGAACTGAATAACCATCATGGACAAGAGAAGTGTCCTGAAGGTAGCAGAACATACGGTGGGCACACTGGTTCCTTCAGTGTAGCTTTTCATATATGGAAGGAGCACAGGACCATGCCCTATAAGTTCACTTTCTCCCCGTTATAACATGAACTTAATTAAACAGATTTTTTACCTTCCAAAAACAAGATACAAGATGATAGTAAAATGGGAAAAAGACACAAAATATACATACAAACACAGAAAAAATGCACACAGTATTAAAAATGATGCTGTAATGAGAGATAAACATGTTTACATAAAAATATTTCAAACTAGTAAAAGCTTCATCTCTTTCTTAGGGTGGGCCTTACTGTGAAACATGAAGCAACCCACTCTAAGCAGATTCTACTGGGACATCATTCTCCTGCTCCTAATCTTCCTTGTGTGTTACTGAAGGGGGTGGAATCAAGTCAGAGCAGAGAATGTTTATTTGAGATTTCACTTCAGATACAAAAATGACCAGCATCAGCTCCATAGGCTCTGTGCCATCTTATACAGAAGGGAAATAAGAGTAGCTGAATGCGGGGTGGGGGTGGGGGAGAGGTAAATGAGAAAAGGGAGGGGAAGACCTGTATGTATGATTAAGGAGCAGGGGTGTGGCGTCTCTTCATGGGATAATATATCCCACCTGCCACTATCTATCCCTGTGTTTCCCTGTACACTTCATTTACCTTCCACAGAGTTCATAAAGGGAGATTAGGTGACCCTCATCCTTCATCAAAAGCTCGTGTCTCATCCGCCTTCCCTGCTCTGAATGCTGATCACCTTCATCATACTAGCCCTTCACAGCCGCAAAGAGCTATTGCTCCACTCCCTCGGTCAATATTTACCCAGCAGTCATTGTGCACAAGTGAAAATGAAGTAATGGCAGCTGAGTTTCTGTGAGTAATTATTTTTACTGCAATAACAGCATTGCCACAAGCCTCTCCAGTTGCTGCTCCCATTCTTTCTGGTAATATCTCTTTAGTTTCTTTTTATATACCATTTATTTGCATCTGTCTCTGTCACTACCTTCCTCCCTTTCTATATTGTCCCCCCCCCGCCCCACTGCATTTTCCAAATGCATGAGGTCATCCTTCCTGGGCTATGACACTGCAGATCTGTGGGGATCACTTTCTTCAGACCTGTGCTTCTCCTCTTGGCATCAGCAATCCTTAGTGCTGCTGTTCGCACTTACTCATACATGATGCACAACCTGCCTTGCAGTCTATTGTGGGGGAGAAGAGCTGAAGGCAGATATTTGGACAGGAAGGAGAGGGACCTCATGCCTCTTTCTAGCCAAGATATTTTCCAGTCCAACTTGTATTCCACCATCTTTGCTGACAGCAGGGGGTCTCACAGAGCATTGGTTAAAAAACAAAGGTGGGAAAGCTGCTGCAGATATTGCTGGGGAAATGGTCAATTTTTAAATCCATGTGATTTGAGTCCTGTTCCTCATTTCCTTCAGGAGAAATGATGAGGAGGAAATTATCTGAAGCCCTCCCATTAAAGGCCCCTCCCTGCAAGTTCAATAATAGTTTTCATGAGGTTTCTCCACTCCAAGTAATGCATTACAAAAGTGATCCCTATATTATTTCATGTGAAAGGGTCAGGGTATAAAGAGCAGAGCACTGCCAACTGATTCATCTGCCCTTGGCTTCAAAAGAAAAAAAGAGGGGGGAAGTGCAGCTCTTGTAAATCCAGGCACATTTGGAATAAAACCCCAGACTCTGCAAAAAGCCCAGCAATGTAAATAGGAGAAACGTCATAAAGCTGCCCAGGGATTCCATTTGCACATAAGAAAGCACTTTCAGATTATTTTATTGAAAAGCAGTATAGAAATCAAAAAGTAAATAAAAAGCAGTTATTAATGGAACTAGCACAGGTACATTAATTGCAGGACTTGCCACTGGAAATACAGTCTGATAATGCTGTGCATTTCATGCCATGGCTGGATCCCCCACCCCTGGCCTTTTGGTTATTTTAATTCTCCATTTGGGACTTGTCTTGCTAAGCATGAAAATATAGGCCTGATGATGGATGTGTCTCTGATTGGAATCATGCCTGTAATGCACATCCAATTCAATTTCATTGTGCTGTCTTTAAGACACCACTGATTATACCCAATGAAATGGTACACGTCACGCCGTGCACCATGTACTTAAGTGATGACATCATCCTAAGCAAATAGGCATGCACAAGTACAAGAGCTCTGAAATGTGAAACCTTGCTAGACATTTTAAAAAGCACACAACCCATTGTGCTTGCTTTGCTTGACCTTCCATGCCCTGCGGATTGAGCACTGTTATTACAGGACATCCCCTCTATTGAGATGAAGGAGAGCATTTCAACAACTGGCTCATCTTCTGTGCTCAGTATGGCGAGCATCTGATGACTGTCTTATCCTGCCTCTGTGCCTTGCATCAGAGGAGGTGCTTGTTCTCAGCTGATTGCAAAGGTTGTTGCTAGGAATGAGCTGTGCATTGGGTCTCCAGAAGCAGGAAATGAGAGGGATTTTTTTTAAAAGTCTTCTCACCTCTGAAGGAGGATACTCTCAGAGTAATTGGGTCAATAAGGCTTGTTTCTTACATGTTCATCCATCATCAGGGAAACTGAATCCCCTGATTGCTGCTGCTGCTGCAAATGCATGGGGATTTGATGAGCTTATAGGATGCAAGTTAACCCTTTTCTCTCTTGAAGGTTTGTGTTCTGTTTATACCCAGACGCTTCTCTGGTTTTCTGGAATCTGTTTTTTGTTTTATTTTAGAAATGCAACCATCTTTGCATGCCAGGGCAGCCTATGGTGCTTTGGTATCATGATCCTTGGATATTATGGTCTTAACGCTGCATAAACAGAAGCTGCATAAACAGACCTTCTTGTGCAGATATGTTGTGGTCAGGAGAATTAATGTTTTGGTGTGGACAGATAAAGGTATCCTGACAATGCTGAGTAAAAAAAAGAATAAAATTATGTGAGAACTGGGATGATTGCCACAAACAGACTGAAATATCAAAATATTGTACCACATGCTTATATAATACTAATTTGTGCAAGCAAGACTTTTAAGTGGATGTGTTGAAAAGCATGGTGGATTTCAGAAGGGTTGCTTGAATATTCATTCAGATCAAGGTTCAGAAGTGATGGAATAATCAGGTTCCGTTCATTATTATTTTTAAAATCTGTATCAAGCCTAGGTAAAGCCCCTGGTGTCTCTCTGCCTTCCCTAGTTTATTTATTTTTACATATTTATGTATTTATTTTACATATTTTTACACTGCCCAAAACTTAAGTCTCTGGGCGGTTTACAACAAGATAAAAACAACATTAAAACATTAGTTAAAAACAAATGCAAGAAATTTAAAACACAATTTCAAATTTTTAAAACAATATTCTTGAACAACATTAAAAACAATCAAAACAGTATCAGTTAAAAGCCTGGGTGAACAGATGCATCTTTAAAGACTTTTTAAAAATTTCCAGAGATGGGGAGGCTCTTATTTCACTAGGGAGCGCATTCCAAAGCCTCGGGGCAGCAATGGAGAAGGCCCGTCCCTGAGTAGCCACCAGACGAGCCGGTGGCAAATGCAGACGGATTTTGACTTGGTACACAGTTGCCTTGACTTGGTACACAGATGGTATTGCAATAGCTTAATTTCCTTGAAGATGATGATGGCATGTGGAGAGGAAGCAGTTCTCATTTGGCCTCCTTTTACGTGTCTTACACTCAGGTTCTAATACATGAGTATAAAATATATGTGTTGAATGTTGGAACCCAAGTACAAGATGTCATTTAAGAAGTGGCTGGTGGGTATATTTTCCTCTTGGTGGCTTGTTGAAGAGCTCATTAGAATAGCTTGAAAGTAATGGAGCAGATTTGCCCACTGGTATAAATCAGGAGCTTCCTGAGAATACTGGCAATAGAGTATTCACTGTCTGGTAACTCAGCCTTGCAGCTGTAGAAACAGTCAAGATGGGCATAGGAAACTCAGTCCATCAGGTTTGAAGGATAGATGTTGGTTGTAAGCTTTTACTTAATTTTATGAGGATGGGGTGTAACCCACTCATAGAGAGATGTGCTGATGATCTTGTATGATTGGGAATCGCCATTACAAGATAGATAAAGATATTCTATGTTGCTGAGCTAGGTTGATTAAGTATATAATAAAGAATGAGAAGGTTAAGTACCCTAAAATCTTCTTTAAGAACTTCATCACTCGTCTTTTGTTGGTTCAGATTAATAAACTTGGTCAGTATTAGAGCAGTTAGCAAAAGCAGATGGTAATCATTGCTGTTGCTAAGCAGCAGCCATTTATTAAACTAGGAGACAGGCTGCGGAATTGCACTGAATTGTATAGCATTTAATCAATGAAGCTGGATGCTGTAAAGAGTCGAACGCCTCCTTGTTTCCTAAAATACTGTATGTATATATATTCTGGTACCTGCTCTCTTATGGAACAGACCTAAATGTGCAAAGTAATAATGAGAGAGCTCCAGCCTCCAGAATAATAGCTATTTCTGACTGAACTGGGTTAAAACTGCTTACTAACCAACCCTGTTTTAGTAGCTTCAAATATTGCTGCAGTCTTACAAAGCACCTATTCCAGAACAGTCTTCTTGAATTGAGTAGAAATGTTTGAGTACGTAGTTGGCAGATTGCAGCCTAACAGACTGGCCCTCTGGAGAATTTGCTACTCTGCTATTCTTCTTAAGTCTTTTGTATGGGCATTTTCACACAAGTGACTGAATTGTGTCAGTGAGCTTTCTCTTGCACTATTGGTAGGATTTGTATGGTTAGGATTAGGATTTGTATGAGTTTTATTTTTGAATGAAAATATGTACGTTCAACAGGGGAGAATGGTTTTTTCTCAGACCGCTCTTTGAATTATCCAAACATCAAAGCTGCTTCATTGTTAGGCCAGGGCTGCACAACTGTGGCCCTCCAGTTGTTCTTGGACAGCAGCCAGTGGTCAGGGATGATAGCATTGATAGTTCAACAACAGCTAAAGTTGTCAAGCCCTGGCTTAGACGATCCAACAAATTGTGATTTGTTGGATTGGCAATGGGAGCTGAACCTGCATGTTCCCTCTTCCCCACTCCTTTTTTCTCCTTAGCTCTAGTGCAGAGCTGAGATGCACAATGCCTGGCTTGTTAAAGCACAAGTCAGCCTGTGTTCCAAATCTGGGACCCGTGGTGTAACTGTGGCTTACAAACCAGTTTGTAGAACCAAGATTTGGATTTGGTTTCATATCGTGGTTTGAACTGGGCCTGTCTTTTGTCCAAGTGTTGAATGCAAAGCATTGCTCACAGGAAGCTGTGATGTGACCCCTAAAGGGCTGAGTAGGACTCCAGGCCTCTACACAGTCCCTGAGCTCATTTATAACAGCTAGGAATATGCCAAACGTGCCTAAGGCATTATGTTTCTAGTTCCTTTTTGAATTCAGCAAGTAGTATCAGAATTCCTCAGAATTCTATCGCTTTTCATTATTTGGGTCAATTAAACATCTCCAGAATGTGAACATTCATTTTCTTCTCTGGCACTTGGAAGCTTACTCCTGCCCTGAATCCCATATTTGCTAGTGCTCTTTGCCACTTGTATTCACAATTCTACACATGCTCACAAAATCTCAAAAAGAGGACTGGGAAATTTTCCCTCTAGAGGAATCTAAGAGCTTGTTTTGCTTGGTTATCCCCAAGCTCAGATTTCCGTGTGCTCGCTGTGAGTTTCTGTGGGCATTTCTTTGCTGTAAGGAACCTGCAGAAGGTCATGAAATCCATCCTTGATCCAGTACATCTTGCAGAAATCTTGTCCTTTTTACAGTTGAAAGACAAGCAGAATTTCATCAAGTGAAGCTTTTCCTGGAAGGCAAATGCAATTATAACTTTGCCTCTTTGCTAGAAAGGAACCCTGTTCCATTCTGGATTATGTTTTAAAAAATAAAAAATGGCTGGCGCTGTTGGAGCTAGGACTCTGGCAGCATCAGCTCTCAGCTGCAATGTCTCATAGTGACCACTGGGGTGGAGTTAAGTTAGTGGATACAAGTGCTGGACTCCGCTCTCTTTTTCTTCAGTGTTGGTCTCCATTTTGTCTCTCCAGAGATGGCTGTTTGTTTCCTTTCAGCCTTTAGCTCAGCATTCCTATCCTTTTGTAACTTCTAAATATATCCTTGTCATTCTTCAAACTTAAAGAATTGTCTCCATACCAGTAGCTGGGCTGCTTTCTCACCAAACTGGTTTTGCTCTGCTATTTTGCGGCTGAACCACCATTCTTCCCCTACAAGATCACCCAAAATGTATTTCCTTGGAGGAATGTGGAGAGGCTGAAGAAGAATCTGGCAGGAATGAAAATTAATGTTGCCAATAGATGCCAATAATGATTTATAGAAAGGCTCCTATGCCGTTAATCACTGTATGTAAAGTAGAAATTCAGCTGATGCTTTGAGCTGTGCAATTTATTTCTCTATGAATCTATGAATGAGTGGTCTGAGTATGTTCTATGTGTAAGCCCTCATATAGCTACTTGGGCAAAGTTCTCTTGTGAGTTAGTTCGGAGGCTGCACAGCTCCCTGGAACTTGAAAACAAGTAGGTCTAAGCAGAACTAATGGAGCCTACCTTCCACTTCTTTCAACATCTAAGTCACATTAAGGGTTTAAAATGAAATCCATTCAGTGGTATTTGATTTTTACAAACTGGCAGTTGTTTGTTCATTGTTTTTAAAATACAGTTTTAAAGGGGAGCTGCTTATAGTCTATGTGACTGCCATCTATTGAGGCTGTTCTCATGCCCAGCCTAATCTGGGCTAGAGATGCCCAGCCCAGGTGAGGCTGCACATGAGAACCGCCAGGGTTGGAAAGCAGAGCTAGGCAGTGCTTCCTAACTTTGCTTTCAAGCCCGGCTGTTAGCCAAGGTTAAGGGAGCAAGTGCTCCCTTAACTTGAGCTAACTGCTTGTGTGTTTGCTGAGGCTATGTTTATCCCCACTGGACACAGAGATGGGCGCCTAGAGTGCCCATCTCCTGTGGGAATCTACCAATGTATTGCACTGGATTCACAGAGGTGGATTCAAAGAGGCCAGGATAATGAGTCCTGGCCTCAGATCAATCGGCCCCGCTCCACGCTGCACGGAGCAGGGCTGATCATGTGAGAGTGTACTTTGCACTCCTACCAAGTAACAAACAATCGTTTCGGGGGAAGGCAGGGTTTGGGAAGCCTTCCCCCTGTCTGCCCACTAGCCCATGCGGTAGGTCATGTGAATGGCCTCATTTTCACTGTGGTGGATTGTAATGAAAAGAGTCCTGTCAAGATACTGCAAAACCTGTGTTATGAGAGCTCAGAGGAAGGCAGCCATTATAGGCTCAGGCTACTTTATTGTATAACAGGAAGAGAAACCTGCATCTGTGTGCTGTGAATTTGGTTTGTATCAGAGAGTAAACACATGACTTCTCAAGGGATATTGCTTATACCTTGGTTGGCTGCCATCTTGTTTCAAGATGGCAGATGAGATCAATAGTACCCCTATCAGCATACCCCAGTACTACCTCTCTGTGGTTTTGGTTTGTATCAGACGCTAAATATATGAGTTCTAGCAGAGTGTCTGCATATGCCTTGTTTAGCTCCCATCTTGAAACAAGATAGTAGATGTGGGCAAACTCCTGTCAGAGTTCCCAGGGCCTATTGCATGTGCTGCAAATTTAGATTGTATCAGACTGTAAATCAAAAGTCATCAGGGACATAGATGTGCATGCACGCACACGTACATGGGTGTACAGGTGAAACTCGGAAAATTAGAATATCGTGCAAAAGTCCATTAATTTCAGTAATGCAAATTAAAAGGTGAAACTGATATATGAGACAGATGCACTACATGCAAAGCAAGATAAGTCAAGCCTTAACTTGTTATAATTGTGATGATCATGGCGTACAGCTCATGAAAACCCCAAATCCACAATCTCAGAAAATTAGAATATTACATGGAACCAAGAAGACAAGGATTGAAGAATAGAACAATATCGGACCTCTGAAAAGTATACAGTGTACTGTGCTTGATTGGCCAGCAAACTCGCCTGACTTGACCCCATAGAGAATCCATGGGGCATTGCCAAGAGAAGGATGAGAGACATGAGACCAAACAATGCAGAATTGCTGAAGGCCGCTAATGAAGCATCCTGGTCTTCCATAACACCTCATCAGTGCCACAGGCTGATAGCATCCATGCCACGCCGCATTGAGGCAGTAATTGCTGCAAAAGGGGCCCAAACCAAGTACTGAATACATATGCATGCTTATACTTTTCAGAGGTCTGATATTGTTCTATTCTTCAGTCCTTGTCTTCTTGGTTCCATGTAATATTCTAATTTTCTGAGATTGTGGATTTGGGGTTTTCATGAGCTGTACGCCATGATCATCACAATTATAACAAATTAAGGCTTGACTTATCTCGCTTTGCATGTAATGCATCTGTCGCATATATCAGTTTCACCTTTTAATTTGCATTACTGAAATTAATGGACTTTTGCACAATATTCTAATTTTCCGAGTTTCACCTGTATATGTTGATTTCATAAGTCAACTTCCCTCTGTGGAGTTTCCAGCACAGTTCCCTCTGAGCAATTTGTTGGTGTTCTTTTTTATTCTTCTTTTTCTTTCTTTCTTTCTGTTGGTCTAGAACAAAAAAAAATAGCAATAATTTTGAGCTAATTGTTTGGAAAACAGAGATGGTTTTGATAACGAAACTGAAAGAGCATAGATAGTCTTGGCTTAGCCCAGCCACTTATGTCAATGTTGTTAATGTAGGTTAGAATGAGGAAGAGAAATCAATTGTACATTGCAGCTAATGGAGGCTACATTCACTCTACAGAACAATTTAAGCCAAACTGAATTAAGCCTCATGTGCAAAACACCCTCCCTGCAAATATCTTTCTTCATGCAAAGCTATTAACGACAACCCTCAAAGAGGGTTTGCACAAGACTAATCGAGTTTCATCTTAAATCGTTCTGTGGCATGAACTTTTCAGCCAGTAGTTTGCCTATCTGATATGGACTGATAGTGAGATGAAGAACTGTCCAAATCATGCTTCACCAAGTCCTCTTGATTTGGGGCTTATTGCCTTTTTATTATAATTCAAGTTATTTTGAAGAATAATAAGAAAAAATAACCTTGTATGTAGTGCTTTCAGTGTTCCATGTGCATAATAATCCTTACAACAGCCTTGTAAGGAGATGTTGTTGTTACCGGGCAATGCAGTTCCCCACAATCTGGAATCCTTAAGAGGGAGGGAGACTCTGGAGATCTGGATATGGATTGGCATCCTTTATGTAACTTTTATTCGGTATTCAGGTTAACAGCAATGCAGGCAGCTCAAACAGTAAAAATAACAGTAATACACAAACTTATTTATTCTCACACAAACACATCACACATATATATCACACACACACAGAGGGAGGGAGGGAGGGAGGGAGAAGCAGGCATACTTACTAACTCAGGGTTGACCAGACCCAAAGTTAGTAGGCGCTGGGCGTAGCAGGGGTGGAGAAGTTGCTGTATGTACAGGCCTCAGTTGCAGGTAGAGGGTGACTTCTCCATCTTTGTCTTGAGCCATATCGCTTTTATAAGTGGACTGTGGATAAGGCAATCTTATCTGGCATCCGTCCTCCATCCAAGGATGGTCATCTGATGGAAAGTCGCTTCCTGAAGGGGTAGAAACTTCCTTGTGGTCAGGACTTGAATGCCTGCCTGGCTATCCTTAGAACACGTAATCACTCCCAGGAGATACTCATTCTTACCATTATAGAGAAACATCCTGACCCAACGTGGTTCTTCAGCCTTTTCCAACTGCCCTAGTCACTCACTCATCCATCCATCATGTGCATTCACCCGGCTGTTCTCCTTTGGGGTCACTTGTGCTCTGTATTCTGTTACTGAGTCTTGGGCAGCAGACTGCAACCAACAGAAAGCATTCAGAACAGTCACGAGAAATATTGTGAAATGAAGTATTAGTAGTAAGCACAGCAGCCAAAGCAAGAACCATTGATTTCTTTTAGCCTTAGAGCCCTAGCATTAGTTCCACCCTCTTGGCTGGAGGGGGTCATCCCTCCCTGGGCTCATTTGCTCAAACCCTACACAACTCTGAGGCTCCCCACATGAACAGTGTGGAGAGCTGTGAGGGATTTTGTGGAGAGAGCGGACTTCCCTGCAGATGATCAGGTGGTGCAGAGCCTTGCCATGGTGACACATGCTCAAGAGAATGGGTTTAGCGGAGTGCACGCTCCACTAACCTCGTTTAACCAGGGCAGGGGTAGGATTTAAGAGGGCTGCCTGGTTTAAGATGCTGCTCCTGTTGCAGCACACTGGGCCCTTAGCCCAGTTTCAGCTGCTTGTGAGAACAGCCTCTCTGTCTCATACTCTCCATGGAAGACTAGGCTGAGAGATAGTAGGCTGCTTACAGAGCTCATGGCTGAGATGAGATTTTCAACCAATGATCTCCCAGATCATGGCTTATAGTCTTGGGGCCGAACTAGATGTGACAAGCCACCATTCACATGCCCACTCCATGCACAAACAAAATAGGAAGTAGGGGTCTTACTGTAGCCTAGGACCACTAGAAGTAAGGATGTGACGTGACAGTGCCCAGTTCACATATAAAACCAGGGGATGGAAGAAGGGTGCTGAACCCCTGCCCCAACTCCTGTGTATTCCCTCCCCAGTTGTTTGCTCCAGGCACTCTTCTAGCACCCTGGCTGTGATCCTGGAAGTGAACTGAGAAAGGAGAAAGTGTCTGGAGGAAATCAGATTGGGGGGAGGTAAGACATGGGACAGGGGAGGATTCAGTGCCACTTTCACTTGAGATCCTGTTACTATTCAAGTAAAATAGTTTATATGGTGGCAGATGCATGAAACACAGGTCTAGTTAAGTCCTCAGCCACTACATTAACTGAGACTGGAAAAGAAGAAAATTGAGGCGGCATTGACTACAATGAACATACCACTTTTCAACAAATGTTCTCAAAGTAGTTTACATAGAAAAATAAATAAAGAAGATGGTTCCCTGTCTTCAAAGGGCTCACAGTCTAAAAAGAAAGATAAGGTAAAAAACAGCAACAACCATCCTATGCTCGGGTTGGATAGGGATCGTTGCACAAGTTTTTTTCTACTTACTTGGAAGTAAAATTCATTTTCCAGAGTTCCGCTCTACACAAAAAAATCAGTGGTGCAAATTTAGATTACCCCTAGTTTAATCAGTTGTCTGGACCTTCCTCCCATCTGTTTGAATGTGTGTATATCAGATGTGTTTTATAAGGTTAGTCCATGTGCTTCAGACATGCATACAGAAGTACCTGGACACTCAGACATGCCAGTTGTTGCAGGCTTCCCATCCTCTTATAATTGAAATTTACTTTGATTTTGGAGACACAACTTGTTTATGTTATGGACTGTAGCTATTACATTGTGGACTGCTGAATTCAAGACTGTCTGGCATCCATTTTTTTTAGTCCTTTCTCTTCAGCTGAGCTATTTGTAGCTCCTTTTTTCTTTTCTCCTTTGAAACAAAGGCTTTCATTTTTGTTCACTATCTTACACTGAGGATAAATTTGTAAAAAAGTATTTAAAGACACTGGTTGATCTGTGATACTACCTTGTAGAAGATTTCCAATACTTCCCCTGGGTGCTGACTGCTCTGTAACACAATGAAACAGATCAAAAGCCAGTTCTCAAGGATAACTAACAGACCAGCTGGAGAAGTTTATAAAACGATGCCTAACGTTGGAGAGACATGCAGTTCTTCCAGACAGTGGAATTCTTTTGCAGGAGCTTCATTGAGTTCTCACAACTGTGGCTTCCCGGAGTCATTCTTGGGCAGCCACACCTAAGTGATTTTTCTAGTAATCCCATCTTGGGTTTTTTAATCCTCATAAGAGCAGATGTTGTGGGTTGTGTTCCTTTTGCAGGTTGCGGTCCTTCCCTCTATTAAAAAACCAAACAAGAAACCTTCCCTCAGATTTTTGTGTGCATGCACATAGGGCTCTGTGTCATATTGTGACTAACAGGCATATCGGACCCGATGCGTCCCCTGTTGGGCATGATTAGAATGAGTTCTGCAATGATAGGTGGGATCTCCAGCAGAACTCAGCCAGAATTAAGTTCCCTCCTGTTCTCGCAGAATTCCGTCAGAATTCTGACATGTCTGTTAGACCTCTGCCTCCACTGTCTTGTCCTCATCCCCCTCTCTTGTCTGGGGCACTGGAGGAGGCAGGAGAAAGCAAGTGCGATGCCATCTTTGTCCCAGAGTGCAAAAGCCAGCAGGCAAGCTGCTTGCCTTTTAGCATGTCTTGAAGTGAAAACTCTCAAAGATTCCATTCTGTGTTTCCTACATAGAATTAGAAAACCATTGTCGCTCCACACTTCTGAATGCTCCTTTTGGTGCTATGGCTGTGGTTCATTCATTATCCAGAAGGAAATCATTTGTTCATGTTTTCATCTAACAGTGACTTTGTGGATGAAAAGGTTTGAGGCATGGATACAGTCCAGCTGCATCTCAATCAATAGGTATTTTGCTGTGGATTAAAACAGAAAGATTATGGCACCACAAGACCATCAAGATTGAATAAAATGGACTTGGAATGAAAGAGGCTGGGGTGGGGCGTATATTATTCCCAGGGGACATGTTTCCCATGAACTTGGATTTGCTTCTAGAGTGCTTTTCTCTTTTGGCACTAAACATCAGGACTGGCTCCAGGATCCTGGGGACAAGATATCCTCCATGGTCCCATCCCCCCACCTCCCCAAGGGTGTGTAAGAGTCAGAATGCACAAACTGAGAATTTTCTCCTTCTCCTTCTGACCTTAAGAAGAACTTCATTGGATCAAACCAAATGCCCCTTTAATCCAGCATTCTGTTTCCTACAATGGCCAACCAGAGGCACTTAAGAACACATTGCATGACCATCCCCGATGTGTTTCTGATCGAACTAGTGCTGGCATGCTACTTGATATATATGTGCTCCAGCACAAAAGTGCAAGACCACTGACGCTTCACTGCAAGCTCACATCAGCATGGGTGGATCAGCACTGCCCATATTACGCTACACTGGTTGTCAACCATTGAGGCTCTACACATGATCTGTGTGTAGAGCCTGCAGGGCTGCTGCAGGGAGAATGGGCTTAGCCCACTCTCCCCGCAGATGATCACATCTTTAGCCCTGGGTGACCAGATCAGCTGCCCATATGACTACCGGCTCTGGAGCCAGCAGGGGCTGCGGGGATCAGGGGCCTCCTGGCTCCTAGAAGTCCCAATGCACTAAGCATTCTGGAGAGACCCCTGAGGCCAGGAGGCTGGCTGCAGCCTCCCGGCCAGGGGTCTACTCATGTGTCACCCCATACCATGGCAGCACACAAGCAAAAAAGCAAGGTTAACTGAGCTCTCGCTAACCTTGTTTAAGGGGAGGGGGGATTAGTGGGGCAAGCTGCTTTGGAATCACCGGGCTCTCCCGTGAGCCCAGTGCTCTAGACAATTACTAGAAAGCGGGCTAGGCTCCCTTAGCTCACTTTCTAGTGATCATGGGAATAGCTTCATTGTGTTTTTAAAACTGCATGTACCTTATGGAAAGTCACAGGTCTATAAAGCAAAGTAAATTACCTTGGTATCTAATCTAGGCTAGTATGTGTATGTATATCAGTAACTGAACATCACACAGTTCCTGCATTTACTGTAACAATGCAGGAACATACATGAAGTGTTCAGTCTTGCGGGTGCTGAATGCTTTTATTGCCATTGAAGTCAAAGAGAATGGTAGGTGCTCAGTACTGTGGCTGAGTCAGCACATAACTCTTGATTTAAAGCCTTTTATGGTCTTGCAAATTATTCTACAGCCCGCTTACACATGTGCTATGGAAGCGTTATCATTAATAATTGAAATTGCTTTTGTCAAAATAAATGAACAATGTACTTTTCCCTGATGTAGTGGCTTAAAAATATGCAGACTGAGGAACTGTAGGGAGCATGTACACTGTGTAAGCGTATTAGTTTCATTGTCTATTCCCCCTTCTCCCCACCCATGGTTGAATGTTCCCTTCTGCCCCGCACAAAATGGAACAACAAATGTTACCAGAGCATCAAGACCTTAAGATGAAGGGCTCAGAAATAACTAAGTGCAGTTGGCGTTTGGCGTGATTATAATGTCATGGGTGGTTAAAGTCTTTGGTGTTTTAACTTTATTTTTGGCGTACTTGAACTCAATTTCCTCTAATTTCACTCGTTGGCTCTGCTCAGTTTTTTGGTATTATGGAAGGGTACATATATATTTAGATGCAAAGAATCCATTTTTATTAGATTTGTGGGTTTTTTTTATCCCACACTTCCCTTCTCCCCCTTCCCCCTGCCCAACAAACCCTGTGAGGTAGGTTAGGCTGAGAGACTGCGGCCCAGTTCATACAACCAAAGAAACCATGGTTGGTTTGGTATGGGATGCAGGCCAAGCCTTCCATTCTCTCATCCCCCTTCCCTTACTTCCTTGGCTCCATTGCAGAGCTCTGATGGTTCAGTCTTCTGGATTGTTAAACCATGGTTCATACTAGGAACTGTGTGTTAACTCTGGTTTGCAAGCCAGGGAACAAACCGCAGTTTGAAGTTGGTTTCGTATCCTGGCTTGTAAACCACAGTTAGATCACAGTTCCTGGCTTCACATGAACTGACGAGATATGATTTAACCAGCAAAGATGTCTGGTGGTGCACAAGGTAGAGAGGAAAGAGCAGTGCACGGGCTTGGCTTGCATTCACTGGTTACCACTGCCCGTTGATTGGTCAAAGGTCATTAGGGATGTGCGGTTTGGTCCAGGGGTTCGAGGGTTCGTGGTCGAACCGAACCACCACCACTCCAGTTCCGTTGGACTGGAACCGGACCGCTGGGTCCAGTCTGGCAGGTCCGTGAATTTTTAAAATTTTTTTTTAAAGTTAATGAAATACCTGTAGCCCCTCTGGGGGGCTTGCTGAGGCTGTGGTGTGTGTGTGTGTGTGTGTGTGTGTGTGTGTGTGTGTGTTGTCCACACGGGTTCTTTCTCCCCCCGCCGGCCTTCCTCATCACCTCCACGGCCAGGTAGGTAAAGCCTTTTTGGCCCTTTCGGGCCACCATAAGAGTGAACTGCCACCATTTTGGCAGCTGCCGTGCATGCGCCATGGCCTCGCAGAGGGCATTTGCGCGTGTGCAGCGCAAATTACGGTGGCCTGAAAGGGCCAAAAGGCTACCTACCCGGCCGCGGCGGTGATGAGGAAGGCCGGCAGGGGGAGAGGGAAACTGCGTGGACACCCCCCCTCCCCCGCTGCCTCAGCAAGCCCCCCGGAGGGGCTACAGGTATTTCATTAACTTAAATTTTAAAAAATAAATAAATCGTGGACCGGTCCAGGGGGGGCGGGGTTCGATGGGGACCGGTCCGAACTGGCCCGGTTCCATTCGAGGCCAGTCCGGCCTCGAACTGAACTGGGCCAGACTATTCCGTGCACACCTGTAAAGGTCACCCAGGGAGCTTTATGTCTAAGTGGGGATAGGAACATAGCTGCCTTATACAGAGTCAGACTGTTGGTCCATCTAGCTCAGTATTGTCTTCACAGACTGGCAGCAGCTTCTCCTATGTTGCAGGCAGGAGTCTCTCTCAGCCCTATATTGGAAATGCCAGGGAGGGAATTTGGAAACTGTTGCAGGTGAGCAGGCAGGTGTTCTTCCCAGAGCGGCTCCATCCCCTAAGGGGAATATCGTACAGTGCTCACACATGTAGTCTCCCATTCAGATGCAAACCAGAGTAGACCCTGTTTAGCAAAGGGGAAACTTCATGCTTCCTACCACGAGACCAGCTTGTGAACCTGGGTTTTCTTGACCCTAGTCTAACACTCTACTCTCTAATCACACTGTCTCTCTTATGCAACGACACCATGGTGTAGCAATTGTATTGTCATGGAGGTGCTGGGATCCCACTCCATTAGTCCAGTGCTTGAAGATGCCTGGGTGACCTTAGCTAATAGCTCATTCAATACATCATAGCTAAATATCTGAGAAGAAGGCAGGAGACGTGGACTAAATCTACTGATGGCACTGGCCCACATGTGGCGCAGAGTGTAATTTGCACTGGAAATTGTTTCCAACAGTTTGCATTGTTGGAAACAACATTCTGCCCAGCCTTATAAAAGCAGAGCAAGAGCTTCAACATCGCAAGGAGCCTCTAAACCAACTGTGGGCAAGGATTGACTTACAGAGGGGGAGAGTGGAGTGATTTTTCATTTCTCTCCCCTCCCTGGAAAAGCCCTTTTCAAATCTAGTCTGTGAGAGCTGCGCACAGTGCACAACCCTAATGTACATTAGGGGTGTGCATGAACTGTTCAATCCTGAAATGGTTAACATCAAACCAGGCTGGTTTGTCAGTTCAGTCATAAGCTGGACTAGAGGCAGTCCAGTCTGCAATCGTGGTGGACTGGTTCAGGATAGAGGGACTATGCTTGTAAAAGGGAATCCAGTGAGTTTTTCCCCTTACAAGCAAAGGGGTGGGGGAATCCTTAAAAAGTGTTCTAAAGGGTCACCCGGGGTGGCAGCAAGAGTAGTATATTAAGGTTCTTACTGTCCCATTGCCTTTCGTGCCCCTGGCATAGCCTAAGCACACAGTGCTCCCTCTCTAGTTCCGGCCTCTGTGGATGCACAGAGGTCACGCAAATGGCCTTCACAGAGGTCAGAATCATGCAGCCACTGCTGCCACATGGCCGGCTTGCTGGAGAGGATGAACCACGCACTTCAGCTGCACCAGTGGGGTGAGAGGTGGCTGCCTGGCCAGTAAGAACCTTAATCTGTTTCTCTCACCACCAACTGCCCTTTAGTATACTTTTCAAGGATTCCCCCATCCCTTTGCTTGTAAAGGGGAATCCTCACCTGATTTCCCATTACAAGTAGAGCCTCTCAAACTGCCGAATTGGTTCAGTTGAACAGACTGGACTGGTCGGTCAGTTCGACCAAACTGGTTCGGGGACCAGTGGTTCGGTTTGAATTTGGTCCAAATTAGAACTGAATCACAATTTTCAGTGAGGGCACAGCACACCCCTAATGTACATATATTCTTGAATATTTAAAGGGATTTTGTGGGAATGGGAGATAAGTGAAAATTGCTTCCCTCTCTGCCGGTACTGCACTGTGAGTCAATCCTTGTCTGCAGTTGGTTTAGTGGCTCCTTGTGAAGTTGGAGCTCTTGCTTTGCCATTGTAAGGCTGCACAAGTGTGCAAAAGGTTAGCCAATGTAAGAGAGAATCCTAAATCCAAATGCTACTATATTTAATCCTAAGACTGTAGTAAGTATAAAATATTATATAAATTGCATTTATAGGTATAAACATACATTTAAAATATATATAAATACTTTTTAAAAGCTTGAAGAGGGGAAAAAAGTTGTAACAATTGGACGGCAAAGAAATGTAGTTTGCAAGCCTTGAGAGTTTATACCTAAACTTGGTGTCAGACATTCGCTAAGCAAGGTAATTTATAAAGAAAAAGAAGCCAGTATATTGTTGCCACTGAAGAAGACCAAGTGTTGGTTGAAATGGGTTTGGTATCCGCTAAATGATTCTATATTGTCCTCTTCAGTTACCACTAGACTGTTGAACATATTAGGACTTTTTGAGAGCATCTCTTTCAAACAACTGTTACATCTTTTTTATATCTTTGATGGATGGACTTTACTACCGACTAACCTACTTGCTGGTGATCGTACAAGGACTTAATTGAACTCTCATGTATACCTTCTCATATGCTTTTAAAATATTTTTGTTTTTAAATGTATGATTATACCTATAAATGTAATTTATATAATCTTTTATACTTACTACAACCTTAGGATTAAAAACATTAACATTTTGATATAGGATTATCTTGGGTCTGCTCACGTTATAACTGAATCCTATATTTCAAGTTTTCTCTTGTTTTCTTTGTTGCCAATGTAAGAGGTCATTTTCACAGCCGAAACTGGGTAGGACAAGTGTCCTACCCAGGTTTGGGAGCTGTATGTGCTCTCAATTTTCAGTTGTGTAGGAGCAAACAACTAATCAGGAGGAGGGGAAAGTGATTGTGTGGAATCAAGTTAGGAGAAAAAGCTGGGTAGGACAGCTTTTCCTCCTATCATGGTCAAATTTTGTGTATGAAACAGGCATGGAGGGAGGCCGCCAGCGGCCTGGGCTCAGCCCGCTGCTGCGGCCCCCCTAGCCCTGCCTCCTGTGTCAGTTTCTGATGTCAGATGCAGGGAGTGGTTAGCCATGCCCCCGTGTCTGACGTCAGATGCGAGGGGCGTGTCTGGGGTGTGAGGCATGGCCCCTGAGGGGCAGCAGCCTAGTTTCTTTGAACCCGTTTGCTCAATGGTACCTCCGCCCCTGGTAAGAAAGCTGGGTAGGACAGTGCTGTCCAACCCAGCTCTTCTTCCTACCTTGCTTCCACACAATCACTTCTCCCTCCTCCTGCCTAGTGTTTTGCACCCACAAAACCAAAAATTGGGAGTGCTGCATGTAGGGGAAGAATGGCAGTTCAGTCCCCAAATAGCAAAGCAAAACCAGTTTGGTGAGAAAGCAGCAAAGCAAGGGGTCTTGAGACAATTCTTTAGTAATGAAGAACTACAAGGATGTATTTAAAGAAAAGGTTACAAACAAATGTGAAAAAGCCTGCAGCTTAATTTCAGCTGTAGCTCATGGCTGAAGAGAGAGACCAAAACAAACAGCCATCTCTAGAGAGACAAAATGGAGAATAACACTACAAGAACAAAGAAGGGAGGAGTCCAGCACTTTTATCCATGTCCCTTAACCCCAACCCCAGTTGTCATTATAAGACATTGTAGCTGAGATCTGATGCTGCCAGGGTCCTAGCTCCAACAGTGCACACACCTCCCAAATCTGGGTAGGACACCCAGTTTTCAGTTGTGTGAATGGCCTCTAAGTCGTGCTTCTGAAGTGATGGTGAGCAATATCTGCACACTTTCACTTTTGCGCAAGACTGCCGGCACTTTTTTAGACATCCACAGCAGCACAGGCTGATCAGAAATACTGGCATAACACTGTGCAACATGTGGCTCACTGTCTGCAGTGAGAGTACTCTCTGTTGAAGTCAATGAGGGGTGTTCCCATTTAATTTAATGTGGGTCAGAGGGGCGTTTTGCAGAATGGATCCTGATGTTCTAGTGGTAAACAAATAAGCTTTCAATGAGTTCATCACCTAACACAACCATCTTGTGCTTCTTAAAATGCCACCCCAAAGCTTCTAATATTAACTGCACATGCTTTGAAGGAAAGGAGGTTGGACGGCAAGATTTTATACATGAGCAAGCATTTATGGCAGACCAAGCTGAGAAGCCAATGTAATTCACTTGTAACTTAAGGCAGATTTGAAACTTTTTTTCTAAAGGGGACAGGCTGATTTAATTAACCCGCCATGGCACCTAGGGCAAGACCCCTTCTTCCTTTTTACATCTTTGATAAATATGTACCATAGCCTGCAGGGGACAAAACCAGATGCTCTGAAACTCATGTTTATCTTGTGAGTTTCTGTGTATATATATTTAAAATATGGAACAAAAAAAATGCTATGAATGAGCACTGTTCGCAATTATATGGAGGAATAGCTCTTAGTTCCAAACTTGTAAATAGCTCCTGGTAATCTTCTTAACCTAAAATAGCATGAATTGCATCTTACACAGATGTAGCACTAAGTTATATGTTTCATATGGCACATTTTCCATGACATAAAAATAGAGCATTACATCTAATGTGTTTTTAAACTGCTGTAGGTCTCAAGTGGCAGCTGTCCAAAGGACCACACATGGCAGGAGATCATGGAATGTCAGTTACCCAAATGTAATACGAGGCCTCCTTCTCTTTGTCCCCATTTTGCTTATATGCACAATTTACACCAGGAGTGGATTTGTATGGTGGCCAAATTGCTAAATTTAAATTGCCCAGTGGGTTGCAGTCAGGAACTTTCTCCTTCTCTCTTTCACTCATACATATATTCCCTCAGCTCATGTATCCACACAGGCCTATCACTTCTCCCCCTCCCCCCTCCTCCTTCTTCAGCACCACCTTGGTTTGGTCTTGTGCAGAGCAAATCCAAGCTCATAATAGAAGTGGAAGAGTGACGGTCGATCTATTTGTCCAGTCCTTACCCTCATATCACTCACCTCAGGATCCAGAGGCGTCTTGAGAGGAGAAGGGTTGCTCCTGGGAGGTCCAGGAAAGGAACAATGGCAAGTCGAGACCCCCACCGTTGCAGCCAGCAAAGAGCCCAAACCCCCACAGGCCAGTCATCCCAAGCATTGCATTATATAGCCCGGTCTGATGACATTGGCCAGCCAGTGATGGCCAAGGGATAGGAACATGGTCAGGGCAGGGCTGGGAATGGGCAAGCAAGTGCGAGGCAAAGTGGAAAGGCAACAAGGCTGGCTGATGAACCTATTGACAAGGGGAATGTGGGGAAAGAATTCAAGGGGCAGTTAAGAAAGGCTTGGGAGGGGCAGAAGGGTGGGGCCCAAGTGAGAGTCCCAGCATAGGAACAGGAGCATAGGAAGCTGCTTTTATACAGAGCCAGATCATTGGTCCTTTTAGCTCAGTATTGTCTACAGAGAACTTCTGCAAGGTTGCAGGCTGGAGTCTCTCTCAGCCATATCATGGAGATGCCAGGGAGGGAACTTGGAGCCTTCTGCATGCAAACATGCAGATGCTCTTCCCAGAGCAGCCCCATTCCCTAAGGGGGGTATCTTACAGTGTTCACACATATAATATCCCATTCAAATGCAAACCAGGGTGGACCTTTTTGGGGTCCTGCAGCCGAACCATTATGGGAGAAGCAGAGGGGACGACCTGAAGACAAGATCCATTCTCACGCTTCTTTCCGATTCTGCTTTCACCTTCCCTTAATTCCCCTTCAGCCAACCATAACTCAGCAGCATGCATCAAAAGCATAGTGGATCACTGTTCATGTGAGTGTGCAAGCTGCACAGCAACAGGAAAAAACAGGATCATCTGGGGAGAAAGTAGGTATGATCCTGCCTCCCCCCCAGCCCCCCTTACAGGGTCTTGTGAATGACCTTAATATGTGGCTCTTTGGCAACAGATGATATGTGCAATCTAGAGAAAGTTGGGTACAATTGCAATGGAATATATGCACACCTTAACTTCTTCTGAATACTGGCTGCTATCCAGACCAACATTGCACTAGTGCAGACATGTTACACTACTAGTAGTAGGCGCTTCATTCCAGACTACTGTTGCATAGTGCAAGAGGGTGTGCTTTCACAGCCTGTGGTTCACCTCCTGCTGTGAAACCTCTTCCTTGGCCTATGTTCTTTCTAAAAATGTTGCAATCCCTGCTACATTCTCTGTGTTGCAACGAATGATGCAAAGCTATTATTATTGTGCAAGCACAACCGTTTTGCAAACAGAGTGAGAGCACAAGATATTGAACCACTTTGAGCATCTGCTCAACTGCATCACCTTGGTGCTTTCCAGATTACACCCTGCAATGGGGTCATGGCAGATCTCTGAAGTGTGCTTCCATGCTTCCTGTGTTGTGACACCACAGTCTCTACACTGACAGCAGGGTGCCATTCACATTTCCAATGCCTTGTTTCAAATTTAATCGCTGTGATATAGTGCTATGATGTCATGTATCCGGCTTTAAAAGCTTGCTGGTTTTTTTGGTTGTTCGTTTCCGCGAGACTGCTCCCCCTGCTGTTTATGTTTCAAATGCAATTTGCCTGAACAGAAGCATTTTGTTGCTGTTGAGCAGCTAATCTAGAAAGCGCCTTTGTGTGGGTGCATATTTGTTGTACTAATACTCAATTAGTCCGGGTGTCAGCCAGTATCTACTCCATTCTGAGTATAGAATAATGATATGAGAAAGGTTTAGAACTTTGAGTTACCTGCTTTGGAAGGTAATAAAGATTAACAAGGGAACTCTGTTATTTATTATTGAATTCTATTATTCTATGAATAAATTATATTATTTTAGGATTCTATACTCTAAAAAAGCCTAACTTTATTCCTTGTTGTTGGAATGAGGTTAATTGCTATTAGATTGTCAGAGTAATATTAGACACATAATAGTGAGGCGTCTGTGCCAGTTATGGAAGATATTCCAAAATAATAATAATATACCGCCCTTCCAAAAATGGCTCAGGGCGGTTTACAAAGAGAAATAACAAACAAATAAGATGGCTCCCTGTCCCCAAAGGGCTCACATTCTAAAAAGAAGCTTAAGACACACACCAGCAACAGTCACTGGAAGTACTCTGCTGGGGGTGGATAGGGCCAGTTACTCTCCCCCTGCTAAATAAAGAGAAGCACCACATTAAAAGGTGCCTCTTTGCCCAGTTAGTGGGAGTATTGTGAAATACACAAAAGGCTAAATTCCAAGGCAATAATGACATGGGCTCCCAAATCCTAATCATGTTTTCTCAAAATAAAGCTCCACTTGATTTCCCTCCTCTATTCCTGATCCATTTTCATGCTAAATGTTCCATCTCTTCCTGTCAGCATGACAGGATTGCTCTGAACAGAGGATATTTCAGATTTTATTCTTTCTTGAGGTTTTGGCATGGCTGCCCACTACAACTGATGCCCGATGGCAAATCTTACTGTCTCAGTCCCTGTTCGCTGTACTAGCGGTGAGTGGTGCTGTGGTGCCAGTCTTGATGGGCTTGGAGTAGGCAGGCAGTAGCTGGCGAGAAATGAAAGGGAATCAAATAATTAAAAAGTTGTTTTAAAAGAAATGTAATTGTGAGGAATCAGAGCATTGCCTTCCCAGAGTTCCTATTAAATCCTACCCAATCAGCATCCACCCTCGCTTCCCTTATTCTGTTGGAAAAATAATGAGAGAGATGAAAGAGGCCCAGGCGAGTGAAGTCCTTTGCTGCCCTTTGAAGATGGGGAAATGGCAAACATTGCCTGAGAGATGCTCTACTTATCTGACAGCTGTTCTTGGCTCTTTAACGTACAAGGAGTTTGGCGGGAGGATCTAGTTTGCTTGCTTCAAGGACTCCTCGAAATAAAGGCAGCCTCGGTAACCAGAGTCTAGTGCATCTTGACTCGCAAAATTACATTTTTAGAAAGAACAACTCTGGTTTTATACAGATGAATGCATGAATAGAATCTGCTTGAGACCCAGCTCTTCTTCACACCTCATGTGATGTCACTCTATAAAGCTCTGATTTGTGCTGTTGTCATCACAGA
Organism: Hemicordylus capensis; assembly: GCF_027244095.1. Classification (NCBI taxonomy): domain Eukaryota; kingdom Metazoa; phylum Chordata; class Lepidosauria; order Squamata; family Cordylidae; genus Hemicordylus; species Hemicordylus capensis. The sequence goes on along the minus strand of NC_069659.1, from coordinate 296,664,148 downwards.
TTACCAGTTCAAAGAACCAAAGGAAGGAGAGAGAAAAGCCTCTGAAGAAAACCAGATTGGGAAGCTGTTCACTTCATAAGAAGCATAGGGAGTTTTTGCAGGACTCTCTCTTGCTGTTTTTGTGCATGTGTGAATGAATGTTGCTGCTGCAAGAATAGAAGGTGGAAGGGAAACATGTTTTGACATGCACTTGAGCTGGTTTAGGATTCTTCTTTAATGATAGGTGCTAGCCATGCCATTTTTTAGTTTCATGTGTGAAAAGGCCCCTGTTCATGATCAAGGGCTAGTTTCTTAGTAGCTCTGAGGATGCATCTATGTTGCAACTTTGATCTTAGTTAAGGATTTAACATTTCAAAGTGTAGCAAATGCAACTGGAATCCTTCACAGCAGGCGTGGGAGGAGGTCATGGGTGGGGTGAGGAGAAATTGCCTGCTAAGGAATAAATTAAAGTGAGGGATAGTGTTCAGATCAGAAACTAGTTTGTGGTTTGGACATACATTGTACGTTTTTCAACATATGTTTTCTCTTTGGGCAAATTTGCATGAATTTACATGAGTTGAATTTGACTTCAACGTCCTTTTCAGATGTGCACAGTTTGCATGCAGGTTTTCCCAAATGACTGTCAATCTTTTGTAATTAATGGTCTTGCATTTTTTATATTCATGACTTCCTAACTCACAAACGTGCTGCTTATCTCTTAGTTCAAATCTCTCATTCACTTGATTAAACATGACTGAATATTACTAGATATTGGAAAATGCATGCAGACCAATTGGAGTTTTGTAATGGCTTTGTGAACTAAGTGAAATATGCAACCATACGGAAATGGATTGAATGTGCATCCTTCTGAATAATAACAATGATTTGAATGGACTCCATTTCATAATAAACACAGAAGATTTTCGATCAGTGCAAATATTGACATGAATACTTTTTCTAATATTTCTGAATTGATATTAATGAATATACATTCATCAACTAAAATTGTATGGATCATCCCCAAATACAGTTTAATGCTTATTAAACCATTGGTTACCCATCAAATGTTTCTTAAATTGGTACACTGATGTTGTGTTTCCCATTTTTTTAATCTCTTCTACAAAGTGTGCCTTTGTAACTACTGCCACTTTTCTTAATTTTAGATTCCAGATATAGTGGGAAGGATGTGCAGAGGCTATTGGGTAACCTGATTGATTTACTACAAAACCCAGTTTTGTGATCAATAAACAATAGTGGCCAACATTATGCACACCGTGATGGAGATGCACTACTCCATGTCAGGGCTGCTGCAGTGCAGAGCCAGAAGGCAACCCTGATGCTGGAAAGAACTCAAAGCTGTGCAGTTGTAGCGAATGGGAGAAGCAGCATTAATGCTGACTGCACAACCGCTGGTTCTCTCCAACATTGGGGCTGCTGTTTAGTAGGGTTGTGCTTTTTTTTTCTGTTTTGTTTTTGTCCCGAATCCGAAACACCCCCATTTTGTTCTTTGTTCGAAATCAGCCAATCCGAAACACCCCAATTTTGTTCTTTGTTCAAAATTGCAAAATCCTAATCCGAAACATTTTGGATTTTAAAAAATGGCCCCAGGGAAAAACTAGTGGGTGGGGGTGGTAGTGCCCAATGGGTGGAAACTACCACACAAATTTCAGAGGAATTTGGCAAAGGGCTGATTTTTGGTGAATTTTTGAAGTATAGGATTTTTCCCATAGGAAAGAATGGAGGTTTCAGCAAAAGTATAGCTTCATGTTGAGGGGAAAGGGGTGGCCCAGAGCAGAGTAGGGTAGGTGGTAGTGCCCAGTGGGGGCAAGGAAGCTGCCAGAATTATTTCAAAGGAATTGGGCAGAGGGCTGATCTTTAAAGATGTAATGGAGTTTGTGCATCTGTAAAGTTCTTCCCCATAGGGCATGATGGACCTCCATAATTCCTTCCCCATAACTGCATTTATGGGGCACCAGGGTGGTCCAGAGTGAGTGGTGGTGTAGAGCACATAGGGTGCCAGCCACCCCCATGAGTTGCTAACCCATGGGGTACTGGGTTCTGTTTCTGAGATGTTTTGAGTGTAGATTCAGATTCTCCGGTAGCATATGAGAGTGGATTCATGGTTTGTTGTTGAAAATCTCATATGCTACCAGAGAATCTTCACTCAGAACACCTCAGAAACAACAGAACCCAGCGCCCCATGGGTTAGCAACCCATGGAGGTGGTTGGCACCCTGTGTGCACTACACCACCACTCGCTCCCGGCCACCCCAGTGCCCCCCCAGGTGGAGTTATGGGTCTGCTGAAACCTCCATTATTCCCTGGAGGGGGGGGGGACCTTAAAGAAGCGTAAACTTCAACGATTCCTAAGAAATCAGCCCTTTGCCCTATTCCTTTGGAATCTGGGTTGTGGCAGGCACCCCTTGGGGCACTGCCACCCAACCCACTGTTTTGCCCCTCAGGCCCCCTTTCTGCCCCAAATCTTCCCCAAAGACATGTCAACTTTAGACATTCTTAAAAATCAGTCCTTTTCCCAATTCCTTTGTAATCTGGGTGGCAGCAGGCACCCATTGGGGCACTACCACCTGAACCACTCTTCTTCCCCCATAGCCCCCTTTCTGCCCCAAATCCACCCCAAATAACATCAGCATCACACATCAACAACAGCAGAGCTTTGGAAAAAATCAGGCAGATTTACAAAGGTCATGCACATCCACGACCCCCTGCCCGAAATGCAATTGATCTACACACAACAGTGTGAACCAACAACAATGAAATGCATACTGCCCCACTGGCCAATGAGGGTAAATGCACACTGCCCCACTAGCCAATGAGGGTAAAATTTACCCTTAAATTTGCTTAAAAGGAATGAAGCAATTGCCAGTAGAAGGGGCATTTGCTGATCCCTTTCCATTTTGGTCCCACTCAGAAATAACTCATGTTGAAACAGAAAAACAAGGAAGGGGGAGGAGTGCTGGAGCTTGCTCATTTCACTTCTAGAGCAGGCGGGGGTGGATTAACGGATAGGCAAAGTAGGCACTTGCCTACAGTGGCAAAATTTGAGGGGCAGCACATTTTGCCACCCCTCTACGGGGGTGGTGGTAGCAGTGTGGGAAAGGGGGAAATTTAGGAACATAGGAAACTGCCATATACTGAGTCAGTCCATTGGTCTATCTAGCTCAGTATTGTCTTCACAGACTGGCAGCGGCTTCTCCAAGGTTGCAGGCAGGAATCTCTCTCTGCCCTATCTTGGAGAAGCCAGGGAGGGAACTTGGAACCTTCTGCTCTTCCCAGAGCGGCTTCATCCCCTGAGGGGAATATCTTGCGGTGCTCACACATCAAGTCTCCCATTCAGATGCTACCGGGGCAGACCCTGCTTAGCTGTGGGGACAAGTCTTGCTTGCTACCACAAGACCAGCTCTCCTCTCCAATTTCCCCTTTTACCTTTTAAAAACTGCCACGACAAGATGGGATGGGGTGGCGAGAGCTCCTTCTTGCCTCCCAAATGACTGCATGGTCCAGTCTGCAACCCATTTTGGGCCTTTCTCTGCATGCATGCCTGTGCAGAGAGTCCCAAAACGGACTGCAGAGTCTGCAGATTGGCACGTGCAGTCATTTGGGAGGCAGGAGAGGAGCTGGAAGAAGCTGTTGCTGCCATCGCTGCCCCCAGCCTCCCGTGCAGCAACATTGTTTAAAAAGGTAAAAGGGGGAACATTCCACTCTCACCGCAGCTGCTGTGGCTGCCCCCGCCCCCAGAGGAGGGCGGCAAATCTTTGGCTGCCTATGAGCATGGGCGTAACGATAGGGGGGGCGGGGGGGGCACGTGCCCTGGGAGCCACTCTGTTTGATCTTTGGGGGGGCGCCAAAAAGTGCCCCCGCCAAACCCCTGCCTTTCCGGGAAAAAAATTTTTTTTGAGTGCAAATTTTTTTTTTGTGCCCCCTCCCCTGGTCCCGGCGCCACCCCCCCGCCCATTGCTCAGCTCCGGTGCGTTTGTTTGCAGTGCCTGCCTGTGCTTGCTGCCTCGGCGTCATCATCAGCAACCAACAATGGAAATTTGTCCTCTACTCTATCCTTCCAGGAGTGCTGTGCCCCTCCTGCACTGAAAGCCCGGAGCACTTGCTATTTATTTCAAGCAGCGTTTGCAGCCTGAAGGCGTCTATTCCCCTTTCTCTCCCTCCAGAGAGGGAGAGAAAGGAAGAATAGATGCTTTCAGGCAGCAAGCCTGCCTGAAATGGAAGACTCAAAAGCTCGCTCCGGCTCTTTGGAGCTTGAAGCCACGCCCCCTTTGTGCGATCACATGTAAAGGGGGCGTGGCCTCAAGCTCCAAAGACCTGGAGTGAGCTCTTCCACATGGTGGTGCTTTGGAGGACTGCAGCTGAACTGAGGAGGACACTGCCAGGACTGGTGAGAGACACGGAGGAGCCCTCAGTCTCAAATAATCCCATCCTGGTGCCTCCTTCTGCACTCCCCACCCACCCTTTGCTGGGAAGCTCCAGCACAACCAGCCCTGCTGGAATAGTCAGTGCCTCCCCCCACCAGCTGCACCTTGATGCCTTCCCCATACACTCCCTACTCAGAATGGAACAGTTCAAGCTCCTCTTGAACTTAGGTAAAGCGGAGCCCCAACGTTCTCTCCTCCCTCCCTTTTTCTTCTGCCTTCCTTCTGCTGCGCAGGGATGGGTGGGTGGGTTTCTTTTGAGTTTCTTAGGTGGCGGGATAAGCAGGCAGGCTGTGCATTTATTTGCATGAAGTGGTGACTTGCCTAGGAGCTAAACTGCTGGTGGTGCCTATTGTGCTTTTGGAGAAGAGCCTTGTTGGGGAGGGGGATGATAGTTTGTTTGTTTGTTTGTTTGTTTGTTTGCATGAAGGAATGAAGCTGAGGAATTCTCAAAGTTGTGATTAGGAGCTAAACTTTGCTGCTATTTGCTTTTGGTTGCTGTCAGCTGTTTGCAAACGTCCCCACTCTGCTTTTTGGTACTGTATGCTTGCCACTTTTTAAATCAGCTCTGCTCCTGCATCTTTAATAGCAGCCCAACTCCCAGTAATGAAGCAGGTGACACTTCCACCCCGTGCATTTTCATTCTAGGAAAGGCTTCAATTGCTAACTTTCTGTTTCTCACAGACTACTGTTCAAGTCACAGGAACAAGACTGGTTAAAAAAGGTGGCAACCCTATAGACTGTGTTGTGTATATTGTTCTTAGTTGCTGCTATTTGCTTTTGAATGCTGCCAGTGGTTTGCTAATGCTTTTTGATACTGTATGTTTGCCATCTTTTTTAATCATCTCTGCTCCTGCACCTCTAATAGCAGCCCAAGTAATGAAGCAGGTGAAACTTCCACCCCCTGTATTTTCATACTAGGAAAGGCTTCAGTTGCCATCTTTCTGTTTCTCACAGACTGCTGTTTAAGGCACAGGAACACTGGTTAAAAAAAGGTGGCAACCCTATAGACTGTTGTGTGTATTGTTCTCCATTTCTCTGCTTCTGGAATCAGAGTCAGGATTCTTCAAATAGAAGGGTAGGCTGCTTCTAGGTTGCACTTATTTGTGAAATGGGAAAGAAAATGCCTTGCATTCTGGTCTCCTGCTACATACATTAATTACTGTGTGGGGTTACCAACCATCTAAGAAATAATGGTCTGCTGCTCTGTCAGATGTTTGGACAGGGGTGCAATTTCAGTGCTTGCCCTAGGTGCTGTTTTCCCTAGATACGCCTCTGTAGTGGCTCACTTGCTCAGCTGTTCTCGTTTTGGTTAGTTCTAATCTTTGCACACAGTAAAAATTGCATGTTGCTTCTGGACAATCAGGCTTGCCCCTTTCTGGCTTGAAACTCTGACGACTAACAGCAAACAGCAAAAAGTGCAAAGGGTTTGCTTTTTAAAAGTAATTCTTGTTGCTTCCCCACCCCACTCTGGTTGGCTCTCAAACAAAATCCTGCAAGTGTGGTGTTTAAATGGTTTAAAGAGTACCTTCAATTGGTAGTAGCTCTAGGTGCTAAACATTCAAGATTATAATGCTATGCACACTTGGGAATAAGTCCCTTTGAACTGAATAGGACTGACTTCAGTTAAACACAGAACTGGGCATTGCCCTTCTACCACCATTCAATGCAAATCATAAAATTAGAACTGGAGAAGATATCAAATTGTCCTTATACATGAAAGACTCCACAGGTAGAAATAGCAATGCTCACTAAAACTAGTATCCAAGCCAAGATTGAAAAGACATTTTTGAATAGAAGTTGTATCATCATTGCATCATAATTCTGATGTTTGAGATACAAGCCAACTTCACAGGGTTGTTGTGAGGAAAAAACACATGTGTGTCAGTCAGATGTATGTTGGGGTGGCGGCGGGGGGGGGGCGCAATTTCAGTGCTTGCCCCGGGCACCATTTTCCCTAGTTACGCCTCTGCTTATGAGCAGCAAAAAGATTAATCTGCCCCTGAGAGCAGGGCCTAGATGTCTGACTGATCTTCTGAGCTATTTACCTTACAGAAGGGTTTATTGACCTTTTAAAAACATGTGTACCCCTTCTGTCTCAAAGTGTCAGCTCAGGTACACTCATATAAGCAGCCAGGAAATGTGGGGGAAAAACCCCAACACTACAATCTTACCAAAGTTAGTGGGAAATAGAATACAAGCTAAATGAATCTGCTCTGGAATCAGGGAACAAAACAAAAATTTAAAATGAACTCTACGCTGTGGCTTCCTTCCTTCTCCCATCTTTGGAGTGTCACATCCAGGGCTCCACAGCATACCCCTGACCTAACCCCCATCTCCCTCCTTCTCTCCACTTCACTTTCTGGCTAGGTGCTCAGGCTCAGACTACCCCTCCATGAGGCTTGGCAGCAAGAGCAATGCCAATACTCAGTCAGCATTTCCCTTGCTGCCCAGCCTGTCAGTCAGGCTGAGGGAGGGGTGAGCTGAGTCTGAGCACGTAGTCAGCCCGTCACATGGAGAGGAGGAAGGGATGCTGCTTGACACTCCTCCTCCTCCTCCCCTCTTGCAGAATTCAACTGTATAGCATGCAAGTGAGTCAGATATGTGGAAGGGTTCTGTGTACCCCATGTACCCCTCTGAGACTTCAAAGGACTGCTCGGGGTTCAGGTACCCCTGATTGGAAACGCCTGCCTTAGAGCAGCAGTTCATAGGATGGTGCTATAAGACAGATTTCATTTCCAGAAATACTTTGTGCAGTCGCTACAGGCTGGTCTTTGCCGATGCTCTCCACAGGGAAAGATCCATTTAGAACAGCTGGAAATGTTTAATGAGAATCATGATTAAGAAAAGCATTTTCTTGCGGATATTTTAGTTTTAAACAATATGTCTTGAGACCTTCCCCCCATTCATAATATTTGGACTGTCTCTAACCATATGTAAAAAGCCTTAGTAATTCCTTAAAATAGATTCTGCTTCCCCATGCAAAGCATTAGGACAGTGTTCTTTCATTGTAAGGCCCAGTAGCCAGTGGCAGCTCCAAACAACCCTAAGTGTGGCTCCCTGATGATTGTTTATTGGGCCTCTGCAAAGCTTTGGCCAAAACTGAGTACTCTGCACAGTCACCAGGGCACCATGCAGAGATGGCCATTCCTACTGTGTAGTACTTACTGTGTTTTGCTTTGCCCAGCACCACTGGGGCTCCTTTAAGGGAAACAGAGCCCTCTTGAGCATCTGCACCATCTTGGAAGACATGCACAGGGTGCTGGGAAGTGTAGCCTATCCTTATGATCTATCTATGGACTCCATCTCTCTTAAAGAGCCCTTCCAGCACTGAGAAAAACAAAATATATGCTGAAGTCAGCACAGAGGGAAATGACTCTTACATTGAGGTTTTTATGCCAAAGTGGCGTAAAACCACTTGGAAAATATAGTGAAGGTCACTGCATTAGAAACAGGGTTTGTGCATAGGTTAGAATAGGAACCGGTTCGTGCCAGTTCAGCCCAACCATGAATTGGTTCGGTGGTTCGAGGGCAGCATGGGGGGCCGCAAGTGGCACCTTTAACGGTGAGTAGAGCAGGTCTTTACCTGCATGCCACTGTTCTGTGCAGCATCCTGCTGCTGTGGCGCTCCCCGCAAGAGCCCGCATGGCATGGCGGCAGCACGTACATGGCCTCTGTGCATGTGTGGAAGCCATTTGTGTGGTCAGCATCACCATGTTGACTATGCAAATGGCTTCTGTACATGCACAGAGGCCATGTGTCTGCCGCCACATGGGCTGTTGTGGGGAGCATCACAGCAGCAGGAAGCTATATGGAGTGGCAGCATGCAGGTAAGGACCTGCTCTAGCTTCACTGTGAAAAATGCCTCTTGCTGCCCCCCTGCGCTGCCCCCAAGCTGCCAAACTGATTCATGGTTGGGCCAAACCGGCATGAACTAGTTCAGAGAACCACGGACCAGTTCGTATTCGAACCTGTGCATGGACTTAGGTTCGTGCACATCTCTACTAGAAGCTACACTGGCCCAGTTCTCTGTAGAGGAACTGAAGCTGAAAATAAGGCAACTCGACACACGAACCTGTGTATTTGGATAAGCAGATAAAATGTGGTAAGGTCACTTTTCGAAACAAAGCAAAGCTATGAAGTTTTTATGAAGATGGAAGTGCAACCCAAGCAAGACCAGCCCATCTCAGGCTGGCAAGGGTTTGGTAAGGTTATATAAAAATCCTGATCCCCAAAATGCTTTTATCCTGATAGCAAATCCAAGATTTATGGTGCTGGTTGCCTAAGAGGGAGCGCAAAGGAGGCTGTTACTCTAATCAGTACTATGGTTTTGCTGCAAGACAGATGGTTTTACCATTGCAATCTGGCTTCCCTCTAGTATTTTATGTTCAGAAGGCCATCACTCATGCCCACCACTGTGATTTACCTGCTCGCACTGCTGCAGTAAGTGACTGAGAGCATTACCTCAGTCCTCCAGCCGCTGAGCCACAATCACATTTGTCAGGCTTGGGAGGTGGGGGTGAGGGACGGAACTAAGGGAGCAGGGGGCACCATTTTCTTATCCTTGCAGAAGAATGCTGTGGAGAATCCCGCCCCCAAAAGAATATTGTGCTGTATAAGAATATTAACCTCCTTATTGCAGAACAGATTTGTATTACTGGACATCAGTATGCAGAATTATTTGTTGCATTTAATAGGAGCATAGAATGCTGTCTTGTACTGAGTCACACCATTTGTCCATCTAGCTCAGTATTGTCTACACTGAATGTAGACACTGACTCTCCTAAGTTGTAGGCAAGAGTCTCTCCCAGCCCTGCCTGGAAATGCCAGGGATTGAACCTGGGACCTTCTACATGCAAAGCAGATGCTCTCCTGCTGAGTGATGGCTCCATCCCCAAATTCTCTAATCGGAGAACAAGAGAAAACCAAGAGGTTGCCTGCAATGGGTTGCCTTCAATATAGGAAAGTGAAGTGACAGATCTGGATCTGCAGAACCTGAGAAATAAATAAAGGGGAGATGTAGGCAGAAGAGGAAGGGTAGACCATGGAGAATGAAAGTGATGCCTACAACTCTGTATACTATCTCAGAGACGGATCTTGGAGAGGCAGCACTGGAATTACCCAGGAAATACTTGAAGAACTTCCTCCTTTCATACAGATCTCCCGAACTTTAGGAACTTCTTTGGAGGCCCTGTTTCAGGGGCCTGTGGGTGGGAGGAAACATAGGACAGGACTCTTCCCATGAGGATATCCCTTCAGGAAATCTTTCCCAGGGAAATGTGTTCCATATATTTGCTGGCTTTTAATACGCCCACAGAAACAAATGGAATATATAAAAGTTTGAACTGCTTCTGTAAGGCTCATCAGATCTGAAATGTGTTTTGTGAGACAGCCTCAGTGGAACAGCACCATTTTTCTTGCACAATCCAGAAAGACAAAACCAATGTGTCCACAACTGGCACTTTGGGAATATTAGACCTGTGAAAATTACAGAGAGTGTTATCCAGACTTTATTGCTATCATTACAGCAAGGGGCAAGGGATGGGGTGAGGAATTGCCAGTGAAGTCTTTTCTTGATATGTATTAAATGTGATAAGAAAACATGCCACCAAATTTTCCTTGGATAACATTATAGATGTTGAGAAGTGTGTGTGTCTTTTGTGACGCTTCCCTGTAAGACTAACCACAGAAGTTTAGGTCCCTTATGAAAAATATGAAAGACCTATCAAAGTGGAGAGATCCTTTCTTTGTTCATTGCCTTGGAACCACATGCCCAAGGCTGAAACATTCTCTCTCTCTGACAACATCACTGTAATCATACACTGTGACTGATGCCATCCTTCAGTGTGGTTAGCTGATTAGTCAGGTGTCTGGAACTTGGCTTGGTTGGTTGTGTTAATTTCTGAGGATCTTGGGAATGTCCTATTTAAACAATCCCATGGTTGTTATTTGTCCATCTATAAGATAACTTAGTTGCTGCCTTTCTGCCTCCAAACTCGGGATGGTCAAGGCAGCTTACAAACCACAAGGCTGAAAACAATAATAAACTAAAATCAAACAAGCAACAGCGAACAACAACAAAACCAGGGGCTGATCTGTCACACAGGCTGCTGGCAGCAGGGGAGCCACTGTCCATATCTGCCAGTCACCTCCATAGCAGTCCTCTGTCAATCTGCACTACTGTTGCCAGTTACTTCTCACTATATTCCACTGCAGTACTAATAGGCGGCAAATGGTGCCAGCAGTGTGTGTGTGGGTCACTGCAGAGGCCCACTGCAGTTGAGTAGGCAGTGGGGTTGCAATGGGTGAGCAGCTGCAGTCTGCCAAAATATCTAGACATGGTATAGCAGATTTAACCCAGCCTTTGTCTTAGAGCAAGCCCACGGAAAGGCTGTTACTGCCTGATCATTACACATGAGCTGCCAACATTGCTAATCTAGTGAATAAAACCCACATAAAGCAGCGTTAACAATTAACAAAGAAGCACTAATACGAAAGTATTTCTGCACGGAAATGTCTTAAGTTAGGTTGGCAGCAGAACACGGGCCAAAAGTAGGAGAGCTGGACCTCCCAGCGTAAGGTGCCTGGGTGCCACAGCAGAGAAGGCCCTCTCACACATCTCTGGCAACCATACCTCAGAAGAAGCCCTTGAATGGCTACCTCTGAGAATGGACAGATTCATATGAGGAAATACCATTCTCTAGGTATTCATGGGTGTATTGCTTCTGAGAAAATCCTGAAAGTATTTAAAAATAACTTTTGGTGTGTTTACACAAGAAGTGAATTTGATTCTCTCTTGCTAGTGGTGTGTGGAAGTTGCTATATTCTGTATGTCTATTATGTTTTAATTTTGAGAGGTAGTGGACCCTGAAAGCTTTCTAGCTGAACAGAGATTAAACCCAGATCTCCCTGATCAAAGTCCAACACATTAATTGCTATACTGGATCCTAATGACAGAAAGTGGAACAGATACCAGATGTGTAGGCGATGTATTATTTATTACACATCTATGGGCATGTTTCTCTTCTCCACCTGTGACTTATTTTATCTTCCCAAGAGCCTTGTGAGATAGGTCATGGCCCTGGATCAACTAGTGAGCTTTAAGACAGAGTAGGGATTTGAACGGGGGCTCTCAGATCCTTATTTGATACTCTAACCACAGCACCACACTGGCTCTCCTACTTCTTCAGTGTAGGGTTTATATTCACACTAGACTTGTAGTCTAACAGCATCTTTGGCCTTTGTTGCTGAGAATGGTGGGAGTTGTAGTTCAGTATTATTTTTGGCCTTTGTCCATTGTGGCTAGGGATGATGGGAATGATAGTTCAAAAACATATAGGCATTGCCCAGACTACAAGATTTGCACCAGTTAAGGCTGGTGCAGCAACTGCAGTGTGTGGTGGGGAGAAAAGGGGCTCCCCCAACATGGTGGAAAAAGGAGTGTCACAGCAGGGAGAGGGAGGGGCACCACAAGGGGGTGCTGCTTGGTTGGGGGGGACCTCCAGGTTGGAGGGGGCAGCACTATGCCCTCCCTATACCACTGTATTCTTCTGCTGAGTTCGGTGTTTGGATGGATTTATCAGGGTTTCTTTCTTTCTTTTTTGCGCCCCCCCTTTAATCTTGTGGAAGATCAACGAGATAAATGGGTGAATTACTCCTCCTTCAGTCAGTCAACCTTCTGCGCAGTCACCAAGTAAATCTTTTTAAGAAAAGTGAGGCTTTAAGAAAAGAGCTATATTAGTATGATCCCTCCATACATCTCAGAAGAAACATCAGGATACATTGAAGTATCCCAAAAAAGGCACCATAAAAAGTGGAACTTTTAGCATGGAGATCATGTGGGCAGTGTACAGGGGGAAATCCAGATTGTATATGGAGGGCACCTTGATGTCTTGTTTGGACTTTGGTGTAAATCCACCTCTCCCCGCTACCATATATGAATGCACACTCACCTTTGTGGTGAATCTATCTGTCTGTCTGTCTGTCTGTCTGTCTGTCTGTCTGTCTGTCTATCATATTTTTATACCACCTGATATGAGACACTGCCATCACTAGGCAGTGTACAAAATTTAAAACATTTAAAAGTCACAGATTAAAATACATGACACAATAAAATAATAGAATAAAATAGTTATTAAAACAAGTTTTTAAAATTATTAGAATTAATTATAATTAAAAGCCTGCAAAAACAGGAGTCTTGAGGTTCTTCCTGAAAACAAACAGAGAAGGAGATGCTCTTATTTCAGTAGGGAGCATATTTGGTCGCTATCAAGCGAGCTGGTGGCAACCGTAACCGGACCTCTCCAGAAGATCATAACAGGTGGCAGGGTTTATGACAAAGGAAGTGCTCTCTTAAATAGCCTGGACCCAAGCCATTAAGGGCTTTATTGGTAATAACCAGCACTTTGTATTTCATCCAAAAATCTGTTGGCAGCCAGTGCAGTTATTTTAAAACTGGTGTTATGTGGTCCCATCATGTCCCAGAGACCAATCAGGTTACCACATTCTGTACTAAGTTTCCGGACTACGTAGAAAGGCAGCCCCATGTAGAGTGCATTACAGTAGTCAAGCCTGGAGATTACCAGCCTATGTCCCACTATTTTAAGGTCATTCTCCTCTAGAAATTGACGTGGCTGATATATTAGCCGAAGCTGATAAAAAGTGCTCCTGGCCACCGCATCAACCTAAGAAACCAGGGAGAGTTTTGGATCTAGGAGCACTCCCAAGCTTCGTAACTGATCGTTCAGGGGATTGTAACCCCATCCAGAACAGGCATATCTCCTCCTCCTGTTCTCTTGCTTGATCTTCAAGCTTACTTGCTTTTCTGTATTTGCTGGTAGGAAAGGGGGCATTATAGGCAATGATAACTGGCTCACATGGGACTTCTTATTTTGAAATTTTGGAAGTGCAATGTCTTGGCATTCTTGAGACAGAAGGTCAAGAAGAGGTTCCTTCCTCTTGAGAACAGGTGATAATGACTTTTTTCTGTGTGTAGGGGTGACACACGGTTCAGATAACAGGTGTTAAGGGTAGTCATTGCTAGGTGAGATTGTTCCAGTTGCCATTATGGTGAACTTTGAATGCACCCTGACCAATAGGTCACCTACAAAATCTATTTAGGGGTTACACAAGGAGCAGTCATTGCTATGTGCCAAGGTAAAAATGCTGAACCTTTTTGCAAACTTGCAATTCTGGTGAACTTAGAATCTGAATGCACCATGACCCATAAGTCAACCAAACAAAACTTGCAGAGGCAAACCAAGGCCAAGAAGCATATATTTCACTAGATAGTGGGTATTTTGCAATTCAACTAAAGGGTATGACTGTACTCCACTTGTACCCCAGCAGTGTTTGGTTTTTTTTATCATAGAGACAAAACCATTCATAGTAATGACCTGCTCTTTACAGGTTTTGTTTACTGGGGTGTCACTGACAATGTCCTAAATGGACAAAATTTTAGAATGAAGAACCAATGATTAATTAATGTTTTGAGCCTCTAGGGGCACAAAAATACCCCATGATAGCCAGTGAGGGTTAAAGGTTCCTTTGTGGGCAGAAGTAGAATTGCAGGTGTTGCACGCTTCCTTTCCATCACCCGCTATGATGCAACACTATAGGTTACTCAGAAGTTTAGTGGGGGGGGGATTACAAGCCCATGCAAGTGAGGTCCTGCTTATGACTATCATGATGGAAGTGGGTTCAGTTTGAAGTATGCTCTGCTAGAGGCAGAAGGAGGGAGAGACCAAAGAGGAAGGATCTTCTGAATTTTCCTTCAGAGCAAGCCTAGGGACATGGAGAAGGGGTTAGGTGGGCCTTCCCTCTTTCTGAAGCCTTGAGTAACTGATTAGAGCAGTCAGAAAGGAGGGTCTAAAGGTCCCTCACCCTGCACATTTAGACTGATTTACATCCAGAGTAGCTCTCACAAGGAAGAAAAATTCTGCTGTTTTCCAGTGCTTATGGTTAAGTCTTACTGACAAGTGGAATGCGTTCAGAAATTTTTGAATACATTGAGAGAATTAAAAGACTTTCAAATAACTTCTTTTTGAAATGTTGTCAGAGCGTATAATGCTTCTTTGTGTCCTTCTGACTTGCAAACAAAATAACATTACTCCACAGGATTTGAAGCACAGATAGATTCTGACACTAATTCATGCAAGAGGTAGTTTTCAAGGGCAGTAATGGTAAGATGTTTAAGAAATTGCCATTAGTTGAAGACTAGACACAATTTTCTATCATTGAAGCTGATGGAAGAGAAAGGGGGAAAAACCAAGATGCAGCACAGAATTTGCATAAGCTCTCTCCAAGCTAGCCTAGGCTGTGTTTCAAAAGTAAAAGGAAACTCCCAGATTTGGTGAAATCAATTCTTCAAAATGGACAGTATACACTTGCTGCAGTAGACTAGCTGCACAGTCATAGCTGACTTAATTGTAACTGTGCGCCCCAGCAGGCAGTGCTGCTGTACACAATCCACCATAATATGAGAAGTAGATTCTTTGGCTCTCTTTAAACAAGGGTAAGAACATAAGGACAGCCCTGCTGGATCAGGCCTAAGGCCCATCTAGTCCAGCATCCTGTTTCACACAATGGCCCGCCAGATGCTGCTGGAAGCCACAGGCAAGAGTTGAGGGCATGCCCTCCCTCCTGCTGTTACTCCCCTGCAACTGGCACTCAGAGGCATCCTGCCTCTGAGGCTGGAGGTGGTCTATAGCCCTCCGACGAGTAGTCATTGATAGACCTCTCCTCCATGAAGTTATCCAAACCCTTCTTAAAGCCATCTAGGTTGTTGGCTTTCGCCACATCTTGTGGCAGAGAATTCCACAAGTTGATTCTGCATTGTGTGAAAACAAATTGGCTTACTGCAACCTGCCCTCTGACTGTTCGAAAGGCAGAGGGCACGGAAGCCAGGGCAGTAGGAAGTGTCTGTCATCCAGGGCTGACCCTAGGGCTTTTGGCACCCCAAGCAAAGTATGACTTTGGCTCCCCTCACATTCAATTAAGAGTGTATCTGTAATGTACAGAATATAAATTTGTACTGAATGTTGGGGTAGGGGAGTCACACTTGGTAGCTGGCTCTGGTTGAGGCAGGAGAGTGGTGGTGAAGAAGGAGATTATACTTTTTTAAACCTGCAGGGCTGCCACTTCTGCCCCACACCGCTGCCCAGCTCTGTGCATAACCCACACCTGCCTTGTGCTCTGCCTCTGCCACTCACATGGCCAATGTACATGCCAAGAGCTGGGCCACAGTCTGGAGCTGGGCAGAGGCGGTCTTATGGATTTTGAAAGTTATAATCTCTTTCCTCACTGCCCCCTTCCATAGCTGCCACAACCTCCGGCACCATGTAGAGGGCGGATGTTCATGGAGGGATAGTGCTTGAGACTGCCCCTCACTATCCAATAATTAGTGGCCTAGGCAACCACCTAGGTCTGCCTAGTGGACGGGCTGGCCCTGCTTCCATCACTTCCTGCTGCTCCATCTTCCCATCCTCATGCTTCTTACCTGTTAGCAGCTGTGGCGACAGCAACCACACATCTCAGGAACTCATACTTCTTTTCCTCAGTGCTGTTTCACAGCGACTCATTAGTGGACTGGCCCTGAGTCTCGTTGGATCCTCCTCTTTGTCTCAATCAGAGCTGGAAAAATATTTCAGGTGGTTGGCACACTCATCATTTATGAACCAGCAGTGTGTGATCCAGAAGAAGAAAAAAAGAGTAAAAACCCACTTGTACTGAACTTTGAAAGAGTCAAGTATTTGAGATTTTCCAGCTTTGCCTCTTGCCAAGACTTTTTGTACTTCCTGAATAGGTCATAGTGTAAAAAGCATGGGCAGATTGTCCCGCTCAGTTTATGTAACACCAATTATAACGTGTTTACCCCATTTTGTTGATTGGTGGTTTTGGCAGCACACAAAGCAATTCCACTAGAATGATGTCTTTCCTACAAGACTTCCCATGAAAATTAACCACTCCATCAGCCAGTTTGGCCATCTGCCTTTCCCTTCTTTGATCTGCTTGGCCTCCTCCTAGGATAGGCCAGGTTGTCTTGGTGTTGTCTTTACTACTGTTGAAGGGGCTCAAATCACTTGTTTCTTGAACATGCCTGAGGGATTTCCAAACTTGGATCTCCTCTAGCCTGGAGTCATCCAGTGACTTCTAAACTGATAAACCATTTCACAGCAACTCATCTGTAAAAGTGAAACTGCTTAACATTCTTAAATCATTATTCTTAACATTATTTGCTTCTGTCTCTGTCAAATGGTGTAGGTTTTCCAGTGTTCCAAGTGCAGTGATGCTTTACATTTTCTATTAACATTTTAAACTTATTTTCTTCACTGACTTAGCCAGCTTCAGTTTTGTTTGACACTGGCCCTATATATGTATCTACAGACATGGTAGAGCTTCCAGAATTTATCACAGGATATGAATACCTTAATAAGGAAAAGAAAAGGCAGGATTACATTAGAACATAAGAACAGCCCTGCTGGATCAGGCCCAAGGCCTATCTAGTCCAGCATCCTGTTTCACACAGTGGCCCACCAGATGCCTCTAGGAAGCCCACAGGCAAGAGGTGAGGGCATGCCCTCTCTCCTGCTGTTGCTCTCTTGCAACTGGTATTGAGAGGCATTGTGCCACTGAGGCTGGAGGTGGCCCACAGCCACCAGACTAATAGCCATTGATAGACCTGACCTCCATGAATTTGTCTAAGCCGCTTTTAAAGCCATCCAAGCTATTGGCCATCACCACATCCTGTGACAGATAATTCCATAGGTTGATTATGTGCCTGTGTGAAAAGGTACTTCTTGTAGGTCCTGAGTTTCCTGAACTTTGGTTTCATGGGGTAACCCCTCATTCAAGTGTTGTGAGAGAGGGTGACACATTAATCTCTGTCCATTCTTTCTACTCCATGCATAATTTTATACATCTCTATCATGTCTCCCCTTAGTCGCCTCTTTTCCAAACAAAAGATCCCCAGATGCTGTAGGCTTGGCTCATAAGGAATGAAGCTTTAAAAGATTACAATACACATAGAGGTTAAAAAAGTAATACAATATGAAATATAAAAAAGTGTGTGTGTGTGTGTGTGTGTATGTATATATACACACACACACACACACACACACACACACACACACACACACACACCTGAGAGGGAGAAAAAGCCTTGAAAAGAAAGCTGTGCTAAAATAACAAAGCTAAATTGGGCATTGACTATAGATAGCTCATGCCTTCCCAGATTGCTCATGTCTTCCCACTTGCTGCCACAGCTCTGATGCAGCAGAAAGCAGCAACAGCTATCATGAGTTACATAGTGCATCTAAAGCCATTAATTGCATAGCCCAGTACAGTCCAATATACTCTGAACCTGCATTGGCCTAGTAGTGGCACCAGCAAATGTGCCATAACTCATAGGACCCAACTGCCCCTCTTTCCAGAGGGTCCCCTTTTTCAGGAATCTATCCCTGGCAAAGTGCTCTTTCTATTTCGTCTCTATCTTTGCCTCAAGGGGATGCTGTCTTCAGTCCTTTTCATACATAGTTGTAATTCTTTGGAATGTAGCTTCCTCCCCAGAGTGTGGCGCAGCAGGGAAATGCTTGACTAACAAATAAAAAGTTGCCGGTTTGAATCCCCGCTGGTATTTTTCCCAGACTATGGGAAACACCTATATCAGGCCGCAGCAATATAGGAAGATGCTGAAAAGCATCATCTCACACTGCACGGGAGGAGGCAATGGTAAACCCCTCCTGTATTCTACCAAAGGCAATCACAGGGCTCTGTGGGTGCCAGGAGTTGAAATCGACTCGATGACACACTTTACCTTTTACCAGAGTGTTTAGAAATTAAATCTCCAAGCAGGTGGGTAGATGCATCAGGTCTTTAGTCCACCTGAATGTAAATGGGTGCCCAACACTAAAGCAAAAAGAAGTGCACAGCATCCAGTGAATTGAATTGAGCCTCCAACGTTGTGCAGTAGTGGATGTGGGACTTGGTCAATTATCCTTGGTATGAGAATTGGTTGTTACAAGTGTCCCCCTATTTTCATGTGTGAAATGTTGGAGATATGGGTTTGGGTCATCCGCTTTGGTAATCTGGAATAATGTGCTCTGCCTGCACTTGCTTTCCATTTGAGGCATACATGTAGTCAGAGTAGAACTCCATACCTCCCAGGTTGCTTGACCATTCCCCCTATGCATTCACTAGCATGTCCATCTTTTCATTGGTGAAATGCTGAGAGTAATATGCATATCTGTGAAAAGTCCTGCATCCCAGGGCCAAAGTAGATGTTCAGCTCTCACAGGAGTTGTACACCACACCACACTCTACATATGAATAGGGCAAACAAATATGCTTGTTCATGTATCTGCTGCATTCATTTATATAATATGGTGGTAGGGGATGGTTTTTACATTTAAGAGTGTACAAGTGAAGGGAGCTGAACTCACTCCTGTCTAGTGGAGTCTGTCTTCCCAGGCGCACACTCTCTCTCTCTCTCTCTCACTCTCTCTCTCTCTCTCACTCTTTCTCTCTCTCTCTCTCTCTCTCTATATATATATATATATATATACACACACACACACACACACACACACACACACACACACACACAAAGCTGCCTTATACCAAGTCAGACCATTGGTCCATCTAGCTCAGTATTGCCCACACAGACTGGCAGCTGCTTTTCCAAGGTTGCAGGCAGGAATCTCTCTCAGCCCTATCTTGGGGATGCCAGGGAGGGAACTTATAACCTTATGCATGCAAGCATGCAGATAGGAACATAGGAAGCTGCCTTGTACTAAGTCAGACCATTGGTCCATCTAGCTTAGTATTGTCTGAGTTTACACAGACTGGCAGCAACTTCTCCAAGGTTCCAGGCAGGAGTCAGCCCTATCTTGGAGATGCCAGGGAGGGAACTTGGAACCTAGATGCTCTTCCCAGAGTGGCCCCAAGCCCTAAGGGGAAAAGCTTACAGTGCTCATACTTCTAGTCTCCCATTCAAATTCAACCAGGGCAGACTCTGCTTAGCAAAGGGGACAATTCATGCTTGCTACCACAAGCATTTTATGGGGAACATATCCCCCGACTATGGGAAACAGCTATATTGGGCAGCAGTGATATAGGAAGATGCTGAAAGGCATCATCTCATACTGCGTGGGAGATGGCAGTGGTAACCCCCCTCCCCCGTATTCTACCAAAAGAAAACCACAGGGCTCTGTGGGTGCCAGGAGTCGAAATCGACTTGATGGCACACTTACAGTACCTTACCACAAGACCAGCTGCTCTTCCCAGAGCAGCCTCATCCCCTGAGGGGAATATCTTACAGTGTTCACACATGTAGTCTTCCATTCAAATGCAAACTAGGAACCTGCTTAGCAAAGGGAACAATTTATGACCAGAAGCCACCTAATGGCACAGTGGGGAAATGCTTGACTAATAAGCAGAAGGTTGCCGGATTGAATCCCCACTGGTATATTTCCCAGACTATGGGAAACACCTATATCAGGCAGCAGCAATATAGGAAGATGCTGAAAGGCATCATCTCACACTGCATGGGAGATGGCAATGGTAAACCCCTCCTGTATTCTACCAAATAAAACCACATGGCTCTGTGGTCAACAGGAGTCGACATCAACTCCACGGCACACTTTACCTTTGCTACTAGACCAGCTCTCCTCCTCTCTAAAGTGAACCAGTTTGGGAGAAAAGTACCTCAAGTAATGGATGTTGAGAGGTATGGTGGGAGAAGGTTTAGGGTTCTACGTTTATCCATCTGCTTAAAAAAGAAGAAGTAAGAATCTGAGCCCGCATCGCCAGCTTTGCAGATGAACACATTTGTAAATAAATGTGTCTGCCACCATCCCATTATGTTTAATCCTTGGATGCACGTGAGTGTTTTGTGGGCTGCAAATTCGATATACACCAGTATGTTAAGCCAGACCACAGATCTGTGTCCTGAACCATAAAAATTTTTTTGTGAAAGAATTCATTGCCAATTATGCTGTAATCTGAGCCTATGACATGAATGTCAAAATCCACCCAACTGATTGATAATTTGCTTCTTTGGGTATGCAGATTAACTTTAGAAGTGGGCAAAGGCATGCAGAGAAATTATGCAAATCGCTTGGACAGCTGCCACTGTTAGGGTACCTCCACAGGCCTTCAGATAAGTGGTCCTGTTTCTGATTTGCACTATGCAAACCCATTTACTAATTTAAGGAAGCAAATTTCTGAATCATCTGATGGTTTTCCTACCATTTAAATCTTAACTGCTATTTATATAAACTGGCTGCACATATAAAAGTGTCCTTGATGTAGACTAGTTGGGCAAAATAATCCCTTAAACTGCAAGTGATATCGCACACAGATTGGTAGATGTTGAGTCAGGCTGATTTAGCTTTTTGGTTGCAGCACACTTTGTTTAGGGATTAAAGGATTTTGTGTTCAAAGTGCTAATAAAAACAAAAAATCTACTGCCTTTGTTTGTGGTGAGAATATTTTCTACAAGTTAAGCACCACCAATTCATTTGCTTTATATGTTTTGTCTCACAAAAGAAACATTCTCCTTGCAGAAGAATACGTAGTGATTGTACACAGGGCAGGTCTTTTCTTGTGTTCAGTCAGGTTCGGTTCCCCCACCCCCCACCTCAGCAGTTGTGTGATATTTCTGGCCATTGTGCAGATGCTGTTTGTAATGTAGCAGAGTTTCCATAGCATAGAGGCGATTATGTGACGCTCACTGTCAGCTTGCAGCTGTCCTTCATGCTCAAGCCATTTCATCTAATGGTGTTTAGAGACTGCTGCTAACCTTTTTAGATGTCAGGGCTTTCTTTTGCTGTTTTTGTATTTTAGCATATTCAGATTTCAGGCTACACAGAAACACATTTCAAAGGTTGGATAAAAGACAGCTCTTTGTGTAAGGAATGTCATTGATTTGGACGAATAAGTCAACATGTGTGCTCTCCACTAGCCTCTGTATATTTTTGTCTCTAGAACAAGGTTGTTTATGCATTCACTTTTTAATTGAGCAACTTACAAATTTAAAACACTAAAATATAACTGATAAAATAGCAATCTAATCACAAGAGAGCAGCAGCCACTAAACTAGGGTTGGCCAGTGTGAGACTACCACACTCTTAGACAACAACTCCCATTATCCCCAGTCACAGTAAATGTTCAGATCAACACCCACACCCATACCCACAATGAAGTTACATGCTGGAAGGTATTGAGACATCCACAGAAGATGCCATGATATGCACAATCTTAGTACATCCCCTTTCTCATTTTGTTGGCCAGTAAGGTATTATCCAAACTGGCCCATTCTGTTATAGAAGGAAAATGCTCAGTTTTGTTGAGTTTACAATATTAAAACAAGCAAGACAAAGGACAATGTGAAGGTCTGAGAAAAAAGGTAGCAAGAACAGAAGACTTAATGTTGGGTTTAGCTCATTGTTCTTCATCACAAGGCCTGGGAGACAGTGGCCACTCCCATTGACCCTAAGTGCGACTCCTTGCTTAATTGACATACCGGTAGGTTTTGGGTGGTATATAAATCTGTGTGTGCAACAAACAAACAAACAAACAAACAGCTTATTAGGCTTGTGTTAATCTGAAGCTTCTGCTGTCCTGAGTAGAGAAGAACAAGGCAGAGTTGAGGCATCAGATTCCTAGGCAGAGTGGAGGCAGTGACCTAGAGGCAGAGAGCTAGATGGCGGCTGCCGTCCTGTGCAGGGTAATGTGGGTGGTTCTTAACCACACACAGTGCCACAGATGTCTAAAACAATGCCCACAGTATTGCACAAGAGTGCTTTTGTGCTAACATTTGAAATTGCACAAATGCAGCTGTGCAATGCTACCTGTTGGAAATAATGAATGTAATGTTGCACAATTGCATTTACACAATTGTAGGTGTTAGTGCAAGAGCACCCAACACTGTGGGTGTTGCTTTAGACAACACAGCAGCTTTGGCAGTTGAGAACCAACTGTGTTGCCTTGTCAGCCAGTGAAGGTGAGAAGTGGAGGGACTTTGCTGAATTGGGGGAGGACTCCATGTACTATATCTGTATGTTTGCAAGGACTGGAATTCACTGCAGAATGGCCATTTATCCCCACATTTCTGAGAGGTGTTTTGCTATTAGATATACATCTCCATGATTTCCTAATAGTCCCTGCATAATTTTCTTCTCCACTATATTCTGAATTATGGCTTGAAATTATGTTTATGGAGATAAAACTATTTATCACTTTCCTATTTCTGCGGCAATGACATAGGAACATAGGAAACTGCCATATACTGAGTCAGACCAGTGGTCTATCTAGCTCAGTATTGTCTTCACAGACTGGCAGTGGCTTCTCCAAGGTTGCAGGCAGGAATCTCTCTCAGCCCTATCTTGGAGAAGCCAGGGAGGGAACTTGGAACCTTCTGCTCTTCCCACAGCGCTTCATCCCCTGAGGGGAAGATCTTGCAGTGCTCACACATCAAGTCTCCCATTCAGATGCAACCAGTGCAGACCCTGCTTAGCTATGGGGACAAGTCATGCTTGCTACCACAAGACCAGCTCTCCCTACAAGACCAGCTCTCCTTCCTAAACACAGTGCCCATAACAGCTCCTGGAATTCTGGGAATGCAGTGGTGTTTTGCTCTAAAAAATGTTGTGTTTGAGTTGAATGTGAGATCTGTCTTGTACTGTTCTTGGTCACATCCCACTGGGCATGTTTCCATATGCAAGTCCATTGACATGAGTAGAAAAAGCCGTGTCTTTCCCATTAATGTTGATAGGACCTGTGTAGGAGAATGGCCAGCAACAGCTGAGCTTTGGTTCCGTTCATCCCTTGGTAGACATTTTTTCAAAAAAGAGAACTTTGATATGTGTAAAACCAGAGAAAACAGATGGATGCAACAGACAGGCATCATATGGAACGATGAGGGAACAATTAAATTATTGAGATCATCAGAAAAGATATTGGTTAGAGTTGCCACTGAATTATGTTAAGTGGAATATTTGAACTTGATATTTTTAATCGGTTTATTATATTTTTAAAATCCTGCCTTTCATTCAAGGAGCACAAAGTAATGTTTACATTCTCCAATTTTATCTTCTCAGCAACCCTGTGAGATAGGCTATTCTAGATAGTGATTGTTCCAAGGTCACCCAGTAAGCTTTGTGGCCGATAATGAGGTACCACTTCTGTACTTTGCAGGTTGTCCCCTCACACTGGTACCTAGAAGACTCTGCGTAGGAGAGACCAATAGATTCTGTTGTGCTGTAATTTAGTCAGAAGATTGTTGAGGCTCCAGAAATTCTATGGAAACTCCACGCTCATATTTGGAATTTATGGAATTCTTCCTTTTAATTGTCCTGATTGTAGTAGTATTTCTCAGCACTTCACCATGCTAATCTCACTATACCTACAGAACTTCTCTGTCCTTAGACACTAGGGGTGTGCATGGAAAACCCAGTTCAGTTCGAGTAGAACCATGCTTGAACCAATCTGGGTCGGGTCCGGTTCTGTGCACACTAGAGCTGCCCCTGGTCCAGCTCTAGTCCGAACCGGTTCAGACCTGGCTCAGGGGAGGAATTTTTTTTAAATTAAAAAAGGCTGACTTACCGCCATTCCCAGGCTCCGGGGGTGGTGTTGTGGCTGCGGGTGTGTGTGTGTCTCCTGATGTCCCCTCCCCCCATTTATCAGGGGGAGGGAGGACATCAGGAGACACCCCCATGGCTGCGATAGCACCCCCTGGAGCCCAGCAATGGCGGTAAGTTAATCTTTTTTACTTTTAAAAAAACCAAACAAAAAACCTTGGACTGGCCTGACGGGTCCAGCTCAACTTCAAGCTGAACCAGGCCCAGAACCTTGAGCCAGTCTGACATTGAGCTGGGCCAGTTTGATGTTGGACCAGCTTGAGGTCCAGCCAGTCCTCACATCCCTATTAGACACTCCCCTACCACATCCCCAATGTTCCCGTATCCATGCTTGGCCTTTCTCCTATTTCCTTCTTTTCCATATACTTTAGACTGTGCATTCCCTGGGAGGGATCATATTTTGTAAAATGATTGACAGTAAGTTTAAGTAATAATAGTGCACTTCTTTTGCCTTTGAACAATTTTCTTTTCCTTTGCATTTCCCCATTACTTCCATGTGGTTGTGAAACTGGGAAAAGAGTGCTCTTCTTAATGAAAGAGAACTGGTCCCTGATGGAGTTTATCACTTTGGCCCTTTCAATAGAATGGAAATGTTATTGTTGGCTTAATGGGTGCTGAATCTAAGGGCTTTGACAGCCCTCATCAACAATGTCAAACAATTTAGGACAGGAAGTGAAGGAAGTCCACTATACTCAGCTGAAACTGCTGGGGAATGTAGGCAGACAGACTAATTATAGGAGAGGGATGCTAATTTGTAATATCAACTAAGAGACACATTGCATATTACTGAAATTAGCAAATTAAATAATAAGTGAAACCCAGGGATAATGTAGTACAAAATGCACTTTGTTCATTTATTTTGAAAAGAATCATTTATAGTAATTATCTAAAATAAACAAAACCTATGAACAGAGCCACCAAGTTGTGCAAATGGCAAAGAAGAGTGGTCCACAATATGTGCTACCCACTTTGTCTCTTGCTTTGTGGTTTAAATGTAGACTCTACACTATGCGCTATGGGGATGTTGGTGTTCTCCTCCCCCACCCCCCACTTTTACTTTCAAAAGTGCCAAACTATTTGGAATACTTCGCAGAGGCATGAAAATTGTTTACTTTTTTTCTGGTGAAGATGTTCCATAACAAACCAAGAAAACTGCTGTGTATGTGGTGTTTAATAATGTAAACCGAGTGAAGATGTCAGAGGGCCGTGATGCTGCAGTACTGCAGTATTATGATGATATAGTAAACTATTAAAGCTTACCAATTTGTGGAATGTATCCATTATTTATGCCAAAGAATAGAGGTGGCCCGTGGTGGTGGCGGCGGCGGCGGCAGCAGCAGCAGCAGCAGGAGGTATTGCAGGGCCTGAGGCAAGGCACAAAATGCTGCCTTTCTCCACGATTCTGTTGTGGGCTAGCCCCGTTTCAAAACTAATTTTGCAAAGCTTTGAAAGTTGTGCTGGGGGTAGGGAGGATGAAAGGTGGCCAGCAGCCTCTCATGCTTCCTGCCAGCTTTGCAAAGGTGAGCAAATCATTCTGAAGTCCTGCTCCAATGGCAGCAGCCGGGGGCATCTTCCTGTCCTGCTGGCACCCCAGTAATCTACCACCTGAGGTGACTGCCTCATCTTGCCTCATGAAAGAGCTGCCCCTGCAAAGGAAGAGAATGAAGTTACCAAAACAAGGCAATAGCTATTGAGAATACTGAGTTGTCAGAGCTGGGAGGCTTACGTTGCAGTCAGGAAGGCAAGCAGCAAGTTGCCGTCGAGTGGAATGTTTATAGAGTGAAATATTCTCCCACGCTAGTGGCATCTGTTGTAAACAGCCTGTGGACAGAACTTGATTCAGGGAATGTAAATTTAAGATGATTTTGAACAGAATAAGTAGGTTGCTGTTCAGTGCCCCATTCCTGCATGCTGGGCAAGCAGTCCAGTCGAGCCAGCAGGTATATGTGAAGAACTAACAAGCAGAGCATTGACCAAATGGGGCTGTCCAGCAG
Source organism: Hemicordylus capensis (assembly GCF_027244095.1). NCBI lineage: Eukaryota > Metazoa > Chordata > Lepidosauria > Squamata > Cordylidae > Hemicordylus > Hemicordylus capensis. The sequence goes on along the minus strand of NC_069659.1, from coordinate 296,638,100 downwards.
TGTCAGCAGCCAGAGGACCGAGCGCTAAGCAGGAAAGGAGCTATCCAGAAGGCAGCTCGGAATTGATCTATAGAACTGCCATGTAGCTTCCAGGCAGCAGTGTAGTCAGCCTGACTACCCCACCATTCCTGGTTTACCAGTGGGGCCCTTATCTTAACAGTACTTAACAGGTAAGAATCCCTGCTCTGAAGTAGGGCTCTGAAATGCACTGCAAAAAAGGATAATGTTGCTGTGCTATTTGGTCTGAACTTTGGTTTGGGTTCATTGCTATTTCTGTTCTTGAGGACTCAGTGATGATTGTAGAGGTCATAAGAAAAGTCCTGGATCAAGCCAAAGGCCCTTCCAGTCCAGCATCCGGCCTCCTGTAGTGGCCAACCAAGAGCATCTGAGAATACTGCAAGCAGGGAAAAGAGGGCAACCATCCCCTCTCAGAGTCAGGGGGTGAGTCCAGTTGGAACATGTTATCCTCCCCCCACCCACAAATTCTACAGGTGCCTAGGTAAAGCATCATCATGGAGAGTGGCCTCAGGAGTTTGGTGTCCTGTTTTGTCCTGGTCCTGGTTCATGCTGGGGCCCTCATGAGGAGGTCTTGACTGATTCCAGCTCTGGAAGTTGGCAGCTCTTGACCTTGAGTTAAGAGATATCTTTCATTGTCCTCAGATTGGAATCCTGTAACTTGGGCGGGGGGGGGGGGAGGAAATACCCTACTCTATACAGTAATAATATGGCATTTTTGTTTGTGCAAAATGAGTGAAAAGCCATTGGTGCTAGTTCAGCTGTAGTCCCATGACTTACATGATCATGGGACATCAACATCCCTATACTGGAGGTGCTTACTGAAAAAATTAGGTCAGTCTGTGCATGTTTAACATAGTCTTGATGAAGTGTGTTGCTGGCAAGCCCCACCCACTTCAGATAATGTGTTCATGATCAAAACTGAACTCAATAGCCACAACTGACAGTTTAAGTCAAAACTGATATGTCCCTTCACCAGCAATTTAATATGGAGCATCACATTCAAGACACACAACAGAACACAAGTTCATGAGAAAATGTTGAGAAACCTAGGGAAGAAATGGTTTTATGCGCCATGCTGCATGGTTACCATAGCTAACAGATGCTTGCATGGTTACAATAGCTAACATACCTTGCAGATGCTGAAGTAATATAGGATTTCACATCTGGAAAGCGTTGCCATTAGAACGATGGTGACTATACCTTCTGGGCTTCAACTGAAGTAGGAAAGGCTAATTAGAATAAAAAAAGAAAAAAATATTTCTCAGTCAGTGGCATAGGAAGCCCTGTAGCAGCTCGTGCCCAGGTGGCATGAAGGGCCCCCTGCACTGCCCAGCTAAGCACCCTGTTCCCCTCCATTATCATGTGGGGGCCTAGTGCTGGCCTCCAGGCCATAGGGACCATGGAGCAAGGGGAGATTATTGTCCCCTGGCTGCCAGGGTCTGGAGGGGGACGCCAAGGTACCCCCTTGCCCTCAGCCAGGGAGCCTCCTTGCCATCTCCCACCTCCAGCCAGCAAATGAAGCAGTTGCCAGCTGGGAACATGAGGTACGCCCCTCTCCTCCTCAGTCAGTGTTTTAATGAAACCCTGGCTGTGATGGACGGGGACCATCAACCCCAGCACAGCTTCCCTTCCCCAGTCAGTAGTTCATGGAATCGCTGACTGGGAGTTCCTTTCCTTGCCTCTTTGAGAAGGCAGGGGAAGGAACTGTCAGTCAGAGATTCCATGAACCACTGACTGGGGAAGGGAAGTTCTGTCTAGGCCAGGCCTGCTCAACTTAGGCCCCCCAGCTGTTTTTGAACTACAACTCCCATAATCCCCAGCCACAGTGGCCAATAGCCTGGGATTATGGGAATTGTAGGCCAACATCTTCAGGAGGGCCGAAGTTGAGCAGCCCTGGTCTAGGCTGACGAGCCTGTCCTTGGCATTGGCCCCGCCCCTTGCATCTGATGTTAGATGCGGGGGCGTGGCTTGAGGTGTGCATGTGCAAAGCACAAGCAGTTGTAAAGCCTAGGGGATGGGGGAGCTGCTGGAGGACTTCACCCTCCAGCCACAGCCAAGCTTCCTACGCCCCTACTGTCCTCTCTGCATTGCCCCCCCCACCTTGCCACCATTTCCTCCTCCTCCTTCCTCCACTGCCTGCCTGTCATGTCACACTGGCTCCTGCCAGTGAGTGGGCAGGTCAGTTGTTTCCTCTCTCACATGAACAAGAGAAGAAGCAACCCATCTGCCCTCTTGCCGCAAGAGCTGACTGGGAATGACAATGGGCACATATGCGTCTGTCACCATTCGCAGTCGACTCTTGCTGGCAAGAGTGTGGATAGGTTTCTTCTCCTCTCGCTCACATAAGAGAGGCAATAACTGATCTGCCTGCTCACCAGCAGGAGCCAGTACAAGGCAGGCAGTAGAGAAAGGGGCAGCAAAGCAAGCCTAAGCAGGGGACAATTCAGAGGAGCCAGCTCTGGGCCCCCACATGATAATGGAAGGGAGTGGAGGCGGCTCTTGAAGAATAGGTGGCTTGTGTTCTTTGGATGTGCCTGCCATGTTACAGCTCCACCCCTGTTCCAGGTAGTTCAGAGGTTCTTTCCTGATAGTTGAGAGGTTCTCAGACTTTTGTCCCCAGATGATGTTGCACTACAAGTTTACAACCCGCATTATCCCCAACCACCATAGCCTAGCACTGTGACTGGGAATGATGGGAGCTGTATAACAACACCTGGGGACCCTAGTCTGAGAACCCTTGCAATAACTGAATCATCAACAAGGTTGCCAATAGAGATTGGACAGAACCCATTATTGGAGGCCCCAATATTTGGATAGACCCCATTAGAGATTGGACAGATGCCATCATTATTTTTGTTTTTGAAAAAAAGGTTATTGAACATCTATCAGGGATTGGTTAGGTAGTATACATATGCACTAGGCTGTTTGTTATGAATCTTCCACCACTAGAGAAAATCAGGTGTAGTGTTATCCTAAGTATGTTTGCTTAGAAGTAAGTCCGATTATGTTCAATGAATCTATTCACAAATAGGTGTGCTTAACATCTAATGCAGGCATCCCCAAACTGTGGCCCTCCAGATGTTGCTGAACTACAACTCCCAGCATACCCAGCCACAAAAAATTGTGTCTAGGGATGCTGGGAGTTGTAGTTCAACAACATCTGGAGGGCTGCAGTTTGGGGATGCCTGATCTAATGCTTAGCATTAGGGGTGCACACAAAACGGGGTTGTCCAGTTTGGTTTGAGTCTGGATTGGACTCAAACCAGACAGGGGATTTTTGGTTTTGTGAACCCCAACCTGCCCCCCCATGGTTTGGGGGTTCTCAATGTTTTTAAAAAAGAAATTTTAAAAGCTTTGATCAAATTTGGTTTACCCCCCTAATTTTTTGACTTGGGTTAATCTTATATATAAGGCTCCTTATTCACTAATGGTATATTATCTCCTTTGATTAAATTGAAGCAGGGCACACAGCAAGGTTATCCCCTTTCTCTTCTCTTCTTTAATATAGTATTAGAATCCATGGCTTGTGCAATTAGGGATTTAGATGAGATAAGGGGCATCAAATTGGCTGGAACTGAACATAAACTGATTTTATATGAAGATGATATTTTATGTTTTGTGGATACACCAACAGATTCAATAGTTGCTTTGGTGTCAATGGTAAGTAAATTTGGCAAGTTGTCTAGTTATTCTATAAATTGGGAAAATTCAGAACTGATGCCATTGGGTTCTGCAAGCCTCCCTGCTAATTGTAGATCATGGGGTTTTAGGTGGTGCCCGAATTCTCCTGAGATTCCAAATGATCTTTCTTATTTGGTAAATTTAAATTTCTCTAAATTTTTGAGTCAGATGAAAAATGATTTAGATCGATGGTCTGTGATACCCTTGAGTATCTGGGGAAAGAGAAATGCGCTTAAGATGAATATAACACCCAAACTTATGTATATATTAAGAGGCCTCCCAGTTTTTATACGTTTATCTTATTTATAAGATAAAAGTATAAGATAATTAACAGGTTTATATGGGAAGGTTGTCCACCGAATTTTTCACTTGGCAAGCTGGAAAGCTGAGCCCCAAATTTTGGATACCCCATGGGCACGACTGGAGAATTACTATTTAGTTCCACTATCTGCTTATCAGGTACTGGGTTCGTTATTTATTCGCTCTTCTGGTAAACTACCGGTAGTTCAGGCAGCTAGATGTATATGGAGGAGTTTAGGACTTAAGTATGGCTTTGATCCTTTTCAGCACGCAAAGCTTATATTATGGTTGAACCCGGATTTGAAGATTGGACAGAAACCTTTCTATTGGGCCAATTGGGCAACTTCTAATATTATTACTTTAGATCCATTAATTACCTCAGAAGAGGTTTTAAAATCTTTTGATGCTTTGAGAAATTAATTCCATATCTCTTCGAATGCCAGTTGGCAATATATACAATTAAGGCATCTTTTAACAGTTACTTGGCCATGATGCACTTGCTGCTTCAGAAACTCCATCATTAATACTAGATTTGGAACATCTATCAGAACAAGCTAAACCTACAGTCTCATCTATATATTTAATTCTCTAAGGAATACCCGTGGCTAATCCCATGTGTGGCAGCTCTCGCGAGAGTTCACGAGCAGCTGCCAGATAGCCACGGGTGTGCCCGCTGCAGGTGGCGAGGGAAAGCACCACCACTGGCCCAGCCGGTAGCAAGGGAAAGCGCCCTCCGGGCTGGCCAGGAAGGGAAAGCACTGGGAAAGCAGACTAGGAGGGGGAGAACAGACTGGGGCTGAAGCGGGGGCAGGGGAGGAGAATGGACTGGGGCTGAAGAGAGGAGAGACAGGGAGGACTAGGGACGCAGATGCTCTGCACCAGGTCAGCTAGTTTTATTTAAAACTTTAAAAGAAAGTTGATATTGATTATACTTGTGTATTATGGAATCAGGATCTTGAATATACCATTACGGTAGACTAACGGTTAACAGCATTAAGGATAATGAAACGAGCATATATAGAGATCTTAAACTGAGATTTATTCAGCAAAACCTTTTATTTCGCTCTTACTGGACCCCCCAGAGGATGTTCAAAAAGGGCTGGGTTCAAAACGCAGTTTGCTGGAGATATAATATGTATGAGGTGACATTGTCACACATGGTTTGGTCATGCCCAATTATAGTATCTTTTTGAATGAATTCCATAAAATTGTAAATAAGACACTGCAATTATTATTATTATTATTATTATTATTATTATTATTATTATTATTATTATTATTATTTAAAGATAGCTATGTTCTCCTGGGATATATTCCCAGAATATGTAGCTTAACACTTTATCAACAACTATAGATTCTTTGCACTTGGGGAGTGGCAAAAAAGATTATAATTCAACTTTGGAGAAGCAGATTTACTCCGGAACTTCAGCTTTGGTCTACTGAAATGTGTTCATTATCCACATCTGAATTGTTGTTGTTTTTTTGCCGTTTAGGCAAAGAAGAAAAGTTTCAAGCTATATGGTCAAAAATTAATGAATTATATGTGCTTTAGAAGGTGATTACGTATATATGCATTGTTTGTCAGGTTTTTTTCTTTTCTCTCCCCCCCCCGCTTTTTTTCTTCTCTCTTTTTCTTTTAAAACTTTATATGAAAGTGTTTCATTCTTAGGAGTATCTTAAACTGTAATATTTGTTCTTTAAAAAATTTTTTAAGAATAAAAATAATTCACCGCTGCTACTCTGGGGGGCTTCTCCAAGTCCGCAGGGGGGTCTCTGGAGGTCCCCCCTCTGCATGGCCTGGCAGAAGCCCATTGGGCAGAAGCCACGGAGAGCAGGCCTGGAATGGGCTGGAGACCGCCCAAACTGGGTGAATTGGCAGGGGGAGGGAGGACCTCCGGTGGACCCCCCCCACCCATGGTCTCAAAGAAGCCCCCCAGAGTGGTGGTGGTGAATTGTTTTTCTAATTTTTAAAAAACAAAAAATTTAGAACCCCCTTAACAGGCCAGGGGTGGGGTTTTGGCATGATATTAAACCAAACTGGGGCGGGGGGGGGGCGTGATTTGGTCTGATATCAAGTCATCAAACTGAACTGGTTCAATATTGAACAGGTTCAGAATAGAACCTGTTCACACATCTCTACTTAGCATTGCAACATGAGTAATGCCTATTTTCCATTGTTTCTTCTATACGTATATGTGTTGTAATTTTTGGAATGCTACCTCTAGCATTTGACATCAATGCATAGCAAATATGTAAAATATGATTTGTTACCTATAATAATATAATTGTTAAGATTATATAGAAGGGACAAATAAATCACTAGCTTCTGCAGCTCACCAGTTGCCACATGTCTTTCTGAAACTGAATCTGCAAATGCTTGAAAGGTGAAGATTGGAGCAGGCTGACCAGTGACAAACTGATTGCCTTAAATATCTTCTTTGATTGCTATAATCCCAGCCCATTGATGCAGCATTAGTTACACTGCACTGTTCCTTTCCTGCCATCAGAATAGCAGCCAAAATAAATAAAGCATAATAGTCATCGAAGAAAAATTCCAGAGTCTGAAAGGAAAAGAGGATAAATGGTTTTGGCTGGTATTTGACTCTTGATAGCTAACAAAAGATCCAATGTAGGGAACTAATAGCACTTTTATGCAAAATAGGTGCTTTTGTTAATCATCTTGCAGGTTCCTTCACTGCTTTGCCAGAAAATAGCTGTGGTTAGTAATGTCTAGCAACCTGGAGACTCTAAGAAACCATTGTTAGATTTTGTTGGCTCTAGTTGAGAGTAGAGAGAATGGAGGGGAAAGGAGGCTAGGCACATGTTAAGTCAGGCGGATAGGTAGCAAGGAGGACCTCTTTTGCTTATGTTACTCTGTAAAACACGATGTATGCTCATAGTGCATTATTATTATTATTAGTAGTAGTAGTAGTAGTAGCAGCAGCAGTAGCAACAGCAGCAGTATTACAAATATCACTGATCTGATATTCACCCTTCCCCATTTTTTCTGTTATTCAGCAGGTAGCAAAAATGGAAGGGGAATTTCTACAGACTTTTGTGGGAAGCTTATGATGCCTCCTAAAAATTTGGAGGGCTTATTAAAAGATGTACAAAGATGTGCCTCTGTGGGTTGCAGCGAAGCCCTATTTTTAATTCCCCCAAAATGCACCAGGAGATGATAGATGTCACAATGTCATGCAATTCCCTGGTACATTCCAGGAAAACACTAATGGAGGCTGACTGTGGCCCCACAGAAATAGTGATGTGAACAAGCCAGTTCAGTGCCTGGTGTTGCTGACCATGCAAATGGCCAGCCTGCATGCACACCGGCCATGTGTGTGCTGGCGCTATGAGCCACCTGCAGGGAACAGCGCTAGGGGTGTGCACAAAACCAGAAAACCGGGTTTGGTTCTGGTAGAACCATACTCGAACTGAACTGGGTCCGGTCTGGGCCCGGTCCAGCTCTAGTCCAAACTGGCTCAGGCCCAGTTCGATAGGCTTTTTTTAAAGTCAATCAATCAAATTTATTACGGTCCATGACCAAAAAAACCCCAAGGAATAAAAACAATATAATACAATAAAAATATACAACATCAAAAGAATAAATTACATAAAACTGAGTTACAAGCATGGTAAGGTCATACACAGATAAGTTTATCTTGTCTCGTTTTATATGCTGCAGCACAAAATCTTGCAGTCCTCTCTGTGACCTCCGTGTGGCGATCCATTAACAAATAAGAAACACAATAATCTTCAAAATAACCCGGTTTTTAAAAGTCTAAAAGGCATACTTACTGCCATGGCCGGGCTCCGGGGGTGGGTGCTCTCGTGGCCACATGGGGTATCCTGATGTCCCCCTCCCCCACCAGCCCCCGGGTCAATTTTGGCCTTTTGGGGGGCTGTTTTTTGCCCCTTTGGGGCTGTTTTGGGCTCAACGGGCCTGCCTATGGTGGTGGTAGCCATTTTGGAGGCCACCAAACATGCTCCAAAATGGCTGCTGCCACTGCAGGCACACCCCAAACCGGCTGAAAATGGCCTGTAAAGGGCCAAAAATATTTGGGGGCGGGAGAAGGGAGTACATCAGGAGACCCACCCTCACACACATGAGCCCGGCAATGGCAGTAAGTCCACCTGAAAAAAGACAAACCCAAATTGGCTCCCGCCTGGCCTGATGGGTTTGGTTCAACTTGGAGCCAAACCAGGCCTGATCTGGCTGGAGGGTGAGCCCTTGAGCCTGGCTAGTTCAATGTCGGACTGGCTCAAGGTTGAGCTAGTTCGCATATCCCTAAAATAGTGCTGGAGCTGTGCATGGCCTTTGCTCGAGCAAGTGCTGCACCTGCAGAAGCAGCGGGGCGGTGGCAGAGCAGGTAAGTACCTACTTACCTATTCTTTAAGGGAATCGCGCCCCACCTGCACCTGCACGAAGAGCTTGTGCATATCCTTATACAGAAACGTTATTAAAAAGACTTCAGATGACATATGTTAAATGCTTTGATTATTTGGAATCTGTTTCCTGAACGAAAGAGGAAATGCATCAGGCATGCTAGTATAACAGTGTACACAATGGGGTTTCCAGAATGCCTGGTGATAAAGAATGATTTGGATAGTGGTAGTGATAACTCAGGTGGTCCATCCTACAGGATGTCTATCTGTGAAGAGTTGTGACCCTTGTATATCCATCATGAGTGCATCTCATGACAGATGTATTATGTCCTTATACTATCTGAAGGAACTGGGAGAGCAAAAGATTTGTGTGTGTTTTGAATTAGAGGTTAAAGAACTTCAATAAAGATTAGATGGCCCACTATCTCCCAAGGAAATTGCATCAAAGTTGTTGCTCCAGCTTGCTCCTATTAATTTCCTCCTCTTGGCTGCGAGGAGATATCCTGATGCAGCAAACGGGATAAGAGGTATTTTCCATTATCTCAATCACTGCACTGTTTATGAGACACTTAATATGTTTCTTTACAAAGTAATGGGACTGTCAGTGATGGATTCTGTGTGGGTGAAAGAATATATGTGTGGGATTGGGGGGAGTGCTGGAAAAACCAGCTCTGATGGCTTTTGCACAAGTGGAGACCTGTGAAAAAAAATGATTTTTAAAGGTTTGTTCCTACCTTGTTTGTTACAGTCCAATATTTCTCCTGATTTTCTTCTTCTAAATTTAACAAAACATTATTTTGAGTTGCATTGCTTTTAACTTTTATTTGTATTGATGATTATTTGTATTGATTACACAGTGCAAAACTTCTCTTATCATGTTGAAATTATCTTAGGTAAGAGAAAGATAGATATCTTATTGAAAACACATTATTTTGTACTTTCAAAACAGTTATGTGTTTTCTCCTTGGCAGGGAACGGAACCATTAAAAATCTGAATTCAGTTCTGCTTCAAGTTATCAGCATTTTTTCTAACCCTTCAGTTCAGTTCCAGTTCAGACAGTACCTTTAAAAAGAGGTTCGGTGATGAGTTCAGACAGTATGAACTAATTCTGAACCAGTTTAGATACATGTAATGCAGAATAATATCTAACATAATGTATTCAAATCTTTAAGAAAATAACTGAAATTAATCTTGCTTTTAAAATGCTTGCTTCCCCTTCACTCTGGCCCTGCATCCACATATGGCACCCTTGGCACATGTTGGGACCCCAGTGCACCAGGAGGCCTCACCACTGCTGATACCTGAATTACCATTGTTTGCCCTAAATTCTTCCCAGTGACATCAGGTCAGAAGGCAGGTCACTGTCAATTAAAATGGTGCCCCTACCAGGTAATGCGGCCTCTGATGGGCCTGAGAGGGCTTAGTGGATGGTGGTAGCAGCTGCACTTATGACGGCCAGTCATGTCCCTCTCAGCACTAGCACTGCTGGAGGTGCTGTTTTAATTTCCTCACAATGTCCTGCCCCTTGAAGTAGTGTTTTTCTGGAGCAACACTACACTGGCACCTGGGACACTGTGGGGAAATTAAAATGCAACCTTGGGCCATGCTGGTACTGAGGGGGGTGCTGCTGCCATCATTGTCACTGCCTCAGTTGCAGCTCTTCCCCAAACCATAGAGAGGGTGGATCAGAGCAGCCAAGAAATGGGTCAGCTCTTTGTTGGCTGCATTTCTCATTGGCCTCTTCTTGGAGCTGTTGCCCCTCCCTCCGCTGTCTCCACACTTCTCCTGCTGGTACTTGGCAACAGAGATGCTGTGTCCCTAGTGTTCATTCTTTTAAGGGGAAAGAACCACATTGAAGAAAGCCCACTTTCCCCTGTGTCTCATGCCCCACCCCTTATTGATTCTCACAAAAAGGATGGGATGACAAGATGGGGGCAGCAAGAGAGGTCTCCAGCAATTCAGGACTGCAGAGATAGGTGGACAAGCACAGGAAGCCCTGTTAACTCCAGAAATTGAACGATTAGTTTACCCACAAAGGGCACACATGCCAGGTCGTAGGGGGAGTGGTACCATGGCGCTTTACAGAAATACCCATGTCCCAACCCCATGCACAGCAGGGCTCCTATCAATGCTACATCTGGACTATACCTGCAGAAACCCCGGTCGTGGCAACCTTCCTGTGGTCCAGTCATATAAAGAGCCAATACATAGCCCCACAAATCTGGTGTCTGTCCATTGGATTGGATTTCTTGTGCATCCTGCAACACACGCCTTGGTGCTTTGAGAGTCATGTAGGGCCTTCACTTAGAATCACCATACAAAACATTCTGACAGCTTCCAATCAGGGAAGGAAAGGGTGCTCACATGCAACAAACCCTTTCATTAATAACACACCGGATCTAGCATGGCTGCTCAGCAAGGCATCCTTTCTTAGGTGTTGTGTGTGCTGTCTGGTTGTGCAGCAGGGCATTGATTGCCCTCGATGCCTGGACAGTGTCTGTATTTTTAAGGTTCCTGTGGAGGATGCTGCCCCTTCCAATTGTATAGAAATATGTATCCACATGTTCAGCCCTGACCTTTGGACTGGAGGTACACCACACTAGTGCGGTATCATGTGTGTCAACAAAGGAAAATCTACCAGGAATGGGATAACCCTAAATGTGGGTTAAAGGAAAGCCCCTGTTTTTTTCAATGGTCCTTTTCTATTTTTTGTACCAGTTTGTAGGGGAAGGGGGGCCCCAGCCCCTTCCTCTGGGGTGCAAACATGCAGTCTCAGCCAAACCTTATGAGTGGAACCATCCAACAGGTCAAAGGGAATGAGCTCGAGAGCCCTGTGTGATGGTGAAATGTACAATAGATGCTTATTCCCTTCTTCCAAGGACCACACTTTCATGAGAGTGCCCGGCCATGGAGATACGTATTGCGGCAGAGGGCTGTTTCTACCCAGCCTGGTGTAGAGATGTTCACGGAATTGGCAGGCGCCGGTTCAATGGTGGGGGAGAGATAACTTTAAGGGCAGGGGAGGGTGCACTTACCCCCCCAGCCACGTTTCCCCCACCGGCACTCACTGAAAAAGTGGTCTGGTGGGGCAGCAGCGTAACTCCCTGCCGCCTCGTCCACTTCTCTGACTGGAAGTGACAGAAAGTAGCCTGTGCACATCACACATGTGCCTGATGTGCAAGCGAATGCGATGTGCATGCACACATGCTGACGTGCACATGCTACTTCCTGTCACTTCCAGTCCAAGGAGAGGACGGGGCGGCAGGGAGGACCAGTTTTTCAGCAAGTGCCGGTGGGCAAAACGCGGCGGGGTGGTGGTGGTAAGTGCACCCTCCCCTGCCCTTAAAGTTCTCTTCCCCCCTGCTATTGAACCTTCGGACCTCCCAATGTTTGAACCTGTTCGGAGGTTCAAGGGCCTCCAAACAGGTTTGTGCACATCCCTAGCCTGGTTGCTATATCCATGCAAGCCCTGGGAAGGGCACCCTGGGAACACATTTCCCGGCCCTGGAGACTGCCATGAATGAAGAATCCAAGCACTCCCTTTGACTCTCTAGTCTCCTCTGACAATCTAGTCGTGGGTGGGGTCATCATGGAAATGGCGTCTGCGCATGCACCATCTTGAGTGGTCAGCATGACTCAAGATGGCACCCATCCACACACATATGCCATTTCTGTGATGACCCCGCCTGTGGGCTTTTGGGAGCAGCCCTGCAGCCACACAGCGAGGCGTTTAATCCTGAAAGCATCATGCTGGGGCAACAGGGGTGGTGGACAGGCCATGGAGGAACAGGTCAGACCTGCTTTCCTCCTCTTAATGTACTCACCCACCCCTGCCAAAGCAATTCAGTGGGGGAAGCTCAAAACATTTCGGCGCCTTGAAATAGAAGTGCCAAAACACTTCATGCACAGCCCTATAACCCACCCCTCTCCTGCAGTTCTGCCACCTAACTTTGGTTCCGCATTACATTTAAATCAGTGAGCCTGTCTTCACAGCCACTGATTCCTAGGTAGGATGACGTTAACCTAGGCATCCGTGGTCTTCTGGAGAGCTGGGAGGCCTCCCATCCCAGAAGCTGCTAACTTAGGTAGCCCAGATCTGCTAGGTAGGAGGGAATGGAGGCTGTATTACCTTCTTCTTTGGTTGTCTGTGCTTCCGCACAGCTTTAAACTGCTCCAGGTCAGCCTGCAGTCATTCTAACCATAGAGTCCTGTGGCTTGCAGGGCCAGGGAGAGGAGAGCTACTGCAGTACTGAGGGCTGCTTCTCCACTGCTCCCTGAACGCCTTGTGTTGTGGTATATGTGAAGGCCCCAACTCCCAGTTTCATCAAGGGAATGCTACCACGGCATTCGTGTGGGCTCATGAGTTGCAGAGCCCAAAGGAGGCTCTGGTCATCTAGGAGGGATGAGGTAGGAGCATGCCTTCCCTCCAGCCCACCCACATATGGTCATGATAATGAGCCCAGTGAATGGTTTGTTTTACCAAACCACATTTAGAACAAATCACAGCTCTTAAGCCATGGCTTAGATGATCTTCTGACTCAACCCACTTTAACTCCATCCTCCAATGGCTATCCTCTTTCTCCTTGCTCCTGCACATAGCCCTTAACTGCTGTTTTTGCATCTTCCGAATCCTCCAATTGCACTTGTGTGATGTTTCCTTTTTCTGGCTTTAATTCAGCCCTATGTTTTCCCCATTCCAACAGCCAAGATTTCCCTGCTACTTTCCAGTATTCCTCTCTCATCAGGACTTATTCGTGCCCTCTCCCTAAGAATATGTTGGGCCCAGACCTGCACACAGGACACCTGCACACAAGAGGAATGATTTGTGCTAGGCTAGCAATGAATTCCCCAGGGAATAAAATGTTAATGGGTCCTAGTTTTGACTCCTTAGATGCCAGTGAGCACTGTGAACTGGGAAATCCTGTGTACAAGTCTCAGCTCAGCTTCCCAGTCTCACAGAGACCCTTTGCGTGCTTACCTGGGGCAGCGGCTTTGTCTTCCTGGGACTCGCAGTGTTGAACTCAACCCTGGTATTGGTGACAACCGCACTTAGCCCTATTACTTTGCTCCCTTCCCAAGCTGGGCCCCAATGAATGGAACTAGAACTGGGCAAGATTGTGGGGAAAGAGGAAGGGAGGAGGTGATAAACAAGGTCTTTGCACACAGTAGGAGACTGCAGGCACACAGCTGCACATGTGCCTACTTACTAAACAGAAGGTTGGCTCTGAGTTAGGAGTACCCAGAAGATACAGCAAGTTTTGATGGGATGAGAGGCAGAGCTGAAGAAGTTAGAGAAACAGCTCAATGGTTGATATCCAGCTTTACAACATGTAGGTGCTGCATGACAAGTGCTAGTGCTACTGCTGAGTTCCTGACTGATCCAGCAGCGGTGCCCGCCCAGTAGGGGGAATTCCAATGACTTCCCTTTCCCCTGCAAATGCTTTGTGCCTCCTGAAAATATATCCCTGAAAGCTGTACACCCCTCAGGGGCATGTTTTCAGGTGGCACAGAGTGCTTCTAGGGAAAGTGGCGGTCACCAAAATTTGTCCACCTCCATGTGAGTGCTGGAGCAGTTAGTTGAACCCAAGGGTGTTATTAGGAGGTTGCCCATGGGGCATAGGCCTGCAGTGAATGGCTAAGAGACCCAGCCTCATCAGCGATAAGAACATAAGGACAGCCCTGCTGGTTCAGGCCCAAAGCCCATCCTGTCCAGCATCTTGTTTCACACAGTGGTCCACCAGATGCCTCTGGAAGCCACAGGCAGGAATTGAGGGCATGTCCTCTCTCCTGCTGTTACTCCCCTGCAACGTACTCAGAGGCATCCTGCCTTTGCTGGAGATGGCCTTTAGCCCTCCGACTAGGGGTGTGCTATCTCTAGGGGTGTGCACAAAACCTGTTGGCCCGGTTTGGTTCAAGTCCAGATTGGACTCAGACCAGGCATGTTTGATTTTGTACAGCCCTGAACACCCCCTGGCTCGGTTCAAGTTCAAATCAGCTCGGGGGTTCTAAATATGGTGTGTGTGTGGGGGGGGGGTAACTAAAGCTCACTGCCAAGTCTGGGTCATCCGGCAGCCTCCAGGGTGTGCTGCTGTAGCCATGGTAGGGTCTCAGAAAGTCCTCCTTCCCCCTGGTCTTCGGGCTGCAAAGGCCCATTTGGGGCCTTTCCGGCCTTCTCTTGGCTCTCAGCAGCCATTTTGAAGGCCACCACGCATGTGCACTGGCCATTTGTGTGCCTGGGACCCAGTGGTGAGTTTCATTTAAAAAAAAACCTTTTTTTCCACATTTAGAATCCCCGAGCCATCCCAGGGGGTTCGACTCGAAGTCGAGCTGAACAGAACCGAACCAGGCACTGTTTGGCTCGAGAGCAAGCCATCAAAGAGGCCTGGTCCAAAGGTGAACCAGCTTGACCTCGAGCCGGTTTGCACATCCCTAGCCACTTCCCTCTTCCATGACCTCTTCTAAAAAGAAAGTGTCGCAGTGGAGGTACCTGCACAGAGCATGGGAGAGAGCTCCTAGCCTCATCTAACTTCCTGCTTCTTCCACCTTCATAGGTGCTGTATTATAATAAGAGAATAAATACTATTATATTCTTGGGTGGGGTCATGACTGAGTTTAATTATCAAAAGGAGGCCCCCAGGTCCTGGATCTTTTAAGTACCTAACAATGCCCCTGGTCAAAACCATCAGCAGCAGTGATGATTAGGATGTAGCACTCACACTTTGTTAGCCTGGATGTCAGATGTTGACATATAAGATTATATATGTGCAGTGTGTTTGAAGCTGTTAGTAAAGTTCACTTAGTAAAGGTGGATGAGCAACAGTTCTGTAAAGGCTGATGAGCAACAGGGTTTTGCAACTGTTAGATTTTCCACTAGTTCCTATGATCTGTAGTTAATCCGAAAATATATTCATGTGATGAGGTACACAGCAGAAGCTACCATGTGCAAATTCTGTCTGCAGTGCCAAGAGGGTCATCTTAGTTTTCTAAAGTGATTAGCTGTAGTCCTCAAACTGTTTATTACCATGAGCTACTCTAATAAGGGTTTGGAGAATGTGTAAATAAGGACTAGCTTTCCTTCTCTCCATCTCAATTCCCTTCCACCCTAGAGTTTCTGAGTTTCTTATTGTTGCAAATAGAAATTCCCCTGTCTCCCTGCATAAGTACTTCAGTCAGTTTCATTCTCTGCTCTTCTCAATAGCTCAGCAGGATCTTTTCCATTTTCTCTCCTACTGTGTTACACATGTAGTTAAGTATGTAACCCTGAGATCTCTCCTGCAGCACCCCAGTCCTTTGTCTTTCATTCACATAGTAGCAGAGACGGATATATAGAAGGCTTTTGGAGGCAAGACAGGACTCATTCAGCTTTGACCTGCATGTCTTCCATAGACGTTGGAGCAAGCAATTCGTTCCCAGTACATTGATATTTTGTTATAGGATCACAAGTCATGGAGAGGTGGTTGATTAATGAATCCTCACACCTGCAAGAATTAAGGCATTGTTACTGCTCTAGTTGGAGAGGGCTTCCTGTTTATGAATTAACTGCTAGCTTCTGCTTGAATAAACTCTGAGGTGATGGCCTAGAAACACATTAGCCCTGGGTACAGTTGACAGGAAGATAATCAAAAGACACTTCAGGTTGCTGTTATTATCAGTGTACAGGCATTGCAAAGAAACTATGAAAACATATCAAAAAGCAACTTGAAGTGAGCTCTTTGAATAGCTGAAGGCTGAATTTAAGTAGCAATCCCCAGATATTAGTCTCTGTCTCTGTCTCTCTCCCCCCCATTCCTGTATCTGTACCTACCTGTCATGAAAGGGGTTGGGAAATCTCGTAAGCCATCTTGGTTGCTGTCACACAACTTGGATATTCTGCATGCAAAGGCATATTACCATTCAGTGATTATGCAGATCAAACACCCACAACCAATCGGAGTGAAGAGAATTGTGCAAGAGTAAACTGCGTGATTTTCTGTCCTTAATGGTGCATCATCCATCATTATGATTAGATGAGACAATTCCATGTCAAGCTAATGTTTCTTAACTTTGTTTTAGTTTTATAAATTTATTTCAGCTTCTAAACTTCCCACCCTTATACTACTGCACAGACAACTAGCTATTATGCAAAGATTTCACACTGGACTCATGTCAACAGCCCATTTCAGCTCACCCATCTCATTAAGACAAATATCCTAGCTGCCTCAGCCCACTCCATATCACTCCACATTAGCATCTTAAAGTTTGAAACCTAGAAGGCAGCCTTTTCAGAACACTGAATCCCAGGGGCTTGGTTAAATTTTTCTTTCACAAATGGACTCATGCGCCAAAGGTGCCAATTAGACTGAAAAGAGCCATGGTGTTGATGATAACAGTTAATTGTGAAGAAGGAACTGGACTGCAGCTGCTCATTGATATGCCAGGCTACCAGAGCCATGATAGCTGCTAATCCTTTCCAGTTATTGCCAAGCAAAGTTGGTCAAATATTGTGACATGGACCTCTGATGTAACGTGACATTTATAATTTAAAATATACATTTATTTCTGTTTATAATCCTTCTTCCTCTTCTGGAGGTTTAGGGCTGGTAGCATTTGTTTTATGTAGATGTGGATACCGGATTCCAGTGACCTCTAAATCTAAAGAAAGAGAGGGGGAAATGAGAACATCCCACCCCCAAAGCACCAGCAGCTAGATCTCTTTCATATGATTCTGCAGCTGCCCGCAGATCCATCCCTATGGATCCACCCAAGCTTCAACAGTGCCAGGGTTTAGCAGTCCTGTAGATTAGTACAAAGCATTGCTCATCCTACAACATATTTGTTGTAGTATGAGCCAACACCAACAAACACTTAGCTATATGTCAAAGGATAGTCTGAACAGTAGGTCTGCAAAGCAGTAACAGCAGTCTTAAGCAACTTGAAGAAAGTACAGAAGTGTTACCAACACAACCACATATACTGATGTGTCAGAAGGCATTATGGTGATTTTACCAAGACATCAGAGTGGGAATAATGAATTGCATTGAACATTTTTCTTTGAAATTTGTTTCTCAGGTGATTACTTAACTGGGCCACTTTCAAAACCACACATTACAGCGAGGTCTTGCTATATGTGGGTGTAGTTTGCTAGATGTTGCTGTGATAGAATGAATGGCAGTTGCATTGGAGCGCTACTTGGAGGTCAGAAAATTGTCTTTCAAAATTGTGAGGCTGGAAGAATTCCTAAGAGGATATCCCTGCTATTATCACCAGTTCAAGAAATGCAGAATTGTTGCACACAGATAGCTAGTAACCCCTTAAAGCTAGGAGGAATCAAAGCCACTCCATAGCAGCTTATGGCAGGGTGCATGCATGGTACTTTGTATATGTCTCTATTCTCATGCTAAAAGACCATTAATTCTTTTATGAAAGACACGGATCCAGCATCTACAATGGAGCTCAGTGTGAAAGATAGTGCCAGGATGGCCTGCAGATATTAGGCCCATCTGCACATTATATTCAACACTCTTACAATAAGTATACAGTGTACACAGGTACAGTCATTAACATGTTATGCTGAACGCAGGTTCAGAAGTACTCTTCTATCTGTACCATGCATTTGAAGGGCCTATATGCAGGTTCACTTTTAAAATGAATGCAGGTACAGTCATTCACACAATCGCATGCACAAGTGTACAGACATCTGTACACTCATATAACATAATGTCTGAATCAGTCTATTATTCTATTGTTGCAGTAGGACTAGTTTGTCAGTTGATGTGCTTGTGGGGGCAATTTCAACTTACCAGAGGTGAACAGATAATTGTTAAATTGCAGCCTGCATTAACTTGCATGGTTGTCTTGTGTCACTTCACATAGAAGAGAGCTGTGCCCCAAAATGTGGTAAAAATGCTTTTAAACTCTGCAAATAATTCTCAGTCAGTCTAATTTAATCCTATTTATTATCTTCTCTCTTTTTTTAGAACTCCGTTTTGTTTCCTGGTAAACTTTGCTTATATAAGATTGCTAAATGCAATATAATTATTGACTATGGTAATGTCTGTTTTTAAAACCGTTATTGATAAAATGCAGTGAAGCAAGGTTCAGGCACTTCCTCTCTCATGCATGTCCTTGGATGAAAAATAGATGTCTGAAAGTTTTATTTCATTCTCTCCTATGATATTGCAGCTTGCCCAGCAGGGATGTTCAAGGCAAGCCAGGGTGCAGGAGTCTGTACACAGTGCCCCTCCAACAGCCGATCCACATCAGAAGCTGCCCCCATCTGCACTTGCCGCAATGGTTACTATCGTGCTGACTTTGATCCATCGGAAGTTGCATGCACCAGTAAGTATTAGTATGAAAACTACTATAAATATGTTTATATATACTGCTTTTCAACAAAGGTCCTTAAAGTGGTTCAGATAGATAGATAGATAGATAGATGAAGCTTAAAGTGTGCCATTGAGTTGATGTTGACTCCTGGTGACCACAGACACTTGTGGGTGTCTTTGGTAGAATACAGGTTTACCATTGCCTCCTGCCACGCAGTATGAAATGATGCCTTTCAGCATCCTCCTATATCACTGCAGCCCAATATAGGTGTTCCCCATAGTCTGGGAAATATACCAGTGGGGATTCGAACCGGCAGAGATAGATAAAATAAGATGGTTCCCTGTTCCCAAAGGGCTCACAATCTAAAAAGAAACATAAAGTAGATACCAGTAACAGCCACTGGAGGGATGCTGTGCATTGGTTGGACAGGGCCAACAACGTTTTATTGCTGTACATCAGAACGTATCCTGAGAATCTGTTCTATGAGAGACAATTGATAAAAGATTTCTAATATCCTGAGTAATATATTCTGTATATAATGTTACTTCATTGGGTATATTCTTCCCCTTACTATATGGGCCTGATGGACAGCATTCAGTAATTGCCTGCTGTCATATGATATTGCATTGCTTATGACATCAGCCTTTATGGCATCATCCCTTTTTATGGACATGGAAATACCCAACATGATTAATCCTTAGTCTCTAGGTCAACTCATGAGATAGGTGCTCTTTGTAGCTGCACATGAAGACATGTCCCAGTACACTTCAATATATTCTGCCAAGAAAAAAAAAGATGACAAAACAAATGTACCGCAACAAAAATCAAAGCCTTTTCCTGTAAGTACAATTAGCCCCAAGGAAAGAATGTGGTAAAATAATTACAGATCATCCTACTCATAATTTAGTGTACTCTTGGATGACACTAATCTTTTATGTGAATGATCGCAAAAGAGTAGTTTGTATAACAAAATTGTATTTACTTCAAGTTCTCTGCCTGACCACCACTCATATTGATGGCAAGTGTCCCATATATGACTCCAAATGATCCCAGAATTGATTTCATCCCATTTGTGGTCGTGTTTTCATATGAATGCATAATTATATGGGGATATCACCACAATCCCTATATAAATTGTGTCAATTCGGTAAATTGGTAGGAAACAAAATCCTATTTAAGAGAACATGTTCTTCACCATCAGCCCCACTGCCTGTTAAGATCATCTGGAGAGTTTCATTTGTGGTTGCTGTCAACTCATCTGGCAGCTACTTGGGAACAGACCTTCTCCGTTGCTGCCCCTGGACTTTGGAATGCGCTCCCTGTTGAAATAAGAGTCCCCATCTCTGGCAACTTTTAAAAAGGCACTGAAGACGTATTTATTCACCCAGGCTTTTAATTAGATTTATAGTTTTTTAATTTTTTTAATACTGGGGTTTTAAATGTTTTTAATGTTTTAAATTATTTTAATTGTTAGTTGATTTGATGATTTAAATGATTTTAATTGTAAACCTCCCAGAGATGCAAGTTTGGGGCAGTAAGTAAGTAAATAAAAACATAAATATTCTATGTGCTTTTAAATTTATAAATTTAGGATCTTGAGAGTATACCTTTAATATAGGTATGTAATATAAGACAAGTTGATCCTGCTAAATATATAGGACAGACTTATAAGAGGTAGGAAATGCATTCTGTTCCAGATTATGTGGGTTGATTGGGGAGCAGCAGGTGGTATGTAGAACAGGGATGTGCACAGACCGGTTCGGAGGCCATTCTAAAGGCCTCCAGACCGGTCCGGACACGGGGTGGTTTTGGTTCGGGTGGGGGGTTCCAAAAGAGTACGGGGGGGGCTTTACTTACCCCCTCAAGAATGGCACCGTATTTCATTGAGTAAGTGGGTGGCATACCTCCCTGCCACCCGCTTCATTCCCCCTCCTCTCAGTGCGGTTAATCCTCCTCCTTTTGAATATTCAATCGGGTGGCAGGGTATCTCCCAGGGTATCTCCCGCCCGGCTCTTCAATTCCCCCGGCTCGGCTGGCAGCCGCCCCCCGCAGCCCCAAGTCCCCTGCCGCCCCTTCCCTTCCCATACTCAAGCGGTCGGCAGGAGAACTCCCCTGCCGACCCCGTCCCCTCCGCCGGCTGGGCTGCAGCAGATACCATGCACAGCATCCAGTGAGCAGAATCCAGTCTCCAGCAATGTGTAATGGTGGGTGGGGGGCTTGGGCAGTAATCCTTAGTATGAGGATTGGTTGTAACAAGTGTTGCTTCATGTGGGCTTGGCTCATCTTCTTTAATCTGGAATAATGTGCTCTGCATACACTTTATTACCTGCTTTCCATCTGAAGCATGCTTAGAGTCAGAATTGTATTCATGCCTCCCCTGAACAATGTGTGCCATGCCTCCCAGGTTGCTTGGCCACACCCCCTACTGATTCACAGGCATGCCCCTATTTTCATTGGTCAAGTGTTGGAGGGTATTTTGTAGTCTTTAGATTTTTCACCTTAGGACTCTAAAGGCAAACAAGATGGAGAAGTGAAAACTGTCCATTTGTTTTTTATTCCTTGTGCTTTTCATGATCATCCCAGATGTCAGTTTTATTAAATAACAATTTGCAAAACTGGGTGTTTGCTGCGGGGAGGTTACTGTAATAGCCTGTACCCACTCCAAGTGAAGAGGCTGACTTCCTAGCACAGTTTGCCGGAATAGGAAGCCCACATCAACATATTGCCTTGTGCAGTAAGGCTTCTGCAGGTAGTTAGACATGTATGGTTATGAGATGTCTAATGTGTGTCTGGAAAAAGAGATTAATTTCCATATTCTGCCTGATCACTTGTAGCGGGAAGTGTAGTAGTAAATAAATCTGTTTTTATTGCCTCTTGTTATATAGCTGATTTACAGTATGTCTCACCAGAGGAGTACTGTATAAAAAAGTCCATTTGTTGATTTTTATTTCTTCTCGTTAAGGCTTAATTTTAAAATGTTCTAATTTGAGGTGCCAGCTGTTCAATTTCCAAGTTGTTACATGTCATAGGAGTAAATAAATTTAGTAATATATATCTGTGGGTGCTTCTGTTCTCTGGTAACATAAAAACGTGTCTTTGCTTTTGCAGTGTCTTTCCTACTATGTTGAGCTTTTCAGTTATGTGTTAATGGAGTTCCCGTAGTTGGCACTCTGCGCACCATTTCCATTTTTGTACATTACACAGCAAGTTACTAAGAAGCAGGCCAGTAGCAGCATCTCAATAGAGATTATTTTATCTGTGTTTGATGTGACTTCAATGGATTTGAACATATTGCAGTGATCTTGTGAATAGGCCAACACATGCCTAGATAAAAGCCCCATTCTCTCCTTCATATCTGCATTCACTGAACTTGTAGAGGGTGGAATACGCTTATGCCTGCTGCCCCCACCCATAACAACCTCCAGTAGAAGGTCTGAACACAAAGAACTATATGCACGTTTGGAATACTTGTATGGAGGTGAGAAATAAGGCTACGAAGTGAAAAATCTTTGGGAAGAAAGTTGAACCTAGGGATATAAAACCAATCACAAAACCAGTTAGCACGTGCAAGATCACAAAAAGCCAATATATATTGACTTCAGTTGCATTGATTTACGTCTGGGTTTTCTGCTCATTCCTGTAGGGAAGTGATCTCAAGTCTATCCTGTTATTAGCAGGGACTAAGTGAATTATTCTAGTCAGAATCTTGTCTTTTCATGTTTTATTCTCTTGAATATATATATCTATATATATCGAGAGAGAGAGAGAGAGAGAGAGAGAGAGAGAGAGCTTTGCAGAAGGCCAGATCAAGGTTCCAAAATCTGAAGCCAGCAATTAATGTTTTAAAGGTTACAGGGTTCAGATGTGCCTGGAAACCACTTTTCCTGATCTGGAAGCTCTTTCTGCTCATCTTGGATTTGTGTGGTTTTTTTTCCCCCTTGGGGAGGGAGATCATGCTGGGCTATGGCTATTTCATGATGCAAGGGAAATGCACTATGTATGTGCCCAGAGGCATCTTAATTGCAGCTTCAGATGTTTCAGAGCTCAGCTCTGATGCTAGAAACAGATTCTGGGGCTGAGCCTTAGCTTGCATTCAAGGCCGTGATCCCACCTTGTTTAAATATCGTAAAATGCTTGTCAGGAGATTTCAGTGATATTGAAAGATGAGTGCCCTGCCCCTGGCCATGCTTCTCCATAGTTCTGACACAAGTTGGGCAACGTTATACCAGTAAATCAAGAGTTGACAAAGAATGGAAGATATGTATGTGTGTGTATAAGGGGTGCAATTTGTTGTGAAATCCCTCTGGTAAAATAAACTCCATGTTACTTTTGCTGTGGTTCCAGACATGACTGCAACAGCTCTGTACAAGATAGATAGTGTTAGGAATTCTACTATAAATCTCCTTCCCCCACCCCCCTTGGGCTTTAGAAGTCAGATATTGAAACTTGTTCTGGGCTGTATTGACATGTGTTTGTTCCCTGTTTGGTAGAAAGGCTGAAGGGAGGAGGATTTTTTAAAAGCAGAATGTTTAAGCTTTCTCTCCTCCCTTTTGGTTGCCAGACATGGACCCAACCCTGTACCTTTTTGAAGGTTATGTATATTTTCCCTTGTATTTTACAGTATTAGTAACTGTCAAGTCTGGGGGATGACCAAGTACCTTGGAGAGAAGACTGACTATTGGACAGGCTAAAGGCTGCTAGTCTGGTGGTGGTGCAGGGGAATATCCCTTCATAACATGTTGCCAGAACTAAGGGATGGTGGCAGCCCTGAAAACTTGATATCACCTAGCAGCAACAGACTGGTCCTGTATTGCCATTTACATCCCAGGCCAGAAGGGTTATGGGCAACTGGAACTGTAATATCCTCCTTTGGCCCACAATTACATTGATGCAGAGATCAGGGACACTCCTAGGTAATTTTGGTGCCTGGACCTGAAGGGCTTTGGAGCACACACACACACACACACACACACACACACACACACACACACCCAAGTAAAAATTAAAAGCGGGGTTTTTTTTAACGTTATACCTGCTGCAAATGCCACCTCACTCCACCTCTGCCCCACTGCACCTTCAAAAATTCAAGCCATGTCATGTGCACTGCCGAGGTCTGGGGTGTGTGTGTGTGTGTGTGTGTGTGTGTGTGTGTGTGTGTGTGCCAATCTGGCCTCCCCACCTCCGTGGACCTTGTGGTGGTGGCGTTGGCGGGTGGAGTGGGACTCAGGATTGGCTGCTGGGCTCGGCCTCTCAGCCCATCAGCCCTTGAGAACTGTGAGGAGCTTCTCGGAGGTTCCAGCATGCCGTTTCTCGTGAGAACTGCAAGGAAGCTCCTCACAGTTCTCCAGGGCTGCTGGGCCAAGAGGTTGAGCCCAGTGGCTGCTCCCAAGTCCTGCTCCACTGCTGGTGAAGTAGAGCACACAGCACGGCTGCAGCGGCACGGCCCCATCTCCACTGAGGCTCCTGCCCAGCCCCCATCCACTACTGCGCCCGCCATTTGCACAGATGAGTGCTGCCAGCACTACTTGGAGGCTCTCCCCATGGCCTTGTCCTAAGAGTGCCTCTGGCAGGGATCCAGAAGAAGTTTCTGACCCACAGAATCCAAAGGCTTTCAGACTGAGCTTGGCAGTCCCGACAGCAATAAAAGCAGTTATTCCATCTCTCTCTCTATGAAACAGATGGTTTGGCTTCTCTTTACTAACTAGGAAATTTCAACCAACTGACCAGCATCTGAAGAGCATTATTTTATACTTGGATTTTATACCCCAGGTTAAGTTAAGGAGGCCTTTGGAGCAATAATGTCTGTTGCACAAAGGTCTACCATTCACTCCTCAACTTAGCTGAGGCTGAGGAGGTTCTGGCCTGTGATTGATGGCATCACTTTTAGTAACATTGCCAGAGACTGAATCTCTGAAACCTGGAAACAGAGGCTCGTGGTATACAGGTGAACCTCATGATCCGTGGGGGATCTGTTCTCGGCTGAAGCCATAGATAGGAACATAGAAAGTTGCCATATACTGAATCAGACCCTTGGTCTATCTAGCTCAGTACTGTCTTCACAGATTGGCAGCAGCTTCTCCAAGGTTGCAGGCAGGAATCTCTCTCAGCCCTATCTTGGAGATGCTAGGGAGGGAACTTGGAACCTTCTTCTTCCCAGAATGGCTCCATCCCCTGAGGGGAATATCTTCCAGTACTCACACTTCTAGTCTCCCTTTCATATGCAACCAGGGCAGACTTTGCTTAGCTAAGGGGACAAGTCATGCTTGCTACCACAAGACCAGCTCTCATCTTCTTTGTATAGATACCTCTATATCTATACCTCTCCTTGGTATAGATAGCAAAACAGCAGATATTGAGGTAATGGGAAGTGTGGGCTAGGTTTCTGGAGGCTAAAAAAATTGGCTAAAAATGCTAAAAACTGAAGTAATAAGAGAAAGAATGTGCTGTGCTGCGCTCTGTGGATCTCCAGCTATCCAGCAATGCCTCCCCATAGCCAAAATTCCATGATTTTTCTACAAAAAAAATATCATAGGAATCTCTCCCCCCCCCCCCAAAAAAAATCCCAAAGAGCACAAAATAGCTCTGTGCTGCAAAATGTTGGGTGGCAATGACCTCAGAGGTCGTTTCCAGCTAGGAACTGCAGATACGTGGGTTTCAACCTTTTGAAAAGCTCTATATACCGAGGTTGGGTGTCAGTTGCCCGACTGTGCACACACAGAACTGCAGATGTCAGGACCACAAGTAATGAGGTCCACCTGTATACAGTCGAGTCTTCCAAGATGTAGGATGCCATGTTGCTAGTCCATCTAGCTCAGTATTGTCTACATTGACTAGCAGCTGCTCTCCAAAGTTTCAGGCAGGAGCCTTCCCCAGCCCTATCTGGAGATGTCAGGGACTGAACCTGGGACTTTCTGCAGGCAAAGCAGATGCTCTGCCACTGAGCTCTCCCCATCCCCAGATTTAGGGAAGCAAGAGACCTGGGAAGAAAGAAATTGAGGAATTATGATGATAAGATGGGTGGAAAGAACTGGGGATTGGGGAAATAAGGCTGGGGGGACAGTAGACTTGGTTATAGAGGGCTGAAGGGTAGGACATAAATACCTGAAATAAAAATAAATACCTGAAATAAAAATAACTAGCCGACCCTGCACAGAGCATCTGTGTGCTCTTTGGGGCCGGCCGTTACCTCTTCCCCCCCACCTTCTGCCCCAGTCTCCGCTTCCGGGCCCAGCCGCCTCTCCTCCACACCGCGACTTCTGCCCCCCCTTTCTTTCCCCCCTCCTGGGCCTTGCCTCCACGTCCGGGCCCGCCGCCACCTCTGGCCTCCGTGGCCAGGCCTGCTGCCATGGTGGCAACCAATCCTCCTCGGTGCACCTCAGCCAATCAGGCACGTCCACTGCCCAGCCAATCAGCTGGGCGCTGGGACACACATTCCAAGGCACACCCAGGAGAATTAATATAATAGATGTTTATAAAGCCCCCAATATATCATGTATGTGATATTGGTGAAATGGGATGCAATAGCATAAAACTATGTAATTTAGAGTAAACCAACTGGGGCAGGAGGGGACACTTTCCTACAAAACTCTGCGGGCTTCCACTTTGCATGTCTGTGTATATACATCTATATATACATATGAAACACACTTGCAGCAACAGTTTAAGTGCTGCATCACTTTAGTACATCACATTCAGAACATCACCTTTCCACTGTGTACACAGCAAAGCTTTTGCTGCTAGATGGCTCGTGACAAATACTTTAACTGTGCTGACGGGAAAAAAATTAAATGAAATGGAATTTTTGTTAAAGGATAGCATTTTTCTAGCAATTTTAACAAAATGCTTTCATCTGCAGTAACCATGGCAACAGATCAGAGAAGCTCTCTCAAAGTGCCTCTCTGAATGTAATTATGAAGAAAAGGGGAAAGAGAAGGGAAGTGGGGAGTTTGGAATGGGGACAGCAGCTGAAAAACCCTCAAGGGGTTGAGCAAAGGTAGGTTGTGACAGATTCAGCAGAACTGCCTTGGATTCATTTTCTTCCAAGTGAGGTGCTGAAATGCTTGCCTCTTAATTATATTCCCTGATCCCAGTAGACTGGCCAACATGTTCAAGGGATGTGCTTTCTCAAGGAACTAAGCAGGCCTGTCAGTCTGTCTTTACAGCGGGTGTTGCATGAGGAAATTACTGGAGGTGCCATCTTTGGAAAAGGAATGTGTGTGAAGCTCATGATGAGGTGAGCACATATTTTAAATGTACAGATATGTTCACCTAAAACACAAGGAGCTAATTGTGAAAAACGCAAAAGACTTGCGTTATGAGCAGCAGGTGTGGTGCAGATGTAATTTGCAATTTGGACATACCTTTCTCAGTCAATGAGACTGTTCTCACGCACAGCCAGGATCAGGCTAAGGCAGCCAAGCAAGGTCTTGGCTGCACATGAGAACCACCGAGAGCCACACAACACAGCATGGTGGCAAACTTGCTTAGGGAGCCCACTGCTTAGCTAAGGTTAAGGGCACGAGGGTGCCTTTAACTCGAGCTAAGTGCTCGTGTGTTGGTGCTGTGTGGCACCAACACAGGATCAGGCTCCCGGCCAGCCCCAAAATGCACTGTGCACTTGCGTGGTGCTTTATAGAAATTCCAGGGGCAGGGATGATGCGTCCCAGCCCCCAAAACTGGGGAAGCTGGCAACTGTCTGGGCACACAATCAGTATACCCAGCAAGCATGGAAGAATCAACTGTGTGGAAGGTAAGTGTTGGAGCCAGCGTGGTGCAGTGGTTAGAGTGCTGGACTAGGACTGGGAAGCCCCAAGTTCAAATCCCCATTCAGCCATGATACTTGCTGGGTGACTCTGGGCCAGTTGCTTCTCTCTCAGCCTAACCTACTTCACAGGGTTGTTGTGAAAGAGAAACTCAAGTATGTAATACTCCACTCTGGGCTCCTTGGAGGAAGAGCGGGATATAAATGTAAAATAATAATAATAATAACAATAAGTTTTACCAGCCTTCCCCCGCCGCCCGCCCAGTAGCCCTCATATAATTGTGAGAAAGGGCTCATAGCATAGCTCCCCATAAAACCCTATACTTCAGGACTTCTGTGGTTTCAAATTGTCGTCATTACAAACTGTGACCTCCACCTCTTTGTTCATATTGCCTCCTCACCCCTCCAAGATGCTGTGCCCTACACCATGTATTCCTTTGTCTCCCATTCTTCATTCACTTCCTCTCTCATACAGATGCCATTTTCAAATGTTGTTCGCAGCATTCTCATCAGGATTTGACAGGCTCCACTTTCATTGCAAATTTCCTTTTAAAAAATAGCATTTTTAATGGTCTAATCATACATTCCTGAAAAGCAAAATCTTCTCTTCTCAGAGCCCCTTTGGTTCTCAAGCCTGCTGGTGTGTCACATGACATGGAGGCAAGGTGAGATATTGGATCTCATGAATGCATGAGGTTAAGCGGAAGTTCAACATGAAGAGGTCCAAGGCACAGAAATCTAGACTTCTCCCTTCCTCCATTGCTTCTCATCCCACTAAGGAAGGGTGACTTCCTAATTCCAACTTAATCTCTCTCCTTTCCAGTGTCTAACTTGTTCACCTAAAACACAAGGAGCTAATTGTGAAAAACGCAAAAGACTTGCGTTATGAGCAGCAGGTGTGGTGCATCATGTCTCTTATGTTGTGAGACATGATGAGGGCCATGACTTAATAAAGGACACCCAATAAATTTTTGACTGAACTGCAGCTTAAACCAGACACAACACTGTTCTTTTTGTCACTGGGTTATAGCAACTGTGTATTAAGTAATACACAGTCCACAGTCCCTCCTTGCAACTTCTCATTCACTAGCTGAATGATTTCCTACTATGCCTCCCAAATATCCCCTGCTGCAACTTCCACCCATCACCACTCCTTTTCTTTCTTTAGAGCCTACAGAGAATTATTGCCACTTCCTATTAGTAGGATGCCAGCATGTTTGTAAACACTGGGCATCTTTCCACTTGGTTTCTTTGCCTCAGCTCTTCATTGGTCAAATTTTGAATCATTTTTATTGTTATCTACATCTCATCCCATTGTGCCTATTCCTGTTTCAAAGTAGGGCTTTAGTCCTACTGTGTGGATCTCACAGATGGAACTAGCTTATTAGCTTTGGTTTTTCCTGCCCAAAGATTTCCATGGAAAAATGCATCAGTCACATTTATTTGCTCAGTAATGCAAAGCCCCTTTCCTTGTTTTGGATGTGGTGCAATGAATCCTAGTATTCATAGTTGTGCAATTGTATAAATGATAGTTGTTTCCATGCATGCATTTTTGCCCACCAGATCATTGCATAATTGAATGGATAGTCTTAAACCTTAAAAATCACAGAATCAATCTTACATATCACCTTGGCAGGAAAAGAGATATCACAAGATTTCGATCTGATTTACCACAACTGTATTAAAATATGTTGAGCATGTCAATGGCTTGGAACATATAGGTTAAAATAGCACATATCACAGGAATGATGCGTTTGTAATAATAAGTAATGCTCACTGAAGTAAATACAATGAAAACCTCTTGGTCCAGGATGCTGGATTTGTTGAAAGCATGGAGGATTTCAGTATGGCCACCAAGGTTCTTAGAACAGGATTTGGAATCTCCAGAATTGCAATGTCTGATCTCACTTTTGTTCTGGAGAATTTTGATGCCAAACCTATTCAAGTCTGAATTCAGTCCTCTGGTTTAGAAAACAGTAGGACTGAGCAGACTGACTAATTTTTGTGCCTGTTTAATAGAGTTTGGCCCACTATGCTATTTGCTTTGCCTGCAGCATGACCACAGTTGACTCATTCTATTTGTCATTATTTTCAGCCCTGATATTTTTTTTCTCTGTGGCACAACTGCCTGCTCAGCATTCCCTTATTATATATGTGTGCATTTGATTACTCTTTCCAGCATCATCCACACTGTATTTGATCTCCATCAGTTGATTCTAGCCCCATTTACTCAGCATAAAATCAGGTGCTACACTTAATTCTTACCCTACAAAATGCTTGAAATCACTCCCAGAATGGTGCTGCCTACCGATCTGATATATGTACTTGAAAATCTGGTGTCCACGTTGCTAATAAATAATAACTGCATGAAGAAGAGATATAGAGAAGACCCTTGTAGGACCCCACTAAATACCCATCCTTTCAGCCTGACACATCGAACCGTTAATAACTGCTCTCTGCTTCTGACATTTGCTGCTAGTTCTGTGTCTGTTTTTACAACATGTGGGCTTTTATGAACCCTAATGATGATAATTTTTCATGGAACTTTAAAAAAAATGTACTTTGTCACCTCTGTGTTATTTGTTCAAGATGACATGATTCCGGCAGATCAGATTTGGTTTTCAATGGAGTGTGGTTGTGTAGGAAATTTCCAACAGCATAAGCTTGCAACTTGAATTCTTATCACAACCTACAGCACAGTGGTGTTAAAACAGATAGGCTGAGGATTGGTTGATGTAGTGACAGTGACTCTAGAATAACTGGTTTGGGGGAACAAAGGGGTGGCAAAGAACATGATTAGGGGAGCAAAGGTTTTCCTATACATTAAATACTTATGGGGTAAGGTAACTAACATAGTTAATTTATTTACCTTATTAACAAAGCATGCTCCTTAACATTTTCAAACTTATTCAGAAAATGGGCCAGATTCCTCTCAGAAAATACTAAGTAGGAATGTGCATGCACTGACGCTGCACGAGGGATGCTGGGGGAAGCATCCCATCGTTGTGGGGGGTGGTTTAAAGGAGATAGTGGCACGGGCTGCGACTTTCATGGGGATGCTTTTCTGAGAACAGCGCTGCGATGGAGCAGCATGGGGCAGCGGAGGCTTCCAGGAGGGGCAGGTAGGACCTGCCCATCTCCTCGCAAGGGAACCCCTTGTCCCACACCGAAATATTTCGGCTACAGGGAGCTGGATCATTTCAGCACCTCCTCAAAGATGCACCAAAATGATTTGCGCACATCCCTAATACTAAGGTCATGCACATGACCATCATGTCTGGTGGGGCAGAGGGCTGTCAAGGAGGCAGGCTCCTGCCTGCCTCTCCACACACGATCCCCATCCCTGTCCAGGCTCTCCTGCTCGCTGCAGCACATGAGTGGCGCTGCAGCGAGCAGCAGAGCAGAGAGTTGGAGGAGGAAGTCCTCTGGCTTCTCTCAATGAACCCTCAGCCGGGCATGCTGGCCGCCTGGCTCTGTGTGTGCACGGGCTGTTTGCAGCACACACACACACATGACCCTGAGCCTGGGCTTAAGGGCACACTTGTGCCCTTAAACCCAGGTTATTTTTATTTTTATTTTTTTAATATACCACCCTTCCAGAAATGGCTCAGAAATGGTCCAGAATGCGGCAGTCAGGTTGGTCTCTCCTAGATGAACCAGAGACCAACCTGGATGCCGCATTCTGGACAAACGGTAGTTTCTGGATTATGTACAAAGGCAACCCAACATAGAGTGCACGGCAGCAATCCAGCCCAGAGGTTACCAGCATATGTACCACCATTTTGAGCATATGTACCACACCTCGTTCATCTCAAGAAACGGACACAGCTGGCGTTATCAGCCGCAGCTGATAAAAAGCACCTCTGGCCACCACCTTAACCTGCGACACCAGGGAGAGGTTCGAATCCAGAAGAACTCCTAGACTGTGTACCTGTTCTTTTGGGGGGCCCTGCTCTGGGTGCCGACAATGAGGGAGGCCCAGCTGTCGTGCACTCGGGACAGGGCCTTCTCTGTTGCTGCTCCTAGACTCTGGAATGCTCTCCCGGTGGCCATTCGTTCCTCGGACTCCATCACAGCTTTTAGAAAGCTTTTAAAGACTTGGCTTTTTACCCAGGCTTTTTTACATAATCGTTTTTTACTGCTGTTCTTGTGTGTTTTTTATTGTGACATCGACCCATTCAGTCTTGGTTGATTCTAAACAACTTACTTGAAATAAACCAAAAACTGGAACCCATTGCGATCCTTGGGTTCAGATATTGGTTTATTTCAGTGAATCTGGTTAGTATAAACCAAGATTGATTGGTTCAGATGTTATGGCCAATCTTATTTGCTTTTAATTGCAATCGGATGTAAAATTCTTTTGAGACAGAGGTAGGCAATGGAGGAACACACACACTGGAGGTGTGCAGAAATTGCATGGAACCAAGACTTAACCATGGTTCCATGTGACATCTGAACACCCAGAATTCCTATCCATGGTGGTGCTGCCTCCTCATCAACAATCTGCTCCTCAGCTTCCAGGTCATATTTTCCCCAACATTAATTCCACAGCTCCAACTTTTCCCTCCTTCTGCTCTTCGCCGGTTCTTTCTTCCATTTCCTGCCGATAGCACCATTGTCAAATCCGGCTGCCATTACTCCCTCACATTTTGGGACATCTTGGTGCTGTATCCCTTCTTCCCTAGCCTCAGTATTTGTGATGTTGCAGATTTAGGCCCAGGCAGTATAACTTCCTTGAAGTGATGATACTGGAAGATGTATTTTCTTAAGTAAAACTGCTTTATTAACAAATTCTAAACCATTTATATTCCTCTGCTGTTACTTAACTCAGCTGCTATGACTTAACTCAGCCAGACTATCTATGATTGCTATGACTTAACTCAGCCAGAAGATCTCAAAATACTGCTTTACTTTGTCTCTTCCTTTCCTTTGTACCACACTTAAAAAAACCTCTCTCACTGTAACTGTTCATATGAATATGACAAATATTTATATACCGCTTTTCAATGAAAGTTCCCAAAGTGGTTTACATAGAAAGACAGACAGACGGACAGACAGATAGATAGAGCAGCTCTCTGTCCTCAAAGGGCTCACAGTCTAAAACAAAGAAACTTAAGTTAGATACCAGCAACAGCCACTGAAGGGATGTTGTGCTGGGGATGGATAGGTCCAGTTGGTCTCCCCTTGCTAAATAAAGAGAAGGTTCCCCTTGCTCAGTTAGCAACTGAATAAACTCCCTTAAAATTTCAACAATATGACTAGGAGAAGAGATATGGAGAAAGGAAATGGCACATTTTGCACCACAAGTTCATATGCCCCTTCCCTTTCATTTCCTTCCCTTTTGGAAGGGTAGTGTGGTCATTTTCTCTTAAATCTATTCTGATTAACTTTCTTGATTCTTTGGTGCCAGAAGGGCTTATGTGGCTTCTGAGCTGCAGTCTGGCCAGTCTTATGTGTGTATATTACAAGAATTACATGGGTGAACGCTGCTTTTAGGGATTATAGAGATATGAGCTGGGAGCATGGCTGTCAGATTGACTATTCAAAACATTCTGGGACCCCATAGAGTTGAGAGGGTTGTGCTGTGTTACTTGATAATCTCCAGCAACCACAGGCAAATTCAACAGTAGTAAACTGGTGGGACTTGTAAAGCTAAGGAGAAAAGGTGTGACAGTTACAAAAATGGAACCACATGCAAGAAGTATTTGAGAGAGAGAGAGAGAGAGAGAGAGAGAGAGAGAGATGGATGAATGCTATAATTTGGTAGAATTGTGGTCGGAAGAGACAAAAGTCCATCTAGTTTGACCTCATGCCCAAAGACAGCAGTCTTAAATAATCCAGACCAGACATGCTGTGAGCAGAGAGCAGATGTTCTGCACAAAACTGTCTACAGAACAAATAGTTCTCAATGACCCCCAAAACTGATCCAAGTCACAGAGAAATACAATATTATCCCCCCCCCACACACACACTTTATTTAAGCAAGTGGAAATTTCAAAATGTGATAAATTGGTATCTGCAGAAACTAACTTAGCACAAGTTAACTCAAACAAATTAGCCAAAATACTCAATAAAGGTAAAGTGTGCTGTTGTGTCAGTGTCAGCTTCTGGCAACCACAGAGCCCTGTGGTTGTCTTTGGTAGAATACAGGAGGGGGATAGCAAAAACCTTCTAACCCAACTGACCTTGGAAAAATTCCATCAGTTAAGGTGATCAATGAGATCCCATATGAGCTAAACCTGTCCATCAAATTTTCCAAAAGGATTTTTCTCCCCAATTATCATGCCACATAGTACATGCCACAAAGTGGAGGGGAAACTCGAGATAATTGACAGGATGAGAAAAACCTTCTTGATCTGAATGCTTCTCAATAGAAGCACTACATGGAACTGACAAAGATGCTTCTAAATTCATCCAACTCTGGTGGAGTCTAAACTTTCTAATCTCTACTATCTCAGCAAAGGTATCACAACCAGCCATTTACTTGCATAACGTTTATTTGCAATTGCTTTTTAACAGGTGTTCCTTCAGGGCCTCGCAACGTGATCTCCATTGTCAATGAAACATCGATTATACTTGAATGGCATCCACCTCGGGAGACAGGAGGACGTGATGATGTGACCTACAACATTGTCTGCAAGAAGTGTCGCTCTGACCGCCGAAGCTGCTCCCGCTGCGATGACAATGTGGAATTCGTACCAAGACAGCTGGGGCTCACAGAAACCCGGGTCTTCATCAGTAACTTATGGGCCCACACGCCATATACCTTTGAGATCCAGGCTGTCAATGGAGTTTCCAACAAGAGCCCTTTCCCACCACAGCATGTCTCAGTGAACATCACCACCAATCAAGCTGGTAAGTCTCAGTTTAGAGACCACATATGTGATATGTTTTGTGATATGGAGAAGGGAAAGCTAGATTGCTGTAAATCATTGCATTTGCCTCTGTGATGTAAACACGATGTTGATTCAGCATTATCAAAGATTTACATTAGGCTGCTGGAAACATCTATTGCTTTTGTCAGTTTTCTTTGTCTTTGCTGTCTCCCACTTGTTAAAAGTATCAGTGGGGACATATCTCTCACCAGGTTATTCTATAATTAGACAACTCAGTCACCCAGATGATCATGGAGAAATGGATAGCCTGATGAAAATAGTTTCTGATCCCATCTTCTCCCATATAGTCTTGGAAGACTTGATACTTATGTAGTTGTTTTCTAAAGTGTTCCATGTATATTATCTCACTAATCTTTACAGTACCGTTATATTACCCTTTGATGTAAACTGCCCTGAGCCATTTTGGAAGGGCTATATAAATCAAATAAATAAATAAAACTAGACCAGTATTCTTATCCCCTTGTTTTGGCTGACATATTGTGCAATGTTACACCCATGGTGGAACATAACGTTTGTGCAGTTGTACAAATGCAAAAATTGTGCAGAGTTGTGTGACAGAGCTATCATGAAACTCCATTTCCACAATTGCACAAGGGTGCATGCGTAAGAGTGCTCTTGTGCAACTGTGCATACATTGCATGCCACTGCATGTGTAATGTTTCACAGAATCTTACCCATTAGAAGTGGGGCTAAGAGTTAATGGCTTACTTAAGAATATCTGGAGAACTTTGGGGAGCTGAGATTGAACTGGGAGGGAGATTCCCAGCTTCGAGCACACACTCTTAACCCCTACACCATATCACACTTCCGTAGAGTGTACTTGGGGATCTTGTTCAGGAATACATGTGTGAGTGTACCAGCTTAAAAGAATAAAATAACTCATCTCAGTAACTTCAGCTGCATGAATAAATTGGGTGCATGGCCAGGAGTGCATGAGGTGCTATTGTCTTGCTGTTCTGTGCTCTGTGTGCAGCACCAATATGTTCTTTAGATGCTTAGAAGTGTTGATATTCCCTTGTTAGTTTTTCTTTATGATATATGCTAAGCTTGCATATGAAACAGTATTTTTAAAGGTACAATTAGAATCAAATTGTCTCTTAAATGCAGGCATAATTTAACTTGCAACCCCACCGTGAGAATGGAACTGTGGACTGTTTGGTTCTAGGCCTTTTCTTTGGTAGATCACTTCTGCTAAGAATTTATACTCTGGGCTGATGTTAGTCTCAGTTCTAAACATTTTCTCAATACTGTGACCAGAGAGTCCAGACAACCTGGCCAGCACTGCTAAATGTAAAGGGGAAAGGGTTGTATCTCTTATCAGTAAAGGTGCCACAGGCACTGGCCGGTAGGCGCCTATGCCATTCACACCACCGCGTTCCACGTGGTAGTATTCAAAATCACAATCACAATGTGATTATTATGCTGTGATGGGGAAAACTGCAACTTCTGAGGGACAGAATAGTGTAGTTTGAGTGCTGGGACTATGAGATTATGACAGCAGAAGCCCTAACTTGAGGGAAGACACCTGGGCCCCACATTACGAGGGAAGATATCACACTTTTAACAAATCATATAAGAAGACCCTTACTTTCTTTGTCTCTCCTTCCATACATTTCCTCACAAATTCATGTTTAATAACCAGGAGTTGTCTTGGAGAAATTACTGCTGAATGTCAGAAGTGGAGGAGAGATATAAAAGGAAGCTAGAGTAGGTAGCCAGATGGTAGTGGATCTGTGAAGCCCTTGAGCTTGTGCACGCATGTACTATACATGAAGCTAAGTGGAAGGTGGGGAGGCACAGCTGCCAAGTGGTGACCCTGGCCTAATGCTTAATGAAGGGAAGAATTGACAGTAGAAGGCAACAATAGGTGGCAATCTGTTTGGTTCGGCTACCAAAAGGGGATAGTAATTTCAGCTTTGTATGATACATGTAAAATGGGAAGTCTTTGTTGGTTCCACTCCCCTGGGATAGTTCGGAACAAAAAGTGGCATAAATATTTTAGCATCCCATCTCTGGAGAATAAGAATTCTGTCAGGCTGTCATGTTAGGTTTGTGCAGAGATGTCACTTCTATCTCTGACCAAGTACAATTCAACCTGCCACTTGTATCTGGGCTCTTGTTGTCTGTTCTGCCTGCTTGCTCCTCCCACTCTCCATGATGACATTTACCTACCCACCCATCTGCTCCTCCATCCATTTGTAGTGGCCTCTCTTCAGAAAGCAAAGGGGCCTAGAGGTGGCCTCAACATGAGCAGGTCACACACCCCCTTCGGTCTATTGTCTAGGTCTGCATCCCCCAAAGCACTATCTAGTCCTATTCTGCCCATCCTCCTCCTTGTGCGTTGATCCTTGCCTTTGTTATCCTTTCAGACGTTGTTTCATATGCTTCTTTTGTGCCTGCCTGCCAGTCACTCTGTTTTCCATCTGTCCATCCACTTTCCTCTCCTTCTCTGTTTCTAGCACAAAGCCATGGCTATTAAAAGTCGATATATTTGCATTGTATTGGGACATGCTCTGTAATTATCAAACTGAAATGCATTTGCTTTCAGTGCATTACGCCTGTGAGCAGTGTTTGAGAGACCACAAAGATAAAATAAATATTTGGCAGTTAGATACGAGGTGTTAACATTCAGCACTTGTTTAAGCAGGTTGAAATGGGGTGCCAAGCACTGGAAGCATTTAAAGGGAGGTTAATGGAAATGCACAGGCGGAATAGATTGTGCCGATTTGGCACTGACTCAGTCACTGATGCTTAACAATTTAGTTTTGCTGGCCTCCCTTTTTTGTTTTGCTGCTGACCTAAAAATGCAATATATTTCTGACTGCAAGAGTTACTGCCTAAGCAGACAATAACAGAAAAGGCATGTTATTATAGGCAGCTGTATCTCCATACACCGACTTTCAATGGGATTGTGCATTCAGAATCTGCATGGACTTTATTAAAATCATGCATGCATGAAAAGGGAAAAAGCAGACTCCAAGTAATGACAAATGATGGAGAAAATTGTATGCTCTGAGTTCATAAAAATAGTATTTATGTCAATTCTCTTCCCTTTAATTAGCCTAATTAAACATTTTTAACAGAAACAAACTTGGCTGCCTTTCTCAGGTTCATAAGAACTGATCAGTACCCTTGTCTTAACCATCTGTTTGTCCATTCACCCATATATCCATCTCCACACTACCCTTCTTTTCATCCCTTGGTAACAGCTATCTCCCCATCTGTCCATCTTGCCATCCAAATAACCCTCCACCCATTGAGTTTCTGCTTAATTGCTTGCATGTTCAGGGCTCCCTTCCATTCTTTGGATTTTGTTGCTGTGTGGGCCTGGGTGCCTCTCTAAATGGTGCCTCCCAGAATTGAGAACTTCTGTAGTGATCACAGATTTGCCCATTGGCCTGAAAGGTTATTGCTGTGTGAAATGCACTAACTGTGCCTGTTCCCAGAACATACAGGGTTGTAAAATAAACGTGTAGCACATTGAATTGCCTGTGTGAGCAAGCTGCAGTCACAGGTGTAAATGAATACAAGGTGGCCTTGACCCGGTGTTGTAGGGTTGTTGTTGTTGTTGTTGTTGTTGTTTACACAGTCAGACAGGTGTTATTGACTGGTTTGTTTTATCCAGATAGCGAGTCCTTCCCAAGGACCTGGGATGGCTGAATTTTATTATCAGTGTTGTTGCTGTTATTATAATAGATATTTTCGCAGAATATAGGCTGTTCCCAGTAAAGTTGCTTTTTGTAATTGCGTGATGGTGATTTCTGTGGCCTCTATGGAGTTGAAGTGCACTTCAAGGTCTTTTGGAACTGCACCCAGGGTGCCAATTACTACTGGGATTATTTTGGTCTTCTTCTGCCACAGCCTTTCAATTTCAGTTTGTAGATCTTTGTATTTTGTGATTTTTTTCTGTTTCTTTTTCTTCTATTCTGCTATTACCTGGTATTGCTATGTCGATTATTTTGACTTGTTTTTCTTTCTTCTTGACTACAGTTATATCTGGTGTATTGTGTGGCAGATGTTTGTCTGTTTGTAGTTGGAAGTCCCATAATATTTTTGCATCTTCATTTTCTACAACCTTTTCAATTGTAGGGTCCCACCAATTTTTGGCTACAGGTGGCTTGTATCTTTTGCAGATGTTCCAGTGTATCATCCCTGCTACCTTGTCATGCCTTTGTTTGTAGTCAGTCTGTGCGATCATTTTACAACAGCTGATTAGGTGGTCCACTGTTTCATCTGATTCTTTACAAAGGCGGCACTTGATGTTTGTTGATTTTTCTACTTTTGATCTCACTGCATTTGTCCTTAGTGCTTGTTCTTGTGCAGCCAATATTAAACCCTCGGTTTCTTTCTTCAAGTTGCCATTCTTAAGCCATTGCCAGGTCTTGGTGATGTCTGATTTTCCACTTATTTTGTGCAAATATTGACCATGCAGTGGCTTCTTTTTCCATTTTTCTGCTCAGTTCTTGACTTGTTCTTTCTTGTATGCCTGCTTTGTTTCATTGGTGTTGAATAGTTTCTCGTTATTGAGCATTTTAAGTGCATCTTCTTCACTGTCCTTTATATATTCTTCAAGGCCTTTTTTCTCCTCCTCTACTATTTGATGGACTTGCAGCATTCCTCTTCCACCTGAGCTGCGAGGGAGGTATAGCCTATCTACATCACTGCGGGGGTACAGAGCATTATTATTATTATTATTATTATTATTATTATTATTATTATTCAGAAAGATTGGTTCTGTATATTGGCTTGCTTTCTATGGACACTCAAATGCCATCTAGATTAGGTATCAAAACGGAAAAAGGAATTTTTCACTTTAAGTTTTTGCAATACTGACCTGGGTTAGTGGGTATTTGTCACAATTTACCATTTCCGACAAATCCCTGTTTTGCTATTTTGCCAAAAGATTTCCATCCCTTTTAAGTACTTCTGCATATCACTCTCAAATGGACATAGGGTAGGCTTTTCCAATGTGCTCAATGTTCACCTAATTCTATCCCCTAGCAGCCGTTTGAATTTTTATAATTGAACTTGAGGGCTCAACCCTATCTTTTTGGGGGGGGGGGATGAAATCATCTAGTCCATAATCCTTTCTCTTTGAAAATGAGGGGCAGCTTTGGCAACTTTTAGGATGCAGCCACACATCTATTGAACTACTTGTGCATTCTAATGGAAGATGGGATCCTCTGTCTTTTCAATTATATATAACCTTTTGCATGGTCTTGCAAGGAAAATCTGCCTGTATAGTTTGAGCGGATTAATTCATTGTCCAAGGTTACCACTTCACAGAACAGAATTTAAAACAGTATCCCTCTCATTAATGGGTGCTTTCCAGACTAGACCCTACAACAGGGTCAGGACAAATCTCGGAAGTGTGCTTCCACACTTCCTGTGTTGTGACACCGCAGACCCTATGCGGACAGCAGGGTGCCATTCACATTTCCAATGCCTTGTTGCAAATTTAATCGCTGTGATATAGAGCAAGGATGTTGTATATCCGGTGTGGAAAAGTTGCTGTTTTTCCGGGTTGTTAGTTTCTGTGAGACTGCTCCCCCTGCTGTTTATGTTCCGAATGCAACTTGCCCAAACGGAGGCATTTTGCTGCTGATGAGCAGCTAGTCTGGAAAGCAGCATGGATTGCCAGTTTGCTTCTTTATACATTAAAGGGTCTCCTCACTCCTCTGACCATTGACACAAACTGCTACTCTGAAAGCTGAAATGTAGAAATGGCAGTGGCTAAAGAAACTCATTTTACAAGTGGCTAAACATGCTGCCCTTTTCCAGGGAAATGTTCTGAGACTGGACCAGTCTTCATCATTTCACCAGTCTTCATCTCACCTGCCATATGTAAGGAGGTTTAATTTTATATAGTATGCTCGTGGTCCAGGGCTGCTCAGCGTTGGCCCTCCTGCAGATGTTGGCCTGGAACTCACATAATCACTGACTATTGTCCATGGTCACTGGGGATTATGGGAGTTGTAATGCAAAAACACCTGGGGGACCAAATTTGAGCAGGCCTGTCTTGGACCATGGAATTTAAAATAAAATTGTAAGATTTCCCCATTCCCCTAAACACTAGCAACCTGGACCAAGGCTGGTCAAGAGAAGACCCTCTGTGCCATCAGAGCAGCTTAGCTAATGACAGCCAAAGAGGGCCATCACATCAGAGGGCCTTTGCAAGGCCAGGCAGCTGACTTGCTTGCAAGAATAACACAAACTTACTATGACATTCAATCAGGCAATGACATCAACAGTAATAAAAGCTCAGGAGGCGATTCTAAGAATGTGTATCCCCTTACTTCTAAGTAATTGCATTTGGGTTTGGGACATAAATTGATTTGAATCTAGGAAGTGGGAAAGAGCTGGACTGGTAACGATACTCATGGTCTGTTCTATTGACAGGCCTGGAGCTAGTTTTATATACCCTTGATACATTGCAAAATCAAATAAACTGGAGCAGCTGCCAGTATTAGAGGAAACAGAACTAGTTTCAAGCCAGAAGAGCCGGGGATTGGGTTACTTTTAACCTTTCTTTATGTTTAACTTACTGTAACAAATAGATTATAATGGTGATAGCCTGTGGGAGAGATTTTTCAAGCTGTTTGTATGATTTAGAAGCTTAACAGCCCACTCCTCAATGAAGTTAAATCAGGGCTCTTGGATTTAAGATGACATAGTCAGTTGGCTTCAATTTGACTTCACCAAGATTAAATTGGCTTCAATCCAAGTAGCTTTGACTTAAGTGAGTTTGTGCACAGGGCTGGATCCTATTTTATCAAGTTACACAG
The DNA here is from genome assembly GCF_027244095.1 of Hemicordylus capensis. Lineage (NCBI taxonomy): Eukaryota > Metazoa > Chordata > Lepidosauria > Squamata > Cordylidae > Hemicordylus > Hemicordylus capensis. The sequence goes on along the minus strand of NC_069659.1, from coordinate 296,596,970 downwards.
ACCTTTCATTTCAGGTCTTCCAAATGCTTATTTTGGAGCTGTCTGTGGAATATTCCAAAGTATGTGGAGGGACAGATATGTGAATATGACTAGGAATTTTGTACCAAAGGCCATATTGTACCAAAGATAACAGCCATGATCCACAAAGGTTTGTGTATCCAAGTCGTATGTTTAAGGGATCTCCTCTTCCTTCTTCTTTTAGTACTGCAGTTTTTACCTTATATCGCCTTTCAACTTTTTTTTAATATTTGGGAGAACTTTCAAAAGAAGCTTGTGAGAGGATGAAGTGTTTATTTCCAAAAATGGCAGGGGGCTGTGGGTGGGGATATGTTAGGGTGCTAACTAAAACATCCAAATGATTTTTTAAAACCCTTGTTCAGTGTTCTCTCTAATGTTTTTCAGCTGTGTGTGGAATGAGTTTTGTTCTGGGTGGCAGTATCAAGGCAGTGTGTGCACACATGCATTCAGAGTGGGGCCTTCCTGATTCAACCTGAGCGGGATCTAAACAGCATCTTAAAAGAGCAGCTGTAAGGCAGACAGAGAACAAGCTAAACCCACCAACCGGGGAGGGTGAGCTCCAAGACAGCCCTCGTGGCCCCCACTACCACTGTATCATCCATCTATTTTACCATTCCAGACAGGTAAATGCCACTAACATGGGATGGGGCCCAGGTAAAGTCTACTGTGCTGGGCGAGGCTTCCCCAGCCTCCTATCAGCTGGACGCTCATGGAAGGCATCATGCTTGCCTCTGGCAATGAGGACTGCTTTAAAATAGGATTTATTTACCCCTCCCAAAACATTCTGCTTACTCAGCTAACTAAATCCACCTCCCAGCTACTCATAGCCAAGTTGTGACCAGCAAAAGCCAATTGATAAAACCTAACACAGTCTCTGTTCTGATGAGGGTGAAAACCTACCTGCTCAACAGCCTGTCAGAGTGAGAGGTAAAAATTGCCTCATGGTCCCCATGAAGGGCAACCAGCACTAAGCCTGGAGAAAATGAAAAGATAGTTGGGAGGGTGCAACCACCATCACACCCTGAACCACATGAGCCTAAAATGGCTGCTCTATAAATATCCCCCATTCCCACCTCCTGTGTGGTAGCAAGCATGACTTGTCCCCTTAGCTAAACAGGGTCCACCCTGGTTGCATATGAAAGGGAGACTAGAAGTGTGAGCACTGTAAGATATTCCCCTTAGGGGATGGAGCCACTCTGGGAAGAACATCTAGGTTCCAAGTTCCCTCCCTGGTGGCATCTCCAAGATAGGGCTGAGCGAGATTCCTGCCTGCAACCTTGGAGAAGCTACTGCCAATCTGTGTAGACCAGGCCTGCTCAACTTCGGCCCTCCTGCAGATGTTGGCCTACAATTCCCATAATCCCTGGCTATTGGCTGCTGTGGCTGAGAATTATGGGAGTTGTAGTCCAAAAACAGCTGGGGGGCCTAAGTTGAGCAGGCCTGGTGTAGACAATATTGAGCAAGATGGGCCAATGGTCTGACTCTGTATATGGCAGCTTCCTATGTTCCTATGAGGCAGGGCTATGAAAGATTGTAATACTAATGGGGAAATAGCCCTTTAATGTCTCAGCGCAAATACCCTCCTCACATCGAGAGAGACCAGTTGGCCCAAATGTATCCAAATTGAAGGAATACCTGGTTTCATATTACCATGTACATGTACATGTGAATCTTCTTTATTCAAAACAGTACTGATTTGTAAGGTGTTTATGGCTAATCTTGTCATGATAACTTCACCTTTGTGGTCTTACTGGTGTTGGTGGGGACGTGGAATCATTTAAATTATAGACTAGAGCACGTTTTTGACGCGAATGAGTATTTTGGTGCATTTGCTGTTAAACTCTTAGCAGTTTAGACTTCATGTGGTCTAAAAATCACCCAAACAAGAACAAAAAGGCCACTGCATACTTACTGTGACTGATGCAGACTGGAGTGCCTACAACCTTATTCACTACTCCATTCCCTTTAATCCCAATGTGACTAGAAATTGAGAGTGACTGGAGGATCACAGGTTTAGGAAATGGATTTCCACTGAAAGTGAGGGAGATTTGCATCCTGCAGCTTAAGCTTTAGTGGCTTGGAGCATTGTGACTTGCACCACAGCAGCTGAAACATGATTCCGTGCCATGGAACTGGGCTGCCTTTGACAGGCTCTACTGTCCCTCCTGAGACACTCCAGTCCTCTCCTTTTGTGGTGGATAATATATCTTTGCACTGACCTCTATATCTCCTATGGACCCAAAAGGAGATGATGTGCAAGGAGACAGGAGGGGTACATAGGTGTATAGGAAGCTGCCTTATACCTAGGCAGACCATTGGTCCAGTAGCAGCTGGTGCGGATGCCGTGTGGTGGGGGGGGGCAGTGAGCAGCGCCTTTAAGGGTAAATTAATAGGTGCTTACCTCTGCTCTAACTGCACCTGAACACTGCTTGGAGCATCAGCACGCTCCTCCCAGCACCCCCTGCAGTGGGGAATTGCTGCCGCCATTCACCTGGCCACTGGCGGGGGATTGACTCTGTGGAGGCCAGATGAGTGGCAGAGTCAGTCCCCTGCTGCAATGGGCAGTGCACTGCTGCTGAGCAGTGTCCAGGTACGGCAAGAGTAACTGCTGAGCAGTGTCCAGGTACAGCCAGGTACAGTAAACACCAGTGTTCCCTCCAACAGGGATTCCCAGATGTTGTTGACTAGAACTCCTATAATCCCCATCCAAAGGCCACTGTAGCTGGGAATGCTGGGAGTTGTAGTGAACAACCTCTGGGAATCCCTGTTAGAGGGATCAGTGGTAAATACCTATTCAAGTAAAGTGTGCCGTCAAGTCAGTTTCAACTGCTGGCGCCCACAGAGCCCTGTGGTTGTCTTTAGTCTTTGGAGGGGTTTACCATTGCCTCCCCCCGAGCAGTATGATATGATGCCTTTCAGCATCTTCCTATATCGCTGCTGCCTGATATAGTAGCAGTGAGGATTCAAACCAGCAACCTTCTGCTTGTTAGTCAAGCATTTCCCCGCTGCACCTATTAGCTTACCCTTAATGGTGCCTCTCACCACCACCACTGCATTGTTCTATCTAGCTCAGTATTGTCTATACTGACAGGCAGCAGCTCTCCAAGATTTCAGGCAAGGGCCTTTCTCAGACCTACCTGGAGATTCCAGGGATTGAACCTGGGGCTTTCTGCATGCAGAGCCGATGCTCTGCCATTGAACTATGGCCCCGTCCCTGCCCGTGATTTTGTTCTGCCATTGTGGCACAGAAGCTAGGGACAAAAGCATCGGTACGGCAGTGCCAGAAACACTCCTGGGACAGCCTCTGATGTGATGCAAGGCAACAAGGTGTTCGAATGCACCAAATCTTACATGTAAGATCAGACTGTGAAGTTTGGAAAACCACCAAATAAATGGATGGTTTGGTTAAAAATCCAATGGATGTTTATTAAAGCTAGAGCTGAGTCAAGTTTGATTCATTCTGCGGCCTCTAGTTAAGTTGTTTAATCAAAGCAAGTGCTGTATGGAAGTCTTAAGTGTAGGGTGCCTTACCAGAACCTATGTTACTGTTGCTGCCCCTTCACTCTGGAACTCTCTGCCCCCCCCCCCCCCGATTTGGTTTGCCTCCTTCCTTTCAACCTTTAAAACTTTATTAAAGACATTTCTTTTCCGCCAGGTGTTTGACTTTAAGTGGTTTAAAAAAATAATAATAATCTTGGGTGCTATTCTTGTTTTGTACACCACCCTGAGTCTGTGCATTGGGCGGTATATTAAATCTCTTAATAAATAATAAAAATAAATATTATCAGCCCCTGGCTGGCAAAGTTGTTCACACATACCCTACTGTTAGCAGGGTGGTGAATTTCTTTCTCCTGATTCCTGTTTTGCTCTTGCATCTGTGAGATTTCACAAAGACATTTCCCCTTCAGTTTAATTCTTTCCCTTTGTGCATTGATGCTGGGCAATCCATCTGAATGAGCAAGAATGAGGCGGCCTCAGTCTTGCCGCCCGTCCACCTGCGCACCAATTTGACACTGATCATCTCTGCAGCATTCTCCATGTTAAACAGGCAGGAGCACCAGGGGGGTTTGTGAATGTGGCAATTAACAAAACAGCAATCAAGCTAAGTGTTTAATTCCGGAAAATTATCATCTTCTCTGAGCGGATGTGGAAAGATTTTTAAAAATTCAAAAACCAAGGATTAAATGTGCTGTGTAAACAAAGGCAGTACTGGACTGTCAACATCACCCACTAGAAAGAAGCAGCAGCACCTCACTAAGTGAATTCTTGAACACCCACAGGCTGCCTGACCCAAAGCAGGAAGAGCGACATAAAAATAAGATTCTGAGCATATACATTTGCTCTGAGGCCAATCCCCCTATCCTCAGCCCCCTCGTAGTTTCCATTGTATAGACATCATTTGCATGAGTGGGGCTGTAGCTCAGTGGCAGAGCAAGCAAATGATCCAAGCTTCAATTCCTGGCATCCCCAGGCAGTGTCCCAGATGGGACACAGTAAAGCTTTACTGTGGAAGGAAGTGATATAAGTTGGGACAAGTTATGACAAAAGTATATAAGGCACATATAAGGCTATATAAGTATAAATAAGCATAACATCAAAGTAAATCTGGGCCATTCACATTACTGCTTTTTATTGCAGTTGATTACAGTTTGTTAGGGTTTTTCAAATCTAGGCTTCTTCAAATGGGAGGCTTCATTCCATCCATCCAACCCATTTACAATACAGTCGCAGAGGAGTAGGGATGTGCATGAACCGGCAGATGGCCAGTTCGGCGGCAGCAGAGAGGCTACCTTTAAGGAGCAAGGAGGGTGCTCTTACCCCTCCCCCGCCGCGTTTCCCCCTGCCAGTGTGAAATGTGCATGCGCACCGGCCCTTCCGATCTGACACTGACTGGGGCAGCAAGAGGGTACGCTACCGCCCCATGCCAGCCATTTTGAGCACAGCGTCAGCAGGGGAAACATGGCGGGGTGGGTGGGTGGGTAAGAGCACCCTCCCTGCTCCTTAAAGGTAGCCCCCCGCCACTGGGCTGCCAGACCGGTCCGTGTACGTTCTCTACAGGGTAGACAAAGGAGCCATGTCTCTTGCTTCCTATTGGTGCATTCACCTGTGCCCAGGTATGCAAAGGAGCAAGTGTGTGCACATTCATGGTTTCCAGTTTTTTTAAAAATATATATTATTTTAAATATTTTTTCTCCCTGTGCTCTTGCACAAGCACATCTGCACGGGAGCACAATCCTGTGGTCCCTATTCTATCTGCTGTCACTTAGAGGTGCTTCAGCTTTTCAGTTCACATTGGGAGGGGGCGGGTAGCCCACACACCAGGTTCTACAAATGCGTACTTCTCTGGAATTTCCTCACTTTAAAATACAAAACCAGTGATCTTGCACAGCCCTGCCATCTTCCACTATCAGTGTGCCAATTTTCAGAGCTCTCTGCCCAGGCATTATATACTCTGAACTTGTTCTCTTTTTCCCATAGATGGCTGTGTTTCTTTGGTTTCAGAAGGTACTCTTGTGCAAATGTGCTACTTCAAAAAGATTTCTGACCTGTTTTCTTCCTTTTGCAATAGTGGGGGTGCACAGGATTATCTTGACACACACCCCCAATGCAAAAAGCTCAGAGAACAGTTATTGTGACTGCTATTAGGGGGGAAATTGCTAGAACTGCGGAAAGCAGCAGTGGACACCATTTTGTATTTCTGCCACTAGTTAGGAGCGCAGTAGACACAACCACTCCTAAGCGTCCTCTCTGACTTGCTTTAAAGACAACCTTGTGGTATTTGGATGAGTTATGGGAGCTGAAGCAGCGAAGTAGACAACTAGAGTGCAATTGGAGGAAGACTCGGCATGAGTCTGATCGGACACAACACAGAGTACATTTGAAGAGCTGTGCTCTGGCAGTATCGGCGGAAAAGATGCAGTTCTTTTCTGTCTGCATTGCTTCCACAAACTCATGTCCAGCTGAGTTGTCTAGGGTTGTGAGGAGGCTAGTATATACCCCTCCTCCTTGAATTTAAACCTGGAACCATCGGTTACTTGCTGTGACATTTTAAACGACTTTTTTATGGATAGAATTTCTCACATTCGGGCCGAGCTGGATTCCACAGTTATTGCAGAATCTACTGTGGAGGTGTCCAGCAACTCATCTTATGGGATTAGATTGGATCATTTTCAGTTTGTGACTCCTGAGGAAGTGGACAAACTGCTTTGGATTGTGCATCCTACAACCTGTTCTCTTGACCCTTGCCCAACTTGTCTTATCTCATCTGATAATTATATTATCAGAGAGGGTCTGGTAAATGTTATAAATGCTTCTATGAGGGAGGGCAGGATGCCTCCTTGTCTTAAGGAGGCTATTATTAGACCACTTTTGAAGAAAGCTGAACTGGATCCCTTGGAGTTAGCTAATTACAGACCTGTTTCTAACTTTCTATGGTTGGGCAAGGTGACTGAGCGTGTGGTGGCTTCTCAGCTCCAGGCAGTTTTGGATTATGCAGATTATCTAGACCCGTTTCAATCTGGCTTTCGTGTAGGCTTTTGAGTTGAGTCTGCTTTGGTTGGCCTGATGGATGATCTCCAATTGGCTATCTACAGAGGGAGTGTGACTCCGCTGATCCTCTTGGATCTCTCTGCAGCTTTCGGTACCATCGACCATGGTAGCCTTCTGGACTGCCTGAGAGGGGTGGGATTGGGTGGCGCTGTTTTACAATGGTTTTGCTCCTACCTCTGGTAGATTCCAGATGGTGTCACTTGAAGACTGTTGCTCTGCAAAGCCAGAACTGGAGTCCCACAAGTTTCCATTCTGTCTCCAATACTCTTTAACATCTACATGAAACCACTGAAAGAGATCATCAGGAGGTTTTGTGCCGGGTGTTATCAATATCCTTCTCCATGTTGACCTCATCAGGAAATGGCATATCTTCCCTAAATGCCTGCTTGGAGGTGGTAATGGGCTGGATGAGGGATAACAAACTGAAGTTTAATCCAAATAAGATGGAAGTTCTGACTGTGGGGGATCAGGACCCGAGAGGTGGTTTAGATCTGCTTCTTCTGGATGGGGTTACACTCTCCATGAAAGACAAGGTATGTAGCTTGGGAGTACTCCAGGACCCAAAGCTCTCCCTGGTTTCTCAGGTCGAGGTGGTGGCCAGGAGCACCTTTTATCAGCTTTGGCTGATATGTCAGTTACGTCCATTTCTAGAGGTGAATGAGCTTAAAACAGTGATACATATTCTGGTAACCTCCAGACTTGACTAGTGTAATGCACTCTGCGTGGGGCTGCCTTTGTATGTAGTCCAGAAACTACAATTGGTACATAATGTGGCATCCAGACTGGTCTCTGGGACAACATGAAGGGACATAAGAACATAAGACCAGCCCTGCTGGATCAGGCCCAAGGCCCATATAGTCCAGCATCCTGTTTTGCACAGTGGCCCACCAGATGCCGCTGGAAGCCACAGGCAGGAGTTGAAGGCATGCTCTCTCTCCTGCTGTTACTCCCATGCAACTGGTACTCAGAGGCATCCTGCCTTTGAGGCTGGAGGTGGCCCACAGCCCTCCGACTAGTAGCCGATGATAGACCTCTCCTCCATGAAGTTATCCAAACCCTCTCTTAAAGCCATCCAGGTTGTTGGCTGTCACCACATCTTGTGGCAGAGTATTCCACAAATGGATTATGCATTGCTTGAAAAAGTACTTCCATTTGTTGGTCCTAGATTTCCCACAATCAATTTCATGGGATGACCCCTAGTTCTAGTGTTATGTGAGAGGGAGGAGAATGTCTCTCTATCCACTTTCTCCACACCATGCATGATTTTATAGACCTCTATCATGTCTTCCCACAGTCGTCTTTTTTCTAAACTAAAAAGTTCCAGGTGTTCTAGTCTTGCCTCATAAGAAATGTATTCTAGGCCCCCGATCATCTTGGTTGCCCTCTTCTGCACCTTTTCCAGTTCTACAATATCCTTTTTTAGATGTGGTGACCAGAATTGTATGCAGTACTCCCAAGTGTGGCCGCACCATAGTTTTGTATAAGGGCATTATAATATTAGCAGTTTTATTCTCAGTTCCCTTCCTAATGATCCCTAGCATGGAATTGGCCTTTTTCACAGCTGCCACACATTGAGTCGACACTTCAACGAGCTGTCCACCACAACCCTAAGATCTCTCTCCTGGTCAGTCACCGACAGCTCAGATCCCATCAGTGTATACTTGAAGTTGGGGTTTTTCGTCCCAATGTGCATCACCTTACACTTGCCAGCATTGAACCGCATTTGCCACTTTGTCGCCCACTCCCCCAGTTTGGAGAGATCCTTTTGGAGCTCCTCACAATCAGTTTTGGATTTCACTACCCGAAAGAGTTTGGTATCATCTGCAAATTTGGCCACCTCACTACTTACCCCTACTTTTCAATCATTTATTAATAAATTAAAAAGTATTGGTCCCAGTAGAAATCCCTGGGGGACCCTACTTCTTACTTCCCTCCATTGTGAAAACTCTTCATTTATACCTACCTTCTGTTTCCTGTCCTTCAACCAGTTAGCAATCCACACATGTACTTTCCCCCTTATCCCATGACCGCTAAGTTTCCTCAGAAGTCTTTGATGAGGAACCCTGTCAAAAGCTTTTTGGAAGTCCAGGTATACTATGTCAACTGGATCACCTTGATCCACACACTTGTTGACACTCTCAAAGAACTCCAAAAGCTTTGTGAGGCAAGATTTACCTTTGCGGAAGCCATGCTGGTTCACTCCCAGCAGGGCCTGTTCTTCTGTGTGCTTTACAATTTTATCCTTGAGGATGCTTTCCATCAATTTGCCTGGAATGGACATTAAGCTAACTGGCCTGTAATTTCCCAGATCGCCCCTGGATCCCTTTTTGGAAATCGGTGTTACATTGACTACTCTCCAGTCCTCTGGTACAGAGCCCGATTTCAGGGATAAGTGATATATTTTAGCAAGGAGGTTGGCAATTTTAACATTTGAGTTCTTTGAGGACTCTTGGATGGATGCTATCCGGCCCTGGTTATTTGTTAGTTTTCAGTTTTTCAAGACAGTTTAGAACAGGCATCCCCAAACTGCGGCCCTCCAGATGTTGCTGAACTACAACTTCCAGCATACCCAGCCACAAAAAATTGTTTCTAGGGATGCTGGGAGTTCTAGTTCAGCAACATCTGGAGGGCCGCAGTTTGGGGATGCCTGGTTTAGAACATCATCTCTTGTCACTTCTGTCTGACTCAGTTCTTTAGCCTCTATCCCTAAAAAGCCTGTTTCAGGAACAGGTATATGCTCAGTATCTTCTGCCGTGAAGACAGATGCAACAAACTCATTTAGCTTCTCTGCAACCTCCATATCTTCCTTAATAATCCCTTTCACTCCCTCATTGTCTAATGGTCCAACTGACTCCCTGGCAGGTTTCCTGCTTCTGATGTATTTAAAGAAGTTTTTGTTATTCCCCTTGATACTTTTGGCTAAATGTTCCTGAAACTCTCTTTTTGCCTCCCTTATTGTCACCTTGCATTTCTTTTGCCAGAGTTTGTATTCCTTTCTGTTCTCTTCATTTGGACAGGCCTTCCAATTTTGGAAGGAAATCTTCTTCCCTTTTCTGAACCAGCGTTACCACAAAACCTGTTACACAGAACTGGTGTTACCACATCCCACCAGTTCTAAAATAACTGCACTGGCTGCTGATATGTTTCCGGGTGAAATACAAAGTGCTGGTTATTACCTATGAAGGCCTTAATATCTTGGGACTAGGCTATTTAAGAGAGTGCCTCCTTTGTCATGAATCCTCCCGCCTTTGATGATCTTCTGGAGAGCTCCAGTTTAGGAGTGTGCATGGTTCGGTCCGGCACAATTCAAAAGACCGCCGGACCGGTCCGGCGGTCCAGATGGGCGGGGGACTGTTGCTTTAAGCAGGGGTGGTGGTGGTAGTACTTAACCCCCCCCCCACCGCTCTTCCCCCTCCGGCGCTGTGTCATTTGAAAAATCTTCTTGGGGCGGCAGAGTTCCTCTGCTGCCCCTGCCCCCATCGTTGTTTGTAAAGCCTTCAAAGAGACAAGCGCTAGCAGCACGCAAGCGCCCTGCGCAGTGCGCGCACTTGTCTCTGATGCTGCCGCGTGCGCGCCGTGACCGCTAGCATGCTGTTAGCACTCGTCTCTTTGAAGGCTTTACAAATAATGATGGGGGCAGGGGCGGCAGAGGAACTCTGCCGCCCCAAGAAGATTTTTCAAATGACACAGCGCCGGAGTGGGAAGAGCAGCGGGGGTAGTGGTTAAGTACTACCACCCCGCCACTTAAAGCAACAGGTCCCCCCCGTGCCGGACCTGGGGTGCACCAGACCATGCACACCCCTACTCCAGTTACGGTTGCCACCATCTCATTTGATGGCAACTCAGGACCGGGCTTTCTCTGTGGCTGCCCCGGGGCTTTGGAATATGCTCCCTGCTGAAAAAAGAGCATCTCCTTCTCTTGTTTGTTTTCAGGATGAATATGATTAGATAGATAGATAGATAGATAGATAGATAGTCTGATTTTTTGATAAACCAGAGAAGATCCTAATTATGGACCTCCCATCTCATGTCTAGTTATAACTTTCAAGCAGGGGGACCTGGGTTCAGATACCTACCCAAGGCCAAAGTATGCATTACAATAAGTACACCAGTGACCCTTGAATACATGGTTTTGGTTTCCTAAACTGCAGCCTCCGGGGCATCCAGATAGGGAATGTGGCAGGGTAAAGAGTCAAATCCCCTCTTTCTCTACATTAGGGTCCAAGTTGTGATCAGCTCACCCCCACAGCTGTGATGTTGGAAACATAAAACAAGCATGCCAGGACAAATGTCATGCCTAATGTAACGTGTAGTTTGGCCTTCAACCATTAAGCTCACTGGGTTTGGACTGGAGGGAGTTTTAAGCAAGATGATGAGACTTCAGTAGTTTGATAGAGCCATTGTTGCCTATGGTGTAGACGTTCATAGTTAAGTAGACTTTGTCAGTTCTTGAAGCACTGCAAAAACTTCCAAAACCTTTGATGATATTGGGATGAATGTGCATTCCACAGGGCATCAAATTATATTTTTGTTTCAAAGCATCTATTCCCTGAACTCAGGGATGCTTACAATAATATTAAAACATGGTTTAAAACATTCTAATAATAATATAATACTTTGCACTTCTTTAGTGCTTTTTGAGTGTGCAAAGTGCTTCACATGTATTATCTTGATATAATCCTTATAGCAACTGTGTAAGACAAATATTATCATCAACCCCATGTTGCAGCTGAGACCGAGTGGCTTACCTAAACTTGCCTATTGCTTTGTGTAGAAAAGGGCTGCTCAGCTTCAGCCCTCCTGCAGATGTTGGCCTAGAACTCCTGTAATCCCTGGCTATTGGCCACTGTGGCTGGGAATTATGTGAGTTAAAAACAGCTGGTGGGGAGCCTAATTTGAGCAGGCCTGGTATAGAAGAAAGAGCAAACTTGTCTTCCCTAGAGATTTTCAAACAGAGCCTGGATGGCCATGCTGCAGCTGATTCCATTACGGAAGAAGGGGTTGAACCAGAAGACCTACAAGTCTCCCCTAACTTAAAAATGCTATGATTCTATGGCAACCTTGTGAGTTCATGCTAGAGGCAAGATTCAAACCAAGGAATTCCTGATTCATAGGTTATTTTATCTACATGAGATTTTTATTAACTTCATAATATATTTTAGCAATAGAGTGTGCAGGGCATGCTGGAGAGACCCCTGAGCAGGGAGGCTACTCATGAATTGCCGCGGCGCGGAGCTCTAGTGACTGTTGCTGGTGTCTAACTTATGTTTCTTCGCTAGCCTCCGCTAGCCCGATTTTCTCCCATCGTGTGAATATTCTCACTGATTTCTTGATTCAGAAAACAAACCTCGGTGACTCGTAATGCTTATTTTCAGCATAGTGAGTATTATGGCCCCTGAGCTCTTTCCTGGCTCAGAACTGAATCAAGTGGAGAAGCACTCCTCCCTCCCACCCCCATTTACCAAACTTCTTCTGCTCTGGCAACACTCTCTCTTGCTTCCTCCTTCGTGTTGGGTCTGATTTACATTATAATTTGAATCTAAATTTAAAGTTGGTAACCAACATTACTGTGATTGTGTGAACACACACAAGGCTAGCCAGTGCCAGTTTGTGTCTCAGTATGAGTCTCAGTTTTCCATCTTAGCATGGGTTCAAACAATTATGTGAATGTTGGATACCAACTTTAAACCTAGATTCTATTAAGTTAATCAACAAAAAGTGTGTGTGTTTCCCCCTCGGCCGTTTTTCACGCCTATCCCTGCCCCCCCTTGGCCTAGCTTATGATAAGGCCAAAAGTTCTACTTCCAGAATCCTCAGTGTTCCATGCAAATTAGATAATTTACAATTACTGAATCAAGTGACTGTGAAGTTCAGCAACATCACTAATTCTACACAGAAAACCAGGGGGCAGAAGTGGCTGAACTTTTCTTCTGCCTGCCAGCACCGTCAGCCCCACAAACCTTTTCCCCAGCTGTTATTCTAACTGCGCAAAGAGGCACCTTTTTAATGTGGTGATTCTCTTTATTGAGCAGGAAAAGAGCAACTGGCCCTATTCACCCCCAGCACAGTACCTCCAGTGACTGTTGCTGGTGTCTCTAACATGTTTCTTTTTAGATTGTGCTTTTTTTATTGTGATTTTAGATTTGGGGACAGGGGGCCATCTTATTTATTTGTTATTTCTCTCTGTAAACCACTTTGGAAACTTGTTGAAAAGCAATATATAAATTGTTGTTGTTGTTATTCTCCTAGCTGCACTTATTTCTGGTCTCAGAGCCCATCCAGAGAAACGCTACTGTGGGGAGAGGTTGTAGGGGGCAAAACAGCAGGTGGAGGAAGGATTCTTTATCCTCATCTAAAAAAGGACAGTGTAGAACTGGAAAAGGTGCAGAAGAGGACAACCAAGATGATCAGGGGCCTAGAGCACTTTCTTATGAGGCAAGGCTACAACACCTGGAGCTTTTTAGTTTAGAAAAAAGACGACTGTGGGGAGACATGATAGAGGTCTATAAAATCATGCATGGTGTGGAGAAAGTGGACAGAGAGAAATTCTTCTCTCTCTCACACAACACTTGAAACAAGGTTCATCCCATGAAATTGATTGCCAGGAAATCTAGAACCAACAAACGGAAGTACTTTTTCACACAACGCATAATCAACTTGTGGAATTCTCTGCCACAAGATGTGGTGACAGCCAACAACCTGGATGGCTTTAAGAGAGGGTTTGGATAACTTCATGGAGGAGAGGTCTATCATCGGCTACTAGTTGGAGGGCTGTGGGCCACCTCTAGCCTCAAAGGCAGGATGCCTCTGAGTACCAGTTGCAGGGGAGTAACAGCAGGAGAGAGGGCATGCCCTCAACTCCTGTCTGTGGCTTCCAGCAGCATCTGGTGGGCTACTGTGTGAAACAGGATGCTGTACTAGATGGGCCTTGGGCCTGATCCAGCGGGGCTGTTCTTATGTTCTTATGTTTCTCCTCTTCCCCGCCAGTTCTCAGCTTAAAATCCTCCAGTCCACCCTCACTGTCTTGCGACTCTTTGGTGCACCTGTATTTCAATATATGAATATTCCACTGTAACATACAGTTGGACTAGCGGCCATGGCTAATGAAATGAGCACATCCTGAATCTATAACTCATCATCAAGTTTTGGTTGTTTATGTAATACTGTACTGTGCTCAGGTGTATATCCTCCATTTTTGAAACATTTTTACAAGGATGAATCAGTCTGCATTCCTTTATCTTTTCAGTCATGTATAATGGCAAAAGCAGGTTTAAAAGAAAAAGGAGGGGCAAAGACACCCCTTCCAGAAGAATAACTTTCAAACAGGAAGGAATTTAACATCATTTTCAGGCATCCTATAATAATTACCAGCATCCAAGAGTTTTTTATTTACATGAGGGCTGATTATGAACCTTGAGTCTATTTAGATCATCTATTTCATTTTGAAGCACATTCTGATCAGTAGTAAATTATCAGCATTCTTGTCACCTGTGCAGAGCATCACTTTATGTACCAGTGAAGAGGCGATTGACTGTCTGTAAGTAAGTAGCATTGTTCTGTGCACCATTAAATTAAGAAGCTGGCACCACTGCTCACCAGGGACCTAAGGGACAGTGACTTCCAAAGACATGCATGGAGTAGATCATTTAGAAGACTCTGAGGATTAGTCTCTGCAGAACCCTCCCCACATGCTTCAGTGGGCTTTAAAATGAAACACTTTGATGTCTCAGGAGGACCAGACAGGAAATTAACTTGTTTAATGAAGCACAAGTTATATTGCCTTGATTCTGTGTGGACTCCCCAGCAGGGATTCATAAATAAAATGCAGAAGGCAGATTCAGAGATGACGTCAGTGGTTCTCCGGGAGCCTGGCTCTAAGCAATATATTATCCCTTCTGGCACAAATGGTACAAGGAGAGATTCCACTCTCGCCCTTACCAGGTCTAGTTAAATCAGCTAGAAGTAGTATCACATTGATTCTGTAGAATTGTTTGTACTAAAAATACTCCATGATACTTGCTCATGGATCACAGCCTTGCCCTTTCCTCCTCTTAGTTTGTATCCACTGAACAAAAACCCCATCCTCTTTGAACTGGCTTTGGAGTTCAGGTTTTTGGTGTGACTCCCTGCTGCAGATTGCCTCCTTTAAAGTTAATCCAACAGCCATGAGAAAGGAAACAGCCTGCAGCAATGTGCAGAGCAGAATCCTTCCCCTCTCTTGACAAGGGAGGAGAAGATTTGGTTGGTGGTTGATTGAAGTGGCTATTGCAGCCATTTTCAAGGGGGCAATCTACAGCCACAAGCCTCCCCTGCTCTGGACAAGCACTTTGCCAAAAGAAGCCGAGGTGGGGGGTTGCCATGCACAGCACACTGCAGTTTGCCTCCTTTAAAGAAGCACAGGCATGCAGTGCAAACCCTGAAAATTCAGCACATCCTTAATGGTCCCTCCCTTGGTTATCCTTGGTTTCAAGGATAGCATGATGGGAAGGCGAAGGAGATCAAACTATGTTGCATCCACAGTGAGTGAAACCTTCTCTGAATTTGCTTATTCATTTGCAGATGGGTTTGTGTAGCTTCCCTTTGATAAAGAGTCCCCAAGAATGTTAAATTCTAATTAAAAGTAACTAGCCTTTTAAATATTAAAATTTTATTATTTGCAGACTGTTTCCCTTTCATTCCTCTTGCTGCAATAAAGTTCTTCAAACAGCAATTAAATATGGGGAAGCTTTATCACCACGGCAGAGGGAGGGCTGCTTTGCTGTGAAAACTAGCACCATTTTAGGCATCCTTGCTAAGTGGAGATTGTGGTGAGACTCTTGATACATTTTTCCCCTGTTAGGATTTAGGCTGATTGCAACCTCTAGCCTCTTGAAGGGTGGCGGGGACCTATTAGGATGATCCACCCTTGAAGGCTTATGGATCCAGATGGATTTCTAATAGCTCTGGAGGATTTTCCTGCCAAAGGGGCTGATGATCCTTCCAAGGTCCTGGTTGACCTCTGGAATGGGGAAATGTCCAGGGCTATCAATATGATTTTTCTGAAGCATCTTCTTCCCTGCTGCAGAGCTCAGGTGGCTCCGTGGTTTTCTGTGGAGCTGCTGGTGATGAAGCAATGGTGGAGGAAAGCTTGTGATGAAGCTGACCAAACATGGGCTAGAGCCATGATGACAACAAAGAGAAATCACTTCACTGTCATCATTGTGTCTATAGAAAGCTGTCCAGTAAAGCATTTTTGAGTGATGCATGGCTTGTACATCTGGCCCCTCTGGTCATTTTGATGCCTCCATGGCATATTGTGACCAATTTGCAGAGCACTTTGCAGATAAAATCACTCACATCCACTCACACTACTTGGATTATACTTTGACAGTCCAAAATTATGTACCGGCAGCACCTATCTGCCCTGTAAAGACCTGCTCGCTGGTTGCCCAGCAGCAGAGAACCACTCTCTTCAGAGGGGATGGGAGAGCTGCCAGACACAGTCTGACAGGAACAGAGACAGGGCGTAGCCCCAAAATGTTGCCAAAAATCTGCACTGGGAATTCCACAGACGTCAGGATCAGGGGTGAACACAATCATAGTCAGTCCAAACAAACAGGCTCGGTTCCGTGGTCAAGGTTGCTCACGATCAGGGCTGGTCACCATGGATGTTATTTCCAGCACAGATGCAGCTCTCAAGCAGCTCTAAATAGGCTGTGTGCTGAGAGTCCCGCCCATCACTGCAGCTGCGCCTTGTCAGGGAGATGCAGCCAGGTCAGAGCTGGAACACCTGTTCCTTCTGGCCAGCCTTTCTGACCTACGGCGTCCCTCCCTTTGAGCCTGTACTCTGGCCAAACGTTGCTGCCGGGGGTCTGGGACAGGCACCTCAATTTCAGGTGCCTTGGAGGCTTTATCAGGAGGAGAAAGGGAGGGAAGCGGAGGGGCCTGCAAGCCTGTCAGCTCTGGCTCTGCTAAGTCAAGTGGAGTCTCAACCTGCTCCCCCTGCTTTGAGTCTTTATCTGAGGAATCCTCCTTCATGACCCCCATTGGGGTCATCAGATGCCCTGTTTTGGAATCTTTTCAGCTTGTTCATTCTTAAGATGTGGACAGGATCCTTGGCAGTGTGAGAGTATCCATATGCAAGCTTTACCCTTGTCCAGCCTGACTGTAGGCATTCAGGCTGGATGGAGGACTGTGTCCAAAGGCCAATTGAGTCAGAGAGGTATTGAATCTCTCTGTGGTATGGTGTATGATTCCACTGAGCCTGAAGCAGTGGTGGTCCACTCTCTACCGAAGAGACCCTCCCTAGACTTTGAGATTTTGGACAACCATTGACTGGTCTCCAATTTGCCATTCTTGAGCAAGTTGCTTGAGCATGTTGTAGTGACTCACGACCAGAGGCACCTGAATGAAACTTTCTGTCCAGGGATAGGATTTCAATCTGGCTTCTGTCTTGGTTTAGGGACTGAAACTACCTTGGTTGCGCTAGTGGATGCCTTATACCAGGACTGCATTGTGCAGTGGTTCTGCTCCTTCCTGCAGGGTTGGTTCCAGGAAGTAGTGCTGGGGGGAACTGATACCTGGGCCATGGCCCAGTTGTGTCCCATAGGGTTCTACCTTGTCCTCTTTGCTCTTTAACATTTACATTGAACGGTTGTGGGTAGGCATCCAGGAGTTTGGCATTGGTTGTCATTGGTATGCAGATGATAATCAGCTCTTTGTATCTGTGCCTTCGCCAGCTAGAGATGCTGTTGACATCCTAGAGATGCTGTTGACATCCTAAATCAGAGTCTGGAGCTGATAAGGAAATGGATGTGGGCTAACAAGCTGAAATTAAATCCAAGCAAGGATTCTGCTGTACTGACATGAGTGTAGAGCCTTGCTGGGTTCTGCGGAGACGATCCCTGCAGACGATCCCCAGGCTAGCCCTGGGTGGCTGGATCAGCCACCCACATGACTACTGACTCCATCACAGAGTCAGTAGGGGTGGCAGGGATCGGGGGCCGCCCAGCCCCTGGAAGTCCCAGGATGCCCCACGCGAGTGAGTGGAAGTCCCAAGATCTCCCCTGCACGAGACCCCTGAGGCCGGGAGACTTGTTGTAGCCACCTGGTCGGGGGTCTACTTGTGTGGTGCCGCAGCATGGAGTCGTGCTGTGGCAGCACATGCTGAGTGCTCGCGGTGGCACATGATCAGTGCTCACTCCGCTAACCTCATTTTAGGAGAGATGATCCTAGGCGGGCTAGCCGCTGTTGAATCGCCGGGCTCTCCCACGAGCCTGGTGGTTCTCACAATGGAGGGAAACTGGGCTGGGATCCCTTAGCCCAGTTTCTTTCCATTGTGAGAATAACCTCAATGTTTACCAGCCTGTTCTTGATAGGGTTGCACTCCCCTTGAAGGAACTTGGGCATTCTCCTGGATCCAGAGCTAAACCTGGCTACTTGTCAGCAGTGGCCTAGGGGTCAGCAGTGGCCTAGGGGGCTTTTGCAGTGGCCTAGGGGGGGTCAGCAGTGGCTTTTGCAGTGGCCTAGGGGTCAGCTTCAGCAGTGGCCTAGGGTCAGCAGTGGCCCTAGGGGTCAGCAGTGGCTTTTGCAGTGGCCTAGGGGTCAGCTTCAGCAGTGGGCTAGGGGTCAGCAGTGGCCTAGGGGGCTTTTGCTCCGCTTCACCTGGTGTGTCAGTTGTGTCCATTTCAGTCACATCTGAGCATAGTTGTCCATGTTTTCATTACATCTCAACTGGATTACTGTAATATGCTCTATGTGGAGCTGTCCTTGAGGACCCTTTAGAAGCTTCCTTTGGTTCAGAATGCAGCATCAGGGGTCTTGATATGTACAGCACCCTCAGAACATAAGTGCACTGTTTGGACATTCAAGAGAGGGCCTTTTCAGTGGCTGCCCCTGTCCTCTGGAACTCCCTGTTATGGGAGGCCTGATTGACCTTTTCTTGGAGATATTTCAATGGCTGGCCAAGACTTGCTTTTTTTCTATTAACTTTCTGCAATTTTGTTTGGCATTTGCTCTTGTTCTCCCCCTTTTTTGCCCACAACTGTGAAATGGCTTTTTATTGTATTTTATTATTATGTTGAAATTTCTTTTAACTTTTGTTGTTGTAAGCCATCTTGGGTTTCTTTGGGGGGAGGGGAGGGAAGGAGAGGCAGGACATAATTTTTTTAAATAATAAATCAAGAGGAGATATTTTACCTCTGGAATGGATATCACTGTTAAGGTCGGTTGTTTCCCAGATATGATTTCTATAGCTAGACGCTTAAAGTGAGACCTGCTACCAGAACTGCCCCAGAGCGCTGGCTAGACGCTCTGAATATACTTTTGGCTGAACATGGGGAATAGGGATGTGCAAATTGGTTTGGGGGTTCAGATTGGGGGTTCGATGGTTCAGAGTCGAACCGAACCCCACCCTCCACTTCCGTCTGGACCGGGACCAACCCCCCCCCCGACAGTTCATGATTTAATTTTTTTAAAAAAAAATAATTATTATTATTTACCTCTAGCCCCTTTGGGGGGCTTTCTAAAGGCTGTGGGGGGGGGAGTCTGCGAAGGTTCCCCCTCCCCCCGCCAACCTCAGTATTCACTGCCACAGCCCATTTTACCGTAGTTTCTGGCTCATTTGGGCCTCCATAAGAAGGTGCGGTGGCCATTTTGCCTGTCACTGCGCATGCAGAAATGGCCTCTGCAAGGCCATTTGCGCATGCACAGTGGCCATTTTTTAAAAAAATCTTTCATGGATTGATCAGCTTGGCTAAGGTGCTTAACCAAAGTCTGGCTTAAGGCTTGCCATGGGAAGTGCCTGAAAATGGGGAGTCTGAAAAGAGAGAGAGAGAGAGGGCAAGGAGGCTTAGAAGGGCAAGAGGTCCATTTATCTATCCTTCCATGTTAAGTTGGTGCTTTCATTGCACGTTGGCAGAAGTCTCCTTGCAAGGAACAGGCAGGAAGGTGGGGAAGAGAAGTGAGGAGCGAAGAGCTATCGCTCACTTGTATGCGAGTCCGTAGGATAGTGAACCAAACAGATTCCAAGGCCATGTGCTTTGACTAGAGGTATATATACCTTGATACGTGCCCTGAGGCGGTTCCCAGGCCATTCTGTTTATCCAGGGGATGGCAGATTTCATGAAAGAAAAAGAAATCTATTGCCTCTCAAACTTAATCACTCTGAGGGTAGCTTGCCCAATAGGAAGAAGCTATGTAAATGTGATGTACATGGTGAATAGGACTATAGTTGGTCAACTATCTTAAGACCAGGTGTGGAAATACTACGTATCTATAGTTTTTATGGGCTGCTCCACTGAGTCCTTGCCAGTTAATTTGTTAATTCAAAACAGGTTTGGCAAATGTGCCACCTTATCTGCTCTACACCCAAGAGTGCTTCACTGTTATCTCTTTTTAGATGAGGCGATCCCTCCTGTCTTTGAGTTGCCTTTGAAGTAGGGTCTGAATAGTCCAGCATTCCTCTTTAGTGAGCCGTGAGTGCGTCCCAGTCTTGATCTGCCTTGATAGTTTAGACCTGAAGGCACACTGCCAGCATAACCTGTGCCATCGACCTGCTTTGAGCCAGGAGTCCAGTTCTTTTGACTAGGCCAAGTAAAGTGGGTACTAGGATCATGAACCCATGATCCAGTGTAAGTGAGATATTTTGATAGAGGGGTGCTCTCTGTGCTACCCCGAAATATGGCTTGCTAGCAACAGACCAACCAGCGTTTTTCTCTCCATTTGGGTATGGGAAACTATGTTTCTGTTTGTCTTTCACTTGACTTGATAAGAAGAGGAGGAAAGGGATGTAAAATTTATAGGGAAATCATTTCAGGGAATTATTAAATCTACCTTGCCCATGCTTTCCCTACATTAGAGGTGGGGGGACATTCTCCATGGGTTTGTGAGAGGGCATAGGAAGAAAAATGAGAAAATAAATGTTTACATTGAAATCCTCTGCCCAATTGCTTTGGCAAATAATAAGGCCATGCATTTGACTGTTTGTGGGGTGGGGAGGGCGGGTTGAACCTATCTTCCTCCCAGATGATCTGTGATGGCTTCTTCAGCATGCTGTTGCATGCCCACATGATCCACACTGCTCCATGCCCCGTGGATCTATGGAGGCCAAGACTTGTTTTCCTGGCCTTCAGGAATCCCACAATGCACCTTGCAACGAGTGTGGTGCATTGGGGGATTACCCTGGGAGTCAGGCACTCTAATGCAGCACCCCAGACCTGGGGTGAAGGGTGCGCTCGCACCCTTGAACCCAGATTGAAGCGTGGGTCAAAAACGCAGGGTACCAGGAGAAGCAGAGCCAGGATTGGCCTCAATCCCAGCGCTACACACAGGCAGCCCTTCCCAGCACTAACCTGGGTAGGGCTGCTCATGTGCACAGCCTCAATATTTTCAAGGAATGTGGTGGAAATGCCTATATATTAGCAGAGAGAAACTCCAAGCTAGCCTACCCTACTCTATCTTCACTAGCGGCAGGACCCACAGGCATGGGCATCTGCAGGAATTTTTCCAGGGGCAGGGCAAAGTGTGTGTGTGTGTGTGTGTGTGTGTGTGTGTGTGTATACACAAATGCAAACGTATGTATGTATTTACAAATATATTGCCATGAACTGGGGGTGGGGGTTGGGCAACTGCCTCACTTATATGCTGCCTTCTATGCTGCCCACATGCCTTCCCCATGCTATTCCTGAGACAAAGATAGAGAGACAGACTTTACTACCAGCAATAGACCAGCAGATTCCCAAAACAAATATACATGCACAATCTTGGCACTGCCTACAAATAGCCGGATCCTGACCATTACTTACATTCTGGTCAGTGATCCCAGTTCCTACTTTCTGCTCTCTTTCTGTCACTGGCCACCATGCAAAAAGGGTAAGGCAAAGCATTCTAACCTTAGTACCAAACTAAGGCAATACAACTGGCTTGTAATGGACTACAACTGGAGTCCATTACCATCCTTGATTTTTCTTTACAATTTAAGGATAAATTGTGTGCTATTGATGAAAGGAAAAGGGAATCAGCTAAGGGCCTTCAGAGGCAGGTGGGCTGAGAAAAGTGGAGACAGTCTGCTTTACTGTATCTTCACTCTTGGCAACAAGGAAGCAAGCTTCATCTTCTGTGGTTTGCCTGTTAAAATGTCTCTTCCCCCCCTCCCACTTACTTCCCCAGAGTACTGGGAATGGTGCTGGCACTCGTGGGAATAGTACTCTTTTCTGTGACCATTGCCCAAATTGAAGTGTGGCTGCTTCACACAGCCCTAGAATTCTGCATATTTTCTAACCAATCTCCCCTCCCCCAGAAGCATTCTGTGCAACCTGCAATTTTTTTCCCCTTGGGAAATAATCCCCACAGAGCACTTCCAGGGAAAGGGGAGACTGGTGAGGATCACCCTCCTGTAATCGAGCATGTGCTTCAGAAGCAAGCATGCATTCTCTGCATATGTGTTTTTTGGGGGGCTCCACAAGTGCAGTGTTAGTGTAGATGTCGGCCAGAATGTTTTTTGTATGCAACTTCATGCTACTGTACTGAAATGTATTGTTTTATATAATATTCGTTTCCTCCTTCACCCCAATGCCCCTTCCTCTTCCTGCTCCTCTCCTGATGTTTTATTTCTACCACCTCTTTAGAATGCTCTTATTTTCCTTCCCCTGAGTTAATTTTCACTTTTTTTGCACTTCCTATTCCCTCCTTTCTCCATAGCTCCCTCCACAGTTCCCATCATGCACCAGGTAAGTGCCACCATGAGGAGCATCACACTGTCGTGGCCTCAGCCGGAACAGCCCAATGGTATCATCCTGGACTATGAGATCCGTTACTATGAGAAGGTGAGCCGGATCTGCATCCCCGAGATTAGCAGCACTATGGGCTCAAGACCAGCCACCGTAAGCCTGAATGTATTCGAGGGAAGGGAGTTGGGCTGGGCCATTAATAACCTGGGAGTCTGAAACTCTTTGCTGTTTTCCCATGTGTTGTGAAATGTCCAGTATTGGCCTGATTCAAAGCCTAGTTGAAGTCAATGGGGAGGCACCCAGTGATGGAAGTGAAATTTAAGGCAGGCTAGAATGGATATTTTTGAAAGATCTATACCAATTATGCTTGTAGCCCAACCCTGAACACTCTAGTGGGTAAGATGGATTTAGTGGTTGTTTATATCGACCCTCACCATGATTTCAGCTAAATTACATTCTGTGCACTCCAGTACTGATTTATCACTCGGTAGGATTCTTCCTGTTCACCCTACTATGAGAATTTTCCTGCTTTCTCATCCAGTCACCATGGAAGCTTGTTTCTCTACAGGCACAGGAACATAGGAAGCTGCCTTATACTGAGTCAGACCACTGGTCCATCTAGCTCTGAATTGTCTGTATTGACTGGCAGCGCTCTCCAAAGTTTCAGGCAGGAATCTTTCTCAGACCTACCTGAAAATGTCAGAGATTGAACCTGGGACATTCTGAAAGCAAGAAGATGCTCTACCACTGATCTATGACTTCATCCCCCAAAGTGAATCTCTTACAGAAGACAAATTCTTACAGTTCCCTATCTAAATGCAAACCAAGGTGAACCCTGCTCAGCAACAGGGGCAATTCATGCTTACTGCCAAAGCCATCTTTATATCCCTCCAGTGGATTAGCTCTTTCAGATTTCGGTTCCACCTTGCCATAAGGAGCTCATAGGGCACATGTTCCTTGGGAGAGTATTCCTCGGTTTGTAGGAATTTCATTCCATGTCCAATCTCTACAATCTTACTATAGCTCCAAGATCACCCACCGCACATATGTGCCCTTCTAGTCTCTATTACCTGTTGCTTGTCTGAGCCATACAGCAGTGGCAGAGAGACTTCCAGCCTCAAGCTTTGCTGAGCCTTTCATCCAGACTGCTGCAGAAAGTTTGGAAATAATAGTTAACTGACGCCAGGGACTCCCCATTGGTTCCTGCTTGCCTGCTGTGTGTACTTGTTTCATTTCCTCATGTTTTTGAATTGTTGTTGTTTCGAGTGACTAATAGCTTGCTAGGAGTAGCAACCTGCAGACAGAGCTAGCCTTGGAGAAGTATAGTGAGTGCTTTGTGCACTCTGTGCTACTCACCTGAGCCTATAATACCCTAAATATCCTAAAGTTCTTCGTTAAGCCACCAAAATCCTAGAGACGATGTCTGTTTTATTATCTTGTTAGAGTTGGATAGATAGAACCCAGCACAGATCGGCATAGAGAAGGCTAAGAATGAGTTCTGCCCATTAGTCCCTAGGGTACTGTGAACAATAACAAACGCCAGACTGTCAGGAAGCAAGTGTCAACTGCAATGTTACTGTACAGACCTGCTGACCCATATCTGGTATTTTTTATGATTGCCGGTCTACCTAAGCAGATAAGAGAGGCTGGTAGCATCATACCTGTTTGCATTGATGCACTTGTATTGGATCCTTCTGCTTCAATATCTGAATACTCAAGATGATAAGAAATTGTCCAGGAAACACTCACGCATGCACACACAGAGATTTAAAGCTGCAAACAGAACCCTATGCAAATGTTTTTTGGATTCTGGAATGATGCAGTTAATAAAAAAGAATATTATAAATGTATTATTCATTAAAATGACAGAAATATAATAGGCAAGATGTGTTGGCTTCTGCCTTCTTCAGCTGTTCTGATGTTATGGGAAAGGTACAGTAACATCAGAGCAGCTGCAGAAGGTGGAAGCCAAAACTTCTTGCCCATTATATTTGTTATGTTAATCAACTGTGTGTCTGTGTGTATTTTCTTTCCTCTGAGTCTTTCAATTTATATAAACAGTAACAGATGACACAGATGACATACAGAATAAGGAAAGAATCAGATTTGAAACTGCTATATAAGGGACAATGCACTGTAATCTACATAAGGTTTTGATATTCATTGTGATTCAGTGTGATGCAAGCAGAAATTAGACATTGGGGAGTCCTGAATTCAAGCAGAGGTACCATGGTGGCCTTGGGCGATTCCTTGCCTTTCACCTTCAGTTTTCTATCTGTCAAATGAATATCTGGGTATTGAAGCATAAGAAATAGTATATGACAATCTCCAGCCAAAAAAAAATGGATAGAGATGCATTGTTTCTTCAGGCCTCATTGTCATTGAGATAATGAGGCGACTCCCACAATCAGCAAAAATTGGACTAGGGAAGGCTAGCCCAATTTCTCTCGATTGTGTAAGGAGCTGCGTGGCTCCCGGCGGCAAGCTTGCTTAAATCCCTCCCCCTTAAATGAGGTTAGCGGAATGGGGGGCTACAACAAAGCCTCCTGGTGTTGGGGTGCTCTACAGAATGCCCCACGCACCTGCACAGGGCATTCTGGGACTTCCGGGGGCCAGAAGGCCCCCAAACCCCACCACCCCAACTGGCTCTGTGACAGAGCCAGTAAGTGTTTGGGTGGCCAAGCCGGCCGCCCAGGGCAGGCATGCCAGCTCATGTGTGGGGAGAGCGGGTCAAGCCCACACTCCCTGCTGAACTGTTCTTGCGCTTCATACTTCTCGTGTGAAGTGCCACATAGAATAGTGATGGCTCGTGTGCCTATTGCAGACATGATTCTGGCCATGGAACCAGAACCTTTCAGACCATTCCTTCTGAGCTGGGACGAAGAGCAGAGACTAAGAGAAGATTTGATAGGATGTTCAATTATGTTTTAAGTCAGAAGATAACTTTTTAGCAAGGTTTGGAAAATCTCTTTAACAGCCAGGTTGAGGTTTTTTAGTAGGTGGTTCATGCTTCCATTTTCAAGAGAGGTGCTGAAAATATGCTGAAAGGATCTGAGATCCTGGTTAACAAAGCACACACATTAGGAGGCTCTTCTTGGATGTGATGGACCAACATGTCCCAGTCCTCCACATGTGCTGTTCTACCAGCAGATGAAATTTCCCAACTCTGTGTTCCACATCACTGAAGGTGCATCCCTGCAGAGCCTCTTAACACATGCTTTGTTTGTTAGGATGTCAGCCAGGGTTCAGAGATAAAATGATGAAATATTTAGGGCTCAAACACAGGCCCCTAAATCAGCATTTGAGTTCTGATATTGAAATTCAGTTCCAAATGGGCAATTTTGATTATAGTGACTGACGGGATGAAGAAACTTACTCAAAAGTAGTCCCATTGAATTAAAAGGGCATATTAGGCATTGCTTAACTTGTCCTCTTAATTTCATTGGGACTACTTTGAGTAATTTTCCTCATCATGTCACCCAATATTTTCATATATGGTGCACTAGAAGTCAAAGTAATAAAAAAAAGTTTGAGATTGCTGAGAGTGACTATATTTGGGAATAACAGGTTTTCATTCACACGTGCCTGCAAAACTACTCAGCAACATATTACAATGGCTCATGGCTGAATGTGTGAATTTCTCTGAAAAATGATGTAATTGAGGAGGGATGTTAAGCAATATAAAATCTCAGCCCATGGTATTTGATCTGTGATGCCTTTTTTTACATATGGGCGTTAATATTTCTTATCAAGTGATAGAACATGCATATCTGAATTCTCCTATGATTTCTCTTCTGCTGCTCTTTAGCAGAGACAGTAATTTCGCTAAAATAAAAATGTACTGGATATTAAGCTAGTTAATCTACAACTAGAAGTCTTTCTTTTTGTACAATAAATATTCATTTGTCTTTTGTACACAATATTTCATGTCTTCAGGTTGCACTTCTGTTGTAGGGGTGTCATATTTTCTGTATATTATCTGTGCATTGCAATATGTTGTTCCTTTTGCCACATAGCACATCCATAGCTTTTGCTGTGTGGAATGTGGGTGCACACATATCACAGGCTTGCATTTACTTCCTTTTGTGACCTGTGATCTAACACTCTCTCCTATAGGCTTGAATAATTTGGTGAATTCTTATTTTAGTTTTTGTTAAAAAAAAAAAAAAAATCTCCAAAGTCTATGTTTGTGTGTGCACGTGCGCGTACACACAGCCTATTCACATGGCCAGAGGCTAGGCTGGTGGGGGAGAAGACTGCACTGAACTTACCTTCCCCCCAGATGATCTCTGTGCTCTTCCAGCTGCCTCTGCCGTGCGGCTTAGCCACGCATAAGAGTGGCACACCCAGGAGCACTTTAAACCTCATGCCTTTCACCTCGGCTAAGAGCTGGGCATAGGAGTAGGGCTAGGCTGGGCAGGAGCACCAGGATCCGCATGATCAGCCTAACCTAGGCTGGACTTAGGGTTGCCACATTCTGGCTTTCCAAATCTGGTTACCTAATTTGCATATTATGTAAACTGGCCTGGAAATAATTTTTGAGCAGAATAGCGACTGTACGTTTCGCTCCATAACTCCGCTTCTATAAGGGCTAGAGCAGGCATCCCCAAACTGCGGCCCTCCAGATGTTGCTGAACTACAACTCCCAGCATCCCTAGACACAATTTTTTGTGGCTGGGTATGCTGGAAGTTGTAGTTCAGCAACATCTGGAGGGCCGCAGTTTGGGGATGCCTGGGCTAGAGCTTAGCTTTTTAAAATATTATTATTATTATTATTATTATTATTATTATTATTATTATTATTGAAAACTGAAATCTGGGTGGGCTAAGCAATCTGGGTGAGAAGCTTAATGCATGTGAAACCCAGAATTTCGGGGGGCATGGCAACTCTAGCTGAACTGCCCTAGCCTGGGTTAGGCTGCTCATGAGAAACTAGAATGCCAGCACACACTAGAACACCAGCACAAACATACCCATCCAGGTTTTGGAGGAGAAGTGCTGTGGTGCACAGAAGCAGGCCTATCCCCTCACTACTGTTTTTCCCCATTTTGTGAAGCTTTAGTTTATTTCACTTTTTTTAAAAAAACAAAACTATTCTTTGGAGACTGGGAGCTTCTTGTTGCAGGTCAAGCTGAAGTCTGTTTAGTCAGAAGTAAGCCCCACCAAAAGGGGCCTTACCTCGTAGGAATGTGCACAAAACCGGTTTGCCCAGTTCGGTTCGAATTTGAACCAGGTGCAAACCAGGAGGGGGTGGTTGGATCTTTTGCTCGAACTTGGATCTTTTGCTCGAACCGCCCCCCCGTGTTTGGTTCAAATTCGAACTCGTTCGAACCTCCAAAAGTCGGTGTGGTGGTAGCTGGCACCCATGGCTATTTGCCACGCAAACCCCAAAGCAATCTGACACTTGTACGATTTTTTACCCTCTGTGCACTACACCACCACTCACTCTGGACCACTCCAGCACCCCACAAGTGGCTTCAAGGTTTTTCTCCATAGGGAAGAATGGCGGTTTCAGCAGCCCCATAACTGCACTTGGGGGGTGCTGGGGCAGCCCAGAGCGAGGGTGTCAACCACCCCCATGGGTTGCTAACCCATGGGGTACTGGGTTTTGTTGTTTATGAGGTGTTCTGAGTGTAGACTTGTTAGCATATAAGACCTTCAATGACAAACCATGAATCCACTCTCATTTGCTAACCTTAAAGACACATAAACTTCAAAAATCACTTAAAAATCAGCCCTTTGCCCAATTCCTTTCAAATAATTCTGATAGCTTCCTTGCTCCCTTGGGCACTACCACCCACCACAGTCTGCTCTAGGCCACTCCTTTGCCCCCGATGTGAAGCTATACATTTACTGACACCTCCATTCTTCTTTATGGAGAAAAACCTTAAAGACGTGTAAACTTCAAAAAACTTCAAACCCCTTGGGCACTACCACCCACCACACTCCACTCTAGGACACCCTCCCCCCCCAAACATGAAGCTATACATTTGCTGCAATCCTTATTATTCCCTGTGAGGAATTCAACAATACTTTAAAAATTCACCAATAATCGGAGGAGTGTCTGATTGCCTTGGGGTTTTGTGGGTGGTAGGCACCCCTGGGTGCCTACCACCCACCCCACTTTTGTGCCCCCTAGATGCTCCACAATAGGGGATAATGGGCTGGTTCAGGTCCCATTATACCCTATGAGAAAAATAATTAAAAATATTTCAAATATTCATTAAAAAATCGTAGGGGTGTCCGATTACTTCAGGGTTTGGGTAGTTGTTGGCACCCATGGGTGCTCCACAATAGGCAATAATGGGCTGGTTCGAGTCCCATTATACCCTATGAGAGAAAAATAAAAATAAAATTCAAAAATTCATTAAAAAATCTACGAGTGCCTAATTGCTTTGGGGTTTGGGTGGTAGGTACCCATGGGTGCCAGCTACCACCCCACCCACTTTTGGAGGTTCAAATCAAACCACTCCCAGTCTGGTTCGAATTCGAACCTGCACCTCAAACCTGATGTCTGGTTTGGTTTGAATTCAAACCATTTAACCACTCCAGTTCGAATTTGAACCGGTTTGAGTTCGAACCGGTTTGCACATCCCTAATACCTTGAACAATTGCAGCCAATCCTTTCTGTGTGTGAGTGCTCATTTGCTCACATTTCTTTTAAAAAAAACAAGCAAACAACAGGACTCTTGTCACTTTTATTTATTTATCTGTCGTATTTATATGCTGCCTGATATGTGCATCTCTAGGTGCTGTACACAGTTTAAAACACAACTAATATAAAAGAGTAAAAACAAAACAATTCCATGGAATAAAACATTTTAAACAATAAAAACAATCAAACAGTTTAAAATTAATTTCAATTAAAAGCCTGAGTAAACAGGTGAGTTTTGAGGGTCTTCCTAAGAGCAAACAGAGGAAGAGATGCTCTTATTTTGACAGGTAGCATATTCCAAAGTCCCAGGGCAGCCACAGAGAAGGTCCCAGAGATAAATAGAAGGCTCTTTTATGAGGATTGTATATCATTGTTATTGAAAATGGATCTATGGGAGATCATACATAGGTCATAATGTGGCTGAGGTGCTCTTTGGTTATGCATAAAGACCCTCATTCCATTAGCTCTTGCTGAAAAATGCAACATCCTTGTGAAGCTGATTAGAAGATTCAAAAAGCATATGATCAGTTACCGCCATCATTCTACTGCATCCCATGCACCATGCCAAATGGGAAACTTGCCAAATGTTGTCGCCTGCACGATCCATCGCCCTGTTGAGGAGTAACCCAAGTATGTAGCTGAATGTTGCTCTAGGTTGCTACTCTACTTTACTCGCTAGCATACAGTAGTTATTCTGGAAATGCTGTAGGTTGTTTCTTCCCTTTCATTAATACCTTTCTTTTATATGCTTTTCCCCAAAGGACCACAGCGAGTACAACTCCTCCATGGCCAAAAGCCAGACCAACACAGCACGAATTGATGGGCTGAGGCCAGGGATGGTGTACGTGGTACAGGTGCGGGCCCGGACTGTGGCTGGCTATGGGAAATACAGTGGGAAAATGTGCTTCCAAACCCTGACGGATGGTGAGTATAAGAAGGGTGGAGAGAAATGGAGGAGAGGGGAGGGAGGGAAAGAGGTTGCACTCTTCATCAAATCTCAAGCAGTAATTGGATTAAATCAACTTGTCTCTTCAAACCCCTTGCCTCCCAGTGGGGCAGCCTGGTGAGAGCCAGGTGATTTACAGAGATGTTTGATTAATTGCCAGCTGGAGTACTAATCTGGTTGAAAACTCTTGTCTCTGTTTTTGCCCTGACCATGTAAGAGATTTTTTTTTTTAAATTGTTTTGCTTCCTGCATATGAATAGGCTGTCAGCATTTGCAAGCACATTAGGAAGACACAAGAATAGCCAGTGCTTGAATGGTGAGGGGCTTGGGAGATAGGGGGCTCTTATTGCAGTCCATTAGCCCTGATTCTCCCAATTTCCGCCACATCATGCCCCTCATAGCCTTTTTAAAACAAAAAACTGAGGGAGGAAACACAGAATGCAGGGGGGCCAGGCCGCTCTCTAGGTCAAGCACTGAGGATAGACTTTGTAGATCAGAGTCATGGTCCATCAGTCCAATATTCTGGTTCTCAGCTGTGGCCAATAGGGGATGTTACATAGGATTTGTACACAAGTGTAATGTAGCATGACATTCCTAGTTGTTCGCTTCCCGCATCTGAAAAACTATATTTTGGAAGTTTAGAAAGACACTGAATATGAAAGCCATTTTTGCTAACGTCATTTGATTGTCTATAAGGAGTAGATACTACTTAGAGTTTTGAATGTTAACTTGCACTTATCCTATCAGAAATGTGCTTTTAATACATAAGGCAAGGACTTTATGAGAGCATTGGATTAACTAAACACATGTCTTGCATTAGAAATGGTTCGGTTAATTATTTTACCTACATATTGTGAGAAACTGGGGAAGAGAATGAGCTCCAAGGTCCTGTAATGTCATCTGCTGGGTTAGAATTCGCATTTAAGGTTTGTCATAATAGGTTTAAGGTTTGTCATAATAGATCGTTGCTTCCAATTAATTCATCGGGATTTAAACACCTATAAATATAGTCTTCACAACTGTGTCGCATATTGCATTTTGACGGACTAAAAGCAATACACAGCCATTAACTTGCTCTGATTAATGTGTTGACAGACATGCAACATAAGATATATACACTGATATAAAAGAAGTCTACATGAGTCAGTGAGCCAACTATTGATCAAGGTTCACTGCTGCTTATACACATCCTTAAAAGGCTCATCTGTCTCTAACAATATGTCAAGCAGTCCTACATCTAAGTGTTACCTTCTACAACTAGTATAAACATCAACAAGGTTCAATATTAAATGCGAATAATTTGGTTTCCCAGAACCTGATCATCATTGCCAAAAAGAATCTGCCTTGGTTGATTACAAGTGACCGTTTCCTTTTGCGGGTTCATCACTCACAGTTTCACCCATTCACGGGCAACTTCCTTGTAGACCAATTTAATTATCTGGGGTAGTTTTGGTTATTTGCGGGATTCCCCACTTGGGAAGCTCCTTTAACTACTTCCAAACTAAATTGGTCTGTTTGGAGCAGCCCATACATCAACTGAGATGTGACATGCAGACTGCTCTAGGAGGTTTTAAGTGTAAATATCCAATCTCACGCTGCTTCTCAGCTGGTGATTTAAATGTTAAACCCCCAGGAGAAGCCTGCATACTTTTCAGCTGGTGCAGGGGCTGCTTCGAGTGACAAAGTTTAAATATCCAACTCTGCACACTACCTGAGAAGCAGCATGAGGCTGGGTATTTAAACTCTAGCCCCACCCTCACCCCCCGAGCATTTCACATGTAGCTTCTCAGAAACATAACCTGAGGAGCAACATAGCCCATGTTTTGGGTTTCGTTTAGTATTTGAATATAATAGATTTAACACTCATGGAATTTTAGAAGAATGTTACCTCCATGGAACTTTCTTGGAACGTTACATCCGTGATACTCTGGGTTCTCCTATATATCTTGTAGAATTGTTCAAAGTTTCTAGCTCAGCTTTGGTGAAGAGAAAAAAGTGAGAGGCCTCTGGATGACATGGAAGCAAGTGGGATGGACAGCCATCCTGTTTCTAATGCTCCTCCACTCCCATCCCACCCCAGAGTCTATTTAGACAAGTATACATTCTGCTACCTCTGTTACCACACATCTGTTGCAATATGTGATAAAAACCCAATGTGTGGGTTTGCCAGTGTGCGGCAAAAACTGTTGCAACATGTTGCAAAACCCTCTTAATCACTTAATAGAATAATGCAGATGATGAAGCTACCCCAGGGGTGAAAGAGCTCCTGAAGTAGTTTGATTTGGCTAACTGCTGTATAGCTATTGGGAGCCTGGTGAGAAACATGAAGTAAAAAATTGATAGAGAGAGCTGTTATTCAGCATCCTTAATCAAAGTTGGTTTGAGTCACACAACCTATTGGATTTTTTTTTATTTTATTTTTTTTTAACATGTTGATTATTTTTCTTCCTGGTCTGAATACTGAACTAACTGAACAGATAGGTCTGCCATGCAACCCAGGTTTCTTAGCTTTTAAAATAACTTTTAATTTGAAATGTAATTCTCATTGTGGCAACTTGTTTACTTAATTTGGTTGATTTTATTCATTTTATTTTACATTGTATCTGTTTTATTGTTGTGAGCCGCTCCGAGCATGAGTGTACTGGAGGGGTGGGGTATAAATATTTTAAATAAATAAATAAATACCATGTGGCTGACTGTTTTTGCGTGCAAGAAAGTTGCCATCCTCATGATGGGT
The DNA here is from genome assembly GCF_027244095.1 of Hemicordylus capensis. Taxonomy (NCBI): domain Eukaryota; kingdom Metazoa; phylum Chordata; class Lepidosauria; order Squamata; family Cordylidae; genus Hemicordylus; species Hemicordylus capensis. Next base: position 296,564,358 of record NC_069659.1, on the reverse strand, counting down.
GCACGTTTCTTAGAATACGAATGAAACCCAACAGATCCAATAATTCAATGAATGCAAAAAGGAATGAAATATATTAACCTTGACTTTGTTAGGTTAAAGACCTGGAACGCCAGGTCCTGATCCTTGTGCTCCACACAACCAGGTCTACCCAGATAGGGCTATGCTAGCCCAAGTGGACCTGGTCATGTAAACGACCTTACTTTCTACTAAGTGGCAACTAGGTACAAGGACTCTGTCCTACGCAGCAGCTGTAGAATGGGGTAGGGGGGAAAGCCCTCATACCCAGCTGCAACTTAGCAAGTAATGAGCCCATTCTTGCCATTGCAGAGAAAGGGCTCAAGGGAGAGCAGAGAGGAAGCCTTAAAAAGCTTACCTCCCTGAAGATGACCTTCGGCACCTTGCTGAGCAGGCAGATTGCCCACCCAGACGATTGCTGGCTTCTGCTGGCAGCAGAGATGTTTGGGGGCCAAGAGGCCCCAGGAACTCCCATAATGCACTGCACGAGTGCATAATGCACTGACGCCAGCTGGGAGCCCCACAGTCTCCCATAATGCCCCACACAAGTGCATAATGCACCGATGCCAGCCGGGAGCCCTGCAGTCATCTGCCAGCCCCGCAAGCATCCTCACAGGTAATCAAAAATCAGAAGCACGCACAGCTCCCAAAACTAGGTAGGGCAGTTGTCCTACCCAGTTAATGATCCCGCAGGTTGCCTTACTCTCTAGTCAAAATTTAGTTTTGCTATCTTCATTTTTAATCACTCTGGTGGCTTCCTTCATGGATCACTCTAACTAGGACTCTATTTCAAAGCCTAACAAAGTCTATTTTTCTACAAAAATCCTCTGTCTCGTATCAAAGGGTTTTAATTTAATAAGGAAATAGGGGGCATGTACACACACCATATGACTGAATAGATGACTTTTTTAAAAAGAAATGAATTTCCCTTATACTTACAATTAGACAGGGAAGGAGAACTCTGTCTGAAATATAAGCAGCTAATTGAAATTTAACAAGAACGGATATTGTATATTACTGAATAATAATTGATTGTTAGATGATAATTTTCTCAGGATTTAAGCATCAGGTAGGAGATAAAGCAGAGTACCAGTAATTAGCTGCAAAAAAGAATAAGAAAATTAAAAGGAAGTGTGAAATATTCCTCTTTGAATGAATTTATTTTAAACCTGTGGTGTGTGTGTGGCTTGTAGATATTACTCACAGAATTATCAGAAAATGAGAACAATAATGTTAATAACATTAATTTGCTAACTGATGTTGTCTCCAGGCCCATTGTGGCAGGAAACATATACAGAGAAAGTATGTCATTTATTTGAACAGCTTATTGAGAAAGCCAGAAGGTGGGTGGCAAAGGATATTATTTCCCATCATCATAACTGGGGCTAGATCTGACTTCAGGGGTGGGGGGGAAATTCAATATGCTCAAGTCTCTCAGAAATGAGGAAGACTTTATCTCTGCCCTGGTTCAGATGTAGTGACAAACTGGTTTGTTGCTCAGATGTGAGCTAGCTTAAGTCTCGGGTTTGTGCTTTCTATCCGCCCTTTTATGTATGAGTGGAGGAGACTGAAAGCTTTTATTTATTTATTTATTTAACATATTTTTATACTGCCCGAAACAAATGTCTCTGGGTGGTTTGCAATAAAAACAGTACAAATTGAAGCAGAATTAAAACAGTTTGCAATTTAGCACTATGTTAAAACTGCTGAAAACTATTAAAAACCATAAAACGAATTCATGGCTTGTAACACACCACATTTTCCTATTTTGTCCTCAGTTAGTTAACAAGCCAGATATCAAACTGTAATAGGAAACTGTGCTTCATAATGAAAGCCACGTGAAGCCACTCCAAGGTTTCAAAAGGTGTTTCCCAGCTTTGTCTGGCGATTCCAGGGATTGAACCTGGAACTTTCGACATGCAAAGCAGATGCTCTTCACTGAACTTGAGGCCTTCTCTTGGTCGTCCTTATGCTCCACTCTGTCTATTGGGCATAACAAATGACACAGGACTGCTATTGATAATGGGGCATTCCCCAGTGAAATTGTCCCCCTCCATAATGTGTTGTATAATGTACCCTGTATTCAGAGGTGGCCGGTGAGGGTGGCACCAGGCAGGGTGGTGAGAGGTACCTTGAAAAGTCATTACCACTGATACTGCTCGTACCTGGCATCCATCACAAGCAGCCCCGCCTACAGTTCTCATCTGGGGCTCATCTACCCCCAGCGCATTGTGACATCACAACATTAACATTTCTTTGCTGCTGCCACCATGGATCTTGCTAAACTGCCAAGTTACTTATAGGACCTTAGATCCCCTCTTGTGTAGGCAGGGCAGATTCTGTTTTTTGAAGCCAGTACGGTGTTGTGGTTGGAGTACTGGGTTTGGACCAGGAACATCTGAGTTAAAATCCCTGCTCAACCATGGAACTTGGAGGTGGTCTTGAGCAAATTCCTCTCTCTCAGCCTAGCCTGCCTCATAGGTTTTAGGATAAAAGGTGGCAACCTGTACATGCAGGAGGGAGGGTGAGATACAAATGTGGCAAATGGAGATTTGCTATTAGCAATTAGAGCTGGTGTGAATGAAGATTACAGAACTCTTTTCTTTTCCAGATGACTACAAGTCAGAACTGAGAGAGCAGCTGCCATTGATTGCTGGGTCTGCAGCAGCAGGGGTCGTCTTTATTGTCTCCTTGGTGGCTATTTCAATTGTTTGCAGCAGGTACTATTTGCCACATTATGCATTTAGCATTCCCTTTTCATTCCAAAGACTGAGTGTTCCTGGAGGAGACTACAGATGCGTCTACACAAATCTACTGCATGGTAGTGCTGGCTGAATTTAATTCAGAAAACATCCTGTGAATCAGTGTAGGTGCCAGTGAAAAATTGGTTGCCATAGTTAAAGTCGGACCTTCTTTAAGATGGGCAAATAGTCCTGCTAGAAAATTCTCTTACACATGATGTGAACGCAGAATCTTCTATATATTCTCTTGCTTCGGGACAGGCAACCTTGGCTCGCCAGCTGTTGTTGAACTACAAGTCCCATCACCCCCAGCCACAATTTATTGTGGCTGGGGATGATGGGGAGTGTAGTTCAGCAACAGCTGGAGAGCCAAGGATGCCTACCCCTGCTATAGCTGATGTCCTACCTAATAGAGTGCACATGTAAGTAAGGTGTACAGGCACACGAGAACACTCCTTGCACAACTTTCCCTATCCTCCTATGCTTGCGCTGTTGCGCAAGAGAGCTAAGAGCACTCCCTGTGCTCTGTAAGCAATTAGTAAGATTAGAAATTAGGCATGTGCCCAAAACGTTTCGGAGGCCATTGTAAAGGCCTCCAAAACGTTTCGGGCTAGGGGCCGCTTCTGTGTTTCGGCGCCGGCAGGAGTAGAGCTTTAAGGGTGGGGGAGGGTGTACTCACCCCTCCCACCACATTTCCCCCGCCGGCGCGCTGTCGGTTTGAAGCCCCTCGGGGCGGCAGCGTTCCTCCCTGCCGCCCCGTTTCTGCCCTCAGCCAGAAGTGGCCGGAAGTCGCAAGTGCGCGTGCGCATGCCCATCTGCCGTGTGTGCGCGCGCAGGCAGCGTGCGCACACGCACTCGCGACTTCTGGCCACTTCCGGCTGAGGGCAGAAACGGGGCGGCAGGGAGGAATGCTGCCGCCCCGAGGGGCTTCAAACCGACAGCGCGCCGGTGGGGAAATGCGGTGGGAGGGGTGAGTACACCCTCCCCCGCCCTTAAAGCTCTACTCCCGCCGGCGCCGAAAATCGTTGTGCACATCCCTATTAGAAATGTGTCACAGAGGGTCAGCACAGGAGCATGAGTACAGGAGGGCAAGGGGATTTGTGCGAGGGGTGCTGCTGCATGCCCGCCCACTCCTACTTACACATACACTTCATTAGGCAGGAGGAGAGCTGGTCTTGTGGTAGCAAGCATGACTTGTCCTATTAGCTAAGCAGGGTCTGCCCAGGTTGCATTTGAATGGGAGACCACATGTGAGCACTGTCAGATATTCCCCTTAGGGGATGGAGCCTCTCTGGGAAGAGAAGAAGGTTTCAAGTTCCCTCCCTGGCTTCTCCAAGACACGGCTGAGAGAGATTCCTGCCTGCAACTTTGGAGAAGCCACTGCCAGTCTGTGAAGACAATTCTAAGCTAGATAGACCAATGGTCTGACTCAGTATATGGCAACTTCCTATGTTCCTATTAGTCACAGTGTCAGCCACTATTTCCAGAGAATGACAGATCGAAAACCTGGCATGAGCTATGACAGTCTCCAGTCTTGCTGGGCCTTGCTTTGAGATAACTCCTTGTGCCTGCTTCTTTCCCGTATCAGTCCTGAGCTGGATACACAGTGACCTAAAATGTTTGCCTTCCTACTACTTTAGTCTCAAGCCTGGCCCTTATGGTGTCATGGAAGAGGCCAGACTGGTCTGTTTTTGTGCTTTTCTTTGGGCTGGTTCACAAGATATCATGATAAGTGGCTGTCTGTCTGAAGAAGAGGCGTGAGGGTGTGTCACTGCTTCCTGCTCACCTAGCATTCTGCCTCTGCAAGGCCACATGGGGCTAGAGGCCAACACTCTGATTAGGGATATGCACAGAACTGGTTGGTCATGCCAGGTCATGCAGAGGCCCATTGCACAAGCGTGGCGGCCTCCAAAATGGCCACCACTCCAGGGGAAAAGGCCAAAAAACCATCCAGAGAACGGCCAAATGACTGATTTATGGACTAAGGGAGGCTGGGGGAGAGGGAGCCTCCATGGACACCCCCACCCCCACTTCGGACAACTCCCCCACAGGGGGTAGGTTTTTGTAAAAGAATTAAAATTTTAAAACAACAAACTCGTAAACCCCTGGGGGTGACCAAAGAGGGGGTGTTTCGGTTCAATCCCCAACAGCCAAACCTGTTTGCACATCCCTAACCCTGATTTAAGAAGTGCCAGTGCCAGCAGTGTTGCATTCCACACTAATGCTGTGGCAGTGCCCACATCACTGGAATGCAGTACTGCTGCACAGGCACTTCATTAGTCCAGATGTAGCCAGAATGCCCAAATCAGCCCCAGCCACACAGTCAATATACTGCTTTAATATAGTGAGTTCGTTTACACGACAAGACAAGCAGGGCGAGAAGTGGGCAAGGGGGAAGGCTGATTGATTGATTGATTGATTGATTGATTGATTGATTGTTGCATTTATATACCGCCTTTCATTAAAAACAACCTCAAGGCGGTTTACAAAAGTTTAAAAAACATACAATAAAATGACAATAAAATATTAAGCTAAAAATATAAAAACAAACCAATTTAAAAACCTATAAAATACAAGCATAAAAAACTACACACAGGTAAAAACACCTAGAAGCAGCAATAAAAACAATCATGTAAAAGCCTGGATAAAAAGCCAAGATTTAACAAGCTTTCTAAAAACTGTGATGTTTAAACTCACCTTCCCCCCAGATGAGTGTTTAACTGTTGCTGGAAGCGTGGCTCAGTGCGGAGCTCCGGAGGCCAGGATGACACATCCCAGATATCTCACAATGCACCATGTGACATATACAGTACATTGGGGGATCCCCACAGGAGATGGGTGCTCTAGGTAGCCGTCCTTGTGTCTACTGTGGCTTAACATAACCCCGGCGAACACACAATCCTAGAGCCTGGGTTAAGGGCTGGGTTTCAAAGCAGGGTTAGGTGGCGCTGCCTTGCCAATCCTAACAGTTCTCATGCACAGCCTAACCCAGGCTGGGCTTCCCTATCCTGGGTTAGGGTGCACATGAGAACAACCTCAGTATATCAGTCATGCAAATTAGAGGTGGTTTTAGATGTTCCATCCCAATGTGATCATGTTGGGGTGGGGATGTACACTCCTTCTCTTTGTGCAATGGACAGCTGCCCAGGGTCATAACATCTGCACCAGCCCAAAATCTTTCTCCATGCCGGCTTTGTTTCACCTACCTCTCACAAATCATTATTATGCTGTGGAAATGTGTGGTGTTTTTTTTTTTTTAAGTAATTAGAAAGTTAAATCACAAGATTATTTGTGATAGTTGTAAAAATTGCAGATTTTTACAACTGTGCAAGGAATCACTGATAAATGCCCAAGTGATTTAGTATGACTGATGGCAGTTGTGCATTTCTCAGTGAGATGTTTAAACAGTTAAAAAATGGGTGGCAGAAAAGCAAATGTCCACCGCAAAAGGCAGACCACACTTTTCTTCAGAGCACCATTCTGGCATTATGTCACCCACACAGAGCTGCTTCACACAATGAGTATGAAGCACCAGATGGGGTTTGTGTGGGGAGAGCAGGCTTAGCCCACTCTCCCCACACATGAGCAGTTGCTTGTTGCTGGGTGGCCACATCGGTCACCCAGACGAGCAGCTGTTCTGGTCCGGTGCTCCCGCACCCAGCTGCGGCTCTGTGTGGAGCTCCGGGGGAAGGGGAGTGCCGCTGTGTGGTGCCCTGGCCCCCCAAACCCCTCCCCCCACCCCAAGTATGTCAGCCGCCACGGCTGACACACAATCAAAAGAATGAGGTTAACAGAGCACCTGCTCAATTAACCTCATTTAGGGTTAGGGTTTCTTTTGGTGGGCTAGCTGCCAGAGAACCCCCGGGCTCGCCCACAAGCCCGGTGGTTCTCATGATTGTTAAAAACTGGGCTGGGCACCCATAGCCTGGTTCTGAGCAATCGTGTGAATAGCTTCATTGGGTTCTCTTTTAATTCAACATCAATTGATGGAATTAGACACGTACAAAGGTGGTAAAAGTTCTGCAAACCAATAACATTAGGTTTCGGCTACCATGTAGACAAGCTTTGTGCTCCTTTAGCAATGAGACCTGCATTAAAGGGTCTTGCTTGGACACTGACTGAAGTAGCTTTTACGTTTTGTTTTCCTAGAAAGCGGGCTTACAGCAAAGAGGCAGTGTACAGTGACAAGCTACAGCACTACAGCACTGGTCGAGGTGAGTCTAACAGAAGCCTCGGGACAGTTGGAGGCTCATAAAGTTGTGTCAACTCCACATAGGTGCTTCATGTTGGGCATGATGAGAAACAATATTTTGTTATAATTTAACTCAAAGGTGACATGAAGCTAAGGAGACTGGACTCAAAGGAATGAATGGTAGACACATGAAAAGAACAAAGCACACAAGAGGTGGGCAGAAGAAGTGAGATAATTTGGAAGAAAAACAGGGGTGATATCAAAGAAGCTGTAGAGGGTGATTGTGATTTACTTCATAAAATTATGGCTTGAAAAAGCAGAATGTAAAGAAGGCTGTTTATGACCATATTGGCAGGGAGTTTAATGCAAAACAAGCTTCTCGAAGATCAGTCTTTTAAGGAATAAGATGGTCAGCAAAGCAAATCAAGAACACAGAGCAAAAACCAGGGGAAAAGTAAGAATTCAAAAAGCACTGAAGGAAATCCTCAGCCTGTGATAATTGGGTCTCCTGGCTTTTGTTTAGCTGGATGTTTAAACCATTCTTTGGAATTGTATTTATCAATAAATATTTTGTGAAAATTGAAAAGCCAGGATATACTGCTTATTATCTGTGGTATAGGTTTGTTGTCAGCCTTTCTGCAAATGCCCCTCAGAAACAGGCCTGCACTTAGACTTCAGCTTACCAGCAGTGGAGTTTGTCACAAATTACTGTAAAGAGTAACTGCCTTTATGCTTGCTATAGTTTGGTGAGCGAGAGAAGGCAAGGGCTTGGAAGGAATACATAAACCAACATTTTTTATTCTTTTCAGTCCATAAAAGCCTTTTTTAAAGTTTCCTTTAAAAATGTATAGATTCATTAGTCACAGTGAAATATAGGGAAATGGCTTTTCATCAGCTGTTTAGTAAACAGATCATATTCGGATCCATCCCAGAATGCACACTGAGCTCTTGTGAAAGGCAGCAAATGAGCCTTTATAACCTGTATTAGGAAAGTTAATAGGATAATAAAATAGCAAGGCAGCAATCTTGGCCAGTGAGTAATCACTGCCCATCCACCCTTCTCTGCCAGCACCTATACATACTTTACATGCTCACTCTGCATGCAGAACCAGCTGCAAACAATTATATTCGACAGTTCCCAGGTGTTTCGGGGGAAATCTCCAACACAAATGCACATAGCTCTTTAGGGCTCTTCAGATTACAGCCAGGAGCAATACCTAAGTAAACCACAGCCAAAGCAGGAAATGAGATAGGGGGAGGAAAACCAAATTGGGAGCAGCTGAAATCCAATTTGCACTTAGAAGAGAAGGCTTCCAGACTTTCTCTTCTTTAAAAAGAAAGTGTGAGCCTAAAGTCTAGAGTAGAACCTCCTCATTGTTATTCAAATGGATGGATCAGGAACCTACAGTTATGCAATTAAAGATTAACCAAAAGCATACTGCAGAGGGGCAGAATTAAGGTTTCACAGTAAATCTATAGTTACTTTTACATTCCCTGACCTTCAAAATTCAAATGCTTCATTGTGTAGCTCTGAGATTTTCTTAATTTTAACTTTCAGACAAAATGTATCTGCATCTCTTCTTATTTTAAGAAAAAGCAAATTCACCTTAAAACACTGTGTGGGTCTGATGATTTTGAATAAGTTTAAAGCAGTTTAATGAGACCAGTATGAATATGGATGATGAGGTTCTCACAGTCTAGAAAATTTCTACTGTTGTGATTCATAAAGTGGTAACACTTCCCCGCCCCACCATCCCAGCTCATTTAGCGTACTCTTTGAAGAAAGACATGACCATTTGATACATGTGCCAAAACTCAAGGCAATTTCACACAATTCACTGCAAGTCAGTAAGCCAGTAAAATGTTGGGATGCAAGAGTTTGTGTTTCCAGCAGGTGTGATATGGATGCTGCCCAAGTCTGGTTTCCATGATTCTACCAACTTCTGTCATCAAGGTTTGAAGTTGGCTTGACAAAGTCAGTAGAATCGTGGTAACGTGGTGCCAGAACTGGACTGGATGTCACGCCTGCCGGGAGCACGTGTTCGCGCATCCTGACATTTTACTGGCATGTTGCCAGCATATTGGCTTGCATTGGATGGCATGAAGCTGCCCTCAGATTGCCTAAGTTGCTTATCACAGTACAAGAATATAGTCATGTGTACCAACTGAGTATATAGAGGATTGTTCAAAACTGCAGAAAACTTGTTATTCAGAAATTATAGGTATAAAGTTACTATATCAGCTTTCTAAATAAAATACTGGTATGTGAAAATGTACAGGCATTGTTTATAAATCATAACTTGTTTTTATTTGACTTTTAAAAAACTGAACAATAAGAAGAAATATGTTATAAATACTTGTTCTTATGGTATGAATGTATCCACTTATGAGAGAAATATGAAGGTTTGAATTCAGGTTTGATAGTCTGACAACTGTCCGCGTCCCATTTATGGAATAGTGACCTTTGGGGCTGAGGGAAAAGAAATATGAGCATGTGGTACTAAAAATTTGTAATAAGCAATCTGTGAAGTTCAGAAACATCTAAATACAGAGAAGAGAGGAAAATCGGGGGACTGGTCATCCAAGTTTTCCAGGTATAGCTATACACTGTACAATACTTCTGGGCAATATGACAGAGCATTGCAGCTCATATGTCACATGCATTCTTTATTGGAAAGATACATTGTAATAAAATGCATCTTGGCTCAACTTCAGTACAGAAATTATTGGGTGAAATTCAGTGGGGCGGACAACTTTCATCTGTCATTACCTTGGCTTCCAGTATTGTGTTTCCATACTCAGTTAAACAGACAGACAGACAGACAGACAGACAATTACCGAAGACATGTATAATTGTAATGTCATAAGAGTCAGACAAAGGTTATGACACTTGGTCCAGAGAATGGTTTGAAGATGCCATGGGCAGCTGATAAGTTTTCAGCTTAATTCCCAAACCAACTCCATCCTGAGAATGTTTCAGCCATTCTTTGTTGTTCTTTTTCTGAAGCTAAGCTCGTCAGGACTTGGCCAGTACCTGGTTGAGAGATCACCTGAAAATCCCCTCGCACACTGTTTCAGCTTCTCAGAGGAAGCATGATTTGCAGATATACCCAAATAAGTATGAGAACAGCGTTTCTCAAAGCTCCTAGAAATGTCTTTGAAGAACTGTCATTTACAAACATTACAGTGATGAGAACTTCTCTCCTTTTTCTACATGCTTTTAAAAATGTGAGCAGGAAAGTGTAATGTCAGAGAAGTGGCCCTGGGTCCTAGATGGCAGCCCAGTGATGGATAAAGTAGAGCACACCCAGTACTTGGAAAAGTTGTTCATCCTTACCTTAAGTATTGTTTTTTGCATTCGTGGTAAATACTTCCCATGTACTCATCCCCATAGTTGCAGTTTGCTGCCTCTTTGTACAGGAAGTTAGTTTTCTGTGTTGTGACATTTGGATGGATTTGGACTTTCTGTGCTCTCTACAGAAAACTCTTCAGTATGACCTTGCCATCCCCATAGCCAGCAAATCTTTTAACAAACGTTTTTGCTGCTCTCCAAACAACCTGGGCTCCTTGTGTATATGATAAGCCTCTTCCCTACTGTCGCTGTGCTCTTTTGTGGCATTTCTGCACTTCTAATGCCCATTAGCTAAGCCCTGTTCCCTGAGCCATTACTGTATTTCTCCATCTGTCCTTGGTCCTCTGATGTGTTCCCACTGCTGACAGTTCTCCAAAAGCAGCACTTTGTCTCACTGTCTGACAGCATTTCCCCCCCACCCTTCATGGCAAGAATTATTTCCTATAAAGCAAAAGCAAGCACACAGCCCAGTGGCAGAAACATTGTAAGGGCAGCTCCATCAGGACAAATTTGAGACAGCTGGCATAAAGTGAGGCAAAAATATGTAGGTAGAACAGCACATAACAGCTGGCCTGTGGCATGTAGAATTCTATAAAGTCATGGATAGGCAGTAGGTTGATCCATCCATCCTGAGACAATGCAAAGTTCCTGCAGGTATCTTTTTCTGCATTTATCTGCAATTTGAACAATAACCCCTACGAGCAAATGTCCTTTTTGCTAAGGAAAGTAAAAGAAAAAGAAAAAATCTGACCAGCTTCTTAAAACTATTCTTAGGACAGGAGAGATTATAATTCCTGCATGGAGGCCACTGAATGAAAAGTGGCCATGAAATCCTGCCATGAAATCCTACATGGCAGGAGAAACATTTAAAGGCTTTGTACCCCATTTTCAGCAGCCCAATTACAAGCAGGAGCTCCTGGCCAGTGGTGCCCATCCCAGCTCATGCGGGCATGGAGACACTGCACACATTTAAACATTATGCACTTTTGAGCAGCCTCCATGCAGGGGTTATAATTTTTTAAAATTGGTACCACATGCACCTTAATGAAGGAAACCTTTCTTGGAGTTTGAGCATTTGCACCCAATAGTTCTGCATGTGATGATGGGAGAGAAGAAGAGGAAAAGATGCTGCCAAGGCTACAGTGACATTAGGCATCACTGACCGACATCCTAATTAACAAAGCTCCAGTGCTCTGTGAGATGTGCCACTACTGCAGATGGAATTGACTGTAACTCAGCACTGACCTTTGTACCAAGGGACAATTTCAGAAACCTCCCCTTCCCCAGAAGCCCTCTGTTTCACTCAGAAAATATGACCCCAAGGGTCACACAGCCCTCAGACATATTTTGGGGTGACACAAAGGACTTCTGGGGAAAGGGGGGGTCCTTTAAATCCACCCTCCTGCAAGCTCTGGTGCTGCATCAGTGGATCCTGGAACTTGTCTGTAGCACTGGCACATATGGAGCATTAGTTAGGATGTCAGCCACTGAAGATGAAGTATTCTAGTGCAAGTTGTATGTTGAAGGAAGACAGGTAGGAGATTTGGGCAAATGCATACAGGGGAGGGGGGATTAATTGAGTAAACAGCAGGTTCTCCAAAGTTGATTTAAGTGAGACATTCAAGTGGAAGAGTGGTAGTCAAGAAAACCTGAAAAGTATAGAGTGCAGGATCCGTGAATGAACAAGGGTATAATTCTCTGACAGAGAGTTACTTACGCACAGTGCTAAAAGCCTTTGAAGGTAACTTGAAACAGGCTATTTGGCTGGCTCTTGCTAGCAATATTGGTTATGGAGGAGGTGGGTGATGAGGCAGTGAAGAAAAGGTTTCCTTTATAAGCCCGAACTCTGGAAGAATCCTGGTGGAATGATCAATCTATAATAGGGAGAGAGTTCCTCACTAGCACTGCAAACTACCAGCAAGAGCAGAACATTCCAGTTCCCTATATGTGGCTGATGCAGAGAAAAGAGCAGGCATGGTGGAAACAAAGTGGTGCAATGCTTTCCTTTTTTTGCTTCAGCACATTGTTGCTTTCTATCACTACAACGGTAAAGAACAGGAAACTTAACAACCTGGAACCTTTAATTTCTTCTTCTTCCATGAAACACCTATGTCAGGCTGCCTAAGTAAACTTTTTAACTCTTCTGACCATCGTCTAGGTCAGCGGTTAGGCAACCTTGGCTCTCCAGATGTTGTTGAACTACAACTCTCATCATCCCAAGCAACAATACATTGTGGCTGGAGATTATGGGAACTGTAGTTCAACAGCTGGTGAGCCAAGGTTGCCTGGCCCTGCTCTGGGTATCCAGTCCTGACATGTAAGCACTGGGCATCCATTCACAGAACAAGCCGTTTCAATGAGCTTCCTCATTTGGCAATTCAGCTTTATGTATTCCTGCTTACCAAGTGCATGTTTTGTAAGTTCGATGTTAAAAAGAGAGAGGCGAGTCTCATGATCAGTGAGACCCGCCGGAGGGGGTTCTGCGGGGAGAGCGGGCTTAGCCCACTCTCCCTGCAGATGGTCCAGGCTACAGCCGTGGGCGGCCAATGGCCACCCACATGACTGCCGGCTCCGTCATGGAGCTGGCAGGGGCTGCGGGGATCGGGTGCCATGCAGCCCCCAGAAGTTCTACGTATCCTTGAGAGATCCCCAGGGCTGGGAGGTTTGTTTCAGCCTCCCGCTCCTGGCGGGGGTCTCCTCGTGTGTTGCTGTGCCGCAAACCCATGCCACAGTAATACATGATCAAAAAGACGGGGTTAGCGGAGCACTCCGCTCCCTCCGCTAACCTCGTCTAAGAGGAGGGGTAAGTTAGCAGGTTACTTGCTTTGGAGAAACCAGGCTTGCCTACAAGCCCTGTGGTTCTCACGTTCTGCCAAAATTGGGCTAGGCTCCCTTAGCCCGATTTTGGCCAGTCATGAGAATAGCCTCAGAAATTTTCTGGATCAGAACAAGGTCCATCTAAACCAGCATTCTGGTGTCCACAGTACCCACCCAGATGCTTCTGGGTGGTTACCAGCATTTGGTATCTATGTTCAGATGTATGCTACTTCTTTCTATACATGAAAGTTCCATTTATCTGTTATAACTGATTGCTGATAGACCTATCTTCCATTAATTTTGTTTAATCCTTTTTAAAGTTATTGGCTATTTACAGTTCATTTCCTTAAGCAAATTATCCATTTCTTTGTGCTAGCAACAATTATATATGTATATATAGTAAAACCGTGTATCTATATATATAATTCTCCTGGGTATGCCCAGGAAAAATGCGTCCCGGCAGCCCAGCTGATTGGCTGGGCTGCGGGGGCGCCTGATTGGTCCTGGCGCACCCAGGAGAATTGCCTGGCTGGGTGGCTGCGGAGGCAAGGCGGCGGGCCCGGCCGCGGTGGGCCAGCCAGTGGCAGCGGGCCCGGCTGCGGAGGCAAGGCAGCGGGCCTAGCTTCGGCGGCAAGGCGGCGGGCCCGGCCATGGCGGCGGGCTAGCTAGAGGCACAGATGCTCTGTGCCCGGGCCCACTAGTATATTCATATAACAGCAGGATTTGTACTATCAATTATTGTTTTGGTAACTACGTTAGCAAGATAGGAGGTATGTCCTTGAAAGCAAAGAGACACAGTCTAACAGCTGTGTGGCTGCCCATCAGTTTGGTGATATAAAAGTGTGCAACGTAAGGTACACAAAGGTCTTCCATAGGCAGAATGAAAAGATTGCTCATTCTGCACAAGATAAACAAAACAAAACTGTTGCTGTCAACCGTAAATATGTACCATTCTGTTCCCCATCATTAATGGTGAAGCCCTGTTGTTGAAAGCAGTGTATATAGCAACATGCAGCTTCTTCAGTACTCCCTGGCTGGATCTAGTTTTTGTACTCTGATCTTTACACTTTAGGACACAATGTTCCAGATATGTTAAACCATCTTTATCCACAAACTGGTTCCAAACTTTCATAAATGCTCTCACACTTGTAATGAACAAAGAACCATTCATCCCTAGTATATATTCCTAGCTGGCTACTGGCATCCTGTATCGCTAGGCATTTAGAAGCCATGTTACCCTGGCAGAGGGTAGCATTATGGGGTACAAGGTCATTGTGTCCCCAACTTGATCCTTGTGTGTGACATGTTTGTTTTGCTTTCCTAATCTGTAAACTAGCCTTGGTTATTATCTTGTAAATTCCTTTGTAATCCTGCTAGAGCATCAGCTGCACTTGTAAAAGGATTTATGGAACAATAAAAGTGTATGTGATGAAGCTGTAAAAAGATTTATGAACTGGGCAAAGCACAGATGGCTTCATTGCAAACTTCACCATGGGCAATGGAAGGCTGGAGTTTTGGTTTTATGTGTGCCTAAGGCTATATCCAGACAGCAACTTCCCCTTTGGTAGATTTAATGTTGTAGCATTAAACATAAAGTAGGGGGAAAGCAAGGAATGCCAACTAGTGTGGGGCTTTGCCCTGCAGAAGTTGCCACCCACACACTGATTCTGCTAGACCTGGTCCACCATTTGGATGAGCAGCAATCAGCCTGGGGATTTTCATAACTTCCATGTGGCTCGTGGGTGTCAGGCACTCTGAATCACCATTCCTGACACTCAAAACACTCTCTCAGGCTGGAAAGACTCTTCCAATTGTGATGAATCACAATTCATCACTCTTCTCCAGTCCTGGGATGTTCTATAAGTTGAATCTTTATGTATCATAGGGTCAACTGCTGTCAATTACATTCACTCTGTCGTCAATGAGCATTGTTTGGTTCTAGTTAGTTGAGTTATGTAGAAATTAAGGCTGCAATTCCGGATACACATACCTGAAAGCACTGTACACCCCACAGAAGTCAGACTGAATTAGCATGCTTAAGATCAGTGTGTAGGTAACTGCTCCCTGGGCTAATGAGTTAGTCGGGTGTCTCCATTTACAGCACATGGAATCATTAAATGGCACATAGGGCATATCAGCATTGGAAACGTTAGGTTTTCTGCACGAATCCTGGCCCCTGTCTTTCACAGAGTATCTCACTGAGATCCATGTTAAGGCAAACAGCAAAGAGAAGAAGTAAACCAAAGGCAAGGACAGAACATTGCTGTTCTGTGTCCATATGGCTCGTAGTCAAATAAGGCCTGTGTAATGACCTGTAACATCATTTGTGCTGTTTAACAGAGGGCTTTTAGTATAAACCACAGTTGTAATGGTGGGAGTAGATAAGCTTGGGAGGCAGGGGAGAGGTGGAGGACCTTTGCTCTCTGAATGATTGCCAAACACACGGCAGGTGAGGAGGAACAAATCCCGGGGGTGCGGGGAGAGAAACAGCAACCATGAATAATGGGAGGGGAAGAAAGCGTACAAAAAGGAACAAGAGAGGCATAGCAGTGAGGCTGAATTTGGTGCCATCACACAGAATAAAAGGATTGCTGGTGTGAGAACACAATACATGTACAGTACATCCGAAGGATTTGAGTCCTAGAGTAGCACACGAGTAGCCCTACTCAGGCTTGCACAGCCCTACCTGGGTAGGGCTGCTCAAGTGGAGCGCTGGGATCAGTCTCAATCCCAGTGCTCTTTGCCGAGGTCACCTGGGTTTTTTTTTAACCTGGGCTTATACTGAGGTAGAAGGGCAAAAGCACCCCCTCCTACCCCAGCCATATGAACGCTCAGGCTGCCTGCATTCCAAGTGTTCATACAGCTGGGCAGCTAGAGTGCCCGGCAGCAGGGAAATCCCCCCAATGCATCCCAATTCTCATGCGGTGCATTGCGGGATTTCTGGAGGCCAGGCCAGGCTTCATTTCCCTGGCTTCCAGATGGTCATACCATTCCCTGCTGCGTGGCTCATAGCTCAGACAGCAAGGATTGTCAGTGGCGGGGGGGGGGAGGTGCAATTCTACCCTCCCCACCCCGGGTTTCACAGTTGTGTGAACAACCTTATAGAATGTTAGAGTTGGTAAGGATCTCGGAGATCTTCTAGTCCAACCTTCTGCTTGGTCCAGGAATCTTGCTGCAGCATCCCTGATAGATGGCTAACCTCTACTTCAAAACTTCAAATGTGTTTAACTACTGAGATGACCCAGAATATTGTCTCTTTGGCTGTGCGCATTGGTAGATGATTCAGGAATACAAGCCTGGACTTCTGGTTTTCACACCTGTGGTGCTCACATGACCTGTGCTGCTTGGAGAGACATGATAGAGGTCTATAAAATCATGCATGGTGTGGAGAAAGTGGATAGAGAGAAATTCTTCTCCCTCTCCCATAACACTAGAACCAGGGTTCATCCCATGAAATTGACTGCTGGGAAATTTAGGACCAACAAATGGAATTACTTTTTCACACAACGCATAGTCAGCTTGTGGAATTCTCTGTCACAAGATGTAGTGGCAGCCAACAACCTGGATGGCTTGAAGAGGGGTTTGGATAACTTCATGGAGGAGAGGTCTGTCAGTGGCTACTAGTCGGAGGGCTAAAGGGATGAGCCCAGACCGGTCCGGAGACCATTCTAAAGGCCTCCAGACCGGTCCGGACCTGGGCGGTTCGGTTTGGGTGGTGGGGTTGCTTTAAGAGCGGGGGAGGGTTTACTTACCCCTCCCGCCGCTTTCCGCTCTGGCGCCCGTAATTATAGTAGTAATTGGGGCGGGAGGTAGATGATTCACGTCACAGAGACGTGAAGCACGCACACAATGTGCGCACGCGCAGAGGACTCCTGGGAGCTTTTCATAGCGAAAGCGGGGAAGGGGCGGCAGGGAGGTATCCTGCTGCCCCAATTGCTACTAAAATTATGGGCACCAGATCAGGAAAGCGGTGGGAGGGGTAAGTAAACCTTCCCACGCTCTTAAAGCAACCCCCCACCCCAGTGCCGGACTGCAGTTTGGCGGTTCCGTGCACACCCCTAGAGGGCTATAGGCCACCTTCAGCCTCAGAGGCAGGATGCCTCTGAGTACCAGTTGCAGGGGAATAACAACAGGAGAGAGGATGCTGGACTAGATGGGCCTTGGGCCTGATCCAGCAGGGCTGTTCTTATGACCACTTTGCCTCCTTGCTTATGTCGCATTTCCCCGATTGAGGAATTGTAGTGCTTTGCCTGGCTTGGGCCACTTTCCCTATTTGGAAAGCCCCTACCCACTTTCAAGGGAATGGGTCCTGCAGCTGCAGCCTACTGGGCTCACAAACATAGCGACAGTAACACCCTTTTGGGTGCTACAAACAGAGCAGTCTGACAAGATCCTTTGAGAATGACCCAGAAGGCTCTGCTGTAGTTTGGGAGGTGTTGAGGCTGTTGTTTCTTTTTAACAGCACCTGGCCACAAACCAACACCTTTGTAGCAGGTGGTTCCCCACATTCCCAGTGCTTGGGTTTACAGGGTTTAATCCCAAAAAGCCCTACTGCACAACAGTTGACTGGCCTAGTTAGATTCATGTGTTCCACTATTTAATGTGCACCAGATGGGAGGAAGTGCTTCCACCGACACAATTTGTGTTCCTGAGTGTGAGATTTCTCTTAAAATTTAATGAGTGAAATAATGAGGTTTCTCTCCTAGAGTTAACTCCTGCAGGCAGCCTCCCAAACTCTCCCCAGCACCATACACATTCCCTGCCAGGTCTGGTAGAGCATTGGCAGCCTGGTATAAGGGACCTTGTGATGCTTTTAGGAGGCTAAAGCAAAGCCTGAGCATATTTATTATGGAGGCTTATTTTATCATTAGGATGTTCACTTCTTTGTAATTGCTGCATTCTGTCATTTTAGTAGCAGCCACAAAACTATCAAAGGTGTGTTGAGTAAATAAAAATGACTTAAATTATGCATGAGCAGAAGCATCATAAACTTGCCACCATTGTTGCCATAAAACCAGCAAACTCGGTTTGGGTTTGTAATGTCCCTCTTGTAGGCTGGATGTTCCGTCTAAACAAGAGAGAGCAGAGCTCACTCAACAAGGGGAGGCCTTTAACTCCAGGCTGCAGGGCTGGTCAGTCTGCATCAACTGGAAAACTCCTAGAATGTCAAAGGGCTGGAAGACTACTTTCTCCACTCACTTAAGGCCTTCACCTGTCTGTGTACACCTCCTCTTTTAGAAGCACACTGTGATGATCTTGTTTTATTTTGATTGAATCCTCTTGATCTTGGTTTTTTTAAAAAAAATATTATTTTTGAGAAAACTTTTTCCAAAGTAATTTCCTTCTTTCTTCTCTCTGCTTTTTTCCTCCCCCTCCTGCTCACTCATTTGTCCGCCCAGCTTGCTGCAATTCATTTTGGTTTTTTGCTCTGCATTCAGTGCTATGCCATAGCCACCTGGTATAACCCTTGCAATCAGACGGATGCAGGAAAGGTGTCAGATTGATAAATATTGATCTCTACCTGCAGTTCTTTCCTTGACTTGTCTGCTAATGGATTTGCTACTGCTTCAATAAATAACAGTATGCACCCACTTTCTTGGTGCAACTCATGGCCTGCTCCCAATCTGCCAGTTATAACTAATATGTTCTAAATTTCAAGGAGAGTAGCAAAAAAAAGACAACTTAGGGGAAGTCGAGAACAATATCAAAGGAGGGATGGAAGAACATGAGAGACTGAATAGGAGAGCTAAGAGGATACTTAGGTAGGGAAGGAAGAAGGGTTTAGGGACAGATGCTGTTGATCCCTCTGCCCAAGATGAATATGATTTTTCTCTCTCCCTCTCTTTATCCTGCTCTTCTCTCAACTGAGAAGGCTCCCCAGGAATGAAGATCTACATTGACCCTTTTACATATGAGGACCCCAATGAAGCTGTTCGTGAGTTTGCCAAGGAAATTGACGTGTCATTCGTGAAGATAGAAGAAGTCATTGGAGCAGGTGTGACTCATTTCCCATTGGGCAGGTGTTCAGTGCCATTCCTCCCCTTCCTCTCCTCCCTTCGTTTTCCTTCCTTCTCTCTTCCACTGTGGATGCTCAGGCTCATTCAACTCAATTAACAATGGACTGGCACTTTTCTCCTTGAAAGCCTAACTGAATCTTCTTCTGTGATTTAAGAGATTGTGCTTAATTAATTGACTCACTTTAATACATTGTTGTTTTCCCTGGTTTAATTAACAATAAATAGGTAGGGCAATAGCTCCCTAGTTTATGGCATTTCTCTATTTGCTGCAGCCGGAATCTTACCTTTTTGAAGCTGTTAGCTAATTTCACTGGAGAAAGCCCCCATAAAAACCTGTAGCTGTTCAAAACCAATAGTTTGTACAAAATGACTATGTAAAATCATAGCATTTATGAACTCAGTAATAACTGGCCTTACATGTTCTCTTCGAGTCTTTTGTTTGGTTCATTGCAACCTGTAGGAAACCCCCCCCCCCTCTTAAGACACGTTTCATGGATGAACTGGGGGAGGCAGCATTTTCTCTCCCACCCCCATGCAAACAGAGTCATGAGGCCATGCAAGGAAAATGCAGTGGACCCCAGATGGACATCCCTGGAGCCATCTTGTCCATCAAAGGAGAAAAGTATTATCAGCTGAAGACACTAACATTTTCCATGTCTGCTATACCATGGGAGGATTGATTTCAGTCTTGCATGGTTGGTTTGTTATTAGTAGAATGTGTGGGTTGCTAATGATTTTTAAATTTACAAAGGAAGAGTGCATGCTCAGGATCTCTTCACAGTGAAGACACTGAATGTGCGATCTTGCTTAAAAGCATACGGAGTGCCTTCTTGGTTCAGAACAAGGCCTACCTAGTCTAGCATTCTGGGTACAAATACCAGTACGAGGTGGTTCATCAGAAATTGGTCAGTGGTAGGCCACAATCTACCTCTTGGCCTCCTCTTTGCTACTCTGTTATTTGGAGTCAGCTTCAGCAGGGTTTAAATTAACATTCATTTGCTGACCTGTCATATCTCTCTCTCCAGAGTGTCTGAACTCACCCACTGCTGTTTGTGCCTGCTCTTTCATTTCACTCCAGGCTTCTTCATCCTTCTTATAACCAGTTGTTGTCTGTGGCAACCCATTGTTTGCATCCATTGCTTGTTCTTTGCTTTGCAATCATCCTGACCCCACGCCTACCCCTCCACCAAGGTGCTTTCAGATGGAGCTCTTTGCACCAGGTGTGCTGGCCTGGCATGCTTAGCATCTGCCAGCAGAATCCCACTCTGATCACGACCAGTCCAATGCTCTGGCAACATCAGTGTGCGTGGCACGGCACAGCAATGGTTGCACCATCAGGGCACCACACTTCTGCACTGGGAAGCACCTCTTCTGTGGGGTGATGGCACTGCAGTCATTGAACGAACGTTCTGCCATCTGGAAGCATCTTTAATTCTCTTTTACCTTTTGGTTCCTTTGCTCAGCCCCCTGATCAACCCACAGCCTTTCCCTTCCCATTTTGTGAGAGAGGATATAAGAAGGTGGTTGCTCACATGCACTTTGGGAAAGAGCTCAAGCAGCACGTCCCCCACTCCCTCCTTTTCCTTTATCAGTCTCCTTTGGTATAATGTTTGGATTTAAACAAGCAAACAAAAAACACCCAGACTTTAATATTTTTCTTTCTCCTTAACATTGCTTTTCTTTTTGAGTTTTTAGCCTTTCACTAAGCGTGACGAAGTTAAATTTATCCTGCCTAACTTGCAACCTGATCCTAAATGTATAGATTTGGAAGTAAGTCCTACTGGATCATAAATAGTAATTGTAGGGGGCCCCAGTTGGAATGGAGACCATAGCATGAGGGTCATCGGGGCTATAAGCCTTTGCCTCTCCCATGGCTCTGATCTATATTGGTACCAAATGGAGCGTATTTCTGTGGGAAATCGCCCAGGAGGAGCCCAATCAGGACCTTGACAGATAAAGGTTTAAAGCTGCTCTCTTCCACACTATGGTCCCAAGCATAAAAAGAACATATGCACACGCCTTAATCATGCACTTCTCATAGTGTGTAGGGTGACCCTTCGTTACAATGGCAAAAATGGACCAACCAGGTAGGTATGCCATATAGTATAGGTCTTCTGGATCTTCCGTGCATGTGAAAGAATTCACACCAGAGCATTTCAGCAAGTACCCCTTGTCTGTCACAGTGCTAAGGAGGTGGGAAAAGCTGCCTAGCCAGCATCTCCCTCTTTTGCACAACTTTTAAAGATACCAGAGCCCTGTCCTCTTGTTGCATCTGCTTACCTTATGCTTGGGTAGTTTTTAGTAGGGATGTGCAAACAAATTTGACGTCGAACATGTTCGACATCGAACCTATGTGGTTCGACTGTTCGGGATCGAATAGGACCATCCCCCATTTGGTCCAACCCCAGACCAAATACCCCCTGACTCTTTCAGGGGGTTCATGAATTTTTTAAAAAATAAAATATTTATTTACCCCCTTCGGGGGAGTTGAGTTGTTGGAAGTGGAGTGGAGGGTCCGCAGAGGTTCCCCCTCCCCTACCGGCCTCCCTTCATGCCACCACCGGCCGGCTCTTTGGCCCATTCGGGCCTTCCCCCTCCAGCACGGTGGCTATTTTGGAAGCCGCCGCACCTGTGCAATTAGCCTCTGTGTGACCCAGGCCATGCAGAGGCCAGTTGCACAGGCAGAGCAGATCCCCCCACCCACTGCCTCCAAAAACTCGCCCAAAGGGTAAGTTAAAAAAAAATATTATTATTTTTTAAAATGTTCACCAACCACCACCACCCCCGACCAAATCAAGCTGGGGGTGTTAGAGGGGGTGTCGGAATGAACTGGCCTAGTCCAGTTTGGGTCCGATCCAGACTCGAACCGAACTGGACCACCCAGTTCCGTGCATACCCCTAGTTTTTAGACACATGCATTTTCCTACCACTGATCTTTCAGAGAAGCAGCTGAAATCTTGTTTTTAGGTGCCCAGGGGGATAATTAGCTCTTAGAACTTTTCCCTTTTGAAATGCCAGCTTGGGTAGAGTTGGTAGTGACTTCTCTCCATACCATTACAGGGGAGTTTGGTGAAGTATATAAAGGGCGCTTGAAACTGCCTGGCAAAAGAGAAATCTATGTGGCCATTAAGACACTAAAGGCCGGCTACTCTGAAAAGCAGCGACGAGATTTCCTGAGTGAGGCCAGCATCATGGGTCAGTTTGATCATCCGAACATCATTCGGCTGGAGGGAGTGGTCACCAAAAGCCGCCCGGTGATGATTATCACAGAATTCATGGAAAACGGAGCATTGGACTCCTTTCTGCGAGTAAGTGAGACTATCATTTTTTAGCCTACTTTCCTTAAGGAAAGTAAGTTTATGAGATCACCTAGTTTTGTGTGTGTGTGTGTCCGTCCATGTGTGTGTCCGTGTGTGTGTGTGTGTGTCCGTATGTTTCTCCCACTATCAACTTTGCAATGCTTCGACCGATTTGAACCAGATTTGGTGCAGTTGTGGGGACACATAGGGACATCTCAGTGGCATAGTTGTAATGACGTCATCCACCCCAATTCAAGATGGCGATGTGTGATAATTTAAGGTGCAAGTGGGTTAACTTGTGAACCGTCTAACCAATTTGAACCAAATTTGGTACAGCTGTAGTTAGTGACACATGGGGACACCTGTAGTTTGTGATGATGCCATCCACCCCAGTTAAAGATGGCGGACTCATGAGCTTTGAGGTGCATGTGGGCTAACTTGTGAACCACCTAACTGATCTAAGGCGCAAGCAGGAACCTATCTGGACCAAATTTATACAGTTGGAGGGACACAATTCAAGACGATGCATGCATGAATGTTTGAGACGGAAATTAAGATTATAATTAAAGGAAAGTAGGCAGATTAGTTCTTACTAGAACTTTTTGTTGGAAATTGTTAATGGCATTGAATCATCTAATTAGACCAGCTCATGTGGTGGTGCTAGCTGTGCAAATTGGGCTCTGCACACACAAACCCTGATTAATTGATCCTAAGCCATTACTACTACCAGGTTTCATTCTCACGATCATCAATCTTGTTAAGAAATCATCCATAAACATGTATTGAGATAGTGACAAAACTCTATAAACTTTTACTATACTTCTAGCTACACACAAACATTCTGCCCCTAGTACTGTTGTATCTCCCCCCCCCCGCCCCGACTTTCTTCCACCAGTATTCAGCTTCTCCTGCCCTTAGGCATTTGAGCATTATCCTCAGATCCCCTTCACTGACCCTTCCTTTCTTCAACTGCCTGTGTTCTCTACCCTTATTTTCCTCACGACTCTATTTCCTTCACCCACTCTTCCCCAATTTCCTATTTCTCAGCCCTTTGCCTATTCTATCCCCTTTCTTCAGGCCCTGACTCTGAACTTCTGTACCTCCCGGGATTTCTTTCCACTCAGTTTTCCAATCCTCAGCCTCCCCTACCTGCCCAAATAGCTCTTCCTTTCTTAGGGCCTGTGTTGAGGGCAATTGTTTCCAGTCTGGATTTAAAAAAAAAAAAAATCTCTGAGGCCAATCAACATGTTATGTTATATGTGTAGTTTGGGCCTGTGTGTGTTTGTACACAGGTTCCTAGGAAGCTGCCTTATGCCAAGTCAGACCATTGATTGAACTAGTTCAAAATGGTCTACTCTGACTGGCACTGGCTTTCCAAGGTTTCAGGCAGGAATTTTTCCCAGCCGTGCCTAGAGATGCCAGAGATTGAACCTGGAAACCTATGCATGCATGCAGATGCTCTCCAATGAACTGTGGCCTCCATTTCAGTTAAATAGCAGCCATGGGATAGGGGCTGATCAAGATCTGGCCATGGCATATAGGGAGAGGATATTTAATGCTTTTGCTCTGTGTTGTTGCCACATTGCTACAACGATGTGCCCTCTGAAGCTGCTATTAGCCTCCAAAGGGAAGCTTCCATTGGTGCCAATGGGTGCAGTTTTTGTCAGGACTGCAGCAGAATGGGAGAGGGATAAATTCCCCTCCACATGCATTGTGGTCCTGGTCTTGATCCCTGCCCCACTCCTAGATGCTCTTTTAACTTAAGCACACACACGACCAAACTCCATGTTTAACCAAATGTGTAGTTTAGCACTGGATAAAAGGGGAATGCTAACTTTGGTGTTCAATTTTCACTAATACAGCAAAATGATGGGCAGTTCACAGTCATCCAGTTGGTGGGAATGCTCCGAGGGATTGCAGCTGGCATGAAGTACCTTGCAGAAATGAATTATGTCCACCGGGATCTCGCAGCCAGGAACATCCTGGTCAACAGCAATTTGGTCTGCAAAGTATCTGACTTTGGCCTCTCACGCTATCTACAAGATGACACCTCAGACCCAACTTATACCAGCTCCTTGGTATGTACCTGTTACCCTTAGTGCGTATAAGAACTTCAGTGGAAGCAGGCATGTGTGCAGGTCCCAGCAGTTAGTACTAATTGCAATAATAGACTGGGCCTCACATTTCAGTGTTTTCTTGGAACTTAAGCTGACTCTAATCTTTATTAGACTTAGAATCTGTGGGATGATGATAATGAGGATCAGGGTTGAGCTGCAGATGTATTTCAAGCAGTAGACTTGGCCCCAAACAAATTAGAATTTAAATATGCAATACAAAAAAGAGAAAGGGAGGAGAGAGAAAAGCGCCTGCTCCAAAGAGCCTAAAAATGAAGCTGTTGCCAATAGCAAACAGGTGATCACAGCAGATGGCAAATCCAAGGGAACAGCAAAATAGTACTTATCATTAGGACTTGCGATAGGCTCAGCACAGCAGCCACCTCACAGCCATTCAGCTAAAAATGAAATTGTGGAGAGGCTGGAAATGTGCTCTTTTCAGAGTTTGTGTTGTTGCCAAGATAGTGCACTACTTCCGATATCAGATTTCCAACAGCTCATTAAATCCAGGGTCTCATATTGCAATACATATTGAATGTCAGTGGTAGAGCAACATGAGTTGTGAACATGATGTCACTACAAGGTACATGTGTCAGTTGTATTGTGTGGTCCAGATAGCAGATTCTAGCCCTTTAATGAAGGGGTCTAAATGCTCTATTCATTGAAAAGTCTACCAAATAGAGTTATTAAAATGCATCTGAACTGTCAGTTCTCCTATTTAAGAAGGGCTTGGTGGTTTTTCTTGGCAGGAGACTGAACCAGGTCACAGTGGTCTTGGCTTAGCTTGATAATTAGCAATCTTCATGGGCTTAACAGACCCCACATTCACAATTGGCTCAAAGAGCTCCTACTAGTGCCATGCTGTGACTTGGAAATATGTAGCTAGTGTCTGTAAACACCACACACTACTAGTGTTGATGATCAGGAGCTACTGGTCCTTAGCAGGGTTGTTCATACACCAGCAAGCTTCAGTAATCTTTTTCTTTTGGTAGAATTAGAGAAACCAGATAGTAGAAAAGAATCCAATGAATCATCTAGTTTTAACTTCTCAGTGACATTTCAGGACATCCTGTACTGAAAGCTTCCCTTATCAGGGCCTATCAGCCCCGCCTTTTTAGCCCCCCAAGGAAACATATTCTACAACCTTCCTGGAAAACTTGTTCCAGCACTGAATTATATTTTAGTTGGGATGTTGTGCCCAATGTTAAGTTAAAATCTGCCTCATTATACCTTTAGCTTGTTTCTTTTTAATTTATTGTATGTGTGTGTATGTATATATATCCTATATAAGCTGCCTTTTTCTGTGCCCAAGGCAGCTACAATATTGTAAAACACAATAAGGTTAATGTCTGACATCCTGGCTGATGTAACACTTGAGTAACAGGCAAAATTGTGTTAGTGCAAAAAAGATTACTCAGTAGTGCTAAAACCTGGGGATTTGTGGAATTGTGCTATAGCACTGTTGTACAAAAGTACCCTTTAAAACAAATGAGGTGTGCTACAGGTTGCACAACTGTTGTGCAAACACAAGCAAACTTGCAAGAGCACAACACTAGTCTGGGACACAAGCTCCAGACTTAGCACAAGTAGCTAGTGCAACATCCATTGGCGAGTGCTTCATTAGTCGGAATGTCAGCCAATAATGTCAAAATACAATCAAACAAAGGATCATAAAGAAAAACAGTGGACCAGGTCTCACGATCTGTGAGACCCAGTTTGGGGCAGTGAGCAGGAAGAGCGGGCTAAGCCCGCTCATGAGCGGGGAGGGAGCCCTGGGTGGCCGGATTGGCCACCCACACGATTGCCGGCTCCAAGCCGGAGCCGGCAGGGGCTGGGGAGTTCGGGGGCCATGCAGCCTCCAGAAGCCCCAGTGTGCCCTGTGCGAGCGCGCAGGGCATACTGGGGAGACCCCCGGAGTCAGGAAGCGGCTTTTCGCCTCCCCTCCAGGGGTCTACTCATGAGTAGGAGCGGTGCAAAGCCGCGCCGTGGCTACTCACAATTTAAAAAAAACAGGTTTGCGGAGTGCTCGTTCCGCAAACCTGGTTTTCGGGCAGTGGTTCTTGAGCCGGTTACCCACTCCAGAACCACAGGGCTCGCAGCCGAGCCTGGTGGTTCCCACGATCGGGAAAAATCAGGCTAGGCTTTCCTAGCCCGATTTTCCCCGAGCGTGGGAATAGCCCCAATATGATAGTCACAGTGGAGAACAGCAATGCCATTGCTGCACTGGATACCAATGAAGAGGTGAGTTTTGCAGCACTTCTGAAAAGCCACCAGAGAGGACACATTGCAAACATCAAAAGGAAAATCATTCCACAGCCCCTGGGTGCATTTAACAACCCTGATTCTAGCCACAACCAGTCTTGGCTCACTCAGCAGCACAGGTCCAGCCAGATCAACGAAGGAGGTGTGGAGGACAAAGCAATAGCTTCAATAGCAGCTTGTTATTGAACTTTGCAGCTTGTCAACATCCTTCTTGAACTGACACATGGCAATCCAAGTGAGATCACAGAAACACAGACTGGGGCAGGACTAGCAGACCATCAAGCTTTGGGACCTTTCCAGAGGTGCATTCGTTTCTCACTTGCTTCACACCAGGCACATGTCTCATCTTGAAGTTGTACTTCTGTGGAGAAATCTCAGCCAAGCCATCAGACTCTCTAAGGACCAGGGAACCCAAGCTCGTCCCGGGGCTCCTCACAGTATGAATACACAGATCAGAGAGATGCAGTCAGCAGGAGATGCCTGCAGAAGCCTGATTCAGTTTCACCTCGTGTTATACCCTTTCTCTAACTGTGGATCTGTGGGTTGCCTGTAGGCTGTCCTTGAATCTTTGGAACACTCACTTTTTGCACCAAACCCAACATGGCATTTTCTCTGGATCAGCCTATGAGAATATAATACAAAGGATAAATATAGTTAGGGCAGCTTAATAGATCATGTAGAAAAGTCCTTAAGATGTTGTCCCCTTCATATAGTTGAGAGGGTGTGGCTAAGAGGGTCCTATAATCTGTGATAGTCCCAGAATTCCTTTCTCAGCTTAGCTTATCAGAAGGTTGATCCATAATCCTCCCAGACATGCTGCAAAGCACACCATTTAACCCACTCACATAGCAGATAGGATCTTAAGGAGCATGGCTGTGGCATTTATTCTGGGCATTGGTTAGACAGAAACAGCAGCACATGACTGATGTCAGCATGTGCTGGCAGAGGATGTGCCAAACCGAACCAGCAAGCCAGCAAAGAAGGAGAAGGCAGCTGGTATAAGTTGGTATACGCTTTACCAGACCCAAAGAGGCAGTTCCCCGCTGACATGAATCATTGGAGTAGGTATTCTTGCCGTCAGTAGAGCTATGCCAATTTACACCGAGTGAGAATCTGAGCAGCCATCCTTGAGTCAGCCATCCATGGCTTAGCTGGGAGGTCTTTTTTCTCCAGGCTGCATATTGAGGCCCATTTAAGTAAATCAGTGTGAGCTTAAACTGCCTAGCGCTAGCTGCCTAGATTGGGCATGAAGTGGCCTCTCCCACCTCTGGAGAAAAATCAGATTTTCTCATCTGTATTTTTATTGTTAGTTTATGCCACAAATGGCCTTCCCAGCAGCTGGGAAATGATGCAGTGCCTGCAGTTACTTCACTACCTCCCACAGCAGGTTCATAGCTCTGCTCTGGGGAAACGGTAGGACAAAACAACCTTCAAGCAAAGTTCTCCCTTTTCTGTTATTTAAATGGTGTTTCTATATGAAGACCAGATTTGTTTTGCCATCCATCACTGAAAAGCAACTGAAAACTAGAGCAACCAATTCCACCCAGAGTCAGTATCTTACTTTTGTCTGTGTTTCTCTTCCTCCCCGCATTAGTTTTAATTATGGCATGAATCATTTACATGGAAACAAGATTGCTGTTTTCTCACAGTTTGCATGCTCTGGCTGCTGCTTACTTCCCTCCTGGTGTCCTGACTCTCTCTCTTTCTGCTCTTTTGATGAGCAATCCTTGTTCATCAAATAGGTCACGATGATGTCACAAAACAGAGTTATTCCTTTTGTTATGCAATGTGAGAGCAGATTTATTATTTATGTATTTGTTTTAAAGATTTATATCCTGTGCTTTCACAAAAAGTCCCAGGGTGCCTTACAAACGTTAACATTAATAGGGCTGTGCATCATGTCAAATCCTACAGGCACATTGGGCCCAGTATCCTTATGTCAGGTGTTACTGGAATTAGTTTTGCAACAACAGGAGTGTGTTGCAACAGTAAGAACTATGACAAAAACCCCTCCTGTCATTACAGAGCTTTGTCAGAGTTCTGGCATGCCTGTTGGATCTCCACCCATGTGTAACAGGGATTCCCAGATGTTGTTGACTACAACTCCCATAATCCCCAAGCAAAAACCATTGCAGCTGGGGATTCTGGGAGTTGTAGTCAATAACATCTGAGAATCCCTGTTAGAGGCAATACTGATCCCCACCCACTCACTGCCCTCTCCTTGCCCTTCTCACTTACATAGGAGCTGAATGGGTTCAGAAGTCAGCAAGCACAATGTTGCTCGCCTTTCTCTGGGGCTTCCATTCTGGGGCACATTGACTTGTTCCAGTGCTTCGGGGGCAGGGAGAGAAGAGGGCATTCTGCCTGCTATCTCCTGCACCCACCTGAGTCCCATATAAGGGAGCTGGATGGGGAGAGGTCAGGGGAGTTCAACTAAATGTCAGAAAATTGACAGACTGACAGATTTCTGACATGATCCCACCAAACCTGGCTGTTGTTGTTGTTGTTGTTGTTTGGGGTGGGGGGAGGTTCATGGGAAATAGGGCACCAATTTCCTGGTTGGGTCAGACAGTTTTCAACCTGCACAGACCTAAACATTAACAACAAAACAACCATAGCCAACAGATCAATAGTTCATGTAAAAGGCGTACAGGCTCTTATAAATAAGGGAACCATGTTTTTCGTCTTCTCTTCATATTGAAGAGATGCTTGGCTGAAAAGATTTCTCTCATACACAAGATTTTTCAGGATAGTGAGATATTGTATCCTCCTATTGGACAGGTGGGGATATTGTCCCAGTCACCAGTCTCATGTGAGTGTAGGGCAACCAAATCCTCAATGTTGTTGCCAGTGTTTCCCAACACAGCAAGGTAAGCTGGCAGTTGGCTACTTGGAGGCTCCTCTATATTCACTGCTCACAACAGCTACTATGACATAATGGCTCCCTTACCCCTGCACTTCATACACATGCCCACAGTTCAGCTCTTTCACTTCTCCATTTAATCTTGATGTCTGGGTTGTATATTCAAGGACTTTCAAAGGAACATGAACCCTGAACTCATAAAACCAACCTTTTGCACTTGTATAATATTAGCACAGGGACACTGAAGCCGAATGAAATGGGATGCAACTGAAAGAGCTGATGGGAATTCATATTTATACCAGTAGAATGTCAGGACCAGTCAATACTCACACCATGGAACTGATGGGACTTTCTTTGAAGAGCAGGATCTTGTGGTTGCTCCCAGCATAAATGGAGACTGAATATGCATGAAGGACATGATTCCCCACAAAAAAGATGTAGGGGGTTTGAGGCGGCTCCAATAGCAGGAAACCATGCCCATTGTCAGGACCCCCATCCCTGCTCTGGACTCCCCACCCCATTACTCCTGAGATCTCAGAAGTGACAACAGGCCCAGGACTCAGATCCAGTGCCACAGTGCTTTGGCAGCTTGAGCTTCCCATCCTCCTGGGAGAAGGCAACAAGGCCCACATATGTTCCAGATTTGGACCCTGGGTACTTACAAGTCAAAGCTGAACCACTGGGCCCACTATAAAGACCACCAGTCCCTGGCTGGAGGTCCTCACAACCTTTTGGGTCCAGCTTTAACTCCTCCTCTGGTAGTCCCAGCCTTTGGACTGAGGCAGTGCTCCTGCCACTCCTGATGCCCTCCAACTCTCAGGTTATGGAAAAGACACAGAACATTAAACATATAGACTTCTGCTGTCACTATAACCAACATTATGACACCACAAGTGCATTTTAGCCTACTTTCCAGTAGGCTTATGAGATCACCCAGCATTCTGTATGTGTGTGTGTCCCCCATCAACTTCACAATGCTTGGACCAATATGAACCAAATCAGGTACAGCTATAGGGACACCTGAATGGCATAGTTTGTGATTACGTTACCCACCAAGATGGTAGATGTGTAAACGTTTGAGGCACAAGTGGGCTAACTTGTGGACTGTCTAACTGATTTGAACCAAATTTGGTGCAGCTGTAGTGAGTGACATCTAGGGACACCTCGGTGGTGCAGTTGTAATGATGTTGTCTACCCTGATCCATGGTGGTGTGTGTGTGAATGTTTGTGGTGCAAGATGGCTAACTGGCTAAATTTTGGACCGCCTAACCAATTTACCAAATTTGGTACAGTTGTAGTGAGTGATACACAGGGAAACGTCAACAGCATGGTTTATGATGATGTCATCTGCCCCAATTCAAGGTCGCAAACATGTGAATAGTGATGTGCATGAATCAATTTTTTCAATTCAAATTCGAATTCAATTTTGAAAATTCATTTTGAATTCAAACCTAATTTGAAAATTCATTTCAAATCAAATTTGAATTGATTTGAGCTTGTTTTGGTGCCTTTTTTAACCAATCAGGTGGCTTGAATGGTTTTTTAAAAGGTGCCCAAAAGCCCTCAAATCAAATGTCAAAAATTTGATTCAAATTCAAATCTAGTTTCCCTTTTAAGGGGTGATTCGATTTGAATTTGAATCACTCAAATCACCCAGATTCAAGTCGAATCTATTCAAATTCTAATCATTTGCACATCCCGACACGTGAACATTTGAGGTGAAATTAGGCTAACTTGTGAACTTCCTAACTAATTTGAACCAAATTTGCTACAGGTGTAAGGGCACATAGGGGGACAGCTCAAGGGTGTAGTTTGTAATGATGTCATCCACCCTGATTCAAGATGGCAGACACGTGAAGGTTTGAGGTGCAAGTGGGAACCAATATGGACCAAATTTGGTCCACTTGTAGGGACACCCAGGGACACCTCAAACACATAGTTTGTGATGATGTCATCCACCCCAATTCATGATGGTAGACACATGAACATTTGATGTGTGAGTGGCTTAACTTGTGAACTGTCTAACTGATCTAGACCAAATTTAGTCCAGTTGTAGGGATAGTAAAAGGAAAATAGGCAGATTAGTTCTTACAAGAACAACTTGTTACCCTTCCGTTTTTACTAGGTTCCTCCCCATGACTTTAGCAATAGGTATTACTCCTCATCCTGTAACCATAATGAGATGTACTCACACAGAGATGCATGTTTGCAGACACACCCAGAAACAGAAGGAGAACTCATATTAGCTGCCTCCTAACATTGGAAGTTTATCGTTTTAGACTGAGAACTCGAATACCTGTTGCTCCTCATCCGGTGTGCTCAGCAACTTGTGATGAGCTGTCATCTTTGTGCCAAGGGCAACTAAACTTCCTTGCCCTTCCCTTGCCATCTTTCTTAGGGGAAGGGGCCTGAAGCAAAGGAAGTTTGCGTGCTTCACAATACAAAACAGTCAAGGGTGAGGAAGTGTCACTCAGGATAAAACCCTGAAGACTGTTGTTTCTACTTTATATGCAAAGAGGTGCAGGGAAGCAGCTGTTGCTGTCAGCCTTTGACGTCTGCTTTTGGGCCTAGGAAGTGTAAGAGCACCTTCATATTCTCTGCAGGAAACATGCCATCCTTTCTAAAAGACTTGCATGTTCATTGGCATTCATGGGAATGAGAGTTTGTTAGTTCAGCTACTGTTTATGTTTTGAGCACCACAGCTGGAATAAATGTCATAATGCTAATTTTCTCACTACAAATACCTCATGCAGGAGAGAGAGATCTGTGCCTCCTGCATCAAGGTGTATGTGCAGAAACAAAGAGAGCATATTAACTAGAGCCATCAACAGAGGTCTGTTCTACTGAGCGTATCTATTCCATGAACCTAAGCCACTTTAATTGTCATGCCTTCCCCCCTGGAACTTTGCAACTTATAATTTGGAAAGGGGGCAAGAGCTCTCAAGCAGAAAATTCTTAGCACCATCACAAAGCCTGTGTGCCCTTGAGAAACTTCCTGAAAGGCAATATATACATACCCCAAATAAATAAAGCTGCAAATCTCAGGGTTCCTTGTGGGAAATAGTATAATTACGCTATTTTAAAAGCCAACCATATTCCACGCCTAAGCTTTGTTGTCTCATCCTAAATTTCCCTATCTCTGTAACAGGGACAATAATAAGCTTACAGTAATAAGGAGAGGAGAGCTGGTCTTGTGGTAGCAAACATGACTTGTCCTCATAGCTAAGTAGGGTCTGCCCTGGTTGCATCTGAATGGGAGACTTGATCTGTGAGCACTGCAAGATCTTCCCCTCAGGGGATGAAGCCGCTCTGGGAAGAGCAGAAGGTTTCAAGTTCCCTCCCTGGCTTCTCCAAGATAGGGCTAAGAGAGATTCCTGCCTGCAACCTTGGAGAAGCCGCTGCCAGTCTGTGAAGACAACACTGAGCTAGATAGACCAATGGTCTGACTCAGTACAGTATATGGCAGCTTCCTATGTTCCTATATTATCAGGGGCACCATGTAAGCTCCCCTTCTGAAGCTAGTTTTGGGGGATGCAGTTTTCATTGGGACTGCAGCATGGTCGGGAAGGATAAAATACCACCTTTTCTCATATCCTGGTCCTCCTCATGGTTGCCATGTTAAAAGTTAAACGTGTAGAGCCAAACTACATGTTTAATATAATGAGGCGAGTCTCATGATCAGTGAGATTTGCTGGAAGGGGGTTTGCAGGGATTGTGTGCTTAGCCCGTTCTCCCTGCAGACGATCAGAAGGCAGCCCTGGGCGGCTAGGTTGGCCGCCCACATGACTGCCAGCTCCATCGGTGAGGGCTACAGGGATTGGGATGCCCCGTGCATTCCTGGAGAGACCCCCAAGCCTGGGAGCTTGCAGCCTCCTGGTCGGGGGTCTACTCGTGTGTCGCTGTGCACCGCGGCAACACACAAGCAAAAAGATCAGGTTAACGGAGCACTCACTCCATTAAGCTCATCTTAGACGAAGGGTATTTTTGAGGGCTAGCTGCCAGGAGCCATGTGGCTCCCGTTGCAACACAAAACCGCACAAAAGCAGGCTAGGCTCCCTTAGCCTGCTTTTGGGCGATTGTGAGAATCACTGCAATGTGGAGTTTGACCCTCTGACTGGGCTCACATTGATAATGGAAACTATGTTTGAGTATATTAGGAAGCTACAACAGATATAGAATGTCACATGCCTATTAAGCAGACTCTGATGCAGAGAGAATGTTGGTACACTCAGCCACCCACTGTTAACATTTGTCTTTCCTTCTCCTTCAGGGTGGGAAGATCCCGGTGAGGTGGACAGCTCCAGAGGCCATCGCCTACCGCAAGTTCACTTCTGCAAGCGATGTATGGAGTTATGGCATTGTTATGTGGGAAGTGATGTCATTTGGGGAAAGACCCTATTGGGATATGTCCAACCAAGATGTGAGTGTTGTTAATCCTTCTTTAAGATGTCCTTGTGATTTTGTGGGGAGGGGAATGACTCCACCACCACAATAACACTTCCAGGTAGCATTGCTTAATGGTGCTCAAATGCTATCGCCACTCCGCTTCACGAAAATTCTCTACACAAAAACCTGCAAACAGTTGTGTAGCTTTAACTTTAAGATAAATTGTTCCTTCTGTATATAGAAAGTGGTTTGGTTTAGTAAGCAGAATATACTTGTACAATCCTCTGCCTTTCAGTAGTCACACCAGTAAATAAATTGAGGAGGGGGGCACCAAACAGGCAAAGTGCATTTATGGGTGGGTGAACTGTGTCCCACACATTAGATTTCAGAAACAGAAATGTGGGGGCAAGTGGGGAGCAAAGTACTTGTCTGGGGGTGCTTGCCCCCCCCTCTGCCCCCCTCTGGACCCGCCCTTGCTACCTTTCCCATGAGCACTTGTGCTTTTTCTGTGCCACAATATTATTTATACTTTTGTCTATTCTGAACCTACCACCAATCACTTCTAGACCTCGAGGTATTATGAGAGAAGAAAGAGTATCTTTCTCTGCACTATACATCATTTTATATAAATCTCTGTCATGTTAGCTGAGATTAAAGCAAGGAAGGGAATGACCCTTGGAAATCTTCCGCCTAATCAGTCAGCATTTTCTGTTTTAGAACATAAATAACTCATCCTCTCCATTTAGTTGCACAGAAAAGAATAGAAACATCCACTTACATACTAGGCTGTGTACCAGGATTTGGAATGAAGTATGTTTATCAGCAGTGTAAACAGCATGGCTGTACTTTGCATAAGTGCAGTACAGAAATCATGTCTCTCCTTAATATTTGTGGGGAGGCAGTGCAGGTTTCCTTCTAGCCTCAGGTTTGCAAGTGATAGTGAGGTGAAATTAGCATAAGCAGAAGGTAAGAATGGACTTTGATCAGGTGCATAATCATCAAATACTCTTCAGCATGTGACATTATCATGCTGTCTAGAAATAAAGGCTAGCTTATAGTGAAGGGATCTTGCCTTGTGTCTTAGTTAGGCCGAATTTGTGCTTCTGCCCCATGTCCAGTTTCAGGGCATCGGAACACAACCCCTTAAGGCTGTTGATGGAGGAGATTTGGGGTTTTGTTTGGTGGGGGGGGGTAATTACAGGCTAAGAGCTCATACTGGGGGAGAGGATTGAAAGAGTTATCTGAATAACAGCTGCTACCTGCTTTTTTCTGCTGCTGATTTTAATTCAGAAATGTTAGAATTGGCTCCAATCTCAAGCCATCCTGAGCTCTGCAGAAAGGCTTGGCCACGCTAGCTGGGAGGTGGAAAACCTGGCCTGCCTCTTCTTTTTTCGAACCTCTGTAGTAGGAAAGAGTTTCTAAGATGAAAGAAGCGGAGACGGGGAGAGGAATTGAGAAGACAAGCCAGTGCGGTGGTAATTGGACACTGGGAACCTGTCAGGCCTTTGAAAACATTCAGAGGTTTTACCAGACAGGCACAGAGACCTGATGAAGTCCTGCACTCCAGCATGATATGCAGAGATAATGAGAGTGGCGGCTGCTAACAGGGAAGAGACTCCTTTTGTTTTGAAGCATTAGAACTCAAATTAACCTCTGAATGCCCTGCTTCCTTCAGAGCCAGGAACATTTCCTTTGCTGCTTGTGCACAGGGCAGCCTGCTTCTTTTACTCTTGCGCTCATGTGCACAACTTTGTGGCTTGGGGAAAGGGCTCCACTTCTGAGAGTAATGAGGGTACTGTAATGACATGGGTGGAGGCTCAACAGGTCAGCTGCTTGAATTCAAGGCTGGGTTTGCAACATCCTAACTCTTCAACAGTTTAATCCATGCTTATGAGACAACAAAGATTCTTATGGAGGCCGTAGTAGTATAGTAGCATTCATATTAGTACTATGCTTTGCTAGAGGCAAGCTACAAGAGCACCTGTTGGCTGTGGAACCTGAAGTAAATGAGTAAGATTACTCAGATAAGCAATCTGTGTCCTCAGCAGCAAGGGCAGGCAAACCTCTCCTTCTCCACCTGCTGTATCACTAGTCAACCTGTGTGAAATTAAATCCTCAATGTGCAAGCCAGAAATCAGCAGGTTCATAAACCATGCCATATTTATTCACTCGTGGAAAATGTAAGAGACTCGCTGATATGTCCATGGTGAATGTATGTACGCACACACTTTTGACTAGGAAGCTTGCTCCATTGCTTCCTTCATTTGGCTGGATATTTAGCAAGGGCAGGTGCAGAGGAGGAGAAACAGATGCCCACCCAAAGTGCAGTATGTACATGCATCTGGTAAGAATATAAGAGTTCTTATTATTGGTCCTGATGAAAATTTTTATACAAACCCAGTGATGGTCCAAGGCATTTATCTTCTTTTTCTTTTTTAAAATAGACATTGCAGTGACCACTCTGAATTGCATTTCTCTATGTCTGTATTTCTCAAGCACACCAATACACTTTTCTTTCTGTAGGTAATTAATGCAATTGAGCAAGATTACCGGCTCCCTCCTCCCATGGACTGTCCAGCGGCCCTTCATCAGCTTATGTTAGATTGCTGGCAGAAAGACCGCAACACCCGGCCACGCTTTGCTGAAATAGTTAACACCCTTGATAAAATGATCCGCAATCCAGCAAGCCTCAAAACTGTGGCTACCATCACCGCTGTGTAAGTTTCCAGATGCCTTTACAGTGCTGTGACTCAGCTCCTGAAGGCACTGTTTGAGAACCGCAAGTAAGGTTGTTTGATTAATCTTCACGTCTTTACTTTTAACCAATTAATGAATCTATTAAATGATTAAAGAAAACATTTGCTTATTATCAGATCCTCACTATAGGTGCCTTGAGAAGGATATGTGGGAGCTAATTTACCATTTTAATTAACAAATGCTAGTAGTTGTTAGAAGGAATTGCCATCTTTAACGTTGTCTTTTTCATTCCCTATCACAGTAAGTAACAAACCAGAACATTACAATCCTCTAAATATAAACAAGGATGCTCTTAAAGTTATCTTAATGGTTGAGACTTTTCCTCCTCAATTAAAACTATTTATTTAACCAAAACTTTAGGAGAGCAATCTCCCGTTTAAAGGTTGTAACCCTGTTTTCGAGTTGTCCCTTATTTTTCTAAGCCAAGGGCAGAGAGTAATGAAGAGGCCTGAAACAATTGTGTGCTGCCTTGTTTTTAATCAGGGGTTTCTGATTCATAAACTGCTATTCCTGTTGCCTCCCCTAACAACCTCTTAGAGGGCAAGGGTGGCAGGAACAGCCCAAGCCAAGCCAAGACTCAGGCCCAGAATGTTCCCAGGTACAGTTGGTGCTTTCCCTGCAGTCCAGAGTGGTCCTGTCTATCATTCTCTAGTTGAGACGTGGGGGAAAGGGTAACAGTTATAATGCTGGGCTGTCACAGCTGTATAAATGGGAGGGCAGGGGTGGTTAAAGGAAAACCTGCTGGAGTTCAGCCAGCTACACGTGAGTTATTGAGAAGAGGCCAAAAGCAACAAAATAACCCAATTTTTGCTTGTTCATTTTTCTAATCATAGTTCACAGCAACTTCTTCTCTTCCTCAACTCTTTTCTTGTCTCGTGTTTTAGGCCTTCTCAGCCACTGTTAGACCGCTCCATCCCAGATTTCACTGCCTTTACCTCAGTAGAAGATTGGCTCAGTGCCATCAAAATGAACCAGTACAGAGACAGTTTTCTGACTGCTGGATTCACATCCCTTCAATTAGTTGCACAAATGACATCAGAGTAAGTCATTTGCTTTCTTCTTCTGACCACAGTCTCATCAAACTGATAGAGTGTTATTTGCTCCAGTGGTGGGAGAAAAGGGGATCAGACCTTTCTTTTAAGGCTTTGGGTAGCTGGGTGACTCTGGGACAAAGCAGAACTTCAGCACTGGGAATGTATAAGAAAGGGAGGTAGTTCATAATTTCCATATGCTTGGAATACAAAGTATCTCCACTTCAAAAGCCCTTTGCTAATATGCCTCTCTTGATGTCCCATTTACTCCCAGAATCCACTTGTGCCCTGTACCCACACTGTTTGATTCATTCACTCATAAATAATCTTCATCCAGCAACCTGTACTTCCCAGTATTCACCCACTTGTTACCATCTTCCCAGGAGCCCTTGTAGAGATTAAGATCCACTGAATCCATACATCACAGTATGTCTCCAGACCCTCCTTCATTCAGAGGCTCCAGCAGCTCCATAATCTCAGATGTAGAAGCCAAGCAATAACCATGTGATTGATCAGTAACATTATATATGGGGCATGCCTCTCTTTACGTTCCTGCTAAAAATAACCTCTCTTGCAGCAACATAATAATAATTTATCTTCTCAAGAGAACTGGGAACTTCAAGGAAAATAGCCTCCTAATCCTTTTGTACTCAAGTGTACATTTGTGGTGGATTTGGAGAAAATATTAATGTTCTATCATACACAAACATAGCCACACTCATTTCAGTCTTTTGTGAATGCAGATTGCTCATCTTGGGTTACCAGCCTGCAATTTCTGCTATCATAGTTTGGATTTGCCAGCTCAAAGGAAACATTTGGGACAAAGATTTCTGTGGCACAGGTCTGACCCTGCCTCTTTTATTTTTTTGCAGAGATCTTCTAAGAATAGGAGTGACCTTAGCTGGACACCAGAAGAAAATCCTGAACAGCGTGCAGTCTATGAGAGTGCAGATGAGCCAGTCACCAACTTCAATGGCATGACACTTCCTGTCTTCTTGCAGCAAAGGGGGAAAGCGGGGAGAACAGAAGAGGGTTGGACGTGGGAGGGAAGGGTATGCTGACAAGACAGTGAGACATTTGCAGAGGTTGGATTATTGTCTGAGAACTTTATAGTGCTGCAGATGAAGAGTACATGGAACTCATTTCTAAGTGGCAACTTCCGTTTCTTGTCAACAGAAGCACACTTACTGATGCCATGGGAAGCAGCATATAAATAAGTATAAATATGTACAAATCATATATTTAAAAACAGTGAAGACAAACCAATGTGTGTTGGGAGAAAACAAGAGACTTAAATCCCACCACCAGTGAGCAGTAGTCAAAGGCGGCCAGTGGGGAGGAGAAAGGTGCAACCCAGAGCAACCGTCTCCAGCAGTCATATTCCTTTTCTTCTCTTCTTTAGTTCTCCTCCCAGAGCCCTTCTCACACACCCATTTCCCTTTTTTTACTCATAACCCATGGGGAATTTTCTTCAACAGTCTCTACAACTACCTACTAGACCATCAAGACGTTGTACCATCAGTTACCAAAGGACTTCACTGACCACTGCATGGGGGATCCAGACCAATCCAGTTAATGTCTTCATATTGAAGAAGAGATGTACCTTCAATAGAAAACCTTGTTTTTTTCTTTTGCTTGCATTTTTTTGCAAAAAGGGAAAAAAATCCTCATGGAAAAAAAGAAAACGGTGTTCCCGCAAGTGTGTGCGTGTGCGTCTGTATGTTGTCAACTGTGGAGTCACTCACTGCTTGTCCATAGCAGAACAACAAGGAAGTGGGACTGACGGATGATAAATCCATCACCTCCAGGGAAATTGGGGATTAGTGGGGGACAGAAGTGATATGCTTTGCTTTCTGTCTAGATCAACTGTGCATGGAATGTGTAATGGGAAATGAAAAAAAGAAAGCAGTTGAATTCATTGTCCATAGGAGGAAAGAAGCAGAAGAGAGGAGTATGGAACAAGGGTTTCGGGATGCACAACCATAGAAGCAGCTGGACAGCAGAATGTTTAGCCCTCCAACATCCCAGTGACCAACAAAGGATGTTTCGGGGATCTTTCGTTTCATTGTGTGGACCTAAGGATGTTGATATTTATTGACTTTGGTTTTGTGGCATCACAGGTAGGTTCATGCATTGCTTCTGCCCATCCACCTGTCTCTTCCTTGTTGTCTCTTAGTATTATTTATTTAACAATTTGTCCTCCATTCTGCCCTTCTTTTTCTGTATTTCATTTTACTATTAACCGAGCTACCAGTGCCATTGCTGATTTCAGTTAGACAACTTTAATTAGCAGATGTACTTCTCTATTTACATCAGAGTGTGATAAGAAAAGATAGTAGTATCACCTCTTTATGGAGGAGGTAGAGAGTTTGTGTAGATGAATTGGCCCTCACTGAGGCTTTTACGTAGACTGTATTGTTATAACTGTATGTTTCCACTATCTTCGAACTAGCTGTCATACTGGCAGCATAAACAATGGGTGCAATGGCCCATTCTTTCAAAACAGAACTGGACATGCAGCTGGCTTCAGAATCCCAAAGAGACCTAACTGATAATCTAAGGCATAATCTGATCCTGATAATCTAATCCTGCCCTAAAACAGGATATCCTATATTTAATAGCATCTTTTTTAATCACAAAGGAAAACAAGTTCACTACCAATTCTAGTGGGTCCCATAGGAGAATAAGATACACATACCCTTGTCAGTTTCTTCTCTCTTAAGGGAGCACAGGAGCTCTTGTGCCCATCTTCCATGCCATTATTCCTGACCCTAATCCTTGAGAGTGGTGTGTGCACATGCATGCAGGTGTTTTGTGTGCACATGTGCCCATCATTACTGCACATTAAACACCAATGCAAACTGAAAAAATGTGTGCCAACGCAGCATCTATTAGAATGGGACCTCCTTTTGAGTGGACAGGGAAAAGCTTCCAAAAAGAACTTTTGAGAGCCCCGGATGCTTGGGCAGAACACGTAAGAAGCATGGGATTATATAGCTCTCCTGGATCAATTAGGAGGGGGCATTTCCCCGTATCCCCCATGCTTGCTATATTCATGTCATAACTGCAACTGCAGAACTCTCTCTCTCTCTGTGCGTGCATGAAATACAGGTGTGTTAGATGGGAGAAGTAAACACAGCTGTGTCATCATCTCCACCAAACAGATCTTTTCACTATGCCTTGAATCTCTTTTTACATTGCATAGCTTCTTCTCCAACATAAGAACATTCACATATGGCAGCTAGTGTGACAGCCATCCTAACCTCCTAATGGGAGCAAAAAACCTTGTTCATTTCAAAACAATTGAGTCATTTAATGGAAGTAATATTTTTATTCTGGTGCTTCAGGAGCAGTATAGTTGCCCCCACCCCAATCTCCTGTGTCATTGGGGATTGCAATAAATAATGGCAGAGAGGTCATGCACACAATCAAAAACTGTGCTCTACCTGGGTTTGGGAGCTGTGTGTACTCCCAATTTTTGGTTGTGTGGAAGCAAGGTAAGAGGAAAACCTGAGTAGAAACGATTGTGTAGAAGAAAGGGGGGAGGAAAAGCTACCCAGGTTTTCCTCCTAGCTTGCTTCC
This sequence comes from Hemicordylus capensis, assembly GCF_027244095.1. Lineage (NCBI taxonomy): Eukaryota > Metazoa > Chordata > Lepidosauria > Squamata > Cordylidae > Hemicordylus > Hemicordylus capensis. The sequence continues at coordinate 296,522,930 of NC_069659.1, read as the reverse complement.
ACACAACTGAAAATTGGAAGCACACACAGCTCCCAAACCTGAATAGACCACAGTTTTTGATTGTGTGAATGACCTCGGGTTCTAGGAATATATGGGCCTGCTATCCTGACCTGTAATGTTTATTTTAGAAATACTCAGTGGTTGGCATTAACAAACAGGAGTTGACTAGTTCCTATGTTTGCTGTTGGGAAGGGTTCTCTTCCCATCCTCCATTCATTTGCTAATGACTCAAGAGCCTCCCCATCTCTGACAACTTTTTAAAAGTCTGTAAAGACTTATTTTTTCACACAAGCTTTTTAAGTTGATTGTGGTTTTAAATTGTTTTTAGGTTTTTATCTTCATCTTAATTTGTTTTATGTTGCTGTAAACTGCCCAGAGACAGAAGTTTGGAGTGGTCTAAAAATGTGATAAATAAATAAATATGATTATATGAGGATGCTTTATATTATATATCATACTATTTGGTGCATCCAACTTAGTATCATCTACTCTGACTGGCAAAGGCTCTCCAAAGTCTCAGGGAGATGTCTTATCCTTCCTTGGGATCTTCTGTAGGCAAATCATGTTTTCAGACTCTGAGCTTATTGCCACTTCAAAAGGAATGACCCTAGGGAAGGAAAGCAGGGGGCATCTTCCCCTGTATTATGTGGCTTGGCTTATTTGCTTGAGCCATCTGGAATGATTTCCTCTGCAGACCCTAGACATCTAATTAGGCTGTATCCATTTGAGTTTCTCTGTGCAGAACTGGGAAATGAATGGCTATAACTTAGGGAAGGAGATTGGATAAGATGGCCTTTCATTCCCTTTCTAGTGCTGCGACATTCTAGAAAGCTGTGTGGTATAGAGAGAGGAGGAAGTGAATGGTGTGCTTGGAAAGTACAAGAGAAGAGAATGATGGAACATCAGCCTGTCTCTGGCAAGTTGCCACAAGAAAGGAGGGCCTGAAAGCTTCTTTATATCATTGGACTATCATTCCAGTGATCATGATATATCATCCGTATATCACTGTTGTGTTAGAAAAGTTCCCAGCAGCCCAGGTTAGAAGTAGATGCTAACAAGATGCAAGAGAATTGTGTTTTATCTTGCGGAGCCTCCCCTCGAGACAGAGGCAGAGAAAAAATGCCCCTTGTTTAACAGCATGAGGGAGTGTTTTTAGTCCTGTCTGATAGCCGGTCATGAATCCCTTTTGGAGTATTCAGCACAAAAATCTGTATTCAAGTATGTTGTCAAACCAAATACAACATGCATAGAAAAGGTGTATTCTGAATATTAATCCTCAGTACCAGTCCATTGATACTCCTGCAAGGAGGATTGAAGGAGCTTTTGTGCTCTTTTTTTTATGACTTTTGCTTTTATTAGGATCTATCCAAAGTATAAAAAGCACACCAGTGACAATTTCAGCTATAAATATGGCATTCTGCCTATCTGGCAACACTGCCACTGATTTCACGGAATATGTAATATAATACGTGCATGGCTTAGAAAGCTTCCTCATTATCATTTGTGCAGTTTATTAGCCTTGCACAAGCACAACTGTACAACCACCTAAGCGCCTGCTCTCAGCAGTACATGGTGGTTGCAGGGAAATGTCTGCCTTCTTGGGACTCCCAGCCCATGGTGAGCTGGCTGTGTGCACCTGCCACCAGTTTTCAGTACCCTTTGGGATACATCATTCCCCCACCACTTTTCAGTGCGGGCTAAAAAAAGCCACAATTTCTATATATGGTGATGGATTATATATTTTAATTTAGAAGAGTATATCTTCATGTAATCAATTCTCTTGATAATTTTTGTACTACTTTTTGGTCTCTCTGAGTAATCATGCTATTACTTATATGTATATTGATCAGTTGTGGTGTGGTTTTTGTTGATGTTGTTGCCAAGGCCTATGGCTAAGGCACCTTACAAATGGCCATAATCCCCATAGCCGTCATGTACCCGAGCACTAAAAAGAAGAGGCCCTGACTTAGGGCAGCTGTGGGTTCTGTGAGATAGTTTGCCTGTCTAAATTAGAAAGTTGCCTAGAAAACGAACTACTCCCTTGCCTTCTAGTGGTGCAATTGTTACATGGGCTAGAGTACACTAATTACCTAATTTGTATTTATTGTCTCCATTGACCTTTGCATTATTTCCCATCTGTCACATTGTCCACCATTCCAAGAAAATTCTGTGTTGCATTTCTGTTTCATGCTGTGAACATGACTTATGTGCCCAACTCCCCAAATGGGAGGAAAGGAAAGCAAGGCCAGATTACTTCTGGAACGGATGCCAAAATTTCCCCAGTATATAGCCTGCTGTCCAAGCTGCAGTGCACCCAGTAACCAGGACATTCTGATCTATCTCTATATGTAACATGAGGAGAGGCATGTGGCTGTCAGTCCCTTGTAACACACACCCTATATATGTACTCTCCTCCTCAACTTTCTGTATCTTTATTTAGAATGTATACCTTGCCCTATCCAGTAAATGCTGGAGTCTGTTGGGCAACAGATAGTCAAGTACTTCCACAGCTAGGTCAAATCAACTGAGTTCCTTTTAAGATACATACTCTGCATCTGAATCAACCCTAAGATTTCTGACAATTTTAATGAGCACCTCTGAAGCATCTGTACGCTGACAAAGTAACTTTGCACAGGGCTATTATAAAGACTTCAGACAAGCACTGCTTCAGACAGAACTAAGAGCTCTTCACATTAGGCTGTTGTCCATGTGGCTCCAGGACCTGCCTGAGGCTGCACAAGTAGGAGGCTTATGAAGTAATGAGAGGATATGGTGTTGACTAGGAACCACAAGTCTGATATGCCTTAGCGTCAAATTCTTTCACCTAATTATGTGCTTGAGGTGTGCTTAAAAGTAGGGATGTGCACGGATCATTTGCTGCAGTTCAGTCCAAATTCGAACAGAATTTAAACCGAACTGCAGGTTCCCAAACCAGTTTGGTCAAACATACTGGCTAGGCCGGTCAGGTCAACAAACTGACTTGAACCAATTCAAAGTGGTTCACAATCGATCTACTCAAACTGGCCCAGTTCTAGGGATGTGCACGGAACTGGCTGGTCCGGTTCGCCAGGGAGTTGCTGGAGGCGGTGAGGAGGTCCGCGGAGATTCCCCTCCCTCCACCAGCTTTCTATATGCCCCCCTCCAGCTGGTTTGGCTGGCTCTTCAGCCGGTTTTTGGTCTTCCCTGCTTGGCATGGTGGCTCCAGCAACTCCCCGGAAGAGAGTAAGGTAAATATACTCTGTGTGTGTGTGTGTGTGTGTGTGTGTGTGTATATCTATATCTATATCTATATCTATATCTATATCTATATCTATATCTATATCTATATCTATATCTATATCTATCTATCTATCTATCTATCTATCTATCTATCTATCTATCTATATCTATATATCTCTCTCTATATATATATATATACGAGTCTCATTGTCTCATAACAGAAAAACATTTGCAACCCACCCAAACATTGGGGGGGGGTGTGTGTGTTCGGACCAGAGTTGGACCGAACGGGGTCGTTCGGTTTGACCCCGAACCATCAAACCGAACCTGTTCTATGTCGAACTGGCTTGACATCAAGCTGGTTTGCACATCCATACCCAGTTCACTGCGGACCAGTTAGGAATCAAACCAGTTATGCACATCCCTACTTAAAGCAAATGTGCCTCTTCTTTAACCAAAAGTAGTTGTGTGGGTGAAGTTCAGATCAGGACCACGGTACACAGGGAGAGAGGAGTCAGCACCTCCCCCCCATTACTGTTTTCCACTAAAAGCCTCCCCCAAAGCTCCTGTTTACACCTGAAGTGGCTATTTGCAGCAATAGCCATTTGGGGTGCAAATAATTTTTGAGGTAGGTATTTTTGATAGGAAACTGATGTGAGAGGAAAGAGTTTGCACACTGTGGTCCCAATCATTACTGCCTCCTCCTGCCACCCATAGTTTTTGATTAAATAAAAAGCAGCTCTGCTTTTAACCACACCTCTTAAGCAATTAGGAGAACATATTGAGGCTATTCCCACGATCACTGGAAAGCGGGCTAAGGGAGCTTAGCCCGCTTTCCAGTGATGGTGGGAACCACCATCCGAGCCCAGTGCTCCCAAGGCGGCTAGCCCGCCTAAAACACCCTCCCCTTAAATGAGGTTAACAGAGCAGGTTTTCCTGCTCGTGTACTGCTGCGGCACATGGCAACACATGATTAGACCCCTGACTAGGAGGCTACAAGCAGCCTCCCAGTATCGGGGATCCCCCCAGAATGCCCCATGCACTTGCACAGGGCATCCTGGGATTTCTGGGGGCTGAGTAGCCCCCAATCCTTGCAGCCCCCACCAGCTCCATGACAGAGCCAGTAGTCACGTTGATGGCCGATCTGGCCGCCCAGAGCTGCATGACTGCTTGTCTGCAACAAGAACCCTCCTAGGCTGTACACACGAGTCTCATTGTTTGACCTCTAAAGAAGCCAACAGGAGATTTTGTTGTGGTTTGGTTGGTTTTACATATAAATATGCAAGTTGTTTGGTGATAAATGTAAATGGATGCTTCCAAATACATAATACTGTTGGACACTCCCAATCCCACTGCTCTAGATGGTGACATTCCAGGAGTGCAGTGTTGCTTGAATTCTGATGTCCATTGGAGGAGGGAAGCCTGTAGGCTTATGGTGTCTTTGTAATATTTGGCTTATTTACAAATACGCATGATGAGTATTATTAGATGGAGTTGGAAAAGTAGCAGAGCACTCCAATAGATAAGGAACAGGTTACATCCATTCCCACAGAGCAGAGCCCTGAACTCTAAAGGGCCCCAGCTTTCATATGAGTGTTGTATACAAGAACACTAGATACAGTAGAGAGGTCCACAAAATACTTTTATTGAGCAGTTCCCACAATACATAACAAACCCAGTTAGAGCTGAGCGAGCCTCCCTTCTGCTGCTTCCTGCCATTTTAAAATACTGACTTCCTTCAGCTGGCTGACACTTCTAAACCACTTAAAGAAACAGTATTATCTTAAAACCACATACACCACAATTAGCTTGTGCATTTCAGGCTCTCCAAAGATCCCTAGCTTGCAACTGCTTCTCATTTCACATACAGCTCTGGAGCGGTCAGGCAGAGAGGGGTTACCAAGAGTGACCTTTACCAGCCTCTCTCATCAGGTCTAAGATGCTTTTCAAACACTGCTTATGACTTCTCCTTCCGGATGCAGCAGAGCCATTAACAGAGCCATTCAGGAACATCCTTTGGCATATTGGCCAGTTATTTGTTTAACAGCAGCCCCATTCAGACACTGTGTTGTGTGTCATCCAGGTGTCTGTACAAATATACTTGAATGATTCTACATAGGTTCATTTTAAAGGCGAAACTCTCAAATGCAGGGTGCAGATAGGGATTGTACTGCTGTACATAACTTTTGAATAACTTTATGTGCATATAGATGTGTACATCTGTATATGGTACACAGCTTGGTATGTGCATTGACCATAACATGTGCATAGGGCTAAAAAGTTGGCCAGGTCTGAGTCTGGCCATGAATGCAGACTTACTGCTATTAAAAATCAAACAAAAACCCTTATTTTGCTCAAATAAAATTCTTTAGATGAAAAAATCATTTTTAATCATTTGCACCTCAGAATTTAAAACTGTCTGAAGATGTGAGCAGCCAGTCCAAGTAGGAACACTGACTGATAATTACCATATCATCAACCTCATTTATCAAGCCTGCAAGTGAACCCATTTGTGCTACTTCCATTGTTTCAAAATATTCTGCCTTCAAAATAATATCCTTTAAGATGACATGGTGCAAGCTGGACACTGAGCTGCATTTTCTGGCTTTATTGGCTTATGGGTAGATAGTGGGAAGTAGCATCTTTGGGAAAACAGAACTTGTCAGCTAACTGAATTGGGCTTGTGTAGGGGGAAACGGATGTTATATTAATATTTACCAACCTAGTATTTACTGATTCCAACACACTAATTATTACAGGGGAGGCAGATCTATGTATTCTGTGTATATTAATATTTCTCCTCATTTAAAAATCCAGCTTGTCATATGACCTTGTGGAAGAAGGGGGATTCTTAGTTATTACACAGTTTCTGTATTTCCCGAGTGAACGTGCTATTATTTTGTATCTTCTTGTAGTAGCACCATTCTACTGAGGTTTCTTGCTGGTGGGCGGTACTTTGTTTCACACACACTCCCCCAGAGCAAGCAGCATTGTGGCCGCCTGTGGTTGGGTCCTTCTGGGAGGTGGGGTAGAACTTCAAGGGCCATTCGTCCAGCACTCTCCCTCCCAAAGTCAGTCCTGTGTAGGTGAGCTTCCCCTCCCTCCCTCCCCAGTTATAGAACAAGCTCTGGCTGGTCGTCCTTTTGGAGGCCAGGTAGGAATTCTTTGCATTTCACCTGATTGGCCATGTGTGGAGTTTTGTTTTTTTCCACCTACTTTGTTCTGTAACCCTTGAAGCTTATAGTTAGCTAGGACAGGCAGGGGCAGTGTGGGAAGGGGTATTCAGTGGGTGTTGGGGGTTTACACTGGTGAATATCCTGGTGCTATTTAAATCCAGGTAGTATGCAATCTGTCCTTAGAGGCTTCGTGGCTCCGGATCTATGTTTCACACTCTCACCTGCTTTGAGGACTTTACAACTTCAATTAGGTTATGCAGCCTGGAAGCGTGAAGTCCATTAAAGGGCCACGACCCTTTGGGTTGGCCATGAGGCACAGGTATCAGCACTGATCTGATGCCAGGTTCTGATCCAGGGTATGTCACCTGTTTGGCTGGGGGAAGGGCTACGTTGTCCAATCTCAGCATAGGTTAGTCCTGCACTGCCTGGGGTGGATTTTTCTAGCAGCAAAATCCAATTTGAATTTATCAATAAAGTTGTGGCCCTTTCATCCAAGTCTTGCTTCCAGTGTGTTTTTGGGTGCCGTGCTGGTGGGTGTGGAACAATGCTCAGTGTGTCTTCTGGAACAAAAACACTGGAACCCACAATGCTTACTGAACCACCCATTTCTGTTCTTTCAGAAGATTTGGCATCATTGGACATTTGTTTCCTCCAAACTATTTCTCAGATGTAGTACTTCTTTCCTAAAAGATTTTATTTACATTTGTATTGTATTTACAGTTGTATTTACATTTACCCATCATCATCTAGCCCAGGGATTCTCAACATGTGGGTCCCCAGATGTAATTGAACTTCAACTCCCATAATCCCCAACCAAAGGCCACTGGGGCTGGGGATTATGGGAGTTGAAGTCCAATAACATCTGGGGACCCACATGTTGAGAAACCCTGATCTAGCCCACCACATACGTTGTATCCCTGGTATCATTAATCGTTGCTACCCCCATCACTGAGAACTGTGGTGATCAGAACACTGTATGCATTTCTTGTCCTTCGAGTGAGTTAGAGGTGGCATTAGCAAGATCACTTTTTCTGTCCTACTATTCCTGTGTCTTGATTAAGGAAGAGCTTAGTGTTTATCTTTTCTTCCTGCTTTTCACAGCTAAGCTGTTCATCTCTCTGGCTGGATCTTCCCCCAGCTCTCTGTTTATCAATTTATCTGTTTGTCTGTCTTGCCTTTCCCCTTATTTCCTGTGACGGAATCTGTCTTGTTCTCCCTTGTTCTCAGCCATGTCTTTAAATCTATGAAATGGTTTTCAGTTGTCAGCTTCATGTCTACATTTCTGGCAACAGCACATTCCTATCCTACTCCTCTCTCTCCACTCCCCCCAGCCATGCCCATCCCTCCTCCCATGTCGTGGATGTGGTGTGAGGATGCTGACAAGCTGTAACACAGGTAATTTATCTCATCATACAGACAGCTGTGCCAAGAGAGGAATAGGGACAGAAGTTGGGAGGGAGGTGCCACCAGGGAGTTGCACTGTGGAGATAAGGTTGCTTGGTAGGTTTGCTAGGGCAGATACTTAACAGGAATAAAACCTGCTCAGAGTGGCTGGGGAAGGTGCAAAAATACCCCTTATAGATACAGACAGATGACCTGGTGTTTGTTGAATGACTGTTCACAGTTCCACTGAGTGCTGCAAAGCCATAGCCACAGCTCAGGAGCAGGGGCAGACCTGGCCGGCTGGCTGGTGGAGAGCTGTGGCAAACTGGGGCACTGACTGAAAATGCACTAATCCCAGAAGTTGAAGGTGGAGCATCTGGTTGTCATCAAGGATTCACTTCTCCCTCCTTGAGCCACCCCTGGCAAATGTGTGGGCTGCTCCAGCAGTTCTGTGTTTCGCTGTATGTATCTGTGTGCGCTGCAATCCAGGCAAGGTCAAGCCACGGAAGGGTTAGGAAGGGGGCTGCTTTGTGATAACAGTAATTCAAATGGGATGATGGAGTGCATAGCTGGTAGCCAAGGGAAGTCAATCGCTTTCATATCAGAGATAATAAATGCTGCAGGAACTGGGAGAGGAGTCCATATGCATAGCATTATTATGCGCCTCTTTATAAATAAAGGAAATATATTTTTCGCTCTTTAATGACCTTCAAATTAACAGCTCTTTGAAAGCACTTATGTATATTTAATTTGAAATGGTGCTGAAAGCCTGAGTGGGAATCGCAGCGAAAGCAGCAGGCAGCCGGTTTTTAAATAAGAGTAAACTCAGGCCATTATTTCTCAGCCTGTCAGCTTTCCCCGGATTTAATGTAACAATTTTTAAAAGAGAAAACCTTTTCTTCCCTCTTTTGTGCTCTAAAGCTCTCCAGGATCCTACTTTGTAGGCAACAGCAGCAACCTTGGACTGTATTTAATTGTTTTCTGCTTTTTTCTTCTTCTTAATCATGTTTCTAGAGTAACAGCTTTTACTTATGGGTCACTCTTAGGAATACAAAGGATTAGGCTCCCTTATGATCTGGGTAATATGCTAGTTTGTGGTTGCTAATGTAGCTGTAGTTGTATCATCATAGAGTTGTTTCCTGCCTCAAACTGTGCAACTAGGCTGGTATATGACATCCATGATCTATACCGTAAGTCATAAAGTGCATTATACTGTGGATTTTTATATCATCATGCCCATGCTGCAAAGAGGTGGTCCAGAGAGCCTCACACATGCAGGAGCTTGTATCTGTGAACAGAAATACTCTGTATATGCATAGTCATGTGACTGTGTCCATAGTGCATTTCTTCTCACAAGTAAAAAAAGGAAGCTCCTTTATGCATGATGCTCAGGAACGTATATAACATTTGTGACGGAAATGTCACAAGAAACAGCAGGATATCCATAAATGTAAATGTAGAGACCAATAATACATTTTCACACATCTCTACGGTTTTAAATGTCTTGAAAGGAAAATAATAATAATCAGCAGGTATATGTATATGAGGCCATGTGTAAATTGCTGTTTACTTTTACTTTTGGATAATTAGTATTTATGCTCATGGAGTTTCTTCCCCAGTACACTACAAATAATTTCATGGATTGTAAGCAAGCAAATGTTTTGTAGCAACTGAACAAACACAGAGCCTTTAACATTATTCCATGGCCCCATAAGGTCAGGCCATGAAGTAAATAGGAATCAAAGCAAAGTTCTCCTGGGGTACAAACCCCAGCCTCAAACTTTAAAAGAGACCCCTCTTCCTGGCAACTCATTGACTGGCATCTGTCAAGCTTTTAGACTGCAATAAAGAGGTGGGATTTCGAGAAGAGCTCAATTATGGGTATAATTAGCTTCCCATTTAAGCTAAATATAAATCTACAGCCAAAGATTGATTGAATCCATAAGTGAATTTCAGGCCTCCTCAGTTCACCAACTTCTGTGTACTTGCCTTCTCTACATCTTCTCTCTCCCAGATTCTCCTCCTTTCTCAGACGTTTCCTTCTGGTCTTCTCATTTCCTACCTTCTTCCAAACCCCCTTTTCTAAATTAATCCTTCATTCATCTGGACTTTACCTACACCTTTTTTAAAAAAAGCTAAGTACTATGCCTTTCAGCCTTCTGCCTCTTCTGATCCCTACATCCTCGGCTTCTCCTTCACTAGGCAGTGCTGTGACATCAGAGCAGTTCAGCCATACTCACTAAGGCCTCAGCAAAAAAAAAAAAAAAAAGCATTCACCATTGGTACATTTTAACATTGTGTCATGCTACTCAGCTGGCTCTGCCCAACATAGTTTCAGAGAATTACTTTTCTTTTAGAACTTTGAGGACTGCAGGTGTGGATCTGAAGGTGAGTCTGTGATCCAGCACCTGTGAAGCTGGAAAAATATTACAGACAAGAGCATTCAGGAATATTTCTCTAGACCACACCAGCAACAGCTGTTATGAATTATGGAACATAGGAAGCTGCCATATACTGAGTCAGACCATAGGTTTATCTAGCTCAGTAGTGTCTACACAGACCGGCAGCGGCTTTTCCAAGGTTGTAGGCAGGAATCTCTCTCAGCCCTATTTTGAAGATGCCAGAGGGAACTTGGAAGCTTCTGCTCTCCCAAAGCAGCTCCATCCCTAGGGGGGATATCTTACAATGCTTACGCATCAAGAGCCGGGTCTCATGATCAGTGAGAGCCGGTTTTTGCAGCTAAGCGGGGAGAGCAGGCTAAGCCCCACAGATGATCACGGAGGGATCCCTGGGCGGCCGGATCAGCCACCCACACGATTGCCGGCTCCGTGATGGAGCCGGTGGGGGCTGGGGGAGCAGGGGCCAATCAGCCCCCGGAAGCTCCAACATGCCCTGCGTGAGCGTGCAGGGCATGCTGGCGAGACCCCCGGAGCCGGGAGGCAGATTTTCACCTCCCCTCCGAGGGTCTCCTCATGAGTAGGTGTGGTGCAGCGCTGTGCCGCGGCTACTCACGATCTTCAAAACCAGGTTTGTGGAGTGCTCGCTCCACAAACCTGGTTTTAGGGCAGGGGTATTTAGGCAGGTTACCCGCCTAGGAACCACCGGGCTCGCAGCCGAGCCCGGTGGTTCACATGATGGGGCAAAATCAGGCTAGCCTCCACTAGCCCGATTTCACCCCATCGTGTGAATAGCCTCAGCGTCTCCCATTCATACGCAACCAGGGTGGACATTGCTTAGCTAAGGGGACAAGTCATGCTTGCTACCACAAGAGCAGCTCTCCACTCTATGCTATGCTTTCTGTCCATTATTTTGCACCCTTGAGCTATGGATCAAAAATTTGTGTCAAGGCACTGCAACAGTTCTGTGCTCCTTCCCTTTTGAAAGAAACTAATCCTGCACACGGGGTTCCCATATTCCAGGAAAGGGGAACAAAGCTATAAATTTCCATGGGCTTTATAATGAGCAAAGTTAGGCAGAAGGAAAGGAAGATCACTGAAAAATCCAACAGAAGTACAGTTTCTTTTTCTTTGTAAATATGAATAGTTTTCTTATGGAATCATGAGAATTTGTCCTGCAGCAGACAGATGCACAACTTTACCCTGTCCTGTTGTCACAAGGTATAACCCAGCAGGCTTCCCACCATTTGTAGGAGCAATGTTTGTAATACAATGAATTGGCAGAGAAACTGGAGGCTGTAGCTGATTCTGATGCTGTAGGAGTTTTCCAGCTGGCAGGGATAGGGAACACAGAGCATCATTTATGCATTATGGTTTGGGGAGAATTACTATGATTACTGCTGCTGATTTGCAACTGCAAGCTACACATTTGCAATTCTAGAATGCAAGGTAGATTCTCCCTTTGATCTGTAAATGTTCCTAATAAGTTTTAACTACAATGTGTTCACTTGGAAAGCTGTCAAATCATTGGGTTTCCGTTTTAAAATTCATTTTCAAACTGTAGCGAATGAATCTTAATGTGAACCGGCTCCCCTCTCTGGGCCTATTTGTGTGTTTCAGTAGCAGGCAAATCAATTTGTAAAATGTAAAAGCTTTTCTTTTCTGATCAGAGGTTAAATCTTGACTCAGGCACTTCAACAAGACATTTTGCATCTGGTTCTCCTTTAAAGCTTAGAGAGAGCAAAAGAAGAGGATCTACAGAAATGTTATTCATTTGCATGTCATAATCTGATTTGGGGGCTCTTGTTCACAAGATCTTGCCAAGATGGAAACTTTCCAGTTACAGCCTGGCAGCCTTCCAAATTATTTTGAAGAGGAGCTGGAAATCAAGAGACGAATCCCTGGACCTTGCTGTTTAAAAAACAAACCAAAAAATCCAAATAGAGTTAGAATAATCTTTGTATTGTCCCCACTCCATGCTGTATTTGGATGCTTTTTCTGTTCAGTGGAAGAAGACAGGCTCATTGCTGGGGATAAGGGGTCAAAACCTGAGAAAGAGGAGGAACTGATGTACCAAAATGCTCTATAGTCACAGGCCTAGATAAAATAATGCATCTCATGATATATGATATAGTAATTAGGGCTGTGCAATATCAGATTGGAAACATCAGAAATGGCCTGATATGGACCATTGCAGAGGCAGTTGGATAAGTTCCTGATCTGAACTTGGGAAGCTGATTTTGGTTCGAACGTCTGCAGTCTACCTCGTTCTGAGAAAATTGGATGCATCCTGGCATCCCCATATCCCACAATGCACTGTACGATGAACACAGTGCATTGGGGAATGCCCCTGTGTGATGGGCATTCTAGGCTGCCATCTCTGTGTCCGCTTGGGCTTCACACAACCTCAGTAAAAGGCTGAGGTAGGAAGCTGGCAGGCAGCACCGGGATCTGCATGGACAGAAGCAGCCTAACCCAGGCTGGGCTGCCCTAGCCTGGGTTAGGCTGCTCATGAGAACAGCCTTATTATGTTTAACACACATACAACAGAATACTTCCGATCTGTATTCTGCATTTGAGGGGCCCGTACTTGGGTTCACTTTTAAAATGAATGCATGTACTGTCATTTACACAAACACATGGGCAAGTTTACAGGCATCTGACCAAAGATTCAATGTAATGTCTGAATAGAATTTATGCCTTGATTATTTATTACTATACATAGTTCTATAATACGGATCACCGTACTGCCCCCCGTTCCAGACATGGTGAATAAGTAGTGGCAAATCTTTTCTTGTTTCTTTTGTCCTTGAGCCTGAAATTGGTCCTGGGACTGTGACAAGAGTAAGGGAGACAACTTTATCTGTAGCTGTCCAGACTGCAATGTGCATTTTGCTGAGCAGTTTTTTTCTGGACAAATGGAGGTTCATAACGGCCATTGACATGGGTGACATGGAATCCACAGAGGGCAGAGAGGTGGGCAATTTCCTATTGATATAGAGATGTTGATACCCACAAAAACCCATGGAAAGCAATTTGGTAGGAAGAGGCATGGGGGAATGTTGTGTCACTGGTCACTGAGTAGCTGTCACTCCTGGTCGCTAACTTTGCTGAAGTCTGCTGAATCACTGCTGTTGGTTCTGGAAGACTGGTGGGTTTGTCCTTAAGATATCCAAAAGGATGCCCTGAATCAAAAAGCTTAGCACAGGGAAGGCCTTTTCATGGGGCAAGGTGAGGTGGTTGCTTCAGGTGGTGGAATGTTGGAGTATCAGCAGGGAACCAAGATGTCCCCGACCACTGCCATGAGAGCAGCTCTTCAGAACTGGTCTGACCCTTACAAGCTTTGCAAGGAGTGCCTCTCCTCGCACACCTTGCAAAGCTTGCAAGAAGAATGAGGAAAGGAGAGGAGGCTGCTGGCAACCTTAATTGCCCCTGTGCCACTTTCACAGCTTGCAAGGGTCAGTTTTGAGAGGCCCCCAACAAGGCATAAGGCAAGCCAACATTTGGCACCTCGCCTCAGGCACCACAATTCTTGGAGTGCCCCTGGCTTAGCAACTTTCTAGATTCTTCCACATTCCTCTGAAGCCATCCAAGTGGATTTGGCAGCTTTTTGATACTTTAAAGGGACCATTAGATATTGGTGATCAGCAGGATGTGTCACCCCGTTTTAATATGCTGAACTGTCCACTTTAGTTCTCTCTCCCTTTCAACCAACCTCCCTTGATTGCTGCGGTTCCTATTCCCGTTTCTGCTTTGCAGTAGCACATCTGGCTTTAAAAGCTGTGCTGAGATGTCACCTGCATCATATCTTTCTGCTCGTTCAAATCTCCTTGGTTGCAAGCTGGTCTTTCCTCCCTGACACTTGCTTGAATATGTGTTAGATACCTCTCTGAGATATCTCCTTCAGGCATTTCCTGTCACTACATCAATTTCCTTAACTCTTTATCTTTCTCTCCTTCCAAATATATTATTTGTCTGTGTTGCACATTGTTTGCCTTCCTTGATCAACTCAAGATTTATTCAAGTGGAGATCTCTCTATCTCTAACCTGCACACAATCATCGTAATAAAATGAAGCCAGAGATCTGGCATTTGCTTTCAGAAGGAATGTTTGTCCTTCTGCAGCCTGTAGGAATAGGTTTTGCCCTGACACTTGTATTTGTGCCCTTATAAACCCTGAATCAAGTCTCTGTGATCCCTTAATAGGGAATCCACACAGAAACTGAAAGTTAGAGGTAGCTTATGGAGGAAGAGGGCAAACGTGAAGAGAGAACAGGGACAGAGAAGATGGGGATGATTAACTAATGGTAGACATAAGTAAGCCAGCTACCAGAATTATTTAATAGTACATCTGGTTTTAAAAGGAAAATGTGAAAGGGAATCAGCAAGAGGTGTACAAGAAAGCATTGCAGTTTTTGAGGGATCCCAGTTCTTGTTTACAAGAACAGGCACTCGTTACATTCACAACTGGAAAAGTAGGCATACTCTAGTTCTATCCTGATATTCTGTTGTACCTGTGTACAGTGTGTGTGTGTGTGTGTGTGTGTGTGTGTGTGTGTGTGTGTGTGTATTCACACGTAACATGAAACTGGAGGTTGCCGAATGTATATGAGGCAGGGCAAAGGATTCTGGGGTCTGGCCTGATGTGACCAAGGATGCTCTTGTGATGGACTCCATGGACTCAGGGCAGTCCATGGAGACCAAACCACACTCCTTCCCCCATAGTGGCTTGCTCCCAGGAGACTGGCACTCTCATGAGAGGGCCAGTCTACTGAGGAGGACCTTAGGTCTTCCACCAGACTCCATGCTCATGAGTTGAACTATTAAAAAAAAGGGGTCCCCGCTTGCATGAGGCCCGTGTTCTCTCTGGTTAATGATAATGTGAAGCAAACCCCGCCTTTCCAGGGAAGCCTTTGATGCACCCAAAGCAGATTTTGATGCTCCATGTGTCCAGGTGTATCCAGGTGGTCAGATTGGAGAAACACCGGGTCTGGGGGCAGATCTTTATTCTCATTCAAATTTCCCAGGTTCAGACCAGCATTGCACTGTATGCAGATCTGCTGACATGGGGAACCACAGGAGAGGGGAGCCCCAGTTGTCTGCAACCCGAATAGAGTGGGGTTGCTGTTTCAGGCAAAAACAAGGATGGACATGTTCAAATGGGCTGGCAGAGGGCCTGCTTTGACTGCTTCTTTGTGGAAGTCACCAAGACAGCGAGAGGTGTTGCCAGGGTACCCGCCTCTGTGTCTTGCTTGTGTGGAGCAAACAGGATGGACAGCATCTGCCATCCGGCCTGCATACATGTCTCTGTGGTCTGACACTCTGGTGAGACTGCAGTCCATGGGAGTAGGGATGTCATCACACATTATTCGTGATTCTGCCTGACACCCCTGTCCCCACAGATGTTTCTTCTCATGAGCTGTGAAGGGGTCTCCCCACAGCCTTACGCTATCATGAGTAAGCAGTCTGCTCAGGAGCAGCATCCATCCTCATCACTGTGAGGAATCTCTCCTTTAATTGGAGGCAATGCTCATCCTGCTGCCCGGCCCTTCTCATGAGTAAGCCTAGGGACCGCATGTGTTAACCCAAGGGGAAGGGACTGGGCCCCCCATCCTCAACACTGTGCAAAAAATAGACCTGAGTCATTCAAGAAGTCCTGGCTGGGGCTGCCTTTTAAACCCGTCCCCAGGTATCACTGCCCTGCCATACGTTCCCGTCCCAGTGAACTAATGGAGTTGCCCTGTTTATGCTGCCACTGTGACTACATGTGCTTGTGAACATTCATCTTGATTGCTTCGTTGTCAGAGAGCTAAGCACATAGTGCCTGACTTGCCATCCCGCCCCCTTTCTCTCCTGATTGCTGGGGGTGGTGGGCAGGACAAGAGACAGAGTGGGAAGAAGGCCTGTCACCATGTGACTTTCCTGTTTGATAGGCTTGGAATGGGATGTTGCCCTGTTGCCGGGCAACTGCTTTCTTAGATCAGAGATGGGGGTGGGGTGGGGAAATGCTCAGAGAGGCGACCAGCTAGAAGCGCTGCAGTCATGGAGCAGGTGCAATCCCAAGCAGGTCTGGCCACCCTCTCTATTATTATGGTTCCAGAAACTGCACAAAACCACAGTTATGGTGGCATCTGCGTTCAGGTTGTGCCAGCAAAACTCACTACGAATTGGAGATCCAAACAGGAGTTTGCCAAGGCAAACTTCAGGTCGCTTTTGCCGTGCAACTGCGGTTGCACACATTCAGATGCTCACAATTGTCAACTGATGTCCCATTTAACCGCAGTTTTGCATTACATGCAAATGCGGCCAAAGTGTACTGCTTTACCTGAGTTCAATATAACTTGTGTACCTGTGCTCAGATCTGTGCTTGTGTACAAGATTTGTACAAGTGTTGAACATAACAAGTGAAAAGACTTCTGTCAGCTGAGAAGTGTGAAGGGACCCTCTGGACAGTCAACATTTGAGGAAGGCTTGAAGGTGTCTGCCTTGACAATGAGGAGAAGATGCTATTGGCTAATAGCCTCCCGCCTCCCACCACTGTACTCACTATATGCCTTAGCTCATTTCTCCTGCTTTTCAGCTGCTAGAGGAAATTAGTTGAGTTAGATAACAAGAAGCAAAAACCTGTTGCTCAAAGTGTCTCCTCCTCTTTCAGGATGACATCGAGCCAAACACTTTCAAGTATTTCCCCAAGTGTTGACTTTCCAGAATTCATAGTAGTCACAATCTGGCCACTTTTCATATGGGTTGAATGTAACATGTAGCCAGGCAGAAGAAGCTAAATATACATTTGGAAATCAGATAACATCTTGCCATCTAAAATAAATTAACCACTTTACTTTTTCTCTACTCCTTTTTAAAAACCAGATGTATTATTCACAATAATTTGAGGTAATCTTTTTTTGAATACCTAAAAAAAATTTCATTTACAATTCAAATACTAGTGTGATGAGTAGATATCCTTTGACTTAATTCATGGCAGAACTAAAAAGAGCCACCAGACCCTCCATTTTTAGACGGTCTTCTTGCATGTTACACCAAACTTAGGTTTCTCTCTTTTTTTTTTTTACAATATAATTTCCCTCCCTTTTATTTTTCATTGCTCTCTCCCACACACGATGTCAATAATTTTTTGCTTCCCTAAGAACTATTTCACCCTGGGAGTAATAGTACTGAAGTTAGCAGGGCTACACCATGAATGGATTTGTCCCTTTGCCTTTCTGATTATCCTCAGGGGTCTCATTAGGCAACTGAACCCTTGTTTTGAAGGTGAGGAGAAGGGATGAAAATGATGGTTAACATCAGTACAATTCTCCATGCTAATTAGCAATGAGTGGGACTGACAGCATGAAATACAGCCCATGCCAAGAGCTGTGCTGCAGAAGGAGGCTGCCTGGAGTGTATCTTATCTAAAATGCAAATTGTGCTTTCCAAAGCCGATCAGGAAAAGGTGGAATTGGTACAAGACACCCCCACCTCACTCTGAAATGAATAATAATATGGTCCAAATGTTATTAAAATTCCTGTATTAACCTTTTAGAAAGGAGCTTGTATAACAAAATGTAGGGTTTGTACATATTTCCTCCTGATTTTTTTCCCCTGTAGGTGAAGGCACTGATTTAGCTTGAAGGGGTCAAGAGATCCCAGCGTACTCTATTAAAGGGGGAGATCAGATCATCATCAGTATGCATTGCTTTGGAATATGCTCCAAACTCAATTGGAACATTGTGGGTTAGTGTGACAGTGTGCTCTCATGAACATTTCCCTCCTCTCCCATATGCTCTGAATTTGAGAACTGGCTGAGCGCCTCTTGCAAGCAAGGCTAACTGCCCACTCTAGCTCATATTCTATGCATGCAGAAGCATTTGCTAATGAGTTCTGGCCAGGCCATTCCCTAATCATCTTAACCTTACCATATCATAGTGCTGCTACTGATGCTTCCCTGTCTGCTTTGCCATTATTTTTGTTCCTGCCTGCTTCCTGGGCTTTCCTTCTCCCCTCACTTGGAGTCCCTACATGCACAATTGACTGAAATATCAAAACATGTTGTGCTCATCTTCCTCTGGACTTCCAGCTGATGGGAAAGGGCCATGATAGCGATGAGGCGGTTGATGGGATCTTTTTCCCAATAAGGTGACAATTAGAAGGTCTACTTCTTCCACTGTTGATATATCTGAGAGGGAAAGCTGAAACAGATATCACAGAGGTGGTGGGCAGCAAAAGAGAACAATGCCGAGTATGAGTACCTGAAAGGCAGCCTTATGGCCTTTCGGCAACTGAAGAGCCATCCATGGCCTGTGAGCAGGAAAACCAAAGATTTCCTAAGGAAATATTCAAATGCAGGGGTGGATCTATAATTGAGCTACTGTGTTGCATGAGCATAGGTCACCCAGGGCCTCAGGGGGAAGGGGTGGCTGCCTGGAGTCACGCACCCAAGAAGCTGCCACAGCTCCCACCATACACCACATGCCCTCCTGCCCCGCCATTTGCCACCCGGGCACCCACCTGCCATCTACTGGCCTACACAGCCCCATCCAATATAGTTCCTTCAGCTGGTTTGCTGCCCTTTGCGGCCATCACATTATGGTATAATGATGTCATGGCCCAGCAGCATCCAAGCACTGGACCATGATACCAACATATCACACTCTGGCTAGCAATGGTGGACAGGGCTGCGGAAGCCAGCAGTGGTGGCTGGTGAGTGCACGGGCAGCATCCCACCAATAAAATAAAATAAAATGGACACAGGCCACTACCAACATTGCTACACCACTGTCCACCACTGCCCACTTTATTACTGCTTTTCTGTTTCAGAATATTTGACTAGGGAATAAGGTATGACTCAAGTTACTTGGATTGGTGGGAACAAAGACTATTGACCACAGGGCTTGTGCCATTTATTCTTTTGTAATACATTAGACCAGAGGAATTTTATTGGTTAGTCCCAGGAATTATGTGACTTAATGAGCCGGGTCTCACTGATCAGTGAGACCCGGTTTTTGCAGGTGAGCATGGAGAGCGGGCTAAGCCTGCTCTCCCCGCACACAAGCAGGGCGGGAGCACTGGGTGGCCGGATCAGCCGCCCACATGATTGCCAGCTCTGTGACGGAGCTGGCGGGGGCTAGGGGGAGCGGGGGCCGATTGGCCCCTTGAAGCTCCAGCATGCTGGCGAGACCCCCAGAGCCGGGAGGTGGCTTTTCGCCTCCCCTCCGGACGTCTCCTCATGAGTAGCCACGGCGCAAAGCCGCACCATGGCTACTCGCAATCAAAAAAGGTTAGGCGGGTTAACTGCCTGGGAGCCACCGGGCTCGCCTGCAAGTCCAGTGGCTCCCACGATTAGGCAAAATCGGGCTAGGCTCTCCTAGCCCGATTTTGCCTGATCGTGAGAATAGCCCCATTATCTTTGAGCACAATCCAGAGAGAAAGAACTGTGCCTAGGTTTAATGGAACCTCACAAACCCTAAACACACACCTGAAATGTTTATTTAGTTGGGTCTAAACACACTGGCTGACATATGTACAAGGTACATCAGTCCAGTAACACTGCGAGCCCTTTCTCACCATCTGTGAGGAGGGCTTGAAAGGGCAAGGGGAGGAAGCCTTGAAAAGCTTCCCTCCCCTGCAGACGATCCTCTCCTTGTTGTCTGCTCAGACAATTGCTGGCTTCTGCCAGCAGCAGGGAGGTTTGGGGCCGGGAGGCCCCTGGAATTCTTTACTGACACTGGCCAGGAGGCTGCTGGTATGTCGGTGTTGTGCGGAGCCGTGCAGCACCAACACGCCATCAATTAGTCCAGGTGAATGGCGCAGCTCCTGTGCAGGTTCTCAAATACAGGCAAAATTAGGCAGGCTTCCCTAGCCCAGTTTTGCCTGCATGTGAAAATAGCTTCTATGTATACAAGCTGTGTATGTTATGCAAATTGTACGAACACATTTGCACAACTGACGTTACACAAGAGTATTTCCAATGAACCGATTCTTTTGTCATGTCATTTGCACAATTTTTGAATTTGCTACATTACTGGGCTGACATAATCTTGCATGGTATGTCATCCACTTACGTTTCTCTCCAAGCATCCTAAGTTTGGAATTACAGTCTTGTAACAAATGGAAATTGTCTACTAAGGCCTATACTGCCTCTCCACTCTACCTGTAGGTATTGCATCTTCATAACAATGGCCAACATGATCAGCAGCCCTCCAGCAATGGAAGGAATGGTGCTCTGTACAGCAGACTGGGTTTGGAGAGGGGAGCAACTTCGGGAACATATTTATACAAGTGGAAGGATGGGAGAGATGCAAACATAATTCCACCCCCATGCCTGGCCTACTGCACAACACAGCCTTCAGTGCAGGGACTCTGAAGGCTACTTCAGAGCCACTGCCCTCTGCACTACACCTTCCATTGCTGGAGGACGGTGGATCATATCAGTCACCATCATCTCATTTATTTGTGCAATGTGTACCTTTCTGATAGCACTAGTTACTTTCCTTCAATTTCCCAGTTTTTACTAAAAACAACCATATTGTCAACCTAAGCCATTATTAAGTAAAAAACCAACCTCAGTAACAAAGGAAGCATACAAAGCGTATGCCAACTTCAGTACTAAAGGAAGCATTAAAAAGAGTTGTGACTCTTTAGAACTCAACATGTGTTGAGGTGGTTTTGTTTTTTTTATACAGTATAACAAAAATTATTTGCCAAGTCCTTTCATCATATTTATGGTTGATTACTGTTAAATCTCCTAGACTCTCCAATTATTAAGGAACCTGAAGTATCAGGAACTCATCAAATTTAGAGTGGCTGTTGACTTACTGAAGATTGTTAGAGAAGTGAAGAAAAAAAATTGTTTATTGTATCAAGCCTGGGGGATTCTCCATTCACTGTTAGCTCCTTTAGTAATCCTGCATTCATCATTGTTTGAATCTAGTGTTATGTTGCCACTTCAATGGGCAGAATTTTAGGGAAGCCAGATTTAGCACATACAAAGGATGTTTTCACAACCAAGCTGGAGAAGGTCGATGAGGAGGCAAGCTCCTACCTGCCTCCCCACACACGATCAACCCTCCCGAGTAGGCTCTGCTGCTCATGTGGCACACATGCAGCACTGCAGTGAGCTGTGGAGCTGAGAGCTGAGGAAGTTCTCTGGCATCCTGCAATGCACCATGCCAGGAGTGCGCTGTATTGGGGGATTCTGCCACCGTTGGGTGCTCTTGCATGGTGAATTTTATTGGTTAGTCCCAGGAATTGTGTGACTTAATGAGCCGGGTCTCACTGATCAGTGAGACCCAGTTTTTGCAGGTGAGCATGGAGAGCAGGCTAAGCTTGCTCTCCCCGCACACAAGCAGGGCGGGAGCACTGGGCGGCCGGATCAGCCGTCAGGGAGTGGCGTGGAAGGGTACACTTGCACCCTTCTACCCCACTATAAACCTTGGTTTAAAAAAAACCTTGGTTGCCCTAGCAAAGAGCACTGGGATCGGGACCAATCCAGGTGCTCCACGTGAGCAGCCTGCAAGCCTGGGTAGGGATGCTCATGTGAAGAATCGTACTGAATATTTCACAAGATTTATGTGATTTTGTTTAAGAGAAAAAGTCAGCCCCAGGCCAATAGATGTAAATTTTTCGATCATGGTGTTAAGCTTGGCTGTCAGTTCCATGATGTGGGCAGAACAATGCATTCTGCCCCTCCCACGACCTCATGTCTTCAAGGCCCAACTACTATTTATCTTCTGCAGATTGGAACCAAGACAGCAGGGGTGCAGCTAAGGGAGAGGGGGCCGTGGTCACTCTGCTCCCTGGTGGCCCCTCAGAGTGTGGGAGATAATGGAGAAAATAGGGAGGGGTGGAGCTGTGGGCCCTTCAGAAGCTGGGGAGCCCAGGTTCTTTGAACGCATCTGCTCAAATATAGCTATATACCCCTGCAAAACAGCAAAGAGGAGGTGGGTGCTTTACTGTCGAATGGTTTTTCCTAGCAACTTCCCTCCATCTGCTTTTCCAACTGCAAAGGGAAACTAAAACTATGTTCCTATACAAACAAAACTGTAACATGACCTGGAGACAAGGCAGTTGGTGGGGGAAAGAATTGCAGGGGAGAACTGGTGGGTGGGAAAGGAGATGTATTACCCATGAATCACTATGATCCAGTGACAATTAGAGCTAGACTTGTATCTCAGAAACCTGAGCTCTGCCATGGTCTCATTGTTATTTTCTAACTGCCTCAAATTCCTAATTGTAACAAGAAAATAATAATGACCGTCCACTTGTGAAGGCAAGCACAATAAGAACTGAAAAATATTTTGCAGCATAGTTTGAAAATTGAGATATGATTTGCTAGTAGATGTTTTATCATTTCCTTTTAGAAGTTGATGCATGAGATGTGTATGGCCTGTGAAGGTCTCTTCAGATGGGCTTTGTAACATGGCCTCAGAAAAGTCTTACTTTAGCCATGTGCAGATGGCAATAGTTACTGTGATTCATGATGGGCACTCAGTGAAAGTAGGTAGTGTTGGGTTTTATTAAGCCAGTGAACAACGGTAAAGAGGGCTGGGGAGATCAGAGTCAGGCAAAGGTCAACCAGTCAGGGCTGGAAACCAGAGGATAGGGATGTGCGAAACATTTCAGGTATAGAATGTTCTGTACCTGAAACTGCCTGTTTCGGGTGATTCGTTGTGGAAACAAATCACCCCCTTGCCTTCCCGAAATGTTTTGGAGCTAAAATGAATCACCCCCATTTTGGCTCTGAATTATTTGTAGTTCCGGCCCTCCATTTTGTGGCCGATAAAGTACTTCTTCCTCCTCCTCCATTTTGAGTTCTGACAACTATTTGAATTTCCCGCCTTTTTGCCTCCCATTGACTTCAATGCAAAAAGGTCCGATCTGACGTCTACTTGATTTCCGGGTCCCAGGGCCAAAAGAGTGGGGTGGGGTGGTAGTGTCTAATGGGTGGAGGCTACCACCCACGTTGCAGAGGGATTGGGCAAAGGGCTGATTTTTGGTGAATTGTTGAAGTTTATGTATCTTTAGGGTTTTTACCCATAAGGTATAATGGTGGTTTCAGCAGCCCCATAACCTCACTTGGGGGGTGCTGGGGTGGCCCAGAGCGAATGGTGGTGTAGTGCACATAGGGTGCCAACCAACCCATGGGTTTCTAACCCATGGGGTACAGGGTTCTGTTGTTTCTGAGGTGTTCTGAGTGTAGGTTCTTTGGTAGCAAATGAGAGTGGATTCATGGTTTGTATTGAAAATCTCATTTGCTACCAAAGATGAGAACTCCCATCATCCCCAGGCAAAGGCCATTGCAGCTGGGGATTTGGGGAGTTGTAATCAGCATCTGGGATCCCTGTTACAGGGAGCACTGACCTCATCTGCTGTCATAGTCTCTGGCTCCAGTGGTTCTCTTTCACATGTGAATTCCTTGGCATCCGAATCAAATGGCAATATCCTCTGGCCTTACAAAAGAGGGCTGGGAGTCTTGAGTCTTGAGACATGGGTCCTTCCTTGGAGATCTCTGAGGGTCCTCTAAGCTGAGCTGTAGTTCAGGTTTCTATGCCCAGTCTTCCTCCTCATCTGTGGTCCCATCCAGAGTGGATGAGGAGGCCTGACTGCAGGTTGTAACCATCAAGGTATACTGAATCTGTGGAAAAGAGAGGAGGATCACAGTGGGAGTACCACAGTGCCAAGCCCTGGCCCAACTCTGACTCCCACACACTAATGGACTCTATATACAGAGACAAGAGCCTATGTATATTCACACCATACGTACCATCATGGAAACATTGCATTTGGGGTGGGGTTCAGATTGTGTGGAGAGAGCCAATTTACATACAGTCATCCCTTGCCAACCGCGGTTTTACCAATTGTGGGTTTGAGTATATGTGAATGGGAAATTATGACCGGTCTTGCCAACTGCGACCTGAGTATCTGCATTTGGTGAGATTTTTTAGTGATTTTGGAGGGGTTTCAGCTATTGAAACCCCTGCTAACTTGGCAGAGAGACCTCCAATGACTGTTGCTGGTGTCCATCTTATGTTTCTCTTTAGATTGTGAGCCCTTTGGGGACAGGGATCCATTTTATTTATTTGTTGTTTCTCTGTGTAAACCACCCTGAGCCATTTTTGGAAGGGCGGTATAGATTATTATTATTATTATTATTATTATTATTATTATTATTATTATTATTCATTAATATGGAGGGGTTCAATCTGCTCAATCCTCTTGGTGACCCTTGCTGAACTTGCTGTCCCTTGCCAATTTAAAATGCCTTTGAGTGATTTTAGGGGGTTCAAAAAATGCCCAGAGGTTCAATCTGCTCATTATTCTTCTTGGTGACTCTGGGCGATATTACAGGATTTTTTTTATTTTTGGCAAAAAAAATGTATTCCCCCCCCTTTATTTTTAGGTATTTTTGCGGTCATGGTTCCCCTAATCCCCTGTTTCCCATAGACCTTAATGCCTCACCAACTGCAAATTTGCTAACGGCGAGATTTCGCCCGAACAGAACCCTAGCGGTTGGTGAGAGATGACTGAACAAACGTTGTTGCATATAGGCTCTGTTCACAAGGCATGCATGGGAATGGGTCTACTGTTGTAATCCTTCTCCTCACCATGTGTTCAGTATTCACTGTTTCCGTCACCTGCACAGGGTCTGTGTGTTGCCTGCCTTCTCATGGGAAGGACCAATGAAATAATGTGACTAATCTTGTAATTGTCTGTACTGGGCTGTTGCTTCTATTTTTCCTAGCCCTTACTGCATGCTTCCTCCTGGCTTACTTTCAACAGTCTGCTGAGTAGTTGCTCAGCATCTATAGCAAAAGAACTTTGGATCTTGCTCAGCACCTGCTATAGCAAAAGCGGAGGGGAGTCTGAACCCATACTGAGAATTATCTCCCATTCTCTAGTTTCCTTTTTGTCTGACTTGTATCTTGCTACCTCTTGCTCTGTATTCCCACTCTCAAGTACTTCTGGAAATTAACAAGCTTTGTCTCATACGCACCTGGCAGGGGAGCAGTGTTAACAGAATGTTTTAACTTTTAACTACATGATGGCCTCCCTTCAGAGAATCAAAGCCCCATTTGAGTTAATTGTGGCTGTCAAATTATCCTCCCTGTTAAGTGTGAAGCCGCATTCTGCTGACAATTTGGATTCCCCAGGGAGATGACATTGTTAGGGCAACTAGCCAGGGAGTGCTTGTGTGAACAATTAGAGGGAACAGTGGCTGTTCTGCCTTTCTTCTGTCCCCGCTCCCTCAGCTTACCTAGCCTTCTCCATTATTTCTCTATATTTGCAAGCACTGTTTGGATCCATACTGCCTTGTGTTTCTGTCCTTTCATTGCAATTTATCGTGGCATGGAAGTTGCATTGGCTTGATACTGGAGCTGGAGAGCATAGCATATACACCATTCTGCAAAGCAGCTTCCACTACATGAGACTTGAAGCAGAGGATGCTGCATGGCCTAGATACTATATGATGTGTTTGACAATACTTTGTATTTTTATTGGGCTATTTAATCTCAATACATTTAATAGAGTTTTGCCAATATTAGCTATATTGCAGTCAGGAACTGTGTTGTCCAGAGGTGCACCTAGGTAATTTTGGAGCCTGGACCTAAAGGCCTTTGGCGGCCCCGCTCTCCTGGAAAATAAGCATCATCATGCTCCACTGGGCAACCACACCACCTGGGACAGACTAAAGAGGATTTTGAGGCCCCCAGGGGCTGTGGAGGCCCTGGACTTCGGCCCTGAAGTCCAGGGGTAAGAGCACCTCTGTGTCCAGTCTGCCACTGTTGTCAACAAGGAATTTTCTTAGAAACTTGAGAATCTCTTGTCAGTCTGCATAAAGCCCATGATCAGGGTTTTATACACACACTAGTATGTTTAAGCCCGTTATAATAACGGGTGCTAGCTGCTGCTTCTTCTTCTTCTTCTTCTTCTTCTTCTTCTTCTTCTTCTTCTTCTTCTTCTTCTTCTTCTTCTTCTTCTTCTTCTTCTTCTTCTTCTTCTTCTTCTTCTTCCCTGTCTGTCTGTTTCTTTCTCTCTCTGTCTCTTCCTCTTTTTCTCTTTGTTTTTGTTTTCCTGCACCTTTCCACCCCCCCTCTTTCCTCTCCCTTGTTTCGTTTTTTTTTTTTTTTTGAAAATGCTGCCCGTGGGTGCTTTGTTGCCGCTGCCACCTCAGCCTTTCAGCGGCTGCCGCAGCCACTTCTCTGAATGCCGTCTGCGGGTGGTCTGGTCCCGCCACCCCCGATCCAGCCCGCGACAGTCGGGCGAAGTAAAAGCATATTTTGCAAAGAAGAAGAGAGGAGCTCGCGAACAGAGCTCCTCTCTGTGTTAAGCCACTGCCCAATAGGCGTCCTTTGCGCCCAAAGCACCAGTTCGGGAAGAGGCTTAGCACAGAGAGGAGCTCTGTTCGCAAGCTCCTCTCTTCTTCTTTGCAAAATATGCTTTTACTTCGCCCGACTGTTGCGGGCTGGATCGGGTAAGGAGGGCTCGGGCAGCTGGGAGGGCGGGAGGGCGGTCGTCGGCTGTGGCGGCGGCCGCGGAGGCATTCTCATGGGCCATTTTGGCCCTTAATCATTTGCGGGGGGGTGCGGGGAAGGAGAATTCAGGCAGCTGGGAGGGTGGGAGAGTGGTCAGCGGGAAACATGTGGGGCAAGGGCAAAGGCAATTTTGGGGCCGGGCAAGGGCCCCAAGGTCTCCCAGCCACCCGTCCTTGTTGGCTCCGCCGCCACCTCGGCCGGGCTTCACCGGCTTCTTCACGGCGGCTGCTTCTGGCCGCCCAACATGGCCGCCTGTTCCCTTTTTTCATTTCTGACTCGGCTGTTCTGCGCATGCACTCCGCGCATGCGCAGAACAGCCGAGGGAGGCACGGACACACGCTTGTTTGTCCACGGACGGACACCAAGCCTTTTATTAGAGAGGATAGGAAGGCAAGTAGCGATTGGCTCAGTGTTCATCTAATCCCTCCATGGGCCTCCTTTATCCTATCTCCTCTTGATTCCTTCTTGCAATTTCCCCTGCCTTTCTCCTTCCACTCCACCATGTCATCAGCCACTTTCTCCTCTGGCTTTTTCCCCTTTTCTGCATTCAAACATGCCATTGATTGCCCTGCTCTCAAAAAATGTCCCTTGCCCTATTCTCCTTCTCCAAATGCTGCCCAGTTTCCCTTTCACTGTTTGCCTCCAAACTCCTGGAACTTGCTGCTTCCTCCCACTGTCTCAACCTTCCTCCAACTTCTCTTCTGACCTCCTGTAGCCCAGCTTTCATATCCTGCCTTCACCAAAGTTACTGACTGACGTGTTCCGCCTCATTAATAGGGCAGAGCAGGAGTTGAGGCTGTCTTGGCGCTCAGCCCAAAGCTGAGCGGTCAAATGTACACGGAGGGGGGAGTGATTTTTGGTTCTTCTTCTCCCTCTAAAAGTACTTTTCACTGCCAGAAATATGTCCCTGAGGGCTGCATGACCCTCAGGGACATATTTCTGGTAGCAGGAAGTATTTTTGGAGGGTCTGGGAGCAGCAAAAATTGCTCCCCTACCCCTCCATGCACATCCAGCCACTCAGTAATGCTCAGGCTGAACTCTGAGACAGCCTCTTTTGAAAACACAGCTTCTGTTCTGCCCTGCTAATACTGTGGAACACCATAAGCCACTGACATTATTTTCAATGCCAAATGTAAAAGTGTCATCATGCTTCTTGATCTCTCTGCCAATTACGACAGTTGACTCCTCTCTGTTATTTGACTCCATTTGTGCCTGAAGTCTCTGTGATTCTGTCCTTAGATGCTTTTCTTCCTACCTGTCTAATCACCTTTCCAGTGCTTCAGTAGGGAGAAACCTCCTTCTTTCTGTCTCTCCACTGGAGCAACTCCAGCCCCCTTCAGATGTTCAAATAAAAAAAGAGACGCTGCACTCAAATACAGCATCCTGAGAGTGCACTCGCAGGCCCCGCCCTGGTTCTGACAGTCTCAGCCACATGCTGAACATGGTTACACCATTTGTCTGCAGAGACAAATGCTGTAAAGATGAAGAGATTTGCACTCTGTGATCTGAGGGTGTACAGCCCTGGGAGACAGATGTTTGGGTGACACAGAGAGCTGCCTGGGGAAGAGAAGGGCACAGAAAATGGCTGTTTCCAGCTGCATCGAGTTCTGTTAGGCCGCTCTCTTGCTGCACCAATGCTCCTTTGCTTCGTATGTCACTCTCTGGATCTACTGATAGTGTCGTCATCCACCCTGTTGAACAAGCACAAAGCCTCCATTTTTCTTCAGCTCCTCTCTGCTTCCCATACAGTCCATTGCCAAATCATGTTGCTTCTCCCTTTATAACATTGCACACTCCTTTCTTTCCACTCAGCCATGTCCCTGTTTCGCACTCTGGTCATCTCTCACCTTGATGACTGGAACCTTCTCCCCTCTAGTCTTCCATTGTCTCACCTCAGTCCCCTCACTTTCATCCAGCATTCTGCTCTCATTTAAATGTTTTTTTTTTAATTTGAGCATGTGTTCACATATTTCTTATCCAAACAGTTGGCACAATGATACGTTGTGATGTATGCATTTAAATGTGCAAGTATCCACAAACAAATGGAATGCATAAAATCCATAGGTAGAGCTATAATATATAAAAATCAATCTATTGGAGAGCAGGAGGGTCTGCAACCATGCATTCCATCACAAACTTTGGCAAGAGATTAATTTGATAGCATCCTTAGTGGTTTTACTCCGAACCTGTTAAACTAGTAAAACTAGTGGTTTTACTCCTTTTGCCCTGTCCTCAATACTAGAAGGACTTCACATTCATTTCAGTTGAGATTTCATCCATGCTAAATATACATCATATTGCAGCTTTGTCTGCATATACAGATGAAGCTATACTCAGCGGATAACCCTGCTGTACGCACATTTCCCCCCTTAACAAATAATTTCTATTACTTCTCCCTTATTCTACATTTATCTCTGTCTGATTGCTACTTTCCCATCTTTCTCTCTCTCTCTCTCTCTCTCTCTCTCTCTCTCTCTCTGTGTGTGTGTGTGAACTCCAGATTACTAAATAAAAGTTTCATTACTACCTAGGATTGCAAAAATGATTTGATTCCAAAAGATGATGAATTTTAACAGAAGCCAAATGTCAGGCACAGCAGGGGCATTCTTTAAGCTTCAGTAAGTTAGGATGGTGGAACACAAGCCCCAGTATAATTGTGTTGGCAGTCCCTAGTTATCAGGAGCTAGGCAAGAGGACACAGCGGTCAATTGCTTTGCTATTTAATGTGGCGGCTTTATGTTTCCAACGTGCAATTGTATATTAAAAGCATCTTTGCCCCCCTGACGTGGCTAAATAATAGGATTTTGCTGCTGGGCTGCACTTCGATGTTACAGCATGGGTAACAGGCGGTGCCTGTCTTGCTCTTTTCAGGCTGGAAAACGCACTCATTAGGTTCCACTATGCGTGGATGCAATGTCATTTCTCACTTTATGAGAGAGCTTTCACTGGTGCAAGGAACTCTTTAAGAGGGGGCCCATTCTGCATTTATCCAGCCCTGTGTTCTTCATCTTTTCCCAGCACAAGTTGTGGATTAAATATGGAATAAGGAGTCAGCTGCATTCAGGAGTGGCCCATATGGGTGGGACAGGGAGGGTGGCAAATGAGCTTCAGGTGCTGCTCATTCCTGCTCTCCTCTCCCTGCTCTGGCTGCTTGGTTTTGCCTGTCACCATGTTAAGCCCAGGCATGCATGCTGGTTTTTTGCCTAGTTGGGAAACCGGGTGAATAACCAGCTTGCACTCCTGGGGTTAATGCAGCAGTGGGCAAAGTGAGGTGGCTGGGACAGGGAGAGGAAAGTGAGAACCAGTCATACCTGTGGCTTGTTAACCGTCCCCCTACTGCCCCACCCTTATGGGCCTCTCTTGGTCAAGTGCAGGTAGCACTGATTACTGTGAACACTTTGCTCATGGGAACTGGTGCAAAATGAGGTAGTGTGAGAGTTATCAGTGTTCCACTGATCCAAGTTGCTTGAAGCAAGTGTGTTGCAGTGCATAATGCTGGATTTTGGCAATTGAGACTTGAGTTCAGAGTTTATTCTCAGCCATTGGTGCCTTATATAGCCACGAGCACATTACTGGTGTGTACGGAACCGCACTTCTGCGGTCCGGCACTGGGGAGGGGGGCTCTTTAAGGGTGGAAGAGGGTGTGCTTACCCCTCCTGCCGCTTTCCCCCCTCCAGCGCTCCTGTTTTTTAACGCATTTGGGGTGGCAGGGTACGTCCCTACCGCCCCTTCCCCTGTTTCTCAGCAAAAGGCTTCAAAAGCCTGACTGTGCGTGTGCTTGTCGCACACGCATGTCACATCTGTGCATCGTGTCTGTGCATCGCATGCATCATGCGCACGCACATGTCTGACGCACGCACGTGACACATGGATGTGATGCACACAAAAGGCTTTTGAAGCCTTTTGCCGAGGAATGGGGGAAGGGGCGGTAGGGAGGTACATTGCCGCCCCAAATGTGTAAAAAAAACGGGAGCACTGGAGAGGGGAAAGCGGCGGGAGGCGTAAGTACACCCTCCCCTCCCCTTAAAGGTCCACCTCCCCAGCTTTGAACCATCGAACCAGCCCCAGGTCTGGACCGGTCTGGAGGCTTTTAGAATTGGCTCCGGACCGGTCCGTGCACATCCCTAGAGCACATCCTTCTCTTGCATTTGCTGATTTCCAGCATACCTGGAAATAAGAATTTTAGTAACCCAATTCACAGGGATGTGGAGTGAAAAGGATAAGGATTGTAAAGCACTCTGAGGGCCAAACTACATGTTGCATTAAATCCATTTATAAAGGCTTATGCGCTTGATTCCCACCCCCACCAAGTGGCTAGATTGGTCTCTCCAGATTGGAAGCACAGCATGGGGGGGGAATGTTTAACACTCTTCCCCACATGCACCCCCCCTGCCCCCCTGCCAGGGTCCTGATCTGGATTGGGCTTCCTGTGGCTGCTGTTTTCCCAGAAGGGCATCAATATATGCTGCCCTCCTAGAGCAAAGAGCAACTGCAAGGAATGGACAATCTAGATCAGAATCATGGTGGGGATAGTGGGATAAAGCTCCACTCTCCACAAAATTGCCCAAATTTTCAAGAGGACGTGATCCATAGGGGGAAATCCAGCCTATCACCAGCAGTGGCTCTTACCTGAGGGCACAGTGGTGCACACCCGAAAAATACCTGAAAATATGTGTCATTTTCTCTGTCTGCCATTTCTCTGTCTGCCTCGCTGTCAGTGCCTCTTGCCTGTCTGAAGTCTGGCCCCAGTGTGTACGTAGGGTGGACGATGGTATCAGAATTTTGTAAACACTAATGGGAACACACAGAATTGTTCAAATTTGAATATTAACGAGGCAGGAGCCAATTACAAGGCTTGCCTTTATTTTCAGAAGTTGGGCAGAGCTTAAAATGCCCTGAGCACCAATCAGAAGCCATCATGCTGATTGACTCCTCAGGCAGGCAATCAGAGTGCTCCGAGGGTGGGGGAAGTATTTTTCTTTTAGCTACTTCTTGTATTTGATTCAGTAATCTTTTGCAGTTCATTTGTTAAATATTTACCCCAAGGGGGATCCTGTAGAGATTGTGGAGGGAGGAGTCAATAGGAAAGGAAAGGGAAGGAGAAAATGGAGTTGTTGCTGAATAAACCTTTAGTTAAATCTACTTCAGGTTTCCTTGTGTGTGTGCAGGAAGCAGCTATAAAATTACTCAGAAGAATCCAGTCACCATTTACGTTAGGTAGTCCAGCTGTTGGTGTGATATTTTGGTGGCTTCTTTGTTTGGAGAGAAGGAATGCAACCTCTGCTTTAATGCAAAGAGCATTATGGCCCATTCCCAAAATGTCGTGGCATAAAGCATTGGAAGGAACTGCAAACTTTAAGATTGTTTTAAGACATTGGCATAAGAAGCCAGAAAGTTCTTTTAGGGCATATGCATGGATTACTGAGTCCAAATTGCTTTTCAAATAATTGCAGAAGTGACTTTCCATATGGATGTGGTGTATGTAGAGAACCTGTGGTTCCACCCATCACCTGCCCTGTGCCCCCTCCCCAGTCACCACCAGCCGCTGCCTATCACTTAATGAAGCATTTGATTCTGTCTGAGTGTACTAA
The DNA here is from genome assembly GCF_027244095.1 of Hemicordylus capensis. Classification (NCBI taxonomy): domain Eukaryota; kingdom Metazoa; phylum Chordata; class Lepidosauria; order Squamata; family Cordylidae; genus Hemicordylus; species Hemicordylus capensis. The sequence goes on along the minus strand of NC_069659.1, from coordinate 296,490,637 downwards.
AAATGAATACTCAACATCCTTTCATGCAAAGTAGCTACCTCCAAACACCCTTTAACTACACTTATCATAGTTGCAATTTGGATGGTGGTTAAAGAGCACAGTAATAACATGCAGAAGGTGAGAACTTGAATTGCATGAGGGATTGTGAGGGATTGTGAGTATTGAAACCAGGAGGCAGGGAGCTAATCTGGATCAAATAACATGGATTAGAATGGTGCAATCCTGTATATGCAGCATATAAGTGCTAAAGAAATTATAAATAAGTCTGTTGGAGAAACCTTAGTACATAGCTTGCATATCCTGTCCCATGACTGTTTCCTGCCTTCATTTTCTGCCTGTAGGAGGACAGAGTGTATATTTGCCTTGATAAAGGTGACTAGAACTCAGGCCTGCATCTCTTCTGACCTACCAAGTCCAATGTAGCCCAAAGGCAATGTATTGTAACTTACCATGTGCTTTTTCTATCTCAGACACAGGGACAGAGCCACCCTTGAGCGGTAGGGTTCAAAGAACCTTGGCCACCAATGAAAAGGGCCGCCGGTGCCTTCCATGCATGAATGATGTCACTCATAAAGGGGTGTGGCCTGGGCTCTGGAGAGCCATGCAAGCTCTCTCAAGCTCATTTCCAGCCAGCATTTGCTGTCTGGCTATGACTAGTTCCCTCCAGCGAAGGAGAGAAAGGGAAATAAACACATCCAGTCAGCAAATACTGGCTGGAAATTCAGTTGGGAGGGCTGGGCCCTTCGTTGATTGGGCCACATCTCCTTTCCATGTGATGTCACGTGCATGGATGTTATGCAAGAGAGCCGCCAGTGGGCCACCCTTCTGCTGGGTACGCTACTCCTCAAACAGGCGGCACACACAGCAGGGGTTAATAGAAATCTGGCTGATGTGCTGCCTTCTGCAGGGTGGGAAACAAATTGTGCAGGGCTGCTCTTGCTCGTCCCTGCACTCCTCTTTTTCTGCTGCTCACCTCTTGTTTTCTGTGTTGTTGGGCGTGTAATTCCTCCATCCCTATTGAATGCCCAGGCGACAGCCATGTGGATCAAGCTTTTCATACACATGCAAAATTGTGTTTGCATTTCCCAAACAAATACTTCTTCTGTTTACTCTTAAGCCCCACTATGAGCTTGAAATTGAGTGGTGAGTAGAAATGAAGGCTATGCAGAGCTTTTGGTTAAAAAACAAACACACAACCCAGCCTTTTGAGCCATTTGTGGGAGAATTGCAGAGGGGAAGGAGGCAACCTTTGGACAGGGGTTATTACTGCTGCAACATTAAGCAAGCCCTGTTTTATTAAAGTTATGGCTCATGCTGGCATTAGGGCAATAGAGGTGTCAATTCTCCTGTTATTAACTCCATTGCCTGCGGGCATAGATTTCAGCAAACATATCCAGAAGCTGGAGCTAATCTCGAGCACAGAGTGGAGGCCAGGGGTAATTACCTCGGCCCAGCATAAAACCAAAGGAAGGGCAGTCAAGCAAAGCTAGTATTTTTGTAGAGAAGAAAGAATGGGGTGGGGGGAGAGAAATAATGACAAAGGATATCTGCCTCCCAGATTTCCTAGGACTGAAACATTAAAAAAAATCAATATAGCCAAGGGACAGTTATGTTGCTGCAGCAAGATTATTTACCATTTACAGATAGCTTTAATAGCACAGTCATGGAGAAGTCATACAGGGTGGGTGAGAAAGGAGTTTTAGTGCTCTGTTTTGAGTATAATGGATAACCAAGTAGAGTGTGGAGAAAGGGGCTTTTAAAGGATGCTGCTCTTCCTACTTGAGCATGGTCTTTGTGTCAACACAGGGGACTAGCAAACATCGTGGCTTACCAGGGGCGTAGCTAGGGGAGAAGGGGCCTGTGTTCATCCCTCTCTCTGGCCCCTCCAGAGTGAGGGAGATAATGAAGGAAATAGGGAGGGGTGGACCTGGAGGGCCCTCAGGAGCTAGGGGCCCGTGTTCTTTGAATCCTTTTATTCATTTATAGCTATGCCCCTGTGGCTTACCCCACCAATCCCAGAGCAGAGTGCTGTGCTGCTTCCACCCGATTCTAAGCTGCATCCACACTGTTTCTGAGCTCACAGAGCTTGCATGATGACTAAGAATTGTGTCATCGCTGTAGTGATGACATAGCTCAGTGCTGATGCAATTCTTAGTTGCCATGGAGCCTCTCTGAACTCAGAAACAGCATGGACACAGCTTTGAATCAGACAGAACCAGCACAGGCATCCCGCAGTTGGATTGGTGGGGCACTGCACAGTATGTAAGCCCCAAACAGGATTCTGGGTTGATGAGCGAGGAATCATGCCCCAGAGGTTAGAAACTGCTCCAAAACTGGGTTCAAGGAGTCATTGTTTAAGGGCATTTGAATTAGGGATTCTTTTGAATAAGAGTTACCATTAAAGTTGTGCATCCAGAATGAAAAGGTGGATTATAATGGACTGATATACATGGAGAGCAGGGCCCAAAGCAGAAGCAGCTGTAAAGTGTGAAATCATAATTTAAAAAACCCAACCTTCTCTGTATGTACATGCTTGCATATATGGACCCAGACACAAAGTTCTGCTGATATACATGTTGACTAACAGTGGTTAGTCAGCTAATGAAGAATTCCAGAACAGGAGGGTCGGGAGATGCTCCAAAGTCCTCAAAGACTTAGGAGTTCTGAACTCCCTATGTGGCAGTATTGCCGTATTCTTTGAATATTCAGCTCTCCTGAGAAGCCAGTTCAAGGTGTATAGGTCTCTGTCACATGCTACCTACCAGGTTGGTATAACCCTTCAGAGAGGGACTCCACAATGCTTCAAGTGTGTTTCAACTGCAAGAGGTTTCAGCTTCTGCCTTCTTCAGCTGCTCTGATGTTATAGGGAAGGTATAGTAGGTGTATTGACAGTTATAGAATGCCTGTGATGTTATGTTCAGCAATCTAGGATTGGCTGCTGCTGCTGAGATGTCGGTGTTATCCTTGAGGTTGAGGTCCTCTGAGGCTAGATGTGGTCCCAACACAATGAGGCCCCAGCCATGTTTATTGCCATATCCATCCACTCCACACTACAGTTGATGAACACAGTGAGGACTCAGGTTTATCCCTGGGAAGTGTGCATGATGAAGTCGAGAGGAAATAACCTAGGTTCAGTTTCATGGAAGAAGCATGTCTTGGAAAGCTACTGTCTTAACTGTGCCAGGCCTTCCCTCCAGGCTAAACCATCACTTTGGGAATAGTAGCAGCAACTCCAACCCTTGGTTAGGGCATTCTTCTATGGTAGGAGCTAGGGGTGTGCATAAAACTGGTTTGCCAGCATTGGTTTGAGACCAAACCAGAATCGAACAGAACAGAGGAGGTGAACAACATCTGGGAGTCCCTGTTAGAGGGACCAATGCTTGTTCCCTGGTCTTTTACAATTTCTGGGGCTAAAGCAGTACCTGGATTATGAAGAACAGTAGCTACCCACTGGTTCCTTCTCAGATGGATCAAAATGTAGGTACCCAAGGGTGTTTCCATCATTTATTTTATTTCTATACTGACCATTAACAAAGATGCTATATTTAACATTTCTATGTTTTATAGCATCTTTGGCACTAAAGAAGTGATAATGAAAGCCATGGAAGGTGCTTTCCCTAAGAGATGTAATTATAATTTATTTCTAGCTATTTGTGGCAGGGCATATCAAGGAAACCCCATGCAATAACAGATGGAATGAACAAATAGATTCTTCCAAGCGGGTAATTACAAACTCCAAACTCAAATAATCTTTGGTTTCCAATACATTTGCAATAGGCTCAAAATTTTCAGGAAGACTGTTCAATAACAATTCAATCTGAACCATGTCAGGCAAAATTACTCCTTGTGCTTGCAGCTGTTACAAAGTTTTCAACATTTCAGTTACATGCTTAGACAGATCATCTCCCTGTAATTTCTTATTACACATCTTTATGCACCTTTGGAGACAGCTGACTTTCTTTCATACAATTTCTTCAGTCTCCCACATGTCCTTTGCATGTTGTTTATTTCTTAAATGCACCAATATAGAGTCACTCACTGATAAACACAGTATCCCAGTGGTTTTATCATTTTTGTCTGTCTTCTTCTCTGACAGGGTGCTTTGTGTGTAAGATCCTGCTGAGCCTGTGGCTTTTAAGGAGCATCTCCATTTTGAAAGACTGCAGCTCAAAATCTGGACCTTGAAACTTCTCAGTCTTGTCTCTATCTTTGAGAAAACCTGGTTTTCTTATTCAGGCTAATTACTTTCTTCACCCGTCCTGGAGCTCTGGGCCCATAACCCTGTTGAGGGGTGTGAGGAGAAACATTAAAGCCCTCACACATCTGAGTATGCTCTGGTGGTAAAGAAGTTTAGCCCAAGAGATTATCTGAAGACTGATATCTGAGTTCAAAAAACAAAGATTAAGAAACTAAAACATCTCATACTGAGAGAAGGTCCGAACAACATACCCAAACAGGCAATAAAGTAAAGTTTGCCATCGAGTCAGTGTCAGCTCCTGGTGACCACAGAGTCCTGTGGTTGTCTTAGGTAGAATAAAGGAGGGGTTTACCATTGCCGCCTCCTACGCAGTATGAGATGATGCTTTTTAGCATCTTCCTATATCGCTGCTGCCCGATATAGGTGTTTCTCATAGTCTGGGAAACATACCAGCGGGGATTCGAACTGGCAACCTCTGGCTTGGTAGTCAAGCCATTTCCCCACTGCACCATTAGGTAGCTTAAACAGGCACTAGCCTTCAACAACTGAACAGTTCTAACTGACTCTAACTGACCAAGACAGAGCTATTAACATTGTATCGTGCCTGTAGTGGCCAGAAGGGATTACTGCAGTGCAATGCTAAAATTTTCACCTCTAACATATTTTTCATTTTTTAAAAAAACAGTTTTAATCAATTAACATAACTTATGAATCAGTGAAAACGTTGCAGTCTGATCTAGAACCAGCAAGATTCAGTCTCTCTCTCCTCTCCTCTCCTAAAATGTGATTATATTAGTGGTGACATAAAAGCACACACATTCTAAGAACAAGATAAACTCACAATGGTTTCTGTTTCTCCTTGTTCATGTGTAGGGGCATGTTTTTGTCACTGTTTGATGCCAGAAGGACATGGAAAGAGGCCAGTCCTGACAGTCAAGCTTACCACCACAAACTCCTCCTCCTTTTCCACTGGCAAGGCAGCCATGCCCTGTAGATGAGCTGTAACCTCCTGGGAGTGATAGGCTCTTCTATCAAGGATACACTCGGTCCTGAGGAGCAGAGGCAACAGAGACCTACTGCAGTAGCATGCACTGTCCCAACCAACAGAGGCCCTGCCATGTACATAGCCAATGAGATGTCTGTAAAGGATTGCCCCCTCTTGTACATTTCCCCCTCTCCCTTTCAACTCGTTGATTGTGTCCAAATTGTCAAGAGTTTGTAACAGTAACTTTCAAAAAATATTGTACTAAAAAGAAAATTGCACTCAATAAAAATTATGAAATAACATTGGTGATTTATTTTTCTTTTGATTCTCTGCCGAGAACTAAGCATGCTATTATAAGGACAAGGGGCAATTCTATCAATATGATGTAGTAAGGTTAGATTACCAGCAGATGCAGATCTGCATGAGTAGGAACATCAAGACACCTAAGTGTGGCTTTTCATACAATATTTTGTATTTCAGAAAGGATACGCAAGTACAGATTACATTTATTTTTGAAGGGTCATTGCATGTTTCAAAAGAGGCCTTTTAAAATAAACGAAAGAACCAGGTAGAGAAAGAATTCCATCTTTTCCAAGTAGGAAAGGTGGTCCTTCTATTTTAGAAGGCAGATGCATTCTTGAAACATGTGTACACTCTTCAAAATTGATGTGGTAAGGGTGTGTACTTGATGGGGTATCACAAATCACTCAAGTGTTTATTGTTTTCAGAGGCAATGTGCATAATGCCAATCACTATATCATATATACATTTTTTAATGAATCACAGGAATGCCCAAGAGAGAGCCGACTCCAAAGTACATTTTACATCAAGCTGTTCTTTTTACGGAGTCAACAAGATGAGGAGGAGTTAGGAGGTTGTGGCATACAGGAACTGAGGGATTCCGGCAGCCACATTTTGAAAACGTGAAGGAGAATGTGGATTATTTATAAAGTAAAGTGTGCTGTCTGATTCAGTGTCAGCTCCTGGTGACCACAAAGCCCTATGATTATCTTTGGTAGAATACAGGAGGGGTTTACCATTGCCTCCTCCTGTGCAGTATGAGATGATGCCTTTCAGCATCTTCCTATATCGCTGCTGCCTGATATCGGTGTTTCGGGGATTCGAACCAGCAACCTCTGGCTTGGTAGTCAAGCCATTTCCCTGCTGCACCATTACTTATAGCCCAAACCTATATACCTGGAAATAAATTCCACTGACTTTCAATGGGACCTGCTCCCAAGGAAGCACACATAACATTGTGTCTTTAGTTACTGAATTATTGCTTATATATATAAAATAATTTTAAGTAAATAAGTACTGCTTTTGTCCTACTTGAGGATACAGATAAGGAAAAAGGAGCATATGAAACACAAAAAACAAGTTTCTTTCTGTTGTTGCTAAGATGTCCGAGGACTGCAGCTGTTGAACAACCAAAGAAGTGATTGATCAACTGTTGTATCTCTCTCTCTTCCTTCCCCACTTTGGAAAATAAGAGGTTCCTGTATTTGATCATAATAATTTACACAAGCTAAGTACCATTTTCTAACAAGTTCTGGATGCTGATATTTAAAAAAAGATTTTGTCTTGTTTGCTAATTCCCTCTTTTATTGCTCCTGTCAGTCCCAAGGAAATAGCAAGAGTAGTGGCTTGGACATCTGGTATGTTCCTTCCTTGGATTCATAAGGTTGACACAGTCTAGAAACATTGTCTAAAGGATAAGGGGCTCCTAGATCAGGGTGGATAAAAATATTTAATTTTTAATTTTTTAAAATTTGTTTTTCAGGTATAAATTTCTTTTACAATATTTAATTTATTTTCACATTTATTTTATTCTATTTTTATTTGTTTGTTTATTTTGACATTTATATCCCGCTCTTCCTCCAAGGAACTCCAAGGAGTACATGGTTATTTTTCTCCTCCCAAGGTAGGTTTTCTCTGTGAGGTAGGTTAGGCTGAGAGATACATGACTGACCCAGAGTCACCCAGTAAGTTTCATGGCTGAATGGGGATTTGAACATGGATCTTCCTGGTCCTAGTCCAACACTCTAACCACTACGCTATGCTGGCTCTCTTGCTCCAAGGAGCCCAAAGCAATGTACATCATTATATTTATCCTCACAACAGGCCTATAAGGTAAGATAGGCTGAGAGATACATGACTGGCCCAGTTTCAAGGCTAAATGTGACTTTGAACTCAGGTCTCCCTGGCCCTCATCCACTCTAACCATTACAACACAAATAATCTGACATAAAATGAAATTGGAACATAATGCAAAAATGTCAGTGTTCTTCATTTCAGGGCCCACAAGCCAGTGGCTCCCGTCAATCCTAATTGTAGCGACTCCCTGATGAACTGCAAAGCCAATTGCTTGGCACAGCTCCCCTGGAATCACACAGAGGTGACCATTCGCACCACACCGTGCTGCACTTTCCCCAGTACCATTGGGGCTCTTTTTAAGGGAACAGGTCCCCAGCACTATATTGGTGGGCACACACAGAGTGCTGGGAAGTGTAACCCTTCCCAGTGCTTTCCCTATTGAGCTTTCCTATAAGGAAAGAGCTGGGAAGGATTACACTTCCCAGTACACTGTGTGCGCATTCCAAGATGGCACTCAACACAGGGCCATCCTTAGAAAGCCTTGGCAGGGTTTGGGGCCCGAGGCAAATCAGCCAGTGCGGGGAGCCCTTCCTGTTAATTCTAATGGGGGTTAAAAGAGCGGGGCCCAGGGCAGTCACCCTCCTTGCCATGCCCTAAGGTCAGCCCTGACTCAACAGGACTCCCATTGCTCTTAAAGGACCCCTTCAACATTGGGGAAAGCACAGCACTGTGTGGAGGTCAGTATGGTGGGAAACAGCTCTCACCATCTTGAAGGTTTTTGCCAAAGTGAAAAACGGTGAAGATCACTGAAATGTAGAATCTCATGAAGTTGAATTTATGACCCTCTTATGAACTTATGAAAAGCTGTTTCTCTTTGTAAAGGAAGAACTGAGGAGAAAACATTCATCAATCATCATGCAACATAATGGTCCATGTACAGATATTATGGCTTGATACTAGATACCAGGGTCTGACAAATCACCACAGATTCCATCCATTGTTCTATCTGTTGAACCCTTTCTCATATTTTATGCCTAACAACCACCAATCTCTGCAACTGGGTCCGAGTCAATACTATAATTACAAATATTTATGTTTTTATCTACCAATCAACCAGTTAGTATGCGCGTTTATTTAAGAATTATCTGAAACGCACATAGATTTTTAAAATTAAAATCAATGGTTGACATGCCCCACAGTGTAACATGGGCAGTTCAGAATCTTCCATGCTCTTGCAGGACTCTAATACACACATGCCCATGATGTTGCACAAGTGAGCTATTCCAGTACAACTAACACTTGTGCAATTGTAGGTCATGCACTACTTGCATTATTCCCAAAGCAAGTAGTATATTACCTATGATCATGCAAGCATGAGTTCTACCGGAACAACCTTCTTGTGCAGCAGCATGGGTATGTGTGTGTGAGCATGAGCCCCACAGTGATGTTGGCCAATAGCTTAAATTGGTCTTTTTGTCTTGGTAATTTAAATCAGTCCACCCTGTCCCAAATGATGGGGACAGGAGCAGAAAGTGAGGGTTTGCTTGGGCCCTGCATATAACCACTTAGAGCAGCAACACAAGCCTTCTCCCCTTCCCTACCTTCCTGGGATCTAGGAACATAGGAAGCCACCAAGTCAGACCACTGGACCATCTAGCTAAATATTGTCTACACAGACAGGCAGCGGCTTCTCCAAGGTTGGAAGCAGTAGTCTACCTCAGCCCTGAAATGAGGAGCCTGGAACCTTTCAAGGGAGCTTGGAACTTCCTGCATGCAAGCATGTGGGTGCTCTTACCAGAGCGGCCCCATCACCTAAGGGGAATATCTTACAGTGCTCACATGTAGTTTCCCATTCAAATGCAAACCAGGGTGAACCCTACTTAGCAAAGGGGACAATTCATGTTTGCTACCACAAGACCAGCTCTTAGGAGAAACTGAGTAATGGATGAGCATCCTTCCATGGAGTACAGCTCCCAAAATAGCTCAGACACCAAAATTCAAGCATCTGAGCCAATGACCAGGCTTCCAGCAAAGGCACAAAGTTGTGTGCTGACTGCTTAGCTTCCTGATTCCTACACACACTTGGGATGGAGTCACAGCACAACTGACAGGGCCAGCACTTTCTCTATATGGCAGGAAAGCCCTGCAGCTGAATCACTGGGACTGCTAACAGTATCTGGAACAGAGGAAACCCATAGCAAAGGTTCTGGAAAGCATGAAGGTGGCATGAAGTTAATAAGCAACTCCGTCCATACTCATCAATCTCCCTCCTGGCTGAGAAAAGTGGAGCCAGCTCCAGCACCTGTAACAGAGCTTCCTTCTACCCTCGGGTGAGGCAGAAGCAGCTCCACCTTCAACAGGATCCACCTTGAACATCTCCCAACCCATCCCCTTGCAGAGTGGCATGGAGAATGGCCTTCTGGGAGAAATCAGGAAGCGACACAGGAGGACCAAGAGGGAGAACAGAGGCAGAAGTTGGTTTTCCCACTTAACTATTTCTCTAGGCTGCTCCCCATGGCATTCTGCTTTTTTACAACTCTGATTATGTGCAACCTGAAGGTTCCCCATGGGTTGCAAAGCCCAAGGGTTTTCACTCTGCATTTCCCAAGAGGCCTCACTCTGCCCCAACAGATGCCTTCCCATTTTTTTGTATAGGATAATCAAAGACAAGTATCTAGAGCAAGCAAAGGGCAAGACTCACCATCGTATTGTATACCATGCCCCAAGAGGGCATACTAAAAAATATTATTACTGGATATTCCTCTTATAGATCTCTTGTCCTCTTCTACCTTCCCAGCAAAAAATGCAGAAATAATAGTCAGAAGGGGGCTAAAAGTGTTACATTTTAATCTGCAGGCAACTGACATTGGCATTGCCCAGAGAGTCCCCTTGCTTCTCCCCGTAATGTGTAGTGTAAACTACATTGCATGTGTGCACAAGTGCATGGACACACACCCCACCACCACCACCAAGGGATTGCTGCTAGTGAGGACTCAGCCACATGGTGTTAGGGATAGTTGGCAGTTTTGCTGCCACTGCAATGCTGTGCAGTGTGTTACTTTTCTCCACGGGCATGAATGGCATTCATCCACTTATAGGAGTGGAAGTAAAGAGCTGCACTGGCTGCGTGTAAAATCTAAATCTGCTAATGGTGACCTCGGCTATTAAGCAGTCCACTTCTATTTGCATAGGCTCATCACAGATTCTGGGGTGTGGTTTTTTGTTTGTTTGTTTGTTTGTTTGTTTGTTTTATATGCTGGAATGAGAATGCTAAAAACTAGAGATTGCTCCCATGCTCTCTGAGAGGGACAACACTGTCTAGATATCCAAGTTAAGTTAAGAATCCAATACCTAGTTCTGAAAGGGGAAACCCATGTCTGAATTGTACTTCTCCAGACTGCAGGTGAGGACATACATGATTGAAATACTTCTCCATCCCCCAACAAATCCCTCCACACAGAAAACTAGATATCAAGGAGAGCAGTTCTAGTCTAGCATTCTCCTTGACATGCTAATTTTCTATGAGTGGGTTCAGACATGGTTTATTGAAGAAATGTGGGTTGGCATAACAGATAATAACCAAATCTTGGTTTAACCTTCTTACCTCACATTATCTGGGTTTGCTTCTCTCTATGGGCCCTGTCAGACAAAACACGGAGGCATGGAAACTTCTAACCAAGTCTCCAAAAACAAGCAGCTAATTCCTTTCACAGACAACCCGACATCAGCGTAGTTTGTCTTGCTGCCAGTGATTTCTTTGGCCCCTCTACCATTTGCCAATCCACAGCTGTTTCTCTGCAGTTCTGTGCCAAGCCTCTTGCAACAAGCCAAGAATAAAGCCTGGGGGTCAGGTTGGCTGCAACCCGATGGCAAATTCAGCAACGCTTTAAACAAACAAGCCAACTATACAACTTGGTTTCAAAACTCAGTTTGTGTGGTCAAACTGAACCTCAGACGAATTTGAGAGGCACATTTGTATGGAAGAGCATAGCAGGAATTCTCAAATTCAACCATGGATCTGTGTTTCATCTGAAAAAGCCCTATGTGTGAGAGCCCTGCAAAGTTGAAGATACTGAAACAAACCAAGATTAAACCACAATTGCAGGTTCAGACATCACATGAGACCATGGTTAGAACAAACTAACTAATTTCGAACTTTAGGTTCTGACATTAATTTGACTGCCTGAAATAAACATGGGTTCAGACCAACAAACTAATCAAAGTTAGATAAAATAAATCATGGTTCCACCTGCCGACTTTATATGCCCAGTGTTTTGGACTCTTGTTGGGGGAAGGGTCTTTCATATTACAAACCCTCATCTGTAGTCTGAAAATGTACTGCTGAGGACAGGTTGCTGCTTCACTGAGAACTACGTCTGAGTGAACACATTTTGAGCAGGATGAAATATGTACCAGCATTTACTCTTTTCTTTTTTGCTTTAGTGCCTGTCATCAGAAATGGTAAGGCAATACAAGATACTTCACAATTTGTACTTAACTACTTGTACTGTATTTCTTGGCAAAGGCCACTTGGGAGGAGCTGTGGCTTTAAGAACGCAAGAAACATTTGCACATCAAATCCCCTGGCTTTGCTTTCACAGTATTACTTTGAAATAACATCCCTCAATTGCTGCACCAGATTTGAGGTTACTCTTTACAAAATAGAACATGTCGCCATGTAGCGTTCATTTTCTTTGTCTGCTCTGACCTGCAGCATTTTCTCATGTCTCTTCTACCTACTGATTTGCACAGACCTTCAATTCCCCCAGCCCTGAGGTAGTGCTTACTCACTCAGCAAAGCCTTGAAACCAGACTGTCACAGTGACTTGGTGCTACATATTGGATAGAATATCTTTTGAAGCTAGACCTTTGACTCTAAATTCAAATACGCTAAATCTAATACCCTAATGGAAATCTCAACACTCTGAATGCAGCATAAGAGCCCCCAGATTTATTGAATCATACCACTTTCAAGAGGGGAAAAAATCAATACACTAAACACCTTAAATAGTGCATGGGGAAGCTGTGGGGACGGTCCAAGTTTGGGCCTTCAGGTACTGATGTAATTGTGGGAGGAATTTGGTTGTCGGAATGCTAAGAGCAGTCTTGCTGGGCTGTGGGTGAGTATGATTAAGGAACAGTTAGACTGTGCAACAACAGACTTGGCCAAGTATTAAATGAAAATTCAAATGCAGTAAATGTGCAGAAAAATAAGTGTCAGGACAAAAGCTCCCCTATAATTAATAAAAGGCTAAACTGCCCTTTAAGGGCAGCAGCTCCTGTAGCTGGTTCTGCCAACTTTACCTGAAGTGTTTCCTTGAGTCCTCCCCCCGCCCCCCCCCCCCCATGTACACACAATATTTTCATACTGGTTTTCATAATATCAAGCCATCAAACCTCCAGGATGGTTTTTAATGTTCACTGGGAGACCGATGCTGACTCATAGAGACTCCAATCCAAGAGAGCCAGCATGGTGTAGTGGTTAGAGTGCTGGGCTAGGACCAGGGAGACCTGAGTTCAAATCCCCATTCAGCCATGATACTTGCTGGGTGACTCTGGGCCAGTCACTTCTCTCTCAGCCTAACCTACTTCACAGGGTTGTTGTGAGGAAAAACCTAAGTATGTAGTATACTACTGGGATCCTTGGAGGAAGAGCAGGATATAAAATGTAAAAAACAAACAAACAAAAAACCCTACCCGCAACTCAGAAGTCCGTTCCTTGAGCTTGAGTATTGATCTGAGCAGAAGCAAAACTGGAGAATTCCAAATTAGGGAAGGGGCACAATTGTGTCAAGATCCAATTCTAAGAAAAGCTGAGGTGAGCCTCTGGGGGAGGTTCCTAACCCTTAAGCAATTGCTGAAGTGATGGAGAAGGAATACATTGAGGTCATTCACACAGTCAAAAACTGTGTTCTACCCGGGTTTGGGAGCTGTGTGTGCTCCCAATTTTTGGTTGTGTGGAAGCAAGGTAAGAGGAAAACCTGGGTAGAAGTGATTGTGTGGAAGCAAGGTTGGAGGAGAAGCTACCCAGGTTTCCCTCCTACCTTGCTACCACACAACCAAAAATTGGGAGCACATACAGCTCTCAAACACAGATAGAACACAGTTTTTGATTGTGTGAGTGACTTCATCATATGATCCCTTACCAAGGAGAAATCTAGAGGAGAAGCTGGTAGTGATGGCAATTTTGGCCTTGGTGGGGGTGAGAAGCATCAAATCTGAAAGAATATTTGTTTTGTTGTAAACCGCCCAGAGACGTAAGTTTTGGGCGGTATAAATTTTTTTAATAAAAGTAAAAATAATACAAATAATATGAGGCATTTTAGATGTTGTTAATTTAGATCTGGGCTGCTCAACTTCAGCCCTCCTGCAGATGTTGGCCCACAACTTCCATAATACATACTATTGGCCAATGTGGCTGGAGATTATGGGAGTTGTAGTCCAAAACCATCTGAAGGGCCCAAGTTGAGCATGCCTGATTTAGATGGATGTTGGGCATGAATCATGGCACTCCATTCCTATGAACGGATCCTTTGGACCTGGCAGCCAACAACTTAAAGCCTGGCTCTTTTAGGAGAAGGTTGCATGTCTCTTATCTCTCTCCCTCTCCCAAATACTGCTACAGCAGTGACGCAGGTGCCAGGAGACCTGGGAATGTCATTTCTCCAGGGTGCCTGATGGTCACTAAGAACTCTGGGGAAATGCTTAGGTCACTGCTGCTACAGCATTTCTGGTGCCAGGGCAAGGGAAAAATGCAGAGATACCTCCCTTTACCAGAGCAGCAGCCAGATAAGTGAGTGGGTAAAAAAGCAGGCAGGAGAATAACTTCTTCTCTGGCTCAAATTATAATCCAAGCCAGAGAAAAACTCAGAGAGTCATATCGCTCACCTCATTTTAAAGACTAGCATTACGAATCACCAAGGTTTGTATTCTGAGCCAAACAGTTATGAAAACCAGCAACAAGGAGTTGAGCAAAATTTCTGTTTTTCATTCATCCATTCATTCAATTTATATACTGACCTTCATAAAGTGGCTCAGAGCAGTTTGCATTAAAATACAAAACACATCATAAAACAATTATACTAAAAACACACACATTTAAACCAGATTAAAACTCATTAAAATTAAAATTAAAACTAGATATCTTTACAAACCAGGCTAAAAAAGACGGCTCTCCTGAAGGCCTCCAAGGAAGATGAGTCAGAGGGGAGAAAATCTATGCCCATTATCCTTCTTGGTCTCCCCATATTTAGCTGAAGCAGTATGGATTGTATAAAGTAGTAAAAGGAAAGAAAGGAAGGAAGGAAAGAAAGAAAGAAAAGAAAGAAAAAAGGGGGGCAGAATAAATAATGCAAAATAAGAGAAACCATGCAAAGGTGTTTAACTTTAATAATTTATATAGGTTGCAGAATAATTCAGCTTTTGTTGTCATAAAATTTGAGCTACTTTGTTGGAAAATTTTGATTACTGAGGACAAACAGTCCTGCTGCTTGCAGCTACATAACAGCAGCTGTATAAATTGGCTTAGTGTGCCAATTTGCAACCAGTACAGGGATTCCCAACTGAGGTTGTGCACAGCAGTCGGTTAATGGGGAGGGTGCTCAGTTTGCCTGTTGCAACATGTTTAGAGAAACCAGACAACAACATCGGAGCCCTTCAAAGAACAGCAGCTCCCTGGAAGCCAAGAACTGCAAGCCCTAAATATGGACTTAATCACCTTATTTTGATTATATGTATATTCGCCTTAGTGGCTCAGCTGCAGGGAAAAGCCATTCATGCCAGGGGGACACGCTCAGCAATGGACAGAGGCCAGTTTGTTTGGAGAATTAAAGAGACCAAAAACCATCTGTGAGCTTTGAGGAAGCTTAGTGAGAATTGCCCATAATCCTTTCTCCACTCAGATGTTTGTCTCCACTGCATTTGCCAAACAAGCAGGCAGCTCTACAGAAAAATGATAATGAAAAGAAGCAAGCAGATTCTGAGTAAGATAAAACATTTTCAGTAAAATCCACTTCCCCTCTAACCATGTCACTCAATCTCTCTCTCACACACAAGTGTGCCCAGTAGGGCCGTTGGCTAGATTATAATTAGAACAATATGGCCCAATGGCAAAGATATGTGCCAATTTGCATAAAGGAAAGCATCTGTTTGTATGATTTGAGGTGTTCCACTACTAACCAAAAGGGTCTTTCTTCCACAATGAAGAAACCATGTAGATCTCTCTCTCCCCGCCCCCTCTCCTTACAGTCTTCTGAATCACACCTCAGTTGGGGGGCAATTTTTTGACTCTCCTTGCAATGCTCCCAACTGCCCTCAGTGACATCATCACATAGCTACTCATCATCACAACACATTGTGACATCGATTCATCATCACAACCTATTGTGACATCATCCATTGTATGATCCCTGAAGGCCAACTCAAGGCCAACATCAGAGATGGACATCATTGGACTACTGCTGGGAACCTAATGCTGATCCCTGTCTGTAGCCATAGCACTGTGTGGTGATGGCAGAGGAACTCTCTTGAGACCCACTCAGATAGGAAAAGGTCAGTGGAGGACAATTTACCAAGGGCTCCCCTAAAACCTGGAACTGGCTCTTGGATCACCTGTGTGACTAAAACAAGAAGGAAGGAAGAACCAGGAACCAGAGGATAATGTTGCTAAAAAAAAAAAAAGCAGCGGGTGAATAACTGAATGAGAAGAAATTTCCATCTGATCAAAAGCTTCTACCGAAAGGCTAAACTGAAGAATATTTGGTTCAGCTCTAGCATGTCTATTAGATATTTGAGAATTTAGAATGCTTGAGTAGTGTTGAAATATTGATACTGAAAATGCTTTTCTCAGCCCCTCTTCTGCCCCAGCAACATAATCTTCAACAACAACAATTTTTGTGAATTGTGATCCCCCCCGCTCTATTTTTGTGAACATCCTAGAAACTTTGGAGGAGGCTTTATATGCATTTCAGGCAGTATATACATTTAATAAATAACAACAATGCATAGCTTGTAAAAAAAAAAAAAAGCTGCCACACCAACATAAAATTAACAATGACAAGACCCTGGCTGCAAGTTTACTGTCTAAAAAATGTATGGTTCAGATGTATGTGCCCTTTTAAAAAAAATCATGTCTCCCCATCTCTAGCAGCTTTTTAAAAAAGTGTCTAAAGACTTATCTTTTTACCCAGACCTTTTAGCGTTTTAACTTTGTAACTTTTTAAATTTTGGATTATTTATTGATTTGTTTTAAGCTGTTTTTAATATTTAATTGATTTTAAGTTTTGTTTTTATTTGTTGTGAACCGCACTGAGACCCTGGGTTAGGGCGGTATAAACATGCACTAAATAAATAAATAAATAAAACGGGGGCAGTTCACCTAGGCAGTGGATTATTGGGGCATCGGTAGGGTAACAAGACACTCCCCACTGATGCCATCGGAGCAGCTCTTCAGGACTGACCTGAAGATCAGCCCTTCCCCATCTCACACTCCTTGCAAAGCTTGCAAGAGGCACCAAGAGAGGAGAGGAGGCTGCTGGCAAACTTCCCTCCCCCTCCTCCAGAACTTGCAAGGGTCAGTTTTGAAAAGGGACTGGCCTCCAGCAGGGATGTGGGGCAAGACAGCATTTGGTGCCTTGAACCTAGCAGCAAAAGTAGCATTTGCTAAGGGCCCCACATTTTCGAGGGCCCTGCACTATCAGTGACCATGCTGATAGTCTTTATAGTCTATCACGCTGCTCGACACCCGAATGGGCGGAGTGGCTGGTTTGCCTCTGCTCCCCTGAAGAAGCACGAGGCACAGGGGAGTCTTTCATTGGCTGCCTGGCCCATGCGGGGACGGAGCTTAGCCAGCATGGCCGGCTTCGGCCTCCGGCCTCTTCAGTCCACTCTGTGAAGGCAAGGAGAGCGGACGTGGAGGCCAGAACTCTGCCGGCTGAGTGGGCAGGCCGTGAAGGCTTGCAGCCTTGTCTCTGTGGATGCGCGGCGGGGAGGACGGATTCCCACCCTGTGGGGTGATGGTGGCAGCTGCAGCATGGCGGGGATGGCAGAAACGGGGGGTGGTTTTGTCACAACCCCCCCATGGTTTGGCGAAGGGCCTGAGGGCCGGGCTCGTTGGACAGCCTCCTTGGGGAGCGCGGGTGGCATAGCAGGCCTCCTCACATGGCAGTTTGCTTCCCAGGCCGCGAACAACAGTCCCGTGTGGGTGGGCCTGAGTGGGAGAGCGGGCGTGGGGTGTGTGCTAGGGCCATAACAGCCCCTTTCAAACAAAGGTGTGTTTTAGCAGTATTAAACATTTCCAGTGAGAGTTTATATGAAAAGTCCAAAATCTCCAGAACTGCTTAGGTATGTGTGTGTGGCAGGGGGAGTTCTTCCTCTTTTTATTTTATTCTGGATGATTAAACACATAACTGTTCCTCAGTCAATAGTAACAAAAGCTTCCCACATGATTCTCCTATACAAAATATACCATAGTTCAGCTCAGTAATTCTATTTTCTTGAACTTTCCCTACTGACCCACTTCTTGCCTTTCACTCCAAAAATGTAATTTTTGTGTAATTTAGGGCCCCTTTAAAACATATGCTACAGGCCCCTCACTAGCTTAATTTGGCCCTGTGCCTTGCCTCAGGTGCCACAATACCTTTGGCCATCCCTGGTGGAAGATGCTATAAACTGTTGCACACTGGTGCATGAGGCATAATCCATCCCAGAGAAGCTCACTTATCCATCCATCCATCCATCCATCCATTTATTTGATTTATCATATTTTTACACTGCCCAAAACTTACGTCTCTTGGAGGTTTACAACAAGATTAAAAGTGAAACATTAATTAAAAACAAAAAATTTAAAAGCAAGAAATTTAAAATACAATTTAAAATTTTAAAACAATATTCTAAAAACAACATTAAAAAAATCAAAACAATATCAGTTAAAAGTCTGGGTGAAGAAATGCATCTTTGGGGACTTTTTAAAAGAGGTCAGAGATGTAGAGGATCTTATTGCACTAGGGAGCGCATTCCAAAGCCTCGGGGCAGCAATGGAGAAGGCCTGTCCCTGAGTAGCCACCAGACGAGCCGGTGGCAAATGCAGATGGACCTCTCCTGATGATTTCAATGGGTGTTGGGGTTCATAACGAAGAAGACATTCTCTTAAAAACCCAGGGCTCAAGCTGTTTAGGGCTTTATAGGTTATGACCAACACCTTGTATTTTGCCCGGAAACATATTGGCAGCCAGTGTAACTCCTTCAATATGGGAGTAATATGGTCTCTCCTGGATGACCCAGAGACCAGCCTGGCTGCCGCATCCTGGACTAACTGGAGTTTCTGGACTACGTACAAGGGCAGCCCCACATAGAGCGCATTGCAGTAATCCAGTCTGGAGGTTACCAGCAGATGTACCACTTGATCCCCCTGGAAAAAAACAAATCTAAGCACATGTAATTCTGATTGCATTGTAATCAGACAGTATTTTTTGCAAGGGTCTGAAAGTAATGTGATGTCCTTGGTCCACATTTTTCTCTCTGTTCCACTGTCATCTTTAGTCAGTTTTGCAAGATCTGTAGTAATTCAAAAATCTTCCAAACCTGTTTATCCGGAAGCAACAGTGAGACTAATTTCTATTGATAATGAGGAAGGGCCTTATACTGGGTCAGATTTTGGGTCTAGCTACCCTATTTTGCTACTCCTTCCCAGCCCTAGTACCAAGATCCTTTTAACTGGAGATACCAGTATAATTACATATATAAAACATAGGATATCTGAAAGAGCTGCTATGGGGATTCTATGAGGCAACAATGGCTCTACCATATTACTATTAACTATAATTAAAGAAACAAACCCTAATGTGTCTCCAGCCTAGGGTTACTTGGGGTCTAACCAATCCCTGGCAATTTGGAGTCTGCAAAACTAGACAACTATAACAACATAGCTTCTGAATGTGAGTGATCTGACAGATGAAGTACACTTCCATCCATGCTAGGTTTCGATCTGGCTCCCATCCGCACACAAAGACAAAAGGGAGAGGAGGCATCAAAGGTGCAATGAAAATTATTTATTTGGCTTGAGATAGTATTGAAGACTCCTTTAGTTATCTCCTGAAAGGATTAAACCAGTTGCCGCTCAAGAAGAGTTGCGAGACTGGAAAAATATTTGAACCAAATAAATCATTTTCAGTGCACCATTATCGTCTTTGTCCTTGCACTGGTGCCCTCCTCTCTCTCTCTCTCTCTCTCTCTCTCTCTCTCTCTCTCTCTCACACACACACACACACACACACACATTTGAGCGTACCTGTGGAAATGATCACTTCTGCCATGTGTAACCCAGGCAGAAAACATTCTCGGCAGGCCCCAGATGCTTATGAGACCACAGCCTTGGAATGTAGTAACCTGGTCCCTGGAATCAGCCTAGCTCGCTCTGGGATTGTGCGTGGGCAAGCCGTTCTATTGACTCCTTTGTTGTGAACTGGTTTTCAATTACCATCTTAATGAAAAGATGCCCAGGTGACCTGCTGCTGTTTGGCTGCCCCCATAGTCAACAGCTGTTTCCAGAGTCGGCAAACCCAGGGGGCTTATTTGCTTGCCTCAGGTGGAACACCTTGATCCAATTACTTCCTCACTCATCACAGAGCTGGAAGCTGGCACAGCAGCGGCTGATATTTGATCAGCACTCCAAATGAGTCCTCTGTATTATATGTGCCTCTTGGCATTAAACAGGATAAGCACAAACACAACAGAGCCCTGCCACAGCGTCAAAATGTAAAGTATCTTCTTCTGACAGGATGTCTCCAGGCGCTTTACGGAAGATGTACAGTAACACAGTGATGCAACACACTAATAAGGGGAGCAAGACGGAAGGAGGGGTACTCCTGCTGTCATTTCCGAAGGAGAATACAGAGTGGTCTTAGCAGCCTTGTCACTTGTCATCTTAATTAAGGGAAGTCCACATTGGCTGAGCGCGGTTCTCATCTCCTGCCCAATGTGCCCAGTGGGGCAGTGCCTAGCAGACAAGGGCATCTCAGCCTGTGTTTGTGGTGCCCTGAATGCTTCCAGGACCTCCACCACGGCGCATGATCTGGGTTGATTCAAGCAGTGGCCATCTTCTTCTGATTTCAGTGGGAGAAATGGGAACTCACAAAAACAAGTTCTGAAGCGTGAGCATTCTTTCTGTAGCAGCTCCATTACAATAGAACTGTTTACAGTTTTCTCTACCTAGGCTTCTTGAAATCCTCCTCTTAGAATGCCCTTGAGCATTCCTGGGAGTGGAGGGAGGACTCCCAAATTAGCCGTGGGAGCAGGGGCATCATTAGAGGGGCCCCATGGGGCTTGGGTCCCCAATGAATGGCTCCGAGCCCCAAGTCTCATCAGCTTCTTCCTTCTCGAATGGTGAGTGGCACTTGCCTCTGCTGCTGCTGCTCCAGCAGCCACCTTCTCTTCTTGTCTCTGCCCCCTTCCTAAAAGGTGCTGTGCTGGAGACAACAGACACTTTAACTCCCAATGCAGCATATGTCTCCTCCAGTTTCCCTTTGGGGATGAACAAGATAATTATGGTTGGGGGGGCATGATTGCGTTTAATTATCAAAAGGAGGTCTGTGGGCTCAGCCAGGGCTGTGAATGCTTAGCAACTCCCTTGTTTGGGAGTTAATATGGCTGTCATATAGAGCCATTGGCCCTCTATTGCTGCTCTTCAAAACCGAGGAACAGGTGCTAGTCTGGAAATGGCTCTTCCAACTAGATCGAGCACAGAGGCCCATGGGACACTTACCACAAGTGCTTTAGGAATATTTTGCAGGGCAGAACAGCAACTCCCCATCCTACCATTCAAGGAAGTGGGCATCTTCATATAATGACGGGGGATCAGTAGTCTGTTCCCCATGCTGTACCTACAGGCTTGCGAAAGGGGGACAGTGTGAGGAAACCTAGCAGCAGCAGCCCCAACCTTAATATTGTTCAGTTACTCACACCTGGATTCCACCTGCAATCCATAATCCCTGTCTGCAGTCCAGATTATGCTGGCCTCTTTGGAGGCGATATGCTACTGACCAGACACTCAACACAGTTTGTATGGTGTGGTTGGGAGCCCCCATCCATCATGTACTGTATGTATATATATTTGTTTATTTCGGCCCAAGGCCAGAATCCATCATGCAGTGACCTCTGCTAATGCAGTCCCAAGTTAAAGGCTGATTCGGAAAGTGTCTGGTGCCCCTTGTTACTCCTCCCCTGGTAATATATTCATTGAACAAGTGGGTGAGCGTGCTCTTACTGGGCAAGAATGTTTCTATTGCACTCCAGGAAATTATTTCATGTTTCCCACCATCATGGAGAGGGGAGAACATCCTTAGAGAACATCTGAACCAGACTTTAATATGCTGACACAAAGATCTCATTAGAGGATAGCTTATCAAGATGGGGGGGGGGCCTGTAAACATTGTTATCCAAGGCGTGGTTGTACTCTGAACATTCACATTGAAACTGGCCTTTTATGGTCAGGTGGTGGCGAAGGACTTGCATTGTCCTTGCATTCTTTTGCGAGGAAGCTTATTATTAGCTACTCCTTCACAATATATAGCAAATACCAGCCAGCGAGCATCAGTGCTGCTTCTGCTTTACCAAGAGCCTTCCAGCAAATGGGAAACATGGGGTTCTTTTGCAGAGTCTCTACTGACAGCCTTCCAATTAGAAGGGAGGGGGAGAAGCCCCCACAGCCCTTCTGCACTTACGCAACCATATTTTTAGAAGCCGCTCTTATTATTAGCTGCAGGTACAGAAGCCATCTTCATCTGATAATAAGAACTTTTGGAAGAAGCTTTCCTCCCACTGGGCCAGCCCACCCTTTTGTCTGTTCCTCCCTCCTCTTGTGTCTTGTCATAGTGTGAGATTCTCAGCGCTTTGGGGGCACACAGCCTGCCTTTATTCCTTCTCTAGAACAGAGCACGTCCCATGGTGGTGGGGGTTTCTGTTGCCAGCACAACGTGGACTACGGAATAGCAGACTTGCCATTTGAAAGGGAGACTAAGGCTGAACACGACTGGATTTTAAACCTGCTGTTCTGGCTGTGGCACTTGAGAGCCAAGAAACTAACTTTCTCCAACTGGGTTTGCCTTTGCTTTTCTGCCTATCACTATCCTAGGCATTTTGGGAGAGAAAATGGCAGCCTTGGCATATAACTAATCCAATGAGTCTGTAGGTGGCTAATAATTCCAAGCCATGACCAAAATGTCCTCCTCCTATTCTGGCAGAGGCATCCAAAGCTTCCTGGCATTGCTTCCCAGTCTTCTGGCTCTCATTTCCCAAGAAAGGGCATCATCATTAGCAAAGAGGAGTCCCTATGGATAGCCATGACAAGCAGCAATTACTGCTCTGCCAA
This sequence comes from Hemicordylus capensis, assembly GCF_027244095.1. Taxonomy (NCBI): domain Eukaryota; kingdom Metazoa; phylum Chordata; class Lepidosauria; order Squamata; family Cordylidae; genus Hemicordylus; species Hemicordylus capensis. The sequence continues at coordinate 296,467,993 of NC_069659.1, read as the reverse complement.
AATAAAAAGAGGGAGCTGTTTTGCAAACATTTTTGAAGTCCTGCTACCGCAGGAGAAGTAGGTGTAATTACAGATGAAAATGTATCTTCCTTAATAGTCTTTTAATTATCTACTCAGGTGAACTATAATTTGAGAGAGGATACATTAAATCTAGTCTTTTAATACAAGTGTGGATGGTTAAGGATGTGATTTTATATAATCGAGTGATGGCAGGATGCAACCAGATTGCTGCTATGTGTTACAAAACTTGACTAGGGATGACAGGGGTGTCTGGGTAAGCTTGGATAAAGGTTTATCCGTTTATCCCCTTATTTTCCTGCCCTCTTTCTGCCTGGTCTAATTTACCTGAAATTTCTTTATATTCATGGATGCCCATGAATATGTATCTGAACAATGCCCAGTTTAGTATTCATCTTTGCATATGGTGTCTGTGCCCTCCACTGAAATTAATGGAGCAACCCATGCAAACAAGAACTCAATGAGGTGATTCTCATGACTGCGGGAAAGCAGGCTAAGGAAGCAGGCTAAAGGAGCACTTTCCTGCAGTCCTGTGCTGCCACAGAAGCTGCGCGGCTCCTGGCAACAAATCTCAGTAAGTACCCCCCCTTAAACGAGGTTAGCAGAGCGAGCACTCCACTAACCCCACCTAGTTAATTGTGTGACACTGCAGCGCGGTTCCGTGCTGTGGCAACAGATGGGTAGACCCCCAACTGGGAGGCCTCCTGGGTCTCTCCAGGATGCCTTGCACACTCACGCAGAGTATCCTAGGACTTCTGGCGGCCCCCAATCCCTGCCACCCCTACCGGCTCCATGACGGAGCTGGTAATCATGTGGGTGGCTGATCCAGCCGCCAAGGGATGGCTCCCTGCTCATGTGTGTTGAGGCATTTCACTCATCACCTTGAGGCATTTCACTTTGCTGGTGTGAAGCACATCAATGTATGGTATATCATAGTACATGTGGGCCTCTGAATTAGGACACCCACATGAAATACAAGTAAGAGAGAGGCTGAACTGGTGAGATATTGGGAACAAAGGGAATAAAAGCTAGAAAAAGAAAAAGCACCACTTGGATGTCAGAGAATGGAAAAATGGGAAGATGAAACACATAAGTAGGGAATTAAGAAAAAATGTCGGTTGGGAGGGAGGACCAGAGGCCAGGATTAGGGGGGAATGTTCGAGAGATAAGGGGAGGTAGTGAAGAAGGTGCAATAGGCTGATGGGCAAGCTAGGCCCAGTTGCCTGTCCTGGCCCTAGTCTCCCCACTTGAGGGATGAACAGCTGGAAGAGAAGAGGAATAAGCCTTGAGGAGCAGAAGCTTGTGAAGCATAGTTGAATGGAAAAGATGGAGGTCCCAGAGGATGATGTAGGGAACAGGGTATCATGCAGTGGCCCCAGCAACTAGGGGTTTCATGAACCAGAGACCTTGGGCTATGCTAGTTAATGAAACCAATACAGACAAGCCTTTCAAAGCTGTGTCCAGACTGATTGCTTGAGTGGGGTGGTGGGGAAGAGAGAGAGACCGAGAGACTAAGACTGAGCTATAGATGGGGTCTATTGTGGGTGGGAGATGTTGCTGGTTTCCCATTTCCACCAACACTGAGCTTGGACTCCCTGTCCTCCTGAACTCTTTGTAGACAACACACCCATGTGTTCACTGAACACATTCAAGGGGAATGGGAGCACAGTAGCTAGCCACCTACCCCAGCAACTGTTCATCCAGTATTAGTCTGGAAAGGACAGTGCTGAATGCATGAAGCAATTTGGAACCCTGATCAGCTAGGGCTCTAAATTGTGCCAAGGAACACTTTATATGTTCAGTATTGCACTTTGCAGATAAATGCTGAAATGGCCGGCAAGTGCATTGGCATCAGCAGCATGACTAGCTGGTGCACTCCTGCTCCCATTGCATGCATTCAATGAACCCAAGATGGCTGTCTAAAATGAGCTCTGGCAAGGCTGAGAAACTGTCCAGCCAGGCAAAATAGAGGGGCATTATTTGGGTGCTTAAGAAAAAAACCCAGTGAAGCTGTCCAGCCAAGAAGTCAGAGCTGGAGCAGCAGTGATGCACCAACAGCATCTAGGCAGCAATTGTTTATCTGCCTCTGGTGCCCCAACCTTTCCTGGGCCCTGATCCAGACTAGACTGAAGGTAGAATTCCTTCTCCTGAATAGGACTCATAGATGGAAGACATTTTGCTGGTTCTCATGAACAAAAGGTGGGTGGGAGAAGTATCCTACCCTGCTTCAGAAGCTGTGTGCACTTCCAATTTCCAGCTGTGTGATTGCAAAAAAAAAAAAAAAAAAAGATGGAAAAGGGGGAGGAAGTGATTGTGTAGGAGCTGGTTGCTGCATAGAACAGCTTTTCATCCACCCTCAATAATATGTTGGGTACAAGTGCTGAGTAGGATGGTGCCATCCAACCACATAATCACTTCCCCGTCCTCCTACCATGATTTTTACAGGCAGCCAACCAGAAATTGGAAGAGGGAACAGCTCCTGAAGCTGGGTAGGATGATTTTCCCACCCACTTTTCACTCATGAGAACTGGCCCACTGTGTTGCTGAACATATGCTATGCCTTCTGGTCTGGGCTTCACTCATGCTCCCAGGGTTATCTATGGAGGGTCTGAAACTGGAGTGTGTAACCAGTAGAGATGTGTATGTTCCCCAGACTTTGCAGATTCTCTGGATGGTCTGGCTTCCAGAGTGACTGTCTTGGGATGTCTGTCAGGAAATCATTCATCTCATTCATCAGAGTATGTGCTGGGGTTGGTAAAAGGGTCTTCCTCTGAGATGTTAACCATAGTTACCTGAGAGAACGTCTTTCCCTGAAAAATCCCCATCATTCATTAAGATCATCAGAACAGGCCAGTTCATCTGGTGGTAACGTTGGATCAGACTTTCTTTGCATTTTAAATTTTTATTGGCTTTTATAATAGCTTTTACATTCAAATTACATTCATTTAATTCTACACATAAGTAAATATTGACTTCCCGCTTACCTATCTGTGCAGTTCACAATAACTATACATAAAACCATTGCTATAATAATTCAAAACATACATACTCCACAAGACTACTCGATTCTACCCAACCCAACCTGCTGTTGTAGATTGGACTTTCTCAGTTGTCATCCCTAGGTTGCAGAATGCATTCCTCGTGAGGATAAGAGGTTTACGATCTTTAGAGGCCTTCAAGAAATCAAATTAATAATAATAATAATAATAATAATAATAATAATAATAATAATAATGGGATACCACTGTTGCTGAACTGTTTCAAAATCAAAATCAGGCAACCTCCCCTTTGCCTTCACCTCCAAAACCCAAATGCCATTTAACAGAAAAGCAACAAGAACTAAAGCAAAAAATAACTGAGCACATGAACCAAACAACCACCAGGGTTTGACTTCCAGCTCTAAAAACAGTTGCCAAAAAACAACGTGCTCAGGTATTAAAAGATGTCAATGCTGCACTTGCAGAAATAACAACCAATAATTTGCAAGAAACAAACCAACTAATGTACAGTGCAGCAACAATAACAACACAAGAGCTTGGATATAAGATCAATGGACCTGTAAAAAAAGAAAGTAGTACATCACCTAAATGGAAGATTAGATTAGAAAATAAAATCTCCAGGCTTAGATAAGATGCTAGTAAATTGAAAGATATGAAAGACAAGAAGCTGAAGAATGAAAACACCAAACAGTACCTGATCCAAAAATACCACCTAGATTCAAGGAAAATTAGAGAAGTCCTGGAAATAATAAAGCAGCAAATAACAGCAGTGTCAAAGAAGATTAGCAGATATGAAGCCAGAACTACACAACACAGGCAGAATCTCCAATTCTAGTCGAATCAGAGACGTTTCTACCAAAGCATAGAAGGAGAAACTGCAAGAAACCTAGAAACACCAAAGAAAGAAGAAACAGTGCAATTCTGGGGGAAATTATGGGACAATCCAATAGATTATAATAAAAAAGCAGGCTGGATGAAAGAGGTCAAAAAATGTAACCAACAAATGCAAGATCTAATAATAACACCAGAATTAATAAGTGACAGAGCAAAGAAAATTAAAAATTGGACTGCGCCAGGCGACAATGAACTGCATGGCTTTTGGCTTAAACACCTAACAAGCCTTCATAAACAACTCTCAAAACAGTTCAATCACATTTTGCAAGGAGGTGATATTGAACAATGGCTAACAACTGGGAAAACTCATCTCATCATGAAAGACCCAGCAAAAGGTGCAGTTCCAAGTAATTATAGGCCGATAACCTGTCTGCCAACCATGTTCAAATTATTAACTGGAATAATAGCAGATGAAGTGATGCAACACTTATTAACTAACAAACAGCTTCCAGTTGAACAGAAAGGAAATTGCCCGAACACCAGAGGCACAAAAGACCAGCTGCTGATTGACAAAATGATTTTAGAAAATTGCAAGAGAAGAAAAACAAATCTAAGTGTTGCATGGATTGACTACAAGAAAGCCTTCGATTCATTGCCTCACACATGGATACTAAAATGTTTAGAAACAACTGGTGTCAGCAAAAACATTCAGATATTTATTTAAAAAAGCAACTAGCATGTGGAGTACACAGTTAACAATCAATGGCGGGACACTTGGACAGGTTAGCATTAGAAGATGCATTTTTCAAGGGGACTCATTATCCCCTCTGTTGTTTGTAATCGCCATGACCCCACTTTCACAAATACTAAACAAAACAGGCCTCGGATACCAAACATCTAAAACATCCAGTCAAATCAACCATCTGCTGTACATGGACGATCTGAAGTTGTATGGAAAGTCCCAGTCAGAAATCGAATCACTGCTAAACACTGTCCGTATATTCAGTAGCGATATAGCAATGGAGTTTGGACTAGACAAGTGTGCTGCATTAATAATAAACAGAGGAAAAATAACAAAAACAGAAGGAATAGAACTGCCCAATGGAAGCAACATCAAGAACCTGGAAGAGAAAGAACGTTACAAATACTTGGGCATTCTCCAGGCTGATAACATCGCACACACTGAAGTTAAAAGAAAAAATAGGAAGTGAATACATCAGGAGAGTTAGAAAAATCCTCAAGTCCAAACTCAATGGCGGGAACACCATACAAGCCATAAACACCTGGGCTATACCTGTTATCAGATACACTGCAGGAATAACAGACTGGACCCAGGCAGAGCTAGAGACGCTAGATAGTAAGACCAGGAAAATCATGACCATCAATCATGCTCTGCACCCCGCAGTAATGTTGATAGGCTATACCTCCCTTGCAGCTCAGGTGGAAGAGTAATGCTGCAAGTCCATCAAACAGTAGAGGAGGAGAAAAGAGACCTTGGAGAATATATAAAGGATAGTGAAGAAGATGTACTCAAAAAGGTCAATAATGAGAAACTATTCAACACCAATGAAACAAAGCAGGCCTACAAGAAAGAACAAGTCAAGAACTGAACAGAAAAATGGAGAAATAAGCCCCTGCATGGTCAATATTTGCACAATATAAGTGGAAAATCAGACATCCCCAAGACCTGGCAATGGCTTAAGAATGGCAACTTGAAGAAAGAAACAGAGGCTTTAATACTGGCTGCACAAGAACAGGCACTAAGAAAAAATGCAATAAGAGCAAAAGTCAAAAAATCAACCACAAACTGCAAGTGCCGCCTTTGTAAAGAAGCAGATGAAACAGTGGACCACCTAATCAGCTGTTGTAAAAAGATCGCACAGACTGACTACAAACAAAGGCATGACAAGGTAGCAGGGATGATACACTGGAACATCTGCAAAAAATACAAGCTACCTGTAGCCAAAAATTGGTGGGACCATAAAATTGAAAAAGTTGAAGAAAATGAAGATGCAAAAATATTATGGGACTTCCGACTACAAACAGACAAACATCTGCCACACAATACACCAGATATAACTGTAGTCGAGAAGAAAGAAAAACAAGTTTAAATAATCGACATAGCAATACCAGGGGATAGCAGAATAGAAGAGGAAGAAATAGAAAAAAACACAAAATACAAAGATCTACAAATTGAAATTGAAAGGCTGTGGCAGAAGAAGACCAAAATAATCCCAGTGGTAATTGGCACCCTAGGTGCAATTCCAAAACAACTTGAAGAGCACCTCAACACCAAAGGGGCCACAGAAATCACCATCAGCCAATTACAAAAAGCAACTTTGCTGGGAACAGCCTATATTCTGCGACGATATCTATAATAACATCAACAACAGTGATAATAAAATTCAGCCATCCCAGGTCCTTGGGAAGGACTCGATGTCTGGATAAAACAAACCAGTCAATAACACCTGTTTGACTGTGTAAATAAATAAATAAATAAATAAATAAATAAATAAATAAAAAAAATAGAGCCCTAGTGACCCATTTTTCAGCCTGGCTTTTAATAATATTTAACTGCTTTGAAATGGTTTTTAAAATGAGTTTTATATTAGTATTTTAACTGTTTTTATTTGTATGTTTTGTGTGAACTGCCCTGAGCCATTCTGGGATAGGCAGTATATAAATGAAACAATAGCTATCCATCCATCTATCTCTTTGGACAGATAAAGTTTTCATCCAATTTGGGATCCCTGCATTGTCTGGTCCTAACAGCTAGCTGCTCAGCTAGAAGGTACAAGATCCTCGCCTTGCTGAACTCTGGGGTGCTCTGTATGACACAGCTGTGGCATAATGGGGATGGTGAGGATGCACATATACACTGCTCCCAGGGGATCAGGGCTAAAACTGGCAGCTGTGCCATCTGGCTTTTCATATGCTGTTTCACTCAGAGGACCTTTGCACCTTGCCTTCATGCACCACCGATGGAGGTAGTGATGCACTCAATAATATGGGCCTCTGAACTGGTTCGAACAGCAGGTGGTTCCGCTGGTTCTAAGGGTGTGTGTGTTGCTTTAATGGCATGGGAGGGTGCACTTACCCCTCCCGCTGCTTCCCCCCCATGGGCGCTCCATTTTTGGCAAAGTCCATGGGGCAACAGCGTACTTCCCTGCCGCCCCGTTGCCCCCGTTTACTGGAACTAACAGGAAGGACTTGACGTGCCTGTGCACACCAGTGCATGCGCATGTCGGGTGCCACATGCGTGCCCCCACACCAGCATGCACAGGCACATCGGATACTTCTGGCTAGTTCCAGTAAATGGGGGCAACTTGGCGACAGGGAGGTACGCTGTCATCCCATGGACTTTGCCAAAAACAGAGTGCTGGTGAGGGGAAAGAGGTGGGAGGGGTAAGTGCACCCTCCTTGCCCTTAAAGCAGCACCCCCAAACACACCTTCAAGCCTCTCCCACCCAGTTCCGAGCACATCCCTAATTCGCACAACCAAAAACTGGATAGGACAAGTGTTGTGCCCAGGTTTGGGAGCTGTGTATGCTTCCAATTTTCAATTGTGTGGGAGCAAACAACTAGGTAAGATGAGGGAGAAGTGATTATGTGGAAGCAAGGTAGGGGGGAAAGCTGGGTAGGAGAGCTTTTCCTCCTACCTTGATCAAATGCTGGGTATGAAAGCTGGGTAGGGCAGTGCTGTCCTACCCAGTTCTTCTTCCTAACTTGCTTCCACACAATCACTTCTCCCTCCTCCTACCTAGTTGTTTACTTCCACACAACCAAAAATTGGTAGCACACACAGCTCCCAAACCTGGGTAACACACTTGTTTTACCCAGTTTTCACCCATTATGTCAATGACCTCAGGGTCAATTGCTTTCCTCCATGACCACACCAATTCCAGACTCTCACAGTGGAGACTTCGGGACTCAGGAGACCAGAAATAATCCTGCTTCAGCCCTGAACTGACTTGGCCTAATCTCCATTGTTTAGCTTCCTTCCCCTTTTGCCGAAAGGGAATGATAGTGACCTATTTCAAAGACTGTTGTAACAACAAGATAAAAACTGTGAACCAGTCTTTGCACTTTAAAGAGCTTAATATACATTACAATTAATAAGAAGAAATTATCTTGGTTTATCTCACCTCCTGCATGCAGGGTGTGTGTGTGTGTGCTTTCAGCTGCCACCTACTTCTTGCCAGTTATATTAAGATCTACTTTGCTTAAGTTTGTTCCCATGGCACTTGCTTTGTGCATACTGTAGAATCCAGAGGAGAGGGTGGAGGAGAGAATGCAAGGATAAGACAGTGCAGTTGCATCAGGAATATGAACAGTTTAATGAGGTAGATATTATTTACAGAGAGGTAAGTGCAGTCTGCCTTTCAGTGCTCTTGCTGCTGGCTGTTTATCTGCCCCACCTCTACTTCAGGACTAGAATATAAGTAACTAAAGCACCATTCAACAGGTGGCCTGGATCAATGAATGGATTAACCACTAACACCATACATATTTCTTGGTGCTTTGGAGACATAGTCAGATGGGGAAAAAATCCTAAGCATAAAGGAAAATTCATAAGTGTCAAACTTCCTGAATTCCTTGGGCCAAGCAGCTTACTAGCAGGAGATCTCTGCCAGAGCTAGGGGCACAGGCAACCAAATGCAAGGGCTCCAGTCAGCACATGTGGTTCATCTAAATCACCCGTTTCCTATTATAGTTTGTATTGTGCTCTGTGGCTTCATTTTGTGAAGTCAGATTCAATGGAAGTGATGGAGTTAGGCAAAATCTTAATTTTCCCCAGTGCTCTGTGTAACAACCACATTGATCCAATCAGCAAAATAGTTTTGTGTTCCCATAATTCAGATCCACGTATTATATCTTAGTTCTGTGTTCTGTGACATACTGTAAACCCTAGCACTTGACCATGGAAGCAGAGCTACTTTATTCAGGAGTCACAAATAAAACTTGCCAGGACCACAGATGTCTCTCAGCCAGGGATGTATTTGTTCTAAGGCATGTAAGAAACAACAGTATCCAGCGATAGAACTCCAGCATGAATGAAACACCTTCGTTTGGTTATGCAGCAGTCTTCGGAGAAAGAAACCCCAGTAGAGAAACATGGCTTAGAGCAGGGATTCTCAGCATTGGGTCCCCAGATGTTGGTGGACTTCAACTCCCATAATCCCCAGCCCCAGTGGCCTTTGGTTGGGGATTATGGGAGATGAAGTCCAATAACATCTGGGGACCCAACGTTGAGAATCCCCGGCCTAGAGGTTCCATACAGAACCACTATCTTCTGATAACGTCAGCATTGTATGATTGGAACCCAGATGGAGGCAACCTAGCCCCATAATTTGAAATTCAAGAATAACTTCATGTATGGTGATAGGTCAATGGTGATCTTTAGCTGAGGCATGTTTAAAATTATTGGCCAGCATGACACACATTCAATCATTACTCCTTTAAGACCTTCAAATTTATTACACAAAAACAGATGACAATACCTTGCAAAAACATTGTTTAAAATGTTGTTAAAAGCATAGTAAAAACAAACAAACAAAACATTTCCACATCCAACTCCAGGTTCAGTGTTGTTCTTCTGTCTTCTGTGGATCACCTGCCTATATGACTCACAGCTTTAATTACCCACTCTGGCAGTTTTTTCAGTCAACAAATGAGGTAAAACTGCCGCCCTGTAACCAGAAGGTTACAAGTTCGATCCTGACCAGGGGCTCAAGGTTGACTCAGCCTTCCATCCTTTCGAGGTCGGTAAAATGAGTACCCAGAATGTTGGGGGCAATATGCTAAATCATTGTAAACCGCTTAGAGAGCTTCCAGCTATAGAGCGGTATATAAATGTAAGTCCTATTGCTATTGCTATTGCTAAAAAGTTGGGGGAGAAGACAAGAGATAAAGGGAACCAAGGCCATACAGTTGTGTGTGTGTTTGTTCCATGTGAAAACCCTCCATGCTTATAGTGTTTGTCTGCAGACTGCAGTACTGTACTTGTGGAGAGATCCTCTCTGTGAGCAGAATGCAGGGGCGCCCCAACATTCTCTATCACAGTGAGAATCTCTCCACGAGTCCAGCATTTTTCTGTGCAGACAAACACTGTAACCATGGAGAATGCGCACAACAGGGTTTTGTGACATGTGTCACAGTGAGGGCGGGGCTTTCAAGTGCTTTCTCGGGGATGTTGTTTGCATAATGCCTGAACAGGGCTGAAAAAAAAGAAGAAAATGCAAAGCAGAATGGTTGTGTGGTTCTGTAGCACAAGCAAGTAAACAGGACAGGCAAACATCCCAAACGGTATCCTCTTAAATGGAGAAACTTTTTTCTAAACAACAATCAACACACAGGTGTTCTATAAAACAGAGGATTCCCCCCCCCCCCGCAACACTTTATGGAGACCCTGTATTTGTGTAATCAGATGGTCATGCACAACTGGAACACTAATACCTACTCCATCCCCAGGGAATCTAACAGTCAAGAGGATACAATGATCCCCACCAATATATCTGTATCTATATATCTACAGTATATCTATCTATGGCGGGGTGTGTGTGTGTGTGCGGTCTGTGCTGCAGATGTTTAAGAGAACATCTTCTTTACTATGAGCCGCATTGCCCATTGAGATCATCCGGAGAGGTCTGCCTGCGGTTGTCACCGGCTTTATTGGTGGCCACACAGGGGCGGGCCTTGTCTGTTGCCGCTCTGAGACTCTGGCATGCATTCCATGCTGAGATAAGAGTCTCCCTATCTCTGACCACTTTTTAAAAGTACCCATAGACTTATTTGTTCACGGCCAAGCTTTTGAATTTGACTATGGTTTTAAATTGTTTTAAGGTTTTTATCTTTTGTGTTTTAATTTGTATTATGTTGTTGTAAACCACCCAGCGATGAAAGTTTGGGGCAGTATACAAACTTGATAAATAAACATTAAAAAATAAACAAACATGGCTACACCAAATATGTCACTGGTGTTGGCCATGCACTTGCCATTGAGATCTCCCTCTCATGAGCAGAGAGGCAATGCAAGATCAAACTTCTCTGCCTAGCGACTTCCTCTTCATTTCTTTACACTCCTCCTTTCTGATACTTTGTAGTCTCATTATGCAGCCAAATGGAGTTTTAAAATATATGATGCTGTCAAAACAATGGCTCGGTGCTTCAGCATGTTGTTGCTGGAAGCACATAATAGACGAGGAGGCTGGCTGTCATTATCAGCACACTGGAAGGATAATGGATTTACTTCAATGTATTCCGATGGTAGAGTAATGGACTCCACATTTTTGGCAACTAGGAGGGGGAAGAGAGATATTTGATTACTGGGGTAGTTACCGCTTCTAGAGGTTGCTCCTCTAGTCCAAACGCACTCAAGCATTTGCAGAAACCATGCCTACATATGAAGACACATGACAGTACAACACCACCAACAACAACAACAACAGCAACAAATATTTATATACCGCTTTTTAACAAAGTTTCCAAAGTGGTTTTTTACATAGATAAGTAATAATTAAATAAGATGGCTCCCTGTCCCCAAAGGGCTCACAATCTAAAAAAGAAACATAAGAGAGACACCAGCAACAACCACTGGAGGGATGCTGTGCTGGGGGTGAAAAGGGCCAGTTACTCTCTCCCTGCTAAATAAAGAGAATCACCACATTAAAAAGGTGCCGCTTTGCCCAGTTAGCAGGGGTTATCATGTGAAAACTACAATATATCCATAGTTGAGAGAAGATCTGTGAAGAGCACAGACTGATTGACATTACTGAATTTCTCTACATAGTCATCTCCCTGAGTATATACCATATGAAGAAAGGTTAACATGAGCTTAATGGCACATGTGGTGAGCCAGCAACCATTTCTGTGTTCACAGCTGCTGGGCAAAGTGCAGCTGTGATACATGGAGGTGGCTGCCAGCTCACCATGTGTACCATCTAGTGCACATAAATGTTTCCACATGTCACTATATATCCATGTACCTATGCACACAATCGTGCAGAGAAATTCAATAGCAGAAACTGGTCCTGAGATGCTGGGAATGGCTCTGGAGTTCATGGGACATTTCCTAGGGCCAAACTAGATGTCTTGTGAGGGAATCATGGGGTTCCCAATCCCATAATTCCCTTGTAATGCTGATGCAAAGTGGGAAGAGGCATTTGCAGGGGATTACAGCTCCCATAATCCCCAGCCACAGTGAATAGCCAGAGATTATGGGAGTTGTAAGACAACAACTGCAGGAGGGCTGAAGTTGTGTAGTCCTGGTCCATGGCCTTCTTCCACTGGATCTCTCATGCAAATTTATCCCATGATATGTAATTTTTTACTTAGAACAGAACAGAAAGTGAGCTGAACTGATGAGTGGGTAGGCAATAGGCATTGTGTACCATTTGTAGAGGAGAATCCGCAGATGCAGGAGGGGTTAAGTGTTACCCTCCCCCACCCCCACCCTCACACACTTCCTGATGTCTCCCAGTAATTATTGTCCTGTCCCTGCATTCCTGTCTCCTCAGCAAATGCGTGGTTGGGACCACCCACTTGCCAACACAACATTATCTTTTAGACATAGTTTAATGTTTGTGGTCCTCACAAGGGGTGTGGATCCCCACTAAGTATTTGAGGAGTCACTCCTCATTTTATTAAATTCCTCCGTGCCCAACCTAACAACATATGTTCAATTTTTCACCCCCTAAAGTGTCTTTACTCTCCCCTAAAAAATAACAACAACCAAAAAACAACACATTAAAAGAGGAGTTGCTCAAGCTTTCCCTTTGGCTGTACCCCTGGTCCTCACAATATGTTACACAAAACCAGAGAGAAAGATGTCCTTCAATGCACTTTTGCTTTTTAAACAGAAAATAAAGTGCTAGCCTTAATTCCTCATGTGGACATTTTGCATATTTTCTCTGAATATGCAAATGCACATCGATTTAAAAATATAACCATTTATTTGAACACAGGCCTATATTGAAATTTGACCAACTTACAGTCTTAACCATTGACAAGCACCCTTGCCTCATATTTACTTTGCTGTCGCATCCTTCTCACATTCTCAGTTGACTGTGTAAGAGTCACCCAGTCACCTTGAGATCCTGCTTTAGCTGGTCTTGTGGTAGCAAGCATGACTTGTCCCCATAGATAAGCAGGGTCTTCCCTGGTTGCATCTGAATGGGAGACTTGATGTGTGAGCACTGTAAGATATTCCTCTCAGGGGATGAAGCCGCTCTGGGAAGAGCATAAGGTTTCAAGTTCCTTCCCTGGCTTCTCCAAGATAGGACAAGATTATTATTATTATTTAATAGGAAAAGATTTTTTATTGAACCAACAAACTACCAAAGCATACAGTACGTTGCCAAAGCACAATTATATACAAAGTGGTTGTTTGTACATGATATATCTACAAAGATTTACACACAAGGATTTGGAAACCTACAAGGTTATGAAGTATATGCAGGCAGTACTGTAACTCGGGGGTGGGGGATTACAAGGCACATCAGGTAATCGGTGGGGTTACGTCCAACGTCCATTTCCACAATTTGCCCCATTGCTGTTTAGAAGATATACTCTTGCCTTTTTGCACATAACCATACAAACTTTTCCAGAAGAGATTTACTGTCTCATCTACATGAACCTCTTGGTCGCGTCTTCCCTCCCTATTCCTATGCAGGAGCATTGCATAAATGACATACAGGTTTACTAACCTGATTACGAGGAGGGGAACATTCCAATTCCCTAGTATGAGGGCACCCGTTCCATCCCGTTTCCTTGAAGATTTCTTTCTGGGACCTCGAAAGGAGGTTCTGTCGCTCAAACCTGATATTAGTTCTTCCCAAGTCTGTTTTTCCAAATCAGGCCACTCTAACAGCTTGCTTACTCCCTGCCACACTCTTTTGGCTACCACACACAAAATGTGAGTGGGTTTCCCTGAATGTTTTACCTAGCTCACTAGCTTTCTGTTTGCAGGTGATTTTAGGGTACTCTTGCTGGTCCTCTGGGTGGTAGTACTTGATGGTATAAGCGCCACCTTGTTTCCCATGAATGGAAAGGGACTTTTTTCTCCTTAAAGAGAGCAATAGGGTGATCGGGTTGCAACAAGTACTGTGAAGTGCGGTGTTTGTAGCGTTTACGTTCTAAATCAGGTTTTAAGAAACCCACTTCTAGAATCTCTCCATAAATTGTTTTCCTTAGCTGCTTAACTGAGGAGGATCCTTTAAATAGATCCGGTCCAACCTTCCATTTTTTAAGTGTGAATAACAAATCTCTCAAGTAGTCCGGGTGTTCTCTTTTTAATACTTGTGTGATATTACCATTGAAAGATCTTTTTCCCCACCATACTATGCCCCATGCTGACTTGCGCCAATGCAGAGCGAAAAGCGAGATCCAGGTTTTTTGCAGGAGGTTGGACATATTATGGACATTCATGAAAATCCAGTTTCCAAAATTGTAGGACATGAATTCAGTTACAAAATAGGGTTGCAGGGCAGGTAGGGCTAGGTCTCCCCGCTCAACCTCCTTAAATGCTACCGCACGGGCCAAAGGGAAGGACGCTGTGTGCCATACTAGATGGAAGATCTGGCTTTCAGCTCTCCGAAGGAGATTGAGCGGGGGAGGATAGACTACCGCCAGGTTATGCACCGGGGGTATCAGGTAAGTCCGGATGTAAACCGCTTTCTGGTACATGGCGAGGCTCCATTTTTTCCACATGGTGCTGAGAGAGAGATTCCTGCCTGCAACCTTGGAGAAGCTGCTGCCAGTCTGTGAAGACAATACTGAGCTAGATAGACCAATGGTCTGACTCAGTATATGGCAGTTTCCTATGTTCCTATATCCCACTCAGAGCTCAACCCTGGAGACCTTTCATTTGAATCGCAAGAGATTTCAAATCATTTCCAGGAACACATTCTGATGAACTTGCTTAGCTTGGCTTGATCCCCACACTCTTCTTATGCTACATTAGTTCATATGGGACCTAGAACCTAACCCCTTCAGGCTCTTCATTTAATGAACAGAGTTTTCAAGTGATGTTGGTCACATTGTGCACTGTGATATGTAGCAGCGCATAAAACCCCTCAGGATATATAACATGTTCGTTGTACTTGCAGATTCAGTAAAAGACTAATCTATGTTATTTATGTACCTTTTTTTAAAAACCCACTGTTAGGATTCAGGGCTTGCACTGGGAGCCTCATGATTTGGGGCTGAGCCCTTTGCTAGATAAGCTACTAAGGATTGTGAATAGTGACGCTCCAGTCCCAGCACAGAATGGCAGCGGGGTATGCAACATCAGCCCCTTCACATGCCCCCTGTGACTGATGTCAGATGTGGGGTGGTGTGTTGGTGCCATGAGGCACAGCCCCTGAGGGGTAGTGGCCTGGGTCCTTTGAACCTTGACGCCCAGTGGTGGCTTCGCCCCTGCGATGGCCCCTACCTACTTCCTGGCTCTGGTTCTAGTTTCTCTCATCAGTCTCTCACTCTGGGCTGTAACTCAAGCTTCCAGCTCCAGCTTCTGACTGCAGGGACTCAGGGCTGGAGAGGATACACACTCTAGATTTGGTCCTTATGGCTGCCTGCAGCTCCAACACTGTTCTAACATCCTACCTCAACAAAATTTGATCAGGCTTGCACATGGTCATGACAGTTAAACTTCACAAACCCATGATGAAATGCCAGCAGATGACAAGACCACTGAAACCCATCCAAACAGCTCTAGTTACCGTACAATTTTAAAAGGAGGACCTTTCACTTTCCTCCTACAAGTTACGCGGGAAGTGCACAGAGGAATATATCTTCAGGGACCTCACTCCCCAGCCCTGGGGCTTCAACAGAGAAGACCCTGCTCCTGCCTTAGCTGATCTGTTCTTTTATTGTTGGGACCTGCTGATCTTAACATGTGAGGGGGTTCGTGCCATCTAAATGGATTCACAGACAGAATACAGAAAAGCAAGACAAGCCAAAAGCGCCAGAGCAAAATTAAGCAAATAAAAAATTCACCCATCGTTGCATCAGAGCTCACTGGCAAAACCAATCTCCTGCTTTCCACGCTGCCTCCCTTGCTTTACGAGCAAGCAGAACAAGTTACAGAAGACAGAAAGCAGACAGGGTTACAAATACTTTCCATATTGAGGGTGGGGGTGTCTATAGCTGCAAATCTCTCACAATAATGAAAGCCAAGTGCTTTGCAAACAGAAGAGTTAAATGTCAGATCGAGTCCTGACAAGTCTCGGCTGTAAATTGAATTATCAGCCATGCTCTTGTCTTGTACTGTTCTCATTCTCTCAAATGATAAACAGCATCCATCATATCATCATGTCTTGAAGCCAAACCAGAACCTCCTTTATAGTGCATAGCCAAGAAAGAAAGCCGGGGGACGCATCTGTCTACTTTCCTGCATGTCTTCAATTCCTCTGGGCCTGATTTTTAGCTGAGATAAACTGGTCTTGTTACACTGGAGTCAATGTCTTAGACCTCCAAATGGTTTAAATTTGCATTATTCTGCAGAAGTAAAAGGATTTGCCACCAAGATCTGGGCACTTAATCTTAGTTGTACTTCTTCCATCGTGCTAGATTGGAATATTGGTTAAAAATAGGACAGTCTGGCACATCATTACTTTTGCAGAATTTCCTCTGGCTCTCCATTCCTTCAAGGCCTTCCATGCACAGACATGCACATTCCATTTATGCTGCTTCAAACTGAACTGCGTGTCCTATGCCTCTACTGCTATTCCTTCTTTCGTTTTTAACTCCTGCTTGCCTAGGTGCCAACCTTACCCACCTGCATTCTTGATCTCTTGTCCTTCCTGTTCTGCTTAGCGCTCCAACTTGAAACAGTTTCCTTGGTCTCATTTCTGCTCAAACTGTGATTGTGCAGTCAGCTATTTCCTTTGAACTTTGAGTTTAAGGGACTGCTTCTTTGATGCAGACCTTTGGTATGAAGCTGGGTTGTGCATGGGGTAACTTCAGTCTCATTCAGTTCAGATCCTGGTCTTGTGTAGTCATCTGTTCATAGACTGACATTCCTACAAGAACCATTTGCCTGGGTGCAGATTATGAGACTCTGTTTCAAAATCTGCTTTATACAGAATAATTAAGCTGTTTACTGAAAGGGAATATCCCATCATCTTTCCAGTGAGATGCCCTTCCTTAGAAGCCACACCGCAAAGCACTAAGTATCTGTAAGCAATGCTGGGGGAAAACCACCACCCCATTTTCGTTCATTGTCAATAAACGACTTTGCTTTTAGTATTCACTGAACTCTTGACCCAAAATGCTCTCATCATGCATGTGTATGATGAATGCCAGTGAGTGGCTTGTCCCACATGAATGTGAAATAATCACATTCTTTGGGAGCAGAAGGACTGGTTTAGGGGCTAAACTAATAGATTCAGTTTGATTTAATCCCCCAGTGTACACAGTGTGGCAGGTAGCTTTTCGGGAAAATGCTTGCTTAACAAGCAGAAGGTTGCCGGTTCGAATCCCTGCGGGTACTATATCGGGCAGCAGAGATATAGGAAGGTGTCGAAAGGCATCATCTCATACTGCGCAGGAGGAGGCAATGGTAACCCCTCCTGTATTCGACCAAATAAAACCACAGGGCTCTGTAGGCGCCCGGAATAGAAATTGACTTGACAGCATACTTTGTATATTTTTTTCAGATCCAAGTGGTATGGTTTTCTGTGCCAGTGCAAACTGACAGCAGTCATGTCCGCCCTCTATATAACCTGGGGAGTTCAGACCTGGGCTTTTTGTTGTTGCTGCTGCTGTTAGCATAATTGCTCTTCCCACAGTGCCTGCCGCATGGTTGTAAGCTCATTTTGAGCTCGACTGTGGGGATTAGTGATAACACTCCCTATTGTACAGTGTGTCTTATTATTTAAAATCCCAAAGAGAACAAAGGCCGTTTGGTTCCTCTTCTGTAGCTTGTGGATAAAAAAATATGCCTAGAAAATGATTGCTGAAAAGCCCCACCCTTTTTTTCCACTGGCTATTTGTTCCATTGGCTTCCTGTGCCAGTGAAGGGCATGATTATGAATCATGATAATTTGTGCTTAATAAACTGCCTGCCCCTTAAAGAGTGCTGTGATAGCAAGTTGCTCTAAGGGGCAGGGATACTCCAAACAAAGAAAGAAAGGTGGGTAGGGCAACGGCATAATATCATCTGATAGAATGTAACCCCAGCAACATTCTAGCTCTATACAGGGGATATTTATTCAGTCTAGGAGCTATAGAAAAATAACAGCATTTTTCATGCCACAGTATCTTACAATTGTGTCAAAAAGGACAGGCTCGTGCTTTAAAGGATACTTTTGCCTAATCTGAATCAGGCTTTGGTACATTTCATGCATGTATACTGATGTCTTCATGAAACATATTCCTATAGTTATGGCAGAGCATGAAGAGGCAGGCTGAGATGCAAGAACCAGCATAAGCTATGATCAAGGTGTAGCACTAGGCTACATCTGTGAGAACATGGCTAACTCATCATCCTTTTCTTCTCAACTCAATATTGAGTGACTAAGCTCTCTCACATTTAAGGTAATTACGTTCCAATATATTACCTCCTATGTAACCAAATAATAGAGGGCTACAGATCAGGGCCCCCAGCTCTTAAGGAGAGAGCTAAGATACAGGCAACCTGGATGTTAAACATGGTGAGTGGGAGGACATTTTGACTACTGTCTTTGGGCATTTCCATTGTGATGTCACCTATTTTACTCATGTAAAGTTGACCTCAGTTTGGTTCACCTCTCCTGATGTCAAATCCCTTGTGTTCTCTGCTGTTCATGCACATACCCTGCTGGGTAAATGACAGGATTTAGGCCAAGGCCTTAACTTGGTCTGGACATGGTGTATATGATACTCTCCATCATATGGTTCTATCTGTTGTTGGTTCCCAATCAGGCCTAGGTTGTACCTGGAGAGACAGCACCGTTCTGAAAGTGATCTAAGCTACATCTGAAAGCACTCTGCTGTTCTCAGTTGGAACAGAACTGGATTCCAAATGGTGATGGGAAGAGGGAAGTCATTGTTATTATTCCTGCCATGGAGTTGCACCATCCCCAGACCCTTCTGCTGAAGCAGTATGCCCCATTTTTCACCCTCCCACTTTCCTAATCTGAAGCAGCATCATTCAACAGCCCTTCATCTCCACACCTGATTCCTGCCCCAGTGGGTGGGGTTGTCCAATATGGCCCACTGTGTTCTTCTGAAGCAATAATGGGCCTGTATGCTTCATTAAAAGGGTCTTTTGGCTTAAGACTAATGCCTCCCCCCCCTTTAATCCTATTGAAAGGATTTCAATAAAGGAGGAGGGGCAAATTGCAGTGGGGGGAGACAGAACTCTGAATACACAAAAGCTAGAGGAATGGCAAGAGGTAGTAACCTAGCAACAGTGTCTCAGGATTTGAATCTAATTATGCCTCCAACGTGATAAATACTCTAAAGGACTCCTTATGTGGAGATCATACTAAACAAGTCTTTGAAATTACCATCATCAAATATTGATAGAGGGAGAGGTGAAAGAAAGAAAGAAAGAAAGAAAGAAAGAAAGAAAGAAAGAAAGAAAGAAAGAAAGAAAGAAAGAAATCTAGCAGAATCCAGTGAGCCCATGCATTGCGGGTTAATAGGACAACACTGATTCATTAACATACAGCAATAGTACCAATAGCCTCAGATGGCAACAAAAGGAACAGTCAAAAGCACAGCTATCAAGAAGGCCTGTCGTATTGATTCTCCTTTTGTTTTATGTCCTGCATACAGAGCAGCAATCACAATAAACAGGATTTATCTTACCCAGCTGAACTGATGAAAGTTTAATTGTTGTGGAAGGTGAAAGGGTGTTTCCCAAAGGGAAGCATAAGTAGGAAGAGGCTGGGATGGGAGTGCATCTTGCCTAATTAATAATCAAAAGTATTGCTGCCTCAAGGTGTGTATATATGTGTTCAATCTCACAATCTCCTCAAATATCTGTTATCGTCAGAGCATGCCTGATTGGAAAAGAGCTGATTCTGCTTGAATGGGAAGGATTTATCACATGGAGGTGACTATTTAATGCTACTACATCACAGGTTTATTTCAAAATAATTACACAAAGTCCAAGTGACCAAGGAGTCCAGCAGCAAATGCCAGTCTCAGCCTAAGAAACATGAGGTACCATTCACCAGAACCTAGGTGTGCCCACATGTCACTAAAAGTAATGGGACCAGTGGCCTATTATTAGCCACTTAACAGTATGAACCTGTTCCCTCATGGTCACTTTCCACAATGCTCCAGTAACAGGGGAGACCACAAGGGTTACCTCTCGTGGCAGAATTCCCTCAACTCCTGTAAAATAGTGTCCTTAAGTATGTCACTAGATTATGTCCAATGCTTACAAAAATAGGTATCCTCTTTGCTAAGCAGGGTCTGTCCTGGTTTGTATCTGGATGGGTGATGACGTGAGCAGTGCCTGCTGTAAGATATTCATTCCCCTTAGGAGATGAGGCCATATCTCCGTGGTCGAGCATCTGCTTGGCATGCAGAAGGTCCCAGTTTCACTCCCTGACATCTCCAAGTAGGGCTGGGAGAGAATTCTGCCTGAAACCTAGGAGAGCCGCTACCAATCCAGTGTAGACATTACTGAGCTACATGGATGGACCAATGGTCTGACTCAGTAAATGGCAGTTTCCTATGTTCTTAAAACTTACTTCTGTGGTCAGGTGATAGTTATTTTTGAGGTGGAACGTTCATTACACGGTGAATGTTATTTTCAGCTTCCATGTGGTGAGATGATCTTGTGATGATGTCACTTTGTGGTAGATCAGAAGTTACTCCATCTTGAAAAACCCTTAAATCTAAGAACTTACTTACACATGCACATACATCACTTTTTGTCTCATCAGACAATTCATATTACTTTGCTTTTTGGCCCACCAGAGGCCCTCAAGGTAGCTCACAATTAAAATCAATAAATAATACTAAAAGTAGCTTTGAAAACAGCATATTAGGCACCCAAAACTGCAATAAAAATAACATGTCATAACTATTCACTAGAATCAGTAGAATGGGACTAGCTGGGATTGGCTGATATACTGTATGTCAGCCTAGTAACTTTGCATACACCAGTTATGAAAATACATATTTGTGCAAATGATGTTACATAAGAGTAACCCCATTATTTTCAATGGGCTTACTCTCACATAGCATTTGCACAACTTCCATGCATGCAACATTACTAGATTAAGGTACCATTGTGTGTCCGCCAATGTTTGGGGTGATCTTAAAACTGATTATCTAGACCTATTTCAAACTAGTTTTGGGGCAGGCTATGGGGTGAAGACTGCCTTGGTCAGCCTGATGGATGATCTCCAACAGGTAATTGACAGAGTGTGTGTGACTCTGTTGGTCCTTTTGGATCTCTTGGAGGCTTTCAATACTATCAAACATAGTATCCTTCTGGACCATCTGAGAAGGTTGGGAGTGAGAGGCACTGCCTCTCGGGCAGATTCCAGATGGTGTCGCTTGGAGACTGTTCTTCAAGACATGGACTTTTATATGTCCCCCAGGACTCCATACTGTCTCCAATGCTTTTCAATATCTACATGAAACCGTTGTGAGAGAGCATCAGGAGATTTGGTGCAGGGTATTATCAGTATGCTGATGACACCCGAATCTATTTCTCCATGTCAAGAACAAAAGAACACAAGAATAGCCCTGCTGGATCAGGCCCAAGGCCTATGTAATCCAGCATCTTGTTTCACACAGTGGTCCACCAGATGCCACAGGCAAGAGGTGAGGGCATGCCTTTTCTCCTGCCGTTGCTCCCCTACAACTGGGGAGAACAAAATTCTCTCAACTCTCAGTGTGCCTCTCAACATCTTCAGAAAAAGGCATAACTTCCCTTAATGCCTGCCTGGAGGCACTGATGGGCTAGATGAGGGATAAACTGGGACTGAATCCAAATAAGATGGAGGTACTTATTGAGCAGGGTCAGATCTCAGGAGATAATTTTGATCTGCAGGTTCTGAGTGGGGCCACAATTCCCCAGAATGAACAGGTATGCATTCTGGGAGTGCTTTTGGACCCAATCCTCTCCCTGGTGTCTCAGGTTGAGGCAATGGCTAGAGGTGCTTTCTATCAGCTTTGGCAGATATGCCGGCTGTGTCTGTTTCTTGAGATAAATAACCTCAGAACAGTAGTACATCTGCTGGTCACCCCCAGACTTGACTACTGCAGTGCACTCTATATGGGGCTGCCTTTATACATAGCCCATAAAGTGCAGTTGGTTCTGAATGTGGCAGCCAGGTTAGTCTCTGGGTCATCTCAAAGAGACCATATTACTCCAATATTAAAAGAAATACACTGGCTACCAATAAGTTTCCGGGCAAAATATAAAGTGCTGGATATAACCTATTAAGCCCTAAACAGGTTAGGACCTGGGCATTTAAGAGAATGTCTTCTTCACTATGAGTCCCATCACCCAATGAGATTATCTGGAGCGGTTCTTCTGCAGTTGCCACAAGCTTGTCCAGTGGCTACACTGGGACAGTTGCCACCCAAGCCTCTGGAATGTACTCCCTGCTGAAATAAGAGCCTCCCCATCTCTGACAACTTTTAAAAAGTCTTTAAAGACACATTTTCTCACCTAAGCTTTTTAACTAGGCCTGTGGTTTCAAATTGTTTTAAGGTTTTAATTTCTGTTTTAATTTGTGTTATGTAGCTGTAAACCTCCCAGAGATAGAAGTTTGGGGCAGTGTACAAATATAACAAACAAATTCATACTAACTTCATTACAGGCTGATGAAATCACCGTGTCTAATAGATCCAGATATTTCTCCACCTGATTTACAGTTTTGTTGGCGCAAAACTGCCGTATTCTTAATGGGCAGAAACACACATTTCCTCAGTGTACAAAAAGTACACCTTTAATGGTCATACCGAAGCCTTCAAAACCAAAGTCACAAAATGCAGAGCTGCTAGGGCTTTTCAGATGATGTGTATGTGCATTGAATGTGTGAGTGTGATGTGGGGCTACTATCATGTAAGTATTAAGGTATAATTGCTTGAGCTTTCTGTTTATAATTACCAAAGAACTTAGAAATTAAAGCATTATACACTGGCTTGAAAAATGGCTGACCTACTGCACAACATTACACATGTGGTGAAATGTATCATTTGCACAGTTGAGTAAGAGCATTGTACAGATGGCACAAACGGAGTTATGTGACAGTGCAGCCATTATATATAATGTACTCACTATTGCACAACTCAGTTAACATAGTTTTTGCACTTGGTATATCCTGACTTTGGTGCTGATGGCCTGGGAATGTTCATCAGAAAACCCAGCCCAAAACAATGGGCAAACGAATCTAGAACAAAGACAAGGCTAGGTGGGAGTCAGTGTTCCCTCTAACAGGGATTCCCAAATGTTGTTGGCTACAACTCCCATAATCCCTAAGCAAAAGCCATTGCAGCTGAGGATTCTGGGAGTTGTAGTTAACATCTGGCCATCGCTGTTAGAGGGAACACTGGTGAGAGTCAGCAGTATTTGTACAGATGGAATCTAGCATTTTCTGAAGGCCTCATACATCATACGAGGCCACTGATGATACAAACCTCATATGCAGTTCATTCACATGGGCTCCATAGAAAGTGTGCTTATGAAGAGCCCTCTGGGCAAGTGTTCTAAGTCCCTGTAACTTCTAAGTCCCTGTATGTAACTTCTAAGTCCCTGTAACTTCTAAGTCCCTGTATCTACTGATATGTAGATAATCATTTGGCCAAAGAGCCTAGGAAACTGCAGACACATGTGGAAGGCCAATGTTCAGCAAGAACACTGTCCATGCTGATCCCTAGAACAAAGTGGAGAAAACTTTTCAGTCAGGCCTAAAGTTTTAGCAGTGATGTCAGGCTGCGATTTGAAATAATGACCTCATTCCCCTTGGGTGAGCAAGAAGGAAATGTTAACTCAGATTAAAAGAATGATTAAATTTCATCTTGGGGAAGGTATAGTGAATGTTGAGCTAGTGTACAGGCTGAATGTTAAGGATGAGACTGGTGATCCTATAACCTTGGGTTCAACCCAGATCTCTAGAAATTATGCTGGGATGACATGCAGCACTTTTTTTTAAATTTAAAAAGTTAATTTTCCATTTGAATAGCAGATGAATCCTGGCACACTCAGAGGCTATTACAGGGTTTAGGCTTTTAAAAAAATGTTAAAGTGTGTCCTAATTAATTTCTCTATACACCTGATATTGCCTCCTAATGCAGGGCCACAGAAAGGGAACACTTCTGGAGCAAGTAGTAACCTATATTCCACCTCCTCCTGCTCCAAGGTGGCAGAATAAAAGAGCTCCTGCAGTAATCTTTTTCTAAGAGTTGCATTGTTAAAACCATCCTTAGGGAAATTCAAGCAGCATAATTGCTCTAGTCTGACTCTGTGTGCTTAGCTGCTTGAATTAAGTGGGTGTTTTGGAATCCTGAGCAAAGCCTTCTGGGAAAGAACCTTTGACCCACACTGCCGCACTTCTCAACCTGCCGCTAATTAGGATGGAGAGAGTCTGCCTTTGTTTTCAAATACTAGTTTACCTCTGTCTTAACTTTCTGCTGGGAGCTGACCGCAGTGACTTAGTGCATAATGAACAGGGCATAGCAGATGGTAACACACCAGCACGCCTTTGCCAGGAAGGAAAACTTTTAGCGTTGCCGTGTGAAGAGGCAATGCTCTGAATTGTTTGTTGAGCCTCTACACAGCAAAACTATTCATTAGCCACACAGCTCATAGCCCTGGAGGTAATGTCTTGGAATGTGGCTTTGTTGAAAAACATCATTCCCTTCCTCACTTAGCATTGGCTAATGTATGTTGCGGGAAGTCCATGAAGCAGAAAGCTTTCAGGAGGAGAGAAGACTCTTGCCTCATACAACAACTACTGAAGGCACTGGAAGACTCTTAAAGCCTATGTTGCTAGGCTGCGTCTAGATCATTTTCTGGGAGATCAAATGGAAGGACAAAGTTGATCTTCCATTCCAATCACTTTCATTGGGATTCGTATCACCAGATATTAGGGCTTTAAAGTAACATTAAAGACTGGTGCATGAAAAGAAATTTGGTGATGGTATATCTAGGCAGGAGAATACTGAGAAAAGTGCAAATTCCTAATAGGAAGAGAAAGGGAGGCTATTCCCACGGCCACTGGAAAGTGGGCTAAGGGAGCCCAAGCCTGGTTTCCAGCTGTTGTGGGGACCTGGTGGCTAGCCTGCCTAAGTACCCCTCCTCTAAAATGAGTTTATGTGGAGCAAATGTTCTGCTAACCCCATTTTCGTGATCATGGGTCGCCGCAGTGTGGCTCTACGCCGTGGTAACTCATGAGGAGACCCCCCGACAGGGAGGCTACAACAAGCCTCCCAGCCTCGGGGGTCTCTCCAGAATGCCCTGCACACTCACGTGGGGCATTCTGGGACTTCTGGGGGGCCAGACAGTCCCCAATCTGCACCGCCCCAACCAGCTCCATGATGGAGCCAGTTATCATGTGGGCAGCAGATCCAGTCACCCAGGCCTGGCTGTCTGATCGTCTGTGGAGAGAGCAGGCCAAGCCCACTCTCCCCGCCAAACCCCAGGCGGCTCTCCACACTGCTTGTGTGGACAGCCTCATTGTATGCTTCAATTTACATTTTGGCAGATGATCTACAGAGCCTTGGGGCCACATTTTTAAGAGCAACCACCCAGGGTTTTCTTTGTTTGAGATGAAGTAAGCACTTGTAAGAAACAGATTCAGCTTTCTTGTGCCTCTGCCTCTGAGAACCGTTTTATCAGTCTAAGTGCTGAGAAATTACGATATACAAGATTAATGGGCACAGGGGACCAATCATAAACATGTAGCAGACACAACTCCTAAAGGCTGCAGCCCAGTGCATTAATGTCATCAAAGCCCAGGGAATCCATCTTACAGATGACAGTGCCTCAAATTCACCATCTTTATTCTCTTCACCTTTTTTCATATGGAATGGCCTGTGAGAAAATATGCCCCCTGTCAGTTTTGCCATGCCCCCAAAATGAAGGCAAAGAGACTAAGTGTCAAGCATGGAGATTTATGGGAGACATAAATCAAGGCTGGAAATCAAGGCTTCTTCTGAGAAACATCCAGGCCACAATCACTTTTCTAAAGGCATGGTAACCCTAACCCTCAAGTGACTTCTCTGGTCACAACTTCAGTTGTACTAGTTGCAGTGGTGAGAGCTACTCCACCTCCCTCCTGGAACAGTATGCCTTAACAATGAGTTTGGATGTGATGGAGATGTGGGAGGAATATCAGGCCTGTGCCTCAAATGTCTCTGTTTTTATGTGGGAGAAGATAACATGCAGAAACAGTATGCAGGTGGGTCATGATGGTCTAAATGTTGGAAGTGAAGGACTCTGCGCTGGCTCATGCCTCAGTGACCGAGGGGGACAGATTAGTGAGTCAGAGGGCTAGAGGGGTCAAGACGCTGGTCATCCCTTCTCTACTGCTCTGACACTATCCCTTTGATATGTGGATTGCTACTCTCAGGCACTTCCTTCCTGCCTGTCTTGCCCCTTCCTCTTCCCTCTTCTTCTCCATAACAACACACATGCTCCTCTCTCCCTACACCATGTGTGCAGAGATGCAGAAACCATCCATCTGCATCCAGCTAGCTAGCTAGATTTGAGATCCTATCTCTCCTGTCTAGAATGGAGTTCACCAATAAAGGTTCCTTATGTTGATTTGAAACTATGAACTGGCTCCAAGTTTCCTTTGCTCTTAGCATACACACACATGCCTAGGCAGACTCCACTGTGTTTTGCCTCTGTGCACTCTGCTGTAATAGAAGGGTATCTCTTACCAGAGAGAATTCCCAACACTAAAGCCATCTAAGTTCCCAATAAAATCCAAAACAAAGCTGGACAGCGGCTAATATTTATGTGCTTGCCTGCTGGAACAAAATGGTTGTCATACATTGCCCAAGAGCCACAATCCAGCAGGCCTATGAAAGTTCAATTTTGCATGACAAAGACATGTTGAAAACAGGATGTGTGAGGCATTTTCACCTTCCATTTATCCTGCATCTCTGAACATCAGAAATCACATTCAGACCCAGCTGCATGCATCCTCCCTTCTTACACTGTTTTGTAACTATGAGCTGATTTGCATGTTCAGAAAAAGTACAGGATACAGCCCTCCTGGGACTATACCACTTCAGAATAACTTGACAGGGAACACATAGCAGATTTTCATTCACTTTTTGTCCCACCATTGTTAGTGATCCATGACAATGGATCAGTGATGGCAGTTTCACATAAATGCAGGCTATCAAATAATAGCTGTAGCTATCGTGAGTCAAACATAATGTGTTGACTCATCCTAACACTGGAGCTTTGAGCTACAAAAGGTGCCATGCACATTTCTAGCTTTAGTTCTACAACAGTAACAGAATGTCCCGTGCCTTGCTACAGACAACCTTGCTGTGTGAGGGGACAGAGTGAGGATACAATTCACTGCTTAAAAAACAAAAAGCAAACACACGCACACACATTGGGGCAGAGATGCATCCCAGAGCTGAAGAGGTGAAGTTATGACTTTCAAACATTTCGACAAGTGCATTCGAGCACTTACGGTTGGAGGAGCTTCCTACCTGACTTCAGGAGCTGGACATGCTCCCAATTTTCAGTTATATGTTAGATAAAAACAGGGTCGAAGGCAGGGAGCTGGATCATCAGCCAAGTCCTAGCGGAGCAGGATTATTTCCCCATTATTTCTACCTCATTCAGAAGCTGGGGATGGGATCTGTAGGGTGTGCTCCTTCTACCCTGCTGGGAAGTTACTGATGGTCCAGCTTCCTGCCTTTGACCTTGTTTTTATCTAGCACACAGTACAAAACTGGGAGTGTGCCCAGTTCCCAAATTTAGGTAGGAGGCTCATCCTATCCTAATGCTGATCGTGTAAGCTACCCTACAATTTCACTTTACAAATAGAAACAGGGGCAGGGCTTCCATGAGGTGAGATGAGCAGTATCTTTTTTAGGGCATCAGCAGGGTTACAAAATGCCATCTCATCTGCCTCCCTTCTGCACACTGCCTCCCAGCCCTGGGGGCAGCTTGTCAGCGAGAAGCACCACACCACTCAGCAAAGAGCACCTCCAAGGCAGCCCTCCTCTTCTATCTTCTTCCATTCCCACTCTGCTAAAAGGCAGAAACCGGTGAAGAGAAGAAGGAAGCGGACTCCGTGGAGACACTCTGGGCCAGCATTACTTGCGATCACAAAACACTCTCTGCTTCTGCAACTTTTGCGTCACCTTAGGTGGCGCAGTGGGGAAATGTGTGACTAACAAGCAGAAGGCTGCCAGTTTGAATCCCTGCTGGTACTATATCTGGCAGCAGAGATATAGGGAGATGCTGAAAGGCATCATCTTATCCTGCACAGGAGGAGGCAATGGTAAACTCCTCCTGTATTCTACCAAAGAAAACCACAGGGCTCTGTGAGCGCCCGGAGTAGAAATCGACTTGACAGCACACTTTATCTTTACCTTTTCCTGCTCCTTTCTTTGACTTTTCAAAGCCAGTTGGTTGGGGTGGGTTTGGAGGTGGATGAGACATGCACTGTTGGGTAAGGTAACTGGGGATGAAGTGAGCTGTGTGTCTGTGGGTACATGAGATGAAGTGAGCTGTGTGTCTGTGGGGTGGTGGAAGGAGAAGGAGTGAGTGACAGGTAGGATGGGGAAAACTTTGGCCATGCTTTGCACGTTGTGCACCATATTGCTCTCCTGCTTCCAGCCCCACAAGGGCTTGGGCTGCTACTCGAAATAAATCTGCATGTTGAAAGGGAGAGGCATCTTTCCTTCCTCTGATGCTATTGTCACCAGGTAGGAGGAAGGCCTTCTTCCTCTTCCTTCTTCCTGTGGCAACCTTACTGGTGCAGCTGACAGGGACTGTGGCAGGAAGAGGAGGAGACTCTCTTATTTACTCTGACCTACCTTTGTATTTATGCCCTCTAGAGCAGCAGTCTTCAGCCTCTACAGATTCAGGATGCACCTTTGATCACAATATGGGACCTACTTTTAATTTTTTTTGTCCTGATATGTCCATCTTTCTCCTCTCTCTCTATTGACCAGGTGTTATGGAGGGCAAGGCAGTACATGTTTCAGGTGAAGCTTTTCCTATGCCTGTGTGATTTATTATTGATTGATTGGATTTGATTTCTATACCGCCCTTCCAAAAATGGCTCAGGGCAGTTTACATTAAAATAAAAGCAACTAAAATCAATTAACAGTTACAATCAGAAACTATTTTTAAAAACCAACATAAAACCATTAACAATCAAAACATTTAAAACAGTTTTGTAAAAACCCTGGAAAACCAGGCCAAACATTTATAGTTTAAAAACTGTTTAAAAGCCCTGGAAGGCCAGGCCAAACAGATAGGTTTTAAGGGCTCTCCTGAAGGCCAGTCAGCTGTAGTTGCCCCATTCCCTCCAGCAGATACTGTGAAAGACAAAAGAGCTCTTCCCTCCTTTGCAACTGGATACTTCCTGTCTTTCTATTTCTCTTTTAAGAAACTGAAACATGAGAAAAAGTTTACCAAAAAACAAACAAACAAACAAACAAACAAACAAACAAACAAACAAACAAACAAACAAACCCTTGAAGCATAACCAACAAATGCTGACATTACCAGCCTGGCAATGCCACTGGTACAACCCAACTTAGGAAAGAGTGTGTCCCACTTGTGGGTCCTGCCTCACTTGCTGAAAACCAATACTCAGGAGGGCAGGAGAGATATCCACACCAGAAGGAAATGCAATTCATGGAGAAACATCCCAAAGGGACTGCCTGTTAAGCAGAATGTTTGTTGCCAGTGTTTTGGATGTTTTGACCCTGAGGTAGAGCCTGCTGCTGAAGGATGGTGTTTGGAAGAGCAGGGGGTGTACCTGATGATTTTGTTAAAAGAGCTCTCAAGCCTCCCCTTCTGATTGATCTCCAGTGAGGAATTATCGCCCTCATTCTCAATAATTTTTGAAACAGATTGATTACGCCTCGCTTTGCAGTTGCTTCTCAATTATCTGTCCCACAGAAGGAGAATAACAGATACAAGAAAAAGATGCAGAAAAAGAAGGTGATTTAAGATTTAAAATGGAGGCATAGGTTGGGGATGGCTCCATGGAAATCAGTTTGCCACCTTGCTTTTGGTTCCTCAGCCTGAGATTTAATTCTTTCTCCTGAAAGTTTTACGCACAACAGTTTTATTGTGAGGTTTTTGCTATTAGCTCGCATCTCCTCCAGAATGGAGGGTGCAAGTACACATATTGACCAGATTTCCCCCGAAGTCTCTGCGTGTTATCGTGGAGCAGTCCACACATGCAATTCGGGTTTTCCACTTCACCCGAGTGTAGCCCGATTTATCTCCAGAGCAAAAAACTCCACTATTTTCAGCAGGTTTTTTGAGACAGCTTTAAGTCTGCAGTAAAGCCTCTCGCAAACTCGTGGTAGAATCTGCTGTGCGTAAAACCTCCTGGAGACTCTGAGGAGGCAGCAAAAAAATACATTGTGTGAGTGTGTGTGTGTGTGTGTGTGTGTGTGTGTGACCTCTCTTTGTGGCATTCCTTAATATGAAATACTATGGATGAGTCATAAACTGGATGGAGACATTAGGCTGTACAGGTGTACCAATAGCTGTATACCTATACATGGTTTGTGTGAATGACTGTACCTATGTTCATTTTAAAAGTGAACCTGGATATAGGCACTTCAAATGCATGGTACAGATAACATGTGAATGACTGCACCTATGAACAGCTCTGTTCCTGCGTGTACTGTACACGTGTACAATTGATGAACATAATGTGTGAATGGGCCTATAGGTAGAAGTGGGCTAACTTGGCCCTCCAGCTGTTGTTGAACTACAACTCCCATCTTCCCCAGGCACAATTTCAATGTGGTTCAACAACAGCTGGAGGGCCAGGTTTGCCCACCTCTGCCTATTGACACTCCTATATAAGGTTCTTGCCCTAGTCATATTTGTTTATTTGTTTTTTGCTTTTCTTTCCTGCAGGAAGCCAAAAAGAGGCTAAAAGCAAACAAGAAAACTAGATATAAAAGGAATAACCAAAATGTCATTACAAAAACAAACTAGTTTTCATTTATCATATAATATAGCAATTATAATCATGTAATAATCATCAAATTATGGATTACTTTCACTATATTTCTGGTTCCATTGTATAACATTCAATATAAAGCCAAACATAAGCACCTCCAGGCTTGGAGATTACACTTTAGATATGCTCAGGAGCTTCACAGTAATGTGAGCTCTCAATTTAGGGTACACATGGAGACAGGTCACTAAGTTGTCAATGGGCTAGTCACTCCTAAATCTGGCTACAAACAAAGCAAATTGGAACAGGGATCAAGATGCACTCCCCCTCCCTATGCAGGAGCCCCAGCTAAGCAGACTCCAGAAGAAACTAAAGGTAAAGTAAAGTGTGCTGTTGAGTCATTGAACTACAGTGAGTTAACTGCACCCAAGGCCACTCTAAACTCAGAGTGAACTGCCTTACCTCCCCTCATCCTCTAGCAAGAGATAACGACATGCTAAAGAGCCAATTATGCCAAGCAGGAAGAAAAGTAGATAAGGTAGTGAAGCAATAGTTTCCCCATCACAAAGAAGATGAGTCAGTGACGTAGACCTAGAGTTCTCTGTATTGAAATTAATGATAGGATTACTGGAGAGCCCGTCCAGGCACAGATACTCTTTTGTGCACCTGCATACTCTGATTTTCATCAAAAACAGCTTTACTTAAAGAAGGCAAACTCCACATTGTTACACTCAGGAAGAATGATCAGCAACAATGCATTCCATTCAGGTCCATCCTTGCACTTGTAATCAGACAAGTAGGGCAGTAGGAATTTGCCCCCAAGGCATGTTTTGGGATACAAGCATTTCCACTTCCATGAACCAGTGTGTTCCCTTAGGTTTTCTACTTGGGACTCCAACAAGTGAACTTCGTGCCCCCTCGTATGCTATACTTGGGACTCCATTGAGCACTCCTTTTGCTCTTCTGTAACCTACAAAAAGCTTGAAATCACTAGCAGCTTGGGTGATCTGCTGCACATCCACCATTGCCACTGGGGGTGCTTGGTTTTTCGTGCCACTTCCTGGATCGGTCCCCTTGCCAACCCACCCAACTTGCCTGGCCTCATGGAAGTCCCCTTCTCTTGGCCACCTCTCCCTTTACTAATCCCTGCAACCCTCCTGCTTCCAATCACGCTGTCTCAGAGAATGAGTCTCTGCCGCCCTCTCCAGAGTCTTGAGGTCCTGTCGTCCAGAACAGGTGAAGGTGGCCATTTGCCTGGCAACTATGTTCAAACTAGCTCTTTCTTAAATCTAGCCTACCCCATTTCTTGCAAGCCTCTTTCTCTTGCCCACCTGGGAACTTACACAATTAGACTTTCAGCTAAAATGCCTCATTGCAGTTCATCATCATCATCATCATCATCAATTTTATTACAGCCATTGGCCAGCAGAAATAGAAATAACAAACATGTCCAATACAACAATGCTAAAACACAATAAAACAAAATACAGTCATTCATAAGAAATTAGTTTAAAAACCATAAACAGCTCCCACAATTAAGCACTAAGTTGAGATCTTAACCTAATGGCAATATAGAAAAATTTAGCTACAATTTTTGTAATCTCAGAGCTTACATCCGTGAGACAATAATATGTATGGAAACGTTCGCACCTCCCAGGAAATTTGAGTAACAGAGGGGAAATAAGTTCTTCTCTAGCAGCCTCATTGCAGTTGGTTTACTTAGAAACATATTTTTATTTGCTTTAATCACACAATTCTCTTTTCTGTATCCCCCTTCCCTCAAATAAATATCTTCTTATTAATTTTGAAACTGTAATCCTGTCTCAATCCAGTCATTCCTTGAGTCCAAACATTTGCACAAATTAAAACTGGTGGAGCCGACCCCCTCAAAGAGCTAATTCCCTCACAAAGCCCAAACATTGAGGTGCTGACCAAACACCCCAGGGCAGTTCTATTAACAAAACTCACAGGGGAATGGTAAGGAATACTAAGTGGATAAAGTCAAAATTGAGGGTGGGGGGAGCAGAGAACAATGAAACATTTCTGCTCACAATGACAAATTATGATCTGTGCAGCAGAAAATGTCCAGCTGTCCCTATTTAACAGGGACATTCCCTGCTGTACAACTGTGGCAAATCATTGTCCCTATTTGGTGGAGATTTTGGGATACCTCATGAGGTTCTGGATTGAACAGATCTTGAACAGCCAAAGTGTGTCACCCCTTGAAGGCATCTTCAAGGTATCTCTGGGGATCCAGTGACCCAGCAGGACTCTGCACCATCTGCCTCCATTGCCCTCAGGATTCCAGGAGCAGAGATGACACCAAGCCAAGCTCCAACTCTGGATACAAAGTACTCCAGGGAGGGGTGGGGCTCCTGCCTCCTCTATAACCTCTCCATTTGAAGCCTGACCTTGCTGGATCAACATCTCCCTCACTGTGCTTTGCTTCCAGCTGCTGACTTCCCTGCCAGAGCCAGGCGTGGGCAGGTCTTATGTGTGGACACTTCTATGCATGTTGATTCTGAACCTGTTGTTTCTGTAGCCTTCATTGTTGCAGAGCACAGATGGCACATTTAAGGCATACATGCTTTGGGGTGTTCACACACAGGGCCCTGTATACAGTTTCCAACTAATAAGTGAAAGTTGGGGGCAGAGCCAGCAGGTGCAATCCCATTTTGCTCCCATGCATTCATTTCTAACAGCCTGCACAGGGCTTCTGAGTGTGGAAATAAACATCCTTTTTTGCTTTAAAATCATATCACCTATAGACCCAGGCTATGGCTGTTGATTCTTTCTGAGTTGCCTGAACACAACAATTTAGTATGCCGTTTCTCTTGCAGCCCTCATCCCCCATAACTGTCTATCCTAACAGTAAAGATTGCTTAGTGAATGTTTTGAATTGCAGCTACCCTATAACAAGTGCAATCAGATGACTGCAAGATTAAACATACCATTAAATATAATTAAGTTTTGAAAATGGAAACTGTTATGGTTCACTTTACTAGCACACCTTGCTTCAGAAGCCACTGTGGGAAAGGCTATTACAAACTCAATGAATACAGCAAGCAGAAGAAACCCTTCAGCAATGTGAAGCTGTCTCTGGGTAATGGTGGCCAGAGAGTGGTCCTTGGTGGGAGATCGGGGATGTCACAAATACGAGTGTCCATATTTTCACTTGTGGAATCTTACAGGATCTGCAGGGGCACCACACCACTTCCTGGATGCAGTGAATTCCTCTCTTCACTTGCATTTCTGGAGTTGTTTTCAGCAGATGGACATCCTTTCCCTTATGCAGGGAGATTGGTCTTTCCTCCCAGTGGCAACCTCAGAGAACAATGCTTTGTTAGGGGAAAATTCATTCAGGATGTTCAGCCATGACCAATTTTCATGGCTTCTGCTCCTTTAATGAGTGCCAGCATAAACTCAGATGGGGGAAGAATCTGTTTGGGGCTGAGGAAGAAGGAATGGTGGCTGGAGCCTGCTGAAAAGGAGAGGGGCTCAGCTAGCATGACAACTGGGAAAAATCGGTCAAGAATGCCTGAGTAAACCTGCCATCTGCGCTGGCGAGGAAAGAAAACAAGCCCAGTCTTAAGCTGTGGCTAGCAGTCAGTACATGCTGTCGATTAAATATCCATCCATTTGCACATCACACCCTGTGTTTGTGTATCCAGAGCCAGCAGTGCACTGAATTACAGCGCTGCTGTCTTACCAAATGGGTGCTGTCAACTGACAGGCCAAGGGGCCCTAGAGCAATTTCATTCACTTTTGATTCATGACTTGTCAGAACACTAACCAAATATTCCATTTTCCCCCTCAGGCTGCTTTCGTACTGCTGACTTGCATCGCCAACTAGGAGCCCTTGGTTCTTGGAGGGATGTGCTTGGCGCTGTGTTCCCTAGAGGGCAATCTCTAGGGAGGATGGATTGTTAAATAACAGTCTGAATTCCTGCAGATAAATGGTTCAAAGATGGAGGGGGCAAATGCAGTTGCAATGTGCAGATCTTATTACCATGGGGATTTTGATTCTCTCTCCCCTTCACCTCTCTCTCTGTGATCTCCCCCCAACCCCAAACTCAAGGGACCTTTGTTTGAATCCAAGCTGCACTCAGATATAGTCTTATCCTGAACTCCTCCTCGCTGCCTTTTTGATACAAAAAGATGGCAAGGTGATTTCTGACCTTTAGGCTTTTCCGTTGTAAATGTCTCCCCGTCCCTTGCTCTCTCCTACAGGTTGTATAGTGGAATGATTGTTCTGATGTAGGTTACCTCATGTCCCCAAACTGTTCTGATCTGGAAGGTAGGATGCTTGGTTCCTTCCTTTGATAATCCCTAATACTTTCATAGCTCACAAGCAGCTGCACTTGTTTGCCAGGTGGAAAGTGTGTGCTTAATAATGAATGAAATAAAGCAAAAGACACCATGGAAGCAATCTAATGGGCATTTTGGCAGGAGTCCTCCTGTCCTAGTGGTGTCCTAATGGTGCAATGGGGAAATGACTTGACTAGCAAGCCAGAGGTTGCTGGTTTGAATCCCCACTGGTATGTTTCCCAGACTATGGCACACTTTACCTCCTGTCCTGGCTTCTTGCTGCTTTGGCCCAGCTAGATCAGGCTGGCAATAAAAGCAGCATGGAAAGACTGAGCATGGAAAGAACTAGCAGGGGGAAATACAGGAAAGGATAGTGTGGATGCATATGCTGGCAGATGGGGGGGGGTATATGGTGTGATGTCTACAGGATGTGGGTGGTGGGGGAAGAAAGAAAGAAAGTGGTATAAGGGGTAGGAGCCAGATGGATAGGGACATAGGAAGCTGCCATATATTGAGTCAGACCATTGGTCCATCCAGCTCAGTATTGTCTACACAGACTGGCAGCGGCTTCTCCAAGGTTGCAGGCAGGAAACTCTCTGAGCCCTATCTTGGAAAATCCAGGGAGGGAACTTGGAACCTTCTGCTCTTCCCAGAGCGGCTCCATCCCCTAAGGGGAATTTCTTACAGTGCTCACACATCAAGTCTCCCATTCAAATGCAACCAGGGTGGACCCCTGCTAACTTGGCAAAGAGGCACATTTTAACGTGGTGATTCTCTTTATTTAGCAGGGGGAGAGTAACTGGCCCTATCTACCCTCAGCACAGTACCTCCAGTGACTGTTGCTGGTATCTATCTTATGTTTCTTTTTAGACTGTGAGCCCTTTGGGGACAGGGATCCATCTTATTTATTTGTTGTTTCTCTGTGTAAACTGCCCTGAGCCATTTTTGGAAGGGCTGTATAGAAGTAGAAATAGATAGATAGATAGATAGATAGATAGATAGATAGATAGATAGATAGATAAGGGGAAAAGTCATGCTTGCAACCACAAGACCAGCTCTCCTCACCTATGAGGGTTTCTGTGATGACAAAGAAAGAACAGAAGATCCAGTACATATTGGAAATGTTAAGGAAGTTCACACAATTATAATTAAGGTAGGACAAGAGTCCTATCCTAATTCAGGAGCTGTGTACACGTTTTGTGGTTTGTGCAAAGGAAGCAGCAAGGTTGGAGGGGGAGGCGGTGATTGGAGAGAGGAATTGGGTCGGATGCCTCTGTCCTACGCAGGTACATAACAGCCCTGCTGGATCAAGCCCAGGGCCTATCTAGTCCAGCATCCTGTTTCACACAGTGGCCCACCAGATGCCTCTGGGAAGCCCCCAGGCAAGAGCTGAGGGCATGCCCTCTCTCCTACTGTTACTCCCCTGCAACTGCTATTTAGAGGCATCTTGCCCCTGAGGCAGGAGGTGGCCTATAGCTCTCAGACTAGTAGCCATTGATAGACCTGATCTCCATGAATTTATCTAACCCCGCTTAAAACCATCCAGGCTGTTAGCTGTCAATAAATCTTGTGACAGACAATTCCATAGTTTGATTATGCATTGTATGAAAAAGTTCTTCCATTTGTTGGTCCTAAATTACTTGGCAATCAGTTTCATGGGATGACCCCTGGTTCTAGTGGTATGCAAGACGGAGGAAAAAAATCGGCTTTCTCCACATCGTGCATGATTATATAGATTTCTATCATGTCTCCCCATAGTAAGCTTTTTTCTAAACTAAATAGCCCCAGGTGTTGTAGTCTTTCCTTGTAAGGAAGGTACTCTAGGCCCCCGATCATCTTGGTTGCCCTCCTCTGCAACTTTTCCAGTTCTACAATGTGCTTCTTAAGATATGGTGAACAGAACTGTATGCAATACTCTAAATGTGGCTGCACCATAGTTTTGTATAAGGGCATTATGATATTAGCAGTTTTATTTTCCAAACTCTTCCTAATTATACCAAGCGTGGAATTGGCCTTTTTCATAGATGCCACACATTGAGCCAGGTCTCACGATCAGTAAGACCCAGTTTTGGAGAGTGAGCGGGGAGAGCAGGCTAAGCCCGCTCTCCCCACACACGAGCAGGGCGGGAGTCCTGGGCGGCTGGATTGGCCGCCCACATGATTGCCAGCTCTGTGACGGAGATGGCAGGGGCTGGGGGAAGCGGGGAGCAGGGACCAATCAGCCCCTGGAAGCTCCAGCATGCCCTGAGTGAGCGTGCAGGGCATGCTGGCAAGACCCCCGGAGCCGGGAGGCGGATTTTCACCTTTCCTCCGGTGGTCTCCTCATGAGTAGCCATGCCGTGGAGCTGAGCCATGGATAATCACAATTTAAAAAACCAGGTTTGCGGAGTGCTCGATCTGCAAACCTGGTTTTAGGGGAGGGGTACTTAGGCGAGTTCACCGCCTGGGAGCCACCGGGCTCGCTTGCGATCCTGGTGGCTCCCACAATCAGGCAAAATCAGGCTAGGCTCCCCTAGCCCGATTTTGCCTGATCGTGGGAATAGCCCCACTATGTCATCACTTTCAACAATCTGTCCACCACAACCCCAAGATCTCTGTCTTGGTCATTCACTGACAGCTCAGTCCCCATCAGCGTACATGTGAAACTCGGGGGTTTTTTTTGCCCCAATATACGTCACTTTACACTTGCTAACATTGAACTGTGTTTGCCATTTTGTTGCCCACTCCCCCAGTTTGGAAAGAGCCTTTTGGAGCTCCTTGCAATCTCTTTTGGATTTCACTACCCTAAATAGTTTGGTGTCATCTGCAAATTTGGCCACCTTGCTGCTTACCCCAACTTCGATCATTTATTAACAAATTAAAGAGCACTGTACAGATCCCTGGGGGGCCCTGCTTCTTACTTCTTTCCATTTAGAGAACTGTCCATTTAATCCTACCCTCTGTTACTAATCAACACATGAACTTGTCCCCTTATCCTATGATTGCTCAGTTTTCTCAAGAGTCTTTGTGGAGGAACTGTGTTGAAAGCTTTTTTGAAAGTCCAGGTATACTATGTCAACTGGATCACCTTTATCTACATGCCTGTTGACATTCTCAAAGAACTCCAAAAGTTTAGTGAGGCAAGATTTGCCTTTGAAGAAGCCACGCTAGTTCTCCTTCAGCAGGGCTTGTTCTTCTATATGCTTTCCATCAATTTGGCCAGAACAGATGTTAAGCTAACTAACCTGTAATTTCCCAGATCCCCCCAGATCCCTTTCTGAAAATTGGAGTTACTTTGGCTACTTTGTACTTTCCAGACCTCCGGTACAGAGCCTTATTGTAGGGATAAGTTATATATGTATTGCAAAGAGGACAGCAATTTCACATTTGACTTCTTTAAGGACACTTGGGTGGATGCCATCTGGCCCTGGTGATTATGTTAATTTTTAATTTTTTCAGACAGTTTAGAACATCATCTCTCGTCACCTCTATCTGTTTCAATTCTTTAGTGTCTGTCCCTGAGAAACCCGGTTCTGGCACAGGTATACGCTCAGTATCCTCTGTTGTAAAGACAGATGCAAAGAACCCATTTAGTTTCTCTACAATCTCCATATCCTTCTTAATAATCCCTTTCACTCCCTCATTACTAATGGTGCAACTGCCTCCCTGACAGGTCTCATACCCTGCACTTTTCCAAGGTAGGAGGAATCACCATCATACCCAGCTTCTCTCTCACACATGATCACTTTCTCCCCCTCCAACCTTGCTGCTTCCCTTGCACATTATTACAAAACGGGAGCATGCACGGCTTCCAAACTAGGGCAGAGCACTTGTTCTACCCTGATTATAATTGTGTGAACTGCCTTGTTATTGTTGCTTCTGAGTTACCCAGAAAAGAGTTTCTGAAGCAGTAGAAATGTATGATTGGCAGCTTTTAAACATCTGCCACTATTTTTTTTCTGGTCAATACAACACAGGAATGGTGACTCCAAGATCCCTTGCAGTTAAAGTAATGATTAGAGATAGTATGTGCAAATTTGTGGGGTGGGCAACAGGGTCAGAAACATCCAGGAGAAGCTTTTCTTTCTCACCAACAGGTTTCTTATCTTCTCTAGCATAAGCTTCATTCTCTGTGGCTGAAGGCAGTGAAGAACAGTTGTTGCTTCCAGTGCTCTTCTCCACAGCTGGCAGCTTTCTCAATGTGATGCTAGCCTCTATTTTGCTGTAAGCCAGCACAATCCTCATTGACCCTTGCTGTGTTGTTGTAGACAGGCAAGGCTCCCACAGCTACAGTTTCCCTTTTTGTTAGACAGCAATTTTTAGATTTTGGGGGTGGTTCTAATGGTTGCTAATCAAACAAGTGTGGGCAAAATTTGAGATACAGATGCACGCTGGATAATTGAGAAAGCCAAAGAATACCAGAAAGAAGTCAATATGTGATTTATTTATTTATTTATTTATTTCTATACCTCCCAAAACACAATTTCTCTGGGCGGTTTATTGACTACAGAAAAGCCTTTGATTGTGTTGACCATGTCAAGTTGTGGAATATCCTTAGGAAAAAAGCCTTCCCAGAACACCTCATTGTTCTCATGAAAAACCTATACACAGGACAGGAAGCCACAGTCCAGACGGAACATGAAACAGACTGGTTCCAGATTGGCAAAGGAGTAAGACAAGGCTGCATACTTTATTCAGTTTATATGCTGAACATATACTGAGAGAAGCTAGATCGGAAGAAGATGAATGGGGTTTTAAAGTTGGAGGAAGAAATATCAATAACCTGTGATATCCTGATGACACCTCTCTGATAGCTGAGAATGCAGATGATCTGCAAGGTCTAGTAATGAAAGTCAAAGAGCACAGTGAAAAAATGGGTCTACAACTAAATGTAAAGAAGACTAAACTAATGACAACGGGTACAGCAACCAGCCTCAGAATTGACAATGAAGACACTGAAGAGGTGGATAGCTTCTGCCTTTTAGGATCGACTGTCAACAGTAAAGGATCCAGCAGACAAGAAATACTCCGCTGACTAGCACTTGGTAGGGTAGCAATGAAGGCCTTGGAAAGGATATTTAGATGCCATGACATGTCTACACCTACAAAGATTAGAATGGTTCAGACAATGGTTTTTCCCATGACACTCTATTGATGTGAAAGCTGGACTTTGAAGTAGCAAGACAGAAAAAGCATTGACATTTTAAAACTTTGGTGCTGGAGAAGACCTTTGAGGATACCATTGACAGCCAGGAAACCAAACAAATGGATCATAAAACAAATCAATCCAGAATTTTCACTTGAGGCACAAATGACCAGGCTCAAACTATCATACTTCAGACACAGTATGCGAAGATCCAGCTCCCTTGAGAAGTCCATAATGCTGGGAAAAGTTGAAGGAAAGAGAAGAAGAGGACAAACAGCAGCAAGGTGGATGGACTTGATTACAGCAGCAGTGAATGCACCTCTGAGAAGACAGATCATCCTGGAGAGAATCTATCTATGTGGTTGCTAAGAGTCAACATGGACTCAATCAATCAATCAATCAATCAATCAATCAATCAATATATAAAAGAGCTAAAGTGCTCTTTTCCTCAAACACATTTATTAATTGATGGAAATTTTAGTCCTAGAGCAGGAACCGATGTCAAATTGTCCCCTGCTAACTTGGCAAAGAGGCACCTTTTAACATGGCAATTCTCTTTATTTAGCAGGGGGAGAGTAAGTTGCCCTCTCCACTGCCAGCACTATACCTCCAGTGACTGTTGCTGGTGTCTATCTTATGTTTCTTTTTAGATTGTGAGCCTTTTGGGGACAGGGATCCATCTTATTTATTTATTATTTCTCTGTGTAAACCACCCTGAGCCACTTTTGGAAAGTCTGTATAGAAATCATATAGTAATTCACCATTATCCTCCTTATGATGTCCACTTACCATTTGTGTCCCACCAATTTAAGGATAAAACAGGGAATTAGGCAGGGCTGTGTTTGGTTCAAACATTTGATAGACTACATTTATATTTCCAACCATTGGACCTTAAAAAGGAGGGCAACACTGGGGGAAGGCCAGGAGGCCACTTGATGGAGCCATTGGGAGGTACACGCTTACTCCATCTACTATCGCTTCCCACCCCACTCAGGGCTGGGTGACTAGCCAAGGCTGAATGCTGAAGGCTGGCCTCTCCTGGCCTTTCCTTTCCTCCCTGGCAGTTTACCGGCTGCTTTGCTCTCCCTAATTGCTTTAACATCCAGCAGCTGGGCCAACTCTGCCTCATAGGGTGAGTGAGAGTCACCTGGTGGGCTCCCTCCCAACCTTTGGCCTTTAAAAAGGAGGGCAATGCCAGCAAGCTGCCTGCAGGTGGCCCAAAGGGTGCTGGCCTTTGGTGGTGATCTTCAGGGACTTTTACACATAACAGGCTTTACCATGACTTTGCTGGGAGGCTTTACTGCGAACTCGAAGTTGTCCCAAAAAACTGATGCAAATAGTGGGTTTTTTAAAACCCCAGATATAAACTGGGCTACACTCTAACATGCAGTGAAAACCCCAAATTGTGTGTGAACTTCTTCCCAATGACTCATAGGGACTTTGAGGTAAATCTGGCAGATACATGAATGCAACTCCTCCATTCAGAAGGAGATGCGAGTTAAAGGGCTTTAAAAGCCCTGTGTGAAAAACTTCCAGGGGTGGGACTGAGGGCTGGGGTTAATGTATTGTTTTTGACTCCTAAAAGGAAGACTCCTGCTCATTACATTATTGTTGCCTAGTAATTGGCTGGGCTTGCTATGCGAATGTATATTGGGTTGTCCAGAGATGGGAGGTAGAGGACAACTCTGGGGCAGCTATTCCAGTGGTGGTGGGGAATCAATGAAGATACCATGCTGGTAGGTCAGAAGGTCATTACAGGGGAAGGGAATTCAGAAATTTAATTGCTTTGTGCACAAAGAAAGGCCCCAATCCTGCTCAGACCAGTGCTCCTGGCTCCACTCCATCC
This sequence comes from Hemicordylus capensis, assembly GCF_027244095.1. NCBI lineage: Eukaryota > Metazoa > Chordata > Lepidosauria > Squamata > Cordylidae > Hemicordylus > Hemicordylus capensis. The sequence goes on along the minus strand of NC_069659.1, from coordinate 296,425,780 downwards.
CGCAGCCACTGTGGTTGCGGCCGCCCCATTTAAGAGGTAAAAGGGGAGCTTTAAGAGTAAAGGGGGAGCTTCCCCCTCACCTCCCCCACCACAGCCCTCCCCACCCTCCACTTTGTGGCCACCACCACTCCATCCCACTGTGCAGTGGCGTCTTTTTTAAGATTAAAGGGAGAACTTATCTCTCACCTCCCTCCACCTCCACCCCTGCCCCCGCCAAACTGCAGCCCTTTACTTGCAAAAGGGAATCCTCTCCTGAGTGGAGAGCTGGTTTTGTGGTAGCAAGCATGACTTGTCCCCTTAGCTAAGCAGGGTCTGCCCTGGTTGCATTTGAATGGGAGACTTGATGTAGGAGCCCTGTAAGTTATTCCCCTCAGGGGATGGAGCTGCACTGAGAAGAGCAGAAGGTTTCGAGTTCCCTCCCTGACATCTCCAAAATAGGGCCGAGAGAGTTCCCTGCCTGCAATCTTGGAGAAGCCACTGCCAGTCTGTGTAGACAGTACTGAGCTAGATTGACCAATGGTCTGACTCAGTTTATGGCAGGTTCCTATGTTCCTGGATTCCCTTTTACATGGCCCTCAAGACGGCTTGCAAGCAGGAGGCTTGGCTTGGCTCACTGCTGGACTGAGTCCCACCTCAATTCGGCATGAGGAGCAAGCGAATCGGTGCAAACCGGCTCAAGTGCAAATGGGGGCAAGCCAGCTCACACATCCCTACTGCTGGTGTCTATTTGGGTAACCAAGTTTTGAGTTTTAATCCTGCTAGATATTTTAACTGGATTTCAGTGCCAAAATCCCCCAGACCTTGATGCTGGCACATTGTAATGTCTTAAAACCAGCAGTTCTGGAAGGGAGATATTGAAAAATCCCCTACAAAGAACATTTTTGTCACTGTAATTTGGGTGATATCAAACCTACGGCTCATGTGCTCCTCTATTGTCAATTTTATTGAGATCTATGGCACAAATATGTAGTTCCTTTTATAAGTTGTCATCCAGGTCATATGGATTCTTCTTATCTTGATTATCTTCTAGCTGCCCAGAATGATTTAATATCTTATGATGTAGCTATGTTTTGTTTGGTAGCCAGCAAGATTCACTAGGAGCTCATTATGAATTCAATTTAGCTGTTCTGCTTTGAGGTTTAACCTGTCAATATTATATTACAACTTTTATGGTTTACTCTGTTGGGCTTCTGTTATTATGTACTGGTCTGTGACTGTAATAATGTATTTTAATTTGTTGCTGGTAGGAACAACAGTACCAGGAAGATGGTCTGTGAAACCAAAAGTATAACTTTAACATGGTGCTCCCTGTTGCAATGGTTTTGAGCTACCATTACTGTATAGTTGTGAGAATAGCCTTCTCTCCATGCCAATCCTGCTAGTCATTATGGACTAGTAATGCCAGGAACAGGCATTGCTCTTCTTCCTCTGTAAAATATGTGATTTGTGGTTGATCAACATTCTGAATCAGTTTGCCATTCTCTGGGAAGAGTTGACACCTGGACAATTAATCAGGCACACACTGAGGCGAGTCTCATGATCCGTGAGACTCGCCTCTAGGGGGTTAGCGGGGAGAGTGGGCTTAGCCCGCTCTTCCCACAGACGAGCAGGGCGGCAGCCCTGGGCAGCTGCATCGGCAGCGCACACTACTGCCAGCTCCGTTATGGAGCCAGCGGGATTGAGGGCCGCGTGGCCCCCGGAAGCTCCAGCGCAGGGCATGCTGGAAAGACCCCGAGCTGGGAAGCTGCTTTTTAGCCTCCTGGTTGGGGGTCTCCTTGTGAGTAGCAATGGTGCGGAACTGCGCCATGGCAACTCATGAGCAGAAAAAATGGGTTTGCAGAGCACTCGCTCCACAAACCTGGTTTAACTGCTGGGCTACTTAAGTGGGTGACCCGCTTAAGAACCATCGGGCTCGCAGCTGAGCCCAGTGGTTCTCACGATGGGAGGAAATCGGGCTAGCCTCCGCTAGCCCGATTTCTTCCCATCATGTGAATAGCCTCAAAGTCTAGTCCTCAAGGATCACCGTATTCTCTGAGTTGTAAGTAGAAAAGTGGTCATGTTGATTTTTGCATTGTAAGGACCTGTCAAGCAATAAATACAATGAGTCATCCTTTAGGCTTGATGATGTAGGCCTAAAACCAAACAGTAGTTGTGCAGTCTCAAAGCACATGGAAACCAGGGAGCTTTTATGCTCACTGGACATGAGCGATCACCACCATGATGTGTGGACCTGCTTTCTTACCACCTTATTTTTGTACACTGCTTAGAGTGTTTTACTATAGGGATGGGCTGTAGCTCCTTAGTAGAGCACATGGTTTGCCCTCTGAAAGTCCCATATTGAACCCCTGACATCCCCAGGTAGGGCTGGGAAAGAAAGTCCCCTGCTGGAAGCCCTAGAGAGCTGCAGCCAGTCAATAGATACAATTCTGTGCTAAGATGGACCAATGATTTGACTTGTATTAAAGCATCTTCATATGTTCATATATGTAGTGGTGTTGCTAGGCCCTTCAGGATTTTATAAAGGAATGATGTCAGGCAAGACTGACATAGATGCAGGCACAGCCTAATCAGCAGCAACACTAGGGGCGGGGGAAGCAGGGGCGGGGCAGGGTGCAGAGATGTGGTTCAGCCCTGGCCCATTCTCTGAGTAACACAGATATCAGCAGGAGCAGCCGTAGAAATTTTGCTATCCTAGAGAGAGCAGGTGGCCATTTTGTCTAGCCGACTGTGCTCCCGCATCACCGTTACCACTTTCTGTTCCCTCCAGCCTTGCAAGCCGTAATAACATGAGAAGAGCCCTGCTAGATCAGAACAAGGTCCATCTAGTCCCACATCCCGTTTCCCAGAGTGGCTAACCAGATGCCTCTGGGATATTTAAGGGGCATTTAAGAGAACGCCTTCTTCATTATGAACCCTGACACCTTTTAAGATCTTCAAGGGGGCTCATCTGAGGGTGCCGGTGCCACTGGCTCCTCTGGTGACGACTCAGAGGTGAGCCTTCTCTGTAGTTGCCCCAGAGCTGTGGAATGTACTTCCTGCTGAGATTTGAGCTGCTCTATCCCTGTTGACTTTTAGGAAACAACTGAAGACACATCTCTTCAGCCAAGCTTTTTAGCTATTTAGTGGTTATTTTAATTTGAACTTCTATATGTTTTAAATTGTTTTTTTTTTTAATTTCTTGGTTTGGTTTAATGTTGTAAACTGCCTAGAGACTTTGGTAGTGGGCAATATACAAATATGCTAAATAAATCAATAATAAATGATAAATAAGACCCCCAAGCAGGCAATCTCTACTGTTGCTCTCCAGCACTGGTATCTGGTGGCTTTCTGCTTCTGAACTCTAAATGAGATTCCATTTAGCCATTGCAACTAATAGCCATTGATTGGCTTGTCCTCCATGAGTCTGTCTAATCCTCTTTAAAGCCATCTAAGCCAGTGGCCATCACCCTCCTCTTGTAGCAGTGGAGTCCATAAACGAATTCCACATTGTGCAATTTAAAAGCACTTTCTTTTGTCTGTCCTGAATCTACAATAAGTTAATATCATTGGATGGCACCAAATTCTAGGATTGTGGGGGAAAGGGGGGGGATTATTTGCATTATCTTTTTTTATACCATGCACAATCAATCGTCTTTATTATGGCCATAGTCTAGCATACCATGCACAATTTTATGAACTTCTATTATGGTCTCCTTTAGTTGCCTTTTTTTTTTTCTAAACTAAAGGGACCCAAATACTTTGGACACTCATCAGGAAACACTGCAGTTTAGGATGTGAGTGGGACCCATCTTAGGTGCGGCTCGTGAACTCTCCTTCGGAGGGGGCAGCAGGTGGCTTCTTTGAGGTAAATGGAGCCAGTGCTCCGTGCCGCCCAGCAGCCCCCGCGGCGGGGAATCGCCTCCACCACTCACCTGGCTGCTGGCGGGGGCTCACCTTTCACGAGGTGAGTTCACGAGCCGCATCTGACCCATCCCCTGGGCAGTAGGAGCAAGACCAGCAATCAGCAAGGGGTTGTGTGCTATCTGCCATCTCTGTAAGCAGAGAAATCTCAGGCCTTGGGGTGAAGATGGGGAAAACACTTCGCTTCTCTGTGAAGTGAAAAATCCTATTAGTTAAAAATCCTACCACAGATCAGTTCAGGGAATTCAAACTGTGATGTGCAGAAACTATTTAAGAAGTTTCAGAATTAAAATGCTGCTCCTCGCCCGTTCTTTGTGCATGTGTTGAATTGCATTATGGGTGAGGAAAGCCTGAGGCCTAATTTATGGATTCCAACCTGGAGCATCTGAAATGCTGATGATGATGAATGCTGGAGGCATTCAGCACACAGGAGGGAAGACAACAAATATCCCCCCAGGGTGTTGTCTCTGGATTATTTAATAAGAATGTGTATTCCTAAATCCTACCTCACATCTGTGCTAAACTGGCTTCTGTGCAGTAGATTTAGGTGTTGCTGGTTTCTGGAATGGCTGTCCCTACACACAGAGGCTCAGGCTTCCATGCTAATTCTCTGACCATCTAAACAAGTACAGTTGGAAACATAACAAGAAGTGCCACCACCCTTAAAGATGGGAGATGATGGGAGTTGTCATCCAGCAACACCTGAAGAGCTGAGGTTGCCTACCCCTCTCCTAAACCTTCTTTCCAGATTTTTGACATTTCCACACATGTGCAGCCTTTGCAGTAAAATTAAGTTTCACAAATCTGGTCAGTGGCTGACATCCAGACTAACGAAACTCTTGCACAAACATGTGCTAGCACAAGACTGTTGTGCTAACTGGTTGTGTTGGCTTGTACACTGTGCAGTGCACTGCTGATCTAAGAGTGGGGTGCATACGCTGGTTCCCCATCTCTGGCAGCTTCTAAAAAGGCACTGAAGACACATTTAGTCACCCAGGCTTTTAATCAGATTCTTGTTTTTCAATGTTGATTCTAATGGTAATGATTTTAATGTTTAAATGATTTTAATTGTTTAATTGATTTTGTTTTGATTTTAATTGTTAATTGGTTTTAATTGTTTTTGTTTTGATGTAAACTGCCCTGAGCCATTTTTGGAAGGGCGGTATATAAGTCAAATCAAATCAAATCAAATTTAAATAAGTAAGTAAGTAAGTCCAAACTCCATCCATGTTGGAAGTGAGCTCGGAAGGGCTCCATGTCGCCTAAGAATCACGTCAGCACTGCCATGATGATTCTCCCCTTAGGAATGATGGGAGAATTGTTGCTTCAGCACTGATGCAATTGTCTCCTGATGCAATTCTTAGGAGACATGGAGCACTTCCAAGCTCACTTCCGGCATGGACAGGGTTTGGACTCAGACAGAACTAGTGTGCATGCCCAACTCTTGGATCGGCTAGGCATTGCACAGTATGTAAGCCAGCAAGACTGGAGCTTGTGCTTCATACTAGTGTTGCACTACTGCAAACATGACTGTACTTGTGCAACAAAGTATATAACATGTGGCACACCTCATATGGTTTTCAGGGAAACTTGCACAATAGCACAAGAGCTCAAAAGCACAGCTTTGAGCTTCTCTGTGCCTTTGCGAAGTGACAGTGTATTCCTGCACTAGCACAACTTTGTTCAAGCAGACTGTGTTAGTCTGGATGTCAGATAGTGTCTGTATCACCATCTTTCAGCCACCTTCCTCCCCCAGTTGAATTATTTACTGTCATTCTTCCACAGAGGGGTGTTAATTAACATCTACTCCATGGAAGGCAGAAGCAATGGTAAGTTGTCTGAGGGTGGGAGTGTGAGAGCAGGGATGGGTGTTCTGGCCTGAGTTAGCATACGATAGATGGAGGTTTGTGCAGAAAAAAAATCAATACATCCTAAATATTTTTTAAAAAATAATGTAATCTTGCACAATCAGTTTCAAAGAAAGCCTCGTTAAAATTTTGTGCCACTTCTATTATAGTAATAATCCATTTCCCCCACAAAATGGTAGATAATGAGATTATAACTGATTTACTGTTTTGTCTCCTGGGAAGCATTCTAAATTCTCAATCATATTATCTTTTTGCTTTGCTGAATACTTATATACATACCACAGCTAAACTTATTAATGATGGGAACAATATTTAAGGGTTTCTTTAAAATTAAATGACTGAAATTATGTGCACTTTAAGGATGGAACTAGATATTATGAGAGACATCAAGCTGCTCAAGATCCCCATCTCTTTCTCCTTCTTACTCGTAACATCTAGGCCCGATTTATACATAACACCAAACTGGAGTTAAATGGGGCAGAGGTTGGAACTCCATGACGTCTGAACACATGAAACCATGGTTTTGTGGCAAAAACAACTTCTGGTTTGCTTCACCAAACTCCAAAATGAACCTTCAGTTTGCACAAAGGTTTGCCACCGAGACCTCTGTTTGGCCACTGAAGCGTTATGTTCAGCTCCAGATGCTACCATAACCACAGTTTCATGCCAATTTTTAAACTGCCGTCATAGAGGTGGCAATGCAGACCCGCTCAAGGGCTCCCTCATCTACATATCTCCTCCTAGGAAGTAGGGATGTGCACCAAATTGCCTCGGTGCACATCCAAGGGTGGCAAGGGGTTCCCTCAAGAGGAGATGGGCAGGTCCTACCTGCCCGTCTTCCAATCCTGCACCGCCCCACCACGGCACTGTTGAAACAGAAATACCTTGGTGCAAGTGGCAGCTTGTAACTTGGCACCTAAATGGCGTCAGTGCATGCATCGACGCCATTTGCGCTGATGCCATTTACATGCCAATGCCACATGAGGGATGCCGGAGGATGCATCCCATTGCCGTGGCGTGGCATTTTAAAGTAGGAAGCAGCACAAGCTGCCGTTAGCACTGAGGTATTTCTGTTTCAACAGTGCCATGGCAGGGTGGTGGGGGCTTGGAGGACAGGCAGGTAGGACCTGCCTGCCTCCTCTTAAGGGAACCCTTCGCCCCATGCTTAAACATTTCAGTGCCAGGGAGCCAAAGCATTTTGGCACCTCTCCAAAGAGGTGCCAAAATGCTTTGGGCTTATCCCTACAAGGAAGTATCCATGCTCCCCTCCCCGCCCCGAGAAACAAGGAAATATCATCCCCCACTCACCTCCCCACCCCAAGCATGCTTGTCTGGGACTATCAGAGTGCAGGAATCTTTGGGAGCTGCTGGTGCCATTGCTATCAGGAGAAGTGCTGCCATGGCATGGCATGGCAGAGAAATGCATGATCACGCGCGGTATGCCCTCTTTGACATGGTGTCCCAATTGCAGCTGCTCTGCTGCCATGCCAGTGCTTTGCCCACAGTCTGGCCTTGGAGCTTGCTGGGAACGGCCTCGGCAGCTGAGCAGCAGGGAGGGGCTACCCTCTCCAGGAACTGGAGTTTGGCAGGCCACAGTTTGACTGTGGCCAATGTCTGCAGCACAATTTGGAGTTTCCAACTGAAACTGTGGATTCTCCAACCTCCAGTTATATATGAATTAGGCCCTAGTGTGATCTAACATGTGCTGTGTATGGCCTGGTTCTGCCATCAACAGCCAGTTATGAGTGGAGGGGGTGGGCCAACGCAATGTGATGAAATCACATCACACATTGTGTTAAACTAAATTATATGAGGGAGATGGGGGCACAGAGATAGCTTTCTTCTCAAGTAATATCTAGTTCCACCCTGGCAACTGTCTTACAGACTGGGCCTACCTCATGTGAGTGTGCCTGGACTTTGCTCTTAGGTTTTTAGTCACCTCACCCAAAGATGGGGCTTCTGGTGGTACATCCACTTTAGCTGGTGAAAGGCATTTTGTACCATTGATGCCACATGGTCATCAAGAGCAAAGCCAATCACAAAATGGCAACTTGGGGAGTTGGAGGAAGTCACAAATTGACATTTTGTGACTTCTTCCAACTCCCCAAGCCCCCATTTTGTGCCTGGCTCTGTCTCCCTAAGCTATTATTTGTGCTAGTAGTTCCCAAGGCAAGGCTTCCCCCCCCCCCAAAAAAAAGTTGTTGCCAGAAGCCTGCCCAGCCCTGGTTGAAGAGGTGGTGTTGAACCTGTACTGGGAAGTGTTGCACTCCCACTGAAGTATCAGATCCACCCTTACTCTTGATGCCCAAGTGGCATCAATGGTACAAAATGCCTTTCTCCAGCTGAGGTGGATGTATCAGCTGAAGCCCCTCCTGGACAGAAAGGTAAAATGCCTGGTAAAATCCACATATTTCTGAGAAGACCTCAGTGTCACTCGAACAAAACATAATTCCAACAAGATTATTAACTGGTTTCATTTCTTCCCAACAATGCTGAGACTTACATATTTGGAGGTGCAGCTTCGGAAGAGGTTCATGAATCAAGTAGGGTGGCGTGGACAGGTTTGATTCCAAACCTTTTCAACATCGAACCGGTTTGGTTCATTGGTTCAATTGTGGACTGAAACCCACCCACCACCAGTTCTGTTTGATATCAAACTCTATTTGTGGGGTTCTAAGTTAAAAAAAATGTTTTTTAGAAAAACAGCTCACTGCCACCGCTGCCATTCTGGGGGTCTTCCCCGAGGTTGTGAGTGGTCTCTGGAGGTTCTCTCCCCCACCAACTGCTAGTCTCTGTTATTGTCCAAATTGCCTGGTTTGGGCTGTCTTCAGTCTGTTCCGGGCCTGCCCTCTGTGGTGGTGGCCATTTTGGAGGCCACCGCGCATGGCCAGTGACCATCTGTGTGGCCAGGCCATGACTCCAGAGACCACCTGCAGCATCGGAGAAGCCCCAGAGAGTGGCGGTGGTGAGTTGTTTTTCTTTAAATTTTTTAAAATTGGTTTGGTGAGGAGAAAGGTCTTTCTAATTAATTCTTTATACATATTGTAGATTGCTACACAGACTCTACTAGTTGTAGGTTGTAGAAGGCCTAGTAGAGATCAGAAATGCTTCTCTGAGGGAGAGCAGAATGCCTCCTTGCCTTAAGGAGACAATTATTAGATCACTTTTGAAGAAGCCTGCCTTGGATTCCTCAGAGTTGAGCAACTATAGGCCTGTCTCCAACCTTCCGTGGCTGGGCAAGGTAATTGAGAGGGTGATGGCCTCCCAACTCCAGACAGTCTTGGATGAAACTGATTATCTAGACCTGTTTCAGACCAGATTTGGGGTGGGCTATGGGCTGGAGATTGCCTTGGTTGGCTTGATGGATGATCTCCAATTGGGAATTGACAGAGGAAGTGTGACTCTCTTGGTCCTTTAGGACCTCTTGGCGCCTTTCAATACTATCAATCATAGTATCCTTCTGGAGCATCTGAGGGAGTTGGGGGTGGGAGGCACTGCTTTGCAGTGGTTCCACTCATACCTCTCGGGCAGATTCCAGATGGTGTCTCTCGAGGACTGTTAACTTGGCAAAGAGGCACCTTTTAACATGGTGATTCTCTTTATTTAGCAGGGGGAGAGTAACTGGCCCTATCCACCCCCAGCACAGTACTTCCAGTTACTGTTGCTGGTGTGTCTCTTATGTTTCTTTTTAGATTGTGAGCCCTTTGGGGACAGGGTTCCATTTTGTTTATCTAATTTATTTGTTTATTATTTCTCTGTGTAAACCACCCTGAGCCATTTTTGGAAGGGCGGTATAGAAATTGAATGAATGAATGAATGAATGAATGTTGTTCTTCAAAAACTGAATTTTGGTATGGTGTCCCTCAAGTCTCCATATTGTCTCTGATGTTGTTTAAGATCTACATGAAATCGCTGGGAGAGATCATCAGGAGATTTGGCACAGGGTATTATCAGTATGCTGATGACACCCAAATCTTTTTCTCCATGTCACCATCATCAGAAGAAGGCATAACCCCCCTAAGTGCCTGCCTCGAGGCAGTGATGGGCTGGATGAGAGGTAACAGGCTGAGGTGGAATCCAGATAAGATGGAGGTACTTATTGTGCGGGGTTGGAACTTGGGAGATGATTTTGATCTGCCTGTTCTGGATGGGGTCATACTTCCCCAGAAGGAACAGGTACGCAGTCAGGGGGTGCTTCTGGACACAAAACTCTCCCTGGTGTCCCAGGTTGAGGCAGTGGCCAGAGGTGTCTTTTATCAGCTTCGGCTGATACACCAGCTGCATCTGTTTCTTGAGATAAATGACCTCAGAACAGTAGTACATCTGCCGGTCACGTCCAGACTTGACTACAATGCGCTCTATGTGGAGCTGCCTTTGTACATAGTCTGGAAACTGCAGTTCGTCCAGAATGCGGCAGCCAGGTTGGTCTCTGAGTCATCTCGGAGAGACCATATAACTTCTCTCTTAAAAGATCTACACTGGCTGCCAATAAGTTTCCGGGCAAAATGCAAGGTTTTGGTTATAATCTATAAAGCCCTAAACAGCTTGGGCTCTGCATATTTAAGAGAATGTCTTCTTTGCTTTGAACCACACCGCCCATTGAGATCATCTGGAGAGATTTGTCTGCAGTTGCCACCAGCTCGTTTGGTGGCTACTCGGGGACAGGCCTTCTCCATTGCTGCCCCGAGGCTTTGGAACACACTTCTTGCCTCCCTATCTCTTACAACTTTTAAAAAGGCAGTCAAGATGCATTTGATCACCCAGACCTTTAATTAGATATTGTCTTAATTGTGTTTTAATAGTTTCAACATCTTAAATTTTAATTGTTGGAATGTTTTAATCTTTTTATTGGTTGTTTTTATTGTTTTGTTGTAAACTGCCCAGAAAAGTTGCATTTTGAGTGGTATAAAAATGTGTCAAATAAACAAACAAACAAACAAACAAAAAACCCCAAATACATAAATAGTAGATCTCTGCTTACTTAATTGGATGCTTCTGGCTAATTCTGTGGCAGATAGACTAAGAAACTCTAGTACAAATTATATAGACTTGTGGTAAGATTCACACAATGGCTCTGTAATTTCTCTAAACACATAATGCTATTGAAGCAGCATACCACGTTAAACTAATGTGTCGTTGCTGTCGCAAGTCTTTGAAGACTACTTTGAAACTACAATTGGTTCAGAATATGGCAGTTAGACCAGAAACATCTACCAGTTTTAAAATAGCTTCACTGGCTTCTTGTTTGTTTCCTAGCACAATCCAAAGTATTCAGATCATCTTTTACATGATCCCCACCGCACGTTAAGGTCATCTGGGGAGGTTCGTCTCCAGTTACCACCGGTTCGTTTGGTGGCGACTCAGAGGCGGGCCTTCTCTGTAGCTGCTCCTGGGCTGTGGAATGCACTCTCAGCAGAAATTCATAATTTTAATTCTTTACTGACCTTAAAGAGAGCCCTTAAAAGCCATCTGTTTGGCCTGGCCTTTCAGGGTTTTTAATTAGTTTTAATTGTTTTAATGTTAACCTGGTTTTCAGGGTTTTAATTGTTTTGATAGTTTAATTGTTTTTTAAGATGTTTTTAAATTGGTGTTTATATTTGTATTTCTGTTTTAATTGTTTTTAATGATTTCTGTTTTTTAATTGTAAACCTCCCTGAAGGGCGGTATAAAAATCAAATAAATAAATAAAAATTAAATAAATAAAGGGCTCCCTGCTTCCACATGATCCCACCCACATGTGAAGATCATCACCTGACACTCTTCTCCAGATGTTGCCACCATTAAAAAATTAGGTGGGTGATAATAACACAAATACCTTCTCTGTGGTGGTGGTGGTACCTGACTGAGCTCTCATCTGCACCGGTTTAATGGATTTTTTGCACCAGGCAAAGACTTTTTTCCCTTTTTTCTTTAATTTGCCAGCTTTTAATGTTCAATTAACTTGATGTTTCTGATTCAGCTTTAGCATATTACTGTTAATGTTTTACTGCCATTTTTTGATATTTTATGGATGACATTTTATGGACTGTATTTTACTGTTGCTATTTGTTTATTTTAACTTAATCTATGCAAGCTGCCTTGAGATTTTTCTTTAATTATAGGACAGGCTCCACTGCATTTTAAATCCATGTGTGCATACATACACACAAACATATATATATACATACATACATACAAGGTGGAACAGTAGTACTAAAGAAAAATTTCCACCCTTCATTTTGGAAGAGGTTATGGTAGTTCCCCCAGCTTCTCAGACATTTGTAAGGTATCTTACAAGTCAATGGAATCATGGAATGTAATATGTATTAATGTGAGCACAAGCCTCCAAAGAGAAATAGCACGAATTAAGACATGGGAGTATTATCACCACTACACAAGCAAATATTGTTTATATGTGGCTGGTCAAGAGTTCTAGAGAGTGCCTGCCCTCCGTGGTGTTAGCTAGTAGTTTGAAAGCATGCAAAGCGATTGCATCCTACATCCATTCCTTTTCCATGGCATTTTTAGAGAGTGGGCAGATGTAAGAATCCTCCTGGTGGTACTGTGTTGTCATCCAGCAGTTTATGCATTGCCAACGCATCAGGATGCTTTGCCAGGATGCCACCTGGGTCAGTCTGTTGGCTGCTTGCTTTGTTTGCCTCCCAGATGCTGTAGGAAGAGACTAAGCCTTGGTGAGAAGTGCCGAGTTGGCAGTTTTTGATCTTGCTGTAACATAATCAGCTTTTGCTTCTGCAGCAATTACCATATTATTACCCATAATGTTTTGCATGGCAATTTTGTTGTAAACATTTGTACTAATTCACCCTAACCTAATTATTTTTATGATGCATAATTATGGAATATTTTCCAAGAAGGAATGTTTCTATTTTCTAGCAATGTAATTCTTCTGGAGAAAAGTCAGATAATCCATTGCTGCCCTCAGCACACTTTCCTCCCTCTAAATTTCTGTTTGCTTTGGTTAGGACTACAGTTTGCCAAATGCCCTGTATCCCAGCTGCTTGGTAAGAAATAGTCCATTCTCATATGGAAATTTTTGTAGCCTATCTTGGGAGATAGGTTAGAGGCTATGAGTCTCCTCTGTCTTGTTCCCGGCAAGGAGGATACAGACAATGATTTGGACATAAGTAAGTTATTTCCTTATTTGCAAACTTTTCTTATAACATTTGTCTCCCATCCCCTTTCCTTCCTTTCCTCCCTCCATTCTCTCTCTTTCTCTGTTCCTTTCCCTTTCTCCCACTCTAAATCCCCAATAGATTCAGTTGTGCATAATTTGAGAATTTCTTTCTTGAATGGCTTCCTCAGTGCAAAAGGTACATTTCTTACTTTATATTGTACTGGGGAAGCCTTTTCTTTCTGCTGAATCTTATGTTTGGACTTTCTGGTAATCCCTGGTCTGGTAATCTTCTATGTTTTGTTGTTTAAACGTTTGTCTCAGTGGGGACCCTGTAGAGAGTGTGGGGGGTGGAGTCCGAAAGGAAAAGGGATGGAAAGGAGATGGCGAAAATGAAGTTGTTTCTGAATAAAGTCTTAGTTAAATCTATATAAGATTACTTTGTGTTTGTGAGGGAGGCAGCTATAAAGTATCATGGCCATTAACTTACACTAGGTAATGAGAATAGAAATGGTTTTGACTCATTGTCCACACTAAGTCACAGGGGCGATTCTCACGATCACCAAGAGCGGGTGGGGTTGTGGGGGTGGGGAAGGCTCCCAAGATCTTACCTTCCCCACAGACACACAAGCAGCCCTGCTCCATAAAAGGAGAAGGGATCCTGGGCTGGAACTTCTTGTTCCAGCCTCTGGGCATCCCACAATGCAACACACAACATGCCTGTTGCATTGGGGGATTCCCCCGTCAGATAGGTGCTCTATGCACCCATCTCTGTGTCTCCTCGGACTGATCTCTGAACTTAGTCTGAGGAGGCACATGATACATGGCAGCAGCATTAAGGGTGTGGGTGCACCCTTAACCTTGGCTAACAGCCGGGTTGAGAGAAATCCTGTCATGACATGGACAGGAAGTTAGAAGGAGAAAAACTTGATGCCATTTGGGATGAACTCATACAAGCAATTCTCCACCTACTCCTGCATCCTGTTCCTGGGCCTGACTCGTTCTCCTAATGAAGGAAATGGCCACCGCCTCATTGACTTTGAAAGTGCCCAGTCATGCCCTCCGGTGTTTCAGAGGAAGGAAAAGAAATGAATTGCAGTAATACTTACAACAATAGAACCCCATAGTGTTACTGGCCAGGTGTGCAAAGAGGAAATCTCTCTCCAGTGTTCCCAGGTGATCAGCTTACACTCTGAAACATGAAGTTTGATTAGCCCTGGAACTTTTTATAAGCCTGCATAACTGCAAATGTTATTAATGCTCATAAAGTTATCCAGGTCTTTAAAAGCCTATTGGGCCAGTTCAGGTCTCCCTGGCTTCCTGAGGCACTGCATTCCAGGGGCTATGCTGTGCCACAGAAAGTCCTCTTTCTGTTTAATTTGTCTGAAATTGACTGCCTTTTATTTGCAGAGAAATTCCTTTGTTTGTGTGTTGTATTTATGTGATGGGGAAAGATGACATTTCTGGTGCCTTTTCACTGCAGCTTGCTATTGACTATATCAGGGGTTCTTGGAGGACCACAGGTTGGGAATCCCTGGACTATATGATGATGATTAGGATACAAAAGTCAAAGGCCTGGATATTGTTAGAGGTTCCCCACTTTCTTCAACCTTTGAGGTCATTTCACCTGTTACAAGACAGAAACACACATTCTTTCCCCCATAAAAATGTGTGTTGCAGGGAGCCTTGACTAATTGTAATTTGTCTGCAGCATGCATCTGAATCCAGTTCACATCAAACAGGTGTTTTAGAAGATGGAATCTCAGGGATACAGGTACATGTTAAAAATGTAACCTGTGGAGCAGGCCTGACTATAAAGATAGAATATTGGTTGACCAGGGTTTATCACTGGACCCAGATGACTTAAATAACTTTCAACAAGTTTCAACCCTCTCCTTCTTGGGCAAGGTGTTAGAGGGTGTTGTGGTGTCTCAGCTCCAGGCAGCCCTGGATGAATCTGATTACTTAGATCCTTTCCAGTCTGGCTTCCGACCTGGATATGGGACTGAAACTGCCTTGGTCGCCCTGGTGGATGACCTACGCCAGGAGATAGACAGAGGGAGTGTGACTTTGTTGATCCTCCTGGACCTCTCAGCTGCTTTCGATACCATGGGCCATGGTATCCTTCTGGGACGTCTCTCTGGGCTGGGACTTGGGGGCACGGTTATACAGTGGCTCCATTCCTACCTAGGGGGTGGTGCTGGGGGATGCCTGTTCCACCTCTTGGACTTTGGCCTATGGGGTGCCACAAGGATCTATTCTGTCCCCCATGCTGTTTAACATTTACATGAAGCCCCTGGGAGAGGACATCCGTAGGTGTGGGCTGCGGTGCCATCAATATGCTGATGACACGCAGCTCTACCTATCTTTTAAGTCAGCAGGCATCAGGGAGGCAGTGGATGCTCTCAACCCGGGCTTGGAGGCTGTTCTGGACTGGATGGGGGTAAACAAGCTGAAACAATCCAGATAAGACAGAAGTGCTCTGGTTTGGTAGAACTGATCATCCAAGTAATGAGGTAAATCTGGTCTTGGAAGGGTCACGCTCCCTCTGAAAGAAGAAGTCTGCAGCTTGGGGGTGCTTCTGGACCCAACACTGTTCTTGGTGGCGGCGGTGTGCAGAAGTGCCTTTTACCAACTACGGCTGGTATGCCAGCTGTGACCCTACTTGGAGAAGTCGGACTTGACCTCTGTCACTCATGCGTTGGTAACATCCAGATTAGACTACTAGTACAATGCGCTACAATGCCAACTGGCAGCAGCTCTACAAGGTTTCAAGCAGGAGTTTTCCCCATCCCTACTTGGAGATGCCAGGGACTGAACCTGGGGCCTTCTGCATGCAAGCAGATGCTCTACTACTGATGCTCTACCAAACAACAACCACTGAGCTACAGTCCTCCCTTGGAATTAAATTCATCACCTGTGCCATGGCCCTGATCCAGATTGCACCTCTCCCCTGTGCTGTTTTCTTAAAGGGCAGGAGGACATGAGAGATGCAATAATGTGTTTCATCTAATTTGGCTGTACAAAGAAAGGCAGTTGGAATTGCTTCCAGGTCTTTGTAACTGCAGGATACTTATGGTCCTGGTTTAAGGGAATCAAGGATAACTCTCAAAAGCCACCAAATAACACTGTGGTTTTTCTAACCACAAAAATCTTAACTGGGGACCAAGTGACCTGCACAATTTGGGTTGCCAATATTTGGTCTTGAAAGATGTTCCCGTGCCAAACATCACAATTCTTGACATGCAGAAATGTACATACCAGGTGACACTTTTCCTGGCATAGTATTAAAGTCATGGAAAAGCTCCACTGCTACATGTTTGTGAGGCTATTCTCACGACCTCCGAAAATGGGGCTAAGGGAGCCCAGCCTGGGTTTTTGGAGGTTGTGTGCAGCACCGGGAGCCATTCCCAGCTGCTAGCCCTCTAAATTGCCCCCCTCTTAAATGAGGTTAGAAGACTCACGAGGAGACCCCTGACCAGGAGGCTACAACAAGCCTCCCAGCCTTGGGGGTCCTCCCAGAATGCCCCACACACTTGCACAGGGCATCCTGAGACTTAATGGGAGCCAGGTGCCCCCCGATCCCCACCAGCCCCCCCAGCTCTGTGATGGAGCCAGTCATTGTGTGGGTGGCCGATCTGGCTGCCCAGGGCTTGCCAAATGATCATCTGAGGGGAGAGTGGGTCAAGCCTGCTTTCCCTGTAGAACCCTTCTCAGCTCTCCATACTGATCGTGTGGAGAGCCTCTGCGTGTCATGGGTGCTGGAACAAGGCTCGTTTAAAATGTGGCAATCTTTGCCGCAGCTCAAAGCAGCACCAGATTGATGGGAAATGAAGCAGGGCACCTGACGTTGCCCTATTTGATTGGCAACCCACCCTCTTTTTGTCCCACCCCGTTTCAGATCAGCACAGAGTTGTGCTTCCCACACTGTTTGTGTCAAAAAGAATGTAAGACATGGGTGGGATTGATGGGACCTGATCTGTGTTCTTTTCTCCTCCTTCAGACCTATGAAGTGACAGTGTCTGGCACTCCTGCAGTACTAGCAACTAGTTGAGGGTTGGTTCATGCTCTCAGGTCATCTCTGTCAGTTGCTGCTGCCAAGAGTCTTAACCATGGGTGATACAGTGATGGGAGCACCGCACTAAGAGTATGCTCTAGGTTAGGGCTGGGCAAACCTGGCTCTCCAGATGGTGCTGAACTACAACTCCCATAACCCCCAGCCACAATTTATTGCTCATCATCTGGAGGGCCAAGCTCCATTCATACTGCATGTTATGAAGCTATGAACTGGGGTTGTGGAGCAACGAAAGGCATGGGAGCCCTCTGCACTATCAAGATTTGAATACTTGCATAAGCATGTAAGTATGAATGTCTGTCAGCATATTTTTAGGGCAGCCAACTTTGCAAAGCATGGAAATGGCAAAGACATTTTGAAACAGTAACATAGACGTATAGAGATATTCTATCTGAAATGTTTTCAGATTGTTCCATTAACTCAGGAAATGAGAGACTTGCCTTTTCACTGGGCTGATACAGGCTTATCTGACATCTTTGGGGGAAAAATCCATGTTTCTCATCTACCTCCTATTTAAAACCATGTTAAATATATTATTTCCCAAAATAAAAACAGCTTCCTTGTTTGGCTATCAGATCTTGGACATTCTCAAAAGGGTTTCTTTCCCTTTCTGTATGATGTTCTCCTCCTTGCAGAGAAGTGATTATGCAAACCATGACTTCCTGCCATGTTTCCAATGTACGGAGCCAGGGATGGGGGTGTGGGGAGACTTAGCCTCTTTGGTTCTATAAACTAAAAGTGTGACGTGAAAAATGATGTGATAAAATCCTTCACGTGTCCTCTCAGGAAGCTCAAAGGCAGCACAAAGAGCAGCTTCCCCTTTGAGAACCTTTGACTTGGCCAAGGTGGGCTTGGTTACATCCTAAGCACAATTCCCCCTGTGATTGATCTAGCATTATTATATGGAAGAGGGGTAAAAGATATCTCCAGTTAGAGAACCCAACTAGCTGTAGCCATTCATGTTCAAGTTTCTTTGGCCTATGCCACTCTTCCTCATTCTGCTAATCGCTTCTCCACCATTTGGACTAGCAGCAATCATTGTTGGGATTGGCACAGGAACAGTAAGGCTTGTGGGTGTCAGGAGAACTGCTGCTTCACTGTGCTTGACACTTGAAACACCCTCCACCTGGAAGTATCCCCACAGCTCATGATAAGAGCCGTTTGGAAAAGACTACAGAAACAAAGCTAAAAGAGATGAGAATTCATGTTTGCCAACTCTGGAGCTGTCTTCCTCAGAGCCTCAAGCATCGTCTAAGATGGCAGCCCTCCCAACAGCCAAAGGGAGCAGCTAGAGAAACTATACAATCAAACTGGAGCTGAAACGTTACTTCCTCGGTTATCTTGGGCCTGTTCAGCTCCTGGGTTTTTACGGGCAGGATAAAAATCCAAGCCTTTGCTGAGATATGCAGCTGTGATCTTGGGATAGAGCATTTCCTGGTGGGTCAGACTTGAGGGTGTGGAAGCAGAATCGGAGGCCTATGCCACCTCTTTTGCACACATCTCTGGAATCTTTGCATTAGCATGAATTAACACCCTCTTGTGCACACCCAGAAGAAGAAAAGCATGCCAAAGTTAATAACAAAGCCAGCCATTCAGTCAACAGCAGGCAGAGAGGTGACTGGGGCTCTCTCCAGCAGCTGCCTCAGAGCCTTGCCTGCTGCTGCTGCTGCTGTTTTAGCCTTGTAAAATGAGAATTTCACATGGCACAGCCTTGTGCTCTGAGCTGTGAAAGCTCCTGATTCCAGACCCTGCTATGTGATCCTGGGAGGGTGCTCCAGTTTATGAAAATAGCCACCTGCCGTGCCCTAGATTACAAAACCTAATGCTGAGCACTGGAGTCTATATTTCACTTAGCATCTCCCTCTCATCTTGGCGAAGCTGCCAAGCTCTCACGATTTCCCATATGGCACCTCATATGCTTGTAAGAGCAGAGAGCTGGATTCATCAAAGGGATGGCTGCTTTACCTTCTGAATGACAATGATGATGAGGTGCTCCAGTTTGCTCTCTGTTTGTTTTGGAAAATTTGCAAATAGTTCTGGTGACATACAGTGCATTTTGATGGAGAATAGGAATGGGGCTCGTGGTTCAGGCACAACAGTTTGATCAGCAGGAGTGCAGCTGATATAACCACTGATCCCACATACCTTATTTGGGTATGGGTCCTGTACATCCTTCAACCCCATGGTGTGTGTGTGTGTGTGTGTGTGTGTGTGTGTGTGTGTGTGTGTGTGTGTTGAGCAAACACTTGCATGATTGTCCTTTCTTGGTGTCTTTGGGAAAAATAATTATACTGGTCAGACAAGGTTGAATTGCTACCAGTGCTATATAACACTGATGACTGAGCTGAGCTTGTTGCTCAAGTAATTGCTGAATTGACATTGATTGGCTTGGTTCTGGAGGCAAGGGGTCAGAAAGCATTGCTAATATACTGCTGAGAGTCATGTTATATAGTATGACTCTCCCTTTCATTTTGGTATGGCCAAGCCACAGTTTCCAGAGTTCGGCTGTAATGGGAAGTGGTGATTTATTCAAAAGTGAAGCTGGAAGCATGCAGTCTCTTCCCCTCACATGCAAAAAGGTCAGGGGCCGTGAGCAAGCCTAAGGTTTACTGTGGCTCATTTATGGTCATCTGAACCATGGTTTGAACCAAGCTTAAAATTCCAGAGCTTTGCCCTCCATCAGAAACTGACCTTGGAAAAGCTGGTGTGAACTTCATAGGAACATAGGAAGCTGCCATATACTGAGTCAGACCATTGGTCTATCTAGCTCAGTATTGTCTTCACAGACTGGCAGCGGCTTCTCCAAGGCTGCAGGCAGGAATCTCTCTCTCTCAGAATCTCTATATTGGAGAAGCCAGAGAAGGAACTTGAAACCTTCTGCTCTTCCCAGAGTGGCTCCACCCCCTGAGGGGAATATCTTGCAGTGCTCACACTTCTAGTCTCCCTTTCATATGCAACCAGGGCAGACCCTGCTTAGCTAAGGGGACAAGTCATGCTTGCTACCACAAGACCAGCTCTCCTCTCTGAACTTGCCACCACTCGGAGGCTGTGAAATACGATGCTATGTTTTGGAATCATACAGAACCATCACAGAATGATATCTAAGTGAAGAACAATGAAAAACATTGTATACACTTGTGTATAAATGTAAAAATATGTGTTTATAGGTGGGAGGAAAATGCTTCTTAAAGTTAATATCTGCAGAATTCCTTAATGGGGTGTACTAGCATAGGTTAATGTGACACCAATGTACCTATTTCCATCTCGTATATTAGATGGTATGCAAGGGGGGAAAGGATTTAACACCCTCATTCTTTTAAAATTGGTCTTATTCTCTTCGTGTATGGATCCAATTTTAAATGACGCACACTGAATTCCCAAGTTTGCTGCTTTCCTCCCTCAAACTTGGATCCTGATGTTTGCAAGTAGAAATTTCTATTTGTGCACTGATTTAGGGCTATAGTTGAAATAAAATTAGTAATGCTAATTGCTGTAATTAGACTTCTTTAGTCTCCATATGAATTTTACAGCTCTTATCACACACAGGACAGAAGAAAGGCTTTCCCAAGAGAGATGGAATTAACTGGTACAGCAATAAAACCCCTTGCTTATTAGCAGGTGAGGTAGGGATGTGCTAACGTAGCTTCTCTGTCACCATCTGGCTGGTAGATGGTGATATATTTTCAAATAACAGAACTCTAAAATCATGGCTGGGGATGCTGTCCTGTGACATTTCAGATACCAAATAAGTGAGGAGCTACCTTTATCTGCACCAGTTTCTTTTGGTGTGGGAGTCTCAGCCTTTGAGGCTGTTCTCATGAGCAGACAAGACTGGGCTAAGGCAGCCAAGCCGAGGCTTGGCTACCCATAAGATCTGAGGGCTCCCTTAACCCCGTTTACCTGATTGGGTGCCAGTGCCAGCTTCTTTCAGCCAGTGCTGAACCACTGACAGGTGCCTGCACATCACTGGAGCAGGGGCGGAGCCACCATTGGGCGAACAGTTTCAAAGAACCCGGGCTGCTGCCAATCATGGGCCGTGCCTTGCGGCCCCGACACCCCCCACCCCTGCGTCTGTGGTCAGATGTGGGGAGCATTATTTCACTCCCAGACGGGCCCAAACGGGCCTGAGCTGCATTGGCAGCGTGGGCTGGAGCGACTCTTCCTGCCTTTAAAGGCAGGGAGAGCGACTCCTGGCCTTGCTGCCAATGCAGTGGGGCTGATCTCCCTCTCAAACGGAACCATGCAGCCCCGTTTGGGAGGGAGATTGGCCCGCACGGCATTGACATGGGCTGATCTGCAGCATAGACCGATCTGCCTTCCAAACAGGGCCACATGGCCCTATTTGGGAGGGAGGCTACATCCCCGCATCTGATGTCATAGACTACACCCCCCGCATCTGATGTCAGACAGTTCGGCGGTGGCCAAACTTCACTCTGCAGCTGCGCTGGAGAATCCCCACAATGCACCGTGCACTCATGCAGTACATTGTGGGATCTCTGGAGTTTGGGATGAGTCATCCCGGCCTCTGGAGCTCAGTGCTGCAGGCATTTTCTGGGAGTGCAGTTCATGCTTCCAATAGAAGAACTTGGTCATCGGGGGGGGGGGGGTGAGTTAAAAGCAGCCTTTCCCCCGCTCCCTCCCCACCTGCTCTCTGTGATCATGAGAATCGCCCCTTTGAGTTATGTAGAATTTGATCAGGCAGGAAGGAAAGGTATCCAGATCACAGCTACACACACTTTTTTACACATGCATTATTTATTTAGGGAATGTTTACTAGGCCTGTGTGTTGGAATGTCCTATTCTGAGAAATGTTTGTCACGCACACACACACACACACACACACACACACACACACACACACACACACACACCTGGTGCGATAAAGAGGCAGGCACTCCCAGAACAGGCAATAACTGCCATTTCCTGTGCTGAGGGAGACTTTTCTACAGTGCCAGAGTCCACGGGGAAGGTGCATGTGGGGACCTTGCTTTTCCCATGGTGAAGGTTCTGGGAGGAATTACCCTTCCCAGATGTTCCTGTGTGCCTTCCTGGCATCTCCGTGGGCCTTCCCAGCTGTCCCCATAGGCTCCAGTTCCATAGGAGAATCTCCTCTAGACAAAAAGATTCTCACGTAGCTGAACTGGGAAATATTTCAGCCTGGAGTCTGGAAGAGCTGCTGCCAGGCAGAGTAGACGGTTTTGGGCTAGATCCAGATGTTGCTGAACTAACACTCCCATCACCCCCAGATATACATTATTGTGGCTGGGGATGATGGGAGTTGTAGTTCAGCAACATCTGGTGTACCACAGGCTCAGAAGCCCCGGACTGGATGAATCAGTGGTCTGGTATCAGGCAGCTTCTTTTGTATTCCTGCTCACTGTACGTGAATGAAGAAAGAGGCATTAGAGAAGTTTAGAAATGTCCATGAGCAGCTGCCAGTTCAGCTGACTATTAGGACAGAGAGCATCTGTCCTTCTCCTGGGTCTCGGGATGTGTGAACTGGCTCGCCCTCAAGCTGGTTCACCCTTGAGCCGGCTGGGCTGAAAGGCTCGCCCTCAAGTCAAACGTGTGTGTGTGGGGGATCAATCTGGCGGCAAGCCGAGCCAAGCCCCCCACTGGTGAATTGGCTTGAGGGCCATATTTGTAAAGGGGAATCTGGCAAAGATTCCCCTTAACAACAAGTAAAGGGCTGCCGGTGTGTGTGTGTGTGTGTGTAGTAGAAAGTCCCCCCTTTTACCTTTAAAAACTGCACCACTATGCAGTGGGACGGGGGCAGCAGCAGCCCCAGTGGCTGTGGGATGGGCAGTGAAAGCTCCTTCCAGCTTCCCTCCTGCCTCCCACATGACTGCATGGGCCAGTCTGCAACCTGTTTTGGGGCCTCTCTGGGCATGCATTTGGGAGGCAGGAGGGGAGCTGGAAGGGGCTCTCGCCACCCTTGCTGCCCCTATCCTACAGCCGCTGGGGCTGCCGCCTCCCCCATCCCGCTGTGCAGTGGCGCATTTTTTAAAGGCAAAAGGGGGGACATTCCCCTCACACCCCCTTGCTGGATTCCCCTTTACAAATATGGCCATTGAGCCATTGAGCCAGATCAACAACTGGACTGGGATCGGGGTGGCTCGAATCTGATACGGATTCGAACCGAACCAGGATAGCTGGCACATTGCTAGGTTATTACTGTGATTATTTATTCTAAAATATGACAGGAATCATTGTTGAAAGTTCAGCATCAAGAAGGATTAGGAAAAAAGAGCCTAAACTCCTTTGCTGACTTCCTGATTAAATTACTCAATGGAAGTACCATTGAAAATAACAGGGCAGGTTAGTCATCACGACTAACTTTCCCTATTAATTTCAATGGGAATTTGAGTAAAAGTCAGGATGTCAACTCCTATGTTTTAAAAATGTGTTATGGCTTCAGCCAGTGTCATGATTTTTGAGAGGCAGACTAGGGATACATTGACATACAGTATCTTGTATTTAATGGGCTGGTTCACACATCCAGTGTGGCAAAAGTATCATTCACTGTGCCTGCCTTCCTAGCCTACACAAAGGCTTCTTTCCTTCAAGGGATAGAAAACACAGAGGCAATAGCTTAGGTAAATGCAGAAGGCAATTTTAAAAATCACTTTTATTGAATTTTGGCTTTGAAATTTTCATGATTCTGGAGTAGCTTCTCCATCATGTGGGAATTCTAATTTAAGGCTGGCTGTGGCAGAAAGGTAGATAACCTCTACGTGTCTGAGAAAGGAAGGGACACAAAGATAAAGTTAAAAAAGGAAAGATGGGCTAGAGAATGACAGCCAGTTATGCTAGACAATTTCCATATCAGCAGAGACAGTGTGTGAGAAAGAAATACTAAGTTTGCAAACTTGCTGAAAAGTGATGTCTTAAAAGGCAAGAAAAAACCGAAGGGGTCTAATGAGGGAGCTTAATGAATGATCAGCTCTTTAAAAATGGACTTCTTCCTTATGCAATGGATTATTTTTAACTGCATGGTAATTTGCATGCCAGTCAATTTGCATATATTAACCCAAGCCCTCCTCCTGCTTCGCTGTACCTTTTCTTTCCGAGTCACATCTCATTATAGTTCTTTTGGGACCAGACAAATCATGGCTCTGGAGTATACATTAATTTATCCAATGCATGCAGCATGGGCTATTTTCTTTTTATCGCTTGCCACATATTGGACCTGGAATCTTTGAAGTGTTTAGCTCGCCTCATCTTCCTGCACCAAGCAGCAGAAACAGGGGGTGAAGTTGGCGGGTGGGAGAAGACTGACAGCTGAAGTGATGTGCAATGAGGAGAATGAGATTTCTCTCTCTGGGAAAATGTGGCCGAAGTGGCAGAAGAGCAGGAGCTTCCAAGGAATCCATCATATGCATGCTTCGTGCCTATGGATTACATATGCTGGATGTTTCTATTTCTTTGTGTCATTTGTCTACAGACTACAGGGTTAGAGAGCCAGTGTGGATCGCTTATTGGACTAGAACTGAGACGAACATGATTTCCTATGCAGTCATGGAGTCCACATTGGGTGATCTTGGACCATTTGCTATTCCTCAGCCTAATCTCCCTCCCCGGGGTAGGATGAAACGGGGAAAACAAATACACTCCACCCTGAGCTATTTGGAGAAAGGGTGGAATATAAATGGGAGGATGAGGAGGCATTCGGAACTTCTATTGCAACTTTACAGGCTCAGGTTCCTTTTGATAAGGGGTGGTTCTACTCAGGGTGTAGCTATAATTGAGTGGATGGGGGTCAAAGAACCTGGGCCCCCCAGCTCCTGAGGGGCTGCCCAGATCCACCCCTCCCCATTATCTCCCTCACTCTGAGGGGCCATGGGGAGAGGGGTGAACATGGCCCCCCTCTCCCCTAGCTATGCCCCTGGTTCTACTACTAACCAAATGGAAGGAGGGAGAGAGAATGAAAGTGCAGCACTTTATTTATCTGATATTCCAAACTAATCCAGATTAGCAGATAAGCAGTGGAAATGGGATCCTGTAGAGTTCACAACTCATATGTTGACTCTTCTCCAAAGGCAAACACAATGAGGCTGTTCTCATGAGCAGCCAAGACTGGGCTAGGTCAGCTCAACGGCTCCCAGCAGCACCTCAGCAGCAAACCCAGCTAAGAGGCTGGGCTGTTGAACGAGGTTAAGGGAGCGAGTGCGCCGTTAACCATATTTAATTGAACGTGTGTCAGTGCTGGCTGCTCTCAGCTGGAGGTGAAACACAGATGGGTACCTGCCCATCGCTGGGGGGATCTCCACAATGCACATTATTAGTTATTATCTTATTAGTTTAGAAAAAAGACGACTGCGGGGAGACATGATAGAGGTCTATAAAATCATGGTGTGGAGAAAGCGGAGAGAGGGAAATTCTTTTCCCTCTCACACAACACTAGAGCCAGGGGTCACTCCCTGAAACTGATTGCCAGGAGGTCTAGGACCAACAAACGGAAGTACTGTTTCACACAATGCGTGATCCACTTGTGGAACTCTCTGCCACAGGATGTGGTGACAGCCAACAACCTGGATGGCTTTAAGAGGGGTTTGGATAACTTCATGGAGGAGAGGTCTATCAACGGTTACTAGTCGGAGGGCTATAGGCCACCTCCAGCCTCAAAGGCAGGATGCCTCTGAGTACCAGTTGCAGGGGAATAACAGTAGGAGAGAGGGCATGCCCTCAACTTCTGCCTGTGGCTTCCAGCGGCATCTGGTGGGCCACTGTGTGAAACAGGATGCTGGACTAGATGGGCCTTGGGCCTGATCCAGCAGGGCTGTTCTTATGTTCTTATGCTTACTGTGCACTCATGCAGTGTATTGAGGGATTTCCAGGGGCTGGGATGATGCATCCCGATCACTGCAGCTCAACGCTACCTCTACCAGAGCCACAAGTTTTGGGTGGTATAGAAATATTTTAAATAATGTGGCAATCATGGACCATCTGGGTGTGCAATTTGCACACCTAGCAACTCCATGTGGATCGTCTGCAAGGAAGGTGAGCTTCTGCTGACTTTCTGGACACCCACCCTTAAGCCCCCTCTCTTGATTGTGGCTCAATAGCTGCCTCTTGGGCTCAGAGAATAAACCCCGTCTCATTCACAATGGAGGTCAATGTGTTGGAGAGACTAGATGTCTGGTTACAGTCCAAAGAGATGAGGCAGCTTGAGTAATCACATGGCAGACTTCCCTTGCCCCTGCCTGAGTCTGAACTGCACTTTAATGCCTTGTCTCAGGCAGTCTGGCTAGATTTCTGGAGAAGCCACCTGGCTGAAAAATACGGAGATAATGTTCCTAATTTGGAACGCTCCTTTGTATAGGTCATTTTTCTTTGTATAATGTTTAAATTTTTGTATGATGAAGAGGAATATTAGTTGATTCTGAGCTTCACCTATGTGGGAGTAGTGTCATGCCACAATACTTCAATTTAGAATGACACTTTATACATGTCCAACACACTTCCCTCTCATCTGCCCATCCACCTGCCTCCTGATCTCCCAGGCTGCTTTCCTCCACACTTACTTTTCTTGCTGTTCTAGTAGCGGCAGGAAAATGAAGGGATGTCCCCCCACCCCTACTCTCTCTGGAGGACAGGAGGAGTGGGAGGGGGCTTGGACAAATGGCGGTGGGTGGGTACAAGGCAGAAGGGGAGGAAAGCAGGACTTAAGTGCCTCTCCAAATTAAAATCCAAGCTGAAGAACATTTGGATCATAATGTTTGTCTTGCACTGGAGGCAAACATTTCGAACCTGATGAATTTGATTTCCGAGCTGTGCTCAGATAACATCCGGCAGCTTCATATTTCCAGGACTGAGCCATGGCAATGAGAAGAGGTCCTCATGCTAGGCTCTGGTGGGCTTTCTTCAAATCAAACCCTTATGTAGCTTCAAAAATCAGTTCTTTCAAGTTTGGGGGGGGGGATGTTTAGTTTTTGAACATTAAAAAACAATGAAACAAAAGGCTTACAACTAGAATCAAGTGTTCCCTGAAATCTTAAAAGCTTTGATACATTTGTTGTTCTGGGATTTGACAAAGAGTGTGTTTGTTTTCCACCTAAAATATACATAGCGTTAAGATTTTATGCCATGGGTAAATTTCTGAATAAGAGCTGTTGGGACTCAGCGTGACTCGGCAAATCATGCTATTGCCTTCTTATGTGGGAAGCCGTTCCTCCTTTCCATGAGTACGCAGAGAATACAATTCTCATGACCCTAAACTGGGTGCTGCAGACCCTAAACTGGGTAGGAGAAGCATTCAGCCAGGATGCACACTCCTGGTTGGCTGTTGTGTGCATGCAAAGATCAAGACAGCATGAGAAGAGAGTGATTTACTTACTTACTTACTTACTTACTTAATTAATTAATTAATACATTTCTATACTGCCCAAAACGCAAGTTCTCTGGGTGGTTTACAAAACAATAAAAACAGCCAATAAAAGATTAAAACATTGCAACAATCAAAATTAAAAGTTAAAACTATTGAAACACATGTGTTTTAACATGTGATCGCATGTGATTGCATGTGAGCCGGGAGCAGGGTAGGATGGCTTTTTGTCCACCCTCAATAAAATGCTGGGGACAGAATGTGGGTTGGCCACACCTAACAGAGACCTACAGGAAACGTGCTCCCAAAGATAGGCAGCCTCAGGAAGGCAAAGAGGAGCCGCTGGCACACACAGCAAACTCAGCTCACAGAGGCTGTTCACACGAGCAGCCCTATCCAGGCTTCCACTTCTCATGTGGAGTGCTGGAATCGATCCCGATCCCAGCCCTGCCCTGCCAGGTAGCCCAGATTCTTGCCCTGGGCTATTGCCCAGGTAGAAGGGCATGAGCATGCCCTTCTACTTGGGATCCTGACAGGGGTGTAGCAAGGTGAGAGTGGGCCCAGAGACAAGATTTTAAAATGCCCCCCCCCTCACTGAAGCTCAGCTCATGAAGTAAAGAAATCTTAAATGAGGCTGAATAGTGGTAACAAAAAGCATACACACACACACACACACACACACACACACACACACACACACTCTATGTGCCACAATAGAACATCATCCTAAATTATTTTTAAAAAGGTTTTGTAAATTGTGGATGACGCAAGTCATTTAATGGTACTAGAGAAAGACATGCTGTTCTGGTAGCTCCAGGTTTTAACACTCACATCAGTTTCGGAGGATGAATACAACTGAAGGAAGCCCGGGCAAGTGCACAGCTGGGGGAGTCAGTCATGTGACTTGCCTCTGGGGGGGCCCAAGGCAGTAGGCCCCCAGACAACTGTCTCCCCTTGCCCTATTATAGTTACCCCCGGGGTCCTGATTGTGTGTCTGCTTGGACTGCCTGCAGCCACAGAGCCAGGCACCTAGAGTGCCCATCTTGTGGGGAAATCCCTCATTACACCGCACTGCTTGCATGGTGCATTGAGGGATTTCTAGAGGCCAAGCTGCATTTCCCTGGCCTCCAGATGGCTATGTGGCTCCTGGCAGTGCTGGTCGTGTGGGTATATGGGCTGTATGGCCAAGGAAAGGAAGAGGACTGTCTTTGGGGGTAGGTGTGATCCTGCCGCTCCCGCTCTCTCCGTTCACTGGTCACGGGAACGACTTAAAGTCTTCGAAGGTAGGATGGTACATCAGTAGCTGGACTCCCTTTTCTCTTCTGGAACTGGTGAGAACAGTAGGGCAGCTGCTCAGTGGAGCATTGCAGAGGCGGACAACATGCACCTGGCTTATAGGCCTCATTGTTCTGAAGATAAAAATACCAAGGCAATAATTTGTTGCGTCCTTAAAACGCTGCCACTGGTACCTGAAATATCTTGCAAGAAGACACCCAACCTGGCATACTGTAGGGAAGATTCCCAAGCCTCAGTACTCAGTTGGTCTCCATGCATGTGTGGAGGCCATTAGAGGGATTAGTAGTACAGTACAATCCTGACGTACTAACTCCTCGTATGGCCTCGGTGCACGTGTGGCGATCAGCTGAGCAGGACAGTCTTCCCACGGGATTCCGGGTCAAGTGGGGCTCCTTAAAGTGATATTTCCCCACCCTCAGCCCATCACCCCAAGCAGCATTCACCAGCTGCTACAGTTGGGTGGGGAAGGTAGGCACACTCACTCCCCTCCATGCATATAGGCTAGATCAGAGAGAGGCATTGTCCACTCTGACTCCTAGAACTTCCATATCCCACATTACATTAAGCACCATGCTTTTATGTAGTCCAAGGGTTGATTCATGCATGCACATCCACAACTTAGTTATTGTAATTTTCAGTGATGACTCTTGTGTGAATGAGCCACCACAGATCCAGTGCCACAGATAAACCTCTCCCATCCATGTGTATAGCACATACATGTCTTGGATGACTCATAAGCGACTGAGAGTGTAGACTTAACTTCATAAAAAAGGACTGCATTTGAGATGGCATTGACTGATATGAAAGATGCCTTTGATAGATTTGTGATGACTCCTGGCTATATAACCTTAGACATACAGTCTCAGAGAGACATAAGTGACTAGTCAACAAAACTCTTACCAAATTCTGACACACTTGGTCCATATGTTATTTGAAAGGCTGGAGGTTATGGATTTGCTGGAAATCTGCACCAGGAGGACCAAGCCTGGCATCCATATTAAATAAACAGCCCTCCAGAATAGGTCTCAATCCAATCACTGAGCTCCACAGAGTATGGAATGGAATCCATAAGCGTAACGAGTGACCACAGGAGGGAATGGAAAGGCGGAGGAAGGAAAGCAATGAGGGGAAGAATTAGGTTTTTAATAAAATATTGAAGTGTGAAATTGTTGACTTCTGAGATAAAACTTCTGATATATATAATAATGATATCATCCTGTGCTGTTGTCTCCATCTTCCGTCTCTATTCAATCTCTATTTTCCATCTCAATACTGAAGCGTACACTGCTATTTACATTTTTCAAAATGTCAGGACCTTTCATTTAGATTGCACAGGGAAGCTTTTACCTTATTTACCTTTGATCTCTGTTTAACGTAAAATTTGCAGACTTCCACCGTTTTATCTCAGGTACACAATGCTTTGCAGGTACTTTTATTTAACAAATAACAGTTTGAAAATGCCAGGTTTAAGGAGGCTTTTTAATTGAATTTTGCTTCCCATCTGGATGGAGCTTGGCACACACTTTAAAAAATGATTTAATAAGGAAGAAATATATTTCTATCCATATCCAAAGTGTGCAGAAATGAAGGGAATGAATAAACTTATATTAGGTTCTATAGCTGCTTTATGAAATGAATCGAATTTAGACTGTCTTTTGGTTGGCAAAAAGAATTGCTCAATGCAAAGGCTGTAAAATGCAAAAATCAATATGTTTTAAAGGTTGTTAGCAAGAGTATACCTTTTTAAGGTTGTTGCTTCTTTTATGGGGGGGAGGTGAAAATAAGAGAAGAGTTTTTAAGAACTGGTTTATTTTAGTCCGTTTGCTGTATTTTAAATACTGATAATTGTCCAAGTGTAATGGAAAATACTAGCCTAATGCAAGAGAGCAGCCTGACATAAGAATTGGTTCAAGCAAGGGTCTAATCCAGGTGTTCTCAAATTTGAGTTCTCAGGCTTTGTTGAAATGCAGCCCCCATCATCCCCAGCCTACTAATCCATTGTTTTCTACTGGTTCAAGACTTGTGCTCAACCCCAGTCAACCCCAGAAAGGCCAGCCCTAGGGGTTTTGGTGCCCTTGGTAAGGTTTGATTTTGGTGCCGCTCAATCCAAGAAGTGCAGATCCCTGGCTTTAATTTGAGCCTTGCTTATCCAAGAGGTCAAATGACCAGCCTGCACAGATACCCAGCGAATGACTAGCCTCCACGCTGGTTTAAGGATACAGTGGGAGAGAGTTCCCAGTCTACTATGGAGGCAAAACTCTAACACTTCAGAGATAAAAAGATGCTGCTGTTAATTTGGCGATCCAGTCTGGGACCATTTCTTTTTGGAAATGAATGCTGAAGGAGGGAGCGAAGAGGGGACACAATTTATGAGACTAGCTGCTTATTGGGGGCTGAAGTGCAATGAGCAAATAAGACTCTGTATTTTGGGGTGCAGAATTTGCAGGCTATTTGGGAAGCAGGGTGCAATATGACACATTACATTTTTACACCACCAGCAGTGTAGGTCCCCTAGCCCCGCCCCCTGCATCTGACATCAGATACAGGGACCTGGCTAGCCCCGCCCCTGCATCTGACATCAGACGCGGGGGATGTGGTCTCCCTCCCAAATGGGGACACATGGCCCTGTTTGGAAGGGAGATCGGCCCACGCTGCATTGGGCAGCATGGGGCAGAGTGCCTCTCCCTGCATTAAAGGCAGGGAGAGCCGTTTCGGCTGTGCTACCAATGCAGCACGGGTCAATCTGTCTCCTAAATGGGGCCGCGTGGCCCTGTTTGGGAGGGAGATCGATCAGCCCCACTGCATTGGCAGCAAGACCAGGAGCAGCTCTCCCTCCTTTAAGGCAGGGAGAGTCACTCTGGCCACGGTGCCAATGCTGCATGGGCTGATTTCACTGCCAGTGCAGCGCATGGCCCCGTTTGGGACCAAAATAACACCCCCGCATCTGACGTCAGATGTGGGGGCGGTGTGTCTGGGGCCGCGCTCACGGCCCTGATTGGTGGCTGCCTGGGTTCTTTGAACCCGTTTGCCCAATGGTGGCTCCACCCCTGTACACCACTGTGCAGTACTTCAGGGTTGCAATACCAGAGGGAGGGAGGGAGAATAACTGGCAGTGCTATAGTCCAGCACTGTTTATGCCCCCCCCCACAACTCCTGGGGTCCTGGGTGACCGCCTAGGTCTGCCTAGTGGACGGTCTGGTCCTGCTGTGCAGGAAAGTTTGAAGAAGTTCTTCTTGTGGAAGCAGCTCATGCTGGTCTTCCCTGGCCAGTGCTGACATTAAGCCAAATGCAAACCAGAGGCTACCCTGTTGTAGAAGAGTGGTGAATGAAGTATCCGGGCCCCTTGGATGGAGCTCATTTCCAGTGCGGGAGAACAATACCCCTTCTTCCAGCCAAGAACCATTCATTATTACCCTCAACGTTTCATATGCTCTTTGGGGAGGAAAAGAAGCAAAGGGAAAATATATATCTTTTCTTTTTATTGCATGCCCAGGACTGTTCCATCACATCATGTAATAATTATCGCAGCTTGCAGGCAGGGAAGAGGGGGTCATTTGGAAGAAGTGCCAGTTCCGCTCTCCAAACTAAACAGTCATGAATTTCGAGCATCTTTTCTTCAAAATAAAATGGGCAATTAATTCATAAGGAGAGTTAATTGTTAATTGTTGTTTCTTTCCTTGCTTCCTCTCTCCCTCTGTTTATGTTCAACATGGAGATGTGTAAGGAGCCGGGGCTGCGGCTGTTCGGTCTGAATCATAAAACAGCACTTGTCAGCTTTATTGCCGGCCTGCCGGCCTCTTCCCTTTCTGCCTCTCTTCAGGACTTTTGAGGTCAGAGGTGTTTCCTAGTTCACTCCTTTGTCCCTGAGTGAAATTATTAGGGCCGGGGGCCTCTGCTGGGGTAAATCAGTATTGATGCATTGATTTATCCCACTTGGGACCTGGTCTTTGCTTTCTCACAGTCCTTAAGCTGCCAAACAAGAGGGAAAGAGCAGCAGTCCCTCAAAGCTCCCCCTCCTGTGATGGGCCAGGGTGGAGGGAAGCCCACACTAGAAGAAAGGGTGGGCACTGATGCTTGTCACTGCTATTAATACTAGCCATCATCCAGGGGAGGAGAGCTGGCCTTGCGGTAGCAAACATGAATTGACTCCTTTGCTAAACAGGGTCCATTCTGGTTTGCATTTGAATGGGTGACTACATGTATAAGCACTGTAAGGTATTCCCCTTAGGGGATGTGGGGCTGCTCTGGGAAGAGCACCTGCATGCTTGCCTGCAGAAGGTTCCAAGTTCCCTCCCTGGCATCTCCAAGACAGGGCTGAGAGAAACTCCTGCCTGCAACCTTGGAGAAGCCGCTGTCAGTCTGTGTAGACAATATCGGGTTAGATGGACCAATGGTCTGACTTGGTATAAGGCAGCTTCCTACATCCCTATGTTCATCCTAACAAAGTGCTTGCATGGCAATTGCGTAGATGTGCTAAAAAAAGAGAGAGGTGGAAATGCACATTTGCATGAATGAGGCGTGTTGCAGTTTGTGCGACTGTTGCACAAGCATGCTTGTGGCAGCATGACACTGGTCTGGAACACAAGCTTTAGATTTAGTGCAAGTAGGTAGCACCTTAAGTGGCACAGTGGGGAAATGCTTGAGTAACAAGCAGGAGTTGCTGGTTCAAATGCCCACTGGTACTATATCAGACAGCAGTGATGTAGGAAGATGCTGAAAGGCATCATTTCATACTGTGAGGGAGGAGGCAATGGTAAACCTCTCCTTTATTCTACTGAAGAAAACCACAGGGCTCTGTGGGCGCCAGAAGTCTAAATCAACTTGACGGCACACTTTACCTTTAGGTAGCACAACAGCTTTGCACTGGTGCAACATCCTTCCACAACTACTTTGTTAGTCAGGATGTTAGCCATTGTCTGTGGGGAATCCTTGAGTCTTACTTATACTTCCAGCATGAACATAATGCCTCCATCATGTTTCAATCATGTTATGCTTCCAGCATGAACAACAGCATGAGGTTCATCAACAGTTGCCACCGGCTCGTCAGGTGTCTACTCCAGGGACAGGCCTTCTTCCTTGCTGCCCTGAGGCTTTGGAATGTGCTCCCTGTTGAAATAAGAGCCTGCCCTACTCTGACAACTTTTAAAAGGTTAGTCAAGACACATCTGTTCACCCACACTTTTAATTAGATTGACAATTTTAATAGTTAACACTTTTAACATGTTTCAAATTTGAGATTGTTTTAATGTTTTAATTTCATTTTAATTGTATTTTTATTGTAAACTGTCCAGAGACAAGAGTTTGGGAAGGTATAGAAACTTGTTAAATAAAGAATGAATAAACATATTGAATTTCCAGTGTGAAGCTCTGCCTACAAACCAGAGAAATCCTGCTGTTTCTCATGAGGCTCTGCTAGCAGAGGCAAAAATGTGCTATTGGTTAGGGAAGAGACAGTTGGTAACATGGATGCGTAGCATGCTTGAGGCCTGTGTCCATTTAAATGGGTGGCAGGGCTGCAAAAGTCCTCTGACTGAGACCCTTGGTTAGGACTTAGCAGAAACTACTTGTTTGATTAAATTTTTGTGTCAAAAAGTACCTCCCATTTTGAGCGATTTTTAAAAAAACATTTGTGAACATATTTACATTCTTTCCCATTTTCTTCTTCTTTGCTGCCCTTGGCCACATTTGCCTTCGCTGATGTTTTATCCTATTGGCTGTGGTGATCCATATGATGATGTCAAGATACTATATTTGATATTATGATGTAAGGGATGCCCATAAACAAAATCATGCGGATAATGACAGCTAATTCAATTAAATGAGGGGAAGTGAGGCCAAGATGTGTGATGGCAAAGAGGAAGGAATTTGGTGCTCAGAAGAAGCCTCACTCATGGGGACAAACGAAACAGGTTTGAACAGCATTGAAAAAAATGTGAATGTTCAGTGAGGTGAGGTTTTTCTGGGTAACTTGTTCAGCTATATCAAATGTATTGACTTCGAGGTGAAGCTTCAGTTCTGTAATCAGAGAACATTAAGTACAGAGCTACTCTTGATAGCTCTGACTAGATGGAGCATTAGGCCAGTTCAGCATTATTATCAGATCTAGTAGTTCTTAACTGGGAATCTGGATATAGGAGCCAGTCCTGGTGTTCCTCCATTGCTGAGTATAATAATATAATTCATCTGTATCCTTGCTAATACAAATCAAGGTGTCTGAGTGATTCTAGTATGGGGAAGAGTGAGGAGGTGGTGGCTCCTGTCCTTTTTCTTTGTGGCTTGAAGCTGAAGGTAGGCATAAAGTTGTGCTGTCGGGTTGGTGTTGACTACTTGTGACCACAAAGCCATGTGGTTCTCTTTGATTGAATACTGGAGGGCTATTGCCATCTCCCATGCAGCATGAGATGATGCCTTTATCGCTGCTGCCCAATATAGGTGTTCCCTATCGTCTGGGAAACATACCAGCGGGGATTCGAACCAGCAACCTCTTGCTCCCTAGGCAAGTTACTTTCCCATTGCGTCATTAGGTGGGCATACCCTTCATAGAAACACTATTTCTCAGACACCTTCACCTTCTAAGGCCCTGCTGCCAAATCTAAGCTGTGAGAGACTCAAAATGCAAGTTGCTGCAATATTATCCATAAAGAAAATTTGAAATGTGGTGGTGGTGCTACTTTTAACACCCTTCAGTTTCATTATTTCTTTCGTTTTAAAATAAGCATCCTCGTATTTCAGGAATAATGGCTATGTGCCAAGTTTTGGGGGAAGTAGAGTAGCACTAGGTGGGTGGCATTTTTCATACTGTCAGGCGCTGAAAATGGATAGCATGTCTCAGAGAGATGGTAGTTGAGCTTCACTCTTCTCATCTGAATTTCCTTTCTCTGTATGGAATTTAGTCCTCATAAAACGTAGCACTATACCACTGGGGAAAGCCTTGCTTACTGAGGTGACATTGGCCAGACAACCGCACATCTCCCATTGGATTTAACTTCCACCCATTGGTTTATAACACTTCCTTCCCCAGCTCTCTAAAGGGCTGTTCAGGAATTTAATAGTCTCACTTCCAATAAAAGCCAATTGCAACCACATGAGGAGCCCCCCCCCCCCACATTGGTTTGGAAAGTTTGAAGGATTTGTCCAGCATTATGAGAGCTGGAAATAAACCTCTCATATAGAAGTAGACAGACTGGATTTAAAAACAACAACAACAACAAAACCACTCTCCAAACATGTAAGCCTCAAGAGACTCTTGTTTATAAAATAGATTTGAAAGATCCCTCGCTTAACTGAATGCTGCAAGAAGGTACTTTGCTAGGGTAGCAGCACCCTTTTTGCAGCTCAATACAACAAAAGCAAAAGACAACTGTGTGAGCATTTTTTCACCCAGGTGGGTTTCACTGACCTCATATTTGGTGCACTGAGATCTAAGATGCATAATAGCATAATAATACTGCGTATTTACATAGTTTGTTTCAAGGAAGTGCTTCATATACATTATCTCAGTAACCCTTACTGGATTGTTTGTTACTATTATTTGTAATGACATGGGATGATCAAAGACCTATGTCTAAAACAGACTAAAGGTAAAGGTTAAGTATACTGTTGAGTTGATGTCAACACTTCCCCACATCCCCACACATCCACAAGCAGTTCAATAAAATGAAAAGTCAACATTTTGCAATACTCTGCCTCATTTTATTGTATTATCTCTTGATTACATACTGATGAGGAATGGAGAAAATAGTACCTTATCTAGGGCCACCTGGTGTGTTTGTAGCTACAGTGAGAGTGGAATGTTTTGCCATTTTTTCATCATAGAATTAAAGGCAGCATACACAGCATACACCATCTAAATAGTCACTCATCCAAGCACTGACTAGACTTTAGACCCAGCAAGGTGGTGGTTCCACCATGGCTTCTCAGACCATGTCTTGGGAATTCAGATTCTGAGCCACTACACAACACCAGCTCTTGTTATGGGTTTCCCTCTAAATGAAGTTGACTCTGGAGTTCCTGCCTGTGTGCCAGGTAACTTCAGACTCTGTACTCATGCACAGTCATGCTGGGATTTGAGAATTGCTGCAAGCCACAACCTCTAATGTGGAAGCCTCACCACCTAATCTCAATATGTGAGGGAGCTGTAGTTATTAAGGTCATTCATAGGACCATTTTACTTGGGGCCAGGGAGGACTGGGGGGAAGGTTTCTATCTTCCTCCACATGACTGCCATTCCTGCCACTACACCACACTCACATATGATCCCCACTGCAGTGAGCGGTGAGAGACAGGTGGGAGGGGGTAGAAAGGATGCCCAGCCACCAGGGTTCGCACAATACACTGTGTGAGCAGCGCAGTGCATTGTAGAAATTCTAGAGGCTGGGTCACCCCTTTCCCCAGCTTCTGTGGCAGCAATAGTGGCTATGTTAATGCAGCTGCTCTTGGGGTATTGGCAAACCAGCCTTGACTAACCTTTGGGCTTGTGTGGGGAATCAGCAACTCTAGAGTGATCAGTTCATTACATAATAAATTTGTGCAAAGCTTCGGTCTTGGAAATGACTGACAGAGAGTTGAAGTCAAATGTAATCAGGTTTATTTAGGGTTCTAGGGATACAGAAAGGAAATCTTGATTAGCAAGCAAAATAATGTTAATGAGCAAAACTAACCAGGCTAATAATATCAACAGTACTAAACTGAAACTTACAAGAGGCATTTTAGCTTGAGATCTAAATTAAATCCACTCAAGACTGACCAGAGAAACAGTCGTAGAGAACAGCTTTAGATGTTAAAGAGAACAGGAAGAGAGGGGAGCAAGAGATTTTAGAGCAGGGATTAGCATACCTAATTCCTTTCCGGTGGTGTGTTAGAACATTTGTTGCTTGGTCGATACCGAGGGACCTCTCTCTCCAGGAAAGAAGGGAAATAGGATGCAAGCGTGGGGACCCGTGTGCCAATTGTGGGTCAGGAAGCAACTAGAAGTCCAAAGGAGGTCTGATCTCAGGGGACCAGTCCCTCAATGCAACCAAGTGTGCTGCACAGATTAGGCCTGGAAGCAGGGCTGATCTGGAGGTGAAAGGTGGGATGGGCACAAGAGCCAAGGCACAACAAGGTGCAGTGGCATAGTGCAAACACTGGTGGCCTGAATCCAGTCCACCAGCGGCAGCCCCTGCCTCCCCAGCCACGTCTCCTGTGCCTGATGTCAGATGCACCTCCATCTGACATCAG
Source organism: Hemicordylus capensis (assembly GCF_027244095.1). Classification (NCBI taxonomy): domain Eukaryota; kingdom Metazoa; phylum Chordata; class Lepidosauria; order Squamata; family Cordylidae; genus Hemicordylus; species Hemicordylus capensis. The sequence continues at coordinate 296,387,987 of NC_069659.1, read as the reverse complement.
ATGTGCAGGGGGTGTTGTCGCATTTGCAAACAGGGCTGTGCCCCCCCCCCGTTTGCGATTAAGTTACAGTTAGCACTGTGGTGGCAGCGGCAGCCGGGAGGCGCCTTTCCCTGCTTGTAAAGGCAGGAAGACACATGTTCCCAGCCAGGTTGGGAACCCAGCGCTGGCTGGGAAAGCATCTCCCTACCTTAGCAAGCAGGGAAATGCACTCCTAGCTGCAGCAGCAAATGCAACATTGGCTGTAATTTACCCGCAAATGGGGTGCATGGCTCCATTTGCAAAAGCGACCCCCCCCCCGTGTGTCTGACATCAGATGCAGGAGTGTGGCTGGGGCGTCAGGCATGGCCCCTGGGTGTGGCAGCCTAGGTTCTTTGGAAACCCACCCCCCACGCAATGGTGGCCCTTCCCCCTGGCAAGATGGTATCGCTGGTGCCCAGGTGCATGTACACGCAACGGATGAATCCAGAGAAGAGACAAACAGCTTGGTTGTCTTGGGGACAGAAATAGGCAAATTCTTGCCTGGATGCCAAATGCTGACCACATCTTTCTGTTGAAAAGGGTATCATGGTATCTATCCATGGTAGAAAAAAAGAGTACATTTTTGCCCTGTTCAGATTTCAGTGGGTGTGCTCTAACAGCACAATGGAGTGAATAGGTTTGAGAAACCTGTCCAGGATGGAGTGAAATGGGCACATCTATATAATTATTTAACTAAGGCAGTGTATGGTGGGTGGAAATGAGGGGCTGGAAATGCGTGCAGATGTGTGGGGATGTTTGGTGGGTGGACATGTGGCAGCAGAGGCAGGCCCAGGCCACCGGCAGTCTGAGGAGGAGCTGCAGAGGCCACCTGAAAATGGCGGGCGGAGGGGGGAGCCAGTGGGCTGAGGAGGAGCCAGTGCGGTGTCAGCGGCCACCCAAAAATGGGGGGGGGAGAAGGAGGGAGGGAGCAGTAGGAGGCCACTGGTGGGCTGAAGAGGAGGCACAGCGGCGGGTGGGCAGAAGGTGCGGCAGTGTGGGGGAGGGCAGGAAAGACTGGGGCAGGAGGTTGGTGGGAGTGCATTTTCGCACAGATGCTCTGTGCGGGTCAGCTAGTTAGGGTATATTTCTTGTCCAGGAAGGACCTTGCTAGGTGATGGAATGTGTTAACAAGCACTTTCTGAATTGAGCAAACTATTAATGCTTCTTGATAGAGAGATGAGCCTGTTACTTCTCATCTGTTCTTACTGAGATAAGCCGGGAGGCTTCTCTGATGTGTCAACAGAGGGGAACACTTGGCTATTCCTGCTTAAAGAATAACTCTTAATTAATGTGTGTCTGCTTTGGCATCCTCGCCTGAGCTTAAACAGAGAGGAGAGTATGGGGGCTAGCCCCACTTGCAATCACGTGTTAGTTTTGACCTGGGCTTACCTTCTCCATGCCACCTGCCAAGCGACTTACCCTCTGGAGTCATCCTATGTAAGCAAATGGTGAGGCCACAATCCAGTGGGTGTGGAGAGTCCAAAATGGAAACTACAAGCCAGTAGCACCAAATCAGGGGTAGAGGTACTGCAGGGAGCCCCCAGTCAGGCTATCTTTGTAACAGCTGGCAGCCTGTGCTCCAGGCAGTGGAATAGAATGGCACATGTTGGCACAATGGGATCAGGACCAATCCCAGCAGTTCCCACGATCAGGGCTACCTGGGTAGCACTGCGCTAGGCCTGGTCATGTGAACGACCTCATTCAGTGCTGAAGGAAAGGTCCTCACACCTGTTCTAGTATTACTGCACATGTTCACACTGAAAGCAGGTTCCGGTCCTAAGCCTCGGTGAGCTGTGAGCCAAATGAAGCCCTCCCCACACATGGTTCTTATCTTGTACTGTAGACCAGTGCTAACTAGACTGGCATTTTAAAAGCAACCATGACTCCCCTGGAGCTCCCATAAAACCTGTATACCAGGGAAACTTGTTGGAAGTGAAGGACTCTGCGCTGTCTCATGTCTCAATGACAGAGGACGACAGACTAGTGAGTCAGAGGGCTAGAGGGGTCAAGACATTGGTCATCCCTTCTCTACTGCTCTGACACTATTCCTTTGATATGTAGATTGCTACTCTTAGGGACTTCCTTCCTGCCTGCCTTCCACTTCCTCTTCCTCTTTCCTTTCTTCTCCCTTGCAACACACACGCTCCTCTCTCCCTGCACCATATGTGCAGAGATGCAGAAACCATCCCTCTGCATCCAGCTAGCTAGCTAGATTAGAGATCCTATCTCTCCACTTTACGATCTAGAATGGAGTTCACTAATAAAGACTCCTTATATTGATTTGAAACTATGAACTGGCACCAAGTTTCTTTTACTCTCAGCATACACACATGCCTTGGCAGACTCTCTTTTGTTTTGCCTCTGTGCACCCTGCTGTAATAGAAGGGTATCTCTTACCAGAGAGAATTCCCAACAAAACTGACAAGGTATGAAGTAGCTAACAATGGGGAGGGAGTATAAAATAAAAGGTAAGGGATCTGCAGCATGTTGACTTTTCACTTCATTGAGCTTTCCTGGAAATTCTGGCATGCTGCCTTGGAAGTTCTGGAATTGCCCATTGCCTTATGAAACATTGCTGTGGAACTCCACATGGCCCCAAATGAGTACATTTTCTGTCAGTAGAGTTGCGTGAGTAATACATGCTCTCATGCTCCCCATAACAATTGGACTTGCACATAAGTGCCTCCAGGTTGCAAACGGGGGTGTTTATCCTATGGATCTATGTACAACGTTTTTGGAACACCCCATGCTATTATGATGATGGCTAATTTAAGCAACCTAGAAGTGGCCCAGGCCACACAAATGATTTCAGTGTACGATACATTTGGCAATATGGCAAGAAGTGCCTTTTACTGTGGTTTCATGTGGCTTAACTCTTGTTTCATGTGACATTTGAAACTTTGCTGAATGTTTATGAGGAGGAAAGTGGGTCTTGTGTTAGTAAGACCATGAATTGCCCCTTTTGTGATGCAAGGTCTGCCCTGGTTTTCATTTGGATGGCTGACTACATGTGAGCACTATGTGCTGTAAGATATTCCTGTTAGGGGGTAGAGATGTACAGTGGCATTGCAAGGGCAGATGAGCCTGTGTTTGGTGTATGAACACAGGCTCATACCCCTCTGCCCCCTGTGGTACAGCCCCCCCCCAATTGCATGCACCCCTCACCTGCAGTTGTGTACTGCTCCCACCACCCCCTTGCCAGGCTCCTCCCAGCCAGTGGGAAGCAGGAAGGGCCTGTTCTGGGCTTTCCTAATTCCCACCAGCTGAGAGGACCCTGGTTAGGGAGTGGCATGTTGAGTGAAAACAGATTGGTAATGGCAGAAGTACTGGACAGGTGGCCAGAAGGGAGGGGGGAGGGGAGGAGAAGCAAGCAAGGTGGCTCTGGAGGCAGGGTGGCATGTGTTCTTCAACACACCCACCCAATTACAGCTCCACCCTTGAGGCTGTAGCTCAGTGGTAGAGCAGCTGCTTTGCATGCAGAAGGTCCCAGGCTCACTCCCTTGCATCTTCAGATAGGGCTGGGAGAGACTCCTGCCTAAAACCTTGAAAAGCCACTGCTAGTCAGTGTTAGGGGTGTGCATAAAACCGGAAAACACAGTTTGGTTTGACAACTGGATTCAAAACTAACTGAGTCCAGTCCAGCTCTGTGCATACTAGAGCCTGGCCCAGTCCACCTCGAGACTGAACTGGCTTGGGCCCGGCTTGTGGTGGAACAACAAAAAAAAAAAAAAGGTGGATGTACCGCCACTGTGGGGCTTTAGAAGGGCTGCAGCAGCCATGGGAAGGTCTCCTGAGGTTCCCCCTCCCCCTGCTGGCCTCCCTCAGTTGTTTTTGTCCCATTTTGGTCCCTTTTCTGCCTGTTCCAGGCAGCTCTGCACTGGCAATGGCCATTTTGGAGGTTACTGCGCATGTGCACTGGCCATCTGCATGGCCAGATCATGATCCTGGCCACAAAGATGGTCAGTGTGCACATGTGGCAGCCTCCAAAATGGCCACCGTCCTCACAGATAGGCCTGGAATGGGCTGAAAAGAGCCCCAAATGGGTCAAAAATGGCCCAAAGGGCCAAAAACAGGCAAAAAATGACCGGGGAGGCTGAATTTCAGGAGATTCAACCACAGCCATGTCAGAACCCCCAAAGTCCCGCAATGGTGGTAAGTTTGCCATTTAATTAAAAAAAAAAAAACAACAACAACCTTGCTGGCCCATGCTTGTCAACTGAGTGCAGTTGCTGAACTAAGGGCAGAGTTTATCTGGGGGCTAGCTGTTCAAGTGGAAAGGAAAGTCAAACAAACAACCCTTATCAGTTTGGGTTTTTGTGTGTGTGTGTGATTTGTTTTGGTTTCTCCCCACTTCCCACATTTAGTGGGGGGGGGGAGGGAGAGAGTGTGAGAGAGAGAGAGTCAGTCTTCCCCCAACTGAAAACCTTTCGTTATGTATCTGTGTTTCCCTTGTTATGATTGGGTTTTTCCCTCTGAATCCTGACCCCTGTGATCTTCCCTTTGGAACTTGCAATGAGTCATTTTCCTTTCTGTGGAAAGAAAAGAGGGGGTGGTGGCAGGGGGTTTATTGCTTGGTTCTTTGAAGGTGGTTGTTGAAAATATATTTAAGTGTTTTTCAACCAAACAAGTACTAAAAAAATGTTCCTTGCTCCCAGAATGGCTCACAATACTTGAGGGTTGGGGAAGAGTGGAGCTAGTCTAGCATCCTGGACTATTTACTAATTTTAAACTGGTTTGTCTGGATATCCCTTCACCTGCCTTTTCCAAGTGAAAAATATTTTATTTTATTTATTTTGTGTGTGTTTTTAATCCTGCCATTCTATAGCCCTAACAAAAATTGTTAAGCTTGGAACAGAAGCTTTCTTTGGAACCCACAGAAGGGGAGGAGAGCTGGTCTTGTGGTAGCAAGCATGAATTGCCCCCTTGTATTTCACAAAATTGATACTGTTGTATTATATGGTTCTGCTGTTGTTTACACCTTGTAACTGTAGTCTCCTGTCCTCTGTGAATCTGCTACACTATATTACAAGTGTCCTTAATGTTCTTCTGCAGCAGAGATGTTGGTCCAGGAGGAGAAGAAGGCAGCGAGGGGCCCATTTTAAAATCTCATCCCTGGGTCCACTCCAACCTTTGCATGCCCCTGTCACACCAACAACTTGGTGTCACCAAGGACGATACCTACAACTTGGTTATCTGGCTGAATTTTCAACCTGCAGTGAGGTATACACTTCATGTACAGCAAATCAATCTGGCCATGTGGCTAAAGGAACAGAGTCAATTCAGCCTACAACTGTACTGAACTTTCCATCTGTCTGAGGCTGAGTTTCAATTGTATCAGCTGGCCTTGATTCAGATCTATTAAAAACAGAGTTCTAGTGTACTTTGTGACTAAAAGAGCTGGATGAAAAGCCCAGGAACAGACCTCGCCTTTTGCCTGGAACTTGAACTGCAATGATGTTAACCCTTTTGGAAGTTCAATAAAGTTTAGTGTGTGTCAGGGGGAAATCCTATTTTAAAAAGTGCACACTCTTGCATTTCCTAGTTCAGGCTGGGTCTAGGAGCCAGGACACCCTGATCCTGCACTATCAGCTCTTCTCAAGGAATTTCTGACCAACTGGAAAGTGCTCTAAATCTTATTATGATTAAATGACACTATGCTCTTGTATCATTTCCTTCATTCCCTCAAAAATAAGGTTTCTTTCAGCAAACAAATGTAACCCTCATCATTTTTTGCATGCCATTCACTGTGCTGGTCTTTACAATTTTGCAGCTTCCCAGTCAGCTATTCATATCCCTGGCTCCCATACTTCATAGACCAAAACAGGCGCGTAACAATGATAGGGCAAGGGGAGACAGTTGTCTGGGGGCCCCACTGCCCGGAGGAGCACCCCAGAGGCACCTCATGTGACTCCCCATTGCCCCCTGCCCAGCCCCATAGCCTCTCAGCCACTTGCCCTCTTCGCCGTCTCTCCTGCTTGTTCTGCTGGCCCGCAATCGAAGCAGCAGGCAAGCTGCAAAGAGCTCCTTTTCTCCCGCCTCTCAGCTGATCGGCAGGTGGGCGGGGCTTCCACGGAGGCCTCCGTGTAGGCCGCAGTGAAGCCTGAACTCGAGTAGGGCCCAAGCAAGCCAGGAAGGAGGAGGCAGCCAGAGTGTTCTCTGCAGCGGAAGACCCCTTGCTGCCCTGCTTAACCCAGACCAGCATTTGCCAGGTAGAGTGTGAACTCCTTTTTGTGGTTACCTTTCCCGCCCCCCCCCCCCCCCATATATAGGGATCTGCTTGCCATAGGGCTTGGATATGGGGGGGGAGGGACCGAGAAGTCTCTGAATATTTATTTTGAAACAGCTTGGAAAATTTGCTGACTTAAACAAAACTATCTAAAAAGTCCTATAAGTGGCTTGTTTCATGGCAGAAAATTGCAAAAACTTCTGGAACAGTATTTTATTAATTTTATTTATTTATTCATTTATTTATAAATGCACTTATGTTCAAGTTGTTTTGCTACCCAGAAGGTCTGAGTGAGAACTGTGAAGCATGTGTGGTGCTTTTATTTTATTTTTCTTGTGTGTGAACTGCTCCCCAATAACTTGCAGGGACTTCAGGGTAAATCTGGCCAACATGTGAATGCAGCACCTCCATTCCAGAGGAGATGTGTCTTAAAGGGCTTTAAAAGCCTCCTGTGAAAAACCTCCTGCAATCAAACTTGACTGAATTTGTTCAGAATTCTGAGAAAACAAACATAGGCTCACCCTGCATGGTTGAAAGTCTCCTTTGCTAATCTGCAGCGAGGGGCCCATTTTAATAATTCATCTTTCTAGTGTGTTCTAGGCATTAAAAGTAATACAAATGTATAGTACTCAATGTATATCACTATATATTGTGACGTGTGTGTGTGTATTCAGTGAAATGTATTTGCAGGCAGCATACTTATTTTGGAATATCAGACTTAAATCCTTGGGGGCCTGGGGTGTGCGGAGGCCCTGGACTTTGGGGGGGCCCCATTTTAAAATCTTGTCTCTGGGCCCACTCCAACCTTGCTACGCCCCTGGACCAAAAGCTGTATTTTTTCGTACCTAAATTGCAAAGATGTTTGAATGAACTGAAATTCTTACTGTTTGCTAGACTTCTCTATGTATAGATGCTTCTTGCCTCTAGTTGCCCGTGGTTCACCCATGCTGTGCAGGGAATCCTGTAACATTGTCACAATACAGCTCATATAGACAGCCAAACAGATCGGGGTGAGCTATCACTCACCCTGGGGTAGCACAGTTGGCTGTATTATCCTTGCAAGTGGAAAGAGAATTTTGCCACCTACCAGATGCAAATGCATGGTAGAAGGTATGTTCACATGGTTTAATATGCTTGAAATAATGTAATAATGTTCTTACATTAGCATCGTTCTCTGGCTCTGGTCCAAATAATATACAATATATATCTAATCTATTATATAGCATACTTTAATATACTACATTACTTTGAATACTATATATGATATTACATTGTCTGTGTATGTAGGTGACTGTATGTATTTACATTTATATATCTTGCCTCCAAGAAGCCCAGAGCGCAGTGTGCACATTTATATATCCTCACAACGAATACGAATATGACATATCTGTCTGTCTGTCTGTCTGTCTGTCTACCTACCTACCTACACATAAACAATAAAATGGCTCCCTGTCTCCAAAGAAGAAGCAAAAAGAAACCCTGTGATGTAGGTTAGGCTGAGAGATAAATTACTGGCCCGAAGTCACCCAGTAAATTTCATGGCTGAGTGGAGATTTGAACTTGGGTTTCCCCAGTGCTAGTCCAACACTAACCAGTACACCACACTGGCTGTCTCCATGCTATGTGAGCCACCAGGTCTACCTGTGGTCCTCTCTACTATCCCTGCAACCTCAGCAAGAGAAAGGAGGAGTGGAGAATAGGGATGTGCACAAACCAAGATCCATGCATAGTTCAGTGCCAAACTGGTTTAGGCGAGGTATGAACTTGTTCAGCTCTCCGGTGCCCCATCCAGCTTCCTGCTGCAGCAGTGCTCTCTTCAAGAATGCTCATGGTGCCAGCACACACACATTCGGCCTCCTCACATTCGGGGGCCATGTGCATGCCTCCCTTTCCACCTCCGTGTGCGGGACTCCCTCTCCACCTCCCTAGTGGCGAGGTTGTTGCACCTGCATCCCCATCTGCCCCCAGGAACTCCACAGCCCCAGTTCCAACCTTAATGGTGAGAAGAAAGGGTGAGGAACAGGCTGCTTCCCAAGCATTTGAGCCCTCATTGTTGTTGCTCCTCCTCCTCCTCCTGCTGTTGAAATGCTTCCTGGCAGCTGTTGCAGATCTTGCAGGAAGAGGAGCTTCTGTCCCACACAAACCCCAACTCCCATGAGATCACGCAGGGCCAGGAAATCCTGTGACTGATCCCTTTGTTGCCATGGCAGGTTTTCCAAGCTAACCCTGTTTTAAGTCTCATCTGCTTCAGATGGGATCAGGCACGACCTGGTGTGACCTGCCCCTCCAAGCCCCGACAATCTGTATACAAGTACATGTTTCTGTGTGAATGACTGGATATGCATTCATTTTGAAACTGAACATTAGTACAGGCCCCCTCAAATGCAGGGTACAGACAGGAAGTGCACTACTGTACATGCATTGAACATCATCAGCGAATAACTACACAGTCAATGAGTAACTACTTGTATACAAATTGTGTGCCGGACATAACATTGAACAGGATGACTATGACTTAGGTGTAGATATGAATCTGACAGTGAATTCTAAGAATATAAGAAGAGCTCTGCTGGATCAGGCTGAAAGTCCGTCCAGTCCAGCATCGTGTTTCCAACATAGACCACTCAGAAGCTTCCAGAAGACCCACAAGCATTGCATGAGGCCACCCCCTATGGAATGACCCCCTCAGTGATTGAAATTCAGCGACTGAAATTCAGTTTAACTGCTTTTGAACCCTGATGTTTCATTTGGCTTTCATGGCTGCTAGTTGCTGAGAGATCTTTCCTCCAGGAATTTGTCTGACCTCTTTTTAAATCCGCCCAAAGTGGCCAACCTTCTGTCTAATGCTGCGCTTGCACAAAAACCAACATTGCGCTGGTGCGAGAAGTTCGCATGACTGTGCAAAATTACTGGGGTTTTCAGAATTGTGCCTCATGTGCAAAAGTTATCTGCAAAATATATGAGGTGTGGCACATATTTGCATCAGCATAACACTAGTTTTGGAACACACACTCCAGATGTAGCGTAACTAGCTAGAGGAACAGCCTTGTGCTAGTGCAGCATTCTTGTGTGAGTGGCGCACTCATGGCCAAATGCTCCCAACCATATTGACTGTTAAATGTGCAAGATGCTATACAAGCAGGGATAGGCAATGTGTGGCTCTCCAGATCGTTGGGCTGTTGCTGAACTACAACTCCCATCACCCCCAGCTGTAATAAATTGTGGCTGGTGGTGATGGGCATTGTAATTCTGCAACATCTGGAGAGCCACACATGGCCTATCCCTGCTAGACGGTCTTCATTGTGGTTGCTAACAGCAGGCGTGTAGGGAGGCCAGCGGCGGCCCCTGTCCCACCTGCCCCCTCTGGCTCCCCCAGCCACGCCCCCGGCATCTGACGTCAGACTGGGGTGTGAGGTGTAGCCCCGGAAGGGTGCAGCCCAGGTTCTTTGAACCTGTTGGCCCAGTGGTGGCTCCGTCCCTGGCTGACAGCCAGATGAGGTAGACCATTATTATGAGCCATTCCACATGCAGAGAACTGAAGCTGAGAAAGCTGGGAGGAGTGGGGCACTGTTCAAGTGAAAAGTGAGCCCATATCAGAGATGAGATGTGAAGTCAAGTTCCCAAGGTCCAGGCCTAACTCCCTCCACTGGATAAAATGGTGTTTTTACTTCTGCCGGTTCTCCATATTTGGTTCTCTTTAATTCTGAGGCTGATCTCTGCATTCAGGCCCCAGGCCCCACCAGGCCTCATTTAATTTACGGATGTTGTCCTTCCTTTCCATTCCATCTGGCCAAATCAGCAGTTTCATATCCAGAGGCGCAACTAGGGAAAACGGCGCCCGGGGCAAGCACTGAAATGGCGTCCCCCCGCGCGCCCCCGCCCCCCAACATACTACATTATACTTAGGTTTTTCCTCACAAGCGCCCACCAAGCCAGGCCACTGACTGGCCGCCAGGCGCCAGAAAGCAATGGGGGGGGGCGCGGGCAACACGGAAGGGACCGCTCGTGGGGGAGAGGGCGTCGATGCGCTCCCTTGACTGCTGCAGCGCTGCTGCACTGAGCAGGAAACATTTGTATTAACAAATTTTTTTAAAAAAATTAAAAAAAATTTTTTTGTCATGGCGGCGCCCCCCATGTGACCAGAAAAGATGGCGCCCGGGGCACGTGCCCCCCCTGCCCCCCCTATAGTTACGCCTCTGTTCATATCCCTTCATGACTCTCAGTAATTTGCACCGGAATGTGTGTCTGCACTGGGGACCAAAGCTCCTCTTTGAAATGGAACAAAACACTCACTGCTCAGCAATAATCGGCTGTAGAGGGTTCCACTAACTCTTACCCTTCATCTAGAAGCAGCTTTCCTCTGTATCTGTCTCTTTCCTCTCAATGCCACCTTGTAGGGAGAACCGAACAGGCCTTGGCTTGACAGAAAAATGATGCTTTCAGCCAATTAAAAATATAATAATGGGAAGAAGGAAAGGAACATGGTGCTTCCTGCATGGGGGGACTTCATTGTCACTCAGTGCTTCACACTGCTGCAGGGTTTAGAATGCACAGGGGTGGTCCATGTCACACTTAATGTTAAACTCCTAAGCCACAGCTACATTTTCAGAGCACAGAGACATTAATTGACTACTGATGAGAATGGGAAGATTACTACTTTAATTTGCTTATTGATCTCTCTCCTTCCCTCCCTCTCTCTCTCTCTCACACACACAGAATTATTGTTCAGTCAGTATTACTAGAAATAGCCTATGCTGTAGAGAGTTCTGTAAATGGTTGTGGTGCAGGTATGCCATTCCTCTCTTCCCCCCGACTTAATTTCCCTGATGAAGAATACGCTTGGGAAGCTTCCATTTGTTTCGATAGCCTTTGCATAGGATAACCTTTTGGTGTGCCCTTGGACACTTTTCCTGACTCTGAAATGGATGTTTCCCTGTGCCTCTGCTCGCCCTTATTGTAAGCCGGCCCTTAGAAGAAATGTTTAGCACAGACTGGCTTCAGCTAGGAAGTGGGGTGGAAGGTAGTTTTGAAGGCAGACGTACTGTGATATAAGCCAGACTAGGGGTCAAGCCCAAAGGGACAGGGGATGGAGTCCATGCAAAATGCTCTGTTTAACCCAATCCCGACTACCACTCCAAAGACAAGAAGAGGCCCAGCTAAATGGGGGGGAGGGGGGAGTGAAGCAGCCAGCCCAAGCACAGTGCCACCTAGTGGCCTTTTGGAGAATCCCAAATTGCCATATGCTACTATGTGCTCCAGTTCAGGAATGACTTCTAACAATACGAAGAAGACACTAGCCCAACATCCTATTGCAGCAGCCCAGGAGATGAGCCATTATATACCCCACTATTTAACCTCCCTTCTTTTAAACTCTTTGGTTATTGCTAAAGTAAATATCAGGTTTGGGGGCCTGCCTTTAGGTGCTACAAAGAATAGCATCCACAGTGATCTTTGCGAAAGGATGGTTGTGATGTTTCACAAAGTTACACTACCTCTAGTGGAAGAGGAACCACCTGAATGATTGTTGTACAAGGAGTTCACCATTTGCACATATAGGGACTTGTGCAAGAGGTGGTGCAACAATTGCAACATATTGCACTAGTGCAGGGACTAGTCTGGAACAAAGGTGAATCTCTTCATGTGTGCTACATCCTTACACTAGACTTGTGTGCTACATCCTTACACTAGCACAACAGCATCCACATTGGCACAAGACTAGTTTGGATGCTACCCATAAATGATAATTGGAACATATTGACAGGGGTGGTGGCCCTTTAATTAGGCAAGAGGAGGCTGTTGCCTCAGGTGGCAGATTCTTGGGGCGCCACCAAAGCAGCAAGATGCCCTCTGCCATCACCATCGGAGCAATTCCACCCTGTAAACTGGGAGAGACTGGAACACATTTGCAGCAAGAGCCCAAAGCCTGGGCAAAACCTTTCACTTGCTTGCAGGGTTATTGTAAATGCTGTCTGAACATATAATGATATCACCTAACAGACTGATTTGCCATAGCCCAGTAGCATAGAGAGTTTTCTCCCTTAAATTTTAGTTTTGAGAAAAAATCAAGAAAGTAATTACAGGGCTGAATCATTAATTACTGGCTACTGCACAATTTTGAATGGAGTGCATGGAAAGCCCGAGGCATCTATTAAAAGCTGCTTTAATGCTATTGATCTATTTGTGCTTATCATTACATTTCTCTGCTTTTATGACATTTTATCGAGCACACCACAAGGTGAGTGGAAACAGAGCATAGAGCTCCTTGCTCTCAGATCTTGAGCTAGATTCTCTCCTAGGCATTACACCTGTTCAAGCCTATGGAGGTTCCAAGGTTCAACCCTACTGAAATCACACCTTTTCACCCAGCAAGCTCACCCTTAGTCCTAGATGCAGTTGAGGAGAAGGGAGCTGGCTGCCTTTCCTCAGTGGTGAGGGAATGTCATTCTGCACATGCTCGGGGGCACAGTCAGGGCAATCTGTAGGTGTAGGGAAACAGTCTCAGTCAATATATAAGGAAATAAGTGCTGGGTCCCCAAACTAGGTTTCTAAAATGACACCTGTGAGCCCTCCCTGAAGTCCTGTAATTGCTTCAGAGCAAACACGCTTGGTTAACAGAAAGCACATGTTCATAACCCCAACATTTGATCTCTGCTCAAAAAGAGCTGAAACACACATACCTTTGTGATGCTTTGGGGATGTTAAACAAATAGGTCAGAGAAGAGGCACAAGCACATATGACGGAGAAGGGAAGTGTGTACTTTCACTCAGCCAGTTAATGGCAGTGCTGGAAATGGGAGTCAGGTGTCTTGACTTCCAGGGTTAGTGGCCTTCTGGAACATCCATCATGCGTCACATAACCAAGAACCCTGAGCCACATTTTCAACAAACACCCATCCTGGAATTTATGCACATCAAGATAAATTCTCTGTTTTGCTTACTGTACAAAATTTGGGCTGTACAAAATTTGGGCTGCAGGTATTGCAATGGCATAGATATATTCTCATAAATAAGAAGTGATTAGTTGACCTCTGGCTGCCATTTAGATGAAACTGGTTTTGCAGCTAAGTGTGTGTTATTTGATTTGTATTTTTTAGTATGTCTTTATGATTGTTTTAATGGTGGCTCACCACCTTGGGGTCATAGGACAAAGGATGGCCTGCAAATGCAAACAAACAGACAGACATCCATACTACTGTGCAAACAAAGCCCCACTGTTCGCAAAGGGGGGATTTTAGCTGCTCTCCCCTGCTCCCTAAAGTAGGTCACTGAGGGTTGTGCAACCCTCAGGGACCTAGTTCTGGGTTGCAGGGAGTATTTCCAGTGACAGGGGAGATTGGCAAAGACTGTTACACCGCAGGCATGCACACTGTCTGGAATGCAGCATCAGAGCTTCATAGGAAGTACTGATGCTTCCTTAGTCTGGATGTCAGCTAATATGAATACGGACATTATGGGTGGGATTATGTGGTACTCATCACCATGAGGAATGATTTTGACAGCAAATTATAAAGACTCGCTGTTGGAGTAGCAATTGATTGCTAGCATCTGCCTTTTGATATGTTTAAAACATGAACAGGATTCACCTGCAGCCAATCCACCTGGCTGCAGCAGAGGGAGAGGTCAGAGAGCCAGGCTTCCTCCAGCCTCCACTGGCTTGGCTGTGACCAGTTGTGATCTGGCTTCTTCCCCACTCCCTGCAGTTAGCCAGCTGCCCTCCATCAGGGATGCTGATGGAATCTTTAATGCATTTATTTTATTTTATTTTTCCATTTTCCCAGTTTATTAATTTGGGAACTCAGGTTGAAAAGTGGGATATCTATCTATCTCTGTCCCGAGCTGTCCCGGGTTGTGAGGAGTTTGATTCAGGCTCCTTCCAACTCAAACCAATCCCTGGGGACTTTGTTCTGCTGTGATGCTTTCAATGGGTTCTTTGCAGACAAAATCTCCTGTATTCGGGCCGGCTTGGACTCCACTGTTTCTGCAGAGTCTATTAAGGTGGTGTCCAGCAATCCCTCTTGCAGTATTAGATTGGATCAGTTTCAATCTGTGATGCCTGATGATATGGACAAGCTGCTTGGGGCAGTGCGGCCTACCACTTGTTCTCTGGATCCTTGCCCAACTTGGCTGCTTTTATCTAGCAGGGAGATTGTTTGGGATGGCTTAGTTAATATCATTAACTCATCGCTGAGGGAGGGTAGGATGCCTCCTTGTTTGAAGGAGGCAATTATTAGACCACTTCTTAAGAAGCCTTCCCTAGATCCCTCAGTGATGGACAGTTATAGGCCGGTCTCCAATCTCCCATGGTTGGGTAAGGTGATTGAGAGAGTAGTGGCTAACCAGCTCCAGGCAGTTTTGGAGGAAACCGATTATCTAGACCCATTTCAAACTGGCTTTAGAGTGGGCTATGGGGTTGAGTCTGCCTTGGTCGGCTTGATGGATGACATTTATCGGGGAATCGACAGAGGGAGTGTGACTCTGTTGGTTCTTTTGGATCTCTAGGCGGCGTTCGATACCATCAACGATGGTATCCTTCTAGATTGCCTGGGGGAATTGGGGATAGGAGGCACTGCTTTGCAAGTGGTTCCACTCCTATCTCTCAGGCAGATTCCAGATGGTGGAGCTTGGTGACAGTTCCTCTTTAAAACAGGAGCTATTATATAGAGTCCTTCAGGGCTCCATTTTGTCACCAATGCTTTTTAATATTTACATGAAACCACTGGGTGAGGTCATCAGGAGATTTGGTGCAGGGTGTTATTAGTATGCTGATAACACCCAAATCTATTTCTCCTTATCATCATCATCTTCTTCATCATCAGGAAATGACATTCACTCCCCAAATGCCTACAGGCAGTAACAGGCTGGATGAAAGATAACAAATTGAAGCTGAATCCAAGCAAGACGGAGGTGCTCATTGTGGGGGGGTTGGAATTTAAGGGTTGAGTTAGATCTTCCTGTGCTGGATGGGGTTACACTCCCCCAGAAGGAACAGGTATGCAGTTTGGGAGTACTCTTGGATCCAGACCTCACCATGGTATCTCAGGTGGAGGCTATGGCCAGGAGCGCTTTCTATCGGCTTCGGTTGATTTGACAGCTGCATCCATTCCTTGAAATGAACAATCGCAAAACAGTGGTGCATCAGCTGGTAACCTCCCGGCTTGACTACTGCAATGCGCCCTACATGAGGCTGCCTTTGTACGTAGTTTGGAAACTTCAGTTAGTTCAAAATGCGGCAGCCAGATTGGTCTCTGGGGTAACCCAGAGAGACCATATTATGCCTGTCTTAAAACAACTGCACTGCCTGCCGATATGTTTCCGGGAAAAATACAAAGTGCTGGTTATTAACTTTAAAGATCTGAATGGCTTGGGTCTGGGTTACCTTAGAGAGCACCTTCTTCGGTATTATCCCCATCGCTCGTTGAGGTCATCTGGAGAGGTCCGTCTCCAGTTGCCACAGGTACATCTGGTGGCGACTAGGAACAGGGACTTTTCTGTAGCTGGTCCTGGTCTATGGAATGTGCTCCTGGTCTATGGAAAGCACTCCCGGCAGATATCCGCAGTTTAGGCTCGCTGTCGGCCTTTAAGAGAGCCCTAAAAACCTATTTATTTGGCCTGGCCTTCCAAGGCTTGTAAAGTGTTGTTGTTTTTAAATGTATTTTAATAGGTTTTAAATCGTTTTAATCATTTTTGATTTGTTTTTATATTGTTTTTAGCATTGTTTTAATTGTGGGGTTTATGTCTTTTAAAAGTTGTTATACACTGCCTAGAGCCTCTGGATGGGGCGGTTTATACATGTAATAAATAAATAATAATATCTATCTATCTATCTATCTATCTATCTATCTATCTATCCTTTACAGACTAGTTTTTTGTTTTTTTTTAATCTGAGTCTGGTGGCAACTTTGGCAAAACCTTCCACCTTTGGATGTTCCATGGACCCTTTCAATAAGATGTTCAAGTTTTTAATCGCTCCTTTGATTTGAATCAGTTGAATCAGTGCTTGCAAACATCTTTTGCTGCTACCTACAAGAATTTATTATTGTACATTTTTTGTGTTATTTATTCCTCTTCAGCAGTTTGTAGTATTGCAGGCCAGGTTCCGGGAAAATCTTTGTGATATGCTGCATGCTCTATTTGGAAATTAAATTGTATTGCAAGAAACTATATGCCGACTGCATTAGCTTATAGGCAGGTATTGTGATGTCTGCTCTTTCTCTGTCTGTGTGGTAATAAACCTTTCTTTATGTGTCTTACATTTTCAGAGGGTCATGAAAATATCATTTCCCTTGATTCTCTGAATCCTGTGGCCTTCTCTTTGAGTTTTGCATGTTACACAAAAGTGGTGTACCATGATCTTGGAAGCATAAGAGACATGGCACATCCTCTGTGCATGCCGTGTAATGCAACCCAGGATGTGAAGCTTCTCCTTTACAATCTGATAAATCCACATACACTACAACCTGAGCGTCACACTGTGGGGAAGATGTGCATGTTTCCTATTTGCATGTCATACAGGAAGTGCAAACAGAATTCACAAGTTACTTAATGCCTTTTCACACGTTATGTTCAACACTCATACAAGTGTACAATGTACACAGGTACAGATCTGTACACAGGTACAGTAATTCACACGTTTTGTTGAACATCCTATCTGTACCATACATTTGAAGGGCCTGTATCTAGGTTCACAAATGAACACACGTACAGTCAGGGGTGTAGCAAGGGGAGAGGTGGCCCATGTTCCCATATGGGCAGCCTCTCCACTTTCAGGGGCACCCACCCTGCAGCGCACACACTTATATGCGCATGCATCCCCACTCTTCTGGCTTCCCCTATCCTCGAGTCCAGCCAATGGAAGGAGAATGTGCAGAGGGCAAACGGCTGAAGGAGGCAGCCAGTGGCACACATCTCTAGTGGCCAGGCCCTGCCCATTCTCCTTCCATCAGCCAGGCTCCCAGCTGATGAAAGAGGGTGGGGGAAGCCAGGTGAGTGGGGTGTGTGCATCATCCTTCCTGTTAGAGATGCAGCTCCTGAGGGCATTGACTCTTAGCACCAGCAACCCTATTCACCACTAGGGGCATTGGGGTAGAGATAGTGAGCAAGGGAATCCCCTCTCTGACTAGACTTTCTCTGCTCTACTTCCCCTTTGTTAGACTGATAGTCTCAGGTTTCATTCTCTCACTTGACAGACAGACTTCCTTCTTCTCCCTTCCCCTCTTGCTGTATGTAGTAGGGGTGTACATACAGTTTTGGTATCGTACTGGCTCAATTTTGAACATGCCCAGTTCAAGGGCTCAACATCGAGCCAGCCTTGAACCAAACCTGCCCCTGTTCGGCCCAATCTCGAGCCGAACAACCCCCAGTTTGTGTTCGGGACTTCATTGTTGTTGTTGTTATTTTGTTATTTTGTTTTTTAAAAACACATTTTTTAAAAAAGTCCAAAAACCTCCTGCCGCCAACTCTGGGGGCTTCTCCATGGCCACCGGGTGTGTATGTGTTTGTTTCTGGAGGTTCCCCCTCCTCCTACTGGCCTCCCATTTGTTACAAATATGCCCAGTTAGGGTAGTTTTCAGCCCATTCCGGTCCTGTCCTCTGTGGTGGTGGCCATTTTGGAGGCTGCCACACATGCCCAATGGGCCTCTGAATGGCCTGGGTCATGAAGCCCTTGGAGTAGGAGGTGGTGAGTTTTCAGACTTTAATTTTTTTAAAAAAAATATAGAGTTTTTTTTAATCGAATCCCTGAACCTGAACCGAACCGAGGGTTGTTCAGTGATTTTTGGGGTGCACAAAACTGAGCATGCCTGGTTCAGTTCGAGTCCGAACCGAAATGAGTTGAACTGAGTTGAACTGAACTGGACAAACCGGTTTTGTCCACATTCCTAGTATGTAGCTAGCAGTGAGGCATGGTAGGTCTTATCTATCTCCCTGATGGATTTTCTAAATAAACTACTTTATTTGCAACTTTAACTCCATGTCTCCAGACAACATTAATCAGCAGTGTTCCCTTACCTGTGCACTTCCACTGTAACTAGGGCAGGTATAGCAATCTCCTGGAGAGTTCTTGGAACAGCTCCTTCCCTGGGCACAGTCATTCAAACAAGCACATGTATGACTGTACAGACATCTGTACACTCATACAGCATACTGTCTGGATCAGGCTTTAGATTTGTGGTGTATCCACCTCTTTAAAGTGTGCAAAGGCACATCTTTCTTTCTTTCTTTCTTTCTTTCTTTCTTTCTTTCTTTCTTTCTTTCTTTCTTTCTTTCTTTCTTTCTGTCTCAGTGTGTGTGATATTTTACACAGTAAAATAAGCAAAGAATAGATCAAAGAAATGGAAAGCCAGATGATCCTGCTGGCAAAGCACTGATGTGAATATGGAGGAGAAACATGCAGGGTGCACACTGTATTTGTATTGATAATGGATGCAAATCTTGAGTACTATCTGATATAGTAAAAAAAAAAAATCTAAGGCAGAAATGCAAACTTCTGCTATAAATGAAGTTGAACTTCTTTTGGAAATGGATTGCTTGCTACACACGTAGGTTTTGCTAACAACAAGCAGAGTAGCCCCAAGTGGGAATACTGTATACAATGCCTCCATAAGTTTTACTCTTAGGTGTGAATGGGCACTCGTCTTTTAGTTTCACCTCCTGCATCCACAAGTAGTGTTCATTCCAACAAGTGAGTTCTGAGAAGCATTAGAATCTGTAGTTCAGAAGGGGAAAGGTCAAATTGCAACGTCTCCCTTTTGTAGTTTGACAATTGAAGAGAAAGCAAAGTTAATTTAATGGTCCAGAAAGGACATGGTTGTTTAATAACCTTCTCTTTTATCCCCACCTCCCTATCTGGCAAGCAATGTCCAAAGGTTGCCTTGCTCCTCAGCCGGGCAGGAAAGTGGCATTTAGATCATGATAAGACAATTGTAGATGATGCTTAGAGGTGGAAACCTTGATGAGCCAAACTCTGAATTACTCCCATGGGTAGAGGTTTGCCAGAGCATCCTCCAATAGCTGTTAAGTCATATGTGTTGAGTTTTCAATGTCATGCAAAACATCTGCCCTAAAATCCTGATCCTCTGGTGGATCAGAATTTTGCAGCATGCCTGACCATCTTCTTTACAATCACTGTAGTCAGAAAATATGCCCAGCCAGTTTAAAAATCTTTTTAAAAAGCAAGTTCATCCCAAATTCTCTGCATCCAAAATGCACCCAAATTGTGCAGGTGGGAAACTAATGTACATTAAGGAACACATTGCATATGGTGGGCTTTGGGATTTTGTGGTAGGAAGTTTTTGCTCATTTGCGGTGTTGGGGGGTGGGGAGAGGCTGACTGGGGAAAGGAGGGTTGAGATCAGTGTTCCCTCTAAGAGGGATTGCCAGATGTTGTTGACTACAGCTCCCAGAAGCCCCAGTTGCAATGGCTTTTGCTTGGAGATTACAGGAGTTGTAGTCAACAACATCTGGGGATCCCTCTTAGGAGGAACACTGGTTGAGATCAGTGTTCCCTGTAACAGGGATTCCCAGATGTTGTTGACTGCAGCTCCCATAATCCCCAGTCAAAGGCCATTGTATCTGGGGGTGCTGGGAGTCAACAACATCTGAAAATCTTTGTTACAGGGAACTCTGGTTGAGACTTGTGAACAAATGGGTGGCATGTGGGGAACAGTTCTGATCTGGAACTGGGATCCATGTGAACAGAGTGGGATCTCTGCCGAGTGTAGACATTTTACCTTCCCTGTACTTCTCTTGGACTAGCTGTACTGCACATGACATGTGTCAGAATGAGGCAGAACTGCAGTGGAGAATGGATTGTGCCACTTTAGACTGCACATGGGAGAGACCACATTTGAATGCTGTACATGTAAGAAACTCCCTACAAATACGATACTGGAACCAGGATTCTCCACATATCCTGAAGTGGTGCTGCTCCCCTTAATAAGCTGTGGGGGCATCAAACAAGGCAGAGCTTCCTCTGGTTCCTGGCAGCTCTGTTGTGCCTCTCTTTCCTATTCTGTCCCACCCCGACATTAATGAGATCAGGTGGCCAAGTTGACAAGAAGAGGCTGCCAGCAAGCAGCTTCCTTTCTTCAACTTGTTTACAAGCTTAATGGAGCAGGGCTGGGGAGGGGCAAGCTGAGGTGGCATTTTATGACTCACCTCAGGTGCCCAAATTCCTCCGACCACTCCTGATTGTCTACACTGACTGGCAGCATCTCCCCAGGGTTTCAGGCAGGGGTCTTTCCCTGATCTACCTGGAGATGCCAGCGAGTGAGTCTGAGAGCCTGTGTGCAAAGCAGGTGCTTGGCCACTGAACCATGGCTCCATGCTCCTCTCTAATGTAAGAGGGGACCCAGAGAAGGACACTGGAAGGGGGATGGCTCCTGATCTGCACAGCACATTCCCAGCCAGGGGTGTCCCTTCCATGAGGCGAGGTGAGGTGGTCACTTCATGTAGCAGATTATTGGGGCACCAGTGAAGTGGCAAGATGACCCTAACTCCCCCCCCCTTTTTAAAGGGGAGGGAGAAAGGGAGAAGTGCACATACATAGGAACATAGGAAGCTGCCATATACTGAGTCAGACCATTGGTCTATCTAGCTCAGTATTGTCTTCACAGACTGGCAGTGGCTTCTCCAAGGTTGCAGGCAGGAATCTCTCTCAGCCCTATCTTGGAGAAGCCAGGGAGGGAACTTGAAACCTTCTGCTCTTCCCAGAGCGGCTTCATCCCCTGAGGGGAATATCTTGCAGTGCTCACACATCAAGTCTCCCATTCATATGCAACCAGGGCAGACCCTGCTTAGCTATGGGGACAAGTCATGCTTGCTACCACCAGACCAGCTCTCCTCCCATAAGAAAGGGGGACAGCATTTAGCACCCTACCTCAGGGGCATAGAAATGGCTAGTGCTCCTAGCAAAGGGGAATGGGGACAAGAAACACCTTAGTAAACAACTACCCTATTCCTAAATAGAAGAACAGCGGGTTCTTCGTGTCATCTTTCTCTGTTTCCAGTTTATTTTTCCCCTTCCTGCTGGGGAAAAGGTGCTTCCTCTGCATTTTCTTTCAGGTTAGGAATGTGCACTGAGATTCACAGCTGGGACAATAGGTGGATAACTGCATGGTTAATTCCTGTAATTGTTCTGTTCTTAACTGTCCTGCAAATGAAGGTCATTTGGGGACAGAATATGGACAGGCCATAAGTGCCAGAGAACTAAAAGGATGAAGAAGACAGACTCACCTGGACAGCTGTGCACCTGCAGTCCAGCTGTGTGAGCTGATTTGGCCCATGCTACTAGTCTACACTGATCCAAATGGGAACCAGTATGGGCCACGCAGTCCCAGCTAGCAGTGGAAGCTGCCACTTGCATGTTTCTTAAGAATCTCTCCTTGACTGGAGAGAACTACCACTCCCCAGCTGTATAACAGCAGAAAACACAGTTGCATTTCGAATGAGTAGGGTACAAAGAAGAAGAAAACATTTACCCCTTGATCTTTTGAGAAGCCAACCCCTTTTCATTCAGGGAGAAAGAGGGATTGCTGTCATCACAATGATCTTCTGGTTTCCTGACTGAGACGTATCGATTTGCAGGCTTTACATTACTTTCTGCTCTAAACCATGCTTTTGTTCTCACAATCAGGGTGGATGAAAAATGATGAACAGGTGGGTTCTCCGCCCCCAACTCTTTCAGGGCAGGCCTATGAGCATAAGGATTCTCAATGGATCTGAATGTGGACATGGAGGGGTGATTCTTACTACAGCTAGACAAAGTGGAAGAAAAGCACCACTCCCTTGGGACTGAACATGGACTGGATGCCATGGCCAGTTTACTTCCTTCCATTTGGCAAGATTTTAACAACTGCTTCAAGTACTTTCTGTTCTGTTTAATGCCTCCTGTGCCATGAACATAAAACCGATAAGCTCCATGTCTGGGCACTTTGTGCACAGGGGATTAAATTTCAGCATCAAGGTTATTGATAAGGGTAGTAATTATAGTACTACCATTATCTCCAGCTGTTAAAAAAAATCAATGCACATCCCTAACTTTGATCTGAACACATAGCTTCTCTTTACACTAGTGTACTCTGATTTGTATGTCTTTCCCATGATGCTGATCTTTACAGTACATATTCCTTGGCAAAGGAGGTTTGTAATGATTCCCCTCCCCCATTATTAGTTGCATGCCCCTGTATCTTGTTCCCTTGGAAAAAAAGCCTACCCTCCTCCTCTGAGCTAGGCAAATCATCCTGTTCCCACAGGCATCCTGTGAGAAAGGCAGATCAAACAGAACAATTAATTCAGCAAACAATGCAATTAAGCCAGGATCCCAGCATAGTTTCCAGCCTGAAACAAAACAAATAGCCCTGGCAGCATGGATAAATAAGATCACAGATGGAGGGATTTCACAAGCAGCTAACTTTTCCTGCTTGGAGATTTCAAGAACATAAAAATGTTTGAGCATGAGGCCCTTTCCCCAAATCCTCTCAGCCCTTTGGCGTTGCGCTTGTGAGCCTGCTGAGAGACACCATATTGGATGCAGGCACCCCTGGGATCCTCCGATCACCAGCTCCAAGGGAATAATTATGCAAGAAAAACACATGCAAAACAACTGGCGCTACAGCAGACTTTTCAGCATCTCCCACTGGGCTGGCCCCTGTCACCATCTTGACACTGAGTACAAAACGATAAAGCTGTGAAAAAGAAATCAGCTTCACACCTGGCTGGGTTTGCTTGCTATTCCCGGAATTGATAGAAATTCCAATTTCTGGCTGAGTATAAAACATGTCTGCTCCTTAGTGGGAAAAATGAAGGGTGTGCAGCCTTGTGAAGTAAGACATAGGGGGCATCTGAGCTACCCGAGAAAGAAATTGGTGAAGAGCTCCATCATTCCTATTGGGTGGCAGTTCTGTTGACCAACTTTGACATTTTTATGAAGATGTGCCAATCTGCTTCTTTCAGTGAAGGTGGTTTGGGAAGTGTGAAGTGTTTCATTTAAAATATGTACACTTTGGTCCTAGTTGGATATATTCATGAAGGAGAAGGAGGAGAAGGAGAAGGAGAAGAAGAAGGAGAAGGAGAGGAAGGAAGAGGTCTATAAAATTATGCAAGGTGTGGAGAGAGTGGAGAGAGATACATTTTCTTCATAACACTAGAACCAGGGGTAATCGCATCCACTGTTTGCCAGAAAATTTAGGACTGACAAAAGGAAGTACTTTTTCACAGAGTGCATAATTAATCTATGGAATTCTGTCACAGAATGTGATGATGGCTACCAGTTTGGATGGCTTTAAAGGAGGCTTAGACAAATTCATGGAGGACAGGCCTATCAGTGGCTATTAGTCTTGATAGCTATAGGTGATCTCCAGGCTCAGAGGCAGGATGCATCTGAATACCAGTTGCAAGAAAGCAACAGCAGAAAAGGGGCATGTTTTCATCTCTTGCCTGTGGGCTTCCCAGAGGCATTTGGTGGGTCACTGTGTGAAACAGGATGCTGGACTAAATGGGTCTAGGACTTCATATACATTTTTCTCAGTAATGCTTACCACATCCTTGTAAGGCAGGCAAATCTTATTTCTTGTTTACACAGTCAGACAGGTGTTATTGACTGGTTTGTTTTATCCAGACATTGAGTCCTTCCCAAGGACCTGGGATGGCTAAATTTTATTATCAATATTGTTATTGTTATAGGTATCACGGCAAAATGTAAGTTGTTCCCAGTAAAGTTGTTTTTTGTAGTTGGCTGATGGTGATTTCTGTGGCACTGGCCCCTATGGTGTTGAGGTGCTCTTCAAGATGTTTTGGAATTGCACCTAGGGCGCCAATTACTACTGGGATTATTTTGGTCTTCTTCTGCCACAGCCTTTCAATTTCAATTTGTAGATCTTTGTATTTGGTGATTTTTTTCTATTTCTTTTTCTTCTATTCTGCTGTCACCTTGTATTGCTACGTCAATTATTTTAACTTGTTTTTCTTTCTTCTCAACTACAGTTATATCTGGTGTATTGGTGTATTGATGGCAGATGTTTGTCTGTAGTCAGAAGTCCCATAATATTTTTGCATCTTCATTTTCTTCAACTTTTTCAATTTTACAGTCCCACCAATTTTTGGCTACAGGTAGCTTGTATTTTTTGCAGATGTTCCAGTGTATCATCCCTGCTACCTTGTCATGCCTTTGTTTGTAGTCAGTCTATGCGATCTTTTGACAACAGCTGATTAGGTGGTCCACTGTTTCATCTGCTTCTTTACAAAGGCGGCACTTGCTGTTTGTTGTTGACTTTTCTACTGTTGCTCTTATTGCATTTGTTCTTAGTGCCTGTTCTTGTGCAGCCAGTATTAAACCCTCTGTTTCTTTCTACAGGTTGCCTGTCTTCTTCCTCCTCCTCTTCTTCTTCTTCTTCTTCTTCTCCTCTTATTATTATTATTGTTATTATTATTACCATTGTAATATCAGACAAATATTATCATTATAATTATACCCACACTGTATTGCAAATGGGAGACTAAGAGCTAGAGGCTTGCCTATGACCACCCTGTGAGTTGGCATTGGAAGTGATATTTGACTAGGAACTTCCCATTCTCTCGACTGTTTCCCTTTGGTCTCCGGTTCTGGTCTGAAGGCATGTGAGGCAACACTGGCAACTGATCTAGGTCTGTCTGATAATCCCAGCTATACCACCTTGCACTCCAGTATGGAAGGAAGGTGGGATATGAATGCAATAAATAACGACGGTACAATGAAAAGTGCAACCCCCTTTTATTCAGTTCATGATCCTCATGTTTGGATCCGACTCAGAGCTGCCTTGTGTGTTGCTGTGCAGCCAGGCAAAATGCAGCCAGGCAAAAAGTGCTACTGTATGTGGGTAGCCACATGTTGCATCCAATGGATGCCAAGTTTGCACTGCTGTAGAGGAAGGCAGCCAGTCAGTAGCAATAAGGTGCTTGTAAACTATCACCATGATTAGGGGTGTAGCTATAATTGAGCGAATGGGTTCGAAGAACCTGGGCCTCCAGCTCCTGAGGGCCCCCCAACTCCAGCACTCCCTATTTTCTTCATTATCTCTCTCACTCCAAGGGGCCACCAGGGAGAGGAGCGAACACGAGCCCCCTCTCCCCCAGCTATTCCCCTTACCGTGATCCAGCAAATGTAAGCCATTTCCCACGCATATGTCTGTTGTACTGGTTGTACCAAAGCCTGCTGCATGGGAACAAGCATCAGTCTGATAAGCCATGGATTTCAAACTGAGGTTCCTCCTTAGACACTTATCAAACATTCTTCAAGGAGAAGTTCGGTAGTGGTTGGTGGATTTTTCAGAAAGGCGGCTTGCCTGTATTGAGCTCCTCCAGCCTTCCACAGCTTCAGGAGAAGCTGTGCAACACTTTTTGAGTGCAACACTCTCAAGTGTTGTCTAAGGAACAATCAGAATTGGTGCAGGGCCACAGCGAGGTCCGAAAGACCTGTCTAGTACCCTACATGTACCATGAGTGCTCTTGAACATGTTGCAGAAATAAAATGTTAGAATTAGTATATAAAGACAATGGCTTACACACTATGCAGCGAGTCATCAATCTAAGCAATAGGTGCTTGCTGCTTCCAAGTCCTTTCAACGCTGCTGGCAAAGCTTGAGAAAGTGATGTTTAAAGGGGCTCAGAAGCAGTGAGCACACTTGTTGCTTAGATCAGTGGCTTGCTGCAAAGTTATCTTGATTTATTACTGACTAAATTTGATAGTATGAGTACTAACTCTGTGGCCAAGTTTTGTTACGTTGCATGTAAGTTGCGTACTACTATTTTATGATGTTTTATTCTCTCTTTCCTTTTTGCTTGTGTTTGTTCTGGTCATTGATCGAAATAAAGCTTATTTGGATTTTGCAAAGTATGAGGTCGTTCACACAATCAACAAGGCTATTCTCATGATCGGCTAAAATCGGGTTAGGGGAGCCTAGCCCGATTTTAGCAGACCGTGAGAACCACCAGGCTTGCAGGCGAGCCTGGTTGCCTCAAAGCGGGTAACGAAGCCCTCCCCTTAGCCCAGGTTAGCGGAGCAGGCACTCTGCTAACCTGGGTTTCCAGATCATGTGTTGCCACAGTGCGGCTCCACGCCATGACAACTCACGAGGAGACCCCCGACTGGGAGGCTTAAAAGCAGCCTCCCAGTTCGGAGGGCTCTCCAGCATGCTTTGCGCACTCGCACTTCTAACGGTCAGGAGAAATCCGGCTAGGCTCCCCTAGCCCGATTTCACCTGATCGTGGGAATAGCCTCTTTGATTGTGTGAATGACCTCTATGTGAGCCAATGGCTGACATCCAGACTAACAAAATGCTTATGCAAATGTGCTGTTCACTGCCATACTTGTCACAGTTTCCTTGCATTGTTTTATATTGCATTCAGGGAACTCTGAGCCCCTCAACTGATTACTATTTGTTCGCTGCTATTATTGGAGGCCATCTGCCTCTAGTCACATTATACCCAGCAGAATCAATTCAGTGACAACCTGATGTATCTGGTAGGTGCCCCTTCATTAATAGGCCAAATGTATTCCTCAGCTGAGGGTTAGTATTTTGTGTTCCAGCTCCTTGCTAGGAAGACCAGCTACCTTTTTCTTATACAGAACAGAAGATCCCAGCCTGCCAGACCTTGGTGTCTACCTTTCTTCCACCACTCTTTCTTCAGTGTGGTACTTCTTGCTTTGTTTTAACAATGTATTTCATCTTCTCTGCCTTTCTTTTTCTCTTGCCTCTCTAATCTGCTCCCCTCATTTTCCCTTCCACTCTCTTTCCAATTCTATGGTACTCCCCTCCCCCTCTCCAATTATCTCCCTCTTCTTCTTCTTCACGCACACTTTTTTGGTCTCCACTTCACTTCCACCCCCATTTATATTCCCTTTCTATTATATATTTAAGGCCATGCAGAAACAAATTATTTATGAAGGAGTGTAATTTACGATGCGTTCTTAATGTCTTGGAAGACACAGATAATTTATTTAATGAGCAAGGACATGATAATTCACAGAAGATGATTCCAGTCAGAAAATTAGTTTCATTAATTTGCTGTAAATTCTTTGCCTTGATTTAGTGCAGCAGGAGCTCCTGTAGCCAATGCAAATCGTTGCCAGAGTGTTTTTGTCATCCCAGAATTGGAGTGCAGGTGTTCTTTTCAATCTCTTCCTCACCTCCAACTCTTCCCTTCGTATAAATGCAGCATGCATTGCATCAAGCTATCTTGTGGCTCTCTACCCAATAGCATCCTGAAAGCAAAGGGTTCATTTTTCAACGGAAGAGTGGCTGGGAATAGATTTTCCACTTGGATGCAGTGAGGTTTATAAAGACTTAGGGGCTGGGAATTATATTATAAAGTGGTTTTGCACTCCTACCTCTCTGTGTGTGTGTGTGTGCACACGTGCGTGTGCGCACAGATGCAAAACACATACACACACACACACACACACACACACACTTCTGTAATGAACACAAATTATCATTTTGTGCAGAAAAAGGTCACTACCAAGGCAGCCAAGCACGTAAATTTCAAGATACAGTTTAGGAAGGTTAGGCAGTGGAATTTTAAATGGCTGCTTTAGCAGCCAAAGTGGGACAGTCATAAATATGGCATCCTATGCCTAAAGCAGCATCCAGTGCAGAACTTCATGGTCATGGGAAAATCACCAGAAGTCCCTTACCATTTGGAATGGCACTGTGTACAGCACGCTGTACATGGAGGAGATCTGACTAGAGGCTCTGGAGTCCTTGGAGCTCTGCTAGGCCTTCCAACCTATGCCTATAGGCCAGGCACGGCCCATGAATGCCCATCCAGGGGGTGGCGGGCGGCTTCTTTAAGTGTAAACAGAGCCGGTGCTCCATGCTGCCCAGCAGCCCCCATGGCGGGGAATCGCCCCCGCCACTCATCTGGCTCCCACAGAGGCGAACCCCCGCCAGTGACCAGTTGAGTGGCGGAGGCGATTCCCCCCCCCCGGGAGGTGCGTTCATGGGCCGCGCCTGATATAGGCCTCTGACTCATCACATGGCATAATTACATCATCAAGCAATAGACTGGTTCAGATGTCACATGTGAACCAAGATTCAGTCTTGGTTCTGTGCAACATGTCACATGGGAACCATGGTTCAGTCTTAGTTCTTTGTAACATCCCTGAGCCTCAGGAGCACATGGTCCCCGTTCCAGAGGCCATTCTAAAGGCCTCCGGAACGGTCCGGGGCGGTCCAGTTCGGGTGGGTGGGGGGCTTTAAGAGCGGGTGGAGGGTTTACTTACCCCTCCTGCCTCTTTCCTGTTTTGGCGCCGTAGGTTTTGTAGTAATTGGGGCGTCAGGATACCTCCCTGCCGCCCCTTCCCCACTGCTGCTCTGCAAAACTCCCAGAAGTCCTTTGCGCGTGCGCACATCACAGAGACGTGAAGCGCGCGCACAATGTGCTCGCGTGCAAAGGACCTCTGGGAGTTTTGCAGAGCAGCAGCAGGGAAGGGGCGGCAGGGAGGTATCCTGCCGCCCCAATTACTACTAAACTTACGGCGCCAGAACGGGAAAGAGGCGGGAGGGGTAAGTAAACCCTCCACCCACTCTTAAAGCCACCCCCCACCCCAGTGCCGGATCACAGTTTGGCAGTTCCGTGCACACTCCTGCTTTCAACTGAGGTTGAAACAAACTAAGATTAATTGTAACTTCAGACTGACTGATCTTGGTTTATTACAACAAACTTCCTCGAAATAAATTGAGATCTGAATCCAGAGTTTGAAGTGGGTTTCAAATCTTATTGCATTCCAAAAATGTTGGTTAGAATAAATCAAGAATGCCTCTAAATACCCATTGTAGGGAAGGAACAGCAAGAGAGAGCCGGTGTGGTGTAGTGGTTAGAGTTAGGGATGTGCAATTTAATTCACACACGAATTGATTCGCACCTTATCGGGGGCAATTTACTGATCTGACTGTGAATCAAATCACCCCTTAAATGAAGGGGCTGATTCAAGGTTGAATTGAATCATCCCAAATTTGATGTGAATTGATTCATGTGATTTGTGTCAGCACCATTTTGTCTCTGTATTTTTTCCTTGCTGATTGGCTTTTTGGAACAGGCTTCCGATTGGCTTGAGATCTCCATGCTTCTTAGTAAGCCTGTTGTCATTCAAATCAAGTGTTGCATGGGCAACTGTGCCCCCATTCGCTGGGAGGAGGGAGCAGGGAGCAGGGAGGGGTGGCCAAAGGGGGGGATTTTCAAAATGTATATAAGGGGCTGCTTGGAGGCAAAGACAACTATTGCTTTTTGTGGCTTGAGAGAGAAGGATCAGAGAGAGATAGCAGCAGCACTGAGAGCAGAGTGGTGGTGGTGGTCTGGGCCTAACTGCCTGCCTGGTCCCCAGTGAGCAGAGAAAGAGAGAGACAATGCCTGCCTGCTGGGCTTATCTATCTCATTTTTTTTAACCTTTTAATTTTCAGTGCCACAACTGCTTTTTTTCATTTCTTCCATTTAAAAAAAATTGTACCAGCAGCACCAGTGGCTTTAACTGTGTGCCACTTGGAATTTTATTTTCTTATTCTTGATTGTAGCCACCCCCACCCACAGTGGCATTAATAAGTGGGGTGCTGCAATGTTTTTTCTTTCTCTTGTAGCCCCAAGCTGCACCTCTTTGCTGCTGCGCTCTGCTGGACCAATTTTTTATTTTTATTTTTGAGGCTGATGTGCTGTGACATCTTCCTGGTGTCCAGCCTGCCCAGTGTCTCTCCGAGTGTTTCCCTTTTTAGGGGGGTTCTTTTTTGTTTCAATTATTTGGGTGGGTGGATGCCTGAATGGTGCCCACTCCCCTCCCCCCAGCTGTTGAGTCCTGGCCTCTGCTCAGCCCAATAGTGTCTCTGAGAGCAACACCTGCCAGAATCCAGCCAAAGACACCATTGGAAGCCCCCAGCCAAAGATGCCAGATGGTGAGAGACCCCCACCCCCACACCTTGGTGAGGTTCAGTTCTTTAAATTGGGCCTAGTTTGGGGAAGGGATAGATTAGGTGGCATGTCTGTCAGACAGGAGGGGTGGTTTAGAGAGGGAGCACAGTAATCCTTCTTTGCCTTCCCTTCCCTTTGACTTGCCCCATTGTAGTTCAGTCCCCTCAAAAAACAACCCCTCCCAAATAAAGCCTGCTTCTTTATTTGGGGGATTTAATTTAATCTTTCTAGCTTTTGCATGTGCACCACAGTGCTGTAGATAGTGTTGTGTGTGGCACACAGAGCATAAATATATCACCCCCAGCATGCTTCTCTCCCCCTCCATCAGAGTTAGGGCTTAGATTTTTTTAAAGCCCAAGTTTAGGATGTGCACGAATCAGCAAACGGCCGGTTCGGCGGCAAGGGGGTTTACCTTTAAGGAGCAGGGAGGGTGCTCTTAATCCCCTGCTGTGTTTCCCCCATTGGTGCTGTGCTCAAAATCCCTGGTGCAAGGTGGCAGCATACTCTCTTGCTGCCCCAGTCAGCATCAGACCAGAAGTGGCCTGTGAGAGTGAGCAACACGCGCATGCAGAGCGGCCACTCTTCCCACCACCACCATAGCTGCTGCTAGCCTCCACCCGCCTCCCTCCCTCTTCATTGCTACCAGTGGCAAAGAGAGCTGAGGGAGGCAGGCAGGCAGGCAGGCAACTCCCCTGAACCTGGCCCTGTTAGGTGGCCCATGTTCTCTCCAGGGCTGTTCTTATGTTCTTATGTAACCATGTTCCACATACTTTGCAGTGTAGATACTGTTGATCCTGCAGCGTTGCAGTGGCTGCTGTTTGTTCATGATGAGTCTCAAAAGACATTCTGGCCTATGCCAGTTTCTAGATCTACCAGAAAGTTTCTGGAGAATCAGGTGGTGGTGGTGGTGGCGGGGGGGTGGATCCAGTTCCACACAAATCAAGAACCAAATCTGATTGTTCTGCTCAACTTTAATTACAGGTAAGAACATGGTACCAGTGCCAGTGATGTCATATGATTGTCCTCAGAGGTGCACCTAGGTAATTTTGGAGCCTTGGCCTAAAGTCCTTTGGAGCCCGTCACCCCCACCCCCCGCTGCAAGTTAAGCATCATTTTTAACACATAGGTTCTTGAGGGCACAAACTACACCACCTAGGACAGACTAAGGCCCTGGACTTCAGTCCCAAAGTCCAGGGGTTAGAGCACCTCTGTCAGTGCTGGATCACAATAAGATAGATAGACAGATAGATAGATAATCCTACAAAATGCAGTGGCTCCAAAGATTAGTTCATTAGAAATGAATGTTTCAATTAATATGCTTTTTAAAAAATTGCTGAAACTACATAGCCTTTCACGTTTACAAACAATATTATATTTTAAATACTATTTGTTCTATCTTCAGGAACATTATTTTTGATTTTGCAGTTAAAACAAGAAATGTAAAATGAATTATGAAAAAAAAATCAGATGTAAGGTTAACATTCTATGAAGTTGTTTACATGAAGTCATTTACATGAAGTCGTTTACATGAAGTCGTTTACATGAAGTCGGTGGGCATTTGGGTGGGTGGGTGGGTTGGGGGAAGGCTTCGCTTCACACTTCCGCCCAGACGATTGGCAAACTGTAGGTGGGAGCGCTGTCCACGCTTCCACATGATCCATTTTCAGAGAGCCGGGACGATGTGTCCTGGCCTCCAGCTATCCCACAATGCACTGTGCACTGAGTGCAATGCATGTATGTGGCTGGGCTGGAAGCAGCTCAAGCTCACACATGAGCAGGAAGCCCGGGTTAAGGGAGCGCTCGCTCCCTTAACCTCGGTGAAAATTCGGACTACAAAGCCATGCTAGGCAGCGCTGTCCTGCCAGGCATTGGGCTTGACCCTGGCAGTTCTCATGCGCAGCCTAACCCAGATTGAGCTTCCCTAGCCTGGGTTAGGCTGCGCGTGAGAACAGCCTCTATAAGAATTAAAACCGCACACATTTTCAGCAAAATGAAAATGCATTAGCATTTTGAAATTATTCACAAAATAGCTTCTTGGTATTTTTTTCAATCAACTCTTCAGCAATGATAAGTTATTTTTAAAATATGAAGTATTGGTTAAATGTTAGCCCTTTATTTTTGTGTAGGAAGTTATTGGGAAGTGGCAACAAACACTGGCTAATGCATTGCAGAGCTCTGGGCCATTGTTGGCTTCTGTCTGACTGAGGAAACCAAAGTGGTTGTCAATGAGGCATAAAAGAGCAGTGTAGTATAGTGGACAGAGTGGCGGGCTAGGACAGAAAAGGCCCAGGTTAAAATCCCTTTTCAGCTGTAACATTTACTGGGTTGACCTTTTCCTGGCCATTCTCTCAGCCTAACCTACCTCATATGGTTATATGGTCACCCTCAGCAACTTGGAGAAAAGATGGACACCCCCCCCCAAAAAAGGCAACAAACAAAAGAATGAACAGCCCCCTTGAAAAGGAACCCAATGTGTCCCCCTCACGGTTCTTTTTGTGTGGTATTATCAGGGAGGTTTGTGGTGCTCTAGAGTTCAAACCACACTGCTGTTCAAATGTTTCCCTCCTGCAGACGAAAATAATTCCACTGCTACCTAAATGGGGTGAGAAAGTTTTCCTCTCAAGGGTGTAACTAATCTTAGATGCTCTGTAGCTCCTGAATACTCTCCTGGACTTGAAGGAAATATGTGAGAGCTGGATCCAAAAAAGCCAGGAAGTGATGATTCTGCACAGATCCAAAACACTGTATAAATAACCAAGGGTGATTTTCTTGTCATGCTGCCTGTTTCCTTTGGGCTTTATGGGCCTTCACAGCTACAAGAATAACAGGCAGACCTGGTATGAATCACACTTCATTCTGGACAACACTGGCATGGCATGCCTGAGAAGATGCAGGTGGGATTGCTTGATATCAAATACTCAGGACCATGCCACTGACTGTAATAGTAGGGCTTGGCATCTGAAACACGGAACACAATAAACTGCCTTATCCTGAGCCAGATCATTGGTCCATCTAGCTCAATAGTTTCTATGCTGACTGGCAGTGACTCCCTAGGGCTGTGTGATGCTACAGATTGGGAACCTCTGCACACAAAGAATGTGCTCTACTCTACCAGTGCTGTGGTCCCTTCCCAGAACTGGATGCTCTGCCCGGCTGCTTCATTAATTGGGGAAGAGCCCATCATTTAGTGGCAGAGCTTTTGCATGCAGAAGATCTCTGGGTCAACTCTGGTATCTCCCCCAAAGGAGTTTAAGTAGCAAAAGTGGGAAAGAGCTACTGCCAGAGTAGACAGTATTGTGTAGGGCCAACTCCTGATGTTTATAGCCTGAGCCACAGTAACGCCATTTGCTTTTAGGATCATACATGTAGCACACAAAGAACGGGGCGGGGCTGTGGAGTATTATCATATTAGAAGCTGTTATCTTTCTTTGCTGTAACGGCCATGCAAGCAGGAAAGCTTGAGCATGCGCTTAAATGGTAGTGGAAGAGTACGGGGAAGATGATTTGGGGAAGGGCTGTTGGGGGTGATATGAAACCTATTTTTTCTGTCTTATCTACACTATTGGAGAAGTGAAACTGAGCTCATCTTTTCTTGAGAAGCGAAACTTATTTCTTATCTTTCTGTATAAATACGCTGCTGCGACACAGAGCAGGCGTTCTGGAGTTTGAGCATTAGCAGACCAGAACCTTTGCTACCATGGAGCAAATTTTTAAAAGCCTTTTGAAACCTTTCTCATCTGGTGAAGTCTTTGGCTCGCTGACCCAGAAAAGAACCACATTTGGGGTGGTACACCACTCCTACAGAACTGAATGTAGGATTGTGGCCTGTCAATGGCTTATTCTTACCCATCCAGATGTTCCCTATGCTTATATGAAGAAAAAAAATGGTGACACAGAAATGCATCAGTTTATTTATTATAATTCCTTATTTATACCAGATATGCCTTTCATGGCTAAGAAGAAAAGAGCAGCAATACAGAGTATTTGAGCTGACACAAATTCAGAGATAGTGGCTACTCACTATTTAGCATTTCTTTGAAAGTTAATTGAGTACTTACTGCAACTAAGGAGACAGAGGGCAAATTCTCTGGATGATTTCCACAGCTCTTTCTAGTCTAAATACCTACCCACATTAGGCTTGTGCATTTCAATTCGGGTACAAAATGTTTTGTGCCTGGAAATGGCAATTTCAGAGGTTTTGTAACCAAAACAAAATCAAGAATTAAAAACCAGAGATTTTTGTTTCCAAATCGAAATGACTGTGTTTCGGACAGAAT
This sequence comes from Hemicordylus capensis, assembly GCF_027244095.1. Taxonomy (NCBI): domain Eukaryota; kingdom Metazoa; phylum Chordata; class Lepidosauria; order Squamata; family Cordylidae; genus Hemicordylus; species Hemicordylus capensis. Next base: position 296,353,535 of record NC_069659.1, on the reverse strand, counting down.
GGTTTGTTCTTCGGAAAAGCATAGCAATTCAAATTGACTTCTCTGACTCTCTCCACTCCAGCTGAAGCACTGAGTGATTAGTAGAAGATAAGATATGCAAAAAGCTGTTGAGCATGAATGGTTTAGTTAAGTATGTGTTGTATTCAGTGTGATTGAAATGCAAACTAACCTTGCAAAAGGATTTGGAAGACAGCATTTTGAGACAGACATACCCAAATATCTTTGGGAGCTCAATGCAATCCCAAAGCTCCTGCTAAAAGCCATGGTATAAATTGTGTGGAGAAGCTTTTCAAGAAGCTGGTTAGGAAAGTTCTGAAATTACACAGGTTTTTCTTTCCAAAGGTTTAGAAAGAATTTCTTGACTTGTTCAGGGGTCTTTTGAAGAGCTATTTTGTTTTTCTTCTGATTTTTATGAGTTATAGTGGTGTCTAAGTTTTGTTGCCCAAGTTGAGCAGTCTAATGTAATTTAGGCCACAATGTAATTTGGTGGGACATGATGTCTAAGCCAGTGGTTCACAACTTTTGCCATTGCAGGGACAGGTCATCCACATGGAACTACAGGAGACAAAAGGAGGGGGTGGGGAATACCCCTGTCAATCTATTGACATCCCCAGGAATCTTAGTTGCTTCTCTCTTTCTTGTAACCATGATCCATGGTTTTGCACTTTCTTAAATGCAGTGATGATAAATCTCAAAAATTCTGAACAGTAGGCTGATTTGTTTGGGTTACGGCTCACTTGACTTCAGTTAAATGAACATTTGAAGCTGTTCCATAGTACCAAGGCAGTTCATTGGTCTATCTTGGTCTATCTTGCTATCTCAAATGACCCGTGGTCACTGTTCCATGGGGAGGGAGTGTTTTTATTGAAAGACTGCTTGAATCCACAAATGGGTTGTGCTGCTGTGCTAGTGCCACAGGGACAGACTCCCACCTGCTGCAAAACTGTGCCAAAAAATTAAGTGTTGTTGTTCATCATTCTCTTCACTCTTTCAACTTGTTTATTTGGGGCTTCAGGGGGAAAACAGTGGGATGGGTGGCAGTGCCCCAAAGGTGGCGCACCCAGATTCCAAATAGGGCAAAGGGTTGATTTCTTAGGAATTTTTGAGGTTTATGCATCTTTAAGATTTTTCCCCATAGGGAATAATGGAGGTTTCAGCAGCCCCATAACTCCACCTGGGGGGCACTAGGATGGCCCAAAGCAAGTGGTGGTGTAGTGCACAGAGGGTGCCAACCACCCCCTTGATTGCTAACCCATTGGGGTACTGGGCTTTGTTGTTTCTGAGGTGTTGAGTTTAGATTCTCTGGTAGCAAATGAGATTTTTTAATGAAAAACCATGAATCCACTCTCATATGCTACTAGAGAATCTACTCTCAGAACACCTCTAGAACAACAAAACCCTGTACTTCATGGGTTGGCAACTCATGTGGGTGCTTGACACCCTATGTGCATTACACCACCACGTGCTCTGGGCCACCCCAGTGCCCCTCAAGTGGAGTTATGGGACTGCAGGAATCTCCACTATTTATCTGAAAGCCGCATAACTTCATCAATTCTTTAAAAATCAGCCCTTTGCCAAATTCCTCTGAAAAAATTGTGGTAGCTTCCTTGTACCAACTGGGCACTACCACCAACCACACTCCACTCTGGGCCACCCCTCCCCCCCAGGTGAAGCTATACTTTTCCTGAAACCTCCATCAAACCCTATGGGGAAAATCTGAAAGACACGCAAACTTCAAAAATTCACCAAAAATCAGCAGTTTGCCCAATTCCTTTGAAATCTTTGTGGTAGCTTCCACTCATTGGGCACTATAACCCCCACCCACTCTTCTGACCATGTGACCCATTTTTAAATCTGAATTAATTCAGATTCGGATTAATTTGGATACAAAACAAAACTGGGGTGATTCAGAAGGCTTAATTATGGACAAAATACAAAATGGGGTTGATTCAGATTTGGTACAAATCGAAACAGAAAAAATACAAAACACGCAACCCTAACCCACATCTCCAAATTAGCCATTGCTCTTTAGCAAATCCTGAAGGTGTCTGGAACACCGAAGGGAGAGAAAAGTATAAGAATAGATCACTGTGCCCCCTAGTGGTTTCTGTCACAACAGCATGTTGACCTTTCTTGCCTCCCCTGCTTTCCGCTGGTGTGTGTGTGTGTGTGTGTGTGTGTGTGTGTGTGTACCATCTCTAAAATCCAAATATAATCTTTTCCTCCCATCTGCACCCAAAATCTGGTGGTAATTTCCAGAGCAACAAGCCAGAGGGTGTAGGCTTACTGTGTTTTGACACTATGAATAGTGCTTGTTACCATCTTGCTCTGAGTACTTAGGACTGCCAATCTGTAACCCTGGGAGAGCTAAATTCCTGTTTCATGGCCTCTGCTGCCCCGCCACACTCCCCAGCAAATTGCTTCCTGGTGGTGGTTAATCTCTGCCAGCAAACCCAAACATTTATGTGAACTCTGTTGCAGTTGCTCATATCCCTGATGCCTCCTTTGTTCGGCAAGCGACAAGAGCTGGCAAAGCCCACTTATATTCATTGTGGTTTCACTGCTCCGAACATAATGAGGTAAAATGAAAACAACTCCTCCCGCCACAGCTATGTGAACTGGGAATTCATAAAGGCTAAAAAGCTTTTAATTACGAGCGTGTTCCGATTATGCCCAGCCTCTCCGCTTCCTCCCAAAGAGCAGACAAGCATTCAGGGGTCAAGATGAACTTCAATTAAATACAACTTGGAAACCTGGAAAGTTTCTCCTTCCTTCGAGCAGACACCTGGGCTGTGTGATCTAGCACTCCCGAAGGCCCCATTCTCATGGCTGTAACGTTGCTGAGAGCAGAACAGACACATTCTTTTCTGAGCTGAAATAAGGCCTTTCTTCCCTCTCCCTCTCTTTCTCTCCCTCTCCCCCTGCTTCTCATGCTCTGCTACAGCTAAGGGTCCCCCTGGCTCCTGCTGCAGCTGCAGGCTCACAGGGTCTTCTCCTTCTCAAAGCAAGGGCCTCTGATCAGAGCAGTGGATTTCCACTTGCAGCCTGCCAGGAACAGGTTTCCCTCCCATTTGCTAAACAAAACCAAAGATGGACTTTTAATTTCAGGTTTGCCACGCAAACAACAACAACAACAATAACAACCAAAAATCTGCCTCCAGGCACTCTTCAGGAGGTGCCAGCCTCAAGAGCTTTTCATCTAAATGGGAATGGCTGAGCGCAGAAGAGAAAGCTAGATCGTATCTGCAAGCTCTGCGTGATCTACCTGTAGCAGCAGCCTTGCTTGCCCCTTTATCTCCCCTGGGGGCATTGTTAAAAGAGTTATGGCCAGGGACCCATCGGGCTGGATCAGGTCCATAGCCCCTCCACAATTTTGGTAATTAAACTTCTTCATGTTCTCTAAAGGAATCTGGCACTCGCTTTTGGGCTTTGTTTGTTTGTTTTTTTGAAGCCATTAATCACCAGTTCACCCAGAAATGGTAGGCAGCACAGAGAATCAGGGCACTAAAGAATTGATCTGGATCACATGCTCAGGTGGTGCACTGTCTCAATGCCCCTGAACTCCCCTTTGTGAAAGTGGGTAGCTATTTAGGATCATGAGGCTTGTGCAGACATCTCCTGCAGAGTCTTGCCTCTGCAGCAATTTCTGGGATAAAGCTATTTTCTCCTAAGACTCCCATGGATAGTGGATCACCCCCAAAGGGGCGACGCCTGTATAGAAACAGAAACAGACACCTGTATATGGATATCTCATGTCCAAACCCAGTACTATACCAGCAGTGCCACAATGGACACATGAAGCTGTCTTCTACTGAGTCAGACCATAAGTCTATCCAGCTGAATATTGTTTACACTAACTGGCAGCACCTCTCTAAGATTTCAGTGGCCTTCCCCAGCCTATCTGGAAGTGTCAGGGAGGGACTGAACAGGGGACATTCTGCATGCAAAATATCTGCTCTGTCATTGAGCATCAAGCCCAACAATGGTTTCTCCTTCTCCTCCTTCTCCTTCTCCTTCTGCTTCATCTCCTCTTCCTCGAACAGTGACTTACATACAGTGCAGCAAAAAACAGGAGTTTCAGCAATGCCTGCATTGCTGCATATGTCTAAAACACCACCCATGCCATTGCAGGACAGGGCTGTTCTGCAGCAACTTAAAATTGTGCAACCACTGTTGTGTGACACTCCCTCCATTATTTTCAATGGAGGGAGCATCGCACAGCTGCAGTTGTGTATTTTTAAGTTGCAGCGAAACAGCCCTGTTCTGCAGCAGCACAGGCGGTACTGAACTGCATGCATTTTACTGCACTGCATGTGAACCAATTATTGTTACAAATAGGCTTTCCATTGCTCATATGTCAAATGCTCCTGGGGTAATAATTTGTAGGGGTTTTTTGTTTTAAAAAGAGAAAACTTAAATCAGAGGTTTTGAACACAATAACTTGTGAACATGGTTTTTAGGGAACCACTCCCTTGTTAGTCTTAAATAATCACACATAATTTACCTGTATTTCTGTTGTGTGCATTGAAGATATTTCTTTGTATTACAAAAGCACTTGGAAACAGTGTCAACATTAGAGCCCCTTGAGAAATCCCCTGGAGGTCCAAACATTGATTCTTGGTTTGATTTCTTTGTTATGAGAAGGGAAAACAAAGAAGTGAAAAAGTTAGCAATATGTTCATATATTTTCATTCTTAAAAAAAAAAAATTATGCTAGCAAATGTGTCTTTCCTTGTAACAATGTCCACAGGCTATTTTGTTAGCATTCTAAACAGAATTCTGATCAGAAATCTGTTTTTGAAGACAGAACGACAATGAAGATTGCAATGAAAGGAGAGAAAAACCAGATATTTTGTCTATCATCTTCTCATCCTCAAACAGCCCTCTTCCACCCTTGCCAAGTTTTCATCATCCAAAACCTCCTCTGATTTAATTAAAAAAAAAAGAAAAAATGCTCGGCCTTTCAGCTCTGTGGAACATGCAGACAAATAAATTAAAAAGTGGGAGAAGTGGAACTAACCCAATAATCCGTGAAAACCTAATTTCCCTCACCAGCGTTGCTGACGCAAGCATGTCCCTTCTCCTTTCCCCATCTCTAGTTCTGGGGCAGTGATTGGAGAAATTGGCTAACAAGATCAGAAAATTTAATTACTGTTCTACTTCCCCTTCTCCAGAAATTGGATGTCACACTTCCTTGTTGCCTGTTTTGTAGATGTGCTATAACTGATTTTCATATGGCTTGATTCCTCCTCCTCTCTTTCAGCATTGCAAATAAGACTTCCAAGTTCAGCCTTAGGGTTACAAAGTAGAGGTCAGGGTGCCAATTCACAGGCAATGAGAGGGAAGGCACGGTCCTGACCTCCCCATGTATTAGTGTTTGACCTTTCTTGTCCCGAAACCCTTAATTTAACAGGCATGGGCTAGAATTGCTTAAAGAACGTGTGTGGGCTGTGGTGATCACCCATCATTTTTATTATAGCAAAGTAAAGGTTAAGATCAGGAGTTGCTGGGTATTGGGCATACTCTATAGGGAGGTTTATTAATCTGAAATTATACAAAGACTGAGAAAAACATGCTCGGAAATATCACCATGTTTAGTAATTGAGAACAGGCACAGGCATTACCACCACCATGGGAATGCCACTGAAGCAAAGCAGGTCTGCGTCTGGTCAGAATGAGGGAACAAGGTGGCAAGTCCTGGCATCCTGGACGACATATATGCCCAATTTCAGAAGACTAAGCCCAGCCATTCTGGAAATGTAAATGGTTGGGGAAAGGGGGGCATGTTGCACTTCTTTCATGAAGGCAAAGGGGATATTCCTTTCAATAGGGATTGGAATGATGATCTGGGAGGGGGGGAGTTCAGTTCCAGAAGTTTTTGTAATTTTCTGCCATGAAACAAGCCACTTATAGGATTTTTTTCCTTTTTTGAAGTTTTTTTTTAAATTCAAAAAATCATTAAATATCAAGGGATTGAACAATCTACTTCAAAATAAATACACAGCGTCCTGATAACCTGACCTAAATCTGATCTCAGTTTCAGAACTCTAGGCCCAGCCATTCCAGAAATATAAATGGGGTGGAAAGGGAGGGTGATGTTTACCCTTTTATGAAGACAATGGGTAGATTCCTTCATATGAGGGTGTAATGATGGTTCGGTGGGGGCGTGGGCTTCAGTTCTACAAGTTTTTGTAATTTTCTGCCATGAAACCAGCCAATAATAGGACTTTTTTTTGAAGTTTTTTTTAAATTTTAAAAATCAACACACCTGCTTTGAACTCAGTACACGGTGTCCTGATAACCAGTCCTATATCTATGCCAGATTTCAGAACTCTAGGCCAAACCATTACAGAAATATAAAAGGGGCCCTCTTTTCCCTTGTGGAAAGTCATGGGGCCCTCTAGGAGAGTGGGCACATGGATCTGGGCCCCTAGGACCGTGCCAAACAGTGCCCATGGGTATAGGCTCGAACCTTTTTTGCTGAGCTGTTAGTGCTCTGCTTGTAGGACATATTTAATGCAAGGGAGCATTCAGATATTGTCTCTATTCACTTCATTGCAAATCTGAAGTGTCCAAGTCCATTCTACCACCTCAACATTCTATTCCTTCATTCTGCTGCATGTGTAGACCAGGCCTATCATGTGCATTAGCTGTTGTTGGTGGAGGCTCAGAAATGCACATCATCAGCCCCACAAAATCTGGAGTGGGGAGTGGAGTGGAGTGGGGAAGGGAAAATACCTCCCCCAGACATGTGGGACTTTGGAATTGTATGAGATAACAGCTCAGTTTTAAAGGCTCTCAAGTCTTGCACTTCAGCTCAGTAACTGAAACAGGATGATACCCTGAGCCCAGTTACAGTGTACAGACACACGTGACTTCCAAAAAGATCAGAAATCTTGCAGATGTACACATTACAGAAAGCCTTTTCCCAGTCCTGACAATTGTGAGTAAGGAAGGGGCTTAACAATATTAAAGAAATGAATTGAAGCCAAAGCTTAGCTTCTGTTTCTTACTAGGATAGTTCGATTTTACTGTTTTTGAAAGGTGATTTCTCTTCCTCTATATTTACTTAGTTTTTAGTGAAGGACACTGCTGCTTGTCTCCCCAGAGTGTGAGATTGTGCTCTTCTTCAAATTTAGGAAAATAAACTCAGTGAAGTTGCTGAGCAGACATTGAAGGTGTAGGATTGAATGCTTCGCACGTAAAAGAAATATTCCTGCAAGAAGAAAGCTAGCGCAGCAGAGTGTGGGCTGGCCGGCCTTTTACAATGATGTGTTAGTTTTTGTTTACAATTTTTTTTATGTGGGGGGCATTCAAAGAGGCATCCCCACCCACAGTTTTAAGTGGTGGAGTCTGCACTACCATCTGAGCATTCTACCACCTAATTCTGCTGCATTTCTTGACCAGGCCTCCAGGTATTCCACAGTTCAAGCCACATGCCTATTATGCAGCTGAACAGCTGTCTCCTGCACAAGTAAGAAATGATCAAAGGGCTCTTTGATTCCCCTTTAACGAGTGTGGACAGTACGGTAATCTTTGCCAGAGCTCTCTTCTTTACCTGCACATCTGCTACTGAATTGGAGATTCAGGCAAAGGGCACTTTAATCCCTCTCCTGTAGTGTGAATATCTACAAAAGTGTTCACAGAATTATCTCCCTATTCACCTTAGTTGCTTGCTCCCATGCATGAGTCAAGATACAGGCAAACAGGAGTGAGCATCTGGGGTGCACAAGCGGAAGGCTTTGCCAAAGCCCCTGTCGTGGTTCATACTGGAACATAGGAAACCTTATATTGAGGTAGACCCGTGTTCCATCTAGCGCTGTATTGTGTACACTGACTGGCAGTAGCTCTCCAAGGTTTTAGGCAGGAGCCTTTCCCAGCCCTGCCTGGAGATGCCAAGGATTAGGAACATATAGGAAACTGCCATATACTGAGTCAGACCATTGTTCTATCTAGCTCAGTATTGTCTTCACACATTGGCAGCGGCTTCTCCAAGGTTGCAGGCAGGACTCTCTCTCAGCCCTGTCTTGGAGAAGCCAGAGAGGGAACTTGAAACCTTCTGCTCTTCCCAGAGCGGCTTCATCCCCTGAGGGGAATATCTTGAAGTGCTCACACATCAAGTCTCCCATTCATATGCAACCAGGACAGACCCTGCTTAGCTATGGGGACAAGTCATGCTTGCTACCACAAGACCAGCTCTCCTCTCCTAAATTGAACCTGGGGTCTTTTACATGCAAAGCAGATGCTCTGCCACTGAGCTATGGCCCTGCCACTGGTGTGGGTGGGGAAATTAAGAGCCCTTTGCATGCCTCTTAGCTTATGCAGGAGTGGGTCAGTGACTGAGATTCTGTAGAGCATCCCATGGGTGGTAGAAGCCCTACCTGTGCTGCTGCCTGGTCCTAAGGTACCATTCATGCTGTTGTGCTACAGCGCAATTGCACAAATGCTGAAAGTTGTGCAAACGCAGTCGCACAACCAGAAAGCCATTGAAAATAATGGCTATATTGTCATACAACTGCGTTTGCACAACTTTCAGCATTGTGCTTTAGCATAATTGTATGAATGGTGTCGTAGGACCAGGCAGCAGCACAGACAGGGCTTCTACTGCCCACAGTATACTGTGTGGAATCTCAGCCACTGACTGGTGTCAACAGTGGCCTCTGGTGGACCACTGTGTGGCAGAGGATGCTGGCCTAGATGGGCCTTGAGGCTGATGCAGCAGGGCTGTTCTTATGTTCTTAACATTGCTGTCTCTTCAGCCTTGACTCAGCTCAAAACAGTGCCCGTTTTAAAAATTAGTTCCTGACCAGCTTTGTTGGTTTAGTTGGAGAGGAAATAATGCGAGACCTATGATGTCTGTGCTCCTTCTTTTCTCGTTTTATTTATTTATTACCCCATTTTTATACCGCCTTTTTTACCTTCCATCTCTGGTGTGGGATTCTCTGTGTTTCTTTTCTTTCGCAGCCAGGATACCAGCAGGGTCCCTTGAGAGACTAACAGACTTACTAGGCACAGCTGGGCCATTTACTGTACCTGGTCATTTGTATTCTCCTCAAGCTGCATTTCCTGTAACCGTAAGCCCCACTTAAAATTCAGCACAGACATCATATCAGATAAAGAATAATGATTTATTGAACATATTGGTAAACAGCAGAGATAAGAGAGAAATGCACTTCAGAAATGCAAAAACAGTTATAAGACCATATTCTGAACTGCCACTGTCCGCTTTCTTCCATCAGCTTCCTCACCACAAACAAGAATACAATTTTTGCTGCACATATATCCATACACACATACCAGCACAAACAGGCACTTAATACAGGTGTTTGAACTTGCCTTAAATGATAACCTAGGAATGTGTTTATGCACTTATAAAATATTCATCCACCCTTGCTCTTAAAATGCCCCTTTGGCCAGAATCATCTTAACATATGAAACTGCCTTACCCTTGATAAAACCACTGGACCATCTTGCCCTATCTGCTGCATCTTATTTATTTATTATTTCTCTGTGTAAACCACCCTGAGCCATTTTTGGAAGGGCGGTATAGAAATTGAATTATCATTCTCTTGTTTACACAGTTGGACAGGTGCTACCGACTGGCTTGTTTCATCCAGACATCGAGTTGTTGTTGTTGTTGTTGTTGTTGTTATTAATTGGCAGTAGCGACATCTCTTCAAGGTCTCAAGCAGGGGTCTTTTCCAAACCTGCTAATTGATATCTTTGTAAGTAGAGATGCAACAGCTTAAACCTGGAACGTCCTGCATACAATGCATGTGCTCTGTTAATAAGCAATAGCCCCTCCTGTAGACATGTATCTCATCAATGGCACATATGCACATATATAATCAATGGCTCATGAGGATGCTGCCATACATTGAAATGCATATGGTCATGTGCACAAGATGTCTGCATGTGAAAAAGCATTTCATAATGCATTTTGACCGATTTATGTGTATACATTTTTGTACAACTAAAGCCTCTGTTTCTGCTTAGATTTTATTCCTGCATCTCCACCCACTTCTTTAGATCTCTGACATAGACTGACATGACAGAAAATCAACCATCCTTCCATATCATGGCAGTTGCCTTATTGATTCGGGTTTAAATCCCCTCTCCCCCCAAAAAATTATAAGAACCACAAGCAACAGCTAATGATATTTAATATTTATATGCTACCACATCTTAGGGCCTTTCCCAGTCCCATATTTTACTATCCGCCTTCCAGAATATCCTATCCACCCCCAGCACAGTACCTCCAGTGACTGTTGCTGGTGTCTATCTTATGGTCCTTTTTAGATTGTGAGCCCTTTGGGGACAGGGATCCATCTTATTTGTTTGTTTGTTATTTCTCTGTGTAAACCACCCTAAGCCATTTTTGGAAGGGCAGAATAGAAACTGAATGAATGAATGAAATATGTACAGGGCAGCAGCCAGAATAAAGCAAGTCACACGTTATGGTAACCATCTCATGATCTTCAATTATCATGCTGAGTGTCACAAAGACATGTTTTCAACCATTTCCTGGCTGCTTTTCTCTCTGCATTTTTAAAAATGGAAGAAGGGAAAGTAGCATTGGCAGCAGTACTTAACATTTACCCTTCTTATTTCCATCGCCTAGCTCATGCGCTAGCCATGGTACTGAATATTTATCCCTTCATGCAATACCATAATATGGCAATGGGCCAAAGTGTTCTAGAGTGTACACTTATTTAAAATCAAATTAGACATGTCAATCATATTATACTAGGATAGCAATTATCATACTTTCCCCCTAGTCAGCCACCATAATCTAAGAGATGGGAGGACAGCCTAAACAATGTAAGCCTTCCCAAGGGAAATCAAAGGTTATGGTGGTTTAGCAGGTAGTGGTCACTTGTATCCCCATTAGCTAAAGAAAGACAAAGGGCAAAAGCATGTGAAGCTAGGAAAAGCTCTAAGTTCCATAAGAGAGGGACCCAAGAAAAGCCAAAAAGTCTATGAAAAACAGGTGATTGAGCTACATGCCTCAGACATGTTTATGCTAAATGAAAAGGTACCCAGCTGCTCACACTGCAGTGGGTAGGAAAGGGGTAGGAAATTAATTGGCACTTGAGTTCCTTGGGCTAGCAAGATATGCAGGAACAACATGTGCTCATCTACCACATCTCCTGATAGGGGACTTCACACAAGGAGGCCCATGACACTGGTATGCATGTTTAGTAGGTTAACTTCTATTGGAGTGAAAAGGGAGAGGTGCTGCCACTGAATGAAGACATTTTAGCCGTGGTTTGGGGGCTACAGCTAATTTCACAAAAACCATTTTAATAGGCCAGATTCCTTCAGAAAACAAAACATGTGATGCTCACCTTTGAGTCTCTAGATATGTTAAGCATATTCTTCCTTGAAGGGTTTTAGGCTGATCATTAATTAGCTGGTTATTCCTTTCTTCTTTTTCACCTCTTTTGTCACCATCTCTCTCATTTCATTTAATTTATAAAACACAAAGCAGATGGGATATTCAGGAACACATAACTTGGACATAATTCTATAAGTGCCAGAAATATGAAGGTCGTACACATGACCGATCCTGGTGCAGGGAGGGCGAGTGATGAAGGCAGGGATGACCCTCCCCCCCAAAGAGTGATGCTTTCCTCTTTGGTGTGCCACCGCACTACCACATGATCTGCACTGCTCTGTGTGGTGTGAATCTCTGTTGGCTGGGACTTGTTTTCTTGGCCTCTAGGAATCTCACAAGCACAGTGCATTGGGGGATTCCCACGGGAGATGGGTGCACCCAACTCTCTGTATGCTCGGGCTTCGTGCATCCTGGTCATGCACATGATGCCAGACCTGGGGTAAAGGGTGTGCTAGTGCCCTTTAGACAGGAAAAAGCCCTGGTACAAAACTCAGGCTACCGGGGGAGGCAGCGCTGGGATTGGCCTTGATCCCCGTGCTGCACATGAGTAGCCTTACCCAGGTAGAGCTGCCCTAATCTGGGTCTGTTCATGTTCCTTGGTGGAAAGGGCTCTGGAATTTATGGGGGAAATCTCCCTTTTCATTATCATTATCAGTATTACCATTGCTTATCTATCTATCTATCTATCTATCTATCTATCTATCTATCTATCTATCTAATGTTAGCAATGGGTTGTAACTAGGGGTGTGCAATTTGGGAATTCAGTGATTCGGTTCGGGACCTGAACCGAATCACCCCTGTTCTGTTTTGTGCCCGAATATGGGCCACCCGAATCACCCTTGATTCGGTTCGGATTCGGATTTAATCTGAATCTGAATTGATTCGGGGGATAAAAAAGGGGCCCAGGGCAAAATTTTGGGGTGGGGTGGTAGTGCCCAATGGGTGGAGTCTACCACCCCAATTTCAGGGGAATTGGGCAAAGGGCTGATTTTTGGGGAATTTTTGAAATTTTAGTGACTTTGGGGCAGTTCGGGGGCATAGCATGAGATATGGGCAAAAGGGGTGGGGTGGGGTGGTAGTGACTAATGGGTGCAGGCTACCACCCCAATTTAAGGGGAATTGGGCAAAGGGCTGATTTTTGGGGAATTTCTGAAGTTTTCATGTCTTTAGGGCAGATTGGGGCATATTGGGGCAGAAAGTGGGGACTGGAGCAGAATAGTGGGGTGGGGTGGTAGTGCCTAATGGGTGGAGGCTACCACCCCAATTTCAGGGGGATTGGGCAGAGGCCTGATTTTTTGGGAATATTTGAAGTTTTGGTGTCTTTGGGGCAGATTGGGGGCAGAAAGTGGATCTGCCCCAAAGGAGTGGGGTGGGCTGGTAGATAGTGCCTAATGGGTGGAGGCTACCACCCATCCCCAATTTCAGAGTGATTTGGCAGAGGGGTGAATTTTGGTGAATTCTGAGGTTTGTCTTCATAAGGTGAAGTGTGCTAAATTGATTACTTCCTCATATTCATAGTAATTGAGAGTGTGAAAAAGTGAAAGTGGGGTCATGAGAGTTGTCTAATTGAAAAAAATCTCATTTGCTATGATAGAATGAGAATTCACACCTCAGAAAAAACTTCTGAGGTGTGAATTCTCATTCTATCATAGCAAATTCGGGTGCCCGAAATTCGGGTGATTCGGCTCGTGCCCGAAAAATATTGGGGGACATCGGGGGTGATTCGGTTCGGCCCCGAATCACCCGAAATTGCTCGTTTCGGGCACAGATCGTTCTGTGCCCGAAATTTTTTGCACATCTCTAGTTGTAACCAAATGAAGTTAGTCATGACTCAGCCCCACTGAAAACAAAGAAACTAGCTATGACTAACTGAAAGGTAAAGTGTGCCCTTGAGTCGATGTCGACTCCTGGTGCCCACAGAGCCCTGTGGTTTTCTTTGGTAGAATACAGGAGGGATTTACCATTGCCATCTCCTGCGCAGTTTGAGATGATGCCTTTCAGCATCTTCCTGTATCGCTGCTGCCCGATATAGGTGTTTTCCATAGTCTGGGAAACATACCAGTGGGGATTCGAACTGGCAACCTCTGGCTTGCTATTCAAGTCATTTCCCCGCTGTGCCATTAAGTTGCTCCCACTAATTTCAATGGCTGACATGATGCGTGAGTCTAATGGTAAGGGTGGGACTTGCGGCATGGCTATTGCAGATCTGGAAGCAGTGACATTACTGCAGAGATCCAGTGGTTGTGCTAGCAGTATTGATCCCCATTACCATGAATGGGACAACCTGCGATAATGCTGTCAGGCTTGCACATCATGTCAGCAAATGGAACTTGGTTATCATGACTCACTTTCTTTGGATTCAGCCTAGTGTGTCTGGCACATACAAAACTCTTCAGTCCAACTAAGAACATAAGAACATTCCTGCTGGAATTAGAGCAAAGGTCCATCCAGTCCAGCATCCTGTCCCCCACAGTGGCCAACCAGATGCCTCTGGGAAGCTCACAAGCAGGGCATGCAAGCAATCATCCTCTTTAGGGTTACTCCCCAGCAACTGGTACATAAGTCAATGGCATACTGCCTCTGATTAGGGAGTTTCAATACAGTCATCTTTACTAATAGCCATTCATAAACCTACCCTCCATAAATTTGTCCTATGCCTAATGTTAAATATCGCAGCTGAGATTAAGGCAGCAACAAAACTAAATCAGATAACTGGATGAAAAATCCATTTATATCAGTGTATATTGGGCACCGGGTCTAATTCTAAGAGGTACCAAGTCCATAATATACCCATACTCCTCCAATTACAGGATCTCCTGTGGACTTGCTATCTTCGAGAAGCAAAGCACTTAAAGGTAGACATAAATAAGGATGTGGGCACTTAAATAAGGATGTGGAGGCCCAACTTTAAATCTCCAGGATTCAAGAACATAATCCCTGCCTTTTTCAGATTTGCAGCCCTGGCTGGTTGCTGCTCATATAATAGATAATTCCAGCATTCAGCTCTTGTTCCCTGGAATTGAATTTCACTGCGAGGAGAGAGAGAATAGGAAGAGTGAGTCTGACTGTCACGTTTACATTTGAAAGATTAAGGCAGAATCTAATGAGCTCATTAATTTCATTTCATTAACCAAACAGCACTGGGGAGAACTGCAAATATTTAAAGAAGCCCAGCAGGGTCAGAGATGCATTTAATTAATATTGTCACATGATGTGAGGACTTCTAAAAAAAGAGAAAAACCATCCTGTTGTTACATTGTTAAAAATAATCGTTTTGTCAGGGTGACATCTCCTTTATTGTTAAAAGGTTACATGGTCGGTGAAGATTTCCCTGGATTTAAAGAACATACTGTGATACCAAATGCAGCTATTGTTGCATTTTAGGTTTGAGTGATTTGTGCTGTATTATGTTCTATATTTAGGGGTGTTTGCCATTCTGCGGATAATTTTGTCATAAATCCAAAAATCTTGCACATTTGGATTCCTGAAAGCCTTCAGGGCTGTGGAATAAAAATGTGCAGGCAGCAGTACTTGTGAAAGGCTTCGCTGTACAGGGACTGGAGTTTTTACTACGGCTGTTACCTGAGTAAATACATCTTTGATTATTATGTGTACACGTTTGAGTGAATTAATTAATTATTCAATTAAATCTGTATAATCTACATAGGAGAAAAATGAGAGTGCAGAAGAAATGTTAGTTTTGTTTTCAAATGATGCATGCATACATTCATCACAGCAGGTGTCACTTAAGAAGATGCATTCCCCTCTCACACAGGAGGGAATGCCTCTTTTACAATAGTGCTTGTCATCTGGGGTTTCTTTCTATCTATCTATCTATCTATCTATCTATCTATCTATCTATCTATCTGTCTGTCTGTCTGTCTGTCTGTCTGTCTGTCTGTCTGTCTGTCTGTCTATCTAACCACCCAGAGATGCAAGTTTTGGGTGGTATAGAATTTCCCCCCCCAAATAAATACATTATTTTTTAAAAAAAAAATAGCTTCTGAATTTATTGAGGAGATTTCTGTAGAGCAACATTTTTAAACTGATTAATCTAAGGGCTGGTTCACACAATTGCAGTAATGTCTGGTAAACAAAACCCAGAGATCTTGGTGGTGCATGTGCCCTCATGGGAACATAAGAACATATGAAACTGCCATATACCGAGTCAGACCATTCGTTCATCTAGCTCAGTGTTGTCTACACAGACTGGCAGCAGCTTCTCCAAGGCTGCAGGAAGGAGTCTCTCACAGCCCTTTCTTGGAGATGCAAGGGAGGGAACTTGGAACCTTCTGATGCTCTACCCAGAATGGCCCTATCCCTTGACAGGAATATCTGACAGTGCTCACACATGTAGTCTCCCATTCATATACAACCAGGGTGGACCCTGCTTAGCAAAGGTGACAAGTCATGCTTGCTTCCACAAGACCAGATCTCCTCCCTTAGTCACAGGACATAGGAAGCTACCTTCTGCCAAGTCAAACTATTGGTCCATCTAGCTCAGGATTGTCTACACTGGCTGGCAGCTGCTCTCCAAATTTACAGGCAGGAGTCTCTTCCAATCTTACCTGGAGATGCCAGAGACCTGGACTCCAGCTACTCTTCCACTGAATTATGGCTCCATATTTTACAGAGCTTATATGTAGTCTCCCATTCAATTGCAAACCAAGGCAGACTTTGCTTAGCAAAGGGGACAAATCATGCTCAGTATCACGAGACCAGCTCTACTCCCCCAGGAGAGCTCAGTTGTGTGAACTAAACCTGACATTTAACTCAAGACCATTAATCTTAGATTTGAACTTGCGTGTTCAGTATCAGCTTAATCTCAGATTTTTTTGTGGTGTGACTCTGGGGATAGATGAAAAATCCTGAGTTCACATGACACGGTCCACAAAGGTGCATGCACCCTGAGATATCTGTTTTTCCTTTATCAGACACTGCTGTGATTCTGTGAGCCAGCCCTAATTGTCATTGATTAAACACTACAGTCCTGGATTCAATTGCCTTGTATTGTTACCTGTTCCTTCATGATGAACTCGCATCATATTTTCACAGAAATAAACATGCACTGCCACTCACTTATCAAAACCTCTCATCCTGCCAGCAAACTTAAAAGATCATTCTCATGAGAAAAGTGGGCTGGGGTGGGGTGGGGGGGAGACTGTATCCTACCTACCTTCTCCCAGGCTACCGGAGCCTCTTTGGGGCTCTGCCACTCGTACGCCCACATGACCAGCATGGAGATGGACTCCCAAAGTGAAGTCGGGAGGAGGAAGTCCTCCTGCATCCCACAATGCACTGCACAGGCAGCGGAGAGGCAGCCTGTGGCAGTGTGGCAGTGCTCCTCTCCCTTGCCGTGCTCTCCACAGCACTCTATGAGGTTGTTCACATGCCCGGGTGGGTGGTGTGGTGGGTGGGTGGGGGGGGGGGTAAGGATTGCTTTCCTCACCTCTCCCACAGATGAGTGAGGTCTTATTTTGGGAATGCAGTCTGCAGTCTGGCATACGAGCAGTGCTGCGTGGCACAGCACACAGCTCCAGAGGCCAAGACAATGTGTCCTGGCCTCTGGAAATCCAACAATGCACCATGCGCCATGCACAATGCATGGGGATATTTCCCCTGGAGACAGGAACTCTTGGCGCTTGTCTCTGTGTCAGCTGGAGTTAAAGATAGCTCCAGCAAATACACAACCTGGTAGCCTGGGTTAAGGCAGCACTCGCTTCCTAAACCGCGGCTAACGTCTAGGTTTCAAAACAGGGCTAGGCAGCACTGTTCCACTGGGATTGGGCCCAATTCTGAAAGTTCTCAGGCTCAGCCTAACCCAGGCTGGGCTTGCTTTCTTGCTTGCTTACTTATGTATGCATGCATGCATGCATGCATGCATGAATTTCATTTCATTTCTATACTGCCCTATCCATCCAAAGGCTCTGGAAGTTGTACAAAAAGGCTCTGGGCTTCCCTAGCTTGTTAGGCTGCACATGAGAACAGCCTCTTTTGCTGCCACTCCTGGCAACCATTTTTGCCAGTGCGAAGCTACAGATGACCGAAAAGTGAGGTAGGTCAGTTCTACCTCACTTTTTACCTGGGTAGCAGATCTGGGCTTCCCAGGTGGCCAGGTAGGAACTGATAGGGCTGTTACCCCGAATCTCCCCTGGAAGAGAGTGTGTGCATTCACACACTAGCCAAACGTACCCTGAAGTCCATTCGAGGTCCTTGGAAGCACTCCACACACAAATTGGGCTCCCCCACCTTTTTTGTGAATTCTAGCTTATCTTGATGTATTTCTGGGTTTTGAAAATGCGGGTTTTAAGTGACTTTTTCCTGAAAAGGCCAGAGCAAGTAGGGAGAGGTACTGATGTAGAATCATTAACGTGATGAGAGGGAAACCCTCTTTAGGAATGCAGATATAGGCTTTAGAAATCTCCCTCTGCCCCCATTGGCTGGAAGGCATGTGTTGTGAACCTTCACAAAAAAATCCAAGAGCAGAGGGGAGGGGCTGCTTCCCTCAATGTTGCGAGTGTAATTCAAAGTGGCTTCGCTCGACATTTACCCTGAAGCATGAAGTCATGTGTGAATAACTCCCAGGTTTGCAGCAGCTGGGTCATAGGAACATAGGAAACTGCCATATACTGAGTCAGACTATTGGTCTATCTAGCTCAGTATTGTCTTCACAGACTGGCAGTGGCTTCTCCAAGGTTGCAGGCAGGAATCTCTCTCAGCCCTATCTTGGAGAAGCCAGGGAGGGAACTTGAAACCTTCTGCTCTTCCCAGAGTGGCTTCATCCCCTGAGGGGAATATCTTGCAGTGCTCACACATCAAGTCTCCCATTCATATGTAACCAGGGCAGACCCTGCTTAGCTATGGGGACAAGTCATGCTTGCTACCACAAGACTAGCTCAGGAGGCCTCCTGGGCCTATGAGACAAGCTACCTGGGTTACCTCTTTCCTCCCCAAGCATCTTGTGTTGTAAGAACAGCCTCTGTTTGTTGCTAAAACAACTTATGGATTGTGCAAAGATTCAAATATAAGTTCACAATAAATGTGCACAGGAAAACCATACGCAGAATCAGAACATTTTCCATACATCGGACTAGTTTGCATACTGCATTTTGAACATATTTAAGGTTTCATTTGTACAGGTGTTAGGATTTTGGAACAGTGTTATGAATGCCCTTGTATATGTTTTCAATGTGCATTTTGCCCTTTGGGAGCATTTTAGGATCTATTACTGTAGGCCCTGGGAGCAGGAAGCCCTTGCTCAGATGGCTCAAATTTATATGGAGAAACACACACCAAATGAATACCACAAGAAGAAAATACCACCATAGTTAAAAGCAAGACGGTTAGGACTGGTGCAATAAACAGTCATTGCAATACACCAGCTGCTTAATTACTATCAGATGTTTTATAGGCAGTATAGTACAGGTGGGCTTTCAGGAGAAAGCTTAAATATGCAAACATTTACTGCAGAAATAGATGCTCAGCTCAGTGGCTTGATTCAAGCATTTTCTAGAGTTCAGTGGGGAGGATGGTCTTTTTCCATTGCATGCTGCCTGTTGCTGTAAATCCCTGGTTCGGTTACGGTGGAGTAATACTGGCACCCAGAAGCCACTGAACAGAGAAGATGCCAGTTAATGTCTCAATTTTCTGACCTCAGCATAGGGAACTGCCTTATACTGTCAGGCAGTAGTGGCCGGTGACGGCAGCGCCGGTGACGGCAGCGCCAAGAGGAGCCTTTAAAACAATTCAACAAGTGCTTAAAAGTGTGGAGAAGCCACTGCCAGTCTGTATAGACAATACTGAGCTAGATAGGACAATGGTCTGACTCAATATATGACAACTCCCTATGTTCCTAAGCGTTAGGGCAGCACCTGCAAGCTGCCTCAAGCAGTGGCACTCTGCCCAGAATCCTGTGTGGGACAGTGGCACCCCTGCAGCACCCTGCACCCTGCAGTATGGCCCTGGCCTCTGCACGTGTGCAGAGCCTGCACGTGTGAGCAGAGGACAGGGCCATACCGCTGCCTTGTAGGGATGCCGCTGCTTGACACAGCTTGCCCTAATGCTGGTTAGCACCTGCTGATTAATTTTTAAAGGCTCCTCTTGCTGCTCCCCACACCTGGTGCTGCCCTCACAGGCTGCTACTGTTGCAGAGACTAGGGGTGTGCAATTTGGGAATTCGGTGATTCGGTTCGGGACCCGAACCGAATCACCCCTGTTCTGTTTTGTGCCCGAATATGGGCCACCCGAATCACCCTTGATTCGGTTCGGATTCGGATTTAATCTGAATCAGAATCCAAATCGATTCGGGGGGTAAAATTGGGTGCAGGGGCAAAATTTTGGGGTGGGGTGGTAGTGCCCAATGGGTGGAGTCTACCAACCCAATTTCAGGGGGATTGGGCAAAGGGCTGATTTTTGGAGAATTTTTGAAGTTTTAGTGACTTTGGGGCAGTTTGGGGGCATAGAATGGGATCTGAGCAAAAGGGGTGGGGTGGGGTGGTAGTGCCTAATGGGTGCAGGCTACCACCCCAATTTCAGGGGGATTGGGCAAAGGGCTGATTTCTTGGGAATTTTTGAAGTTTTAGTGACTTTGGGGCAGTTTGGGGGCAGAAAGTTGATCTGCCCCAAAAGAGTGGGGTGGGGTGGTAGTGCCTATTGGGTAGAGGCTATCACCCCAATTTCAGGGGGATTGGGCAGAGGCCTGATATTTTGGGAATATTTGAAGTTTTGGTGTCTTTGGGGCAGATTGGGGGCAGAAAGTGGATCTGCCCCAAAGGAGTGGGGTGGGCTGGTAGATAGTGCCTAATGGGTGGAGGCTACCACCCATCCCCAATTTCAGAGTGATTTGGCAGAGGGGTGAATTTTGGTGAATTTCTGAGGTTTGTCTTCATAAGGTGAAGTGTGCTAAATTGATTACTTCCTCATATTCATAGTAATTGAGAGTGTGAAAAAGTGAAAGTGGGGTCATGAGAGTTGTTTAATTGAAAAAACTCTCATTTGCTATGATAGAATGAGAATTCACACCTCAGAAGTTTTTTCTTTGGGGCAGATCCACTTTCTGCCCCCAAACTGCCCCAAAGTCACTAAAACTTCAAAAATTCCCAAAAAATCAGCCCTTTGTCCAATCCCCCTGAAATTGGGGTGGTAGCCTCCAGCCATTAGGCACTACCACCCCACCCTACTATTCTGCCCCAGGCCCCACTTTCTGCCCCAATCTGCCCCAAAGACATGAAAACTTCAGAAATTCCCCCAAAATCAGCCTTTTGCCCAATCCTCCTGAAATTGGGGTGGTAGCCTGCACCCATTAGGCACTACCACCCCACCCCACTCTTTTTGCCCAGATCCCATGCTATGCCCCTGAACTGCCCCAAAGTCACTAAAACTTCAAAAAATCCCCCCAAATCAACCATGAACCGAATCACCCGAATTTTTCATGCCCGAAATTTGGGTGATTCGGCTCGGGCCCAAAAAATATTGGGGGACATCGGGGGTGATTCGGTTCGGCCCTGAATCACCCGAAATTGCTCATTTCGGGCACAGATCATTCTGTGCCCGATATTTTTTGCACATCTCTAGTTGTAACCAAATGAAGTTAGTCATGACTCAGCCCCAATTTTTTGCACATCCCTAGCAGAGACCATTGGCTCCAGCATCATCTACTACTACAATATTTATTAACCGCTCATCAACCAAAGTTCTCAAAGCAGTTTACATAGAAAAATAAATAGTCCATAAAGAAGATGGTCTCCCGTCCCCAAAGGGCTCACAATCTAAAAAGAAACGTAAGGCAGATACCAGCAATATCCACTGGAGGGATGCTGTATTGGGGATGGATAGGGCCAGTTGCTCTCCCCCTGCTAAATATAAGAGAATCATCACTTTGAAAGATGCCTCTTTGCTTAGTTAGCAGGTACAGCTCTTTCCTAGACCTCTTCTCTCTTTCAACTGGAGATGCTGGGGACTGAAACCGGGACTTTATGTATGCAAAGAATTTGCATGGTCACTGAGCTATGGGCACAGTGCATTTCTTATGTATTTTTTAAACTGACTTATTGGGGCAAGAAAAGAGGTGTGAGCTAGTGCAGCCGTATGTGGTTGGGATGAACTGATCCTAGAGCAGGAGTTCCCAACATTGGGTTCTGTCGTGAACTGCTCTCCCAGCTTTCCCTACAGGATTTACAACCCCCGGAGAGAGAGAGTAAACAGAAAGCATATATGAAATTGGATGAAGGAAAATAAAAGGCTTGCAAAGAAAACAGTAAATGAATTACGTCCCCCTGAACTAAAACTAGGTACCCCCCTCTAACAATAACTAACAAGTGGAAGAAAAGACAAAACAAGGAATTAAACAAGCAAAGGACACAGAACAAGGAATTAAGGGAACAATACAGGGAAGTACAGACAAGACAAACTGGAACACGGAAAAGATATAATTCCAAGAGCACAGTATCTGCTGCCAGTGAAGTTGCAAACAGCAACTCAGCCATGAGAGACTGTTGAATATATATGGCTCAACAGAACCAGGAACCAATCAGGCTTCCCTGAGTCAGCAGTTTGGCTTTCTTTCTTGTGATCTCCTGCACCTGCGTGAGTCCCTCTGAGCCTGCCTCTTGATACTTCGTCTCACTATAGGTGGAATCCCAGGTTCTTCCACATCAGAATTCAAGTCTGGCAGCTGTTGAGAATCCTCAGGTCCCCAGTCTGGTTTCTCTGCCAAATCTTGCTGCTGTGGCTCACTAGCAGGCAAGTCTTCCTGCTCTGAGTCTTCTGATTCCAAAGTCTGAGCCATGACAGGTTCCCAGATGTTATTGGTCAACATAAGTTTTGGGCGGTATAAAAATATGTAAATAAATAAATAAATAAAATAAAAATAAACATCATTTCCCAGCCACAATGGCCTTTGAATTTGATAAACCGGTTGACTTGGACATCACAACCAATCATGGTTTATTGGAACCTAAATTGGAAATAGGTGGTCACCGATCATGGGGTCAGGGGAGGGGGGAGCACGTGCTGCCGAGGCTCAGGGACGTTGCATGGGACCAGGCTATAACCGTCATTCCATGTGATGTCTGAACTGGTTCATATTCTGAGGAATGAAAGAGGAACCAGCAGCCTCAAGGCCATGGACTCATTTGGTGAATATAGGGAGAAGCCTTTCTCAAGGACGTGGCTAGACTGTGAGGTGGCTGCATCAGAGGGAAGGTGCTAAGCAGGGCGATCTGCTTCTGAAGAAAGGCAGGTTTACATAGTTGCCATGCAGGGAGCGGGATGTGGCAGAGGCCACTTCTAAGCCTGAAGACTTAGTGTTCTCCTCGCAGGACAGACATCAGCAGCACGTGGTTCCGATAAGAGAAGTTGCCAGCTTGGATCACCACACCTGTAACTTAAGAACTGACCATTAATGCAGAAAGGTCTCTGGACAAATATGAAATTTGGCAGGTAATGGCAATGTACTTATAACTTGCCCTCCATTGTGTTTCCTTATTGCTGGGACATACCTTGAAGGGCTAGGTCACCGGTACCTTAGGGCCAGAAAACTGTATTTTAGATTGTGTTGTGCACAACAGAGCCCTGATGTCTCCTTCTCCCTTGCAAAGCACACCCAGGAGATGGCAAATTGCATCAGGTACGGATCAGGAGAGAGGGAGGTGCTTAAGCTTTCTCCATCAGTCATTCAGCCTATTCGCACAAGCAGCCTAACCCAGGCTAGGGCAGCACATCCTGGGTTTGGCTGCTCACGTGCAATGCTGGGATCCGCATGGATTCTGGTACTGCCTGCCCACCTAACTCTACTTTTTACCCTGGTTTAAGGGTGCGAGCATGCACTTAACCCCAGTGCCCAGGTCATATGTTGTGTTGCAAAGAGTCATGTGTGCATGCACAGAGTCAGGCAACTAGAGTGCCTGACACATGGTGGTATCCCCCAATGCCCCATGGTCATGGTGTGGTGCATTGTGCGATAGCTGGAGGCCATGACACATTGTCCCAGTCTCCAGAGATCCATGCTGCCAGGAGCAGGACAGATTGTCTGAGTGCAGTGACATGCCGAAGAATGGAACACCGGTCATCTGGGGAAGGTAGGTTCATCCGTGTCTCTCCACTGTGTGTCTGCACGTCTGCCCTCATGTGAATAACCCTACTGTCTCCAGAATTTTGCTTATGAAGTAGAAGTAAAACTGGCAAGGGTAAAAAGGTGCAGGGGGTTGTTTCAAGGGAAAACAGTGGAAAGGGAAGGGTTAAGTATCCTTCTCCAGCTCTTTCTCCAGTGTAAATTGCCCCTTGCTACGGGTGATTTGCAGTCGAGAAGAGGGTGCTGGGACTTCATAACGTGTTGCGGTGTAAGATGCAGTCTGGCCCTTAAATGCTTCCAGGCTAAATCTGGCTGTTGTGTTTTAGTTTGCCCCTGTATGAAATCACAGGTTGTAGCCAGCTGAAGGTGTATCCTCTGGTAGACTAAAAAGCTGTGCTTTTAGCAGCTTGTTCAGCAGGAAATTGGGTACCCCCTGAGTGCTTCAGCTAGGGGACTGCAGGATTTATCTTAAGCCACATTTATCTAAAGCCATACAGATCAGTGCAGCAGCTCCCAATAGATTCCCTTCTCCCCACCAAGCACTTTACACCTGGGACCACACACTGACCAGTGACCTGGAAATATATCCAATGGGAGGTTTTAGTGAGTGTTGGGTACAGAGAGGAAGTGTGGTAATGTTGAAGCAAAACAAAAAGAAAGAAAAGAAAAGAAAGAAAAGCTTTCTGCTTAATAAGAGAGATCATTCTGAAAGGGCAGAAAATGACCTCTGTGGACTAAAGTTACTTTAGTGCATCTATATTGGTGTGCAGCAGTCAGTTCAGGTGAAATGCTAGGCAGCTAGATGAAGCTTGCAGGTATGCACTTTCCACTCTGTGGATGGATGCCTCACTAACAAGGGCTTCAGTTGAAGTTGCTTGCACCCAGGTCTTTTCCTACAGCTTTATTTTGCACACAGAAGGGAAACATACATTTTATGTTCTAATATAAGGGGAATTGCAGAAAAAGTCTCAGAAGGAGGTGAAGTTGAAAAACTGGGATGCAAAACTTTATTATGATGTAATGATGTCAGTGTGTTCTGGTCCTGGCAAAAGGGCTTGATGCTCTGGGATGCTCACCCTTCTGGGTTTACTGTATGCTGGAGGCAAGGGCAGCCAAGGTGATAAGAGAGGCTGTAGAGATCTTCATACAAGGGTCAGGGAGACCCAGATGATGAACTTCTCCCGGGCTCTTCTCTGAAGGCACAGGGTCATTGGAAACTAAGCAATCAAGTTATTTACTGGGAGCTGGGAGAAGCAGTAAGGAGCTATTGCTCCAGCAAAGAGCCTTTGACTTATAAATGCTAGGGCCTGGAGCTGGGTGTTGGCCCATCATCTCCTGCAGCTGGATCTGGCCTTCTCTGGGTACAAAACGACTTGTGGGTCCGACTCATGGGGTTTGTCCTCATAGGCTCATAGCCTTCTTCCAGGGTTGTGATTTCCTCAGTCTTGGGAACCACCACTGGCTCGTCCTGATTCTGCTGGGCCTCCTCATGCTGGGACTCTCTCAGGACACATTCATACATTGTGTCCAAGTCAGTCTCTTCCCCTGGCTCCTCCTTGGGTAAACCAGGGTGGATCCTGACACAGTGCAGATTGAGACCTTTGTGCACCTAAGGCAGAGTGCCAAATGCTGTCCTCTTCTGTCAAGGAGCTGAGTCATGGGCAGCAGTTGCTAGGGGGCATGAATTCAAAACCAGGATTGAGAGAGCCAGGAACATGCCAGGGGCCACACCAGTCAGGATCTAGGAGGGTCAAGATAGGAGCCAAGTTGGGTCAAGTAAGGAGTTAAAGGGTCAAGACAGAAGGAGTTAAAGGGTCAAGACAGAAGCCAAGAGCCAGTAAAATGCCAGAGGTCAAGTTTTAAGTGACAGCACTGCAGCAATAGCTGCCACTTGATCTCATGTATGTATTCACACACACACACTCATCTCCTCCTCTTCCATCTCCTCCTCTTCCTTCTTAGCAGCAGTAATTGCTGCCATCATGTGTCACATGCTACCCTCCTCCACCACCTCCCTCATGCACCCCTGAGCTGATCATGAAAAGGGTGAAGATGCAAAATTCATAATCAGCCCAATGGTGCATTAGGAAGGAGGGTACATGCTGTCCCCCACACACTGAGGGAGGAGGAGGAGGAGACTCTTCTATGGCAGGGGAGAGGAGAGTAAAGCAGATAAGGTTGTAGAGGGCATCTTGCCACTCTGCTGGTGTTCCCGTAATCTGCTGGCTGGGATTACTGCCTCTCTTTGTCTCATGAACTACTGTAGTAGTCCCAGGATTCTAGGAGTTTTCCACACATTTATATAGTGCTGGAGTGCAATGCTCTTCTAATCCATAAGAGTGAGAATTTGTGTGTGCCTGTATGTGTACTGGAAATGTGCACAGATGTGCTGTAATGATTAGAATGCATGCTTTTCTGCAGCTGTTTTAACTGTAATCAGCATAATGTGTGAGCTGATGAAAGTGTTGAGGCGGGGAGAGCACTGGGACATGTTATATAAGCTTATGTCACCAAGGGATTGTATCTTGTAACTTTTCCATCACCATTTAGGTACAGTCAGAGTTATGTAGGCAAGAACTGACTTGCAGTGAAAATCAGCAGAGATAGATAGATTGATAGAAAGGCAGATAGGCAGACAGATAGACTGGTGGGGTCAGGGAGGCAGAAAATGAGCTGCAGGTCTTGCTCGTTCCCACTCTTCTCACCTTGCCCTCTCTCATCCCACCTTGCCTTGCTCTCTCTCATCCCACCCCACCATGGTGTTAATCCCAGGTGTTCAGGCTGGTCATTCACCAGTTACCCAACCCAGTGAATGATCAGCCCATGTGCCTGAGGTTAATGTTGTGCTGGAGTGAGGCAAGGGAGGTTGAGGCAGCTTGGGGCGAAAAGAGTGGGAATGAGTCACAGCTGCAGCTTGCTTTTTGTCACCCCACCCCCATCTAGATGGGCCACCATGGAAGGAAGGACATGAATCAAATATTTTAGTCCTCTCACTTCTGATTACTGATCGCACCATTCTGGTGACCATGCCAAAATTTTACATGCTAACACAAATGAGCATTCTGTATCCTGCCAGTATTTGTATTCTCACAACATGTGAATCTTTTTCATATCAAACCATCTCTGTCCTTGCAATATTTTCATCCTTCCATGTTGAACCATCTTCATTCTCATGGTGGTTAATCTGTTTGCAACTAGTCAAAATATATGTGTGAGAAAGCCATTAATTGCCTTGGGACTACAAAAGCCACAATGTAGTGCAACTGTGAACAAAATATAGAGGTGTGAAAACATCTGGAATCTTTGATTAAGTGGAAAAACAAGATCATGTGGGTGAATATGGTGTCTTTGTTCCCCTATTTTGCCACTTGTTACAAATAAACTGGAATTTGTGGAAAGTATCAAACACTTAATTTTGTTTTAGGCACAATAACGTCAGTTTTGTTATGCTGAGAGTAAAATAAACATTTTTATTACCTACTAAACAAAATCTTATAGGCATAGCACCATAGCCCTCACTTTTGAGATGCCAGTCAGTAAAATGAAGCAATTCACAGGAGAAGAAAGTGGAGTTCTTGTTCAGAAGGTCCCCAAGCTCAGGCCCTCCTGCCTGCAGTTTTCGTAAACACAGAAATAGTTTAGAAGCATCTGTCAAGAAGACTTGGATGCTTCCCAGGGGCAGCCCTTTTATGAGGCAAAGTGAGATAGTCACCTCGGGCAGCAGATTATTGGGGTGCCAGCAATGGTATAGCAAGGCTACCTGCGCCCCCTGTTCATCCTGCCACTGCGGCCCCACTGCCCAGCCACACCCTCTGAGTCTGATGTCAGATGCACTCATGCATCTGATGTCACATGCCTTGTGTCTGACAGCAGACGCAGGGGTGTGGTGAAATGTGGAAACGGGGCCTCATGGCCCCATCTACAAACTGCTTCAAGGGGTATATATATAAAGACAAACCAGTAAAACCACTGTGAATCAAGAGCAGATAAAAATA
The DNA here is from genome assembly GCF_027244095.1 of Hemicordylus capensis. Lineage (NCBI taxonomy): Eukaryota > Metazoa > Chordata > Lepidosauria > Squamata > Cordylidae > Hemicordylus > Hemicordylus capensis. The sequence continues at coordinate 296,326,072 of NC_069659.1, read as the reverse complement.
GGAAACAAGCAGCACCATCCATGTAGCAGATAGACAACAGATACATTAAAAGGTTGATGGAATAGGAGGGTCATGACTGGGCAATAAATAGCTACTAGAGACTCTCTAGTAGAGAGGGTGTGTGTGAAATGTACCTCCCTTGGGAGGAATTTCCACAGTCTGGGTGCAACCATGGAGATGGAGAAGGCCTTCTCCTGAGTTCCAACCAAGCGTGCACCAGAGGTTGATGGAAAGGAGAGGAAAGCCTCTCCCACAGATCTTAAGACTCAGACAGGTTCATTGGGGAGATGGTAGCCCTTCAGGTATCCCAAGTTGGGGGTTGTTTTTTTAAAAACCATTATAACCCTACACACACCAAACAAATGCCCCCCCCGCACCTATTAGGGCAAGGTTTATGCTTTGAGACTGTTATATGGCACACCAGCTAGGAAATTAAGATGTCATGTCCTGCCAGTTTGACCTGCCATTAGAGTGACAGCCCAGGTCACACTAAGAACAAGTGGCTCACCTCTCCAGTCAAGTCTACAGAAGCCAGCCTGCTCTTTTATTGGTTGCTTGGGACCCAAGAAAAGGACTTTACTTAACTGCATTGTAATCTGCAACTGTTAAGATAGATAGCGCTCCCTACAGCATTATCTGACTTGGGGAGAGACTGGAAGCACAGCTACAGGACACAGGTCAGAGTGCTGAAGGAGGAGTCTGTGTGACTCCAGCATAGCATTCTCAATAAAGCTTGAGTTACAGCAGCTAGGCCTCTGTGTTCATTGGCACTATTAAAAATGGTGTCAGAAACATTTATTTATGGAAATGCGTATTTCATCTCCATTATACTGTCTTTCTTATTTATTTATTTATTTATTTATTTATTCATTTATTTAATCATATTTATATACTGCCTGATCTCTCTCTCTCTCTGGTGTACATAATCCAAGTTACAATATAAAAAACAAAACAAAACTGTGTTACAGAATAAAAACAATTCACAGTAAAGCAAAACCATTTGACAGAGTGAAAGTTTAATTAAACAACTAATTAACAAACAAACAAACAAACAAACAAATTAAGGCCTGAGTAAACAGGTGTGCCTAAAGGGTATTTTAAAAGGCAGTCAGAGATGGAGAAGATCTTATTTTTACAGGGAGTGCATTCCAAAGCTCTGGAATGCACAGAGAAGGCCTGACCCTGAGTTGCCACCAGCAGCAACCATAACCAAGCTCCCTGGGGTGCTCTCCAGACTAGCTGCACAACAGCAGCAAAATGACTCCATTCAGGCAAATTGCATTGAAAACGTAAATAGCAAGGGGAGCAGGCTCACAGCAACTAACAACCCCCCAAACCAGCAACTTCCTTACACTGGATATACAATGTCCTAGCTCTATATCACCGTGATTAAATTTGAGACAACGCATAGGCAATGTGAAGGGCACCCTACTGTCTGTGTAGGGACTGTGGTGTCACAATGCAGGACGTGTGGAAGCATACTTCCGAGATCCAATGTGACCCCGTTGCAGGGTCTAATCTGGAAAGTGCCCTGATGATCTTAATAGGTGGCAGGGTCCATGGCAAAGAAGGTGGTTTCAAGTACTCTGGATCTAAGCCATTCAGAGCTTTATAGGTAATGATCAGCACTTTGTATTTTGCTTGGAAACATATCAGCAGCTGGTGTAATTCTTTCAGAATGGGTGTAGTTGATGCATCAGCCGAAGCTGATAAAAAGCACTCCTTGCCACTGCCTCAACCCTAGAACCAGAGAGAATTTTGGATCCAGGAGTTCTCCCAAGCTACGTACCTGATCTTTCAGGGGGAGTGTAATCTCATCCAGACCAGGCATGTCGAAACCATCTCTCGGGTCCTGAACCCCCACAATCAGTTCCTCCATCTTATTTGGATTCAACTTTAGTTTGTTATCCTTCATTCAGCCCATTACCACCTCCAGGCAGGCATTCAGGGAAGTTATGCCATTTCCTGATGAAGTTGATAGGGTGAAATAGATTTTGGTTTTATCAGCATATTGATAACACCTTGCACCAAATCTCATGACGATCTCTCCCAGCGGTTTCATGTAGATGTTAAAGAGCATCGGAAACTGTATGGAGTCTTGTGGAACTCCATACAGTAACTCTCACTTTACAGAGCAACAGTCTCTAAGTGACACCATCAGGAATCTACCCGAGAGGTAGAAATGGAATCACTGTAAAATAGTGCCAGCTAATCCCACCTCCCTCAGGTGACCCAGAAGGATATACAGAGACGCTCTTTCCCACGGACTTTGGGGATCTGGTCCATGGCCTCTTGTCTCTCACGGGGGCTCCAAATGGTCTGGGGGGCCTTCCCAGAGGCCTGCCCCCATCCCGTGCCCTTCACACCGCTGCCCTGCATTTATCCCGCTGCTGCCCCACCGCACCAATCTAAGTCATTTTAGCTGCCATTTGCACAGCTGGCGGGGGGTTGGGGGGTTGGGGGGTGAGCCAAGGAGGCTTCCCCCATGGTGGTGGCTGCAGCAGCTGGTGGGCCTGTCCGTCTGGGCACGCCTGCACAGTGGGAGGAGTAGCGGTTGCAGCAGCAACAGCAGCTTCCTCTGCATCCTCCTTCCTTGGTGGAAGCCGCTTCGCATGCCAGTGCCAAGCTACTCTCCTCCCAGGTCCACCTGCCACATCACCACAGCTAGGGCGGACAGTGGCAGGGAGCGCCTCTTACTCCTTCCCTTCATGCTACTGTGTGACCCTCCTGGGCCAGGGAAGATGCTGCCACTGTTAGCTGCATTGCTTGGATAACCCCTTCCCATGTTCTTGCCACCGCACCTGCTCTTCTTCTCAGGCCGGATAGAGGATGCTCCCCTGGTTAGAGAGGTGCTGGGATGAGGGAACAGTGGCTGTTTCCTCCCCCCTCACTCTGGCCATTAGGGTTCCCCCTGCCGCAGCCACTAGGTCCTTCAGTGAGCTCTGACTTCAAAGCACCAGGCAGACTGGATCACTTGCAGGTATGCCAAGAGGCACTGGGTTGGCTACATCTGTGTGACTGTGACCCTCCACCCCCATCCCGTGCCACAACCCCCATTGTTTCCAAAGGCTAAGGAAGTGTCTCTGAAGACAGACTGTTTGCCTGCAAAGTTTATTTTGAGAGCAGGGAGTGGAAAATGCCGCCTTGTTATTTTGAAGTAGGCAGAACATTCATGCTCTGTTTGGGGAAGGGAAGAGGAAAAGACCCAGGAGAGCAGAGTGATTACTAAGAAGAAGCTGCTTGATTGTAGGAAAAGAAGATCCATGAATGAAAGAGTTGTTGCAGCCATGAAGTTTTGCTATTTTAGATATGATGCATGCATGGGCAAGGCACTTTAATATGTTGTCCTATAAAACACAAACAACAACAACAAAAATGACTAAGATATCCAAAATGCACCCGGATGGACAGGCCCAGCAGCCACTGCCCCCACCACTGCCATGGGGTCACCTGCTCAGCTCACACCCCACCCACCCCACCCACGCAAATCAATCCTGGTTTTCAGTGATGGCGGATAGCCTGATTCCTGTTCCTGGGCCCATGGACATGGCAGGTGATGTTTTCATTAACTGACTGTTTTTCAGGGCACAGTGGGGAAATTATGAAATTGAAACTGGCCTAGAAAGCAAAGACAAAAAAGTCAGAGTTGCCACTATATTGTCTGTAAAGGGTAAGGAATGCCACATGCTCCAGCAGCATCTAGATATACCATCCGTAGACAGAGAAAATTTCCCCCACAGCCATTCCTTTTTGTCCCTTTTCCACTGCCCGAGGAACCTAACGCCCCCAATTCCCATTGCCCTAATGCCCCATTATCTATGGTTTTGCTACCCCATCCGCTGCAGAATGGAACCCCCATGGATAATGGGGTTCTCCTGTATAGCCAAACAGCAACAACAAAAAAGGCTGCTTCCTGTGCATATGGCCCTTTAAAAGATGAACTGATCAGAGGCAGGTTGGTCCTAGGCACCAAAGACAAGATAATTCAGATGAGGCGGCTCAGAAAGCCGTCATTAACTCTACAAGAAGCCATAGATATCTGCAGGGCTAGTGAACAAACTACAACACAGATGCAAGAAATCCATCCATCTGAAGCTGAGAGCATGTATTATATCAATAAAAATAAATCCACTAATCCTCATGCATCTTGACATAAGAACAGCGAGCCAAGCAAATTTCATAGGGGAAACTGTGGCTACTGCAGCTACCAATATGATCCTGGCAAATGTCCAGCTTTGGCAACACTGGCAGAAGCTGTGGCAGGGGGAAAAAATTCCAATTTGAGCATTATTCTGTAAATGATCAAAGCAGACTAAACCCACACACTACCTGACACGGGTGAGTAACAACAACACAGACAGCAATTCAGACATGGATGTTTTCATCATACATGACATCAAAACAATACACAGTTGGAAAACGGGATGGTTTGTTAACCTTGTGCTAACACTCTGCTAAGAAACTTCGTGCTCATGGCTCAAGATAGAAACTAATTGCCAAATAGACAGTGGTGTAACAGTAAATGTAATAGGTTACAGGAGCTTTCCCAACGTCATGCAAGACGGAGCAGCACAACCATCACCAAGCAATGCCAGCCAGACTGCGACTATATGATGGCAGAATTATCACACCACTAGGGCAATATGTGCTCCAGGCAGAATACCAAGGGGAAGAAAAATACTATCTGGAATTTCAAACTGTACACTCAAGGTAAAAGCCCCTCCTCTCCGCTGCAACTAGTGAGCAAATGATCCTTGTAACTCTGAATACAGCACACACCAGCCACACCATTACTAAAAACAGTACCCCCAAACAACACTCTAGCACTTGTACCAAGGGGAATACCAAAATAACACATTCTTAAAAACTATCATGATGTATTGGGAGGACTTGCCTGTCCCCCTGGTACCCTGCTCCTTAAAGGTGATGAAACCATCCAGCCTGTGCAACGCCTACCACATAGAATTCCAGTTGCGCTGAAAGACAAGGTCATGAAAGCAATAAAGAAGATGGAAACAGATGGCATAATTGCCTAAGTGACAAAACTTACCAAATGGACTGGCAGCATGGTAGCCATAGAGAAACCTGGGAAAGTCTGCATCTGCATCTATCCCAGCAACTTAAACAAAACATTACTGTGAGCTCACTACCAAATGCCCACCATAGAAGAAATCTTATCTGATCTTGCCAAAGCAAAAGTATTTTTTGTGTTAGATGCCAAGGATAGGTATTGGCAAATGAATTACTAGATGAAGAGAGCAGCTATCTGACTGCATTTTGGACTCCAGAAGGGTGTTACAGGTGGCTGCAAATGCCTTTTGGAATAAAACCAGCTGCTGAAGAGTATCAGTGCTGCCAACAGGATATGTTAGCAGGTCTCAAAGAATCAGTATCATTGCAGATGACATCTTAGTGTACGGATGTGGCGACACCATGGAAACAGCTATTGCAGATCATGACTACAATCTCATCTGCCTCTTGGAATGGTATAGATAAGTCAATCTCAAACTCAACAAGAACAAGCTGAAACTATGTATGACTGTAGTGCCCTACATGGGACACCTTCCAACCTCTCAAGGCTTGCAACCAGACCCTGAAAGGGTGAGAACAGTTCAGCTGGTGTCCAAACCATCCAATGTCAAATCATTGCAGCAGCTACAAGAGTTTGTTAACTACCTGAATAAATTGTTTCCTCACCTCTCTAATGTCTGTGAGCCTCTGCGGTGATTGCTGGACATTGCTTGGATGTGGCTATCTCAGCATAATGTTGCCCTCTAACAGATCAAGGACCTAGTCACCAAACACCCTGGTTTGAAATACTGTAATGTTAATGAACCAGTCACCATCCAGTGTGATGCCAGTGAAACTGGCCTTGGGGCAGTACTCCTGCAGTGCAAGCAACCTGTTGTATTTGCCTCAATGTCTCAATCACAGACTGAATGGCACTATGCCCATATTGAAAAAGTATACTTGGCAATAATTTCTGCCTGTAAAAAATTTGACCAGTACATACGTGGTCATATGTCCATCTGAGTTGAGGAGCGATAATAAACCACTAGAATTCATTTTTAAGAAACCCTAGTTGTCTGCTCCAAAACACCTCCAATGCACGTTACTCAGAGTGCAACTTTATCCACTGGATGTACAATACAAAAACGGGACTAAACTGCACATCACAGATCTCCTTTCCAGGGCACTCTTGCCACAGAAAATACCCCCAGACAGACAAGAGTAAGAAATACTCAATTCGGTTGAGGCACAGGCACTTCAAGTGGAATTAGAAGGTACTACCCAAGCAAGTGCATCCCAATCTTGCGACAGGGACTTCAAAGAATCAAGGAAGGTAATTTACAGGATGATGAATTGCAGCTTCTAACATCTGTTGTTTTAACCGGTTGGCCACACACCCTGCACAAAGTCCCTGTACCCATTCAGCAACACTGGAACTATCGAGATGAACTCAATGTCCAAGATGGCATCTATACATATAATTCTCCTGGGTGTGCCTTGGAATGTGCGTCCTGGCACCCAGCTGATTGGCTGGGCGGCAGAGGCACCTTATTGGCCGAGGCACACCCAGGAGGACTGGTTGCCGGCAGGCCCGGCCACAGAGGTCAGGCAGCGGCGGCAGCAGGCCTGGCCATGGAGACCAGGCAGAGGTGGCGGGCCTGGCCACGGAGGCCACTCGGCGACGGCGGGCCCAGCCATGGAGGTGAGGCGGCAGCAGGCTCGACCTGAGGCCAGGCGCCCGTTGGAGGCCTGGGCAGGAGGGAAATGGGCAGCGGGACTTCCCTGTTCGCCACCTGGGAGAAGCAACGATGGCAGCAGGGCCCTTTTTGGCCACCCGCCACCCAGTAAGAAGGGCCTGTGGCGGCGGTGAGGACTGGCCAAAAATGGCTGCCCGCCACCTGCTGCCTGCCACTGTATAATGCTCAGTGTGGGTAGAGGGGGAAGGAGGGCAAGAGAGAGTGAGGCAGGAGGGAGGGGGAGGGGGGCAAGAGAGAGGGGGGCAGGGGGGAGGGGGCAGGAGAGTGGGGTAGGAGGGAGGGAGGGGGAAACAGCCAGCCCCAAAGAGTCCACAGATGCTCTGTGTGGGCCAGCTAGTTATATATAAGGCACATCAAATAATCATCCCAAAGGTCCTGAGAACTGAGATATTCTCCAGAATCCATTGCAGTCACTCTGGCATTGAGGGTTGTTTGAGGAAAATCAGAGATGTCACATATTGGTCTAATGTCACTAATGAAATCCTGCACCTAAAGAAACTATGATGTTTGTGCAGAATCCCAACCAGTGCAACAGAAGGAACTGCTGATGATTCACAACATACCAAGCAGACTGTGGAGCAAGGTAGGAATGGACCTTTTTGTGGGAAATGACTTTCACGATCTCATCCTTCTAGATTACTACTCATACTTCTGGGAATTGGACAAACTGCCAAATACCACAGTGACTACCATAGTAAGATTCATGAATCATTTTTGCAGATTTGGCATACTGCTGGACTGTGTAGTTTCAGATGTGGGGGGCACAATTTAGCAGCAAAGAATTTTCCCAATTTGCAAAAGATTGGGAATTTCACCATCAAGGGCTGGTGAAATTACACGCTGCGTGTCTAAGTGTGCTTCTGTACTGCCCACAACCCAACATCACTTGAAGTGAGGTGCCATCCATATTTTTGATGCCCTATCTCAGGTTTTATTGCTGTGCAGCAGCACTACAATGTTGCATCTACGTTGCAGGAAAGTAGCAGTATTTTTCTGTTGTAGGAGGGTTGCAACGATGTTGTCCCAGTGTAAGTGGTGTTGTGTGGACAGTTCATGGGGGAGGGGAGATCCACATTGCCCCTTCCCGCTTCAATTTTATTTGTCTCTTTTTATATTATCTTTTATTTACCCCCCCCCCATTTTTTTCTCATCTTTACACTGTGTGAAGGGGGAGCAACCGGTGGGTGGGTGGAGCCTTAAGAGCCAAGAGGCTCTGCCCAGGCTTGCTTTGCTAACCACTTTTCGGGGGCGAAGCAAGGCGGACAGCTGCCTTGACTCCCCCACCATGACTCTCTTGTTCTAAATTCACCTGATCCCCAACTCCCCTAATGTTTCTCCAGGGCGCTCTCTAGGGGTGTGCCCGAACCGGTTCGGAGGCCATGCTGGAGGCTTCTGAACTGGTCCGGATCCGAGCCGGTCCGGTGGCTTGGCACGGAGGGGGTTTGTACCTTTAAGGGCAGGGGTAGTATTTACCCCCCCTCCGCCGCTCTTCCCCCTCCGGCACTGTGTTTTTTTCATAAAGTTTCTGGGGCGGCAGCGTTCCTCCCTGCCGCCCCTGCCCCCGTCGTTAGCCTGCCAGAGCCTCAGTGAGTAACATGCATGCGCCCGTTCCAGTGCACGTGCGCACCCGCCGTGGCGCACGTGCTCTCCGCATACGTCACACGTCGTGCCACCCCAGAAACTTTACGAAAAAACACAGTGCCGGAGGGGGAAGAGCGGTGGCGGGGGGGGGAGTACTACCCTCCACCCTTAAAGGTACAACCCCCCCATGCCAAACCAGACCGGTTCGGAGGCCATGCACATCCCTAGCCCTCTCAGCCATTTTTGTTTGTTTGTTTTGCTGGATCACTTGTGCAAGAGTGTAACGCTGCAATTAAATTCTCGCTTTGGAGTGGCATTTTCCCCGCCATTGGTTTTTGTTTCTTTGTTTTGCTGTAGCGCTTGCACAAGGGTGCAATGCTGTAATTAAAATCTCATTTTGGAGCAGCATTTTCTCCACTATTTTTGTTTTGTTTTGTTTTTTTCTGTAGCACTTGCGCAAGGTTGCCACACTGCAATAATAATAATAATAATAATAGCAATAACAATAATAATAATTTTTTAAAAGACATCACATCACCCCTCGCCTCCTCTGCAACCCCACTGGCCCAAAATGAGGCAAGAGGAGGGGACAGATAATGCAGTTCAAGAAGAATATGGACACCACTCACCTGGAAACCACATTGTAGTGGACAGCAATATGAATGGCCACCAGCCTACCACAAAGCATTGCCCAACCCTTTACTCACAGTTTGAAACCTTTGCACCATTCCATCGCACCTTGCAACACTTCTACTGGCGCAAAGCTCGTAATCTGGAAAACATCTGGAAAACACCCTACAACAGTCCCCCTACAACAGTCAATCAAATGGAAAAGCTGAATCTGCCATAGAAATGGCAAAAAATGCTCTTAGGAAAAAAAACTGCAAAAGGCAAAGAAAACAATCTGCCAAGCTATCCTGGAGTGATTTTTATTGCTTCTCGGCCTAAGCTATCCTGGAGTGGCAAAACACTTCTGCAATGGGTAAGACCATCAGCCCAGTTCAACGTCTTATGTCCCAATGCACACATTCCCTGGTGCCCACAGCCACTGAACACTTGAAACCTGAAGTGCCAGAAAATGTGGAAGAGCAATAGGAGCATATACACAGTATAACTAAATCCTAGTGTGAGAAGCATGCTGAAGAGCTACCAGTGCTACTCATCAGAGATCCAGTATGTGTCCAGTTATTTCCTCATAACAAGACCTGCCCTTGGACTAAAGGAACATGCATAGGCAAAATAAACCCCCGCACGTACACAGTTAAGGTGAATGGAACTCATATAAATGGAATCACAAGTTCATTTGTCCGATTTTATCTCCAGCGATGGATACTACATCAGATATGGATGAGGATGATATGCAGACACTTGCATCTTGCCACCAGAAAAGGATGATGCAGTGATACTATCCATTACATCAACATCACAAGATGAAAGTAACAACCTCCATGGTCAAGAAGACACAGATGAACATGGAGGGCCTATGAAGAGCACACTTACCCACAGCAATATCAAACCACCAGCACATTACAAAGCTTTTGTGATGAATGACTGTTAGGCTGCCTGACTTACCTGAATTCCATGGTTAGATTGTTCAAAATTGAATATCCACTGTTTTTCATGTTTAGTTAGAAAAGTTATGACACACATTTCTTTGGCTGTAAGTTTTCTCAAACAAGTGTGACGTTGGGGATGTTAAAATAGATAGCCGTCCCTACTAACAGAGGGAGCTGCAGTGACAACATTATCTGACTTGGCAAGAGACAGGAAGCACAGCTACAGGACCCAGGTCAGATTGCTGAGGGAGGAGTCTGTGTGACTCCAGCATAGCATTCTCAATAAAGCTTGTCTCACATCAGCTAGGCCTCTTTGTTTATTAAGTAGACTATGCACTATTAAAACAGCAACCAATATTTGCAAAAAGGGACAGATGAACACATGGGGTTATTTTTCATACCTGAGCAGCAGAGTGTCCCCAAGGACCTGATTCCCAGTTGGTATCTGTCTGCTTGGGCTCACTGTTGATGGAAATGGCACCTGTGCACCTGGGGTAATTTGGGAGGCCAAGCCATTCCTTGATGAATGCACAGATCTCCATGGCATTCAGAGCAGCAGCTTCCCTAAATCTCTTCTGTTTCCTAGTAAGTGACATCTTCATTTAGCAATGCATCATATTTATTATTTGTTTGCTAATAATTTAGCCAAAGAGTCTGTAACAACATGCTTTTGAAAAGCTAGAGGCCCAGGGTCAATGTCAAGACTAACCCTGGCACAGGGGTGGAGCCACCATTGCGCAAACAGGTTCAGAGAACCTTGGCTGCCACGCTCAGGGGCCATGGCTTGCACCCCAGCCATGCCTGGGGTAGGGCATGTAGCATGCTCACAAACGGAGCTGCACCCCCTGTTTTCAAGTATATTCTGGCCAGCGCTGCATTTGCAGTGAGGCTGGGAGTGGCTCTCCCTGCTTTAAAAGGCAGGGGGCTGCATTCCTGGCCAGGCTGGGAAGCCAGCACTGGCTAAGCTTCTCAAAACCAGAGCTGCACTGCTCTTGACATGCTATGTGGAATGGAGGTACAGCAGTCCACTTCCTATCTGAACCATGAATTCAAGGGACCTGTACCCAGGTTCACTTTTTAATGAAGGCAGGTTCAGTCATTCACACAAAAGCTTATACAATATAGGTTTACTGACATCTGAGCATAGATACAACATAACCTCTGAAGAGAGCTTCTCAGCTACATGTTTCTGATCTTACAGAATGCGAGCAGCACTCAGAAGCATTAGCCTCCTTGCACAACAGTGCTCGCACAGGAGGGTTGGAAAGTTGTGCAAGGGCTCCTGTCATGTCCCCACAGACCCTCCCAACATGAGCACTTTGCTAGTCAGGATGTCACCCAGTATCAGGAAAGGAGCACTCTGGGATTTTCATTTTTTACCTTCCTTCAGTGTTGTAAAAGTCAAACAACGAAAGCTCTTGGAGCTGGTTTTCAGAGCTCTAAGTGTATCATTCTGCTATTTTCAATGAATGCTGTTGACCCTGGTTCAGGACTGTCAGTACAAGACAGAGTATATTATCATGTACATAGTGGGCTCCTAGCTTAGTTTATTGGAAGAAATGCACCAATGCATTCATGTAACTGTAGCAGAGCAGTTGCCATGCTGCAACTGATGGCTGGAGCACATGCCCATTTGTGATGTAGATTATGTCTTTGTGATGCGTTGGCACAACCTATGGCACAACTGAGGACATTGGTCAACTGTACCTTCTTGTGGGTATTGATATTGATTTGAGGCTACCTCTTGTGTATCTGATCAGGTGGTTCCTGTAGTATTAGTATTGCAAGAACAAGATATAATTCTTGGACATTAGAAGGCATCAGGCATTAGTTATCTATTACAAAATAGAAAAATATCTTTGCCAGTACTTAATAACCTTTACTGGCTATTAGTTTATTCCTGGACACAATTCAAGGTACTGGTTTTAACCTTTAAGGAACTAAATGGCCTAGGACTGGAGTATCTGAAGGACCCTCTACTCTGATATGAATCTGTCCAGGTGGTGAAATGATCTATGAAGACCCAATTCTGGACCACCCCCCGCCCACACACTTTCCTGAGGTAAGTTGGGTGGCTATCAGAGAGAGGGTCTTTTTAGCAATGGTGTCTCAGCTATGGAATCCTCTTCGTCTTCTGGCACAAAGAGCTTTTCCAGATGATGGTTTATTCCATAGTTTTTCAAACTCCCACCTTACTAAAGGGCAGGCTCTTCTGCAGGTTCCAGACACCTGCGTCCAATTCTGAGGGGAAAACCCCCCACCATCATTCCTTACAAGTTTTGCTGCTCCAATGACTATGGGAACATCTTTCTTGCACTATTTCTGCACACTGTCTGCCAGCCAGTGCTTCCTTTCCCATTTCTTTTCACACTAATGAAACCCTTGTTGTCTGCTCCAAAACACCTCCAATCCATGTTACTCAGAGTGCAACTTTATCCACTAGGGCTGTACACGGGGAGAGCATTGATTGAGGAAACCTAGGCTTGACAACCACAATGATGATGAATATTTATATACCGCTTTTCAACCCAAGTTCCCAAAGTGGTTCACATAGATAGATAGATAGATATAAATAAATAAATAAATAAATAAATACAATGCCCCCTGTCCCCAGAAGGCTCACAGTGTAAAAAAGAAACATGACAGACACCAGCAACAGCCACTGGAGGGATGCTGTGCTGGGGATGCAGGTATGAGTCCCTGCTGGACCACAAATCTCCTTGGCGCTTTCCAGACTAGCTGCTCAACAGCAGCAAAATGCCTCCATTCAGGCAAGTCACATTCAAAACGTAAACAGCAGGGGGAGCAGTCTCACAGAAACTAACAACCCCCCCAACCCAGCAACTTCTTTACGGTGGATATGCGATGCCCTAGTTTCTATATTGCAGTGATTAAATTTGAAACAAGACATTGGAAATGTGAACAGCACCCTGCTGTCCACGTAGAGACTGTGGTGTCACAGGGTCTAATCTGGAAAGTGCCCAGTAGATGGATTTTTGTCCAGTCTTTCTCTGCTGTAGAAAGTTTTCTGTTCTGAGCAGCAGCTTGGGCTAGGAGACTTCCAGGGTCCTTCCTGATACTTTAATATCTAGGTGCCAAGGGAACACTGGCCCACATGATTATGGCAGCATTATGAAGCCATAGGAATGTGCCCCAGGGCTGCTGCAAATTCTGAAGGCAGCCCCAATGCCATTAAGCACTGGAGATTGCACAAGCGAATGGGAAAACCAGCGGTAGAGCTGCCTGCACAAACGCCAGGTCTTAACAGCACCAGGGCTTCCTTCAAATTTCACAGCAGCCATGGGGCACATTGTTACAGCTCTGTAATGCTGCACATCATGTTGGCGACAATGTTGTTTTCCTGGGCATTTAATGATTTTGAGCAGATTAGAACTCTGGTTTTTTTTAAACACTTCTCTTTTGCTGACTGAAATGTTGCTTGTTGTTTCGTTGTGTCTTAAACTGTTACTGTGAACTGCCTTGGATTTTTTTTAAAAAATGGAAAAGTGGGATCGAATGAATAAAACATATAGAAATCGACTCAAGCTCTCCTGCTTGGCAGGCTGCTGCTTTGAAAAAGGCCACACTCCAACATGGAATAGACTTCTGTGCAGGGAGTGGGCCCCGTATGTGTGCTTGAAACTATCTGTGAGATAGAGAAGTCTCTTCAATCAGCCAGCTAAAACTATGCTCCTGCTGTAGCCCTACCATCCTTCCTTCACATTTAAAATAATCAAATCAGTTGGTATGATGAAAAAACAGCCTCCAACAATGGGGAGAAAATGTCAAGACAGTGCTCTCCTTGGGTGGGCTTCTCACTACTTTTGCCTATCCACACAATTCAGGCTTTGGGGTGGAAAACCCATCCTTTTTGTTTTATTTATGAATAAATAATTGTCTTTTGTGAAGAATACATCAAATTGCTCTCTGTGAGGTGACACTTTAAGTGAGCTTGTTCCTTCTTCCTTTATCCAGCTTTGATTGATGCTTTTCTGGAGTTTGCAGGGCCTTCCTCCCCCACCTCCCCCTTCTCTCCTTATATTGTTCTCCACCGTGACTGGCTGGAGCCTCTGACTTTCTTTTAATTCCTTGCTTTTGGCCAGAGTTCAGACCACACATGTGAATTGTCTGGAGCATCAGCCAAAGGCTGGAACAGAATGAGGAACATTTTTAATGCTGTCTTGAGGATGGCCTCTACGGGAGATCCCTGATCCATGAAGAATCTCTAGGTGACAACATCTCATTAGCTTGGCATTTGTGCTCATAATCCAGGACTGCATCTGCATTTACCTTTGGATCTCTCCAACTCATAGACACTGAAAATATCCTAAGATAGCAGTGGCCAACATGAGGCCCTCCAGTTGTTGTTAGACCACAAGTCCCATAATCCCCAGTTGCAATTTACAGCTGGGGATGCTGGGAAATGTAGTCCAAAAACAGTTGGAGAGCCTCAGGCTGGTCACCCCTGCTGCAACATAAACCCAAAGAACTTAACCAGAAGTTAACCAGTGTCAGACTGGAATGGCTTTCTAGAAAGATGCATAAAATGTTACCTCTTCTGGGGATGTGCAAATATTTTTAACAGCACTTAGAAAGCTTTCTGTGTGAGATTTCTCACATTTTGGGGGTGAAAACTATCCCGTTTTCATTTTGGCTCAGAATTAAAGGACCGGTGTAAGTGAAAAACGGAAGCATAGCTTACTTTCATATGAAAGCCTCACGGTTGTTTCTCCTTCCAACTTTCAGTTTCCAAAACGTTATTGGAAAATGAAGACTGAATTTGAATCTCAATGTGTTTTGACACAAATCGACCAAGCTTAACCAAAAATATTATACAATGCAGAATTTCTCATCTGTGAAATATTTAACAGTGAAATTGCAAATATTTTGTCATGAACAGTTGCTTCCATTCTTGTTTGCAGCTGTCCTTGTTATTGAGAATGTACAGTGATGGGGAAGAAATTGATTTTCTTGTCCATCTCTAGAACCTAGTAGAACAGCACCTCTGGGAGAAAGATATTTCTCCATGGACAGTCTTTTATACTGGGTGAGAACAATTATCCTGAACAGATGGGTGGAGAGATCCAAAGTCAAAACAGATGTGATATGGGACATTTGTGATCGGATCTCCCATTTTTTTAAAAAAATGTTTAAATAGCTGTTTGGGGTGGAAGTCTTGTTGGGTGCAGTGGCACTG
The DNA here is from genome assembly GCF_027244095.1 of Hemicordylus capensis. Taxonomy (NCBI): domain Eukaryota; kingdom Metazoa; phylum Chordata; class Lepidosauria; order Squamata; family Cordylidae; genus Hemicordylus; species Hemicordylus capensis. The sequence goes on along the minus strand of NC_069659.1, from coordinate 296,310,971 downwards.
GGGGAAGAAATGTTTCAAGCTACATACTTTTCACAATCTACATAATGACATTCCCATCAGCTAAGGATACAGCCAAATAGTTTGTCAGTAAGAACAATATTTATAGCCCCATCGTGACACGGGAGCTTGGGAAAGTTTCCCAGTCTGCACAACCCACCTTGAAACTGCTATTAGCTCTGCTTTGGGAAAATGTATGTACTTGTTTCATGCCTATATTCTTCACACTTTAGGCTTATTCATAGGGAGGGGGGGGCATATCTGTGCTATAAGCAATCTTCCAGTAGATCCTCATCAAAATCCTGCTAAGCCTTGAATTAAGCTCACTGTTTTGACCATGTCATTTAAAACTGAAATGTTTTCTTGCAATGGTGCAATGGACACTTGGTGGGTGACACCCAGCCCTTGATTTTGGATGCTTTCTGGATCTTCCGCTCCTGAAGGATGTTTTTATCTTATATAATATAAAGATAATAGAATATAAAATATAAAAGGCAATATAAAAATGTTTCCAAAACTTCCATACAAGGGATCTGCTTTCAGTTTCAGTTATTCTTGTCTGTCTCCTTGGATCAGAAGTCTGTAAGAATCTAGGCATGTTCTGTGCCCCCTGAGCAATCTGTCAGCCTCTCAACACCATATACATGAAAAAGTTCATATGTTTAGAGAAACTGGAGAATCTATTGAGATTTTGCCATGGACATTGTCTCAGTCCTTTGTATGGGGCATGCATGTCTATATTTCGATGTAGCTATGGACTGGCTTGGGGGTGTAGCCACAGTTTTGTTTGCTCCTCACTTGTTGCTTTGAATTGAAACTGGGATGTTCTTCCTCTCTCTGCATAAGAGGCTGTTAGTCTGTTTATTGTTTTCTTAGCCTGTGTTTAGTTAGTAATTAGGGGTGTGCATGAACCCAAAAAGTGGTTCAGTTCGAATTTGAACCAATTTGAAACGAAATGCATTGCACCGAACTAGTTTGATCAAATGGACCAGCCAGTCTGGTCTGTTCAATCAAACTGGTCCAGTGGCTTGGGTGGCAATTCAGTGGTTTGGACGGCACCAGTACTTTATGTCCACCACAATACAGAACCTGGCTGTGAAGCGGCGTTGGCGGGGTGGGGGTGGGGGTGGGGGTAAGAGAGATAGTTAAAAGGCTCTCTTACTGTGGTGCCTGTGCCGCCACTCCTCCCCCCTCCCAGCACAGCCCATAACGAAAGCCGCACGCTCCTACCTCTACCAAGCAACCCCCAGTTCAGTCCGTGATCGAACCTTCAAACCAGCCTGGTTCAAGGCGAACAAGTTCTATGCTGAACCATTTGTGCACACCCCTCTTCATAATCAATATCATAGTCTTGTTGCTCAGTTAAGTTGCTTCCTGTTCAATTACTTATAGAGGATAAGTAATCTCTCTGCAATAGAATCAATAGTCCCAGTTCTTTGCTGAAGACTCATAGCACTCAGGTTTTGCTTATTTATTTATGTTTAAATGTATATCCCCCTTTTCTGCCTATATGGCTGTCAAGGCAACTTTCCACAAGACCATCTATTATATATTTTGAATAATTGGTTTGGTTGGTTGGTTTGTGTGAAATTACTTCCTGATGTTCTCATACTTCCTGATGTTCTCCAAATACCAAATTTTGCTACACAATCCTGCCACTGAAATTAGCTGAATGACCTACTTTTAACACCAGAATGTGTTCAGTGAAAATGTAATTTTTTTGGTATTTTTTGGAAGAAATTCTGAATCTCATCCTTCCCAATTATCTACAGATACTAAATTTGCATACACAATCCTGGCTCTTAAATTAGCTACACGCACTACTTGTAACACCAAAGTATGCTTGGGAAAATGTCTAAACACTGGGGTGGGTGCATTTTTAGAATAATTTTGAATATAATAATAATATTTTAACATTTATTGTTTGCAACACATTTTAAACAGTAATTAGATCAATAATTCCAAAATGACATCATGCCTAAGAAAATTAGATATTTCTCAGATTCATATTGACTATGATTCAAATTTACCATATATGATAATTAGTCAATCAAATGAATAATGTTTGAAGTTGAAATCCTACAAATTTCCTACTGTTCTTTTACTTCCCTTTTGCAAGTACACTAATAAAAACTTCTATGATATTTACAGCTGGCCCTCAAATAGCAGTTTTACTCATTCATGGGCCACCTCCTTGTATACTAATTTAGTTATCGTGGAGGTAGTTTTGGTTACTCACAGTTTGCTACCCCCCTAACTAAGTTGATATACAATTTAAATAGCCACTCTCCCCTTTTCTCAGCTGGGGGCTTTACACACATTGCTTTTACTTCGAATTTCCTCCAGAATGGAATGTCCCAGTCCACATATCTGCTGCATTTACCCTGAAGTCCCTGCGGGCTATCAGGGACCAATACAGACATGATTTTGTTTTTCCCTGAATCAAGCCTGCATATTTTGGCTTAGCCTGAATTATGTCCAGCTTTTTTTAAAAAAATCCTGTATTTCCAGCGGCTTTAAACAAACAAACAAACAAACAACCCACCCGAGGCTTCTGTTATGCCCCACCACTTCTCCCTTGATGTGTATAGCGGCCATTGCCATTTCCCAAAACTCAGTGAAGGGGAGTTTGACAGCTGTGTTTGGTATGGTCTGCTCTGAGTATTTGCAATTGCAAGTGCTGGGGGTAGAGGTGGGGAGGGGTTTAGCAGATTGGTGAAATTCTGTGGAGTGAGTCTAGAAAGGGAGGGGGAGGGAGAAATTAAGAAATGTGGGTCTTAACAGAGGCTTTAGATACGCAGAATGGAGACTACAGCTTGAAGTAACCTGAGACCCTTTTGTCTGAGCTGAATAGCTTGCATTTTTCTTAATGACAGAGAAAGCGATGATTTCTACTTTGAACTTCCCTGCCACTTAGATGGTCAGCGGGGGGTGGGGTGTGTGTGAGGTGATGAAGGCATTCACTCACAAAGGCAAGTTCATTATAAAAAACAGCAAAGATTTGGGTCAGATTTGGCAGGATTGGGTTAAGCGTTCTGCTGTTTGATCTGCCTGCTTGGCAACTCATCATGCTGTTCTTTCATTCTTAACTGTCAAACTAACAACAAAAAAAGCTCTCTCACCATCACCTCCTCTCTGATGTGATTTGTGATTGGTTAGAGGAAAACTCCGATGCAAGCCGGTGGAAATGCAAAGCAAAACGATCTGCCAGGGATTGTGGAGAGGAGCCGACCCTATGTGAACTGTCCATTTAATCCCCCTAATTAAATATCTTGTGAATCTGATGAGAAGCAGATTCGCTCCTTATGTGTGAAAAACCTCTTGGTGTGTGGGGAGATTTAAAGAAGCAGTGCAAGAAGAGCAGGCAGCATATAGATAGATAGATAGATAGAGCATTAACATAAAATCAGATAAATTAATAAGGTCATTCATACAACCAAAAACTAGGTTGGACAAGTGTCCCACCCAGGTTTGGGAGCGTGTGTGCTCCCAATTTTCATTTCTGTGTGAGCAAACAACTAGGTAGGAGAAGGGAGAAGTGACTGTGTGGACTCAAGGGAGGAGGAAAAGCTGGGTAGGACAGCTTCTTCTCCTACCTCGGTCAAATGCTGGGTATGAAAGCTGGGTAGGACAACACTGTCTTACACGGATTTCCCTCCTGCCTTGATTCCGCACAATCAATTCTCCTGCCTTCTACCCAGTTTTCAGTTGTGTGAATTACCTCAATGTGTTCTTAAAATTGAACTGAAAGTTAAAAGTTCTTGACCTTGGAAGGAAGCACCACTGCCACCTTTATCCCCCTTCCAACAAATGATGAAACTGGTGTGCTGTACTCATTATCCAATGTACTTGTGGTATTTGGGAGTTTAAAATAAAATGGTATTGGTTGTCATATGTCCAGGTTTGGTAGCTTTTTCACCTGACTGCTCTCAGAACAAATAATCAGTTTGGCCAAAGTAACTATATTGCAGCTTGCTCAACAGAAGCAGAGTGTAACACCTAACTCCAGAGTCTTTATATTTTCTTGGTTGCAATGTACTTAAAGGGCTGATGCTGGAGTCTGAAACTATTTCTCAAGGCCAGACAGAACGCCCATGCTGTGTGTTTAATTTACAGCAGTCTGGCAACAAAGGGATAAATCTTGGTCTTATTGTTTAATTAACAGCCTGTACAGTGGTCATCTGATGTAACAAATAGTATGCCCAGACCCATCAAACACATCCTTTATTTCTAAATTTATGTTTTGTCAGAGGGTTTGTTCTCAGAGACGCTTAATCCAGGTTTAACAGCCTCTGTACTAGTTTTACCCTCACTACTTTTTCCATGAGTCAGAAAGACTTCAGATATTATAAAGTAGTGTTGGAGGTTTGGAGGAAGATGTCTTGGAATGGAAGAAATATACAGGGGTCATTCACACAATCAAAAATAGCTCCCAAGTTTTAGTTGTGTGAAAGCAAGGTAGGAGAAAAACCTGGGTAGACTTGATTGTGTGGAAGCAAGGTGGGATGTTTTCCTCTTACCTGGCTTCCACACAACTGAAAATTGGGAGCCCACACAGTCCCCAAACCTGGGTAGAACACCATTTTTGATTGTGTGAATGACCTCACAATTTGACATGATATGCCAAATATCTTGTCAGTGTGGTGTAGTGGTTAGTGCGATGGACTGGGACTGGGGAAGACCATTAATCTCACTGTGTGACTCTAGGCCACTCACTTATCTCTCAGCTTAACCTAACTCACATGGTTGTTGTGAGGATAAACATAACTATATACACTGTTCTGGGCTCCTTGGAGGAAGAGTAGGATATAAAGGTTAAATGTGCCAACTTGAGACTTTTTGTCATCCCTGGTTTCTTTTTCTTGCATCTTTCTTGTTCAGCTATTTCCTTGCAGATTGTTGGCTGACATACTGTTCAACATTATGTACAAGTTGCAATATAATGTTCATGCAGTTGCACAACAGCACTGTTGTATTAAATGCAAGGATGATGCAAACACAGGTGTTTAGCACAACACTCTTGCACAACTGTGAGAACATGTGAGCTATTTTTGGAGGGGAAGTATATAAATCAAATAAATAAATAGATAAATGACATTGCACAAATAAATTACATGCACATTGTGATGTGCATGTAATGTTTCACAGCGCATGTAACACTGTGCAATATGTCAGCTGCTACTAGCAGTAACACATTTAGTAAAATAGTGAATGCATGGGAGGGGAGGGGAAGGGAGGGGAGGGGGAGAGTCCTTTCTCTGACTGGAATGTCTGTGAAAAAGGTGTCTACTTTTCAGGTATGGCTCTTCTGTTGTAGCATCCAAGGGACACAAGATGCTCTAGCTATATTCCTCCAAGGTGCTTTGAGTGTACAGCCTCAAGTGGAAATACAGCTTTATGTTGCTGATGAATGTAGGATAAAGTCATAGAAGCTGATGAGATGAGATGGATTTTTAAGGTATTTTGGGTAGATGATTAATTGTTTAGGGGGAATGGAGAACTAGGTGAATGTAAAGAGATAAATAACAAATCAGTGGCTTTTATCCTAACCTGTGTGCTGCTGCTCTAAGAAAACCTCCCCCAAATATGGTACAGCTCACTGCTTCCAAAAAGCCGTGGCAGTAATTTTGGAATTGTGGGCATGTTGTAGAAGGAACCATGCTCTCTACATTAGCCATGGGATGATGATTTCATAGGAAGGAGGCCTTTCTTGCCACAGGACAATTTTCCACTGTAAAGATATGATGCTTGCAGAGACTGTAGGATTGATTTATGTCAGTGGTCTGCTAAGACTTAATCAATAAAATAACAGTTACCTCCTCATTGTGAGGAACTAGCTGATTAGAAAATTGATGAATGGGGTAATTTTTCATGGCTATAATTAAAACACTACATGACTTCATATAATTGATATTTAATGCTTTCACGGAAAGCTGGTCATCTACAGAAAACATTTTCCCCCTAAAGGTTCATAGGGTTGCTGATGCCAGGAAGACCATCTCAGAGCATGTAGGGGAAAAATGGGAAGAATGCTGGAGAGGGCTTTGTGGCCAACGTGAACTTGTTAATAACAACTGAGGTCTTACAACCCCTTCCCATGAATTCTTTGGTTTTAGAATGATGTGATATTTAGATTGTGTGTGAGGAGATTGTTTGGAGGAACCCGCTCAATCAGGAAAAGGGGGGAGCCACACCGGGAGGGGAGAGGGATGTGCTTGTGCACATACCAAATCACATGGGGTAGGAGTCACTTTCAGACATATTGTCTAAACTGGCACATTACACTTTACTGTGCTTGTTTGATTGCCTTGTCTTGCAGTGTCAGGAAAACATGTGTCAGGAAAAGTCTGATTTAAATCTGTATAATATCAGGAAAGGGCTTGATTGATTGATTGATTAAGTGCTGTCAAGTCGGTGTCAACTCTTAGCAACCACATAGATAGATTCTCTCCAGGATGATCTGTCTTCAGCTTGGCCTTTAAGGCCTCTCAGTGGTTCATTCATTGCTGTCATAATTGAGTCAATCCACCTTGCCGCTGGTCGTCCTCTTCTCTTTCCTTCAACTTTTCCCAGCATTATGGACTTCTCAAGGGAGCTGGGTTTTCACATAATGTGTCCAAAGTATGATAGTTTGAGGCTGGTCATTTGTGCCTCAAATGAAAATTCTGGATTGATTTGTTCTAGGATCCATTTGTTTGTTTTCCTGGCTGCCCATAGTATCTTCAAAGGTCTTCTCCAGCACCAAAGTTCAAAAGCGGCAATACATTTTCTATCTAGCTTCTTCAAAGTCCAGCTTAAGGGCTCATATAATAATCTGCAAGAAACCAGATTATTTCATAGTGTTGGTTTCATTATTTCATAGTGTTCGGTTTCATAGTGTCTCTGGAGGCGGGGATGACCAACTGTGGGAGCAGTTGGGAAGGGTCTTTCAAGACATTACAGAATCCCACATACTGGTAGTCTCTAAGAGGAATGTTTGGTGATAATGAGGCTCATTTCAGTACAGGTTGCTGAACCTGAGGTAGGAACATAGGAACATAGGAAGCTGCCATATACTGAGTCAGACCATTGGTCTATCTAGCTCAGTATTGTCTTCACAGACTGGCAGCGGCTTCTCCAAGGCTGCAGGCAGGAATTTCTCTCAGCCCTATCTTAGAGAAGCCAGGGAGGGAACTTTAAACCTTCTGCTCTTCCCAGAGTGGCTCCATCCACTGAGGGGAATATATTTCAGTGCTCACACTTCTAGTCTCCCTTTCATATGCAACCATCATTATATGTGACATGAGTGGTGTGGTTACCAGCAAAAGCCACGTGTGTGTGTGTGTATGTGTGTGTCTCCACACACTTGTCTGTAACCTTATAAAGAACTAACCTGTATGTCAGATCATATGGAAACTTATCAGCAGTGACTGCTTCTGGTGTGGGGACGTACTACAACATAGCATGCCATGGTAAGATCCTTATACAGTTCCAGCCCATGTGGATCCTCATAAGAACACAAGTAAAGCACTGCTAGACCAGGGCATGGCCCAGCTAGTCCAGCACCTAGCTTCCCATGGTGGTCAACCAGATGCCTCTGAGAAGCCCACAAGATGGAGATGAAGGCTTACCCAGTCCCCTGCTATTTCCTCCCTGCAACTAGCATTCAGAGGCATACTGCCTCTAAACCATGATAGAGGTCAATAACCTGAATGGCTTTAAGAGGGGTTTGGATAACTTCATGGAGGAGAGGTCTATCATTGGCTACTAGCTGGAGGGCTAAAGGCCACTTCCAGCCTCAAAGGCAGGATGCCTCTGATGAGTACCAGTTGCAGGGGAGTAACAGCAGGAGAGAGGGCATGCACTCAGGAGAGCAGGCATGCTCAACTCCTGCCCGTAGGCTTCTAGTGGCAGGATGCTGGACTAGATGGGCCTTGGGCCTGATCCAGCAGGGCTGTTCTTATGTTCTTATCCAGAAGCAGTTTTTGGAAGCTGTGTCATGTGGTACTGTAACTTACAAAGGGTGTACCATGTGGGGCTTTGCTGGTCAATGACCGAATAAACTTATAACTAACCATGTGGGGCTGTTCTATAGGAAGCCTTCACAGCAATGCTAGCATGAAGTGGTCCTGTAATTCCATCATGTGGGCAATTCTTTATTCTCATATAATTTACACTGGGTTTCTCCAGTCTAGTGGTCTTGAATTTCTCTCCCATCATTTCTTTCCTCAACCTGGCTACTCAGGGCCCAAGTAATGAGATGCAGATGTTACACGTAACAAATCTTCATAGACAGGGCTGGGGGGAAAAAAGAATCAGAAATGTCACTTGTACATTATTAAAATGTGTTTCTCTTCTGCTTCTGCAAGCAAGGAATACAGTGCTCAGAGGTGAGTGGAAAATGTTAAATTGTTTTTATTGCATTGTCTATTGAATATACAGCATGTCTGCTTCAGTCCCTGGACGATTACAAATGTTGTGTACCACACGATAAAACCTACAAATGCAAATAGGAATGGATGAAAATACCAGATGTACCAGTAAAAATAAAAATGCAGGGGTGTAGAAGGAGGATTACTGATGCCCTGGAGAAGTGTTCCTCTTGGATATACTGTGTCTCTCCTTCAGTAGGCTATTGGGAGAACATGAATGGAAGTAAGAAAGAATCTGCATGACAGACAGTTTAGGAATACAAGATGCTGGCAGGCACTGGGGCTGTGGATGTAGACACATCTCACGTGAGTTTGGGGGGCTGTTCACACGATTGCATGGATGGGTAGGTGGGCAGGGGGTGAAGGCAACTACCTTCCTTGAGACCATCAGTGATCACTTCATTGGTGCGTGAGCCCTGTACCTGCATGACCCATGCTGCCGAGAGCAGTGCAGAGCAACAGAGGCCGGGACTCATTTTCCCAGCCTCTGGATATTTCATAAGGCACCACACAACAAGTTGGGGGATTCCTCCATCAGACGGGTACTCTAGGTGCCCATCTCTGTGTCTCCTTGGGCTCTATGGCAGCCAGGTTAAGGGAGTGTGTCGGAGCAGGATTAGGCTGGGTAGGAGCGCTGGGATCCCAGCTCTGCATAGATCCTGGTGCTCCATATGAGCAGCTTAGCCTGGGCTAGGCTGCTTGTGAGAACAGCCTCATTCTCTCTCCCTCTCTCCAGGATTCAAGCATTTGGATAAGTGTACAGTAAAAACTTGGGAGCTCTGATTTTCCTGAGGTTTAGAAACCAGGATATAAAATGAGAATCTCCGTTTCCATACAATATATTATTCAGTAAATCCCAGTATAAAATATTTACCCTATTGTTGCTTATTTGCAGTGTAGGAACTAGACAATTCTATTTAAGAGAGCGCTTCTGTTTCAGAGACCTCTCTTTCCCCACTGCCCAAAGTACAGTGTGTTGCTGTTGTTATGGAAAATGTGATATTTCCCCTAGCTAGAGGACTATTATGAACTGGAATGCTACGTGGTTGCATGATTTGCACAGGAACCTCTTGGACAGGTGATCCAAGACATCACAGGTGCTAAATTATATAACTCCTCAGCCACAGTATCTGTGTCATGCAGTGATATTTTAAAGCTTGTTTTCTTTGTTTTGTTTACATTGACATCCTCAGGTGCACTCTCTCATTCTGTACTTCTCCAGCTCATCTACTGTGCTTTGTTTTAAAAGCACCAAAGTAGCAAAATTCACCTATTTCCTCCACTGCCATACTATTTCAGAAACTTAGATGACACTGGGAGGAGCAAGTTTTCTGGTCAAATTGATGAAAGGGAGCCTTTTAGGAGCAACATTGCAGCCTCTGAGTATCCCCTTGGAGGCATTTCTGATTTTGCTGAATTTTGAAAAAGCAAATAGTAACGTGACTATTCCCTTCTGCAGCTACACTCACCACCTCATCCAATCTGTGAGGACAGGATATCACTATACAGGCAGTGTTTGTTTGAGGCTATCAGAAACACTACTGATCAAATCTGCTTTTTAACCAACTGGAAAAGCTCTATGGTGTTCTGAGGAATCAGGCCTTGACATCTGACATGAACCATAGACAGAAGTTTCAGTGGAAGGAATCTTTGGTAAATCCAATTTGATGAGATGTGAACTTCTCAAGTGCGGGTTTATGGACTGTTTGTCAATGACACTGTATGGGCTTATGGTGCTCAATGTAGCCAGGAGTGCAGTCTGACAGTACAAAGTCTGCCCCTTGACTAATCATATTAGTATTGTTGATGGATACTTTGTAATTTTTAATTAGCTTTATAAGTTTATTAGCTTCAGTAGACTGATACTATTAGCAGCTGCGAAATGCCTGTTTTGAAGGGACCAGATATTTATATCCATCAAAATGGGTCAAGGTTTCACATTACAGTTTTTGCAAATACTTTGTGTTGGTAATTAAGAGCATTCCATAAGGAAAGAGGCAGAATTCAAGACGCAAATGTGTTTAAGAGGTTCCACTTTTGAACCGTGTCATGTGTTCATGGGAACATAGTGCCAACAATGAGTGCATTCAACAGTGTAGCCAACAGGCTACTGTACACCAAAACTTTCTTTTGACAAGATTCCCTCTGTGGTGCTGGCTGCTGACATGACCCAAACTCTACTTCTTGTTCTCAGTGTTTGTTTACATCAATAGGCCTCAAAGTGTGAGGTGGGTTCCTCTAAAGAGGTGCAGGCAGTTGCTAGGGAAAGCAAGAGCAGAGGTCAAGAAGAAAAGCGAAAGTGGCAAAAAGAGAAGGGAAGCAAGAAATAACAGGAGAGAAAAGAGGGTCTCTCTCTCTCTCAGCAATCGAATGGTACTTATAGGTGTCACTAGCATTGTTTTATATTGAAATCTTTAGGGTGGTTACACATTCCCCTTAAACACTTCATGAAGAGGTTTGTGAAAGGTAAACTGTGTGTGCATCAGTACCAGGGCTCCTTATTAAGGAGAGGGGGGTGGAAATTAATTGTAATCAAAACAACATTTTGTTCCAGAGATACACTTTTGGAAGCAGTGTTTTCCTTTTAATTATTAGCAATCCACTCCTAAGAATTTATTGTGTTTGCGTGCGCGCGTGTGTGCACACACACACACACTTATATATAGGGGCCCATGTTCCTGAAGAATTTAATTCTTACTCCATTTTATTTGCAGAAAAACAAACATGCTTATTTGTGAGAAGTACAGGCACCAATTTATAAATTAAACAGACAGATAGATGGATAGATAAAAACTGAAAGAAATGGGCACTTGTGGAATGCTCTTAAAACTGAAAGGAATAAGAAAAGTCCAAGAGTGGAGTCCACAGTAGGAAGTACAGGGCTGCTCAACTTCGGCCCTCCTGCAGATGTTGGCCTACAACTCCCATAATCCCTGGCTATTGGCCACTGTGGCTGGGGTAATACTACTATACTTATCTTAAGTGGAGAGGTCACCATTGATCTGCATGATCCCTTTTGTGACTGACATACCATCTTCCTGAGAGAATTGAGCACAAGCAACCAGTTCTTCCTGTTTCCAGCAAAACCTGGCTGTGTAGAATGCTTATTGGCTGGTCCTTGTCATAGTCACAAAGCCACGTTCCTTCACCCTATTTGCAGCAATATTTCAAGTTTTGGCTTTTTTTTTTTTTTTTTTAAAGGCTTGCTAACTGGGCAAAGAGGCACCTTTTACCGTGGTGATTCTCTTTATTTAGCAGGGGGAGAGTAACTGGCCCGATCCACCCCCAGCACAGTACTTCCAGTGACTGTTGCTGGTGTGTGCCTTATGTTTCTTTTTAGAATGTGAGCCCTTTGGGGACAGGGAGCCATTTTATTTGTTTGTTATTTCTCTTTGTAAACCGCCCTGAGCCATTTTTGGAAGGGCGGTATAGAAATCAAATCATCATCATCATCATCATCATCATCATCATCATTAATAAGAAGAAAATTGTATTTTTTTAAAAAAATGCAGAGAATAAATGTTTAACCAGATAAATATGCTGGGTACCTGCAACACATTTTAAAATCAGCCAAAAGATTTGGAGCCAGCTACAAGTATCAGTGGAGGAGCGAAAGTGGAGGAACAAGCCCCACCCCCAGCCCCACGTCCTTTAGCCATCCCCAGTCTCATATACCACTTTCAAAGCTTGAAAAGGAGTTTTGAGAAGAGGCTGGGCCCCACCAAGGATGTGGGGCAAGTCACTTCACCTCAGGCACTGCAATACCTTAAAGGTAAAGTGTGCCGTCGAGTTGGTGTCAACTCCTGGTGACTAAAAAGCCATGTGGTTTTCTTTGGTACAATACAGAAGGGATTTACCATTGCCATCTCCCGCGCAGTATGAGACGATGTCTTTCCGCACCTTCCTATATCACAGCTGCCCAATAGAGGTGTTTCCCATAGTCTGGGAAGCATACCAGCGGGGATTCGAACCAGCAACCTCTGGCTTGCTAGTCAAATCATTTCCCCATTGTGCCATTAGGTGGCTCTCTTAGCAAAGTCTTATATGGGCCCTTTTACCTGTCCACTACATAGCATTTCCATGGGGAAATGGGAACAATGGCTTACGCAATCAGATTCAAGGTATGAAATAAGTGTGATTAAGCAAAGTCCGTGGTAAATTGCAGAGGAATCTGAGCCTGGGTTTTGAAATGTTTCTGCCACCGTCAAAGTTCCTTCGTTTTTATTCTGGCAACCCAGGCTGAGGGCATAAGAGATGACAAAAAAGCCCTCACAGCCACATTTCTTTTTCCAAAACACCCATTTCCTTAAATGCTTCTAAATTAGCTTCTCTTATTGCGTTTATTCTCCCTCTCGATGTTGTTATTATCCTGTTTACCCAACGTCACTCTGTGAGCGTCTCCAGGCTCCTTCCAGCCAGCACACACAATACGTTACAATTATATAATTACGCCATTGTAATCAAATAATTAAGATACATGTTAAACACATATTAGAGCCTACAAAGAAAAACGAGCTGCAGACACAGGCAAGGCATGAGCAAGAAAAATGAAGGCGGGAAGTGGGCCGTTCTGGTGAGCCATGGACTCCAGCCTTCGGGATCTGGTGACTAACTGGGTTTGAGCTCAGACAGCTGAACAAATTAGGATAGTTGTGGCTTTGTAACAAAGCCAGTATATCTTATCAAAAGAGCTTTTCAAGAGCTGGCTAATGTTTGCAATCTGAGGAATGCTTTTCTAAATACCCTGCTGGTTGTACAGCCTGAGGAGGCTCCGCTGTTCCTGCGTGAGATGTGCAGCTAGCTGGCTAACTGACAAACACAGATATTTCTCACTTCTCATGACCTATACCAGGGGTGGGCAACCTTGGCTCTAGAGCTGTGCTGAACTACAACTCCCACCACCCACAATTTATTGCACCTGGGGACAGGGGCGAAGCCACCATTGAGCAGATGGGTTCAAAGAACCCTGGCTACTTTCAATCAGGGGCTGCGCCTGGCGCCCCAGCCACAACCCCTGCATCTGATGTCAGATGCAGGGGATGTGGTTTCACTCCCAAACGGGGCCATGTGGTCCCGTCTGAGAGCAAATACCAGCCAGCAATGCATCCGCAGTGTGGCCCGAAGCTGCTCTCTCTGCCTTTAAAGGCAAGGAGAGCATTCCTGGCCATACTGTGAATGTGGGGCATCTGACGTCCAACGCAGGGGGCATGGAGGGGTTGGGGCGCTTACAGAAGTAACATAAGCTGCCAGCTGGCTTCCTCTGCCAGTGGCTGGGGATGATGGGAGTTGTAGTTCAACAGCTGGAGAGCTAAGGTTGATCTACCCTAAAACAATTCTACACAAGTCTCCAGTGTAGGAAATTTGGGATTTCCTAGCACTTTGATAACAGAATGGCACACTTTGGTTAGTAAGATGAATAAACATGCAAACATATAACCCTGCAATTAACCCCTGCTCACTGGGCAAAGAAAAAAGAAAGGAAAGATTGTGCCGTTGAGTCGGTGTTGAGTCCTGGCAACCACAGAGCCATAGCGGCAGTTCTCTTATATTTAGCAGGGGGACAGCAACTGTCCCTATTCAGCCCAGCATAGCACCTCTCCAGTGGCTGTTGCTGATGTCTATCTTGTGTTTTGTTTTAGATTGCGAACTCTTTGGGGACAGGGGACCATCTTATTCCTCCCCCGCACAATGTAAACCACTTTGAGAATGGTTTTTTAAACTGATAAATCAAAAATTTATTATGTATTTATTATTTTATTTAGCAGATTTTTATACCGCCCTAACCCAAGGTCTCAAAAATAACTAGCCAACCCGCACAGAGCATCTGTGCACCCTTTGGGGCCAGCTGTTCTCCCCTCCCTCCCCTCTTGCCCTCCCTCCCTACCTCTCAAGGTGGTTTACAAAACATTTAAAACAATATAAAACTATAAAAGTTACACCCCAGCATATTCAGGTGTAAAACTGTAAAAAGTGGTACATCCAACTAATTTCAGTGGCACGATTGTTCATGCAAAATTTGGTATCTGTAGGTCATTAGAAAGTTAAGTATGACTTTATTTTGCACAAATTATTCAAAATGTATAATAGATTATTTAACTATAACCATACACTCAGTGACCACCATTGAATTTTGAGTTAAGTGTTCCTAGATGCATTGTAAGCAATCTAATTATGTACTGGATGATATGATGTTAGTGGAGTACAATGCAATGCCAACAGATGGTTTATTTTCTTCCTTTGAAATGGAGGAGCAGTGGGCTTTCTGTCAATTTGGATGGATGGTACTTTCCATCAGGCTGTAATTTTGGCTTTAAAAAATTAGACTTTTTCTTTAAAATGGTTATAGATCATTGCAGGTTATTGTAAACTTTTCTGAAATAATTCATTCAGAATAAATCCTGAAAACTGTAGCCACTAAAGTAACAGAGATTTTCCTTAAATCAACATCTTGCTTAACACTAACTTAATATTTATCTTCAACCTAGTACAGCTAGTGTAAAAGAGTTCAATCTAATTCCCTATAACTGATTCTGGTGAGAGTGAATTCATTTAAAACCAAGCACTTCAAATTAAGAGGGCTGTTTCAATGGTTTTTAACTGAAAAGAAAAATTGTGTAAAAATGAGAGGGGCCTCTTACCTAGAAGGAATGCCACCCACTGAACAATTGGGTGCAGAGTTGGTTTTCCCCACTCTTAAGAAACAAAATTCCCCCCCCCCGCAACCAATCCTTTATTGAAGGGGGAAGGATTGCATTAATTTTACCTCCATGCAAAAGTGTGAAGTGCCTTGTTAAAATGATACTTTCCCCTTGCAGTAAATGTACAGTCATGTTAGGTATCCAAGTGTCTTCCTTCAAAATAAGATTTTTACTGCGAGAATTCAGTTTTGGAATGAAAGTTATGCAAATGTGTTAGAGTATGTATGTTTGTTTCTGTGTCTTACATATAATGTATATTAGATTGGAATGTTAAGGGGCCCCTGCACATGCTGATTCACCCCAGCCCCTCACCCCCGCTAGGGACAGCCTTGGCATCACAGTAATCCAGCTGTGACATGACTATGGTGTTTGGTAACTGTGACCAGATCTGCCTCCACAAGGAAGGGACACAACTGGCACACTACCCAAAGCTGTGCAAAGGCACCCGTCGCCACTGCCTCCATCTGAGCTTCCAAAAGCAGAGCTGGCTCCAGCAATACCCCCAAGATGCACAACTGCTCTTTCAAGGGGAGTGCAGATCTAGAGTATGGCCTGCCATGTGGGTAGGGCCTGATACCAATTGAGATAGGCCCATGGTTGCCATGGAGGCCATGAAATCCTGAGTCACTCCGACAAAGGGGTGCTCAGTATGGACGTTGAAGTCCCCCAAGACAATATGTTTTGGGAACCTAACACTAGGGATGTGCACGGAACCGGCTGGCCTGATTCAGTTCGAGTCCAGACCGGTCTTGAACCTGACTGGACTCGTTTGGCCCGGCACCGCTTAGAACACCCCCTGTCCGGTAGGGGGTGGGTGGGTTTCGCAAAGGTTTTTTAATTATTTTTTTAACCTCTAGTCCCTTCAGGGGGCCTCCTCTAGGCCATTGGGGGGGGGGTCTGCAAAGGTCCCCCTCCCCCACTGGCCTAGTTTATCACTGCCGTGGCCCATTTTAAGCCCTTTTTAGGCCTGTTTGGGCCTTGGTAAGCTGAAGCAGTGGCCATGTTGCCTGCCACCGTGCATGTGCAAATGCTCTCTGTGAGGCCTGGCATGGCCCAGGGCCTTGCAGAGGCCATTTGCACATGTGCAGCAGCCATTCTTTATTTCAAAAAATGGCCACCGCAAATGTGCAAATGGCCTCTACGAGGCCTTGGGCTACTCCAGGCCTACACAGAGAGCATTTGCGCATGCACAGCAGCAGGCAACATGGCCACCGCGCCAGCTTACCAAGGCCCAAGCAGGCCAAAAGGGGGCTTAAAATGGACCATGTTGGTGATAAACAAGGCCGGTGGAGGGAGGGGGACCTTTGCAGACCCCCTGCATTGCCTAGAGCAGGGGTGGGAAACTGGGGGGTGGCAGAAGTCTCTGGGTTTACCCGAAGGGATCATATAACACCGATTCTAAAAGAACTGCACCGGCTGCCGATATGTTTCTGAACGAAATATAAAGTACTGGTTATTACTTGTAAAGCCCTTAATGGCTTCGGTCCAGGGTACTTAAGAGAGTGCCTTCTCTGTTGTGAACCCTGTCACCTATTAAGATCACCTAGAGAGATCCGGTTATGGTTGCTGCCAACCTATTTGGTGGCAACTCGGGACCAGGCCTTCTCTGTGGCTGCCCCAGGGCTTTGGGATGAACTCCCTGCTGAAATAAGAGCAACTCCTTCTCTGTTTGTTTTTAGGAGGACCCTGAAGACATACCTGTTATCCCAGGCTTTTAGCTGAAATCTAATTTTTCTATTATGATTTTTATCTTTTTATGAATTTTAAATGTTTTATATTATATTATGTTTTAATTCTGTACACCACCTAGAGATCTCGATGTTATGCAGTATATAAATTCAATAAACAAACAAACAAATAAATAAACAAATAAATAAATAATATGAGACCTGTGAGTCCTGTAATCATTACCTTAGGCATGTCCCTTGTGCTCAAGATTACAAGGACTGCAGCCAATTTCCGCTCTGTGGCTTTTGCAGATGTCTGTCACATATCCCTGGGGTTGTGCTTTTAGCAGCTCTATCAACACCCTGATGTTAATAAATTCTGTCCAAAATTACTTGGTTAACCAAGCTTCTCAGGGGCATAGCAGGAAACCATCCAGGACTGCATCTGAAACAGAGCAGTTTACTCCACAGCCTATTCCTAAGCACACATAGTTTATTACTTTCTTCTCATGAACCTTTCCCATGTGTCTCTCATGCAGCAACAAAACCAAATGTTATTTCATATTCTGTGTTTAATCGGCTCTGGACTCAATGGTGGCAGCTCTTAAAGGAAACTGAGCATGTCCTAGAGCAGGAAATGACAATAGAGGTTCTTTTGCATAACATGAACTAGAGATTTAATACTTTATGTAAAAGCAAAACATTTTGCTTTAACTGCACTCCACATTCATGGCTGCTTGGGGAGCATGTACCATGCATCTATAGACATAGTAGCACTGTAAAGCATACACTCATTTGGCCAATGAAAGAAAATACACCACTGTGAGAAGCCAATCATCTAATTGGTTCATGTTAGAATATAAGACAGACTACACTCTGAGAAGCAGCTGTGGCATATTTTATGCAAGATGGACCCATACTCAAAGGTAGCACATCAAGGACTGCTGAAGTACATTTAACCAATATGGAAAGAATATCCACACAAAAACATAGGTAAGTTTATCAGCGACATCTCACAGCAGATATCTCAAAAGTGTGGATGACAACAAAGTTATTATACTACTTCTTATTTCTCTTAAAGCATTCATAACTGTTTCAATACCCAAGTCAATTGCAAAAATATTCATCCAAATAAGAGAGTGGAAGGGGATTTGGAGTGAAATAATCCCACGGGCTGACATCCTGACTAAATTATTAGACAGAGGTCCTAATGAAATTAAGAGGTCCTTTTAGAGTAATTCCTGAGTTGCAACACGGAGTAGCTTAATTTGGATGCCAGCCACTGTCCTTATTGCCTAACTTGATCAAAGTAACATGATTGTTTGTTTGATTGATTGATTAAGTGCTGTCAAGTCGGTGTCAACTCTTAGCAATCACATAGATAGATTCTCTCCAAGATGATCTGTCTTCAACTTGGCCTTTAAGGTCTCTCAGTGGTTCATTCATTGCTGTCGTAATTGAGCCATCCACCTTGCTGCTGGTCATCCCCTTCTCTTTCCTTCAACTTTTCCCAGCAGTATGGACTTCTCAAGGGAGCTGGGTTTTCACATAATGTGTCCAAAGTATGATAGTTTGAGGCTGGTCATTTGTGCGACAAGTGAAAATCCTGGATTGATTTGTTCTAGGATCCATTTGTTTGTTTTCCTGGCTGTCCATGGTATCCTCAAAAGTCTTCTCCAACACCAAAGCATCAATACTTTTTCTATCTTGCTTTTTCAGAGTCCAGCTTTCGCATCCATACAGTGTCATGAACAATGTTACCATAGAGTAACATGAACAAAGATATTATTTCAGAATCTTTATCTTGGATGTATCAGCGATGACAGGATCCTTATCACAAGAAGGAACAGGCAGGTATGTATATTGCCTACTTCCTCTAATCTTGGTGTACATATTACTAGTAATGTTATCTAGCCTTGTTTCACTTCTGAGGGGCTAACAAGAGTATTATCAGAATGTTTACAATCAAAACACATGTGGCTCAAGTGATAAAAGGGAAAGCAGGCATCCAGTCTCCAAGGATATGAAGACAATGCAGCCTTGAGGAGGAAGAGATGGATCTTATTATTGAAAGTGGTTTGGCAGGCTGGGAATGGGCAAACAACAAGCCTGGGCAATTGTTCAAACTGTAAGCTCAGGAGGAGAGAGAGAGAGAGAGAGAAAATGAAAAGGCGATCATATCAACCACACTTTCCACTGAAAGAGAAATTTGTTTCAATAAATCTTTTATGACTGTTTTTCCTTTCACACTTGAAGATGAAATGCAGCAAGTTGCCAGTGAGTGATGGGTCAGGAGGAACGTTTCTGCAAGTAAGGAAGAACTCCTGGGAGCCTTGGGCCAAGATGTGCACAAAGGCAATTTAAGGGGCTACGAGGAGTTTAAGGACTGTTGTTGCCTACATAGCCATGAAGAGCTCAGAGGTACCTTACCAGAGTTAGGACCCATTATGCTAGGCAATGTACTAGTGTAATCCATGGGTTTTAACTCCTTTTCTGTGCTCCAGAGACGGAGTGCAAGATGTTTTATTTATTTATTTCATTGATAGACTAGCAGTCATTAAATCTTAAGAGGGTTTAAAAAACAAGCTGACATACATAAATTAAAACAATTAAAACTGTTAAAACAATTCAAATCAGTTAAAACAATGAAATACAATTAAAAACATCAAACTAACAAAAAACCTGTGTTTTCAAGGCCACAAAAGATGTTATTCCATCTCAGCAGGGAGCATGTTACAAAGCTCAGGGGTGGTTACAGAGAAAGCCCAGCCCTGAGTTTCCTCCAGATGGAGCTGGTGGCAACTACATCCAGGCCTCCACAGATCTTTTCAGTGGAAAGTGGAGATGATATACAAGTAGTATCCCAAGCCATTTATGGCTTTATTATTTATTACAGTTGTGTTGTAGCCTACGTATTCAGCTTTGAAGCTTGGATAATAATGGCTCCTATCTTAACATCGCCTTGGATCCTTGGTGTGTCATTCTAATAGCACGAAACATTATTTATGATATACGTAGGGGTGGCCTTCTATGAGGTGAGGCAAGGAAGTAATCTCAAGTGGCAGATTACTGGGGCACAAGCAGGGTAGCGTCACACCCCCTGCCACCTCTTCTGCCTTACCTGTGTCCCACTGCTTCAGCTTGAAAAAAAGGAGAGTTGGGGGCAGCACTTCTTGGGCTGCAATTGTATATATATTCAGTAATTTTAAAAAAACCTTTGGTTAAAGATGAGAATTTAGATGCTTTACATTTTTACTTGTTCTCTAAAAAGAATGAAAATTGCAAGTTAAGGTGGTGCCCATCTTAACTTCCACACAATATAAGTTGTAAGGAAGACTTTGGACAGTCTGGTATCTGATGATGCCTTTAGAAATGAGGCTCTATGGAAACACACTTTACCTTGATCAGAGATGCATCTATTATATTAATTCTCCTGGGTTTGCCTTGGAATGTGCGTCCCAGAGCCCAGCTGCAGACGATCCTGCTGCTGACTTGTTAAATGTCTGCCTGGATGCATCCCTCCCTTCCCTGCAGACGATCCTGCTGCTGACTCTGGCAGTATGGATTGTGCACCCAAACGTTTTGCTGCTGCCGCTGGCCCAGCCCCCCAGATATCCCATAGTGCAACACGTGAGTGTGCAGTGCATTGTGGCCCCCGGCATCAGCCACGAGCTCTGAAGTGTCTCAGCACCGGATGCAAGCAGCCAGTACTAGGCTGCACATGAGAACAGCCTCAGAGACATGCACACTGCAGCCATTCACACAGGCACAGTTACAGAAACTGCAATGGCTACACACACACACACACACACACACACACACTACACAACACCCTTCCTCCCTCACCTGGTGTGGTGTGTGCCTTGCTCCAGTGCCTGGACAGCACATGTGCTGAGGCCATCTGAATCAGAGCACTAGGAGCAGGGCAGCTGACAGGGAAAAGCAGCTTGCCAGGGCTAGGGGCCGGGGTGAGGCATGTGCTGGAACCGGTGAGGGGCAGTCTGAGTGCTAGGAGTGGGGCAGTCGGCCGGGAATGCTGGCTTGCTGGGGCCATGCTGTGCCGGGCAGGAGAAAGAGGGAAAGCCGGCTGCATCCTTGAAAGTATTGCTCGAGGTGTGCGCTGGACGGGGAGTGGGAGAGTGCTGGGCAGGAGAGTGGACAGCGGGAAAGCCGGCCACATCTTTAACAAGACCGCCCTACTGGTTGTGGGCAATGCTGTGGGCATGCAATCTAAAAGCTGAAATTATGCAAATGGATGACAAAATCATCTATATACCACTTCCTCAGTCCAAAAAATTAAAAAAAAATGTTGCCAACCCCATTCAAAAAAGAAAAACTATCGCTCGATCTAAGCCATTTTCCAATGGATCTTCACCAGGTTTGCAGGGGTGGTGTCTCTTGTCACCTTGTGAATGTGTGCTGATGGCCAGGCAGACTAGACAAATGGTTTTGATTTTATATGCAATAGAATGTTCAGGGCTTATAATAGTGGAATATTGAAAACATTCTCCATCTTAACTATATTGGTATGATGGTGCCGGTATAATTCACCGTATTATAATACTGTAACAGGCCCTGGGTTTCCAGAAATTAAGGAGATCTATCAACAAAGTATGTTTGGGCAAAAGCAAGAAGTAAATGAAACTGAAAAGGCAGTCACAGAAATATAATGCGAGTAAACAAACAATAACAGTTATGCAATAACAGTTCCCCCCACCTCTGGAGGTCCCTTTTCCATAGTCCCAACCAGCTTCCCCAAAGCTTCAGTCAGGCCTGACACTTCCAGTATTGGTCTCTGGCATTCCGAATCAGTCACTGGAGCTGCCTCCTCAGATGAGTCTGTTTTTCCAGCCTCTGCTGCTGCTTGTCCTGCTTAGGGGCAGAGCCACCATTGAGCAGACAGGTTCGAAGAACCTGGGCTGCTGCCAATCAGGGGCCGCGCCTGCCGCCCCAGCCACACCCACACATCTGACATCAGATGCAGGGGGTGGGAGGGCACCGGCGGGAAGAACACGGGAGGAACAAGGGCACCGCCGACTGGCTTCCTCCGCCAGTGCTTCTGTTTCAGCCTTCCTCTGTTTCTTTCTCCTGATGTCTTCTCCTCAGTTCCTCTTCCATCCTTTTCTTCCCAGCAACTCTCCCCAACTCCCTCTTTCAGCAACAGTTTAACTGCTTCACCCCTGGTCACCTAGGTAACCTGCCACTCCTCTACTGCCTTCTTCTAAGCATTCCATGCTAGCCTATGGAGTTTTGGCAGAGCGGGTCAGCATTTGATGCCCTCCTTCAGATGCAAAAACTTCTTGGGCTGCAACAGTATATATATTCACTACATTATAATACTTTGAGGTTAGGATCCTTTGAGATTTCATTCCTCTGAATGAGAATGCCCATAAGAGTATTTCTGGACAATCACTTCTATAGATAATCATTCTCCATCCACCCCCCCACCCCCCACACCCCCCCAAAACCTATCCTACTTGTCCAAATGAAAAGGCAGGGTCAGAATAGGTGGCTGAGCAACTACCATTTGTCACAAAAAGTGATAGCCCTAAATTTCCACATTAGTTTGTCCCTCTTCTGGAAGTTACGGTCCTCCATATAAGCTCACTTTTTGGCAGGTATGCTGTCAAATGTTGGCAAGTGTGCTGTCTCTGAGGGAAAATTAAGCTGCATGATCCTTGGTATAGGCGACATTTGCACGTAATGCAGAACCATGGGTCCAATGGATGCATGGTTCCGCTCCCCACCCCCAACCCACCTTCCTGTCCAAATTTGAACAAAACAGAGGGCACTCTCTCTGCAGTCAGTGAGATTGCAGAGATTTAGGGGAACTGGCTGTGCAGGGCTTCTTTCTTGCATGAAGGACAGATGGCAAAGCCAATCACAGCCAGAGAGAGGGAGGAACTTCATTCCTCAACTCTAGTTGAAGGGAATGCAGCCTGTGGTTCCAAATTTGGACACAACGTAGGCTGCATTGAATCTTGGGTTGGGGTGACAAAATTCACTACAACCCGAGGATTCAGACTGGAGTTCCAGAGAGGAAACCTCATGTATCTCTCATCGCGGAACCAGAGTTACACGCATTCAGATGTTACGGTAGGACAACCTCTGGCTCCTTTAACTCTGGTTCCGCATTACTTGTGAATGCGGCCATAAACTGACAACAGTTGTGCACAGTTGCTTAAAGCCATAAAGATCACCTTTTATCATTTAATATGTAATGTAATTTTATTGAGATGAGAAGTGGGGAATTGTTTTGGATCCTTTTTTGGTGGACATGTGAGTTTTCAGTTTTGCTGCTTTAGGGTCAGGCAATCACCCATGGTCTGTTTATATTATACACGCAGATGTGTGGTCTTCATGATCTCACTCATCTGTTCCTTTAAAAAGTTATACTAAAGTGTACGTCCCAGATGTGCAATACAAATGGCCCTGCATCTTCTTAACACTACTCAAAAGAAGACTTCCCAGAAGGCCAACCGATCCAAGAGCAAAGGTCATGTCTGAAAGAGGTACATCTGAGGATGAAAAGGTCAGTTTGATGTATTGAATGTTATCTTTTTTTTCCCCTGGATGCAAAAGTGATTTCTCTACACTTTTGCTGCTGGTTAACTCTAAGTTCCTTTTGTAGAAAGGGTCACTAAAACTTATTTGCCTTCAACCTGTCTGAAATTATTCTAGATCTCTTTCTGTTAGTTGTTTCCCATTAGTGACCTGTTCTGAGTTTGTAGTAGAAAGCAAGCAGGAAGTATGCTTGTGCTGCTTATTGAACATAATCTTTGTTCAAAAGTAACACATGCTTCTTTTTCATTGAACATGTATACCGGTTAGTCCCTAAGGCAACTCCCCAGTTGACCGTAGGCATGTTTCTTATCATTCTACCCCTGACCTTCACTTCCTGCTCTCTCACATGCATTTAATAAGATCTTCTGTTTCTGAAGTATACAGAACTCATTATTCAGCATGCATATATATATATATATATATATATATATATATATATATATATATATACACACACACACACACACACACACACAGAGGTTCTTTGCAGTATCACCCTTAATTAACCATTCCTACTTTATTTTCTTTTGCTTATCCTCTTGGAATCTAAACACACCGAGACAATCCAACAGCCCCTTCTACACCTCTTGCCTTCATCAATGCCAGCCAGGCAGCCAGCCATGACTAGATAAGAAGAAATGGAATTCCTTATCTCATATAAAAACCACAAAAGGTCAAGGTTAGCAGGAATAGAGAAGGCCTTCCAAAACAGCAACAACAAAAAAATCTTTTTCAAATCTCCATGGCAACAAAATGGTGCATCATGGGAGGCCAGAGGAAGAGGGGCCTATTCTGTTCGTGCAGCAATCTTTCCACTTCATTACCCTCTTTATCAAGTATCTTTACACTGGGCTGAGTGTCATGGAGCAGTGCAGATGATTCAAATACATATTGACCTTTTCAGTGGGATCTGGAGTTCCTTGTGGGAGTTTTAGTAACTCCCCCTCTTCTTGTTTCCCTCTGATCTCCTGTTCGCATGACCTCTCTCTCCCTGGTCTTCTCAGAAGAACTGTGTAACTAACTGGTGAGCTACAAGGGGTTGGTTAAAACTGGGAGGGGGGGGGAAATCGACTTCAGAAATGATATGGAAGTCAAGATCTCATCTGTCAAGAGTTGTGTGTCTATGAGGAAGATTAATGACTCCTGTAATAGAAGATAAAATAAAATAGAAGCAGAATGAGGGTTTTTACAAATAGGGATAGTTTTAGGCATAGTAATTCGGCTTTGATCTCTTTTTAATTGTATGAGTAATTCCTGTAGATGAAGAGGTTTGTCACATGCAGTTTGGAACTTTTAACAGGAAAAAAGCTTATATTAGGCTGACCTTGATAGATGGAGTGAAGAGGATAGGAAGGAAGGAAAGAAGGAAGGAAGGAAGGAAGGAAGACATAAATACATATAGATTTAGAAAGATACATACATATCTTCATTAGATCTTAATAGTTTGTGATTTTTAAAATACAACTAGAGCCCTTTCTCACCATTTCATGAGAGGCCTTGAGGGTGAGCAGCAGGGAAGGCAGCAAAAGCTTACCTTCCCTGCAGACGATCTGGCTGCTGGGTCTGGATGGGACAGGGCATGTGGATCACATGCCCAGACGGTCTCCCACTACTCCAGGCAGCGCAGAGGTGTGGGGGTCAGGACACGTGGTCCAAGCCCCCAAAATCCCACAGTGCATCACACAACTGTGCGGTGCATTGTGGGGATTCCCCTGGCAATAGCCAGGAACCTCCTGGTGATAGCAGGAGCCTAAGTGTACTTGCACCCTTAACCTCGGCTAACCGGCGGGCTCTGTAGGTGGGTTTGCCACTGCAGTGCTAGTGGGAGCCACTCAGCTCCCACCAGTTCTCATGGGCAGCCAAGCTCAGACTTAGCTGTCCTTGCTTGGTCTTGGCTGCTTATGAGAAGAGCCTCCTAGTGGACTATACAAGAATGAAATAAAGAGCTTGTAGAAAAACCAATTCCTTCATTTTACTAGAACTTCGACTGTATCCTGTCCAAACATGGCCTGAATCTAGTTAGATTTGGAGGTTTGAATTCTCTCTAGACTGGAAATTAATTGACCCTTCCCACTGAGAAGAGCTCACTTGCTAGGGTCACCTGGAGTTGTCTGCTCTGTACCAGTGTGGTGGTGGTGTGTGGGTGTGTTTTGCACTACATTGGACTGGTATTGGTGATACTCTGATCATTCTGTTTAAATGTATGAGGTCAGAGCATGCATGTACACATCTGCTCTTCTACCTGTCATGCAATCTAGTTGCACAACACAATGGCCTGGTTCACACAGCCATTCAAATCTATGTTGAATGTGGGTTAGTGACATTAGTGTGATTGTGTGAACCCACACCAAAGCGGGAATCTCAGATTCATCTCAGGCCATAAAGTGCCTGTTGATGGTTCACACAACCACACTAATGTTGGTAAACCACATTAAACCTAGATTTGAATGATTGCGCGAACCAGTCCACTGTTTTAATAGAAAAGTAAAGTGTGCCATTAAGTCAATTTTGACTCCTGGCACCCACAGAGCCCTGTGGTTTTCTTTGGTAGAATACAGGAAGGATTTACCATTGCCTCCTCCTACGCAGTATGAGATGATGCCTTTTAGCATCTTCCTATATCGCTGCTATTTTAATAGTACCTTAATGTAATATTAAAATTAGATTACCCCCCTCTCCCCATGATTAAACATTGGCACACCAGTGCACTGGGTGGAAGGAGAGATTTCTGCATGATGGGGAACCTATGTTTCTTTTCCATGTGTTTAAAGGGAGGAGCCAGAGTATCATCCAAACTAGCCCACTGACTCTTACTATCTGCTCTTGATATGCTGTGGCATTGATTATGCAGGTATATAGAAGGCTGGTGTATTTCCTTTTACAGAGAGTTGCACTTCTTAACTTTTAGAGACAACCCCATGACTATGTAAATTCCACACAATAAACATTTCAGATGCTTATTAAAATCTCTAGAGTCCACCCCCATCCCTGAGTTTGCCAACTTTTTTCCTCTGACATCCTTTAATATATAA
Organism: Hemicordylus capensis; assembly: GCF_027244095.1. Classification (NCBI taxonomy): domain Eukaryota; kingdom Metazoa; phylum Chordata; class Lepidosauria; order Squamata; family Cordylidae; genus Hemicordylus; species Hemicordylus capensis. The sequence continues at coordinate 296,284,602 of NC_069659.1, read as the reverse complement.
CTTTCCTCTTATCTGTGGTAGCTTTTTCCACCTTCAGATATCACAAAATCAGTCCCAGTTTGATAAACACAGAAGTACAGAAGAAAATTTCATGACAGCTGAAAACATTTGCTACCTGATAAAACAAAATGATCTGGGGAATAGCTGACAGGAGCTGGACAGTATCCCGTTCATCAAATGCCCTCCCTTAAAGTGCGAGGGTGCAGAGGATTCCGATAAAACAGAAGGGGACAGAGCAGAACCACATAAAGAACAGACAGAAGGCTGTGCCAGCTGGTCAAAGAGTCAAAAGAAAGACAGCAGCCACCAGGGAAGAGATTCAGCATAGAGGTGCTTATATGCCAATACCAGAAGCCTCCGAGCCAAGATGAGTGAGCTGGAGTGCTTGGCTGCTAACACAGAAATAGATATAGTGGGCATAACAGAAACATGGTGGAACAGTGAGAACCAGTGGGACACTGTTATCCATGGATATCAACTCTATAGAAAGGACAGGGAGGGGCACCTTGGAGGTGGAGTAGCACTGTATGTTAAAGAAGGGATAGAATCTAACAAAGTAGAAAACCTAGGTGGACCTGAGTCCTCCATAGAAACCCTGTGGGTGACAATACAAGGCCTGCAAGGAAATGTGCTACTGAGGATGTGCTATCGCCCTCCAGATCAAAATGCTGACAGTGACTAGGAGTTGCAAGAGGAAATCAGGGAGACCAAGGAGAGGCAGGGCGGTAATAATGGGTGACTTCAATTTCCCACACATAGACTGGGTAAATTCAGTCAGGTGAATGACAAAGAGGTCAAATTTCTAGATACGTTGAATGACTGTGCCCTAGAACAGTTGGTCTTGGAACCAACCAGAGTTAAGGCGACCTTGGACTTAATCCTGAGTGGCACCCAGGACCTGGTGCATGATGTCAGTGTCATCGACCCTTTAGGGGACAATTACCATAGCGCGATCAAATTCAGCATACATGTGAGGAAAGAATCACAGACGCTTTCAATTTCAGAAGAGGAAACTTCTCCAAAATTAGATGGTGAAAAGAAAGTTAAAAAGGAAAATCAGGAGAGTCACTTTGCTCCAGAATGAATGGCGTTTACTCAAAACCACAATACTAGCAGCCCAGTTAGATTGTATACCCAAAAGGAGGAAAGGTACCACTAAGTCCAGGAGGATGCCAGCATGGCTGGCATCAAGGAAGCCATAAAAGGGAAGAAGACTTCCTTCCGAAATCGGAAGGCCTGTACAAATGAAGAGAACAGAAAGGAACACAAACTCTGGCAAAAGAAATGCATAGTGACAATAAGGGAGGCAATAAGAGAGTTTGAGGAACATTTAGCCAAAAGTATCAAGGGGAATAACAAAAACTTCTTCAAATACATCAGAAGCAGGAAACATGCTAGGGAGGCGGTTGGACCATTAGACAATGAGAGAGTGAAAGGGATTATTAAGGAGGATATGGAGGTTGCAGAGAAGCTGAATGAGTTCTTTGCGTCCGTCTTCACGGCAGAGGATACTGAGCATATTGTCAAGGTCTGGCCAAATGCCAGGGAAGTTCACGGCTTGGCTGAACGCTGTCGACTGAATGACGTACGTTGTTTTTCAGCAAGGAGTAGACGGCTGGTGACAGGATTTATAGTGGAAGCCGATAGCTCCCAGCTGGCAATAATTCATGGCTTATCAGCCTTCAGCAAGAGGCGTTTGCTTCTTCTAATAGATTCTAATTGCGTCCTGCATTTAGTGCGCCTGCGTTGTTGTGGTGTCAGTGTTTCATTGCATAGTTGTTCTTCCGATTGGTCCCTCACGCCTTCTGCTGACTCAGGTTGCCGTGCCTGCTCTAAATCATTAGTTGGATCTACCACAGCCGTTTCATGAACGCTGACAGCCGGGCTCTGCCCCTCAGACACTCCTGAATCGGCAGGAAAGTTGACAGCTTCCCCTTCCTCCTCGCTGTCGGAGCTCGAGGGCGTGACACATATACCTGTTCCTGAACCAGGCTTTTTAGGGATGGAGGCTAAAGAACTGAGTCAGATAGAAGTGACAAGAGATGATGTTCTAACTGTCTTGAAAAATGAAAACTAACAAATCGCCAGGGCCAGATGGCATCCATCCAAGAGTCCTCAAAGAACTCAAATGTGAAATTGCCGACCTCCTTGCTAAAATATATAACTTATCCCTGCAATTGGGCTCTGTACCAGAGGACTGGAAAGTAGCAAACGTAACACCGATTTTCAAAAAGGGATCCAGGGGTGATCCGAGAAATTACAGGCTGGTTAGCTTAATGTCTGTTCTGGGCAAATTGATGGAAAGCATCCTCAAGGATAAAATAGTAAAGCACACAGAAGAACAGGCCCTGCTGGGAGAGAACCAGCATGGCTTCTGCGAAGGGGAATCTTGCCTCATGAACCTTTTGGAGTTCCTTAAGAGTGTCATCAAGTGTGTGGATAAGGGTGATCCAGTTGACATAGTATACCTGGACTTACAAAAAGCTTTTGACAAAGTTCTTCATCAAAGACTCCTGAGGAAACTTAGCAGTCATGGGATAAGGGGACAAGTATATATGTGGATTGCTAACTGGTTGAAGGACAGGAAACAGAGGGTAGGGATAAATGGAGAATTTTCACAATGGAGGGAAGTAAGAAGTGGGGTCCCCCAGGTATCTGTATTGGGACCGGTGGCCAAATTTGCAGATGATACCAAACTCTTTCGGGTAGTGAAATCCAAAGCGGATTGTGAGGCGCTCCAAGAGGATCTCTCTAAACTGGGAGAGTGGGTGACAAAATGGCAAATGTGGTTCAATCCTGGCAAGTGTAAAGTGATGCACATTGGGGCAAAAATTCCATCTTCAAGTATATGTTGATGGGATCTGAGCTTTCGGTGACTGACTAGGAGAGGGATCTTGGGGTCGTGGTGGACAGCTTGTTGAAAGTGTTGACTCAATGTGTGGCAGCTGTGAAAAAGGCCAATTCTATGCTAGGGATCATTAGGAAGGGAATTGAGAATAAAACTGCTAATATTATAATGCCCTTATACAAAACCATGGTGCGACCACACCACATCTGGAGTACTGTGTACAATTCTGGTCACCACATCTAAAAAAGGACATTGTAGAACTGGAAAAGGTGCAGAAGAGGGCAACCAAGATGATCAGGGGCCTAGAGCACCTTTCTTATGAGGCAAGGCTACAACACCTGGAGCTATATAGTTTAGAAAAAAGACGACTGTGGGGAGACATGATAGAGGTCTTTAAAATCTTGAATGGTGTGGAAAGTCAATAGAGAGAAATTCTTCTCCTTCTCACATAACACTAGAACCAGGGGTCATCCCATGAAATTGATTGCCGGGGAATTTAGGATTAACAAACGGAGGTACTTTTTCACACAACGCATAATCAACTTGTGGAATTCTCTGCCACAAGAGACAGCCAACAACCTGGATGGCTTTTAAAGGGTTTTGGATAACTTCATGGAGGAGAAGTCTATCAACGGCTACTAATCTGAGGGCTATTGGCCACCTCCATCCTCAAAGGCAGGATGCCTCTGAGTACTAGTTGCAGAGGAGTAACAGCAGGAGAGAGGGCATGCCCTCAACTCCTGCCTGTAGGCTTCCAGTGGCATCTGGTGGACCACTGTGTGAAACAGGATGCTGGACTAGATGGGCCTTGGGCCTGATCCAGCAAGGCTGTTCTTATGTTATTATCTGTCAGACTACAAGATTTAGTCGAAGGCAGACCTGCACTTTTTGTGTCTCCAGTTCTTTGTTTAAGTATTTAGTACACAAGACATATTTTAACCAATTGACTTTTAAAAATAAACCTTCTAGTTAAATCATAACATATACATTACATTTGAAATGATCAAATGCTAAAACAAATAGATACCAAAGGAACAAATATGTGCAAAACCATCCCGATGTACATATACTTCAAATTTAGCATTACAAATGGTGCAAACTTTGAAATTTCTTCAAGCATTTGTTTCAGCTCTGGGCATGTGGCTTGATATGAGAAAGGGGAATGACACTTCATCGTGGGTTACAGGCTGCCACATGTTATGGATCCAATAGTGAATTGTGTTGAATTTTGTGATTAAAATACTATGCTCCCCATATTTCACTGATAGTAAAAGCTATTTACACTCATATTGGAACTCTGTGGTCCATGTGCTAAGGTTTACTGCTCAAACCATTTGTAGCCACCATGCTGTTTACAATATTAATAATGTTTCCATGTTTTACCCCCACCATGTGATTTTATTAAGCAGCCTTGTGGTATCTTCCATGCAGTGCTTGTCAGAGGGACAGTGTTTCTCTATGGGAAAGGTGAATGAAGGGCAACAATGGTACTTGGGGAGATAAAAGAGAAATCTAATCTCTCTCTCTCTCTCTCTCTCTCTCTCTCTCTCTCTCTCTCTCTCAGGTGTTTTTCACAGGTCAGAAATCAATTAAGAACAAATTTCACAGGGAACCCTTTAAACAATGTAATATTTCATTAAATATTATTGCAAGCTTCATCGGATTTGCAGTCCAAGTGTAAGTTACAGAATTACTTTGATTCTTTTAATCAAGGTTTTTAAAGATTACAGGCACTATAATGTGGGAGGCTCACTCTGTGAAGCTATTCTCATGACCAGCAAAAACAGGGCTTGAGGTCTGAAGGCGGGGTTAGCACTACTATGTGGAACCTCGGCAAGCTCTCAAACAGGGCTCTGTCAAAAGAGGGTCACCCAGTTCCCAGCCCCTCCTCTAAAACCAGGTTCAGCAAGCAGGGGAGGTTGCCTACCCCCTCCCAGTGCCCGTGTGGAGCCAAGGAATGCTGTGGGACCCTGCTTGAGGCTCCCTCCCCGGGGATACCATAGAGACTGGATAACAGAGTGGGCTGCAAAGCAAGCAGAAGTTTGTTTGGGGAAAGCCTGTCCAGCAAACAGCACTGAGCTTCCTTAAAGTGGCAGGCACCTTGCAAATGAGCCCAAGGGAAAATATGAACATAGGAAACTGCCTTCCACTGAGTCAGACCATTAGTCCAGCCAGCTTAGTACTGTCAACACAGACTGGCAGTGGCTTCCCAAGGCTCTCAGGCAGGATTCCCACTCAACCCGAGCTGGAGATGCCAGGCAGGGAGCTCAAATCCTTCTTCCTATAGCAGCCCTATCTCCTAAGGGGAATAGTTGCACATACACATGTCATACTATTAATTCATTTTACGTTTTACTAGCTGACCCTGCACAGAGCATCTGTGTGGTCCTGCACTGAGCCTGTGGCATTGCACCCCCACAATGCTCTTGCTCGCTCTTGCTGCCCCCCGCAATGCTCTTGCTCGCTCTCGCCACCCCCGCTCTCCCCCCACAAGTCTCTCACCACTCCCGCAACGCTCTCGCCTGCTCTCGCCACCCCTGCTCTCCCCCTGCAAGTCTCTCACCACTCCCGCAACGCTCTCGCTCGCTCTTGCCACCCCCATTCTCCCCCCGCAAGTCTCCCCCCCCAAGTCTCGTGCTCTCTTTACTCCGTCTTTCTATCTCTGTCTCGCAGTCCTTGCTTCCCCCTGCCACTGCCAGGGACTGTTGCCTACTCGCCTGACAGCCTCCGAGCTCCCTGCTACTTCACGGCACAGCTCAGCCAATCGTCTGCCGCCCGCAGCCCTCAGAGCCAACTGTCCAGCTCCCTAAGCTGCCCCCAGCCTCCGAGCTCCCTGCTGCTTCACAGCACCCCCGATCCAACTGTCAAACTGCTTTCCAGCCACCCCGCAGGGTGCATGGCCCGTTTAGAAGAATTAATAATATAGAATATCCCAATCTTCCTCCAAGGAGCCCAGAGCAGTGTACTACATACTCAAGTTCCTCCTCACAACAACCCTGTGAAGTAGGTCAGGCTAAGAGTGAAGTGACAGGCCCAGAATCACCCAGCAAGTATCATGGCTGAATGGGGATTTTTGTGCTCCTTCCTGTCCCCTGCAAGTCACTGGACAAGAGCAGGAGTGTCCCTGCCCTTGCCTGCAGTGTGGTGTAGTGGCTAAAGTGCTGGACTGGGACCAGGGAGACCCGAGTTCAAATCCCCATTCAGCCATGAGACTTGCTGGGTGACTCTGGGCCAGTCACTTCTCTCTCAGCCTAGCCTACTTCACAGGGTTGTTGTGAGGAGGAACTTGAGTATGTAGTACACCGCTCTGGGCTCCACTGGATCCTCCTTCCATCTGCTGGTGGAGTGGGAGCGACCGCTGGAATGACTGTCCGTGCAAGGGTCACTGGTTCGGCCTCATGGTGGCAATGGCAGTGGGGGGAGGCTCGCAGTGGCAGCAGGGGGCTCACAGCAGTGGCGGAGGGCCTCACGGCGGGGGCAGTCCAGGTGCCCAATTTGCCTTGGTGTGACACTGTCATCAAGATGCAGAGGGTAGCAGTGCCAATGAGGGTGTGCAGGTGTAGGTGACACTTTGCCACTCACTCTCCCACCCTGCTGGCACTGCAAGAGTGGCACATGGCAGCATCAGGGCAGGTGGGTGATGAGGACACCCTCCCCCACATGCCTACCCTTCTACACCCAGAGAGGCTAGCAAGGGGTGGCAGTGGCTGATTGATGGGGAGGCAGAGTCACCACCTGGCTACGGTGGCAGTTGGGGGGGGGGTTCTCCCTTTTACCTTCTACACACACTATACAGTGGGGTGGGGGGGTGTGCCACGGAGGCCACAGCCACAGCTGCGGGGAGGGTGAGCAGGCAAGGGGAAGGTTCCCCCTTCTGCCTTCCCAAACCATGCTGCGGTGTACGGAGTGTGCCTTGTGCCTGGGCTGCTTATGGGGGCATCTTGCAATTGCTCTCATCAGCATCTGGCAATTGCTCCAGGGGGCATCTGCTGTGTCCCTCCTGGATCTGAGGAGTGTGTTGGGGGTGTGTGTGACTCTTCCTTTGGGGCTGGTTGGCAGCTGCAGCTGTTCTAGTCTTCTCTCTCCTTTTGGGCATCAGGACGGAGTTCAGTTCCTTTGACAGTGCTGCAATTGCCAGGAAAGGGTTAACTGAGGGTACCAATCAGGGAGCAGCAAAGTGAGACTGCAGCTTGGAGCCCTCTGAGTGGTCTCCTTGGGTCACATGCTTGCTCTGTCCACTCACGGACTGCTGTTGCCATGGGCGGGGCTGGAGGACCAACAATGCTAGCAATGGCTGGAGAGAACCTTAAAATGTTAATCGTGTGTCGCTCACACTCCCTGCCGGGTTTGCAGCATGTACCCGTCTGTTTGCTATGAGGTAAAAATAGGGTTCTATCTGCTTTCAGAATGTAACACTATTTTCTGCTCATCTGAATAGCTTCTGTGTCTAATCCCAGAAAGGGTATGTTTATTGAAACTAATATTTCTTTAGGTTTGCATACTGCCCTTGTTTTAACATATGTATTGATTTATTTATTTTCTCAAATTTGTAGACTGCCCCAGACTTCCATCTCTGGGAGGTTTACAACAACATAAAACTAATTAAAATGAAAACCTTAAAACAATTTAAAACCACAGTCGTATTAAAAAGCTTGGGTGAAAAAACGAGTCTTTAGGGACTTTTTAAAAGTTGTCAGAGATGGGGAGGCTCTTATTTCAGCAGGGAACACATTCCAGAGTCTCAGGGCGGCAACAAAGCAGGCCTGTCAGTGCATAGCCACCAGACGAGCCGGTGGCAACTGCAAACTAACCTCTCCAAATGATCTTAATGGCTGGTGGGGCTCATGGCGAAGAAGATGTTATCTTAAATACCTAGTGCCTAAGCTTTTTAGGGCTTTAGAGGTTATAACCAGCACCTTGTATTTTGCCCAGAAACGTATTGACAGCCAGTGTAGCTCTTTTAGTATAGGAGTAATATGGTCTCTCTGAGATGACCCAAAGACCAATCTGGCTGCCACATTCTGTACCAACTGCAGTTTCCAGACTATGTAAAAAGGCAGCCCCATATAGAGTGCACTGCAGTACTCAAGTCTGGAGTAGGACTGTCCTTAGGGCAGGGAGACTGGGGCCATCTCCCCGTGCCTGGACAGGTCCCCCTGTGGCGGTAGCGGCACTACTGCGGCACACGAGTGGCAGAGTGAGCGGTGTGCAGCCTGCCTCTCTGCTTGCACGGTAGCCTCGCACCTGCCTCGGCTCCCGGCATGGCAGCTGCCATGTGTGCTAGGGGGGTGGGTTTCCAAGGCTGAGGTGTGTGCTGGTGGCATCACAGCCCGGCTCACCCTGGAACAAGCCTGCCTGCCTGTGCTTGCCCCATGTCTCTCTTTTGGGGCAGGGGCGGGGCTCAGTGTTCCCGCTAAACTTTGTGCTGGTGATTCCAAGCAGCCACACATTCTCCTTTGCCGCCTTCACTGCTTCCGGCTTCCCTACTGCCGGCTGCTGCGCCCCCAGCCCTCCCACTTCCTTCTCTCCCCGACTGATGCTCCCCTTCCACTGCCAACTTGCCCGCCACCGCTGAGTGGGCTCTTGAGCAGCAAGATCATGGAATTGGCTTCCTCCTCCTGCAAGCAAGAGAGCCATTTTCCCCACCCTGGACACAGCAAGAGCCATTTTGACCCCGCCCTGAGCCATTTTGGAAGGGTGGTATACAAATCAAAATAATAATAATAATAATAATAGCCTTATTACTTTTTCCAAGCGTGTCTCTGCCTTCCTTCTGCTCCCTCTCCTGGGGAGGAGGGAAAAGGCTAGTAGCAACCCGACCAGAATCCCAGTCTATTATGCAATTTGAAAATAACTGAATCAGTCACCACTATGCAAAGGAGTTGAAAGCGATTGGGTAAAAATATATATACTCACGATATTTGTAGATAAATGATTAGCATGTTATTAATTAATTCCATATTGATTTGTAGTCTGCTCCATCCCAGAAGTGTGGTTCAGTATACAAAAGTGATGCCAACAGCGGCAAAGAGAAACCACTCTAGTAAACTTGCTTTCCTAGATCCTCAAAGCTACTCACCACCAGTAGCTTCTGTACATACAAAATTGCTATTTTAACTGATTTTGTCTAATCGAGGGCGACATTAGAAATATAGGAAGTTGCCATATACTGACTCAGACCAGTGGTCTATCTAGTTCAATATTGTCTTCAGACTGGCAGTGGCTTCTCTGAGGTTGCAGGCAGGAATCTCTCTCAGCCCTATCTTGGAGAAGCCAGGGAGGGAACTTAGAACCTTCTGATGTTCTTCCCAGAGCAGCTCCATCCCCTAAAGGGAATATCTTACAGTGCTCACACTTCTAGTCTCCCATTCATATGCAACAACCAGGGCTGTCACCTCACCCTTTTATGCTCTTCTCTTTCACACTTCATACCATTGTATTCATGGGCACTACTCTTTTCCTGCTTGTCCTCATCAAATATGCCCCAAAGGCAGTAGTATTGTCTCTGTGGGGGGTATTGTGGGGGACATTGTGGGGGATAAGCTATTGGATAAGGCATTGTGGGGGATAAGTTATAAGTCTGAGGCTTCTAACCTTGTGTCCCTCTTGACTGCACGCTTCGTGGTGCATTTGGGGGAAATCCTCATCTGAGAGAGCCAAGGCTGCAGGCATACGCCATGCAGATTACTTCTGAGTAGGACGTGCCTATCAAATTGGGCTCTGAACCTTTTTTAACATTGCCTACATCCATGTAAGGATTGCTTACTCAGGTTTTGCTTCTCTCCATAACTGCTGTTGGCTGCCCTTGTGACTGGAAGTCATTCATTGATTCAGATGAAAGAAAAATAGATGGGGGCAGGTTGCTTCATCACCTGTTTTGCTTTTCCTTCCAGTAACAATGGGCCGGGGCCAGGGTGCATGCATGCCTCCTGTAGTCATGGAGGCTGCCTACTGCAGGAGGAGCTGGAAGAGCCAACATGGCAATTCAAGCTGTTGTGGGTCTGACTAAAGTGTGAACAGGCAAAGCACAAACACACAGACAAAGGCTGAGTAAAAAAAAAAATGATGGTAATCTTCTGGTAGTGACCTTGTGAGACTGCGGGGCAAGAGACCTGAGAGGCAGTAGAGGGAAATAGCTGGACAGAGGGCTAGTAGGAACGAAAGAAGGACTGCGTGGCATAGAGCATTCATTTATTGCTGCTGCTGAATCTTTCTCAACCTTTCTTGACTGACTTGACCTTTTCAAACCCTCTCAAAGAACCCCCAGAGGAGGTAGGAGTTCCACTAATACATTTATAATATTTATTTATAAATAATAAACTAATTATTTATAAATAAGGAGCCCCTGGTGGCGCAGTGGTAAAACTGCCGCCCTGTAACCAGAAGGTTACAAGTTCGATCCTGACCAGGGGCTCAAGGTTGACTCAGCCTTCCATCCTTCCGAGGTCGGTAAAATGAGTACCCAGAATGTTTGGGGCAATATGCTAAATCATTGTAAACCGCTTAGAGAGCTCCGGCTATAAAGCGGTATATAAATGTAAGTGCTATTGCTATTGGTCATGGCCACTGGTATGGTACCATGGAAAGAATAAATAAACTTGCTCCCCCACTCAAAGAGAATTTTGAAAGTTGACTTATTAGTTCAATATTAGCTGAATTAGTTCATTTTTAAAAGACATACTTAAAAAAATTCTTACCACAGAAGGAAAATACCCCATGTGTATGTGTGTGTGTGGTATCTGCAGTGGCACATAATAATGCCCATGTGTGCAGTGTGCTGCCGCCCAGAACAAAACTCATTCAGCTCACTGATGAAAAAATTAGAGGGAACACTGCTAGGTGCACCTCTGAGAATGTCACGCACTAAACAACTTGGTGCAGAGTTGTTTTCCTCCACCCTTTAAAAGACAGTTGTTTCTCCATGTTCTTTAATGAGGAAGGGAGGACTGCATTAATTCTGCCTCCTTGCAAAAGTGTGGACTGCCTTGTTCAAAATGATACCTGCCCTTGCAATAAATGTACCGTCGTGTTGGGAATCTAAGTGACTTCCTTCAAAATAATATTTTTATTGCAAGAGAATTCAGTTTTGGAATAAAAGTTATGCATATGTGTAAAAATGTGTATGTTTGTGTACGTGTTCTACACATGATGCATATTAGAACAAAATGTTAAGGAGGCCCCGCATATGCTGATTCACCTCCAGGCCCGCACCCCGCTAGGGACGATCCTGGTTTGGAGGTTACCAGCATATATACCACTGTTCTGAGGTTGTTTATCTCAAGAAACAAATGCAGCTGGTGTTTCAGCCAAAGCTGAAAAGAAGCACTTCTGGCCATTATTTCTCATACAATACCCACTGATTTCAGCTATGTGAATTTCCTTGTGACTCTGTGGATTTAAGGAAATAAGACCTGAAGAGGTGAAGTAATCCCCTGAACTATAATTCTTAAGAGCTCATTAAGAGTATTTCCTACAAGCTTAATATGATTTGAAATGTGAAATACTATTTTTAATGATGGAGTTAGGGATGAACTAGAAACTGACATTATCACATGCGTTATGTGATAGGGTATATGCTCTGTGTGTTCTATTAGAAGAAGCCACCCTCTATACTTGAGATATTATGTATCACTCAGTTTTCTGTGACATTATAAAAATATGAGTAACTGACCCCCTATAAGCATCATAATAAATTGCTTGCTTTGGGCCCCATCCAAGATGGAGTCCATTCATTGTGCCTGCCAGAAGTTCAGTCCTGTGTGCCTTTTGTTTTTGAAATTTGTTATAAATAATTTTTCTTGTGGAGAAATTGGCACAGCTTATGTTTGTCTGTCTTTTAAAGAAAGTTTATTTCATTTCATGTTGAACACGATTTATTTAAAAATATATTTTTTAAAAATTATGAACTGAGATTCCTCTGCTTAACCTGATTTCCAATACTTTTGCATCATGTATCTTCTTCTTCCTTATTTCTTTTGCTGCTTTTTCTGTTTGGAAATGAAGTTGTGAAGCAAGTCAGAAGGGTGGGGGAATAGGGATGTGCGAACCTGTCTGAATAGAGATGTGCACAACCCCTCAAAAGGAGGGCTGGTTCGAGTTTAAGCTGAACAAGGCCCAGTTTGGATTGAACCGTTTTGGCCCGGTTCGACTAGTTCTACATGCTTGCAAAGGGGAATCTGGTAAGGATTTACAAACAAAGGGGGAATCCTACAGGGTTGACAAAGGGTGGGCGGGGAGGCAGGTTGGAAGTCACCTTACACACTGCAGTGGTGGTTTGGCTCCTTGCCAGTGGCGGGCTGGCAGCAGCTCTCCTAGGCCCCACCAGCACTCCCCACCCCATCAGTGAAGGCTGCTGGGGCCTGGTTTGGGTCTCTTCACAAGCGCAGAGGCCATTAGAGGGACCTCCGTGCATGCATGGAGGCCATTTCCATCACCACACAAATTTGCCAGAGCGCCAAACCCAGCACTAAAGCCCAGCTCTTAGATGAGGTTAAGGGCACAAATGCACCCTTAACCTGGCTGCCCGAATCATGACTGACACAGAGATGGGCACCTAGAGCACCCATCTCTTGGAGGAATCCAGGGGGAATTCCCTGGATTTCCCTGGATTTGCATCACCACACAAATTTGCATGGTGACACAAATGGCCTCTGGGCATGTGCAAAGGTCACTCTAATGGACTGAGCAGTCCAGTTCAAATTTGAACTGAACCACCTGGAGCAGTTCAGTGCACACCCCTACTGGAAAATCAATAGTGAATGTAACCTCTGAAAGTCATTTGTATTTCTGTTTTGAAATGTAACATGTAACCACAATATTATAATGCCACAATGCAGTACATTTCCTAAATCCTCAAACCACTTCACAAATGTTTTCTTAATCTACAGGTTGCTTGTAATGTAGTCTAGCATTTCTATTGTCTCCATATTACAGATTGGATACTGAGAGATGGTGGATGCTCAAGGCCTTACAAATGAGATCATGGCTGGACTGAGAACTGAACTTGGCACGTCAGAGTTTAGGTCTTTAACTAATATGCTGTTCCAATACATAGTGAGAAAGGAAGAAATTAATATCTATACATTAATAAGGAATTAGGACTGTTCTGCCCATATGAAGTTTGTTTGTTTGTTGAACACATTTCTATGCTGTCCCATACACAAGTCCTTGGGCAGTTCACAATCTAAAAACACAACAATTAAGACATTAACACAATTAAAACAGTTTAAAATACAGATTAAAACTCTAAAACTTGAAACTTTAAAACTATAAACTAAACACCTGACTCAACAGAAGGGGAAGCTCTAGTTTTGTTAGAAAGCATGTTCCAAAGTCCTGGGGCAACCCTAGAAAAGGCTTGGCTTTGAGTCGCCACCAACTGAGCTGGTGTAGCAACTGCAACCGGACCTCCCCATATTATCTCAATAGACGGCGTTCATGAAGAAGGCGTTCTCTTAAATACCTTGGACCCAAGCTGTTCAGGGCTTTGACATGGAGAAATAGATTTGGGTGTCGTCAGCATATTGATAACACCCTGCACTAAATCCCTGATGATCTCTCCCAGCAGTTTTATGTAAATGTTAAAAAGCCTTGGAAATAGAATGGAGCCCTGAGGGACCCCATACAATAGCTCCCGTTTTGAGGAGCAACAATCTCCAAGTGACACCATCTGGAACCTACCTGAGAGGTAGGAGCGGAACCTTTGCAAAGCTGTGCTTCCCACTCCCAAATGCTTCAGGCACTCCAGAAAGATTATGGCTGATAGTATCGAAAGCCGCCAAGAGATCCAAAAAGATCAACAGAATCACACTCCCACTTTGAAATGGGTCCAGATAAGTTAAGGCACTTACAAAGACGCTTACCTAGGCAGGTGTGAAGTAGTTAGCTTGACTTCCCCATAGCTCACTTCCAATTGCTGCCTCAGGTGCAAGAGAGAAAGGATATCATCATGAAAATTCCTCCTGTCCCAAGCTCTTGCTTCTGCTTTTTCCTGACTCTCTCTGGGTTTTGGGAATCTCTGGGGTTGATCTTCCTGACTGATGCCTGACTAGCTTATGTACAGCTAGCTACAGGCTTGGCAGGAGCCACATCCCTGACCATGCCCTCTGAACTATATGAACTTCCTAGCAGATGAAAATTGTCTCCCTTGCCTCAGGCACACCTATGTGTCATATTACTTTCCCTCTTGCCTAGCCTTGGATTTGGCTGAACTGCTGAGGCAACTGGGATGTAGGGCTGCTTAGTCACACCAATAGTCTCCTATGGTATGTCAGTGCACTTCACCTCAACTGCAGGGGGTATTATTGGGTGACCCCTGAAACCAAAATTATAGTGATGCACAAAAAATTCAGAGTTGATTACTCAAAAAATTGAAAGGGGGGGGTGGGGATCCCAAAGCACCAGCCAGAAATTTTAGCTCAAGAAAAATTATTGTTCACATGTTTATATGTGTGCAGAGCAGAAGCTGGACAACTGTACTGGGCCTGACTGTTTGGGGCACCTCAGATGATGAAGCATGGATGAGGATAAAGTCTTCCAATGAGCAGAAACAGGTGGCTAACCAGGGGCGTAGCAAGGTTGTAGTGGGCACAGAGATAAAATTTTAAAACAGGCCCCCACCTCACTGAAGCTCAGCTGATGAAGTAAAGAAATCTTAAATGAGGCTGAATAGTGGTAACAAAAAGCTGTGTGTGTGTGTGTCTACATATATATAAAACCTATGTGCCACAATAGAACATCATCCTAAATTATTTTTTTAAAGGTTTTGTAAATAACAGTCCAGTTTGGGAGGATGAATACAACTGAAGGAAGCCTGGGCGGGTGCGCGGCTGGGGAAGTCAATCATGTGACTTGCCTCTGGGCCCCCCCCAAAGCAGTGGGCCCCCAGACAACTGTCTCCCCTTGCCCTATTATAGTTACTCTCCTGTGGATAACCCTGCAGGATCTGAGAGAGCTGAAGATACGGAATTAGTCTGAAGCCTCAAGAGGAGTTTCAGGAAAGAAATACCAGGTGGAAGAGTGTGAGAGTGAGTTAACATGAGAACTGGGGAACATGGCAAGTGCTTTACAATTCTCATGCCTCTTTATCATGGATAGGCATAACTAGGATGTGCATTTGGTTTCAGATGAATGGGAAAACACAATGAGTCCGTTCTCATAAACAAACAACCGAGGCTTACTCAGCCAAGCCTGGGTTTGCTGCCCATGAGAACCACTGGGATCCACAAGGATCCCAGTGGTACAACAGTGCCAAACCCAATGCCACAGCCTAGCTCTTAGCCTGGGTTAATAGAGCAAGCACACCATTAACCCAGGCTCCAGGATTGTGTGTCAGCACGGGCTCTTTGCAACCCATGCTGACACAAATATGAGCACCTAGGGTGTCGATTTTCTGGGGGAATCCCCCAATGCACTGGGATCATTGTGCAGTGCATTGTGGGATTCCCCCAGCCTCCAGAACACTGCACCGGTTGTCACTGTGGTGCTAGGGTATGCGGTTGTGCGGCTGGGGCCAGTCTGGATCATCTGTCGAGAAAGTAGGCTTAACCCTGCCTTTCCCCTGCCCACCTGTGCAATCATGTGAAATGCCCCAATGACTTAGTTTCCTTTAATTCAGGCATTATGGAAAACTAAAAACTATAGGGAGGGATGAATCCCAAATAATCTTCCCTACCCTATAGCAGTCACAGACAGTTAATTCATTTGGAATCCACTTTCCAAGCAATTCTTCCCACACAACCCAGTTATTCCCTGATATTCTCTCTTTCTCTAATAGCCAGTGGTGTGGCAAGCTCTGAAGCCAGTGGTGTAGGAATTGAACATGTGTCCCATCAGATAATTTCCCCATAGAAATCAATGAGAAATTGAAAAAGATTAATAACTCTGAGAATTATCAGCAGTCTCTCCAAACTAGAACTCGCAGGATAAGACTGGTATAAAACATTTATGAGGCTATTCACATGATGGGAGAAAATCGGGCTAGCGGAGGCTAGCCTGATTTTCTCCCATTGTGAGTACCAAGAGGCTCGGCTGCGAGCCTGGTGGTTCTTAAGCGGGTCACCCGCTTAAATAACCCTTGCCTAAGCCCATGTTAGTGGAGCAAGCGCTAGGGCCCACTAACCCGGGCTCTATGATCGTGAGTTGCTGTGGCGTGGCAACACCGTGGCAACTCACAAGTAGACCCCCAACCAGGAGGCTTAAAAGCAGCCTCTTGGTTCAGGGGTCTCCCCAGCATGCCCTCCTGTTTGGGAGGGATGTGCCCGAACCACTTTTGTGCCTCCTTATGGAAGCGCTGAACTGACTCCAACACCTGCATCCAAACCAGTTTAGTGGGGCGGAGATCAGTTCCTTAAAAACCAGGGAAGGAGGTTCTTATCTGCTCCTCCACTGCCCCACCATGTAATTCTGGGTGCAGTGCTTGCTTTTCAAAACGCCATGTGCAGTGGTCATGTGCATGCTGATGCTGTATGCAGGTTGCTTACAGCAGTGCTACAGCTGTGCTTTTGGAAAGCAAACACTGTGCCTGGAAAAGCGGTGGGTAAAGACCTACTTACCTGGTTTTTAAAGGAACTGATTGTTGCCTGTGGCTGCCCAAGCTAGTTTGGGCACATCCCTATTTAGGAGCTGTGCGTGCTCCCAATTTTTGGTTGTGTGGAAGCAAGGTAGGAGAAAAATTATAGTAGAAGCGATTGTGTGGAAGTGATTGTGTGGAAGCAAGGTAGGAGGAAAACCTGGGTAGCTTTTCCTCCTACCTTGCTTCCACACAATCACTTCTACGCAGGTTTTCCTCCTACCTTGCTTCCACACAACCAAAAATTGGGAGCACACACAGCTCCCAAACCCAGGAAGAATACAGTTTTTGATTGTGTGAATGTTTTGATTGTCTTCTCTTTTACATTTGTTTTAACCTCATGCTGGTCACTGACCGAAATAAAGAGATTGACTGATTGTGTGAATGACCTCACTATGTTGCCTGGAGAAGAATCTTCACCCAACTTGAACAAGAAATTACAGACAAATGGACAACAATAAGACAACCTTTATTTTGGGAATCATCTGGAAAGATTGAAAAAATCATAGATTCTGCCAAGTTTAAGAAAATAAATTCATAACAAAATTGTGATACCAAGTAAGTGATGCAAAGTAAGGATCATAATTGCACTGCTTCAGAAAAAGGGAAGCTAAAAACTTCAGATATTAACATCACCTACACAGAGGGGAGTGCTTCATTGTCAAATAAATCTACCATTTGGTTTCTTTCCTAGAGAAGAGGCAATACCATCACAACATGCTTTATTAGCAGGAAATGACTTGATTTGAAATGCATGGTTTTCAATCATTTTAATAAAGCAACACACTCATAACAAAAAGTCCAATGATATACATTGTTGCACTGTTTCAGGAAGGAGGAAGAGTAAAAGATCACAGGTGGTCACCACCAGAATGGAAGTAAGTCCTTAAAAGGTAATTCCTTTCTTGTCCCCAAAAATGGCTATTTGGCTTATTAACTGGTTCACTGGTCTTTTCAAGCCAACCACAGAAGACATCTGTCATGGTTAAACTTTGATCCGACCATTTTGATTACTGTTTTGCAGACTAAAGGTAATTTTCCAGTTTACAAGGAACTGCAATCTATCTGTTCTCTCGAGAAAAAGAGATACTTCTCCAAGGTAAGTACAAAATACACCTTTGTCTTGCATGGGAACAGACCTGTTCAGAGAACTGGATAGAGGGCAATCTTTATTTGTGGAAAATGGCTTGATTTGAAAAGCATAAAGCAATTCATGTTTTCTCACAAGCTTAAGAAAGCAATAAGCTCATAATAAAAAGTCTGGTGTGAGATAAGGAACATCGAAATTGTTGCTTTGATTCAGGACATGTGAAACATCATCAGCATGGATATAGACCCTTAAAAAGCAAGTCATTTATTGCTAATAGAATAAAGGTTGCTTGTTTCCATTTCTACCCCCCTGGCCTTTTCAGACCAATAACTGAAGACTAAGTATGTGGACTTACAAGGATATTAGTTTACTTTTTGTTTTTTAATGATTGGGGCAGGGAGAGATTCTAAAACTGTTTTGAAGTGTCATATCTGCTTTGTTTCATGGCAGAAAGTTAGCAAAAGTTCTGGAACAGAACCCCCCACCTTGTCCCTCATTCAAGCCTCATTTGCAGGAAACTGCTTCTTGCGTTCTTATAAAAGGAATAGTACCCTCATTTTTGTACCCCATGTTATATCTCCTGAATGGCTGAAATGGCTCCAGAAATAGCTCCTGAATGGCTGAATGGTGCCAGAAAGTTCTCAAAGTCATATGGGAGTAGCACATGAAGATAGCATTAAAAGTGAGGATGTTCAAGGAGATCAGTCCACCTGTTGATTTTTAATGATTTTTTAAATTTTTTTAAAAAAATAATTAAAATTCATGTTCTGACTGAGCTCCTTGAATATCCACACATTTAATCCTGCAACCATGTAGGAACACCATATGAAATTTCAGAACTTTCTGCCGAGTCCTTGATTTTTTTTTTTTAAACGATTTTTGAGTTTCCAATTGATCCCTATGGGGATTTTTTTTTAAAGTTGGAAATTTGGTCACAGCTCCCCCTAGTTGCATCTTGTGCTCATTGTACACATTTGCTCAATTGTAGATCTGCCCCTGAGTATAGCATTAGAGTCTGACGGTTTTGTGAAGGCTTCCCTATCCTATAGCAGCCAGGGACAGGTAGTTCATTTGAAATCCAGTTTTCAGTATTGATTCTATACACTCTAGTACAGGAGTGTCAAACTGTGGCCCATTGGCTGTTGTTGGCCCACAGCTCCCATCATCCCCAGTCACAGTGGTCAGTAGCCAGGTATGATGGGTGTTTTAGGCCAACAACAGCTGGAGGACTGAAATTTTATACCCCTGCTCTTGTATTTTAATCTTTACTCTTTCCACATTATATATTCGTCTGAGGACTCTTCCTACTTCCTAACCGAGATCGAGACAGAAATCCTGCTTTGCCTTTTGCCAAGATCTGCCTGCCTGGGCATTGTTTCACCTGGTGTCCAGGTCTGCCTGCATCAGTGGCCCTCTACTCTGCTTATTAATTTATTATTATTTACCATTTTTAAAAGATAGTAGTTAGGTTCTGTTTCTGTGTGCTTTTTAACAGCCTCTACAGTGGAACTCTTTTTCCTATCTGTCAGAAATTCAGAAGGTCTGATCTCTTGGACAGGTCCTAAAATGTCTGCAAATTCCATGCTCATTGGCAGAAACCAGTGAATTTAGACAGGAGAAGTATGGCTACTTGTCCTTTTAAAATCAATGGGGATGGATGGATGGATGGATGGATGAAATTGATGCATTTTGTAACAATACCAATGTGGTTTGAATTAACAAATAGCAAATACCAATGTAAATGAGGCTTTTTAGCAATGAACACTAATAGAGGAAAGGAATACTATTTTTTGTGCACATCCCTAAGTCATAAGAACACAAGAACAGCCTTTCTGGATCCAACCAAAAGCATATCAGCTTAGCAATCGCCCGCCAGATGACTCTGGGAAGTTTACCTACAGCATTAGATCATATTGAGCAAAAATGCTTTCATGGTGGAGGAGGAGAAGGAGGAGGGTAGGGGTGAGGAGAGAAGGATCATAACTTGCCACTGTCACCTTACATCCCAGAACCTGAACTTCACAAGAACTACAGTGTGGGAACATCCCTGCACGAAGTCCAGGAATCCCAAATCTGTTGTCCTGCTACCTTGCAAAAAGTGGGAGGATGCTGTAAGACAGCAGTGATGAAGATGGAAGGAACAAAGACAGTCAAGGAAGAGACTTCTCTTCATTATGCTACTATTTAAATTGCCTGTGCAGTATCCAGAATGCAAGGTTTATCCCTGCTATGATGTTCCATCTTATTGCTGTCACTAGTCAAATAAAAATACAGATACTGATCCCCACCCCACCAAATGTTCTTCTACCAGGGCTTGTACACTCCTGTTACCGTCAAGTCCATATAACTGATTTATTCCATAGAGCTCAATGACCTCCATCTGCTACCTGTATATATTTCCTGTCATATACTTGACTGCATTGCAAATGTCCTCAAACTGTTTTTGCTTCAGAAAATTTCAGGAGGAAAGGGACATGTTGGGTGCATAGAGAAACAATCAGATCAGAAGTCAAAGTGGCCCCACAGAATTTTGAGGACAAGAATTAAGCTGGAGGTCAGCATTAATGGTCAGTGGACATATGAAGTTAGAACACCTGGAAAATTCACTCCCAGATGGCATCATCAGCACAGATAAAAGTCTATATGGTAGTAACAAATTAGTGCTTTGGTTTAGCCAAGCAGAACATCTTTGTTCTAAGCTCTATCCTAAAGCAGAACAAAAGTAATGATTGAGAATCTAACAGCTCTTGTTTGAGTTGTCTTATACATAGTGGTCCCTGTGTGATTGGCTCCAAGAATATGTGGATTCACGTGGCTTGGAGCATGACTGCTACAGATGCTTCATTTGCATGAAGCAGTACTACCACACAGGTAGTGCATCCAACAAATGCTTAGTTCCCAAGATAGTGGTAGCTTGAAAAAGTGCCCATGTTGTAAGTGGAATCAGAGTTGTTAAGGACACACTGCTCTTCTGAAAGCATCCATTCAAATGAAGGCATCGCATTTTGATCTGACTTAGGCCTTGTGCCAATCACTGGCCTTGCACACATCTATCAGTGATTGTATAGGGGCTGTTGCTGTGTGTAGGTATGTATGAGTCTGTTGCATTGTAATCTTTGTTTGCTGGCTCACAATTACATCACCAAAATCCTATTGTCAATGAATATGCAGAATAGTACCCAGAATGTTGGGGGCAATATGCTAAATCATTGTAAACCGCTTAGAGAGCTCTGGCTATAAAGCGGTATATAAATGTAAGTGCTATTGCTATTGCTAGTTCCTGTGAATTCATTTACAATTGGAATTGTCTGATGTAACTGTTCCACTGTTTCCCCACAATGATTGGAATTTTATGTGAAAAGCTAAGATTCTTGATTTGGCCTCTGTAATTCACATGCTCAAATACCATTTAAGTCCCACTGGGAACTAGTTACTTGAATCTCTCTGAAGGACAAGGATGACATGAGACCCTGATGGGAAAGAGAAGCTTGAAACATGAATTATCTCCCCCCACTTATAAAATATTAGTCCATTTTGAGTTTGGTCCAGCCCCCTTCAAGCTGGATCCAACTTTAAAATGGGATTTGTGCCCTGTCCCACCCCCACTCCACCCCCGCGCCTTCCTTGACAGTACCTGTCACATGCTCTAAGAATCAAGACTTACCTTGGGAAAGAAGGAGGGGGTGGTGATTGGGAAGGCTTTCAGGAGAGGTCTTGAGGGGCCTCTCTTGGAAATGAGCCCCCCCTTCCCTATTGCTTATCCCCTTCCCCAAGGTAAGGCTTATTTTCATTGGGGAAGGCAGGTGGAATTGGCAGGGAAGCAGAGTGCCACACTAACCAACTGGGCTTTTCAAGAATACCTTCCAAACATGCAAATAATTCCTCAAGGTTTTTTCAAGACTTTGCCAGTTTTTGCTGCAAACTAGACATCACACATCTCCACTGAAGAACAACATCCACACATCTCCACTGAAGAACAAAAGCCTAATTCTTCCAATCAGTTATTTTTCTCAAGCTGCAGAAAATCCAGACAGATGTGTTACTAGCCTGTCCTCCTTACAAGTATGAGCCTTCACTAAAATTGACATTTTCACTATTCATTTGCTAAACAATAAATCTTTTGTATGCACAGTCTGATTATTGATTTCCTCCCCACCCCCTATTCTCTGTCTCCCTAGGGTGCAGCACTCTACTTCTGATAGCCTCCCCCTGCCCAAAACAAAATCTTTGAACCTCCTCTGTATTCAAAGAAACTTTGGGACACTTCAGGAATGTAAAGCCAATAATCCAGCTCTGTCAAAAATTGAAGTTATTGCTATTAAAGCTTCTGGGGTGGTGCCAAAGATCTGGATCATACTGGAGAATATCAGCTTGCAGGTAAAATGTGTGAGACAGGTACAGAATGGTTAGCATCAGAAAGCCCCATGATCCTCAGGGACATATTTTCAAGTGGCACAGAGTGCTTCCAAGGGAAGGGGAGGTTGTTGAAATTCAACCCCTCCTGCATGAGTTAGTCGAATCCAGCAGCTTCAGCAGTGGCAGCGGTGGTGCATCTTATGTAGCATTCACATTTCATTAGTCAGGAATGGATGTCAGCTACTAAATAAATAAAAACCACATGGTGCCAAGAAGACATCAAACTCAATGGCAGGTATTCCTCCCTGGGGAAAGCATTCAATATACAGAGCATCACAACTGAAAACATGTGGCATAATAGCATCTTGTAATGAAGTTCCTTTGGTACAGAAATGCTTGGAGATGTGATGGGGTGCAGGATAAGACAGCAGCATGATTAGGGACAGCCAGCCAAAATTCTATTCTGTTTGGGGATGAAGTCACACATAAAGTAATGGGGCTGCTCTGGAAACACCCTTAACACATTCAGTTCAAAAATATACCTGTTTTAAACTACATTCTGTTCAAAAATGTATCTCTAGAGTTGAGCTTTGAAAAAGTGGGTTCTGAAACTTTTAAGCAGGAGCTGACTGTGCATGGTGCTGATTGGCTGGTACCTGTGATGTTTCCAAGATACATTCAAATGATGTCTCTAAGATACATTCAACCCAATTCCTGCAGGCTGCAGCAGTTTCGTACTCTAAAAAACTGTCTTTAATGAATGAGGTGAATGAACGAACGAACTCATAAACATTGTATGAAGTGTTTCCCTCTTGCATTATCACTATTTATTTGCATTATTTCCCTTTCTACCTTCCTTGATTTTTCCTTTATTATTGACCTTTCCTTAGACTACGTGACCTGCTCCACAGGTGCATCCCTGTATTATTAACACACGCTGAGAATAAGCACTGGTGGAGATAATTAAAAAGATTTAATTAGATAGTGAATTTAGATATGTCAGCTTTGTCCTGACATTCTCTCACAATAGTCAGACAACTGGCCCTTTGTTCTTTACTTGATTCTAGGCCTGTGTAAGAAGAAGCTGCTGGGCAGCTAACAGGAGGGTAGTATTTGGAAATTAGAGAAAAGGGTTTGATTGTGCATGGAGGCAAGTGAGCAAGATTGGCTTGCTGTGATACTTCCATATCCTAGGGCTTCTGTGGGGTCCTAATCAAATTTAACATCCATGGCTTGAGCCTTAGAGTTCTGCTAAAGCTTGTGACACCAATCTGCTTTAAAAAAGCACACTGATGTTACGTTCTGAGTGTTTTGCATGGGCACTCCAATCTAATACAGGGTCGTTACTATAATAGGGCAAGGGGAGTCAGTTGTCTGGGGGCCCACTGCCTTGGGTGCCCCCCGCAAGAGGCAAGTCATATGACTGACTCCCCCAGCTGCGCACCCGCCCGGGCTTCCTTCAGTTGTATTCATCCTCCAAAACTGATGTGAGTGTTAAGACCTGGAGCTACCAGAACAGCATGTCTTTCTCTAGTACCATTATATAAATTTTACTATGCTTTTTGTTACCACTGTTCAGCCTCATTTAAGATTTCTTTACTTCATGAGCTGAGCTTCAGTGATGTGGGGGGCCCATTTTAAAATCTTGTCTCTGGGCCCACTCCAACCTTGCTACACCCCTGATCTAATACACTAAGTGGGAGGAGAGCCTGCCTTGTGGTAGCAAGCATGAATTGTCCTCTTTGCTAAGCAACCTCTCCTGGTTTGCATTTGAATGGGAGACTAGATGTGTGAGCACTGTAAGATATTTCCCTTAGGGGATGGGGCTGCTCTGGGAAGAGCATCTGCATACTTGCACTCAGAAGGCTCCAAGTTCCTTCCCTGGCAACTCCAGATAGGGCTGGAAGAGAATCCTGTCTGCAACCTTGGAGAAGATACTGCTGGTCTGTGTAGACCAGGGATTCTCAAACTTGGGTCCTCAGGTGTTATTGGACTTCAACTCCCATAATCCCCAGCCTCAGTGGCCTTTGGTTGGGGATTATGGGAGTTGAAGTCCAATAACACCTGAGGACCCAAGTTTGAGAATCACTGGTGTAGACAATACTGAGCTAGATGGACCAATGTTCTGGCTCAGTATAAGGCAGCTCCCTATGTGCCTAAGTACAAGGGAAAACAAAGGATGGGGAGCAGGGGCGGAGTCACCATTGAGCGGATGGGTTCAAAGAACCCAGGCCATTGCCAATCAGGGGCCACGCCTGGTGCCCCAGCCATACACCCTGCATCTGACGTCAGACACAGGGGTCGTGGGAGTGGGGCTGCTGGCGGGAGGAACACGGGCTGCCGGCTGGCTTCCTCCACCAGTGATGGGGAGTTATGCTTTACTAAAACAACAACAACAACCCAAAAAATGGCGTGAAAAGAGGCCCACTGTGTAAAAACAGTGGATATTTCCACAGAGATAGGAGAAAAACATTTGACTGAAGCATCATGTGTCTCTACTCACACAGGCATGACCTTCTAGGCCAGCCAATCTAGAATCTCCTTAATGCAATGGATATTTATCGTGGAGCTTAGCTACAAGCTCTCATAGCAATGAAGAAGTCATAGCTAATGATTTGATCACGTCTCCCCATGGTTAAAATTTCTCTCCTCCTCTACTCATTGCTGTTAATTCTTTCCTTTTTAAAATTCTGAACTCCTCTCAGCAACTAGGAAGACAGACCCAGTCTCTGACAAATCTTAAGCTTACAGCCTTGCTTCTTCAAATTCCCTTGAGATCTTGCTGAATACTGCTAAAAGCCACTGATGTTCAAAGATAATGAAGCTGTAATTAGAGCTACACCATAAGCAGAATTTCTCTTATATAAGTGAAATTCCAATCTTTTTAAATAGGAATTTTCATCCTGAATTGAGAGCTGCCATTTTTCTTTCTTTTTTCTTTCTCTATGTGAGTTTGTGGTTGCAGTGTTTTTGGATGCCATGGCTGCTTTCTTCTGCATGAGTTATTTATCCTCTGCCCGACACCTCATCCCTTGATAATGCTTTCGATCAGAAGCAATATCATTAGACATTAAAACCACAGCTGGAAACAGACAAGCATTTTAAAGAGAACTAGCCAACCTGCACAGAGCATCTGTGCGCTCTTTGGGGGCGTGCTCTTCCCCCACTCCAGCTGCACTCTCTCTTGCCCCCTCCCTTTCACCCCTGCTCCACTCTCTTGTCCCCTCTGCCCCACTCTCTCTTGCTCCCACCCCTCCCCCTGCCACACTCTCTCTTGCCCCCTCCCCCTTCTCTACTCTCTCTTTTTCCCCTCCCCTCCCCCCTGCCCCACTCTCTCTTGCCCCCCTTCCCCTCTGTCCTGCCCCACTCTCTTGCCCCCCTGCCCCTCCCTCCTGCTCCACTCTCTTTGCCCCCTCCCCTGCCCCACTCTCTTTGTCCCCTCCCCCCTGCCCCACTCACTTTACCCCTCCCCCTCCCTCCAGTCCCCTCCCCCACTCTCTTCTTACCTGGGCGGCGGCGGGCTGAAAATTTTCCTTCTCATCCCAGCCTCTGATGCCTCCTGCCTCTGGCGGCTCTTCCATATCTGGGATGGCCAGGTCAGGCCGTCCTGCCATCTCCCACTTGGTTGGGCTGCCGCCGCCACCACCACCAATACTTGGGACGGCCTGGCCAGGCCAGGCCTTCCTGCCCCCTCCGCCTCCTGCTCGGTCACATCACCGCCGCCGCTGCTGCCGCCACCACCACCTCTCATACTTGGGATTCCTGCCGCCTCTGCCTCCCGCTCGGTCATGCCGCCACCTCTCATACCTGGGATGGCCTGGCCAGGCCAGGCCACCCCACCACCTCCCACTGTCAAGTTGGGCCACCGCCACCACCTCTTCCATACCTGGGATTGACAGGCCAGGCCGTCCCGCTGCCGCCACCTCCCAGCAGTCAGCCGAGCCGAGGCCACCTCCTCTGGCCGTTTTGCAGCCCACTCACACCACCGTCATTTTTTCTTCCACCTCTCAACTCTCGCAGCTGGGTAGGCCCAGGAACTCTCGCAATGTATCGCGAGAGTTCCGCCACCAAATTACTCAGGACACGCACCGGCTAAGAGAATTAATATACAGGTAATAGATTGTTGAAGCTAGGGTGACAGAAACAACATTGCCTGTCCTGTATTTATTTATTTTCTTTTGTCCCACCATTATCTTTGGTTGGATTTTGGAGCACCTTCAGAATGCTCTGAAGAGAGATGATGGTGATGATGATGATGATGATGATGATGATGATGGATTATTATTATTATTTTGGTTTGTGTGTGAACAGCATGAGCCACAATGCTTGCTTCATACCATATGGAGAAGACCTACACTGGCAACCTGACATATGTGACTTGGCCTATTTGCGGGGATCACATCAAAGAGCACTTCAGGGGGAAGGGGAGATCAGTGAAAATTGTGTGCCCCTCACATGACCATTCATGCTGCTTTACTCTGGAGTGCAGCAAATGTGCACAAGCTTCCTTTGCTGGACACACACTTAATAAGTCAGGATGTTGGCCCCTGTTTACAGCTTGTTTCTGCTTAGGAAAAACTGTATTTACTATTGGAAAACGTCTTATCATTGCTGCTTGCAGTGCAGCATAATGAGCATCTGTCAGGAATGGTTTAGGTATAATGAATCACAACTCACTACTAAGGGCTGGAGTCATTGACCCTGAGATTTCTCCTCTTCTATAATCCTTCAGATGTAATGGTCCTTGAGAAACTATTTATATACCAACTCATCTTGTATGTGATGATGTAACAAAATACAGCACTGAGCTGTAGGGCCTTTCCAGAAGATCTGTCCATCATGCTCCAGCTGCATGTGAGCCATTGTATGATACTCTTCATTATAGCATGATATCCAGTCTATGTGATGTGCATGTTCAGGTACACAATAGCAGGGTGATAGCTGACAGGCGGTAGGGAGGTTGGCAGCTGCCCCCCTACTGCCACCTAATGGCTCCGCCTCCACCACCTTTGTGTGCCTCCCCCACTGCTGCCTACCTCTGGGAGAGGGCAGTGGGCAGCACTTTCATGTTCCAATGCCAGCCATGCCCTTACACCCGCAAAGGAGGCATGCTGAAGCAGGGGGCGTGGCCAGCATTGCAGCATGGCCATGCCACTCATCACCCTCTCCCAGTTGCCGAGTGGTTCCTTTGCCCACTGGGTGATTTTTGTCTTTCCCTTGCTCTGAGCAAAAGAGAGGAAGGAAGGAAGGATTCATCTGGCTAACCAATTATTCAGCAACTGGAAGAGGGTAAGAGGGTGTGTGTGTGTGTGTGTGTGTGTGTACGCACATGCACGAACGCGCCTCAATGCCAGCCATGCTCCCTGCATTGATGTGTTTCTGACACTGGTGCAAAGGGTATGACCAGTACTGGAACATGGAAGCATCGCCCATTGCCCTCTTGCAACTGGTGAGTGGTTCATTTGCTGGCTTGGTGCTTTCGTGGGGCTGGGGTGCCCTGGGCTGCCCCCGCCACCCAGACATTGTTGATTCAGGGACATTTGTCTCCTTCAATCCAATAGTGGTTATGCCGCTTCTGATAGTTATGCTTGTGCTTCTTTTTTAGGCAAACTGTAGGATGCACACTCCTGCATTAGAGCTGTGAAAACTAGGATTGTGAATGAACAGGAATTGAGCTGATCCCAATCCTAGACATTCTCACTAATGATGCAGAGGGTGGTCTGGATCACACTGAGCTGATGATCAGTATGAGCTTGATGCATCAAGGTGTGTATGTGCTTTACCTTTACTGAAGATCCAGCTTTTCTGAAGAAATTGGCTGCCTAGCAGGCATCCGCAATACTTGTATTTCAAAACACTGCCTTCCCTTCCCTGGTTTTGACACAGAATGCGTGAGGAAAGGCAGCAACGTCATCTGAGAATGGGGGGTAAATAGCCGTGCCCTGTATTTATAGGATGTGGCCATTTCCCTCCTCCCATCCCACCACCCAAGTAATGCACCAGGGAATTCTTCACACAGCAGGCTTTACCACAGGTTTTCTATGAGGCTTTACTGCGAACTGAAAGTTGCCTCAAAAAACCAAAAGTGGATTTTCAAACCCCAGATATAAATTGGGCTGCACTCTAACTCACAGTGAAAAACTTGAATTGTGTGTGGAGTGCTCCCCAATAGCTCACTGGGACTTTGGGGGTAAATCTGGCCAATACGTGAATGCACACCCTCAATTCTGGAGTAGATGTGAGCTAAAGGGCTTGTGGAAGCCGTCTTGCCTTGCTTGACCATTCTGAAGCCATCTTGTTTTATGCCTTTATGCCAAAGGTGCCTGAGCAGAAACACTTTGCAAGTAGGAGACAAAATGACAGCCAGGCTTAGCACAGCAAACAGGAAACTGCTAGCTTGGGGTTTTAGTTTGAAAATAGATTTTGGAAAAGTCCCTAGAGATTTAAATAATACTTGAGCAAACTAACAGCAGCTGATTTTTCCAAAAGCATGTCTGGAGCATTCTAAATCATGCAGGATCAATATGACCAGTTACTGTAACTTCCTTTGTTTGATATACACATGTAAATGTCCAACTAACTGTTTGAAATGCTTAAGCAACTTGTCAAATTATGTAACTTCCTCTTTTGACCAGATAAAACAGTGTGATGTACTTGGCAAGTGGTCTTTGGGTCTTGTCAGATTTTAGAACCTGTGTGAGCCCTCTGACTCTTACAGCTGAACTGTTATTACCAATGAAGCAATCTTACTTGCATTTACCTAAGCACAGCATGAAGGCTACGTTTCTTCCTTATGCTTTAAAAGCCCTGTGTGAAAAACTCCCAGGAAAAGGAAGCAATATAATGACATTGCTTC
Source organism: Hemicordylus capensis (assembly GCF_027244095.1). Lineage (NCBI taxonomy): Eukaryota > Metazoa > Chordata > Lepidosauria > Squamata > Cordylidae > Hemicordylus > Hemicordylus capensis. The sequence goes on along the minus strand of NC_069659.1, from coordinate 296,255,882 downwards.
TTTTCCTGGTTCATTTTAGGGTGAGACCAGTGAGGGAGGGGCAGCATTTTTGAAATGCCACTGCTGGCTGCTCAGAAGACAGCTGATTGCTCCAGAAAAGCTGTTATCTTTAATAAAGGTCAGTGTCCCCTCCCCTTATACTCCCTTATAGTATACTTCCCTTATAGAATACTATACTCCCTTATAGTATTCAATAAAATACTGATATGATGCTGTACAGCAGGGGCACCCAACCTCTGGTACTCCAGATGTTGCTGAACTACAACTTTCATTATCCGCAGCTACAATTGTTTGTGGATGGGGATGTTGGGAGTTGTAGTTCAGCAACATCTGGAGTACAACTACATGATGGGGACCCCTGCTGTGCTTTATCTAATGGATTCTCTTTATCGGAGACATTTGTTAATGGAATCATTTTTAATTAAAGATGCTCAAATAGGGCTTACAGTGCTGCTGTAATGACTGGACCGATATGATGCATAGCCCTAGTAAAAGCTCCATATAGTGGTGCATGTGTGTGAGTGGTCTGGAATACAGATGACACTGTTTTCCCTTTAGTTCTTTAACAAATGTCTGGATGCTGTTACATCCTGGATGAAGATAAGGCCACCCCGGATGTCTGGGCAAGGTTACTGAGTGAGTGGTCGCTTCTGAGCTCCAGGCAGTTTTGGATGACACAAATTATATAGACCCATTCCAAACTGACTTTCAGGTGGGCTATGGGGTTGAGACTGCCTTGGTCAGCCTGATGGATGATCTTCAATTGGTGATCAACAGAGGGAGTGTGACTCTGCTGATCCTTTTGGATCTCTTTGCGGCTTTCGGTACCATTGACCATGGTATCCTGCTGGGTTGCTTGAAGGAGGTGGGATTGGGTGGCACTGTTCTACAGTGGTTCCATTCCTACCACTCTGGAAGACTCCAGATAGTGTTGCTTGGAGACTGTTATTCTGCAAAGTGAAAGCAAATGTGGGGAGTTCCAGAAGGCTCCATACTGTTTCCAATGCTCTTTAATATCTACATGAAACCGCTGGGAGAGATCATCAGGAGTTTTGGTCTGGGATGCACAGTCCTGTAAATGACCCCCCTAAATGGCTGCCTGGAGATGATAATAAGCTGGATGAGGGATAATAAGCTGAAACTGAATCTAAATAAGACAGAGGTAGTGTGTGTAGGGGGTCAGGATCCAAGAGATGGTTTAGGTCTGCCTGTTCTGGATGGAGTTACACTCCCCCTAAAAGATCAGGCCCATAGTCTGGGAGTGCTCCTGGATCCTAAACTCTCCCTAAACTGGGAGTGCTTTTTATCAGCTTTGGCTGATATACCAAATACATCAATTTATGGAGACAAATTACCTTAAAACGTTGGTACATATGTTGGTAACCTCTAGGCTTGACTACTGCAATGCATTCTACGTGGGACTGCCTTTATATGTGGTTCAGAAACTACAATTGGTACAGAACGCGGCAGCCAGATTGGTCTTTGGGTTTACCTGAAGGGACCATATAACATCGATTTTGAAAGAACTGCACTGGCTGCCAATATGTTTCCAAATGAAATATAAAGTACTGATTATTACCTATAAAGCCCTTAACGGCTTGAGTCCCAGGTACTTAAGAGAGCACCTTCTCTGTCGTGAACCCTGTCGCCTATTCAGATCATCTGGAGAGGTTTGGTTATGGCTGCCGTCAACTCATTTGGTGGTGATTCAAGACCAGGCCTTCTCTCTGGCTGCCCCAAGGCTTTGGAACATGCATCCTGCTGAAATAAGAGCATTTCCTTCTCTGTTTGCTTTTAGGAGGACCCTACCTGTATTCCCAGGCTTTTAATTGAAATCTAAATTGTAATGTATTTTTATATCTTGAGATTTTATCTGTTTTATGGATTTTAACTGTTTTATATTGTTTTATGTTTTAATTTTTACACTGCCTCAAGATTTCTATATCAGGCAGTATAGAAATACAACAAACAAACAAACAAACAAATTGAAACTGGATTATGTCAAGTTTCAGCAAGTATGGTTGCCTGTTCTAGATGGGTTCATTCCACAAGCCCAGAACAGGTTTGCAGCCTAGGGATGTCCTTGCCCTGGATCCAGTATTGTTCCAGAATTGACACCTGTGGCTAGGATTGGATTGGAGCAACCAGCATTGATAAAACAGGTGCAGCCCTAGCTTGTTGACAATCACCTAGTCACTGTCATCTATAGCCTGGTAACATCCTGGATTTGTTCTTGTACTGAATTCTGTGTAAGACTACCCTTGAAGATGCTGAAAACTCCAACTAGTACAGAATTGTGCTGCTTGCCTCCCTTGTTATGGGGACTAACCACAGGCAGCAATTTTCTTTAAAGAGACCAGCAGCCAGGGTTTGCCTACACTGGCTACCAGGGTGCTTCTGGGCCCAATTTAAACTGGCGATTACTACTGGCTGACATACTGTGCAAGGCTATGTTAGCCCAGTAACGTTGTGTGTATGCAAGTTGCGCAAATGCAAAAACTGCCAGTTACATTACATAAGAGCAAAGCCATTATTTTCCACGCAATTGCTCTTGTGTAATATCATTTGTGCAGTTTTTGCTTTGGTGCAATTTGTGGGTAGAGGTTACTGGGCTGACACACCCTTGCACGGTATGTCAGCCATTACCTTAAAGGCCCTAAATAAGTTGGGCCTAGGATATCTGCGAGATTGTCTTATTCCATATCAGGCTCTCTAGCTGCATTCACATGTATAAAATCACTCCACTGTAGCCATGTACAGCAGGGCAAAGGGAGAGGAAGTCTCCCCCACCCAACCACGTCAATCAGCAGTTTGCCCTGCTGCTCATGCTTACAGCGAGACTCATCTGAAGAGGGAAGAGCCGAAAACATGATGGGGGTGCTTCCTTGATTGTGAGGCTGAATAAATCCAGTCTTACAGTCACGGAAGTGCCAACCACCATGCTTTCAGCTTTTCCCTCTCCAGGCAAGCCTCACTGTAAGTGTGAGCAGTGGAGGATGCTGCCGAGTGACATGATGGGGTGGGACTCCCTCTCCTTTTGTCCTGCAAAGGGAGATTTCATAATGTCTGAATGAGGCTCCTTTCTTTCAGGGATGGTGTGAGGTGCCTTGCTTTGTAGATCAGTGATTCTTCAGGCAGGGCTTCTTTGATGGTGGCACTGCTGTTGTGAAAGAGTCTCCCTAAGGAAGCCTGCCAGGCCTCTTTACTTCATTTTGGACATGCATCAAAACCTTTTATTCCCTCAAGCAGCTGAACTGGAGAGCGTGTGCGTGTTGTGTTGTGTTTGTTTCTGCTGGATGTCTTTGCTTTTAGCTCTTGTTATTTTGTACAATTGTTCTGATGTTGCAGCTTTTTGAACATCACCATCCTGGGACAGAAAGGTGATTAATACATTTTATAAGAAAAGAATTGTCACCTTTACTTAGCAATAACATATTACAGTCTGAGTGCTGGGAAAACGTGATATCCTTGCCACGATAGTGCTACCTAGAGAAAAGACACCTGGCTCTCTAGCAACAAAAGAATAACAACTGCATATATTTATTGTGTGGAAAAAGATTGTCTGGAAAAATGGACTCTGGAGGAAACAAGCAATTTCTTGTCCTCTCACTTTAGTTATTTAATAGGTCTTCAGTTTCTCGCTATGTATAATTGCTGAGGGTGTATATTGAATTTTTACTTAATAATCGAGCATATCCTCTAAACGCATCTCTCTGATAGATTTCTTGCTCTACTACGGGATCAAACAACTTGGCTAGTAGGCAAAATTCAGAACAGTATAATATTTGATGCAAGATTTGTATGGTACACAGAAGCATATGCAGATTTGTGGGATCTAAGTGCAAAACTGCGGGGTTTGGGGGTGGTAAAGAAAAGTACATTTTAAGATTTCCAAAATTCTTCAGTTAGTTGTATCACTGCTGAATTGCATGGAAGACAAGCAGCCTGTTCATGCCATTTGCTTTCTGCTCTACAAGCCTGTTCAAATGTTTCCACCACCTCACCTCTGTGGGCAGTGAGATCAGGAGGGGATCTCAGGCTCACACACTTCCACCTTATTCTTCCTTTATCCCTCACCATGCATAGAAGATCATTTAGATATTGCATAAAAATTCTTTAAAATCATATAGGAACATAGGAAGCTGCCATATACTGAGTCAGACCATTGGTCTACCTAGCTAAGTATTGTCTTCACAGACTGGCAGTGGCCTCTCCAAGGTTACAGGCAGGAATCTCTCTCAGCCCTATCTTGGAGAAACCAGGGAGGGAACTTGAAACCTTCTGCTCTTCCCAGAGTGGCTCCGCCCCTGAGAGAAATATCTTACAGCACTCACACATCAAGTCTCCCAGTCATATGCAATCAGGGTGGACCCTGCTTAGCTAAGGGGACAAGTCATACTTGCTACCACAAGACCAGCTCTCCTCTGATTCCAAGTGTGTACATAAGATGCTTGAAAGATCATGACATTCATTAATTAACTGATAAATTAAAAGCTTTATACCCCATCTTTTTTTTTTTTTTTAAAGCTTGGTGTCTGATTGCTTGAGAATGGGCCTACCACTACAGTTTTGTCCTTAGACAATGTCTGATCAGGTAACAAAATAATATTAGTGTGATGTATTGAACAGTTTGCATAATAGGTTGCTGTAGGTTTAAGAAACACTTCCGGGTTGTGAGGTTCTTAGTTAGAAGATACCTTGTGTTTCAGCAGTTTAGCAAAGAGCTGCAGGACTGCTGGCTGTACATCTTTCTTCCTATTCTGTTTTTTCTCTTGCTTGGTCTCCAAATTAAAGTTGTTGAGATCTAATACTGCATTGGTGTGGAGTCCATTCACAACATTATTCTTTGGTGACAAGAATGGGGTCTCATTAAAGCAGAGGCTTGTGAAAAATGAGGATGGACAATGGCTACTTATGGGAGCATCAGGAGCATAGCTAGGGGAGAGGAGGGTCCATGTTCACCCCTCTCCCCCTCTGAGGGAGATAATGAAGAAAGTAGGGAAGGGTGAAGCTGGTGGGCCCTCAGGAGCTGAGGGGCCCAGATTCTTTGAACCCATCTGCTCAATTATAGCTATACCCCTGGGAAGCATGGAAGATTTCCAGGATAAGGAAAAGGAGGAAGATTTTGCATCCTATATCCAGAGACTAGAGTATTTCCAAGCACATGGTATTGAAGAAGAGGACAAGAAAAGGGCTGTGTTCCTCACCTTAGTAGCAAAGGGAACATTTTCTGTGCTGATGGATTTGGCTTACCCACAAGAACCTGAGCAACTGGACTTCAGGGACATTGTTAAAATATTGAAAAGCCATTATGTCCCTACAAGTGATTTCCTGGTGGAATGATGTGAATTCCACTTAAGAGATCAAAAGGAAGGAGAAAGCATTTCAGAATTCCTCACAAGTTTAAAGAAGCTGGCAACTACACATAGTTTTGGAGGCTTCCTGAAGGAAGCACTGAAAGATTGATTTGTACTTGGAATCAAGAATCCTCAGTTGAGAGAGGGATTATTAAAGATGATGCAGAAAAAAGAACTGTCATTAGAAGGGACAGTAGAGGTTGTCCTAATGTTTGAAATCACCAAAAAGAACTACTTACAATTTCAAAATAAATTGCAGGCAGTGACACAGTAAAAATGAAAAATCTAGCTCAACGTTATTTTTTGGAGGCCAGACCTTGATCAGGATGTAGAACAAGAAAGCAGTAGTTATGAGCTTTGTAACACTCACAAATGTGCCATCCATGGAATTGGGCTATGGATCTTTGGCAAAGCCTACATATTGATTTTGCTGGGGGGGAAAACAAACAGATGTATTTTGCTGGGGGAAAAACAAACAGATGTCTATTCCAGGTAACCTGAAGTAATTCCCATGTCACGCACAACCACAGAAAAAAAAAACTTTTGCCAAATTTGGATGTAACATGAAACCGGTGTTAAATGGGACAGAGGTTGGAACTCCATTACATCTGAATTAGTGCAACAGTTTTGCAGCAAGAGACCTGAGGTTTGCCTTGCCAAACTCCAATTTGAACCTCCAGTTTTCTGTAAGGTTCAGCACTGAGATCAGAGGTTTGGCCACTGGAGCGTTATGTCCGAATGTGGATGGCGCCATAACTGTGGTTTCAAACAGTTTTTGAAACCACAATAATAGAGATAGCAAGTCCCGCCTGGGATTGCATCCACTCCATGCCTGCAGTGCTTTTTGATGGCTGCCTCTCTGAGTACCAGCCCTGCCCCATCTGTCTTCAATGCAGCTATGTAGTTGCTTGGCAACAGAGACACCGCCACGTCTAAACATGTCATCCTGTCAAGCAGAAAAGTCACATAGGGGCATTCCCTCTCCCCATGTCCCTTGCTCCCCTTTCCTGGCAAGCGGGGTGGGGGTGTTGGTAGATGACAGGATGGGCAGTAAGTGATTTGTTCCCCAAGAAAGCTACAATGATGTATGTTCACAAACACTCCAGGTGGCAACATAAGCAGGGCACCCCATTACAGCGACAGGATTTGAACATTTGGTGGGGGTTCCCAGGGTCAGGTTTGAAAGGAAGCCCCAAAAGGGGTTTCTTGTTGGGGGCCCTTCCCCTTGGGAGACATTTATGTTCCCCAGGCTTACTCATGAGAAGGGCCAGGCAGCAGGAGCAGAATTGTTAACACTGAGAAGGGAGAGTCTTCATATGTGATGGTGATGGATGCTGATCCCCTCACTCATGAGAGTGTAAAGCCATGGGGACTTTCTGTGGGGATAAAGGTGCTAGGCAGAATTTCTAATAATGCATGATGACAAAACAACCCCTTCCCCCATGTACAGCTCTCTCACAAGAGTGTCAAGCCATGGGGGCTCTATATCAAGCTAGGTTGTTCTGTGCAGGAAAGCTGTGGGGAAAGGTACCCTGGCAACTGCTCTCCCTGTCTTGGTGACTGTCACCAGGTAGCTGACAGCATGCCAGCCTGTCCACCCATTTGGACATTTGCACCCTTGCTTGTGCCCTGAAACAGCGACCCCACTTTCCTGAGGCCACTGGAAATCGAGGCTGCCCTCTCCCAAGATTCCCCATGGTGGCAAATCTTCATATGGTGCAATGATGGCCCGCTTCCAGAAATTTTGAAAAGGAGTAAAAATCCATCCCTGCACACAGTGTTCCTCCTGTCTGCACATGTGGCTAGTCTCCGACACTTGGAGCATCACAGTTTCACCCTTTCCTGAAATCAGAGGCTGCCGAACTGCAGTTGGACAAACATCTGTGATGAGATTTATGGTTTTAAATTGAAATTGCGGGTTTGTCAACCTCCAGTTTCATGGCATGCGTGAATTTGCCCCTTGTTTGCTTCTCATGGGCTCCCTGAAGAGATAATTCCTGATAACAGCCCACAATTTATTTTGGAGGATTTCCAAGTCTTTCTTGTAGCACAATGTAACAGAGTGGAAATGGAGGCTTGTTACTGAACAAAATTTCTAAGGTGTATTACTTAACTATTAGCAAATCATGAACAACAGTCCTACTAGGAACATAAGCTGCCATATACTGAGTCAGACCATTGGTCCATCTAGCCCAATATTGTCTTCACAGACTGGCAGTGGCTTCTCCAAGGTTGCAGGCAGGAATCTCTCTGAGCCCTATTTTGGAGAAGCCAGGGAGGGAACTTGAAACTTTCTGCTCTTTCCAGAGCTGCTCCATCCCCTGAGGGGAATTTCTTCCAGTGCTCACACATCAAGTCTCCCATTCATATGTAACCAGGGCAGACCCTGCTTAGCTAATGGGACATGTCATGCTTGCTACCACAAGACCAGCTCGCCTCTAAGTGAAAGATCATCCCAACAGAAAAATAACACTCAACCATTCAGTAAGAAAAACAAGCTGACCAATCAGTCTACAGAACTGATGATTGACACGAACGTTCTAAACTCTACCACAAGTCTATACACAGATATACATACATACAATGCATTAGTGGCAAGAACAAAGACAATGTATATACACATAAATCCCGACATTCCCCTTCTCATTGGGCCTATTCACATGTCTGCAACAACATGCAGTCAAGCGGGCAGGAAGGAGGCAGGGTCAAACCCACCTTCCACCAGATGACCGTTCTGAGCACTAGCAGCTTGCAAGCCACACACCCAAATAACAAGCACTGCCAGAAGCAGCGCAGATGACTCTCCAAGCTGCTCCCAGCAGTGCTGGTTAACAGAAGCTGGGACTCATTGAATCTCAGTGCACTGGGAGATTCCTCCAGGGGACGGGCGCTCTAGGCGCCTGTCTCTGGATCAGCAGCACAAGCTGCATCTAGCTTGGAGTGGAAGTTAAGGGCGCGTTCGTACCCTTAACCTCGAGGATCCTTGGTTGCTTTAACCTAGGCTTGGCTGCTTGTGAGAACAGCCTCATTGTCTTGTTCCTTATATGCCCAATTGCTATCCACAGATTTCGAAACTTTTCTGGTTAATGGTTTTGTCAGTATGTCTGCAACTATTTATACTGAAGCACAATTTTTATATCAATAATATTTTTCTCTTGTAATTATTTTACAAAATGATGAGCCCCTTCTCACAAGCAGTCAGAAAAGGCAAGAGGGCTATTGGGGAGGAAGCCTTTAAAAGCTTACCTCCTTGTAGATAATCTGGTTCCATTGGGCAGGTGGATCACTGGCCCAGTCTATTACTGGTTGCTGCTGGTAGCTCTGAGGGTCCTTCCCCTCCGCAGCTCCCACAATGCACTGTGTGAGTGTGTGGTGCCTTATGGGTATCCCCCCTCCCCTCCCCAAGGTTGACTGGGAGCCCCACAGTCGGGTAGGCCTGGTTGCAAGCAGCCAGGGATGGCAGATGATCAAAGAAATGGGGTTAGGAGAGCGCTCATTTTCCTAACCTCATTTTGAAGGGTGGCTCCATAGGCAGGTTTGCTGCCATGGTGCTGCTGGGATCAGGCCTGACCCCGGTGGTGCACATGCTCATGCAAAACTGGGCTGGGCTTCCTTAGCCCATTTTTTGCATGCATGTTTGAATAGCTTTGATATTTCACATCAATAGGTTTCCTTCTCTGTGTAACCTTTACACTTTGTGACAGAATACTACAACTTTTATTGTCTTCATACATTATAGTAGGCTTCAATGCAACTACTCCAATGTTTTCTAGAAGTTTATGCAACCAAATAACCACTTGACAAGCTTGTGCCACGGATATATACTCAGCTTCAGTGAAGAAAAAGGTACAATAGATTGTTTCTTGCTTAACCATGAGATTGCTCCTCCTCCATAGAAAAATACATTGCCACTAGTTGACTTCCTGTCATCTCTATCTTCAGCCCAGTTGGCATCCAACTTGGGTTGCTCACATGCTGGCAGTACTAGTACCAGATCTGCTGTGCCCTTTAAATACTGTCCAATTTTTTAAAGTGCAACCCAGTCCTTCTTTGTCAGTGAATTCATTTTCCTACACAATATTCCAACTTCTGCTGCAATATCAGGATGCATTACAGTTGTAATGAACAGTAACTTTCCCATTCCCATTCTGTAGTTTTCATTGCTTTCCAGAGACTCGTTGGATTTCTTCTTCTTTAAGAAACCCACTTCCATTGGAGTACTCATCTCATTTGCCTGTTAAACCAAGATTCTCAATTGTCTATTATCTTTTGTCTCTGAGTGTAAAACTTCAATCATTTCGCCTTTTTATTTGTATAGCAAGATACTTCACTCAAATCTTTAATTTCTACTTCTTTGTTTAAATTATTCACTATCTTATCATAATCCCTTTTATCCTGATGACAATCAGATCATTCACACACACACACGTGAATGTCCATCTCCCGTCTCTATTTCTAGTGTACAGTCAAGGGTCAGCTTTTCCCTGTCTAAATCACTTTTCCCTGTCTAAATCTTTCTTCCAGAAGCAATGGACTTGATTTACCATTCCAAGCTCTGGCTGCTTGTTTAAGTCCATATATACTTTTCTGTAGTTTACACACAAGAGTTTGTTTATCTAACTACTCAAAACCTGGAGTTTGCTGCATATCTATACCCTACTAGTGTACACAGAACCAGCGTCTGCCAGTTCAAAGGTGGGGGGATATCTTTAAGGAGGAGGAGAGGGTGCTCTTATCCCTCCCACTGCATTTCCCTTACCAGCACTGTCATTTAAAACGGTCCGTTGGGGTGGCAGCATACCTCCTTGCCAACCCAGTGCCTCCTTGAACTGGAAGTGGCCAGAAGTGCTTGGTGCACGTGCACACATTGTGTGCATGCATGCAGACGTCACACGCACACACACCAGGCACTTCCAGCCACTTCTGGTTTGAGGAGGCACCAGGGTGGCAAGGAAGTATGCTGCCACCCTGCTAGATCATTTTAAAAGACAGTGCTGGTGAGGGAGATGCAGTGGGAGGGGTTACAAGTGTCCATGTCTTATTCTTATGAAGTGAACCAATCTCTTCCTTAGCAGCCTGTATCCACTTATGTATATCCAAATCGGGTATTCCTTTTATTTTATGCCAATCTATGGTTTCAGGTATTTTCTCCTCTTTTGCCTCAAAAGATAATCTTGTAGGTGGGCTCCCTTTATGAATCCTATTTGAACATCTCACCTCTAATTTTGGTTCAGTCACCACTTCTTGATACGATCTCTTTGCAACATCAAGCTTGATTATTACTTCTTTATTTTGACATTGTAGTTTCTTTTTCATCTGTTGGACAAACAAAGCCACAATTAGGGGTATGCGAGCTGATTCGGCTCAAGCTGGTCTCAACATTAAGCTGGCTCAGCTTAACAGTAGGGATGTGCAAAAAATTTCGGGCACAGAACGATCTGTGCCCGAAATGAACAATTTTGGGTGATTCGGGGCCGAACCGAATCACCCCTGATGTCCCCCAATATTTTTCAGGCACGAGCCGAATCACCCGAATTTCGGGCATGAAAAATTCGGGTGATTCGGTTCACGGTTGATTTTTGGCGATTTTTTAAAGTTTTAGTGACTTTGGGGAAGTTCGGGGGCATAGCATGGGATCTGGGCAAAAGTAGTGGGGTGGGGTGGTAGTGCCTAATGGGCGCAGGCTACCACCCCAATTTCAGGGGGATTGGGCAAAGGGCTGATTTTTGGTAAATTTCTGAAAATTTCATGTCTTTGGGGCAGATTGGGGCATATTGGGGCAGAAAGTGGGGCCTGGGGCAGAATAGTGGGGTGGGTGGTAGTGCCTAATGGGTGGAGGCTACCACCCCAATTTCAGGGGGTTTGGACAAAGGGCTGATTTTTTGAGAATTTTTGAAGTTTTAGTGACTTTGGGGCAGTTTGGGGGCAGAAAGTGGATCTGCCCCAAAAGAGTGGGGTGGGGTGGTAGTGCCTAATGGGTGGAGGCTACCACCCCAATTTCAGGGGGATTGGGCAGAGGGCTGATTTTTTGAGAATTTTTGAAGTTTGGGTGTCTTTGGGGCAGATTGGGGGCAGAAAGTGGATCTGCCCCAAAGGAGTGGGGTGGGCTGGTAGATAGTGCCTAATGGCTGGAGGCTACCACCCATCCCCAATTTAAGAGTGATTGGGCAGAGGGGGGAATTTTGGTGAATTTCTTTTTATGAGGTTTGTCTTCATAAGGTGAAGTATGCTAAATTGATTACTTCCTCATATTATTCATAGTAAGAGAGTGTGAAAAAGTGAAAGTGGGGTCATGAGAGTTGTCTAATTGAAAAAAAATCTCATTTGCTATGATACAATGAGAATTCACACCTCAGAAAAAACTTCTGAGGTGTGAATTCTCATTCTATCATAGCAAATGAGATTTTTTTCAATTAAACAACTCTCATGAACCCACTTTCACTTTTTCACACTTTCCTTTACTATGAATAATATGAGGAAGTAATCAGTTTAGCACACTTCACCTTATGAAGACAAACCTCATACAAATAAATTAACCATAATTCACCCCTCTGCCCAATCACTCTTAAATTGGGGATGGGTGGTAGCCTCCAGCCATTAGGCACTATCTACCAGCCCACCCCACTCCTTTGGGGCAGATCCACTTTCTGCCCCCAATCTGCCCCAAAGACACCCAAACTTCAAAAATTCTCAAAAAATCAGCCCTCTGCCCAATCCCCCTGAAATTGGGGTGGTAGCCTCCACCCATTAGGCACTACCACCCCACCCCACTATTTTGGGGCAGATCCACTTTCTGCCCCCAATCTGCCCCAAAGTCACCCAAACTTCAAAAATTCTCAAAAAATCAGCCCTCTGCCCAATCCCCCTGAAATTGGGGTGGTAGCCTCCACCCATTAGGCACTACCACCCCACCCCACTCTTTTGGGGCAGATCCACTTTCTGCCCCCAAACTGCCCCAAAGTCACTAAAACTTCAAAAATTCTCAAAAAATCAGCCCTTTGTCCAAACCCCCTGAAATTGGGGTGGTAGCCTCCACCCATTAGGCACTACCACCCCACCCCACTATTCTGCCCCAGGCCCCACTTTCTGCCCCAATATGCCCCAATCTGCCCCAAAGACATGAAATTTTCAGAAATTTACCAAAAATCAGCCCTTTGCCCAATCCCCCTGAAATTGGGGTGGTAGCCTGCGCCCATTAGGCACTACCACCCCACCCCACTGCTTTTGCCCAGATCCCATGCTATGCCCCCGAACTGCCCCAAAGTCACTAAAACTTTAAAAATTCACCAAAAATCAGGGTTTTGCCCAATCCCCCTGAAATTGGGGTGGTAGACTCTACCCATTGGGCACTACCACCCCACCCCAAATTTTTGCCCCTGGGCCCCTTTTAACCCCCCCGAATTGATTCGGATTCAGATTAAATCCAAATCCGAACCGAATCAAGGGTGATTCGGGTGACCCAGATTCGGGCACAAAACAGAACAGGAGTGATTCGGTTCAGGTCCGAGCCGAATCACCCGAAATCCTGAATTGCACACCCCTACTTAACAGGTTTGGGGTCCCACTGGTCTGGCCTTGGCCAGTCCAAGATTGAACTGAACCGAGCCCGGTTCAAGCCAAGCAGGCTCAGAACTCTATTGGTAAAGGGGAGTCTGGTGAGGATTCCACTGGGGGGGGGGGACACTGTCCCTGCCCCCTGCAGCCATCACCACAGCCACAACCAGCAGCATGTTTAAGGTTCGTTTTGACTCCCCTCCCATGCAATCTACCTTTAGAGACGCCTCCCTGCCCTTCTCTTCACTTTACTAGTTTGGCCTGAGCCATTTTTTGAAGGGTGGTATATAAATAAAATAAATAAATAAAGAGAAATCCTCACCAGATTCCTCTTTACCGATACTCCTCCAAGCCCTTTCAAACCAGCTTGGTTCAAACTCAAACTGTGCCTGGTTTGATGAGGCACAAAACCAGGCCAGGTCGGCTCAAATCCAGTCTGGATTTGATCTGAACCAGCTTTTCTGATTTTGTGCATATCCCAAGTCACATTTAGACACTGTATTGATATTAGATTTCTGTTTCTCATCAAAGTTAGCAATACTGCAAAACTTAATAGAGTCTGAGGGAGGGTTGAGTATTATATATTTTTACTGCCCGATTCATATCCCATAAAAATTTCTTCTTCACTTTTACAGTCCGATTTCCCCCTCCTTGGAGATATATGTAGCAGATTTAAGCCCAGCCTTGGTATCAAAGCAAGCCCATGTGGGGAAAAGAAAAATGCCGAATCATTCCTTCCATGTTTGCTCAACAAAGGCTGTTCCTTTAAAACTTAAAACTATTTCTTTGGTACTCACTGCCACCATGCTGACTTTTTAAACAGAGTTTAATCCCTCCCCGGTGTGGGCAAAACTCCAGGGAACTCTCCTTTTCATTTACCAATGGAAAATTACAAAAACACCCCTCCACGTGCAGCCTACACATGAAGAGAACACTCGGTAGCGAGTTGCTGAGCAATCAAACTTGAGACGTGTTTACACCAGAGTAAAATCTCCTTTCCTGAGTTAAAAATCCATTAAGAGGCAGGTTAAATACAAAGAACAAAAAGAGAAAAAAAACTTTATTCAAAATACTGCAGACTGCTTCAGTCTGAGGCTCTCTCAGCTTTTAGTTACAGGTAAAGATACTCAGTGGTTACAAGAATACTTTAAAAAAGCACCCCTGTTGCAAGGAACAGGGGATATAGGAACCTTTAAAATCACCTTTAAAGGTTACAGAGACTTTTGTAGCACCCCTGGATGGATAGAAAGGGTGCAAGCTAGTGCTTCTTAGTTTGTTACATTACAGATAAAACTCAATAAACCAGTTGTAAGGATTTGCAAAGCACACCAAAGTAAAATAATCTAATGCAGGCTAACTAACACACTGTTCTCTGTCTAAACCTTTCTGAAGCCAAAAGCCCTTGGCTTCATTTTCCCTTGAACTCACCCCAAAGATGCAGAAGAGGGCAACCAAGATGATCAGGGGCCTAGAGCACCTTTCTTATGAGGCAAGACTACAACACCTGGGGCTTTTTAGCTTAGAAAAAAGACGACTGTGGGGAGACTTGATAGAGGTCTATAAAATCATGCATGGTTTGGAGAATTTGGAGAGAGAGAAATTCTTTTCCCTCTCACACAACACTAGAACCAGGGGTCACTCCATGAAATTGATTGCCAGGAGATCTAGGACCAACAAACGGAAGTACTTTTTCACACAACGCGTGATCCACTTGTGGTACTCTCTGCCACAGGACGTGGTGACAGCCAACAACCTGGATGGCTTTAAGAGGGGTTTGGATAACTTCATGGAGGAGAGGTCCATCAATGGCTACTAGTCAGAGGGCTGTGGGTCACCTCCAGTCTCAAAAAGCAGGATGGCTCTGAGAACCAGTTGCAGGGGAGTAATGGCAGGAGAGAGGGCACGCCCTCAACTCCTGCCTGTGGCTTCCAGCAGCATCTGGTGGGCCACTGTGAGAAACAGGATGCTGGACTAGATGGGCCTTGGGCCTGATCCAGCAGGGCTGTTCTTATGTTCAAACTCCAGGAGAGAATTCAAACTTCTTGCAATCCTTTCTCTCAAGGATCTGCAGATGTCTTTCCATGAGATAATTCTCCAGGCTGGCTGTTGACCATGAGGCAACAAGATTTCATTGCTGGTGCTCACTAAGCCTGCTCCCTCCTAGCTCCTCTCTCTCTCTCATTTCCCTTCTAGCTCCTTCTGAGAACAAATACACACTTCTCTTCCTGCTGCAAGTCCCTCAAGTTCGGAATGGCTGTTCCCTAGCCTGTCAGTCAGGACAGGGTTCACTTCTGGTTCACTCTTTAGGGTAAGAGAGGGTCACTTGCTATAGTGTACTGTACTTCCAAACACCTTGATGTTCTTTAAATGGGTTTTCTTTCATTCCACAATTCAAGAAGGAGTTAAATCTTTGGCTTTAGAAGGTAATCTATTTTGTAGATAAGTTTCTGTCTTAATAGCTTCCCTCTAGAACTTATTCTCCAGTCCTGAATTAAGTAGCATACTTCAGCACGTCACATATAAAGTCCTATTTTTCCTCTCAGCTACTCCAAATTGTTCTGGAGTATAGGGAATAGTTTTTTCATGCTTAATTCCCTGCTCCTTTAAATACTGCTCAGTGTCATTGCCACAATATTAATCTCCATTGTCAGTGTGCAAAGTCTTAGGTTTCTTCTCAAATCTGTTAATGACTCTGACTCTATAAACACACACATAGCATGAAAAATCATCAATAAAGATGAGAAAATACAAATTTCTCCCTGGTGTTTTCATTTGGAAGGAACCACAAACCTCACTATGGATTAAGTCCATGGCCTCACTAGACTGAATTTTCATATTTGGAAAGTGTGTATTTCTGATAGCATTCCCTTTAACACACTCAATGCTCCTGTTTTCAAACTATTTATCTATTTTATTATTTATTAAGAGATTTAACATACCGTCCAATCCACAGACTCAGGGCGGTGTGCTGCATGTCTTAGAGATGCTATCTTTACTTTTATGACCCATCCTATGATTCCACAAAGTTATTCAATCCTTGTGTACACAGTCATTTGCTACATTTGCCAACAATCTTCTACAATCTCATAAAGTTTGTCTAACATAGCGCTAAGTAATTGCTCCCTTTAAACACAAAACAACGATTTCTTCTAAAAACAATTCTGCTTCCCCTTTTTGTAGCTGTTTTCACACTTAATAAATGTTCTGCAAACATGGCACATAATAGGCATCTGGAATGCTTACTTCATTTATTTCAGCTGCTCCAACTTTACATTTTAGAAGGGTTGCCTTTTCCTTCTGCAGAAATTGACTGAATATTCCTACCTTATAGTTCATATCAATGTCTGAGAAATCCTATAGATTGTTAAAGAAATATGTTGCTCCTCTGTCTAAAAATATTTTGCTTTTAGTCTCATTTGTATTAATTCTGCAAATAATTTCTCTTGCAGTACACACCTTTCTTTTATTCACAACTGTCTTTATTTTCATTTTTACATGCAGAGGTCTGCTTATATATATATTTTTTAAAAAAGCATTTCTGAGATTTATCCTTATCTATTGTCCTCTCCTAGAAATTGTATTTCTGTTCTTTGTTAGGATATGTACTTGTTAAATGTGAAGTACTTCCAGAACAAAAGACAAAACATTGCCTGTTATTAGTAAATTTATGAGCATAATTTTGGACCAATTCTTCCTCTTCTATGATCTCTCAGATCAAACTCCAACAAGTGTTCTTGTACAAGACTTAAAGTCACATTCTCCTTTATTTGTCGGAAGCTCATAATTCTTCAGTAATGCTTAGGTAAAGTATTTTGCAAGAGCCCAGTTCCGGTTGGTTCAGGTAATCTTATCTCTTGCTCTTCTAGTTCTTTCAACATTCCCAAGAGAGAGCCTATGTACTCCTGTAATTTTTCTCCTTCTTTGACTCTTTTGTTACAGAACTTTTGCATGAAAGAGAATTGACTGGTCATAGTTTTCTGTTGAAAAACCTCCTTCAATCTCTCCCACATTTCTCTCGCAGTTTTCTTATCTTCTATATGATATATCAGTTTATCACTTACAGTTAAGGATATATGCCCCATGGCCTGCATGTCTGCAGCACCCTATGCCTGCTGCCCTCTTCCATTCTCCAATGGTCTCTATTCTTCCAGTACAAAAAACAGTCCAAGAGTATTTAGCCACATCTTTACTTTAAATGACCAACTTCTATAGTTTGAATCACTCAGCATCTCTACAGCCAGATGCATCTTGTAGACTGAAAAGCAACCATTTCTTGCTCATAAACTGTCAAACTCCCGGGGGATGAGGTGGGTTCTTAGCCCTTCTTAAACTCCAGAATGATGAGAACAACCCTGAAAATGTTAGTCTCAGGAACAGCCAGGGGAGGAGGTCAGCTTGTCACCTGAATCCTTCTCCTGGTTTACTGCATTCAGCCAGTTCCCTCTCCTGGAGAACTCCTGGATCCCATACGCACAAGCAGCTCCTCATCATCAGCTGCCTTGTCTTTAAGTACCCCAGTGAAGAGCTGACAGGGCTTAAAGCCTACTTCCAGCCCCACCTGCTTCCTGACCTTGCTTCCTGTTTCCTGCCACTCCCAACCTAGCTGTTTCCTGCAGCTCTCCCTACCTTGCTCTCTCAAACCCACTGGGATCCAACCAGCCTGGGCCCTTCTCATCACCACTGCCCCCTAAAGAGAACAGAAGCCTCAGAGGAGGGATGCTACGCCCTTCTCCATCCTCTACAGGGCCACCCAAGCAACCAGATAACATGGCATCCTGATGTAAACTTATTGTCTATTTTATTATTTCCAGCACTGTGGATCCATAATCCTGTGTAGCAGAGTGGAAGGAGGCTTGTTAAGTTTATTGAACAAAGTTACTAAGGTTTATTACTTAATGATTACCAAATAATAAACAACTGTCCTACTCTGAGTGAATGATCATCCTAGAACAAAGACAATGAATATACATATAAATCCCCACATTTCTGGCTTGGAATGCTGTGAAAAACATTAGGTCTGCCACCTATCATCCAGTTTAAAATGGGTTGGCAGGATGTTTCTTTCTGATGTGGACTTCCAAATCTTCACTGAAGATTGCACTATCCTATAAGAAAACAAGTGATCCTTAAAATAGGATTGTTTTACTATTCCTTCTACATCACCCTGTGCAGCTCATCACCTTTACAGGACAATATTTCCCATCTGAATACAAAAGCAAGACTGTCAGGACTTCGAAGGGAAGATTTAGTTCATGAGAAAATACATATATTTGCAAGTAGAGAATCAGATGGATAATTTGGAACTAGACCATGAAACCAAAGATGCAGTCCAGAAAATACCTTCTGGGGTAAATGGGGACTTGGATGGAAGGCAGCTGTGCAAATGTGTTGACCACATAACATCTCTTCCTTCAGGCTTGCTACAAAGTACCTTGAAGTTAATGGGTGTTCCACTGACTGTGAAAATGATACAAATGACTCTCAGAAAAGTGTCACTTTTGCTGCAGCTAGGTGTTTTGGGGACTATGAGATTTGCAATGCTTAAAGTGTTGCAAAGTGTAACAGAATGAGGCAGTGGTTTGAAACCATGGGTGCAGCGATTCTCAGGCAGTATTATATGCAACGTGACAAGGTTTTACCCGTCCATATTGCCCATCACAGCAGTGGTTTTTCCAGACAAGGAGCTTCCATATTCCACCTCTGGAATGCATCTACTGGCCCCTTCTCCTCCATTCAGGGCCAATGTGGTTGCAGAGTGAGAGGGGGATCGCTGATGCGATGGAACTTTTAAAAAAGAAACAATTATCGGTACACTTGCGCAAATCCACCAGCAGGAGGGAGTGCCATTCCAAAACAATGCCTTTTGTCATTGCAGGCTTGTGCAAGGTAAGGAAAGATTTTTTTAAAAAAAATCCAATGGTGGAGAAGGAGGGAGGAGGCAGAGGGGAGCCAAGTACTCTTCCAGTGAGGGTGAGTAATCTGAAGACATGGTGGGGTGGGGGGAGGGCTGCCTGGGAGGAGGTCTGGTCTCTGTGCCCTTCTCCCAATGAGCAAGAGCAGCAGCTCCTCTGGGACCGGCAGTCAAGGGCTTTCCCTTACTGGGGCTGTTGCCACCACTTCCTCTCCCCATCAGTGCTGGGTTGGCAGAGGGGCTCCAGAAAAGCAGTGGCTTTGCAAGGGAGAGGGGGCATAAAAGGATGGGTGGGCAGCCCCATCCCCACCCATGGAGTCCTCTGGAAGGAGAGCGAAATTGGTCTGGTAAAATTATTTCATGGACGGATCAGAGAAGGGCTATAAAATCAACCAATCCTCGCACACCTCGCAATTGGGATGGCACGGAAGTAAATGCTTTCGTGCATTGTGAGCTTCCTCTTCAATAAACTGCCGGGGAATGTGCTTTTGGCAGAGAAAGGGGTAGAAGGCAGCCTCTTGCCCACCACCCCCACCGTGCCAGCCCCCTCGTAGGAGTAAGAGTAGTAGGAGTTGTATTTTATTTATTCATCACATTTATATACCACCCAAACTTTCATCTCTGGGCGGTAAGTAAGAGTAGTAGTAGTAAGAATAGTAGTAGTAGTAGTAATAATAAAAATATATGAAAATAACTGTCCACACTGCAACACTCTGCAAGCATAAATAAAGTGACAAGCCTCCCTACAATAGAAAAATACAGCTACTTTTGTTCAATACTTTTGCCACCTTATAGGGCAATTATGAAACAAATCCAAAACAGGGCATGGGAAATATGGCTGGTACTCTGTTGGCAACGTAACGACAGTAGTGTCCTAACACGGGCAAAATGGAGGGGCACTTAGTGAACACATAACAAAACTGTTACAGCACGTAATCTGGAAAATGCCCTGGTATTGTTGTATCTGTAGTTTTCAGTGCTAGCCCTAGTGGGAGAAACAGACAGAAAGTAGAGTTGGTCAGATAACAGTCTTGTGAAGTTGAGTTGCAATGTGAGAGTGCAAACAAGTGGTTATTGATAATTGCAAAAGGTCTGATTTCCTTGGTTTTGCTTTCTTCAGCTTGAAATGGGCTCTTGTGCAGAGCATGAGTGATGATGGTGTGTGTGTGTGTGTTTCCAAGGTTGCGCTGAACTGTGACCTTCATAGGCTCGGAGGAAAAGCTGATGAGTTTTCTTTAGTCTCTCTCCTGACAGCCATGTTATTAAGAGAGTGAAAAAAGAAGCAGTGTTGGACTGGAGTCTTGTCTCCACCCCTACATCAACTTAAAGGCCAAATAATTGAAAATGAAGGATGGCAGTAGCACTTGGAAGCTGCTCGCTTTATTTTTATCAATATTTGCAACATTTTCATTGATGTTTATGCCATGTGTCAGTGAGATGTATGCACTGTGCTGGGAAGGATTTGCTGGTCGCTCAGGGTTTCCTTCCCCACTTTCTGTTAAAAATATTGCAGACTGGAGACAAGGTTATGGTACTGTTTCTCCCCACCCTGTTTTTTAAAACTCCTATAGAATTCACTGCCATAGAGGGCAAGGAGTCAAATACTCTTATGGAAGGATTTTAGAAAGAACTAGATAATTTTACGAGCAATAATAACATTTGTAATTATACATGCTACTGTAAGATGAAGGTAATCAATTCTCATGTTTCAGGTCAAGGGCTGATTGCAACAGGGGTCAGGAAGGAGTTACTTCCTTCCATTTATGGAATTCTTTAATTGGTTAGATGCATTAAGATTTCTTCTTTTACTGTCCTCTGAAATATGTGATACTACCAATTTCCGAGTCAGGCTTCAAGGCTCCCCCAGAGGGCAGATTGCTTGCTGAACCTGCCGTGGGCTTTTTTTTTTTTTTTTAAAGATGTTTATGTGTTTTGTTTTTCTTCCCTGCTTTAACACTAGCTTGGTCAAAATGCTTGTTGCAGGGGATGAAACAAAAGGAGGATTCAGATGGGTTTAACTGTTGGAAAAGCAGTCACGACAATAATTCCAGAATTCCATTTTTAAATAGAATTGGTGTTGATGGACAAATAGAAACAAATAGGTGACGCCAGTTAATGTTGTTCTTTATGGACGTTGGGCTATAGATGCTTGGAAATCTTAACAGGAATCTTAGCTGCCACTTTTGAAAAGCAGAAGCATTTGGATCCGATATGGTACAGCACAGCACACATCAAGCAGTTGGGTTAAAATGCCCAGATATCATTTGGAAATCTATCATACAAGATTTGGAAATAATCTGCACTGAACTATCTGCAGAAAGAAACACAGAAAGCATTTCCAGCCCTGGTTAAAGATTAGTTTGCTAGTTGAATGTTTAGTCTGACACAGCACAAGGGGTCCTTAGGGTCCTCAAACAAAGATTAGAATTGCTCACGTGTAGCCACTATTACAATAACTTCAGGGCATTTTTTTTTTTAAAGTAAAGCTTGGCTGTGGACAAGTGATGTCAAACAGAGATTGTTGTAACATGAAGCATCAACTTAAAATGTTAGCTAGCATTTTGAAAAGCACAAGTTATTGTTCTGGGAAGCATAATACTACTTCAGTTGGAATTCTCCATTGTTGCCACTCACCTCCACAAAATGGCTGCTGACATCTTTGGAGCACTGGATTATGGCAGAATGGAGAATTTAAGAAGGCCTGCTACATACAAAACAAATTTCCTCCTTAGAAATTACTTGTGTCAGAATGGCACCTTTTGTGAAGTGGGCTTGGAAACTGGGTGCATTTGTGTGTGTGTGTGCATGTTGATGGATAGCAGATTTCATCAAATCATTCTGAGTACCGATGTGTGGTGTGGCTGCTGTTTTCTATGGTTGGAATCTATATTGCTCCATTAATGTTTGAATAAGGGAGTTACTATATATATAGAATGATGGATCACATTGTCTCACCATTTCTTGTGATAATGAAGACATTACCAGACTGGTATGGAATCCACCCATGTCACACTGGTAAAGTATCTGAGTGTGTTTCTGAAGAGTTCAGGCACTACATAAAGGCTTTAGACACTTGGAACATTTCCCTCTTCTGAACGACATTACTGTATTCTTAATTCATTATGATGGTGATTTCCTGGACTTTCCTGGCTAACTCAGGACAACTAGCAACCTTAACCAAGGAAGAGATCTGAGAACTCACCCACTCTGTATGACTTGTTTGGTTGCGATGATCTCTGCCTACTGATCACTCTTAAGTATTGTAGAGTAGCTGGCCCATAGTTACCATATAGCCCAATATTATGTTCAAATAAATGCTGGCTTTCTGGTTTGCGCTTCTCACAGATCCAGTCAAAACTGAAAATAATGAGCAGGATAGGATCCTATTAATAGGCGTTCTTGGTCTAACAATCTGTACATTAATTCTGGCAATGGTAAGCACAACCAATCTAAAACTCCATTTGGACTGGCCACATATGTCATAGGTGCTTTCTCTTGTGTGGAACAAGATAAGACTACTGTGTGATTATACCTGCATGTGCAAATTCAGAGATTTCCTAAAATGGACTGTAAATGGTTCATTCCTGACAGTCTGATAGAGGAGATTAAATAAATTAAGCAATTCAAGCCATTTCCCTTGGGACATCATTCCTCAGACTCATAAATATCACTGTCAGGTGGTTTTTCTCCCTTCCTGATATTCAATGTAAATTTTCCCTTGCCTAATGTCATCCCATTAATCCTAATTACACAGCCTTCTACACCCCTTTTCAACAATCTCTCCCTCTCCTGGGTACTAAATCCTCAGGCACTTGCAGGTATAATACTACCTCAGTCTGTTCCTGCTGCTTGTGTTTGCTATTCTACCACCTTTCTGACACCTTGTCTATATGCCTTAATCTCTCCTTTTTCTCTCCTTCAGGTCTCTTCAGCTCCTCTTCCTCTGCTCCTTCATCTCAGCTTCGCCTTCTCCAAATGTCATCAACAGACACTTCCCTTCCATGGTTCTGTTCCTACATGTTGTATCCTTCCCTTCACTCAGCATGGCAAGAGTTGATAGGCGTGGGTATTTCAGTTGCCCTTTTAGTAATTAATTAATTAATTAGTTGTTGTTGTTGTTTACACAGTCAGACAAGTGTTATTGACTGGTTTGTTTTATACAGACATCGAGTCCTTCCCAAGGACTTGGGATGGCTGGATTTTATTATCAATGTTGTTGCTATTATTATTATTTTATTATT
The DNA here is from genome assembly GCF_027244095.1 of Hemicordylus capensis. Lineage (NCBI taxonomy): Eukaryota > Metazoa > Chordata > Lepidosauria > Squamata > Cordylidae > Hemicordylus > Hemicordylus capensis. Next base: position 296,232,819 of record NC_069659.1, on the reverse strand, counting down.
ATTATTATTATTATTAATAAACACACTTCTATTCCACCTAAAACTCACGTCTCTGAGTTTTCAAGCCAGCCTCTTCTCAGGGACAACAATATTGGTTTCACTGCTTCTGTGTGTTTATGCTTGTTTTGCTACAAAGTACTGGAAAGTATAGGAACAAGGAGGGATCTGGTGCTATAGAAAGGCAAAGAAGACCTAGGCAGCAGGCAAGTGACCCTATGGTAGGGGTGTGCAAGCCAGCTTGGTTTGCGCTGGGCTCGACATCTAACTGGCTTGGCTCAATAGGTTTGAGGTTGAACTGGATTGAACTTGGCCAGTCTGAGTTTGAACCGAACCAGGACCGATTCAGACTGAGCCAGTTTAGAGCTCTACTGGAAAAGGGGAGTCTGGTAAGGATTCCCCTTTACCAGTAAAGGGGCAGGGGGGCTTCCCTAAGGGTACAGCATTTGGGAGGAGAGTCATTTAGTACTTACAAGCCCTATTGGTGGCAGTCACAGGGGGAGCAGCTCCCCCGACCCTCACCAGCCTCCCCCAGAGTAGCCAGGGCCAGTGACTACCTGGTTCAGGACTCCTCTGGTCCAGTTCGGGCTTCTGTGCACACGTCGAGGCCATTTTAGTGACCTCACCAGATTTCCCTTTACCAGTAGTGCTCCTATCTGGTTCAAACCGGTTCAGCAGACAAACCAGACTGGGTCTGGTTTAACTGGGACCAAAACTAAGCTGGGCTGGGATGGTTCCAATCCGGTTCGGATTCGAACCAAATCGGCAAAGCTGGTTTTGTGCACATCCCTACCCTAAGGGATAGGGTGAAGAAGCAGGCTCATTGACTGAGGAGCAGGAGTCTCGCTTTGAGTACTAGAGAGTGTTGGTTTGAATTCCACGCCTGGGTTTCTTGAAGGGCTGTTGGGAAGAAAGCAGCCAACACCTTAGAGAATTTTAGCAAGCTCACAGAAGCAACAATGTGAGCTGCCTAATGGTTCACTGGGAAAGGGAAAGGAAGTAGGAGTTTTGAGTTCAGTTCTCACCCTAGGGAACCAGAAATGTGATCTCCGCAAGGCAAAGCTCACTTTTGGCGATGGGGCCATAGCTCAGTGGTAGAGCACCTGCTTTGCATGCAGATGGTCCTAGGTTCAGTCCCTCACATCTCTAGGTAGGGCTGGAACACAGGAATATAGAAAGCTGCCTTAGGCTGAGTCAAACCATTGGTCAATCTAGCTCAGTACTGTCTGCATTGACAGACTCTCTAACGTTTCACACAGGAGTCTCTCTCCGCTCTACCTGGAGATGCCAAGGACTGAATCTGGAACCTTCTGAATGCAAGCAGGTGCTCTACTCCTGAGCTATGACCCCATCTCCTAAGAAGAATATCTTACAGCAGATAACACTTACATGTAGTCACTCATCCAAATGCAGACCAAGGGAGGCCCTGCTTAGCAAAGGGGACAATTCCTATTCACGACCACAAGATCAGCTCTTCTCCTCAACACCTGGGAAATACTCTTGTCTGAAAATATTTTGTTTAGGGTATAAATATATGTTTGCTTTGCTGTTTTGCATGTGTTCGTTGAATTCCATGGGAGGGCACCCTAAAGATTCCTGACAGGGGTATTTGTATAGTTTTTCACCATCTTGAAAATAGAAAAAAGGAGAAGTCTTATGAGCTAGATGATGAAAGAAGTGGAATAGACTCCATTAGTTCTACTTTGTTTTGCTAATTAGCAGCCTCCTGGGACTGCTTGGGAAGGTTGTAGAAACTGGTGCTTTGGGAGAAAGTGTGTAGCCTTTTCCTCATGCCCTTGCCCAATGCAAATTTGCTTGCCATTGAAGCTGCTATTAGCTCAGCCAGGGGAGAAGATAGATACGGATGCTATTACTCTTTTACCCCAACACCTCTGAAACTAATTGCTTCAATGGATGGAGGATATAATTGACACTGAGGAAAGGGCACAGGAGGAAAGGGTTAAACACCCTATCCTCGTGCACCACTTCTCTGGTCTTCAAAGGAATCCCATGGAGCTACTAATTAGCAAAACAAAAACCATAGGAGAGGCTCATCAGTTTTTCTATATCATGCCTGATTTGACTCCTATATCCTTTTAACTGGAGATGTTTGGTACTGAACCCTCTGCATGCAAAACGTGCTTTGCCAGTGAACTGTGGGACCTTCCTATTTTATTTTGATGCTAGAAATGTTGGATGCATGGATTAGATTGATGTCTTCAGTGGGTACAGTGAGCTGAACACCAGCCAGCGTAGTGTAGTGGTTAGAGTGCTGGACTAGGACCAGGGAGATCCAAGTTCAAATCCCCATTCAGCCATGATATTTTCTGGGTGACTCTGGACCAGTCACTTCTCTCTCAGCCTAACCTACTTCACGGGGTTGTTGTGAGGAAAAACCTAAGTATGTAGTACACCACTCTGAGCTCCTTGGAGGAAGAGCGGGATATAACATGTAATAAATGAATCAATGAATCAATGAATGTAACTTCTGTTGTCATGACTGGAAATGGTGTAGTGCTTGGTAGATTGTGTCCTTCAGAAGATCTCTTTGCAAAGACAGAAAAACAGACTAAAATATATCATTTTGGGGATAGCTGTTCTGTGTTCATTTTTGCCATCCAAATGGGTATAAATTGCATAGACTGATGGGAATTATTGCTAAGATTTGTTGCAAAAATTATACAAATAGCAACCTTCTTTTCACATCAATAATCACTTATTTGTCACAATCAATTATACAGTCAGTCAAGATCTATACTTTATTCAATACCTAGACTACAGCAGAACTACAGATTCATTGGCTTTTTGTACTCTGCATCAAGAAATCATTATCCCTGTTGTTTGAACATAGCTTCCCCCCCGCCTACCTTTTAAATGAATGTTGTGGAAAATGCAACAGGAAATTACAGGGAGAAAATGAATACTTACTTGTTTCAAAGTGCTCTCCCTCATGGCTGCCAGGAAGAGGTGAGAGAAAAACCTGAAGAAAGTGGCTGTTTTGGCAAAAATACTTCTGTATACTACTGTTAGCTGAGCACAGCCTGCCAACAGTCTTATCTAGGAGCAACTATGGCATGCTCCATTAGTTGGAGCTAGAGTATCCAAGCATGTAGGATCATAGTCATGAGAATTATAGCTTTTACAGTCTCCTAGAGCAAACTCTTCAGAGGTCCAAACCTGGAGATCATTCACAAAACCAAAAACTTTGTTTGGGAGCTGTGTGTACCCCCAGTTTTTGGTGGTGTCGAAGCAAGGTAGGAGGAAAACCTGGGTAGAAGTGATTGAATCACTTCACGATTGGTGAGAAAGGTTACCATCTTTTGTGGGGAGGAAGACTGAAAGTGCTTACCTCCCCACAGATGATCAGAAGGATGTTGCTGGGCACATGGATTGCCCACCCAGACGAGTGGCAGCCCCCCGGCCTCTCCAGGGGTCAGGCTCAGGGAAGTGGTGGTAAGTGCGTCCCACGTGGCTGCAAGCAGCCGTGGCAGACACACAATCAGTTAACCTGGTGTTTGGGCGCACTTGAGCCGAAAACCCGGGTTAAGCACCAGGCTACATAAGAGGGCTCACTGCCACGCTGCCGCCAGGAGCCACACGGCTCCTGGCAGTTCTCACGAGCGGCAAAAACTGGGCTGGGCTTCCCTAACCCAGTTTTTGCTGCTCATGAGAATAGCTTCATTGTGTGGAAGCAAGGTAAGGGAAAAACCTGGGGAATTCTGTTGAAGCAAGGTAGGAGGAAAAGCTATCCAGGTTTTCCTCCTACCTTTCTTCAGTACAATTACTTATTTGATTCTGTGAATGACTTCAATCACTTATACCCATATTTTTCTCCTAACTTGCTTCCACACAACCAAAAAATGGGACTACACACAGCTTCCAAACCTGGGCAGAACACAATTTATAATTGTGTGAATGACCTCCTTGAAAGACTAGAACTTACCTTGATAAGCAGATAACCAGATCAAAACACTATCCTATTGCAGCATTTTAACTTTTTGCAATACAGCCTTGGAACTCCTAACACAGTGGGCCATTTCAGAAGTCACATGGAGCCAAAGTTACATCTTGGTTCTGCACAATGAGGCTATTCACACGCACATGCAAAACTGGACTAAGGGAGCCCAGCCCAGTTTTGCATTTCTGTGTGAACCGCTAATATCGGGCCAATCCCGGTGGCACCATGGTGGCAAATCTGCCTAAGTCGCCACCCTTTAAAATGAGGCGAAGAGAGAGATCTCTCCCTTAACCCCGTTTTAAATCATCTGGCAGCCATGTCTGCTTGCAGACTACAGGGAGCCCGGGAAAGGGGGATCCCCATGATGAACTGCACACTCGTAGGGAATCATCTGGGCTCACGGGAAGCATACCCAGCACAGGTGGAGTAGTCATCTGCAGGGAAGGTAAATCTAACTCGCCTTCCCCGCAGCCCACTCTGTAGCCCTCCTCACTGCTCGCGAGAAGAGGCTCAATGTCTCTTAGGCTTGAGAGCACAGACCCCTGTCCTCTGCCCACACAATGAAATGGAAGAATTTTACTTCAGACTGTGGTTAAAAACAAGGGAAGATTGGTTGTGACATTCGGACCAACTGATCTTAATCTTGTTTTCTTCCAATCAAAGAATATTTATATACCACTTTTCAACAAAAGCTCCCAAAGTGGTTTACAAATACATAAACAAACAAACAAAATAAAATGGCTCCCTGTCCCCAAAGGACTCACAACCTAAAAAAGAAACATAAGATACATGCCAGCAACAGCCACTGGAGGGATGCTGTGCTGGGGATGGATAGAGCCACTTGCTCTCGCCCTGCTAAATAAAGAGAACCACCACTTTCAACAGGTGCTCAGTTAACAGGGGTTAGCTCAGTTAGCAATATAAACCAAGATATGACACTCACATCAAACCTTGAGTTCATATATTGGTTTATTTCAAGCACTTTGTTTGGAATAGATCCAGATTGATTGATTCAGATGTAGTGACCAAACTTTGTTTCTAATCATAGTTGGATGCAGAGTTCTTCCAACACACACACAGGCAGGGGAGGGGAGACTGTATACTTATGAGGCTGAAAGATAGAACACTACACCAAGATTTAATTGTGGTTCTGCATGACAGCTGAACCCGCCCACTGGCAATAGCACAGAATCCAAGCCATGCATAATTGGTATGTTGTGTGTTTGTGTGTGTGAGAGAGCAATGCTGTTGCTCCCCACTCTTTAAAAAAAGGCAGGATAATATGTGGTCCAGCACAGGCATAAGAAGGGAAGTGTTCAGCCTATAAAGAAGAGGTTTGTGTGGAAACCAAAGCCTACTAGTCTGAGGCAATGAAACCTCTTCAGGCTGACTATGGCATGATCATAGGATTGAGGGGAGCTGTAGTGCTTGTTGTCGCAAGCACTATCCAATAAGTACCTGTTACGCTTTCATACCCCATTCCACACAAAGCACTCCAAATTGCAATGCTCCAGCTAGCAGGAGAAAGATCTATACTTTCTCAGCAACAATATATTGGGTGTTGGGAAAATATGATATTCCTGAAACAGAAGACGTTCTTGTAGGAAGATTCTGTGAGTAGATGGCTGGGTGTATATGCAGCTGTTTCCTCAGGTAAGCTGTCTTCTTGGCAGTGCAGTGAGTAAAGCACTGGTGTCTGGCTGTCCGGGTCTTTGGTTCGAGAGACCAACAGTGCAAAACCCCTCCCAGTACTATTGAGTACTAGTTGTACATGGACCCAATTGTCTGATTTATTAAGTCGCTTACTAAAAACAACTTGGCAAGAAAAATTCCTGACATTGGTAGCAAAAGCCAGTCACTCAAATGCCTTTTCATTTCTGTACAGAAACCTCTTTATCAGGTTTGTCATTAGGGATAATCAATCGGAACCTGGCCTGCGGGCATCTGGTGTCCAAGACTGCCTAGGGTAATGGAGCTCTCTGATATGCCTCTGCTGAAAATGATGAGCCGAGGTTTTCGCTAAAACATCACGGCCTGCCAAATTTCACTTTAGATAAAACATGCCAGCTGAAGTAGATGATCTCCCCGTCACTTTGGTGAGAAAAGCTGTTATTAACACCAATGGCTCAAAAGCGGAGGGAGCCAGAGGTCAGCTCAGCTGCCCCGGTGGAAATGGAAACACTGACATACTTAAACTGTGACAGCAGGCTGTGGCTGCCTTAGCTTTATATGAATTCGGATTTCAGGAGAAGATTTTTATGCCAAAGTAAGGAGTCTTCCAGTAAAAGGTGCAGTGCACAAATATGGGAGATTCAAAACAAATGGAGAAGTGTGGGGAAACTGTAAGCCATGTCATGGCGTAAAGGGAAATGCTCATTTGTGTAGAAAGGCAGCCAGATTCCAGATCTGTGTGTGTCATGACTTTCCAGATTCTTAGGCCCGCCATTGGTCAAGGGGTTAACATTCAAAAATAGTAGAGCAATTGCCTCAGATGGTTATTCCCGAACATTGGTTCTAGTACACAGATAGGAGACAAAAGATTACTTCCTTAAGGACTGTGGGCTCCCACCTTACTATTCTCTCATTTTGGTTGTTTGTCTTCTTTTTCCCTCTCCCCGCAAGTCCTGGGTGCAGGGAGGGAGGATCCTATTAAAGGAGCAGGGAGGCTAACTGTGCACCTCCCTGGCTTCTTGGTTTCACCACAAGGTGTTTCTGCCCACTGCATTGTCTTCAGTTCCCTCTACAGCAGTCTCCTGTCATCTGCAACACCCACCAGTGACTTGGTGGAGGCTTCTGACACAGGTAAGGCTTTCTTACATGTGTGAAGGTGGAAGTCTGGGCATCTGCAGACCGGGCTTATCCTAGCTGTAAATAAAGATATCTGAAATCCCAACGTATGAGGGCTTTCAGGGAGAGGGAAAAAAACCATTGCCCCTTCTACCAGCAGTTAAAATACAATAATGCATTAAATAATTGATTTGCTGCTCCTTAATGGTGCCTAACATCTCACTCAAATAATTATGCTTTGCATTTACATCATGTGTTTGATGTTCTCAAAATGCTTTATAGCAGTAGTCTTTACAATAGCCATGTGAGATAGGCCAGTATTCGCACCAGATCGCGGGTGGGTGGCTGAGGTCGCCTAAGGTCTCCTAATAAATCTGTGGCCATGGTGGAATCTGAGCAGGGAACGTCCTGGCACACAGCTCACCCTACACTGTCTCCCACAGAGCTGGCCCTGATCAGCGGCTGCGTCTGCACTTATGAAAAAGCTTTACCATTGTACCAGGCAGCTTAATTTGAGGCTTATAATAAATAGCCTGTTCTCCAGCGTTTGGTAGAGAGGTCAATGTCATTGTCTGAAAGACACATGGGCTTGAAGATAAATGGAGGAAGTGGCATCTTGAGAATGAGTCTGATAATGACATTAATCTTGTTAAGAGAAGCAGGAAGCCATATAGCAAAGCCACGCTGTTGTCTCGGAGCCCCCTTTTGGAAGAGTCAGGTTCCACTTGCAGAAACTGGCTCTGGCTGAGGTGGGAGAGCCATCCTATCTGAAAACATTCCACCTCATTATTCCTTAGCTTTGAGTGCGCATTCTCGTTCTTGCTTTTATTTACTTAGCTTTTTCGGCACTCACAAGTGCCCCCAAGGCAGCTAACAGCCAATTAAAATATCAAATCCAACCCCAAAATTAAAGCAACAAATTTAAACAAACCAACAATAGATTACAACCAAACAGAACAAAAAGAAAGAAAGAAAGAAAGGATTGGGTGGGGGGAGGAAAACCAATTACCTCACACTGAATGTTTGGCAGAACAAAAATATCTTCTCCAGCTGAACAAGCAGCAACAGTGAAGGGGGCCTGGTGGCCTCATAGGGCAAGGACTTCTAAAGAGTTCCTGTTTGCAAAAATGCAATAATAATTTTTCAGGAGAAGCCTGCCCTGGAACTAAATTCTGCAGTTTGATTATATATGGTTATCCTGGTTTGTGGAATCCTTGAAGTACCACAGCAGACCCTGACATATGACTGTTGGCTGTCTGGTATTTCTTCTCTTACGTTGTGAGGCTGTTCTCACGTGCACCCTAACCCAGGCTAGCGAAACCTAGCCTGGGTTAGGCTGCGTGTGAGAACGTCTGGGACTGGGCCTGATTCTGGCAGGGCAGCACTGCCTAGCCCAGCTTTTTATCTCTGCTTTCATCTGGGGTTAAAGGCTCAAGTGAACCCTTAACTTGGGCTTGGGAATCGTGTGTTTGCTGGGGCTGCATCCAGCCCCAGCGGACACAGATACTAGCGCATAGAGCATCTGTCTATTGAAGGAATCCCCCAATGCACTGTGATTGTTGTGTGGTGTGTTGTGGGATATCTGGAGACTGAGACGTGTCGTCCCGGCCTCCGGAGCTCTGCACTGTGCCACACACCATGGATCGTCTGGGAGCACAATCCGCGCTCCCAGCAACATTTCAGTTATCATTTGGGGGGGAAGGTGAGTTAGACTAACCTTCCCTCCCTGCCCCCCCCAGTTGTGTGAATGTTGCTAACCTCCAAAGCAATGTACAGCTGATAAGGCTAAAAAACAAGTAAGCCATGAATAATTTGTGGGAGAAAGCGGGGAAACTTTGGGGAAGGGTTAGGCCTCAGTGGAGGGTGCATCTCCCCCTAGATCAATCTCTCTTTTGGCTTTCTTTTAGGGGTGAAGAAAGAGTCCCCTCATACTGATCTTTCCCCCCACCCCAATGTAGAGGGAATCTGGATTTGGAGAATGCAGTGGTGAAAGTTGCCTTCAGGGCTGTTCACTCATTTCCTTGTGTTCATTGCTTGTCTGCAGAAGTAAGTGTGAAATCCCTCCCTGTGATTTGGAATGCTGGCTCCAAATCATGGAGAGAAATGCCTCCCTGGGTTCAGTGTTTACCTCTGCAGATATGTGCTGAACATGGGAAGAGCAGGAGGCGTGGCTACTGATGGTTCCTGAGCAAATCAATACCTGGCTAGGCAGTGCAAATCCATTCCCCCATATTTGGGTACAGTGCACTCACCTAAATAACACCTTCATAGGGTTCCTGTCACCCAGGGTTCCCAAACGTGTGAATGAAGCCTGTATACAGCTGTACATCCATACAGCCCTTTCACACTTACATCCAGTGTGGAGACAACATTGGGTATGGACAGTGTATGCCCTGATGCCAGAAGCGGGGCCACGGCCATCATGTATTTCTTCCTCACACATTTTATTTATTTATTTTATTTATTTAACATATTTTTTTACCACCCGAAACTTACGTCTCTGGGCAGTTTACAACAAAAACAGAAAAGTTAAAACATTAGTTAAAACAGATAAAAGACAACAAAGAAATTAAAACATTGGTTAAAATAAATGACAGCAAAAAGTTAAAATATTACAACAATTTAAAACCTTAAAACAATATTTTAAAACAATGTTAAAACTATTAAAATGGTATTTAATTAAAAGCCTGGGTGAACAAATGTGTCTTTAAAGATTTTTTTTAAATTGTCCGAGATGGAGAGGCTCTTATTTTAGCAGGGAGCATGTTCCAAAGCATTGGGGCAGCAACGGAGAAGGCCCGTCCCCGAGTAACCACCAGATGAGCCGGTGGCAACTGCAGACAGACCTCTCCTGATGATCTCAATAGGCGGTGGGGTTCATGACAAAGAAGATGTTCTCTTAAATACCCAGGGCCCAAGCCATATAGGGCTTTACAGGTTATAACCAGCACCTTGTATTTTGTCCAGAAGCTTATCGGCAGCCAGTGTAGCTCTTTCAATACAGGAGTAATATGGTCTCTCTGAGATGACCCAGAGACCAACCTGGCTGCCGCATTCTGAACCAACTGCAGTTCCCCGACTACAAACAAAGGCAGCCCCACATAGAGCTATATTCCCTGAATGTGGAGGCGGGGAGAATGATTGGGTATTATATTGGCCAAATGTTTAACGAAGGTTCTCAGACTGTGGTCCACGGACCATCAGAGGGATGCAAACTCCATTTAGATGATCTACACAAAGGTTGCAGATTAAATGAGAATATCTGTAATCTGTCCTAAATTTTACTTTTTCAATTTTATTTATTTAATTTATTTATTTGACATACTTTCTATTATATATGAATTATGTGTTTTTATTTGTTGATCAAAAAAGCTAAAAAAAATTCTACATGGAAGAGGTTTATTATATATCTGTTAAGGATACAAAACACCAGAGGAAGGATGTAAACATGGCTATATGCTGTGGCTTGTGTTTAACCTTGGGAATAATTATGAGAATATTAGAATAATTAGAATGTTGACATGTTTTTTAGTTATGATTTCCTGCATGATCATGAGAAATTTTGAGATAAAAGGTAGTGACTCCAGATGGGGGAGGAGAGTTTATCTTGTGGTAGCAAGCAGTAATTGCCCCCTTTGCTAAGCAAGGTCTGACTTGGTTTTCATTTGGATAGGAGACATTGAGGCTATTCTCACGATTTCCCAAAAGTGGGCTAAGGGAGCCTAGCACGGTTTGAGGTTATTGTGTGCTGCAACGAGAGCCGTGCGGTTCCCGGCAGCTAACTGCCATAAATGCTCCTCCCCTTAGACGAGGTTAATGGAGCAATTGCTCTGTTAACCTCATCTTTTTGCTCATGTGTCACCACGGCGCACGGTGACACATGAGTAGACCCCTGACCGGGAGGCTGAAAGCAACCTTCCGGGCTTGGGGGTCTCTCCAGGATGCCCTGCGCGCTCGAGTGGGGCATCCTGGAACTTCCAGGGACCACACAACCCCCTTTCCCCTGCCCTTGGAGGACAGGTCTACCTAGTGGACTAGTTCTCTGAGTCGGGCAGATGCACGGTCTAGAGTGGAGGGTTGGTCTACCCATTGAACTCAATGGGTAGACCAGCTCTTCCCAGAAAATGGGCCTCAAAATGGTGCTTGAATCACTCAATTTGATTCAACCTTGAATCAGGCTCTTTGAAAGGCGATTTCGATTTGAGGATGAATCACTCAAATTCCCCCAATTTGAATTGATCTGAGGTCAAATCAATCTTCACATCTCTACTCTTGAGTGCCTCACCTGACCCATGAGCTGCTTGTAAGAAACTGCCCATGACTCTGACTCTAGATAAAAACTAAGCTACTCAAAATTATGTATCATATGAAGCCCTTCGTAACCAACTCTGTTTCAATGTTTTATACTGTGTTCTATGCTTTATATTGCATATACTTTACTTAAATTATATATGAAAATATATGTATTAATAAAGACATGGTCTCTTGAATTCTTCTCTAAATTGTCAGTATAATACCCTAGTGAACTCAGACTCACTGTGGTGTATTTTCTGGCTGGATGTTTTCACACTCCTCCGCTCACTGAGAAGATGATAGCTAATCTAAATGTTTAGAATGTGAAAATCCATTGAACAGAGGCTAACCATAACAGCTGTTCTCTACTAAAAGGTAGGGCCCACAAAATTTTTAAAAAGACATCCAGCTCTTCCTGAAGTTGTACTTCCTGGCCTTGGGGTAAACTTATTTCTCAGAAAACATGTGCTGGGGGCTATAATGGAAGCTGATGGTTGGCCTTCCATGGTCTGGATGTTGGTTTCAGAAATGGACTTTTAACTTCCATAATCTTGCAACTATGCAGGACCACGCTACAGTGTATTATAATGATCTCACCATGCAAAACAGCAACATGATTATAATGCACCATGGAAGGAGCAGCGGCCAGAGGCAGTGAGGACAACAAGTGGGTGGGCCTGTTGCCTGCCTGTCCGCTCACTTGCTCTCTTCTCCACCTCTGGGCACCGCTTCTGCCACCAGCTTTCCACAGCCTGTTATAATGATGTTGCTGTTCAACATGGCAACATGATTATAATGCACTGTGGCAGGCCAGCAGCAGGAGTGGCAGCTGGAGTTGGTGAGGAGAGCAAGTGGGTAGATCAGTGTCAGGGATGGGGAGCACCCGTTTGCTCTCACCCATGGAGGTGACACATTGGCACCCCTCCCCTTTTGGCACTTTGGGCGACTGCCTGGTTTGTCTAGTCAGTGGATGGGCCAGTTCTGGTTGCAGGCTTCCCGTTTGCCTTCTAAAATTTCAGCCCCAGCCAGCTGAAGGCATATGCTTGCAGGCTGTTCTCTGCTGCTAAGGGTATTCCCTGGCAACATGGGGAAGTGTACATGTGCATAACCAACAGTCCCCATTAGTGGTCTTTTTAAACTGGCATTTTTGTTTAAGGATGAAGTGCTTCTAGTTGGTAACCTTCTTTAGCCCTGCCCTCCATTTAGGTCCATGGATGTCTGCATGGTAACATACTACTTTGCTAATACATGGGATGCTGTAGCATTGCCAAAAACAAAACCCCAGTCTTTTGTAACATTTTTGATAGCTTTTCTTACACACACACACACACACACACACACACACACACACACACACACACACACACACACCCCAAGGCTCCCCTCTGCCCTCCTTCTCTCCCTTCCCTAGCTCTGGCATCTATAGGAGTTTGTCTCCATGAAACTTAGAGAATAATGACTCTTATGTGTAGTTTCTTCATATGAAAAATATTGGGGAGGGTCTTGCATATTGCTTTCTTTTCAGGTAATAATTACGGGACAAGTGCACCCTACCCAGATTCTGTCCTCGGCTTTTGAGTGAAATAGGTGGGGAAATCATTCAAACCAGCTGGAATTTGGCAGATGATCAAATTTCCCACCTCCTATCTTGTTTTTATCTAATATACAATCACAAAATGGGAGTGCACCTAGCTCCTGAAACTGGATAACTCCAGAAACTGGATAACTCCTGAAATTGGATAAGTTTGTCTTCCATCCATTTTATGGTGTATGAACTGCCCTAGGTGTATGAACTGACTTAAAAAGTGATGTTTTTAATCCCACAAACTAGGGATTAGGATCCCCATATGGGCAGCTAGTAGAATTACCGCTGAAACAGAAGGAGTGCATTAAGGTGCAAAGAAGATAATATATTGTTCAGTGTGTTTTGAGTATTATAACTCTTCATCATGGGTGACTATAATATTATTCTTTCAAAGAGATGCCAGAATGATCTTTTACAACATCTCCTGTAGAAGACAGTGCTGGTTTTTCTTTGAAAGAACAGAATTAGTCACCTCTAAGGAAAAGTTACAACACTCAAAAAGTGATGGGCAATAAAATATCTTTTCAGCACTTTGAGGTCTCTCTGCTTTGTGTCTGTATTTGGTGATGTCTTCTGTGCTTCCCTCGTTCGAATTCACTACTGACCGTAATTCTGTTTGGAAGCCCTTCCCTTTTATAGAGGGAAACTCTTTGAACCAGGCTGATGTCAACCTTAGTGGAAAACAGCCAGTCATAAACATTTGTTGAACATTTTCCCATTAACAAGACTTATCCAGTATACAGATGGACATAGGAAAGAGTAAGGAAATCAGCTGCAGTCTGATTACCACAATCCATATGCACTCCAAGAAATATTTATATATTTATCTACAGGTTAGGTTGATCAAAAGAGAATTGCCATAATGGGTCTTAAATGTTTCTAGCAGACATCTTAGACTATCTTAGTTTGGAAGCCCTCACTTTTTTAAAAAAGCATTGCATATTTCTTTACACCTAACACCATTATTTTGAGAGTCTAAGTAGGGAAGACAGTACTGGGAAGCTGACATGTTGATATCAAAAGCCCTGGACGAAGTATAAGAAGTATAATTTTTCTTCCTCTGTCACATGTTTTCTTATCTGGAAGCAGCATGACTACAAAGCTCCAAGCAACTATACAAATGATTGTTCAAGAAAATGACTTGGGTTGCCGTACCTGGGAGATAAGGGATAAAGCACAGTTTGAATTAGACCTGAAGCCACATATGCAGAGCAGCACAACCTAGTACCTACTAAATCAAATAACCCTGAACTTTGTCCTCCTTGAATCAAAGTCATACAAAATGCCCAGCATTTGCTTCTAAATATTCAAAATGCTTCACATCCTAGTATTGTAAGCCTTACAACAGTCCTGTGAGGTAGGTTAGAATGATTTCACCCATATTTCAGATGGAGGGCTAAGAATGAAAGAAGGGAGGGGGAGGGAGAGAGAGAAAGAGAGAATAGCTTGCTTAAGGCCACTTTGTATGTTCACAGCAGAGGTGAAGTTCAAACCAAGGCTTAAGGGAGGTGGCCTTAAAACAAGCCCATCTTCTTTATTACTCAGTCTCTCTGCACTGTACTAGTACAATGGCTTAAATCAGGGATTCTCAAACTTGGGTCCTCAGGTGTTATTGGACTTCAACTCCCATAATCCCCAGCCTCAGTGGCCTTTGGTTGGGGATTATGGGAGTTGAAGTCCAATAACACCTGAGGACCCAAGTTTGAGAATCACTGGCTTAAATGGATTGTGAATGGCAACCCAAGTAGCTGGTTCTGAGACTTGGTACCCTCAAGTTTGCCTCCTTGTTTGTTCTTTTTTAATTTTTAAAGCCAGTCAGGTTTAGTGCTGCACCAGTAAGTAAAGATTGTCTTTGATCAATTTTTTAATAGGACACTCCAAGCTTTCCTGAGCTGAACCACTGAGTATTGGCCTTTTTTCTGTGCTGCTGACTCAGTGGAAGCAAGGAAGAGCTCTCTTTCGTCTATCTAGCACAGAAGTAGTATTTTTCACAGTGAAAGCACTTTGCACTTGCTTTAACTAGCAGAACTGCTCTGCATGTAAGCACTATTGACTGGTCGAGCAGAAGGGTAGAAGCTTCAAAGCTTATGAAAGTGAGAACATTAACTTTACTTGGAGCAGCTCTCTGATATGACAGTACAGCCAGTAACCCAAGTCCAGATGAACAATTTCTTTCTTCTCACCAGTCCACTCTCTTTATTCTCAGTGGTGCTGCATGGTGGTCTGCAGGCCACAGATATAGTTAAATGGACCCTTTCACAAGTGGTCAGACAACATAAGCTGCTGCTGTGTTGTATCCAGGTGCAGCAAAGTAATGTGCTGATCAGCCTCCGGGCTGCCCTCTGTTCACTCAGCCTAGGACAATATTTCAACCAGATCATACTGAACCTTGATTCTGTCTTCTAAGATATTAGCTATCCCTCACCCACCCCATCTTTGTGTCATCTGCAATTTGATACGCATGCCCTCTACTCCCTCCTTCAAGTCATTTATGAAAATGTTGAACAGCACAGGACCCAGGACAGAGACCTGTGGCACTCCAATCAATACTTCCCTCCAGGACGACATACAGCCATCAATAAGCACTCGGACACGGTTGTTCTTCCAGCTGTGAATCCGCCTAGCAATCCAGTCCACATTCCACCAACTTATGAACAAGGATACAATGAGAGACTTTTCTTAAAGGATGTACTATAATCAAGACATACTAGTAAGTCCACAGCATTCCTATGATCTATTAAGTTAATAGCTCTATCAAAAAAAGGGATGAGATTAGTCTGGCATGATTTGTTCTTGAAAAAACCTATTCTGGTGTCTGCTAATCACCAAATTCTTTTCTCGGTGCTCAGACTGACTGCTTAATAATCTGTTGTAGGATCTTGCCAGATACCTACACCCAGCTGACAGGTATGTAGTTTCCTGGCTCCTTCTCTTATCCTTTTGAAGTAACGATGGGGCAACCTTTTGTTAATCTCCAGTCTTCTAGCACATCACCTGTTCTCCAGGGCATTTTCCAGATTTGCAATAGGTAAAGCGCTGCAAAGTGTGACGGAATAGTGCAACGGTTTAAAACCGGGAGTAAAGCGTTATTCAATGCTTTGTTGTAGGCTGGTGGCCATTCATCTTTTTCGTCCATTGCAATGTGTTTTCAAGGCAAGACTGTCCATATTCTCCTTGAAATGCATTTATCTGCCCCTCCTCCTGTTTCATTTGGGCCAATGGAGTTGCGGGTGGGGGGAGGGGGTGACATGAAACTTTTTTGGTAACTTCTCGGCTACCTTGCACAAATCTGCCGGCAGAGGGAAGTGCCATTCCCAAACAAAAATCTAACGTTGTCTTGCATAATTCTAGTTTTGCACAAGAAATAACTGGAGGGAAATTTTAAAAAAGAAAAGAGGGGGAGTGGGGTGCGTGAGGAGATCCTTTGGAGTGGGTGGGGGGTGAAAGGGAATCTGGTGGCAAGTGAGGAAGGGGTAAAGACAGAAACTGGTACACCTCCAGAGAAATAAATAAAATAGGAGGGAGGAGGTGGAGCGTAGGGATGTGCAAGCAGGTTTGGAACCAAACTGATCTGAAGTTGAACTGGTTCAGTTCGAAGTGCTGGGGTTGAGCCGAACCACCCCTGGTTTGACTCAACCCCAGACTGAACATCCCTGCCGCCCATTCGGGGGTGGGGTGGTTCGCGGACCTTTTACGGGGAATTTTATTTTATTTTATTTTTTAAACTTACCCTCTCCTGGGGGCTTCTCTGAGGTGGAGGCGGTGGGGGTTCTGTGGAGGTCCCCCCCCCCCGCCGGCCTTCCTTCAAAAACGTTTGGGCCTTTCCCTCAGCACAGTGGCCATTTTGGAGGCCGCCGTGCCATCGCAATGGGCCTCTGTGTGGCCTGCCCAGGAGAGGCCAGCAGTGGCAGGAGTGGTGGGTGGAGGTGATGAGGAGAGCAAGTGGGCAGCTGGGCAGGTGACAGGGATGGGGAGCGCCCGCTCAGTCGCCCATTTGCTCTGACGATGGGACGTGTGCCTGCCCATGGGGGCAGCACATGATCCAAGCTGTTGGTGCTCCTCCCTGCTTGGCGCCCTAGGCAACTGCCTAGTTTGCCTAGTGGATGGGCTGACCCCGGCAGTGAAACTTTCTGCACTCCTAGTTTGGCATGTTAGCACAATATTGGAAGTACAGGAAGTAATCCAGCAAAGGGCTACAGTGCTGTGCAAGGTTACTTGTGCCATTAGTGTTTTCCCTGTATAGACTCTGTTTCTCATATATGCATCCATGTGTTTGCATGTACTTGCCCTGTCAGAGGCAGTACATCTCGTACTATGTGGCTTTGGGAGGGCAGTTGTACTGAGTAGAGACATTCACAGAACCTACCAGGTGGGCGGGCGGGGGAAGGCTTCCCAAACCTTGCCTCCCCGCACCTGCCAACGATAATTGTTTAGCTGGTGGGGGCATGGAGCATGCTCCCACACGATCAGCCCTGCTCTCTGCAGCTTGGAGCAAGGCAGATTGATCTGAGGCTAGGACTCGTCCCAGCCTCCGTGAAGTTCACAACGCACCACATGACATGCATGCTGCACTGGGGGATTGCCCCAAGAGAAAGGCATTCTAGGTTGCTGTCTCTGTGTGCGGACGGGCTGGGAGCAGCCTGTGCTCACACACGAGCAGGTAGCTGGGGGTAAGGGGGAACTCACTCCCTTAACCTCAGCTAACAGCTGGGCTTAAAAGCCGGGCTTGAGAGTGCTGTCCTCCTGGAATCGGGCCCAATCCCTGCAGTTCTCATGCACATCCTAACCCAGGCTGGGGGTCCCTAGCCCGGGTTAGGCTGTGCATGAGAACAGCCTCAGTGATTGTTTCCAAGCCCTTCAGATGCGCCAAATGGAAGCAACCTAATTGGGCCTGTAGCTGATGCATCTTAAGGACATCTTCAACCACCTCAGCAGCACGGAAGGCAAGCCAGCCAAGGAGCACTTTATCAAAATCAAGTCCTAGCTGCTCACTGGCCACTGCCTGACACCTCTCTGTATTGGACCAAAACCAGCCAGAACAGCAAGAGAAGGACAAGCAAAAGATAAGTATAGCGCACTGTTCTCATGCTGCACATTTGGCACTGTCTGTGTGCAGTTAACATGATTTGCATATAATTTTTATGAAAGTAAAGGGTGCAGTCGAGCCGGTGTCAGCTCCTGGCAACCACAGAGCCCTGTGTTTGTCTTTGGTAGAATACAGGAGGGGTTTACCATTGCCTCCTCCCGCACACTGTGAGATGATGCCTTTCAGCATCTTCCTATATCGCTGCTGCCCGATAGAAGTGTTTTCATAGTTTGGGAAACATACCAGCAGGGATTCGAACCGGCATCCTCTGGCTTGCTAGTCAAATCATTTTCCTACTGCCCCATTAGGTGGCTTTTATGAAAGTAGCAGGTGCCAAATCGTAGTAAGAGGATCTGTTGCACTTTTTCTTCAATATATGTATTCTGGAATTGTTACTTTCAAATATGTAGGAAAGCTAAGGAATACAGAATTATGGACATAAAAATCATGAGAGCAGAGCAAGTTGTCTTTTCTCTTTCTGAACCTTTTTGCCATTGCTACAATACATTTCCCAAGCTTTCTTCTGAACAATGTAAGCCTGGAACTTTTTAAAGAAAAGAAAAAAGCACAGCCGAGATGCTTTGGAATCTCACCAGAGCCTGAAGAGATCACATACAAGTGTCAGATTTGCCCTAGATGGTCTAGACAAGAAAATTTAATTTGTTTTTCATTTTTCTCTGGCTTGCTGTGGCCATATTTTGCAGGCTCTCTGAAGTTTTCTGCATCTTAACTTCCTCCATATGCCTTTCTTGGCAATTCAGGCAAATAGCTAGAGAAAAACGTGATTTCCATATCTCACCAGATTTTGAGCTAACCTCGAAACCCATGTACATCTGACACCAATTAAGTCTATGAAAAAAATGATAGGGGAAGAAAAAGCAACCCAGGTGTTCAGGAGTTAAAATCAGCAGTTTGTATAGTCAGGCTGGAGTGTTACATCATGTTGCTGTGGAAACTAACTTTCAGAACCACAATGATGTATAGTAAAGCTTTAGGTCAGTGGGTAATAAATCCTGTTTTAAAAAGTGATTCTCCCCCCATCCACTGGTGTAAACATCATTATGAGAAATGACGGCTGGGAGACGGATTTTTTAATATCAATTTTCAAACAGAAAATAGCTCTTGGGGGATGGAGGAAAGAAAGAAAAGCAGGTAAAAGAAGAGAAAAAGTTGGAAATCAGAGAGCACTATAAATAAAAGGCATCAATGATGGAGAGGAAATATTCACTGTTGATTGGTTTATAGCCTGCAGTGGTTGAATGTCAAGGTAAGGTCCCTCTATGGAGTGGTGACAAAGCTGGGATTGGCAGGGCAGACAGAAAGGAAGCTTTAGTTTTGTGTGATTAGAAGAGCCTATCTGGGGAAATTGCCTGCCTGCTCCTGGCTCTTGGTGGATGTTTTCTGAAGTGTCACAAGTTGCTTAGCTAACTCTCCTGCCTGTCATCTCTATTCCATCTTCTGCCTTCCCCATCTTTGTCTTTGTTCTGCAACTGAGTCTGACTATACTATTGTTCTGATTGGCATAGCTACTTTTCTGCCTGAAAAATAGCACTGGCAGTAGGGTGCACAGCCACTGCAGCCAGCTCTGATGCTTGGCTGTGAGTAGCTGTTGGGCCTGCTGTTCTCTCTCACTCAGGGCAAAAGAGGAATACTGGACCTCTCTGCTGCTAAGCAGTAGAAGCGAATTACGTTATAGGAGGACATAATGTGAGCTTTTTTGTTGAAACAATGGCCTTCACATGTGATGATCCAATTAAATTGTAGGTTGAGGAAGATGCCCCCTCTTAGGTCAAAGTTGCAGTTGTCACTGCATGGCTGTTGCAGTTGTCATTGCATTTGGGTCCCACCTACACAGACAAGAATGAATATTGCTGCAAAATGTTTGAGGAATGCTGGTGTTAGTATTATAGTCTTCCTGCTGCTGGATTTTCCAGCCTGTGAGGTCATATTATGTTGGGAAACCTTACATAGTGCTGTTGGCCATACCTGGTCATACTGTGGCCTGGTTCACAAAATCATTTGAATCTAGGTTTCATGTGGGTTACTGACATTAGTATGATTGTGTGAACCCATGCCAAGGTGCTTCATAGCCAGAGATGAATCGGAGATTTCCACCTTGGCATGGGTTCCCACAATCACACTAATGTTAGTAACCCACATTAAAACTAGATTTGAACAACTAAGTGAACCAGGCCAGTGAATCAGAAGACCACCCAAACAGACAGGCTTGAAACGATGTCTGTATCTGATCCTCTTTGCTAGAGGCAAGGAATATTAAAACTATATGTGGGCATCTCAGTGGAGTTTGTGTGGGGTTTTTGTTGTTGTTGTTGTTTGTTTAGCTTTTTAAAAATATGACTCATTTTTCTTCTCTGCTTTTAAAAAAAGTACCTCTGTAAAGAGTTGACACTTTTGCATCCCAGGTTAGCAACTTGGTTAGCAACCTGTCACTTTTTACTCTTGTAAGGCTATGAAGAAGTGTAGTAAGCTTGGATTCTGACTGAAGCTGCTTGCTGTTATGTTCTATAAATCTAAAATGGGCCAGATTGAGAGCAGACTGCTGAACCACAGAGGTCATCAGTTGGAAGGAAGGTGCTTAGGGAAGTGACATGTACGATGTTTCTGCACAGAGATACAGATTTCACAGTGATAGGAACTGTCTCTGGAACTGGAGATGGTAGCAATATTTGAAAGCTACCTAGGATATCTGGATTGCTAAGTCTACTGGACATATGGACATAACTGTAAGGAAAAAAAACCAGCAAAAGAGGAAGTGTGAGTGATTTGTGTTTTCTGACCCTCACTTCTGTGTCTCTGCTGTGCACATATGCCCCTCAGATGGCATGTATTCTGCTCCTGCACGTGGAGAACATGCAGACAGGACTCAGAAATGTGGCGAGAGAAAGTATGAGTGATTTGTACTTCTTTTTTTAATTTCAAAGATGTGACTAGAGTAGGAGTTCTCAATCAGACTGGTGATCCATGGATTAGTAGACCTGGTTCAGACACTCACTCAAATCTAGGTTTTATGTGAGTTACTGACATCAGTGGGATTGTGTGAACCCACACCAAAGTAATTAATAGCTTGAGATGAATCTGAGATTTCTGTCTTGGTATGGGTTCACACAATCATACTAATGCTGGTAACCCACATTAATCGTAGATCTGAATTATTGTGTGAACCAGGCTGTATTAACCTGACTGGTGACAGTTCTCTGGGGCTTCAGTTTTTCTAGGCCCTGTTCCCTGAAAAACCCTTTGACAAGAGACACTAAGAGGCTATTCTCACGACTGCAGGATAGCAGGCTGAGGGAGCCCAGATCTCTTTCCTGCGGTTGTGGGAACTGCTGGGAGCCACACAGCTCCCAGCGGTTAGCCTGTTTAAGTCCCTCCCACCCTTAAACAAGGTTAGCAGAGCGACAACCTTTTTGGTGACTGAGTGCCACCCTGGCGCTTCTCCATGCCATGGCAACACACAAGTAGACCCCCAACCGGGAGGCTACAAACAGCCTCCTGGCTTCGGACGCTTCCCTAGATTGCCTCACGCAGGGCATCCTGGGACTTCTGGGGGCCAGGCATCCCCCCTGTTCCCCACCGCCCCTACTGGCTCCATGACGCCAGTAGTCGTGTAGGCAGCTGATCCGGCTGCCTATGGCTAGCCTGGGGATTGTCTGCAGGGAGAGCAGGCTAAACCCATTCTCCCACAGAACCTGGTAAGACTCTACACATGGATCATGTGTATAGCCTCTAAATCTGGGACTGTGCATGCAAAGTGCATGCTCTGCTGTTGAACTACAACTCAAGTGCTGTTTATATTGTTATGATACTCACTGAGGCTGTTCTCACACGTACCCTAACCCAGGCTAGGGAGCCCCAGCCTGGGTTAGGCTGCATGTGAGAACCGCTGGGATTGGGCCCAATCCCAGCAAGCCAGCATTGCCTAACTCAGTTTTAAAACTCGGCTCTTAGCCAGGATTTAGGGCTTGACCAAGCCCTCAACCCAGGGTCTGGGATCGTGTGTTCACTAGGGCTTTGTTCAGCCCCAGTGAACTCAGATCTCTTGTGGGAATCCCCCAATACATTTTGCATGTGGTGTGGTGCATTGTGGGATATCTGGCAGCCAGAACACATCCCAGCCTCTGGAGCTCTGCCCTGCACCATGCGGCGTGGATAGTCTGGGAGCGTTGTCTGTACTCCCAGCGAGGTCAAGCAATTGTCGGCGGGGGGGGGGGAGGTGAGTTCCACCAGACTTCCCACCCACCCACCTGCTACCCCGCCTGCCTGGTTGTGTAAATGACCTCACTGTTTGGTGACTTACACAGATGATCAGTGAATGCCTCAACCACAGTTTAACTTTTGTCTGATGATCTTCCAAGTTCCCATTCAAAGACAACAGCAAGATGTCCAGTGGGCCAAATCTCCTGCAGAGTGCTTGGAAGGGTCTTTGGTATTCTCATGTTCTCAAGTGAGGATCAACCTCCCTGGAACTTTCTTTCACCCTTCAAGGTGATCAGTTGTGTAAGTTGTTTTGCTGTGCAAGTCAAGAAACTTGACAATAGGGATCATAGTGTGTAAACCAAGCAAAAGTGTGGCTACCAGTGTGAATGAGCCATCAGGAACACACACATAGCTGTCATTGTGATGTATGTGATAATTAATAAACAATTAAGGTGCCTCAGACCCATGCTTCTACACTTTATTGCAGTTCTCTACCATGCTCAGATCCATGAACTGAGGCCCAAAGTGAAAAGACGGCATACATGCCACAAAATGACTCTGCCAGCTTGTTGCTTTTGTGTAGTCTAACTGTAATCACCTCAACATTTAGGACGTCCTTTATGAACACTGAACTGTTCAGTGTTCAGTTTTGCATGAAATGAGACCCAAAGTGAAAAGATGGCATATATGCCACAAGATGACTCTGCAACTTTGTTGCTTTTGTGTAGTCTAATTGCAATCACTTCTATATTTGGGAAGTCCTTTATGAATACTGAAGTCCCATGCAATTCTTCCTTCCTTCCACTCTTCCCTGGTTGTTACTAGAAAGCCTGGGGAGGCCAGTCTAAGTAGTTGGCTACATTAGGATGAATAGAGAGGTTGGTAATGGCACAACTTTGATTATTTTTAAAGGCAACATTGTTTTGTAAAATGTGAATCTATGTAGTTTGAAACTGAGTCACTGCTAAACTGAATTTGAGCTGAGCCTGTATTGGGGTGCTTTGCTCTTTTCTTATACTCCTTTAAAATCATATTCCCTTGGTTAGCCTGATTTATAACTTACTTGATTTATTGATTTATTTGATTTATTTGATTTATTTATTTAAATCACATAATGCAGATTTTGACTGGTTCAGGCCCATTTCAATGAGACAAGGAATTGTTTGCAATGCATGTTCATCATTTAATGGTTGCAACCTCAAGTGATGCATGAATATGCCTGCCCACCACAGATCTAACATCATAGAGACTTTTCAGCTGAATTTGGATGTAACGTGAAACTGTTGTTAAATGGGGCACAGATTGGAACTCGGTTAAGTCCACATGTGTGCCACCACAGTTTTGAGCTGAAAGTGACCTCCAGTCTGCCTCACCAAACTTCAATTTGAGCCTTCAGTTTGCACTAAGATTTGCCGCTGAAACCAGAGGTTTGGCCGCTGAAGTGTTATGTCTGAACATGGACAGCACCATAATCGTGGTTCCATGCAGTTTTTGGAACCTCAATCATAGAGACGGTGGCGCAGACCCACCTGGAATCATTCCCACTCCATGCCTGTGGTGGTCCTCTCTGGTTGCCTCTTTGAACACTTGCCCACCCCTTCTTTCCCCAATTCAAGAAAGCAGTTGCCCAGCAACAGGGATGCTGGCACGTCCCATCCCAAGTTTGTCAGCCTGTCAAGTAGCAGAGACACTCGGTCATTCCCTCTCCCCACTCGGTCATTCCCTCTCCCCATTCCCTCTCCCCACTCTGTCCCTTGCTCCCCCCTCCTGGCAAGCAGGAGGGAAAGGAGATGAGATTGGCAGTAAGTGCTTTGCTCCCTTAGAATAAAGTGACAAAGATGTATGTTCACAAGCACAAGCACTCCAGGTGTCAACATAAGCAGGGCACCCCATTGCAGCACTGTGGTGCGAACATATGTTAGGGCAGGGTTACCTGGGGTTAGTTTTAATAGGCAGCCCTAACCAGGGATTTTTGAACAGCCAATTTCTATTTTTTGAACAAATACATTATGGAAGCCCCCCCTCCCCCTCCCCCTTGGGGATACCTGTGCAGTTCCTAAACTTACTAATGAGAATAGCTGGGCAGCAGGAACAGCGTTGCCATCACTGAGAGGGGAGATTCCTCATATGTGATGGTGATGGACGCTGACCCCAAACCGACTGCTCACTCATGAGAGTGTAAGGCCATGGATATACCCCTTCACAACTCATGAGAAGAACCATCAGTGAGGACAGGGGTGTTGAGCAGAATTGCTAATAATGTGTGATGACAAACCAACACCTTTTCCCATGGATCACTGTCTCACGACAGTGTCAGGCCATGAGGGCCAGACAGCAGATGCCACCCAGACAGGTTGCTCTATACAAGCTAGTAGCGGGGACAAGTACCCTGCCAACAGCTCTCCCTGTCTCCCAGGTTCAGATCATGCTCTTATCCAGCCTGTGAGCCTCCTTGGAACCCCTTGCAACTGGAAGAAGGTTGGGTGACCGGCAGTGCGGATATGCTCCCGTGGTGGCCATGCCCCCTGTGTTGATGTGCTGGTGATGGCACAAGGGGCGTGAGCAGCATCAAAATCTGGAAGCACTTCCCATTGCCTTTCCCAACAAATAGGTAGTGGAGGCTCAAAGGCAATAGTGGGAAGGGCATAGGTGGCGGCGGCAGGGTCAATGAGGTAGCAGCGGGGGAGGAGCTGCCACACCAACCTTCCTCCTCTCCTGCCTCTGGAATTACCCTGACCCTCTTTTTGGAGTTGGCAAGGAGGAGCAGGGATCCCCTTTGGCCTGACCCACATCCCTGAGTCAGGCTGTGATTGCCCTATAGGGAAGACACTATTGTCTGACCTCCGGCCTGAGTAAAGTGCCTGCACTGCTTGAGGGCTCGAGATTTAGACCTGCTGCACTTTCTTTAATTTGAGTTGTTGAAAGTTGTGGCCCTTTCTCATATATGTATGTTGTATAAGTAATTATTGCCTCTTGTCTTTTTTAGAGTGGGGCAAAGAGTGGACCAGTATTTCTTTCCAAGTGACCTCCATGCTTTTTTTTAATGCAATAAGCCGCAGCATTGTGGATGCTCCTTACATACCTTCAGACTGCATCCTCATCAGGCCGAGTCTTTGTCTTAGAAGAATGTTTGGCATTCTCTAAAACAAATGTCTCTGGCATTCCACACCATATTGATGGATTTCTGTTTGTTTGTTGTAGAGCTGAAACAAATATGCATGATTTTCCATTCTCACAGCAAATATCAGTTATTTGCATATGCGGGAAATTGTCCCAAAGAGGCAGAAGGGGTCTCAAAGAGTTTTGAGTAGTTCCGCAGATCCCTCGAATGGAGAACAATGTGCAATTAAGCCAGGTCTCTCTGCTTAGAGTTGATGTGAATTGGCTCATAATTGCCTTGAATTAGGATTTTGTTTTGCTTGTGTTTTGTCAGCAGCCATAAGCAAGAACTCCAAAGTCCTTTGTGGGCTCAAGTCCCTGGTAGGAATTTTAACACTTCCCTCTCCAAAGGTAGTCACAGACAAAAGATGAGAGGCTGCCGCCACCTTGGCATTTTGGGAGAACTGTTGAAAAAACTTTCCTCTGGTCTTGATGAAGAGCCTGATGAACCATGAAACTCACTGGGTAGCGTTGAACAAGAGAGCATATCTCAGGCTAACCTACCTCACAGATTTGTTGTGAACAGTGGTGTAGTCACAGACCCAGAAGTGAAGGCATTCTCCATGCCCCATGGCCACACCATGCCCCATGGCCACACCCATTTCTGTGGCCACACCCCCAACTTAAATAGATGCAATAATTGGATGAGGGGGTCTATTACCAGAAGTCAACAACAGTTTCCTAATCCAACAGAGCCTGGGCCTCCTATGGTTATTCACCCATAAGAGCAGTCTGGATTGTTGCCCACAAAGGGTGGAGGTTACTCCTTGTAACAGAAGACAGAAAGAATGGTAATAAAATCAATTGTTGTCCAATATTCAGTGACACAACAAATTGTTGGAATGGCAAGAACAGCTTGTTATTTTCATTTGGAAAGCAAAGGGTTTTGCGTCCTTGCTGAGACCCTGGAGGAAAGAAAGTATGGCGACTGCATCCCTGCAGCACTGAACCACAGTTTGTGAGAATAATATGGAACAAGTTCATGTAACAAGAACTGCTCTGAAGTCCTTGGAGGAAGGGCAGAATACAAATATAAACTATAAATCAGCACACAAATAAATACATTTTATTCCACTCCCAACTGGCATGATGTTTTGTGAGTGGGCTTGTATCATTAGAAGAGTACTCTTTATCTGTGATTATTTGCAATGATTGCTGTTAAGGTCATTCACATGACCAAAAATGCTGGCAGGAGGCAGGCTCCTACCTGCTTCTCTGCACATGATCAAAATAAGTTTGAAGGCTCTGCTGCTTCTGCGGCACATGGGTCCTACTGCAGAAAGCAGCAAAGCAGGGAGCAGAAGTCCTTCAGCATCCCTCAATGCACACACCCCCTTCTACCTAGGCTACCCAGTGGGGCAGCATCAGAATTGGCCTCGATCTGGGCACTTCACACAAGCAGCCCTACCCTGGTAGGGCTACACAAACCTGGGTAGGGCTGCTTGTGTGAATAGCCTTGTTGCGTCATAGAGGTTAGTGGGACAGACTAGGATCACTGAGACCCAGGTCCAAATCTGCTCTTAACCATGAAGCTTGCTAGCTGACCTCGGGCTACTCTCTTAGTCTAACCTACCTCACAAGGTTGTTGCGAAAATAAAATAGGATGATAGGAGAATCATATGGGTCGGTTCTCATGATCTGGCTATTGGAGAAGGAGGAGATGCACATGCTTCTGATTCACAGTCATCTGCATGGTGAAAAGTCCCAGGTAGTGATTATATGGGAGGGGTGCATCATGGTTGCTCAATGTGGGCAGCTAACATCAGCTGTGCTACTTCAAATCTAAGACTGCTTTTGTCAGTTGCCAGTGCTGAGCAACCAGGACGGATCCCTCCCACATTATCACTTCCTAGTCCTTTTTACCTTGCAGACAATTGGGAATAGAGAGTGCATGCAATGTTCAGTGGCAAAACTAACATAGCCAGAACATGAGAAACAACCCTAACTATCATCCTGAGCTATTTGGAAAAAGAAAATGAAAGCTCGTGCCATCGAGTCGGTGTTGACTTCTGGAGACCACAGAGCCCTGTGGTTGTCTTTGGCAGAATGCAGGAGGGGTTTACCATTGCCTTCTCTTGCACAGGATGAGATGATGCCTTTCAGCACCTTCCTATATTGCTGCTTCCCGATATAGGGCTTTCCAAAGCCTGAGAAACATACTAGTGGAGATTGAAACTAGCAACCTCTTGCTCCCTAGGCAAGTTAATTCCCCATTGCGCCATTAGGTGGTAAGGGACAGGATAAAAATGAAATAAATCACGAATGTCCAGTAGCTCCACCAATTGCCTTCCATGGTTCACCCTTTGATATAAATACACAGTATTGTATGTGAGCAGTCCTTGTTGTGATTCTTGGCTTCCCCATTCCTTCGTCCATGTGCACAATCCCACAAAAATGGCCACCTTTCACTTAAGAATTAACTAGAGTTTCTTGTAGTTTGTTTCTCTGAATCTTACATCTCTTAGCCGTGGTGTTCCTGTGTCCTCCATCCTGTCAGACTGCTTGCTTGGGTGAACCTGATCCTGATCCTACAAGGACTGTCTATACAGGGATCTCTTACATCCTACAATGTCATTGCCCATAGAGTAGCTCTTCTGGATAGTTTAGGTTGCAGATAGAGAGATTTGAGGGACTTGCTTGCTCTTTAAACTGGAGGTTTCTGAACTAATTCAGCAGTGACTTGAGGTTTTGGGAGATCTGTGCTCCCCCCTTATTTGTTAAAACCCACAAATGTAGAGTATTCCTCCTAGAGTAACATTGTTTTAGGGAGCTGTCTGTCTTTTGCACCTAATGGCACAGCAGGGAAGCAACTTGCCTAGGGAGCAAGAGGCTATCAGTTTGAATCCCTGCTGGTATGTTTCCCAGATGGGAAACACCTATATCAGGCAGCAGCAATATAGGAAAGTGCTGAAAGGCATAATCTCATACTGCGTGGGAGGAGGCAATGGTAAACACCTCCTGTATTCTACCAAAGACAACCACAGGGCTCTGTGTGGTTGCCAGGAGTCGACACCCACTCGATGGCACAATCTTTCCTTTTCCAAATAGCTCAGGATAGCACTTAGGGTCGTTTCTCATGTTCTGGCTATATTAGTTTTGCCACTGAACATTGCATGCACTCCCTATTCCTTTCTTTCCTATCTTTTGCAGTGTGGAAAATCAGGGATCTTGATCCCTTTAAACTCTCTGGAGCACCCTGCACAGGAGTGGCTCCAGCAGGAAATTATAGAGAGTGCCACAGAATTCTTTTTTAATGTCTTAAGAAAGACAAAGTGTCCTAGTGGGCACTCGTCATCATCACTCTTGGTGCAGCAAGCACCACAAAAATCATATGGGGAAAATATATGAGCATTTACAGAAAGAAGTTAATTTCACTTATTGATTGGTTATGCCAGAAACCAGATGACTTGTTTGAGGCTACTTGAACCATGAAAAATAATTTGATCAGTCATCTACATATATGACCTCTGGCTGGGTGCAAGAAATGGAAGAATAAATTGCCAGCACATGAACAATCTCACAGCCTAGTAACACAAGTGCCTTCCTGCCTTCAACAGGTGCTCAGAAGCCTCCACCATAGTGTGTGCCTTGTTGTGCTCATCTCTCATCTTTGTGCTCAGTTGTCCCTGAACCTTTTATTCCCTCACCCCAGCCCACCATATTAGATTAGCTAATGCATCTTTGTATGTGTTACACCTTCCACAGATACATCACCAACTTCCCAGCTTAATCCTCCCCCAGTCATCTGGCCTTTTTTTTTTTTTACCACTTCTCATACATGCAGAATCCTTTATGCATGTCTACTCAGAATTGTCCTATTGAGTCCAATGGGATTTACTCTCGTGTAAGTATGTATAGGATGAGGATCCCTATAATACAGTTCTTGGTTAAATCTGGTTATTTCTTTCCCTCCATGCTTCCCCTTGTTTCCTTTAACAGGAAAAGCAATAACCAGATTGAAACCAGAGGATTGAAACAGGGACTGTATTATAGGGGCCCCCACGCAGTGGGGAAATGACTTGCCTAGTGAGCAAGAGGTTGCTGGTTTGAATCCCCACTGGTATGTTTCCCAGAATATGGGAAACATCTATATCATCATCTCATACTGAAAGACATCATCTCATACTGCATGGGAGATGGCAATGGTAAACCCCTCCTGTATTCTACCAAGAAAACCACAGGTGGTCTTCTGTATTCTACCAAGAAAACCAAGAAAATCTGGGTTGCCAGGAGTCAGTACCGACTTGAGTGCACAACTTTACCTTTACTACTCTATGCATACTTATGTGAGCAGGGGTGTAACTATAATAGGGCAAGGGGAGACAGTTGTCTGGGGGCCCACTGTCTTGACCCCCCCCCAGAGGCAAGTCACATGACTAACTCCCCCAGCCCAGGCCTCCTTCAGTTGTATTCATCCTCCGAAATTGATGTGAGTGTTAAGACCTGGAGCTACCAGAACAGCATGTCTTTCTCTAGCACCATTAAATGACTTGCATCGTCCACAATTGGAAAAAAATAATAATTTAGGATGATGTTCTAATATATATACATTATACATTTTACTTCAGTGTGTGTGAGGGGGGGTTAAAATCTTGTCTCTGGGCCCACCCCAACCTTGCTACACTCCTGTATGTGAGAGTACATCCCATTGGACTCAAAAAGACTTAATTCTGAGAAGACATGCATAGGCGGATACTTCATATGGGAAGGGGCAATTAAAGCAAAGGTGGAATAAGGCCGGGAAGGTGGATGGTGATGAGGTTTTGGGCTGGTGTGTGTTTTTCAAGTCATACTTCCTCCCACCCTCCTCCTCCTCCTCCTCCTCCTCCTCCTCCTCCTCCTCCTCCTCCTCCTCCTCCTCCTCCTCCTCCTCCTCCTCTTCTTCTTCTTCTTCTTCTTCTTCTTCTTCTTCTTCTTCTTCTTCTTCTTCTTTCCCCTCTCCCCACTTTCCCTCTTGCCTGGAGCAGCAGAGCAGAAGCAGCCCAAAGAGTACAGCACTGAGTAGCTCTCCACCCCACCCCCCATCCAACAACCACAATCCTTCTTGCCTAGAGCAGCATCCCCAGCCACAATAAATTGTAGCTAGGGGTGATGGGAGTTGTGGTTCAGCAACACTTGGAAGAACCCTGGTTGGGAACTACAGCCTTAGGCGGAGCAAAAGCACAGTGGAAGCAGCAGCATGCAAGAAGGCAGGCAGGCTGTGCTCTCTGCCTCACTCTGACTGGTAACTGGGACAGCGCTTGATTGGTGGACCGAGGGAGGAGAAGGAGGCAGGAGAGAGCACTTGGCCACCAGGGATGATGAATGGCCCAGAGAGCAGGACAAACATTTTGTTGGCACTGCCAATCAGGGGGTGCCAGAGCACCCTGCCCGCCCCTATTGGATCCACTCCTGAACTTGCATAACTGGATGCACTTCAGAGTCATGAAGAATACAATTAGGATGAATTTGCAATATGGGTCACTTATCAAAAACAATAGCAACATCCTTAAGGAAAAATGTTTTGATGGGAAAGAATGATAGAGCAGGCTCTGAATTACAGTGGGGATAATTGTAATACTTTAATAACTCTTCTGATTGCTCACAAAGTGGTCTTTTGCGCTATGCTTCTATCCATTAGTATTTCTCTAGGAAAGAGGCAGGCCCATAGTGATACTCAGCTAATAAAATGGGCATCCTCATTGCCAGTCAACTCTTTACTGAAAGTCTCCTGAGGAGGAGAGTGCTATAATCAGCTTATCTAGAGCACATTAGTAATAAAAAGCAGTTCCATGCATTATTGTGACATTAAGTTATAACCACACTGAAATCAGCAGCTGAGATTGTACAGAAGACCTCTTACTATGAGACCAGAATTTCTAATTGCTCAGAGAATATTTCTTCCATGCTATGTCAACTTCATCAGCTGCTCCTTTATTTCTGGGTCCAATTCAAAGTGCTGGTCCTAATCTTTAACACCAAGATACCTTAAGGCAATAGTAAACGATTCAATAGTGCTGTGGACTGGGAAAGGTTAATAATGGAAATGGGGGCATATAAACCAGAGGTGTCTGGGAAGAAGAACTCCCTGACTTCCTCCTGGGTGGGTTCACATGACTGATGGGAATAAGCTGCAAACTGGTGGTTTCTAGTGAGCATGTGCTCCCAGCAGGTACATTGTTGGAACCTGCCCAAGTTTGGTTCCCAAGCTCTCCAGCAGATGTTCTGCTGGCTTCTGTCCAACTTCCATAACCAGAATTTGAAGTTGGTCAGAGAATGTCAGGAGAATACAAATTCGACAAATATTTATATACCACTTTTCAACAAAAAGTTCCCAAAGTGGTTTACATAGATAGATATAGATATAGAAAATGGTTCCCTTTCCCCAAAGGGCTCACTATCTAAAAAGAAACATAAGATAGACACCAGCAACAAAGACTGGAGGGATGTTATGCTAGGGCTGGATAGGACCAGTTACTCTTCCCCTGCTAACTAAAGATAATCACTCCTTTTAAAAAGGTGCCTCTTTGCTCAGCAGGAGAATGTTGGGTGGAGTGCTCGGGAACTGGACTTTGGCTGGTTCAGATGTCACTGCTGCTGGTTGTAAGTGCATGCTGGGAACTTCTGGTTCGTTGCTTACTGACTTCCCGGAGATCATGCAAACCCGCCCTCTCTTTAAGAGGCTGATTTACCCAGACCCCCAAAGAAGACATGACACACATTATTATTATTAATAATATTTCTTGTTTACACAGTCAGACAGGTATAATTGACTGGTTTGTTTTATCCAGACATCGAGTCCTTCCCAAGGACCTGGGATGGCTAAATTTTATCATCAATACTGTTGGTTATTATAGATATCGTCGCAAGATATAGGCTGTTCCCAGTAAAGTTGCTTTTTGTAATTGGCTGATGGTGATTTCTGTGGTCCCTATGGTGTTGAGGTGCTCTTCAAGTTGTTTTGGAATTGCACTTAGGGTGCCAATTACCACTGGGATTATTTTGGTCTTCTTCTGCCACAGCCTTTCAATTTCAATTTGTAGGTCTTTGTATTTTGTGATTTTTTCTATTTCTTTCTCTTCTATTCTGCTATCCCCTGGTACTGCTGTGTCAAATATTTTAACTTGTTTTTCTTTCTTCTCGACTACAGTTATATCTGTTATATTGTGTGGCAGATGTTTTTGTGTTTGTAGTTGGAAGTCCCATAATATTTTTGCATCTTCATTTTCTACAACTTTTTCAATGTTATGGTCCCACCAATTTTTGGCTACAGGTAGCTTGTATTTTTTGCAGATGTTCCAGTGTATCATCCCTGCTACCTTGTCATGCTTTTGTTTGTAGTCAGTCTGTGCGATCTTTTGACAACAGCTGATTAAGTGGTCCACTGTTTCATCTGCTTCTTTACAAAGGCAGCACTTACTGTTTGTTGTTGATTTTTGACTTTTGCTCTTTTTGCATTTGTTCTTAGTGCCTGTTCTTGTGCAGCCAGTATTAAACCCTCTGTTTCTTTCTTCAAGTTGCCATTCTTAAGCCATTGCCAGGTCTCGGGGATGTCTGATTTTCCGCTTATATTGTGCAAATATTGACCATGCAGTGACTTAGTTTTCCTTTTTTCTGCTCAGTTCTTGACTTGTTCTTTCTTGTAGGCCTGCTTTCTTTCGTTGGTGTTGAATAGTTTCTCATTATTGACCATTTGAAGTGCATCTTCTTCACTGTCCTTGATATATTCTCCAAGGCCTCTTTTCTCCTCCTCTACTGTTTGATGGACTTGCAGCATTCCTCTTCCACCTGAGCTGCGAGGGAGGTATAGCCTATCAACATTACTGCGGGGTGCAGAGCATGATTGATGGTCATTATTTTCCTGGTCTTATGATCTAGCGTCTCTAGCTCTGCCTGGGTCCAGTCTATTATTCCTGCAGTGTATCTGATAACAGGTATAGCCCAGGTGTTTATGGCTTGTATGGTGTTCCCGTCATTGAGTTTGGACTTGAGGATTTTTCTAACTCTCCTGATGTATTCACTTCCTATTTTTCTTTTAACTTCAGCATGTGCAATATTATCAGCCTGGAGAATGTCCAAGTTTTTGTAATGTTCTTTCTCTTCCAGGTTGTTGATGTTGCTTCCATTGGGCAGTTCTATTCCTTCTGTTTTTGTTATTTTCCCTCTGTTCTTTATTAATGCAGCACACTTGTCTAGTCCAAACTCCATTGCTATATCGCTACTGAATATACAGACAGTGTTTAGCCCTGATTCAATTTCTGACTGGGACTTTCCATACAACTTCAGATCATCCATGTACAGCAGATGGTTTATTTTACTTGATGTTTTAGATGTTTGGTATCTGAGGCCTGTTTTGTTTAGTATTTGTGAAAGTGGAGTCATTGGTGATTACAAACAACAGAGGGGATAGTGAGTCCCCTTGGAAAATGCCTCTTCTAATGCTAACCTGTCCAAGTGTCTCACCATTGATTGTTAACTGTGTACTCCATATGCTCATTGCTTTTTAAATAAATATCTGAATGTTTTTGCTGACATCAGTTGTTTCTAAACATTTTAGTATCCATGTGTGAGGCAATGAATCGAAGGCTTTCTTTTAGTCAATCCATGCAACACTTAGATTTGTTTTTCTTCTCTTGCAGTTTTCTAAAATCATTTTGTCAATCAGCAGCTGGTCTTTTGTGCCTCCGGTGTTCGGGCAGTTTCCTTTATGTTCAACTGGAAGCTGCTTATTAGTTAATCAGTGTTGCATTTCTCCATCTGCTATTATTCCAGTAAATAATTTGAACATGGTTGGGAGGCAGGTTATCGGTCTATAATTACTTGGAACTGCATCTTTTGCTGGGTCTTTCATGATGAGATAAGTTTTCCCAGTTGTTAGCCATTGTTCAATATCACCGCCTTGCAAAATGTGATTGAACTGTTTTGATAGTTGTTTATGAAGGCTTGTTAGGTGTTTAAGCCAAAAGCCATGCAGTTCATCATTGCCTGGTACAGGCCAATTTTTAATTTTCTTTGCTCTTTCACTTATTAATTCTGGTGTTATTATTAGATCTTGCATTTGTTGGTTACATTTTTCGACCTCTTTCACCCAGCCTGCTTTTTTATTATAATCTATTGGATTGTCCCATAATTTCCCCCAGAACTGCACTGTTTCTGCTTTATTTGGTGTTTCTAGGTTTCTTGTTGTTTCTCCTTCTATGCTTTGGTAGAAACGTCTCTGATTCGACTGGAATTGGAGATTCTGCCTATGTTGTGTAATTCTGGCTTCGTATCTGCTAATCTTCTTTGACACTGCTGTTATTTGCTGCTTTATTGTTTCCAGGACTTCTCTAATTTTCCTTGAATCTAGGTGGTATTTTTGGAGCAGATACTGTTTGGTGTTTTCATTCTTCATCTTCTTGTCTTTCATATCTTTCAATTTACAGGTCTACTGATCTTATATCCGAGCTCTTGTGTTGTTATTGTTGCTGCACTGTACATTAGGTGGTTTGTTTCTTGCAAATTATTGGTTGTTATTTCTGCAAGTGCAGCACTGATTTCTTTTAATGCCTGAGCAAGTTGTTTTTTGGCAACTGTTTTTAGTGCTGGAAGTTGAACCTTGGTGATTGTTTGGTTCATGTGCTCAGTTATTTTTTGCTTTAGTTCTTGTTGCTTTTCTGTTAAATGGCATTTGGGTTTTTGAGGTGAAGGCAAAGGGGAGGTTGCCTGGTTTTGATTTTGAAACAGTTCAGCAACAGTGGCATCCTCTATTTCCAACACCTCCTCCACCTGCGCCTGAGCAACTGCTTCAGTTGGTGGTAATTCTTCTTCCATATCTTGAGCCTGTGTTGCTCTTTGCAGTTCTTCCAGCTCAACTCCTGTGAATACTTTATTTCTTATTATGAATCTTCTCTGGTCTGCTAGCCTTTGTTCCGTTATTTCTGTATCTGGATGCTTCTCTTTCCAAACTTGGTACATTCTTTTTAAATAACCTCTTCTAGTTGGACTAGACTTGTAATAGCAGATCATTATTTCTTTGTTGGCGTTTTTTGTATATTTTTTCCGGTTAAGCGACTTTTCTTCCAGTAACTTTGCAGTCTCCAGCCGTGGTTGCTCAACTGAAGATCCTGAGTCCTGTTGCCCACTTGCCACCAGATATCCAGGGACTCCAGCACCTGGGGCAGTCCTTGTTGACCCGGGCAACGACCAATCCGGTATAGATTTATTAAAGTTACGTCTCACCATATTGTTGGTGGGAGAGGCACTCTTTGTCTGGCTCCTCTGGTGAGACCTGTCCAGTATGGTTCGACCTCTGGCATAGCTCTCACCTTCCTCAGAGCACACAAGCCCCACAACCATGCCAAGGTATTATTATTATTATTATTATTATTAATAAATTCGATTTCTATACCGCCCTTCCAAAAATGGCTCAGGGCGGTTTACACAGAGAAATGAATAAGATGCATCCCTGTCCCCAAAGGTCTCACAATCTAAAAAGAAACATGAGACACTCACCAGCCACAGTCACTGGAGGTACTGTGCTGGGGTTGGATAGGACCAGTTACTCTCCCCCTGCTAAATAAAGAGAATCACCATGTTAAAAGGTGCCTCTTTTTGCCAAGTTAGCAGGGGTCATGAATTGAGTAAACTAGGGCCACCTGATTGATGTACATAACATAAACTTGCAACAGAAGGTCTTAACTACTCACAGTGTGGGACTCCACCATGTGGGAAAGCCTCCTATTGAGGACTATACTCACTCAAGGGTGAAATGGCCAAGTATTGAAGTTGTCAGGAGACAAACTCCTGACTTCCTCTAACCACATGAATCCTGTCAAGGGGAGGGCTACCCACCACAACACAAGTTGCAAAATTCTGGGTTGGTGAGCCAAGCAAACCTTCAAGATGGGGGCCATTCCCAACCCCCGGGGCCACAAAAACCCCACCCCTGGAGGCACAAAACCCCAAAAGGGCCATTCCATGGCCCTCAGGCCAAACACCAATAACTAGTTCTGCATACTCACAATCCACACTCACTTGCCATCATGACCGAACTGCACTTATTATAAGTCACCAACCCTAGAGGTAGCCCAAAAGTAACACAGCGAGAATTAGGCAAAAAAAACCCCTCAGCCTGTGTCAGTCAGGTGAAGCCCAAAAATTCCTACCTGACTATACCTCAATCATAAAGGAGGTGGGTGGGTTCTGAGCTGCCTGGGAAGAGGCTTGGAGGAGGTGTGGTCTGCTTCAAAAGGCTGATCCACCTCCTCCCACTGGGTGAGCGCGATCACGTGCTCGCTCTCACAAAATGGCAGCCACATGTGTCCTCGTCTCCCCAGAGGCTGGGCCCAACCCTTGCCAAACCATGCTAGAGTGGGGTGGGGAGCAGCATTATAGCAGAAGCTCCTGATGCTGAGTACGTTAATTCTTACCATCATTATTGTAAC
Source organism: Hemicordylus capensis (assembly GCF_027244095.1). Taxonomy (NCBI): domain Eukaryota; kingdom Metazoa; phylum Chordata; class Lepidosauria; order Squamata; family Cordylidae; genus Hemicordylus; species Hemicordylus capensis. The sequence continues at coordinate 296,196,331 of NC_069659.1, read as the reverse complement.
TTCTATATGACCTGCTATGACCCACTTCTATATGACCCATTAAGATCTGGATCTTAGTATTTGCTCTGGGTGCACCCACCTGGAGAAGTGAGGTAGGTGGTGACAAATGAGATGGGTAGTGACCTTTTCAGTGGAGATCTCCTAGCTGTGAAATCTGTACTCAGGGATGCTCAGCTGTCTTTTTAGTACTCAATGAAGATATTCTTCTTTCCCTGGCCTTTTTAAACAAATAATTTTATTCTGGCTGTCATTTTTTTAATTGCTGCTTTTATTGCTGCATTTATCTGCCATTTAATTGGTGGTTTTAATAGTTGTTTTAATAGATAAATTGCTTTATTTTTCCATTAGTCATCTTGGAAGAATTACCTGAAAGGTAGCCTAAAAATCTTTTAAATCAATCAATAAGTGGAATTTTATGTCCTTAGGTTGCCACGGAAATCTGCCAAAAGCAAAATTTGAGTACAATGTAGAAGTTCCTGTCAAATAAAACATCAGAGGAATTCACAGGAAGCATAAAGTTGTTGGTTTTCATTTTTTGTTTTAGTTTCAAGTTACTTTCAAAATCTCCAAGCGGCAATCCTATGAGGCAACCAAACTTTCAAAGTGCAAAAGACAAACTGAGGATAGGAGTGAAATAGTTGAGTAAACGCAGAAAGAATAGGCAACAAATGATTGTGAGAAGCCTGTCTGTGAATGCTTAAGGACAGACTGAGGACTGAGACTGACTTGCGAAGCAGAATTAGTAACAAATAACCACGGATCAAGCAACTGGACCTGTGAGGCAAAGAGCCATAAAGGGCCCGAGGCATGAAGGTGTGAGGCCAACCCTTGTGCTATTGACCTATTGGGCCGTGGATTTTATAGTTTCCCTTTTGTTATCTTACCCCGTCTTTTATAAAATAGCCAGTACAGGTGTGCATAACTCAGCATTAACAGCTTTTACAGCTGAGAAACAGCAAAGGCTAGACATTTCACACTTTGTCATAGATTAATAAAAGGAAAATGGAAACTGAGGCTCACTGGCGTAAAATTTAACAATGGGACAAAAAATTACCACCAAAATACATTGACAGGGAAACATTGTCTTCAGAGAGCAGTTTTGGCTACCATGGGAGAGCTGAACTCTTACAAAATGCATCTCATTTTGTGGTCTGCCTCCAAGTGGATCTTACTTTATCATTTGGTGTTTCACAAAGTGCCTTATTTTCCATAGAGAGGTGTCATCCCTATATATTTTATTTATTTATTATTTATTTAACATATTTCTATACCACCCAAAACCTACGTCTCCGGGTGGTTTACAACAATATATCACCATGCTGATTATTTTCAGCACATCTATGGCGAAATGAATCATGGTCACATGCAAATCTGCATTCTCCTTCAGCAATTTTGGAATGGTGTAAAGTCAATTCTTAAAGTTTTAACTATTTTCACAACATAGATTCTTATGGCATCCTAAAGACTAAGGAATTTATGGCAGCATATGCTTTTGTGGACTGCAGTCCACTTCATCAGATGCAGGAAATGTAAGCCTCAGTAGGCAGGTGTGTGTGTGTGTGTGTGTGTGTGTGTGTGTGTGTGTGTGTACACATGGGTATAGAGGGGCAGAAAGGCGTCAAATGGCAGAAATGCAAGGGATATATGACAAGTTTACAAATATACCAATAAGCGTGGTGATAATTACTGTTATTGGGAATTATCACCATGCTTATACTTTCAGGCTCGCCACAAGACTAGGCCCCTCACATTCTCTGATTCCACCCCCCGCGTGATCTGCCCATATAATCTGCCTACTAAGGATAACATTCAGGCATCTTATGAAGTGGACTGTGGTCTATGAGCCTTCAGGCACAGTGGTTTACAGTGAGAGTTATAGTGGAGTCCTGCAATTATCTCTATTGGGATTCAATGTGTGGTGTTTACCCTTACAACTTTTCTTCCCACTTTTTTCTCACCCCTCCTCTGCTCCACTCAGTAGTTATTTGTGAGGAATTGCTGCATTTTTCATTCCCCCATCTCTTTCTCACACCACCCCTACTGATCTCCTTTTAAAAAATTCCTTGCCATTTTCCTGCCAACTGCTAGCAATATCCCCTCATGTTACTGACCACCATTGCAACCACCTTGTTGGGTGCATGTGTCTCACTGATGGTACATCACAATCCATGAAATAGAAGGTTAAAAAACAGTGATTAAAAACAGCTTTATAAGAGTATTGAAACAGTTAAAAGTTTTTGTTTTTTTAAAGAAATCTAAATCTATAGCCTCCTTCCCTCTAGCTGCCAGGCACAGAGTGGACAGGGCATGCTGCTGAGGAACAGAGAGAGAGAGAGAGAGAGAGAGAGAGCGCTAGCTGAGGGTCTCTGCTGCTGGCGTAATGAGTGTAGGACTGAGAAGCCAGGTGGTCGCTCATTGCCATGGACAGAGGCTTGCAAATAGGTGGCTTTCACACAGGCTGGCAGCCAGAAGGAAGAAGGCTATGAAATTACATGTTAAAGACCTTGTTTTAAACTTTTCCCTTGTATTTCATATATTATGGTACACCATAGGAAGGAGGGGGCCTCTGTTGCTGGCTTAGTAGGCGCATGAAGAAACAAACACCACACAAGGTAGCAAACCGGAAGAAGAATGTGCGCTACAGGAAAGAGAAGTGAGAGGCATGTAGGGCGAACCCAACACACGCCTGTTGGTGGGATGATGGGAGATGTAGTCCTATAACATCTGGCAACCCGGAATTGAAAACCTCTGGTCTAGAATAATCTTCCTTTCTTCAAGTGCAATAGGGATGTGCATGGAACTGGCGAGCCCCGGTCGGCTCGAATCCAGATTGGATTTGAGCTGCTCCCAGGTAGCTTAGTTTGGGCTCGGATGAGCCCAGGCTCGGTCCGTTCGAGCATGCACAGAAAGGTCCGAAATGGGCTGCAAATCGGCCGGCACTATCAATTGGGAGGCAGGCAGGGAAGTAGAAGGAGCCCCTGCCAACCTCCCCACAGCTCCTGTGGCCACTGCTGCCCACATCCTGTCGCACTGCAGCACATTTTTAAAGGTTAAAACGGGAACTTTCTCCTCTCACATACCCCCCACCCCACCACCACAGCCCTTTATATGTAAAGGGGAATCCTTGCCAGATTCCCCTTTACAATTATGGCCGTCAAGCCAGCTTGTGAGCGGTGAATTTGGCTTGGTTTCCCGCTGGATCGACTCCCCCCGGTTCAGTTCGAGGATGAGCCTTGGAGCCGAGTTGGCTCAAGTGCAAACCAGCCTGAGGGCAAGCCAGCTCGCCCATCCCTAAAGTGCAATCCTCTCATGAGCAATTTCCACTGGTTTGCATGACAGCAAACATTTGAAAACTGAACTCATCATGGTGGAAAAACAGCCCTAAGCAGAACTCTGCTTCTCACTGCAACTCACATAGCATAGATTAAACTGTGGATGTTTTTTCATGATGTTCCTCTCGCAGATAGAACATGCAATGATTTTAGCACTAGAGATGGTTCTTGCATGATAGAGATGTCGATTGTTCAAATGCTACATCTATTATTAGAGCTAACAATGATACTGTATTCATTCTGCAAGCCAATAGAGATGTCTAGGGTTCAAAACCTGTTTAACATAATCTTGTGGGTAAGCATGTGATGAGGGAGTAGTGTAGCCGCTTGATCAGGAATGCAATAGCAAAGCATGTTGAAATATACATTAATCTGAGAACTGCTGCAGTAGAATGCTATTTAAATGCTGACACTTCCTCAGACATGTTCCTGTGAATCTCTGGGAGATTCCACATTGAATGCTAGCAAAATAAACCAGACATTATGTCTAAAATAATACACACCATCCTTTTAACATTGTCCATTTATATGACCTGCAACCAGAGCTTCCCCAAATGGAGATTTAACATGACACCAGCCTTGAAACGCAGCTCTGTCTTCCCTTCTCCCTTTAATTTCCCCCCTTTACACTAATGTAATGCTTATTTAGGAGCAGCAGCCATCTGTGAAAGCTGCGAATGGCACTGCTAAATTTGCTATTGCTTTCTTCCCATGGTTAGATGAGACTCATGGTGCATGGAGAATTTCCCAGTTCAGCAGAGGCTTTCTTTGATTACCTTTTTGATTCTCCCAGAAAGAGATTTTTCACAGTGCTCTTATTTTGCCCCGCCAAAAGACTTCTCAGTTTAACAGGCTTTGAAGGCTCATTAGACAGCATTCTGCTACTTGTGTGGAATAAAACGCTGGTTCAGAGAGATACCAAACTATTCTCTTCATAGGAATGTCCAGACCTGCCAACTTCCATGTGGTTTGGATCTGGAAACAACATGGATGGTTTACATGCCCCATGAAAGAGATACACATTAAGATCATCTTCATGATCTTCTGCTGGACCAGGGAGGGTGGGCAGGGGGAAGGCAGGAGAACACCTGCCTTCCCTCCCTAGATGATCCAGCGGCAATCGTCGCTACGCAGCTCGCACACCCACATGTCCGGAGCTGCCATGAGCTGCACGGCATTCTGGAGGCTGAGAAAACTCATCCTGCCCTCCAGAGATATCCCACTATGCACCACACGAGTGCAGTGCATTGAGGGATTTCCCCAAGAGTCAGGAGCTCTAGGTGTCCGTCTCTGTGTATGTTTAGGCTGTGTGCAGCCCAATCATCTATGTGGCCAGGGACCTGGGTAAAGGGGCACACTCATGCCCTTTAACCCAGGTAAAAGCCCTGGATAAATTCCCAGGCTACCTGGCAGGGCAGAGCCAGGACTGGCCTCGATCTCAGCAGTTCACACAAGCAACCCTACTCAGGTAGGGCTGCCCAAGCCTGGGTAGGGCTGCTCATGTGAACAGCCTCATGGTCTAAAATGTCACATAACTGCTTGGAATTATAACCATTGTAATAAAAACACATCTGTAAACTAATAAGGATCTAAGGGTTGCCAGATATGATGTCGCTCTGCACCTCTGCTGTGCCCTAATACTTTCATGCAGCATGCTAAGATGTGAGGCAGAACTTGAAGGTATCCCAGTGGGATCATGCACTAGGACTCATCCGGCACACAAATGGAGTGTGCATATGTGCATAGTCCACACTTGATCACTCACTCTGTCCCAATTAGTGCTACAATGTCAGGTTTTTCAACTTTAATTTCCACACATTAAAACTAGACTCCTTTGTTCATATATGTATATATCTATATCTATATCTATATATCTATATCTATATCTATATCTATATCTATATCTATATCTATATCTATCTATGAATGAAAACCCCTGCTAACTTGGCAAAGAGGCACATCTTATCATGGAGATTATCTTTTATTTAGCAGGGGGAGAGTAACTGGCTCTATCCAACCCTAGCACAGTAGCTCCAGTGACTGTTGCTGGTATCTATCTAATTTTTCTTTTTAGATTGTGAGCCCTTTGGGGACAGGGATCCATCTTAATTATTTATTTATTATTTCTCTGTGTAAACCGCCCTGAGCTATTTTTGGAGGGGCAGTATAGAAATTGAATAAATAAATAAATAAATAAATAAATAAATAAATAAATAGTGTGTGTGTGTGTGTGTGTGTGTGCGTGCACACGCATGTGTACACACACACACACACACACTTTCATTTTTTCCTTCTCCCTTAATTTTAAATTATATAAGAAGATCAAAATAATATTTCAAGTGGAATATTCTGACTTGAGTGTATATTCCAATATGTCAAAGGAAATTCTGGCTGTACATAAAGCTCTTAGCTTTATTTCTATTTTCTCTGCCTTCTTGACATCTTACTAAATTAATCAACTGTAAACTCCAGATTTTTCCAATCTTCAGTTGAAGGACCACTTGAGTTTCTCCACTTGCATGCTAGTTCAGTTTTGGTTCATGATTGCACTGAGATATATTAAAGTTCTACCTTACATCTTAGCATGCTGCATGAAAGTATTAGGCCACAGCAAGGGTGCGCAGCTACATCATATCTGGGAGCCCTGAGATCCTTATTAGTATCTGTATTAAAATGGATATGATATGACATTTTATACTCTAGGCCTGTTCACACAATCATAAACCTTAGGGTAGGAGGAGGCCTTCTACGTTGGTTTGCTTGATTGTGTGTACCTATGAAAATCTCTCCAACCCAGGTTGTTCAAAGCAGAATAGTACAGCTTTTGTACCCTGCTCTTATCCAAAGTAGGAGAGGAGAGCTCTCCTACCTTGCTTTTCTGGTCATGTGGATCCACTTACCTTTTATATCCAGCCACCGTGACTCAGTGTCAGAGACCTCCCCGCAACTGCGATCCTGGAGGATCTTCCAGAGGTGAGTCCTCAGAGGGTGAGTTCTCTGGGGAAGAGCCTGTGGCCAGCCAGCTGTGACAGATCCAGAGTCCACAACCCACCAGCTGCTTAATCTGGAACCCATAACTGGCCAAACTCCTGATCTGGAACCAAAGAACCATCTGCCACTTGCGGACCTGGAGGACTGTGTCCCCCAAACCCCAGATCCAGCCCTGGATGTGAAGCCACCCGCAGCACAACTGGACCCACAGGATCGCTGCTGCAGAGCCTGGGCTGAGTTGCAGCAACAACATTGGAATGCTTGCTTGGTGGCTTGCAGATGGATCTTGAAAAGGTCTCAAGAGGAAGGGTCACCTCATGAGGAGGAGACAGGACCTGGCTCAGCAGTGGGGGATGAGACTGAGTAGACCCAGAGGATGGGTGAAGACCTCTTGATTTCTGCCTAACCACATCAGTCTCAGCCACCCACTGCTGGTACAACAGTCCTCTATGCAGTCTGGACTCTGCCTTGCTGCCTTGTATTAATCTGCCTGCTGCCTAGCAAAGCCTGGCCCTGCCCAGGTGGAGCCAGGACACCTTGCCTGGCTTAATCATGTGTTTCCTACAGAGGTTCTGCTTGTGTGCTGCTAATGGGTTAGGAACTCTCCAACCCACCCACCACCAAATGGTTGTGTGAACTGGCAGGCCTATTGTGTATCTCTTTCATGGATAACTCTTCCAGCACTAGTGATCATGTAGATTATCTGAACATGCAGACATTTCTATTAATTAATCTGGAGCTGCAGCTGCATAACCAACATGCCAAAAGATGCAGGAATACATAATCGAATGTGTAAATTATCACACGAACAATGGAAATATCATAATGATAACATTCTGTCAGGGCCAGGGAGCTTTCCACATTACACACTGCAACAGTTTCACAACATGTCTACTAATTGTGCTTCTGGAATGCCCGTGATCCAACATCACTGGCAGTGAGGTGCCATCCATATTTCTGATGCTCTATTTTGGGTTTTATTGCTGCGCTCCAGCACTACTGTGTTGCATCTGTGTTGCAGGAAAGTAGCAGTATTCTTCCATTGTAGGAGGGTTGCAATGATGTTGCCCCGGTGTAAGTGGCATGGCATGAACGGTTCACGGGGGGGGGGGGGTGGAATCTGTCCATATCACCGCTTCCTGCTTCAATTTTAGTTGTCTCTTTTTATTTTATCTTTTATTCCTTTTGCCCCCTTATTTTTTCTTAATTTTACACTCTTATGAAGGGGGAGCAGTGGGGAGGTGGGCGGAGCCTTAAGAGCTGAGAGGCTCTGCTCGGGCTTGCTTTGCTCACCACTTTTGTGGGGCAAAGAAGGTGGACAGCTGCCTTGACTCACCCGGCGTGACCCTCTTGTTCAAAATCCACCTGATCCCCCAACTCCCCTGATGTTTATCTAGGGGCCCTCTCTGCCATTTTTGTTTGTTTGTTTCGCTGGATCATGTGTGCAAATGTACAACTCTGCAATTAAAATCTCATTTTGGAGTGACACTTTCCATGACAGCTTTGCTCAAGGAAGATGAGAATTTTTAAAAAAGACCTCTCGTCATTCCCCTGTCTTCTCCGTGGCCCCATTGGCCCAAAACGAGGCAGGAGGAGGGGGCAGATAACTCAGTTCAAAGAGAATTTGGACACCCCCCACCTGGAGCCTACGTTGCAGTGGACAGCAATATGAATGGCCACCAGCCTACCACAAAGCATTGAACAACTATTTTACAGTTTGAAACTGTTGCACCATTCCGTTGCACCTTGCAACACTTCTACTGGCTCAAAGCTCGTAATCTGGAAAATGCCCAGGACACTATAACCTTCTATAAATACCACAAAGGTTACTCTTGTCTTCTGATTAGCAGAATGTTTCATCTGGCTCTTAAGGCCATTTATAAGACAATGAAGATGCCCTATAATTGTCCTCTACCCATTTGCCTTTTATTTACCCCTGTCCTAGAGCTTTTATTTTCTTATTGGTTTATGACCTCTTCTCTTTTGCTTTGACTAAACAAAACTTCAAGCAGGGGCATTAAATTGTAAACTTGTATTGCCTTATCAGAGTTGTGGTGTTCTGTCTCTTGTCCTTCCTATCAGATAAGGCTCTAACATGGAATTCCAGTCCTTTAAAACTTCTGTTAAAGCTTGAAGTTTGCATCAGTAAGTCTACAAAATTTGTTATTAATTTTTTGATTAATTGTACTTTGAACATTTATATCCCTTTACATTTAGTTAACAATTTCAAAGTACAAAATTTCCAACCATTGTTTTGTTGCAGGTATGTGCACATCCACACACGCAGAAAGCATACAGCACAGGTTAAAAAGCCAATTACCCTAACACGAAGAACTTCAATTTAGTGCCAAAGTATCAACAAATCAGGGCCACCAGGCATCCACCCACCCACCATAAGTTTATAATGTACCTCCAGTGCCCAATACAGTGGCAAACCTACTATACACCATTACCGGGCATAGTTTCTTGCACTGTTGCTAATTCCATCATTCTATCCTCAGCTCTAGAAGTGTGCACAAAACTGGCCTGCCCAGTTTGGTTTAACCAGACTTGAACTGGACTGGGCCAGTCCGGTTTTGCTCCCCTCAAACGGCCACACAGGGGCCCATTGTGTATGCGCGGCAGCCTCCAAAATGGCCACTGTGACAAGAGAAAGGCTTTGAAAGGGCCAAAGACTGCCTGAACTAGGTGATTTAAGGCATAACTGGGGCCGGCAGGGGGAGGGGAACCTCCAGGGACCCTCAGTAGCCTCAGAGAGCCCCCTGGAGGGGGTAAGTCAAAAAATATTTTTTTAAAAAAACTTCTCACCCCCTGAACAGGTAATAGGGTTTGGTTCAACGTCAAACCAACCCCTCAAACTGGGGTGTGTTTGGCTCGATGTCGAGCCTTCTAACCAAACCAGTTTGATATCAAACTGTTTCAATATTGAATCAGTTTGCACATCCATAACCAGATCACATACCTGATGCTGCAACTGGTGAAATTTTCTAAAAGATGTGTTAAAATGTTTTAAGTCTTTAAGTGAAACTGGACATGCACACAGCCTTTTCCATTTGAGGTTCCATTAATTATTAATTATTCTTATTATTCTTATTATTACATTTATATCCCACTCTTCCTCCAAGGAGCCCAGAGTGGTGTACTACATACTTGAGTTTCTCTTTCACAACAACCCTGTGAAGTAGGTTAGGCTGAGAGAGAAGTGACTGGCCCAGAGTCACCCAGCTAGTTTCATGGCTGAATGGGGATTTGAACTTGGGTCTCCCCGTCCTAGTCCAACACTCTAACCACTACGCCACGCAGGCTCTCTTAAGTTATTAAGTCAATGACATGTTTATACTGGGCACTGTTTTCTATCCATATAACATTAGCATCCTGAGAATTAATGTCCTGGGTACATGGTGGACTGGTAGCAAATGTTGCACACATAGAAGCTAATGATCTGGTTTAAACATGCCACTAAGAACATAGGAAGCTGCCTTATACTGAGTTAACCCATTGGTCGATGTAGCTCAGTATTTTCTACACCAGGCCTGCTCAGCTTAGTCCCCCCAGCAGTTTTTGGACTACAACTCCAATAATCCCCATCCACAGTGGCCAATAGCCAGCGATTTATGGGGGTTGTAGGCCAACATCTACAGGATGGCTGAAGTTGAGCAGGCCTTGTCTACACAGACTGGCAGCAGCTTCTCCAAGGTTTCAGTCAGGAGTCTCCCTCAGCCCTATCTTGGAAATGCTAGGGAGGGAACTTGGAACTTTCTGCATACAAGCATGCACTAGCACAGAGTGGCCAATCTGATGCTCTCCAGCTGTTACTGGATGCTGGGAATGATGGGAATTGTAGTACAACAAGAGCTGAAGAACCTAGGTTGGCTACCACTGCACTAGCCACCTGGAAGCCCACATGGGTAGGTTTTCTTGAACAGCCGTATCACTTTGAATCAGACTTATTCTTTAAGAAACTTGATGGTGGAACTGGCACAAAATGTCATCATGACAAACACTTTCATGTTAAAATTATTTTTCTATGATAATGAAATGTCTCTAAGCATTTTCCGCAAACACATCTCTGCCTTTCATTTAAGCAAAATTTGAGGCCAACTTTTGCTTAGCCAAAAACTTCTGTAGAAATTGTAAGGGCAGTTAAAAGAATTTCCTTAATATTATCCAAGTGTCACAGGAAAATGTTGTATATTTCTGATGCCATAGGATTATTTGTTGTTCTAGGTAACACAGAGTTCATGTCTCAGCAAGACAGCAGCAGTCCTGCCCTGGGCAACTTGTGGACTTGTAGGGCAAAAGTTTCCAAGCTTATCTTCCAGGTGCCCATAAGGAGCTCTCCACAGATCCTGGGAGTCAATCAGCACAGAGTTTGCTTCAGGCACATCTGCACCATGGCACATGTGGAACTCTACAGTTGTCACCATGATTAATGGACATTATGTTTCATTTCCTGCTTTATCAAATACCAATTATGTTTATGATAATTCCAAGAGCCGCAGTTGCTTTTGGATCATTCGTTTTTCTCCCTGGGGACACAATGGAGGAAATCTTTTTTCTTCATCCCTGAAATTCCATTTTAATTGCTTCTCTTCAGCATTCACGTGCAGCTTTGCACTCCAAAAGGGTTGGTGTATCGATCCTGCTCTCTGATAAGGTCAGCAGTGTGTGGGGGGAGGGTGACATTTAGAAGCGATTGCTCCTCTCTGGACAAGCATATGCATCAAAGTTGTGTCTGTTGGGAGTGGGGGAAGGAATGAAAAGGGAGAATTGAATACTGCTACCTATGTTTATTCATCACACCACATTCAAGCCCCAGGGATTACACTCGAAATCTAGACAGTTCCTTGCCTGATGTGCTAACCGTGAGAACATGACTTAAGGTTCTGGTCATGCTTATTAGTCATTGTGAATATAGTAATTTAAATGCAGTTTTCCAACCCAACTATCTGCAAGAGATTACAGTTATTCCCATTTTGTGGATGCAGAACTGAGCCTTCAAGAAAACAATTTGCCTTAGACCACCTAGTAGAGTTCACTGGCTAATGTGGAATTTGAATTTCAGTTTCCCAGGTTCATCTCTAGCCCTTTATCAATGGTATGCCATTCATTCATTCATTCATTCATTTAAAATTTTTTTACCCCACCTCTCCAGTGCAAAATTGGTCAGGGCAGCTCAAAATAATAGCAGAACAATAAAACACCTAAAAGAATATAAGGTTGAAAGCAAAACAGTAAAACAGAGAAAATGCCAAACAGTAAAAACGTAATAGATTGACTAAAATGGATCCACTTAAAATTTTAAAACCCATGAGATACTGCAGTAAAAGACATTTAAAGGCCTCTCTAGAAATGAGTTTGAAGATATATATTTTAAACCCTGATGGAGGGAGTGTGGTGAAGCTCTTCTGGGAGGGCATTCCAGAGCTGATGGGCCACAACGATGAAGTCCCTGTCTCTGGTCCTAGCAAATCAAATCTCAATCAATGGCAGGGCTGCAAGCAGGGCCCGAGATTATGCTTGCAGATATAAACATGGCCATGCTAAAATCCCCCACTCTTTAGATCTTTAGATCCTTGCAGCACTTTTAGGTAAACACTAAACCATCCCTATGGAGGTGGTAGATGTAGAGTCAACTTTTTGTTCTTTCCTTACATATAAATGCCTTTTCAACTTTTTAAACATCCCTTCAGTCCTGCATTGTTTTCTTGAGAGGCTAACAGCATACCCTTTGATTTCAATGCAAAAGGATGGCAAATGTCAACATTCAAGATAACTCAATGGCCTCATCCACATGTAACATGGAACTGAGGGTCCAATTGATGCACGATTCCGCCCCCTGCCCACGTGCTTACCTGTCTGCAGTCGCCTCTGGACAGGAGGTGAGCTGCAGTCAGGGAGACTGCAGAGAAGAGGTGGAACTGGCTGAGCAGGATTCCTTCTTAAATGAAGGACAGCCCTAACAGCCAATCAGTTCCACACTCAGATGTACAGCAGGCAACTGGAAACCTCAGGTATGAGCAGCGTAACTCACTACAACCTGAGGTTTCAAATTGGAGTTTGGCAAGGAAAATCTCAGGTAGCTTTTCATATGGGATTGGAATTTTATGCATTCGGACGTTCAGATTTGGCAGCTTCTGGCTCCTTCAACTTTAGTTTACTGTTACATGTGGAAACGGCCAATGAATAAAGATTTAAAGCATGAGAAAGCAAAAGACTTCATAGTTTAATTTCTGAGGCCTAAACTACCAATGGCACTCTGTCAGATGTATTTTTTCTATCACCATGGTTTTCATTTAAAGCAGTTGTGAGAGCTGTGAGAGCTGCAGTCAGTTGTGAGAGCTGCAGTCTAGAGCAGAAGACCAGCACAGGAGGAGACCTTTTACCTTCTGGTATTTTCCTCACACACAAAGGAAACTTTAGCTGCTCTCTGTTTCTCCCCAAAAGCACAAAAAACAACTTGGTGACTTGGAGGTGCTTGGAACTAAGACACTCCCCTCCCTCACATGCTGATCTTCCACTCCCAGTTATGGCCTCCATGGCTGCTCTCACACCAAAGAACACTGTACATGAGGCTGGGCATTGTGTAATTTGGGACTAAGGGAGCACAAAAAGAGGAAGAAAGGGGGCAGTAGGGCTGCCAACTGTGACTGGAACTATTCCTAGAGATTTCCCCCCACCATTTTCACAATATTTTTCACAATATCAAGCCATTAAAATGTTCAGGATTGCTTTAAGTAGTCATGTGTAGGGGTGAGCACGAGCCTGTTCAGTGTTTCCTTTTTCAACTGCCAGACGGGGCTCAAATGCCAGCATTTGAGCTGGGTCGATAGGCAGGGAGGGGTAGCTTTAAGATGCAGGTAAGGAGCTCCTAACCTGCTCACTCTTGCCCCCCCACTTCCCCCCCCCACTCATTTTAAAAACAGCCGTGTGTGCTCCTTGCAGCCCCATACAGTACTGGCACTCACATGGCTGTGGCACATGTGTGCCGGTCATGTGCATGCCAATGCTGCACAGGACCGCAGGAAGCAGTGCTGCAGCCCCACATGGCTGTTTCTAAAAGGAATGCTGGGGGGGGGAGTGGCATGGCATGGCAGGGGTGAGCAGGTAAGGAGCTCCTTACCTGCGTCTTAGAGGTACCCCGCCCTGTCCCACAAGGGAGTGCACAAACTGCTCTTACACATCCCTAGTCACCTGGAACCGGATGCTGATTCCTGCAGATGCCAGGCCAACCTTGGCGAGTTGGTGACCTAGGCTACAATGGGCCATTTAAAGGCTTCCCCATTTAAAAAATACTCTCCTGCACCAGGGCTCTTGGCCTTCTTTCTCCTTTTCCCTGCAGGTCAGCCGCTCTCACCTGTATACATCATATCCTTGGCTGGATAGAGACATGCTGTTGTGTATGTCCCAGACAGACAACCAAAGTAAGGGAGTGGCCCACCATGATGATGTCATAAACGTCACACTGCAACTGATCGTCCAGGCAACTGACATCACATTGGCTGGCTATGATATCTCCCAGGCAGGTTCTTTGACTTCAGTTGGCTGCACTGTCTGTTCTGCTCCTCCACAGCATCATATCCAACAAACACAGTGCAGCATTCATGTTATTCTAAGCATTAAATTGCCAGCAGCATATTTTCCTACATGTAAGGAAAAGATAGAAACATTGTCTGATGGCAGAACAAGATAATGTCTAACATGTCTATAGTCAGAAATGCTGCGGTGGGCGGGGTGAGAAGTGGAATCATTGCAGAACAGCCAGAACATAAAACAGATAGCTTTTGCATTTAAAGTAATTTAACTATTATTTTCAACCAGCAGTTTTGAAGAATATAAAGACCTGGGTCTCACAATGAGTGAGACCCAGTTTGGGGAGCTAAGCGGGGAGAGCGGGCTAAGTGCACACGAGCAGGGCGGGAGCCCTGGGCGGCTGGATAGGCCGCCCACACGATTGCCGGCTCCGTGACGAAGCCGGCAGGGGCCGGGGGGAGCTCCAGCATGCCCTATGCGAGCACGCAGGGCATGCTGGCGAGACCCCCGGAGCTGAGAGGCAGCTTTTTGCCTCCCCTCCTGGGTTCTCCTCGTGAGTAGCCTCTGTGCAGAGCCGCGCCGTGGCTACTCACGATTTTTAAAACAAGGTTTGCGGAGCGCTCGTATGAATGTCCAATTGCTTTGAGGTTTGGGTGGTAGGTACCCATGGGTACCAGCTACTACCCCACCCACTTTTGGAGGTTCAAACTGGTTTGAACTGGTTTGAACCAGTTCAAATCGAACCAGTTTGCTTCGAATTCAAACCTGCAGCTCAAACCTGATGGCTGGTTTGGTTCGAATTCGAACCATTGAACCACCCCGGTTCAAATTCAAACCGTTTGAATTTGAACCGGTTCACACATCCCTAATTTTTTCCACTGTCATGTATAATGGTGGTCCACTGACACCAGGCTTAAATAAAGAGAGAAGGGACAGGAGGCAATCTTCAACATGAAGAGATCTCTCTCAGAAGGGGAGACTGAAAATGGCTCTTTGTTCCTTTTATAGGATCCAGTATGAGATAGGGCTATTCACAAATTATATTGTGTGCATGTGCAATCTGTGTACAGCATACAGATTGCTAATGGGTAGTAATTCACATGTTATGTTCAACATACGTACAGCACTATGAACAGCCTGTCCTATATTTCCAATCCCTGGATTCACTTTTAAAATGAACACATATACACTTGCTCACACATGTAAAATGTATATACACGGATAGCCTGTACACTGTTCACATAGAACACACAAACCTGTATGCATGGACAGCATAATGTGAATAGCCCTATCTGCTGTTCCTAGAGGGATTAACACAGAGAGGGCAGGAGGACTGCCAGTTCTAAAGGACACAGATTCTGCTCATTTGGATGTGCTAATTTAGTTAGTTGCTAATGTTGTGTTTTATTCTATCTAGCAATCTTTTATGTTGTGTTAATTAGAAGTTTGTCCTAGTGGGGATCCTGTGGAGAATGTGGGGGATAAGGCGTGGGTTCAGAAAGAAAAAAAGAGGGAAAGGAGAAGAGGGGAGCTGTTTGCTGAATAAAGTCTTAGTTAAATGTACCTCTAAGATCACTTTGCGTTTATGAGGGAAGCAGTCATAAAACATGTTGCTAATGAGGTATTTTAGTTTTTTTTCTTTAAGAAGATCCAACTGTGAGGTAAATGATTCCTTAATTACGAAAGCTGAAAACTTGTTAGACAATCACAAACTTAATTCTGAGGTGGAATTTCCTTTAATTCCTTTTTCCTGACAGGTGGGAGAAAGGAATTGTCCAAACCTGCTCAAGAAAGGCCCATGGAAAATGCCTCCTTCCTCATGAACTCTGCTGCCTACTTAAATCATCAAGACAGGTCCAGTTGCAGTTGCCACTGGCTTGTGGTAGTGACTCAGAACCAGGCCTCCTTTATGGTCGCCCAAGGACATTGGAATGCGCTCTCTGTCAGAATCAAATGACCGTTTCCCCATCTCTAGCTACCTTCAAGAAAGCTCTTGACACACCTGTTTCTCCAGGCTTTTAGTTTAAAAACACATTTTATATTGTTGTTCTAAACTATTTGAATCGCTTTTTATTGTTTTAATTGTTGATTGTTTTAAATTTTCTGAATTTTATATGAACTACCTGGAGAGGTTCTATATCAGGCCATTTATAAATCTAATAAATGGCCTTCTGTATCAGGCCTTTTATAAATCTAATAAATTTATACATCTAATAAATAATATAATTATTACTATAAATCTAATAAATTTATAAATCACATAAATAAAAGAACCAAAAGGAAAGAGCTGACAAGAATTTGTAAGGATCCCTGAGTCATGGCATTGTTCCGCTGAGACTGAGGAAAAATGAAGCATATTGCAGCTCTTCAGCTTTTCTACTGGTGCCTGGAATGGATGCTCGAGGACAACCCTGGCTGAGGAAAAGGCAGCTGCATTTAATCAAGAGGCCCTGAGGAACTAAGTGCTACAATCAAAATAATTTTCTACATGAAATGTTTGGCTTTAGCACAGCTGTACCTTGATGTTTACTTGTGGCCAGGGTAAGAGTCAGCACTATGCGCCGTCCTCTTAAAAATACAGAATGAGCCTTTTATGCTCTCGGTAGACTGTTGGCCTCTGTGTGAATCCCACAGGAGCATTACGTATGTTACTGGGAGAAATGGCACAGAGTCACTGAAATCCACACCATTAGAAAAAGTGTTTGCCTATCTCAAAGGCAAGGTTTACTACAGCAATAAACCCTTTATTGTAGCAACTCATTACGGATCCCATCAAAGCTGGTTGGGGTGAGGGCTATAGACAGCTGGATCAATAAAGGATCACCGCACCAAACAGAAACATTTAATGGCTCACCATACTGCAAAGGGGTGGGGGTGGGCAGGCTAGCAAAGGTACCAGGCTGCCTGCTGGGTGCCAACCCTTTCCTGATGCAGGAGGCATTAATGAATTCATTAATCAGTTAATAGCAAGGAGGGCCTCTGGGGACCAGCAACGCTGTTAATGACTCCCGGAGGGGAGACTCTGGTTGTCATTGATCTAATGGTCCACAGCCATTGATTCACAGTTGGTTACCCTTGCTGGAGATCTTTTGGGAATGAAGAAGGATTGCAAAGCATTAAGCGTCATTGCCAATATTACACTGATGTCTGCTAGCCCATCCACATCCCCAGTGTGATGAATGCTGTTCTTAGAGCACCCCAAAGCACCAGACTGAGCAGAGCGAGTTTAATCACATTTTACATATGGGCTGTTGTGGCTTGATGAGAGAAAAGGATTTGCAAATGCTCACATTTAAAATCTGCTGCATTGCACTGAACCTGCAAGAAGACCATGTTATTGCAGATCTTAGTGTCTACTTTTTAACACTCCGCTCTCTCTCCCTCCCACATTTGGTCTCCCACATTCACATTTCATGAGAATTCCCTTCACTTTCTCAATGCTTCATTAGGCTGTAACCCTGCAGCAGAATCTTTGTTGATTTTTAAATGGTATACAGTGCCTGGTGCATTTAAAGTGCTTTAGAAATATGAAATAATAATTTCACTTCCTCTCTGGTAGTCATCATTTTGGAAGAATACTATC
Source organism: Hemicordylus capensis (assembly GCF_027244095.1). Classification (NCBI taxonomy): domain Eukaryota; kingdom Metazoa; phylum Chordata; class Lepidosauria; order Squamata; family Cordylidae; genus Hemicordylus; species Hemicordylus capensis. The sequence continues at coordinate 296,178,892 of NC_069659.1, read as the reverse complement.
CTGAAGATAACTATAATCCCATCCCCTTTGAGGGTCAGGGTATGGCTTTTATTCCAATTCCCACTCTCTAGGTGTAAGGAACTGACAAAGAGGTATCTTCTATACAGGTACATTTTCTTCAGTTTTACTTCTGCACCATGAACAGCTTGACCTTTCTTGGCGCCAAGTGTGTCATACACTGTGAATGGGAAGGGAAGGGTGAGGAAACAATTCAGAACAGAAACACTGGATTTAACACCTGTCCCCTTCCAACTTCCATCTGGTCAGGGCCACAAATTAGACCAAATATTTATCCATATAACCTTCAATAGAACCTCACCCGTAGACTGTGGATGGCCTGGAGATGCAACAAAGCTCTTTCACTATCCTGTCTAGGTGTTGTGTGTGAGTGGGTTCGAGCTGGTAGCTGGAACTGACTCTGGAAACTGAGAAACCCTGGAATCATCCAGAGGAGGTGTATGCTCTGTGTTTTGGGGAATTCCCTGGTGACATATCTTCATCAATCCAGCTAAAAATTGAGAGAGAGCTTTGGTAAATTAGAAAGCAATGCAGTCTAGGTCTCTCCTACACAAATTTCACCAGAGGGCCCTTTTACACTTTAGACAGAAAGTCAGCTAATGACACAAGCCTTTTTGGGTCCTAGCATTCTAAACATTTATTATTCTAAATTGCCTTCTGCACATTTTACAATAATTGAGACTAGCGTTTGCCTTGTTATCTCCACAGTTACTAACAAGAACGCCATCATTATCCTGGTCATTAGCAGAATTGATGGGGTTGTCCGGAGTTGCCGGCTGTAGGCCTGCTTTTTTTGGTAGGGCTTATGTACAATTAATCCTGACTCTCCTTGCTTCCACAAAGGCATATTGTTCCACTCTATCAGCTGGACCCATAGTCAAAGGAATAATGCCAGAGTGGAAGAAGCTGCTCTGGTGAAGGAAATTGGAGAGAGGCTGGTGTCAAAATAGTCTGAAACTGGAATTCTGTGTCTGATGGTCTTGGAAGGGTTTGAAAGATCCACCAGCTCCCACGTTCCAGCTGAGGTGGCTCCTCCCTTCCCAGCTGCCACCACAGTGCAGTCTAGGGACCATCTTGCTCTGAGGGGAGGAGAGAAGAGACCGACACTGGCTGGAAATCTGCCACCATCCAGCTTCCATGTTCCAGCCGAGATGACCCACCCTAGCCACCACAGAGCTACCTAAGAATCATCTTGCTATGAAGGGAGGAGAGAAGAAAGAAGTGACAAAGTCTAGGGGGCTCAGCATGTGAAGATCTAAACATGTGGCTTGAGATATAGTTTTTTAAAAAATTGAAACTTTTGTGTAAACCGCTTTGGGAGGTCTGCCTGAAAAGCGGTATATAAATACCTATAATAAAATAAATAAATAAAATAAAAATAGCATCAGTAGCTGTTGCCGATGATAGAGTCTATATAGGTTTGCTGACACAATCTAGTGGTTCTTAAACTAAGAGCTCATGGTGGTGTTTATCCTCAGATGTTAATCCTTGCCTGCACAAGCGGGTTCTGGGTGCATTAGTCAACAACATCTTGAAGCTATTCCCATGATCAGTAGAAAGCGGGCTAAGGGAACCTAGCCTGCTTTCTTCTGATTGTTGGAACCATCAGGCTCATGGGCTAGTCCGGTGGTTCCAAGGCAGCTAGCCCACCTGATTCCCCCTCCCCTTAAATGAGGTTAACGAAGCAAGTGCTCTGTTAACCTCATTTTTATTTTTTTTTTTGCTTGTGTGCTGCCATGGTGCATGGTGACACACAAGTAGACCACTGACCGGGAGGCTGCAGCCAGCCTCCTGGCCTCGGGGGTCTCTCCAGAATGCCCCATGCACTCGCACAGGGCATCCTAGAACTTTTGAGGGCCGGGTAGCCCCCGGCCCCTGCAGCCCCCACCAGCTCCATGATGGAGCCGGCAGTCGGGTGGGCAGCCAATCCGGCCTCCCAGGGCTTGGAGGCTGCTTGTCTGTGGGGAAAGCAGGCTAAGTCTGCTCTCCCCGCAGACCCACCAGAAGCAATTCTGACTGATCGTGAGAAGAGCTTCCTTGTGCACTTTCTTAGATCATTGGTCTTCAACTGATGAATCAGAACCCACAAGTGCACCACATCCCAACCTGAGGCGGGATGCACAAATGATACCACCACCCTTTCAAGGAGCACCTCTTCACACATTCCTTGCAAAGCTTGCAAAAAGCATGAGGATAGAAATAGAGGCTGCTGGCAACTTCTCCTCCTCCACGACCCTGCATCACTTTCTCAGCTTGCAAATATCAGTTTTGTGGGCAAGGAAGAATTCCATGCCTTGCTGCATGTGCCTCAATATCTCTCTATGGACTGGTTCACACATTTATGGAAATCATTTACGATCTCATCACTTGAAAGCAGTTATGGCACTACAATTACTAAACACAATTGCTAACATACCGACTAATGAAGTGCTGATGCGACAAACATGCCATGCATGCTGGGGAAGGGGCATTTTTTGCCAATCTCCCCATCCCTTGGAAACCTACTGTGCCCCCTTACAATATGTTCCTGAGGGTTTCACAGCCCTCAGAGATATATTATTAGGAGTCACAGTGGGCCTCAGAGGTAAGGAGATAAAAGAGAATGGCCTCTGCCCTAGAGTGCATGCTGCACATTCGCTGTGAGGTTTAGTCTGGATGTTGGCCAGTGGGTAGTATACATAGCAGAACTCATGTGGCAAGCATCAGTGCAAGACACCTATCCTGCCCTCTGCTTCCTACTGAAACTCCTTGATCCCCCTCTAGAACCATTGCTGAAAGTTGGGGTAGTCTTATCACTAGAGTGATAACCCGAGGTGCTCTTCCCCTGAACTTCCAGATCGAAGTCCAGGTTCCACACCCCCTGCCCCCCCCCCACAATCCTTTTTAGTCTGTTCCGGATGCTGTGGTTGCACCAGGCAGCCTAGCATGACTGTGACCTACACTGGGCGGCTGAGCATGACCTCTCCTTTAGAGACAGAGCGGGGAGTGGGGAAAGAAATATGTGGGGTGGGAGTGTCTTTAAATGTTTGTGTTGATGTTGAAATGTTTCTGCTAATGCATATTTGCATAAATATATCTGTTTTATATTCTTACATTATAAATAAATAAAATAATAAATAAATAAATAAAGTTCCAATTTGTGCCCTCAAGAACCCATGAGTGTTCAGAGTATTGCATGTGTCACAGCTTGTGTGTGTGTAGGGGATGATGCTTAACTTGCAGTGGTGGTGGCAGGCTCAAAGGTCTTTAGATCCAGGCTCCAAAATTACCTAGGTGCACCTCTGCTGAAAACGATCTCAAGGCAAACAGCCATAGAAGCAGCAAGTCTGAGAAGCAGGCAGAGAAGCCAGACCCAGCCAGCAGCACAGCCTACACCAACTGGATACTGGAGTCAGAAAGAAAGACACTTCAGCCCAGCAAGGGCTGATGGTGTGTGTAGTGATCAGTCACTCACCAGCCCCTCCTCTCCCCTAAAGAGTAAACTGGAAGTGAACTCTGTCCTGACTGACAGGCTGGTGGACTCCAGGGATCAGCCAATCAACCAAGTGGGTAGGACCTAGAGAGCCATGAGGAGGAAGAGAAGGTTCCTTTGTAAGAAGAAGCTAGGCTGGAGGTGAGAGAAGCACAGGAAGAAAGATTTAGTGAGGAGCAATGGAGTTTTGCTCCCTCCTGATCGAAAGCTAGCCTGGCGATTTCTCTCATGGAAGGACCTCTGCAGATCCTTGAGAGACAGGGTTGCTGGGAGCTTGGTTCTCATCGGATGATGGTGGGTGAATTTTCAAGGAAAAGGGAATTCGGCCTAGGGGACAGTTTGTTAGTCAGATTTTGTGTTAGAATCGTATATTTCTTGTGCTTGTAAATCCCTGATACTGTTCTAGGATGGTCTATCTGTAAGCTTTTAAAGGTGCTTTTGTATTTTCCAACATCCATGTTCTTTGCAACTGGGAAACCATTATTTTTAAAGTGTGCTGCTCCAACATCATCTGGGATGCTTTTTGAAGTATTCTTGTAACAATGGGTATTTCTTTTACCTGTAACTAAAAGTTGAGAGAGTCTCAGAATGAAGCAGTCTGTAGCATTTGAATGAAGTTTCCCCTCTTTTGTTCTTTGCATTTTTCAAGCCTCTCTGAGTGGATTTCTAATTCCGGAAAGGGAGAGGCAGGGAGGAGGTTTCTCTGGGGCAACATGCTTGATAAGTTCAGCAACGTATGTAAGCTTACACGTGGAAGGTTTTTGTATACTTTTCCAGTAGCAAAGGAAGGGGAGTTTCCCTGGGATTTCCACCCAAGCCCAGGAGTGGGGTTTAAATTATGTTGATAATTGAGTGGTGGTGGCAGCCTAGATCCTACCAAGATTATAGAAAAGTTTGGGGAGAAGCCTTTGCTTGGAAAGCATAGAGGGGATGATTCCTCATTTTTTTCTTCCCCTCATGTGGGCTTGTTCTGAGACAAGGGCTTGTAATCCACTACAGTGTGGAGAACCATTTCCCTCTGCCTCACAACCATGGCAAGGAAGATGCTCCAGAGGCCTTCCCTCTGATGATCTACGTGGGACTACACAACAGCCATGAGAGGGATGCTATGTCCTTTCCCTACTAAGTACGGTATAAAGAGAGCCACCACTTTAAGTGGTGTCTCTTTGTCCAATTATCAGGGTTAATCTAGTTTCTATTGGCTCTATAGCTGATGCACCATCTAAAATTAATCTTCAGCTTTGCTAATAAAAGATTACCACTTTTTTTTCTTGACTTCTGCTCTCTACCTTACAAGAGACCCATGTGTTCTGATTAGTGTTAGAAACAGATCTGCATAACTGCTGGTTTTGATATTTCCAAAGGGACTGTAGCCTGTGCTCCTTCACCCCAGCATGCGTTGCTGCAACTTGAGATCTTTTTGCACCAGGCATCGGCTAACCTAATTAAGTCTGCAGAATCCCTCTTTCCTTCCATTATAAGACTCTTACAAATGGCAGACTGGGGCTTTTCATCATGTCTAGTAAAAAAATTACACTCCCCAATTTAAAAAAAAATTTTTTTAAACTGATATCCAGCCTGAAAAAGAGTTCTGATTAACCTGGGAGCCCACTCACAACCATGATGTTTTAGCTTCTTTTAGCTTTACTTAAGAAAGGTATTTTGCTCATGTTGCTATTTGGATTTCCCCCCCAATGGACTGACATGGCTGCTTGTCCATATTAATAATATTTTATTTTATTTTATTTGAACCCACTGAGAAAGAGATTTTGGCCTATAATCTCAGCTGATCTGAATGGCCTCGGCAAGTTAATTATTAATCACTTTATGAAACTGCCATGCATCCTCTCTGTGAAGCTGTTAACAACCACATCTCATCCTCCCCATAGACATGCCACTGTGGCTGCTGTCAGATTCCTCTCAGCAGCTAAGACCCCGGCGTTAGCACAAGGCCCAAAGACTATTTTCCAGATGAGTGGCTTTTAATGGGCTCTCCAGATTCACTCTGTGCATCCTGTGAGTGACTAGATAGGAGGAGGAGAGGAAGAAAGGGAGACGATGCAGTTGCTTCCTGCTGTATGAAGAATTATGAGGTTGACCTAAGGAGCTGCTGCAGTAAAAGCTGCTGTAAAGCCTGTTGCATTATTAGTCTAGCTTCCCTTCCAAAAGTGTACATTAATTGCATGCCTGTAAAGGAATAACGAGGGTCTGGTTCTCATGTTAAATGTGGGGAATGGAATCCTCGGGCATAAGGTGAGGTGGTAATTTGGCAGGCATCACACTGCTCATCAAATCTCTCCCTCCCAATATTGTATAGCAAGGAGTATCCTCCATGTTGTGCAGTCCCCCCAGTAAAGTGGGAGATTGCATCAAGAGAAATCTTTCCCACTTAAAGCCAGCAAGGCAGCTGGCCAGGCACAGGGTAGGAAGCAGTGCTTGACCGCCATCAAGTAATAGCCGAGGAAGAGCAGGGCCCATGTCCTTACAAGGGGGAGATGAGAGGCAACAGCAGGATCAGTGAACTGCTCTGCCGGCACTAGGCAGGCACACAAGTGGTGAATGGACACACACAGCACACTCTACATAGCATGCTGCAGCCGCTGCCAGTGTCCTGCACCCACATGGGACACAGCCACTCATTCACCACAGTACACTGGCACAGTGCTGACAAAGCCAACCCCTGACTTCGCTGCTGCTTTGGCAAGGATATGAGGCCCCTTACTGAGCTGCCATGCAATGGTGTCTGAGTACCCTGCTGCCTCATACCTCATCAGTCACAGCAGTCCTTCAGCACTAACTGCATGCCTTCCTTTGGTCATTGGTGGACAGATAGGCATCCTCGGTGTGGAAAGTGATTTGGAAAGATCTTACCCATGAGAGGAAGTAAGGTCAGTATATTAAAGGAACAGCAGCTCTCCTGTGGGAGGAGAGCTGGTCTTATGGCAGCAAGCATGGATTGTTCCCTTTGCTAAGTAGGGTTCACAGTGGTTTGCATTTGAATTGGAGACATGTGTGAGCACTGTGAGATATTCCCCTTAGAGGATGGGGCTGCTCCAGGAAAAGAAGTTTCAAGTTGCCTCCCTGGCATCTCCAAGAGAGGGCTGAGAGAGACTCCTGCCTGCAAGCTTGAAGATGCTGCTGCCAGTCTGTGTAGAACAGGGCTACTCAACTCCAGCCCTTCTGCAGATGTTGGCCTACAATTCCCATAATCTCTGGCTATTGACTGCTGTGGCTGGGGATTCTGGGAGTCCAAGAACAGTCCAAGAACAGCTGGATGGCTGAAGTTGAGCAGCCCTGGTGTAGACCATGGGTTTTCAACCTTGGGTCTCCAGATATTGTTGGACTTCAATTCCCATAATCCCCAACCAAAGACCATTAGGGCTGGGGATTATGGGAGCTGAAGTCCAGTAACATCTGGGGACCAAAGGTTGAGAATCCCTGGAGTAGACAATACTGAGCTAGATGGACCAATGGTCTGACTAGATATAAGGCAGAAGGCAGCTTCCTGTGTTCCTATGTAACACTCTATGAATAAAGACCAGACACTGAGAATATGCAAACCATTTGTGAAAAGGCATTCTAACATCCAAAGGAGAAATATGGCAAACAGTGAAATATTTGTGTGAAGTATAATGTGAGAAACAGACCACAATTTATCCACCTACTGGGACTGGTCTTTTCCAAAGGCAGATCTGGTAATAACACAGGGCTGAATTTTTCCTGTGCTCAGCCTCAGTAGCATCTGTTTCCAATGCTAGGGCGAAATCCTGCAAAAAATATACATTAAGAATACAGGAGACATGTATTTCAGCAGGTGCAGAGTGCATTTCTCTCACCACCAAGTAACTCCAGAGAGTTCCTGCACCTCAGGAATGAGGAGGAAGCCGGGCTATCAGCTCACAGGAAGAGGGGGTGTTGCCAGATAGAGGGCCAGCTCTTCTTTTCTTGCAAGAGAAGTAGTAATGGCTCTTGCAGCAGTAACAGCTATGCTAAATATTGAAAAGAAAATAGTGTGAGCATTTGGGAGATTTTTCCGCATCATCTTCTTAACATCCCATTTGTTTTCAAACACCTAAAACACTTAGTCAAGTGCGATCTATTAAATGGCCCGTAAGAATGCATTTCCTTCACAAATACCGTGGTGGCCTAATTGCAACGTGACAAAGCAAAACAGCGGTTCACAGTGTAGCCTGGGTATATTCTTCCCCCCATGTCTTCTGCATCATATCGCTGGGAAAGTAAAATGCTGCACCTGAGCAGACAGGCGGGCTAGGCAAGTTATGGGTAGCTGTTTGCAGTTTCCGAAATAAGGAAGGGAAACACGGACAGATCCTGAAGTAGTAGCAGTAGCAGCAGCAGCAGCAGCAGCAGTAGTAGTGAGTGGGCATCATTCTAATAATTTATTTTTAATACCACATTGTCTTTAACTGTGCAGCTCCCTCCAGGGTGTTTGCTTTGAGACTGTGAGATAATTACATCTCAGAAACCAGGCTAATTACAGTTAACAGCCTGAACACTGAAGGTGCCCATTTCCCCCTCCCACCATTTTCTTTCCACCAGAATTCTTCATGATTGCTTGTTAAAATGTGCAGTATCAATTAGGAAACCAATTTGGCAGAAGTGATGAGGTGTAGTCTTTCCTCCTCAATTCACATACTGATGGATACTGGGTGGAGACATGCAACCCCCTGCTAGGCCTGAAATGCAGAATTGAGTAATAGAAAGAACATTACTTAGGTGAATAGCTAAAGCTAGAAGTTAATGCTTGAGGGCTTTTGCTTTGTGGTTGACCTGTGAACTGTAACAGCTTTGGTCTTACTTCTGATGTTGCTCTATGATGGATGGAATAGTTGGGTTCTACTTACTTGCTGATTCTTTCTTACTGCTCCCTTGGGGTATGTGCTGTAGTCAACTCCCTGTAGCCCTGTGCATTCTACAGCCAGATTTCATATTAGTAGAATCACCAATGAATTCTACCTATAGGAGAATTCAGCAAAGTCTGAAGCTCTTGCTTTGTAGGAATCTTGAAGGGAAATGCAAGCCGGTTTTGGCAAGTGAAACCAATTTTGATGTGATGAGCAAAATTCTCCAGGGCGTTTCATACTTTTGTCACCAGCAAAATTTGAAATGAATTCAGAGGGTCTTGCTCAGACAAAACATGGGAGTTTTGAAAGAAAGAAACATTTTGGTAAGTTTAGCAAAATTTCTTGAGGGGAAGGGTCATACATTTCTATGAGTCATGAGCTCCCATTTTCTGATGACCCATACGTTGAAGTCAAGCTGAACAAATGTGCTTTGGATTATGAATAACACGTTCACTTGGAGAAAGTCCCTTTCATATTTTGGCTCCATTCATCATATGAGATTTGTTTCACCTCACTAGGGTTTCAATCCTACACAGACTTATTTGGGAATAGATCAATTTGAGCTTAGTTAGGTTTTCTTCAGAGTAAGCATGAGTGAAATCGACAGTTTCCTAGTGAGCATTCATTGATTTTCCATATTTTGCCATGTGGCCTGATCACGTCAACGACTTTTTCATTTTGATTCATTTTGTTCCTCCATTTACTTTGAGACCAGGCTTTATTGTTCAGCCATTTCCTGTAGTATATTCCTGAAAATCATTCATGCTAACATTAAGAAATCCAAGGGGACTTGTGCCTCGAACCCAACCACTTTACATCTATGACATTTTAGAGGATGTTAGCTGTGCTGGGAATACTCAGTTTACACTCAAATCATCCAATGATCAAGAGTTCTTGACTGTGTTGACCATATTTCTAGTCCTTGTTTCTTCTGACCTCGCTGCCTTCCATTATTCTTCTGCAGTTGCTTGAAGCAACAATGAATATTTCTCCGATGATGCTTGCAGCAGGGCTCCTTTAAGAATGACAAGTGAAAGTATAAAGAACAATAGAAAAGCTCAGTGTCTGACAGCTTTAGATCTTCTCTGACAGCAAACACCTACCCTCACTGAGTCTATTTTTACTGGCTTGTGTGGTTTGCTTATAATCCTTGCATTTTTGAAGAATATATTTTCCTTCAGGGAGTCTAATTTAATGAAGGATTTTTTCCCCTCATGATCAAGCCAATAGTTATAAATTGTTAACAAGTTCTGGTGGAAATCTCATCCCCGAAGACTTTGTTATGCTGAACAAAATAGCACAAAGGAGGGGGAATTCACAGCCGATGCCAAGCAGCTTTTTCTGCAAAGCCCATCTATGCTGGCTTCTGAAGTCCATTTCCTGCACTGACAGGCTTGGAAATGGACTCAATCTGTGCAGCTGTTGGTTGCAAGATAGTAAGGAGTGAAGGAGGGCATGAAACAAAAGATCAGGCTCTCAGAGGGCGATGATATTTGGATAGGAAAACGATGTTGCTAGCCTATCTTCTCTGACTTTTACAATGGTGGTCAATGAGTTCCCATTCCCCTTCTAAGATTTATTTGTAAAACAATCCTCCTCATAACCCACAAGAATTCGGTGGGAATACTGTAACAAAACTCTGAGAGCCATTTATTGGTTGCCCAGTCTCCATGCTCTGGTTCTTTGCTTAGCTGCTGCAAAGTGCTGCTCATCATGGGACTGTCCTTGAAAATGGTCGAGAAACTTCAAGAAGGCAGCTGTGAGATTACTGACAGTCACAAGTCATTGCAAACCCTGCCCTTAGCCATTTCACCTGTCCTTAGCCAATTACATGGTTGTCTGTGCCCAATTCAAGGTGCTGATTCTTACCTTGACAACCCAATATGGTAAAAGCTGAAGTTGCCTCAGGGACCATGTCTATCTATCTATCTATCTATCTATCTATCTATCTATCTATCTATCTATCTATCTATCGCCTGCTATCCAAATGCTCCCTGCCGAAGAGCAGATGCTGCTGCTACAGTTCCCTTTCCCTAACCCTCAGCTGTTCAGCGGGTGGGCAGGGCTTCCAATGACTTCACTGTTGGAGCAGGCCTCCCTGAAGCTCTCCCCAGTCCCGGACCCTGAAGCTCTCCAACCAGGAGGCAGAGTGGCCGGTGGCTGGCTGCTCACCAGAGCGCTATGCTGCGCACCCTCTGCCCTCCCTGCACTGCAGCCCTGTGCTGTGCTGAGAGCCTTCCTCCTCCTTCTCAGAGCCAGCAATGGGAGGTATGGGATTTCCCTTTTTTCATAATCCCCCCTTGTATATTTATGGAATGGCTTCCTATAGGGCTTTGATATTGTGCACAGATATAGGGTGGGGTGGAGCACTCTGAATATTGAAAATGAAATTGATTGGACCAAATGCTTGTGTGTGTGTGTGTGTGTGTGTGTGTGTGTGTGTGTGTATCCAAAAAAAAAAAGTCCTGTAAGTGGCTTGTTTCATGGCAGAAAATTACAAAAACGTCTGGAACTGAAGCCCTGCCATGGACCATCATTCTACCCTTATGTGGAGGAATCTGTCCTTTGGGAGGAAAAAAGGGTAAAAGCACCCCACTTTTTGCCCCACCCATATCACCTGGAATGACTTGTCATAGGGCTGATATTGAGCACAGATTTAGGGCAGAATGGGAGGGCTCTGAATACTGAAACTGAAATGGATTGAACAAATTGTTTGTTTTTAATAATTTTTACCTATTGCGGTAAAGCTGCCAGAAAGAGTTCTCTCTATCCATAGAGTACTTCACAACTAGTGAAAGTAGGGCTAACTGTAAACAGCTGAATAAACTTTATTTTATCTTATTTGTACATGCACTAATGCTCACGTTGGTTTGCAATCCAGAATGTATGAGTGAGAACTGTGAAGCAAGGGGCATGTGTTGTGCTTTTAACTTTTTTCCTTCACGAATGCACTATATGTCCAAGCTGGATGGACATGTCCAAAAACCTCACTCACACTATTTACACAGTATGTCATCAGTCAGTATGTTTTTGTAATCATATGAAATGTTAAGGATGCCCCGCACATGTTGATTTGCCCCCAACCCCCTAGGGATGGCCCGGCTATCTATCATATGTACTTGCCCAGCTCTTAAGGCCTTCACCTCAGGCTCTCCTCTCCAGTCCACTGTGGTTGCATATCTGATTTGTAGGGTCCAGGGACTGAGTTTTTTCAATGGTGGAGTCACACTTACGGAATACCCAAAGAGATTCATCAGATGCCCACACTTAGGAGTTTTACACAGGTCTTGAAGACCCATCTGTTTCAGGTGGCCTTTAACTGAAACTTTTAACAGATTTTTTGGATTGTAAAACACCATTATGGGTATCCCCGATTGAAGCTTTGGCACGTAAAGAGACAAATATGCAATCGGAATGGGGTACCTATCGGGATTTGTTATTTTTTCAAGAGAAGGGCTGTAAATTAAAAAAATTTAAATGAACTACAAAATTTGGTTAGTAATTGGTTTCAGTATCATCAGCTAAATGAAATTTATAAAAAGGATCTTAAAGTTGGATTTGTGAATCAAATGAGATTCGAGAAGGAGTTGTGTGAAAATGATGAAAGATTAGTCTCTAAGATATATAAGTTGTTGCTTTTGGAGGAGACAAGAGATGAAGTGGTTAAAAAGACTATGATAAAATGGGCTCAAGATGTGGGTCATAATACAGAGATGGCTGCTTGGGAAAAATTATGGAAAACTGATTTAAAGTTCACTGCATGTTATACTTTAAAAGAAAATTATTATAAGATGATGTATAGGTGGTATCTGCCACCGAAAAAATTAGCATTAATGTATAAAAATGTTTCAAGCAAATGTTGGAAATGTGGACAATGTGAAGGAACTTTTTTCCATATGTGGTGGTCATGCGGGAAGGCAAAGGCTTTTTGGGATATGATAAAATGAGTTGAGCTGAAGAAATATAATGAGTTGAAGAAAATTTTTTAAATGACATTTCCCAAGAGTCCAGAATCCTTCCTGCTGGGAATAACCCAAGGAGAGTTTTCCAGAAGAAATTTAACATTTTTTATGTATGCAACCATGGCGGCTAGGATAGTATATGTGCAGAAATGGAAAGACACTAACATGCCCTCAAAAGAAGACTGGTTGATAAAAATTTTGGAATATGCTGAGATGGCAAAGCTTATAGCACTTATAAGGGATGAAAATTTGGAATCTTTCAAAGAAGATTGGAAACCATTTTTTCTTTACTTAAAGAACCATTTTTCTAAAATGGATGTTTCAGCAGAGTTTGAAATATAGTAATAACAGCAGGTTGGGTAAAATCGAGTAGTAATGTGGAGTATCTATGTTTTGAATTATTATAGCAATGGTTTAACGTGAACCGTGCAGATAGGTAAGCGGGAAGTCAATATTTACTTAATTAAATAAATGAATGTAATTTGAATGTAAAGCTATTGTAAAAGCCAATAAAAATTTAAAATGCAAAAAAAAAGAGAGAAATAAACTTTTAACATATTTTAAATTCATTTTGCTGCCATTCTTTGTTGCCTTCTTCTTCTTTTTAATGATAGAATTTTAGGTTTTATACTTAACCATTTTGTATACATCTATTTTTTAGAAAGGAGATATATACATGTTTTAAGTAAATAAATAAATAAAATAAATGGGTGAGGTCCACCTGGAAGAGGGGTTCATGCTGCTCCCTGTACTTGCCCATCCAATCATTATTTTCCCCAAAATGTCTCAGAGAGAGATTGCATTATAAGTATGCACCTGGGACCTTATGCTTGTGATGTACAATATGGGATCTACCATTGAGAGATGCTGGAGAAAATCATGCTGGCTGGGCAAATACAACAAACAGCATCTCTGGCTAAAAGGACAGCAGGATTATGTAAGTAAATTTGCAGAGCCACTCTCTGTAGGCTAGTCAGCCCGTTGTTGCTGCTGCTGCTGTTGTTGTTGTTGCTCTTCTTCTTCTTCTTCTCCTCCTCCTCCTCCTCCTCCTCAGAACACCAGACACATTAATGTAAATCAAAACCTTTTTCAGTTTTGTGAATGTAAAGGAGGTTCCTTCAGGAAACGAGATGGTGCTATCAGATACCAATAGGGAAGATACTATGGCAAGACCAAGAGGCAGCCGAGGTACTCACAGCTTCAGATGATGTCAGGAACAAAGATTGATTTCTGAGGCTGGCCAGAAACCAAAAGAGATCCCGTCTGGTGGAAACAGAAACTGTGTCCTTCTGTTTCCTGATCTAAGCCCCACAAACACAGAACAGATGTAAGGCCCTAGTGAAGCCCAGGAAATCCTTTGTGTGACAGGTTGGGGAAGAAGCAGCTTTCTTTCTTTCTTTCTTTCTTTCTTTCTTTCCAGACCAAAGACTAATACAAAGAGAAAATATATATATTTCAGAAGGAGGAGCCTAGATTTGCAAACATGTTTGATCATTTTCAGCCTCTTGGAGCGGGGATTCCAGTTCTGGTGATAAGGAGCAGTGCAATGGGTGCAGAAAAATAGACAACAATAGGCCTACAAAAATGCCTTTTAATACCCACAAAAGCTTCCATGTCTGGAGTTTATAAAGGCTGGATTATGGCTGTTTTGCCTCATCCCTTCTTTCTCCTAGAACAGATGGGTGAATGATACAAATACAAACCAAAGTGTAATACTTCACTGGCAATTTGGCAAATAACTCTTGGGTGATGGGTGGGAATCAATACCTTGGATGCAGTGATCCCTCTAACAGGGATTCCCAGGTGTTGTTGTCTACAACTCTCATAATCACAAGCAAATGCCATTGCAGCTAGGGATTCTGGGAGTTGCAGTCAACAACAACTGGGAATCCCTGTTAGAGGGAACACTGCTTGAATGTGTTACATGGATCTTGTAAGTGACTCATCAAGGCAATGGTCCATTTTATGCTATTGACCTGTGCTACAACTCCAGTTCCCTTGATATAAATATGGGCCTTATGAAACAATTTGGGGCCCTATGAATACTATCCATTTTCCTTTGTGCACAATCATATTTCTTCACCTTGCCATCCCATTACAGGAGTGATATGCAGGAAGACTTTGCTCTGGATATCCATCCTTGTTTAACAAGAACGGCCAGTGGAGAAGCTGGACTCTTGGGCTGACATCCTGACAAATGTTGCGTTGTGTGCTTCTGGCAACACACAGCACTAGCCCCCATGCTTCTGAAGCATTGGCGCTCTTGCACAAGGCCATGACTATTTTTGGCACTCTCCCCACACTCCCGTCCACTCTGTTACAATGGAAACACGTCCTTTCAGAACACAGAGAGAGCAGCAAAAGTCATCATGTTCTTGAACAAGAGCACTCACACCTCAGAAGCACAGGGGCAAGCCCTGTGTGCATGCTGTTAATAGAAGCACTCATGAAGTGTTAGTCAAGATACCGGCCATGGTATCCACTATGTCTCTTTCCTAAGTCCACATAGTTTAGTCAGCTCTGTTGTGAACCGAATGAACATCCACCTATTCATGGGACTTTATTCGAAGGGGACATAAGTCCTTAAGCCACTGACTTAGAGTGCAACATTTTATTTCTATTAACTTTCTATCAGGTACATTTTTAAAATTAATCTCCAGTCTAGATTATGGCCCTGGTATGCTTTGTCTTTCCTTTCTATAGGTTCTGTGAATCCTGAATTGGGACTAGAGGAAGGCATTGTTGGAGATGAAACTCCAGCAGCATTGACCCTTAGCAACTTTTATCCTAGTGAGCACCAGAGCATTAGAAGTAGTAACAGTGAAGAAGGGTCTTCCTCAGTGGCATCATGAGGAGGGGGCTCAATGTTTTTTGGGGTGCTGCGGACCTCCCCTGCCTTGCCTCACCTCTTGACTTGCCTGATGCCTCACCTCCATGGCCGCCATAAGGATGGTGACGGGTGTGCATGTGCCACCTCCTGGCTGGCTTTTCCCTCCAGTGGCTGTTGCTGGTGTCTATCTTATCTTTCTTTTTTAGATAGTGAGCCCTTTGGGGACAGGGAGCCATTATATTTATTTATATCTATGTAAACCGCTTTGGTAACTTTTGTTGAAAAGCGGTATATAAATATTTGTCATATATTCATTGTCATCATGGTGGATCTTAAACAACTGTCTCAAGCTACCTGTTAATCAGCTCAAATTTTACTGCTCACGCTGACTCAGTTATAATTGGGGTTAGTCAAAATCCTCCCCTCCAAAAGGCGTGCCTTTATTCCTGGTTGCTATATTTCAAAAAGGTTTCATATATATTGATTATTTTGATCATATATATTTACTATTTTGTCCCTAAAGATGAATTTTAAAACTGGAATTCTATTAGAAAGTCATATTTTAATCAAATTTATATTTTCAACTAATTAATATAGTGCCTGTTAATTTCTTGCTGCTTTGCCCTGAATGTTAGCAGACATACCTAGTAAGCCTCTGTCTAGCAATGCAAAACTGATTTCTCTTTTTTGGCTCAGAAGATCTGTTCCTGATGCAGAATTCTTTATGACTCCAAAGCTCGTAAAACGGTACTCCATAGCCAAATAAAGTGATCCACTCATCTGTGCTATAGCCCTATGCAGATGGTAATGCAGGTAGAATGAATGTATGAAGGGAGGGCAGGGTTGCACCTGTGGGTCCTGTCCCAACCTCCTTATGTTCATCCGTTCCTTCTACTTTCTGAACAGCCTTTTGGCACATAGACTCTGTGCATAGATTTAGCTGAAAATATTACGGTTGGGGTGGAGCCAGTGGGTGTGACCCCCACTCGCTCTGAGTTCATTCTGCTACACTGTTATCTACATGGGGCCATTGTTTCTTATTCTGTGGTTTCAGAACTAAGGCTTTGACAGGAGCTGCCTGGGGGCAGGCTGAGATTCCCGGTACCACTGCTTCCTGTGGCAGCTTGCTGTTCTGAAATAGCTTTTGAGACCTCAAGCCTAAGCCTTAGGTTGGCCCTGCTCAGCAAGTCTGATCCTTGCTTGCCTTTGCAAATGGCAGGATAGAAGAGCTTCCTGTCTGAAGTCTTGCCACAGTACCAGGGGCATGGCAAGGTTGGAGTGGCCCCTGGGATAAAAAGTGAAGATGGGCCCCTGCCCTCCTCCACCTCCTTCTTCAGAGAAGGGTGAGGGAGAGAGCAAAGAGCCGATGCTGTGGGGTGGCTGTGTGCTCATCTTCCTTGTTCTTTGCTGATTCATGCTTTCTGTAAATCAAACTGAGGGGATTTCTTAGAAGCAGCTAGAAGTGGGATGGCTCAATATGGGGGCTTTGCATGGTGCAAGAGGTGCAGAAAAGTAGATGCTCAACTTATGCACCCTCCTGTAGAGGGAGGCACAATTTCCCTTTCCCCACATTTGCAAGAAATGGAAAGTGAAAGCACAGGTCCTCTTGCACATCTGATTTTCATTGCTTTTTCTGTACTATGAAACATCTGTGTCTGATACTTTGATCATCACCTACTGAAGCCCAGAACTGTACATTATTCAAAGCCAGGGCAGAAGAGAAAAGTAATCTAGATGGCAGTTCTATTAGCTGCATGCTGACTGCTGGTGTGAAACCTTTTATCTATCTCTCTGACCTCCTTATGGTGCCATGAGAGTATATATATGTGTGTGTGCTTATACATTTGTGTATTTCCCTTTCCTTTCCAATTGCCAAGTTTGTGACCGGCTAAGCGACAAATCCATCTTTTTAGAGATCAATTACAGTGTCTGGCTGCAAAGCTTTGAAATCCAATTATCTCCAAAATAAATAAAAAATGAAAAATATATGGGAGCAAATGCATAAATCAAGTGGAAAATGGTCCAAACATTCAAATAAACAAGGAGGAATCTGAGCATCATTTGTCTTCTGCCGCTCCACCTGTGTCACTGATTCATGTTGCTGCTTTGGTATCCTTCCTGCTTTGTCTTTGCTCAGCAGCAAAATAACCTGATCGGAATGTGGGGTTTGTGGGTCTAATTTTCTCTGCCAGCAACCTAAGCATCAAGCTTGCCATGACAGTTGGGTTGTGAGGTCCAGATGGTGAAAATAGTCCAAATCCGTCACCCCAAAAGTGGAAATAGTGGGCACTATTCACAAAAAATGTCTCCACTTGGCATTAAAAACTGCATAAAATTTGCATGTGTTAGTTGGCATAATATATGCATATTTAGACACAGCTGGTACATTTGTAGGGAAAAAATGAAAGCCACCACACATGCCCCCTTCTCTACAGTTCAAATGCCCTCCTCTGGATCACAGGATCCCATTGGGACAAATGGTGCATTTAATTTCATTTGTAAGGTGGAAAAAGGTCCAGCCTGGTCTGCATTTGAATGGGAGACCACTTGTGTGAGCACTGTAAGATATTCCCCTCGTAGCTCAGTGGAAGAACATCTACTTTATATGCAAAAGGTCCCAGTCCACTCCTTAGCAGCATCTCCAGGTCGGGCTGAGACTCCTGCCTGAAACCTTTGGAATTTTAAAAAACCTTTGTAGTAACTAATTTCCTTAAAGTGTACTGTGGGGGTAGAGAGAGTTCTTATAAGTTTCTACTCCCATAATTTTGCTTATGCATGTTGGCATCTTGTACAGTTTGGAAAATCATGGTTAAACAGTTAAAAAAATCTCTCACTCAAGCACAAGCAAGGAGGTGGGGAAGAAACACACACACACACACACACACACACACACACACACACACACACAGACACACACACACAGACACGGAGGCTTTGAAGTAGGCATGGGTTATTACACACACACACACACACACACACACACACACACGGTTCATAAATGTGGGAAAGAGAAAAACACACAGTGAGGCCATTCACATGACTGGGTGGGCAGGCGGGGAGGTGGGAAGGCTTTGCCAACAACTTTCCCTCCTGCCCAGACAACCAGCAGACTGCTGCATGTATCGCACTCCCAGATAATCTGCACTGCTCCAAACAGTATGGATCTCTGGAGGCTGAGACGATGCATTCCGGCCTCCAGATATCCCACAATGCACCATGTGATGAGTGTGGTGCATTGGGGGATACCCCCATGAGACAGGCGCTCTAGGCACCCATCTCTGTTTGCGCTTGGGCTGCAAACAACCTGAGCGCACACACAATTCCAGTGCTGGGGTTAAGGGTTTGGCTAAAGGCGGGTCTTAAAAGTGGGGTTAGGCTGGCAGGCTGCACTGGGATCCATACGGATCCCAGCACTGCACATGAGCAGCCTAACCCCAGCTGGGCTGCCCTAGCCTGGGTTAGGCTGTTTGTGAGAACAGCCTTAGCTGTTTCAAGGTTTGAAATCACACACACACAACAGATAAGGGGTTTTGTTTGTTTGTTTTTTTAATTGACTTTCCTTTCCTTGAGGGAGACAAGCCCAGCAAACAGATTCTACCTCCAGCTCTTCATCCCTTTCTTTCTCAGCAACTGCAATGTAATGCCCAGCTGGGGAGGCATGGGCGTGGCATCTATTGGGCAAGGGGGGACAAATGTTCCCTGGCACACAGGGTCCGAGGGGCTCCCAAGGCCAGTCCCCCCTTGCCCACGAGTCACCCTCTCTTCTTTTCCTACTTGCCCGGCCCCAGGCGAGCTGCAAGCTAAGCAGCCTGCTGCGCTTCTGCCCCCCCCATCAGCTGCTTCCATCCGCCGAGCAGCTGTTTCTGCTTTCCGTGCCTGCCTGTGCATTCCATGGTGCAGAGTACGTGATTACGTCTCTCCTGCCTGTGCCTGCCCAAAAGAGTGTGAGGCGTGAGGGACAGGATGGCGGGTAGGAGAGGAGAGGAGAGGGGAGGGAGGACCAGCAAGCAATTGGCAAAACCAAAAAGGTAACATTTCTCCCCTCCTTTCGTTCTCTCCTTCGGCCTCATTTGGGGCTGCAAGTATATAGCTATTAATAATATTCCCCACCACAGTCCCCATGTCAGCTGCCACATGTGGAGGAGGATGGGGACAGGGGAGGTTTCATGGAAGACTTTGCACAAGAACGCAATGAAATGGAGAGAGGAGAGTGGACAGAGTGGCTGCCTAGATTTCCTATGCAGATCCCCACCTTTCCTTCTGTACCTAACCCCCCCTTACCCCCCACCCCATTCCCTTATGTGCCCTTCTTGTCTTGTGCTGCAGCCATTGAAAAGAGCCGGTATCTTTACCAGCCAATCATGTACAGCATAAAGAGGAACACAAGAAGCTGCCATATACTGAGTCAGACCATTGGCCCATCTAGGACAGTATTGTCTACACAGACTGGCAGCGGCTTCTCCAAGGTTGCAGGCAGGAATCTCTCTCAGCCCTATCTTGGAGATGCCAGGGATGGAACTTGGAACCTCGATCCTCTTCCTAGAGTGGCTCCATCCCCTAAGGGGAATATCTTACAGTGCTCATACATGTAGTCTCCCATTCACATGCAACCAGGACAGACCCAGCTTAGCTATGGGGACAAGTCATGCTTGCTACCACAAGACCAGCTCTCCTCTCTAGTAGGCTAATGCCACTCCCAGCTTGGGGGCAATCTTTTAAAACCCATGCTCTGTGCCTACCTGCACAATGGCTGTCTGCCTGTAACACCCAGGGTTTTTTTTTTCTTAGCCCACTCCTTTGATAACAGGCCCTTGAGATGAAAATAAATGTTTGAATTCTTGATGGGAAAGTGGAGTAATTCAGAGTGGCAGAAGAGTTACAGGAAGAGCATTCCTTAAGGCGCTTGTATTTTCTTTCCTTTGGGGGGGGGGGTAAACATGTAAACAAGAAAGAATAATTGCAACAAGTGCTTTCACTCCTCATCCAGCTTTTAGAACTGGGAAAAGTTCTGTTCTATAGGGAGTGATGAT
Organism: Hemicordylus capensis; assembly: GCF_027244095.1. NCBI lineage: Eukaryota > Metazoa > Chordata > Lepidosauria > Squamata > Cordylidae > Hemicordylus > Hemicordylus capensis. Next base: position 296,158,715 of record NC_069659.1, on the reverse strand, counting down.
GTGACAACGTTTTCACATGCTAGCGATAATTTATTTCATTTCTATTAAGTGTACATCACCTCTCCTGACATTTCACAAGCTGCAGGTAGTTGTTTGTGTGTGTGTGTGTGTGTGTGTGTGTGTTTTGTCCTTAAGGCAATAGCTGCTGTACATTGGGGGGCTTAATTTGAACCTTGACTTGGCTCCCATAACCTCTTTTGAATGCCTGGAAATCAGCCTTGGGACATAGAAAGTACGGATAACTAAAAGGGCCTCAACGTTTGCAGAGTTCATTTTTCATTCAATGAGTAATCACAACTAGAACTTCAAGGTAGGCTTGAGTTTTCTTTAGAAATATAGGGCCAGGAGAAGGAGAGGAAGGCAGCGAGGGGCCCCTTTTAATATCATGTCCCATGGCCCACTCCAGCCTTGCTAACTCCCTGAGGGGAGGAGCACAAGATGGAGCCCCAGGAGGAGGGCCAATCAGGCTGCTGTTGCTTCTGGGAGAAGGCAGGACTGGTTTTTAACCCTTTTCTTTCTCCACTGCTGCCAAACAGCAGTCAGCAGCTGAGAAGAAAAGTGCAAAGTGGGCGGGAGGATGCAGGGAAATTATGGTGGCATGGCTAGGACTCTGGATACCTCCTCCAACAAGAAAACAGTTGGAGGGGATTAAAAATAGTCTAAAATCTGGTTCAGATGTCCCAAGATGGGAATTCTACATGACAGGATTAGGCCAAGACCATGACTGGATTACTATCCAGTCCTAATCTGCATGGAACCATGCAACTTCGCTGCACAGTAGTAAGCTATATGTCTCTTATGTTATACGTGGGACTCCTGTTGTATCCCTTCCTAGAGTGCTTATGGAAAAGATAAATCATTGCATTCAGTGCTTCTAGAGTAGCACTGAATTGCCAACAGTTCTTCCAGCTCAACTCCTGTGAATACTTTATTTCTTATTATGAATCTTCTCTGGTCTGCTAGCCTTTGTTCTGTTGTTTCTGTATCTGGATGCTTCTCTTTCCAAATTTGGTACATTCTTTTTTAAATAACCTCTTCTAGTTGGACTAGACTTGTAATAGCAGATCATTATTTCCTTGTTGGCATTTTTCGTATATATTTTTCGGTTAAGCGACGTTTCTTCCAGTAACTTTGCTGTCTCCAGCCCTGGTTGCTCAACTGAAGATCCTGAGTCCTGTTGCCCACTTGCCACCAGATGTCCAGGGACTATAGCATCTGGCGCGGTCCTTGTTGACCCAGGCGACGACCGATCTGGTATAGATTTATTAAAGTTACGTCTCACCATATTGTTGATGGGAGAGGCACTCTTTGTCTGGCTCCTCTGGTGAGACCTGTCCAGTATAGTTGGACCTCTGGCATAGCTCTCACCTTCCTCAGAGCACGCATGCCCCACAACCACGCCAAGGTAGTGCCTCACTGGGGGTTGTTGTTGTTGTTGTTATTATTATTTACATTTATATCCCACTTTTTGTCCAAGGAGCCCAGAGCAGTGTACATGGTTATATATTTTTTCTCACAACTACCCTGTGAGGTAGGTTAGACTGCAAGAGAAGTGTCTGGCCCAGAGTCACCCAGTGATTGTCATGGCTGAATGGGTATTTGAACTCGGCTCTCCCCAGACTTAGTCCAACACTCTAACCACTACACCACACTTCTGCAGTCCTTCCCTCATTCTCTCTTTCCTCACAACCCAGCCCCCAAGGCAACTATTGTATTGAGCATGGAGTGTGCTGATCCCATCCCACTTATCTGCTTAACTACCCTTCCTGTGTGGAAATGTTCTTGTAATATGTCCAGCTAGTAGGTGGCACTAGCATTTGCTAGTAGCGATCCTAACTGGAGGCAGAGTCCCTTCCTACTTCCTGCCTGTACTTCTTGTTGAACTTGGCTCTTCCTGTAACACAATAAAGATGATGTCCCTATAATGGCTATGTTCCTCTGAACTGTCATGACACTTCCCAATGCAGAACAAATGCCACTCGCCCATTTCCACATGTGGGTGTGCAAGACTATCTAGCGATAGGTTGTGCAAGGTTGTGTTTATTTCCAGGCAGAAGAGAATCTTTCTGTATGGCCTGATTTTTCCTTCCTCAAGTCACATGTGTAAAGCAGATTAGACAAGTAAAATAGCTGTCCCACTTGCAAAAATTTACTCTTTGGCCTGAGTAAAAAGAAAAAAGAAAAGCTTTAAGAGACATTCCAGATTCAGACCTTCCTTCTCAATAAACTCCTTTAACTGCTGCCTACTTCTTTAAGCAAATCTCTGCCCATCAGGTATGTGCAAGGATCAAGTTTCTTCCTGCTTCTACTCTGTGGGGGCTGGGTCCTAAACAGTTTATTGAGCAATGAAAAGAGATAACCACCAGCCATTGCCCCAGGATAATGCACTAATAATTTTACAGCAGGATATATGGACAGAACAGACGGCCAGGGCTGGCAACTTGGTGTGAGTTGCTGCTGGTGAATAAAGCCCCCTCTAAGCAGAAAAAGCCTTTAATGCGACCATCAGAGACTTTGAGGAGCAGCTGTAATTTATTAACAATTACCACAATGTTATGTACAATAATCTTTATCACCTTCTGAGTTTATCAGGCTACTAAAAACTTATTAATATCTTGAGACTTTACAGAAGTAAAGAATAAATATGTTTTGTCCTTATCCTGGAATTTGGGTCTATGTAAATATGGAATAACACTTCTCTGGATGGTCAAATAAAACCAAACCAAAGGAGGAGAAAAGAAAGTGGCAAAAGGAATTACCTGCAGAAAGCTAACCTGTAAAAGATTACCTGCAGGGATGTTGCTAGATACTTAAAAGATCTGGGGGCCAGGCCTATAGCCCCCCTTTTGATAATTAAACTCAACCATAATCCCCCCCCCAAGTACATATGTTTTTAAGTATCTAATATTATAATACAGGTGGAAACTGAGAACTAGGTGAGGTTAGGAGCTCTCTCCCATGCTCTGTGCAGGTGCCTAGATTGCTGCACTTCCTTTCTGGAAGAAGTCATGGGCGAGGGAGGCGAGGGAGTGGCTAGTGAGATTCGGGGCTCTGAGCAATTCATTGGGGACCTGTGCTTCCTGGGCCACCCCCTAATGACACCCCTGATACCCGTTCACAAAACTGGTCAAAAAGACCACACCTCCATTCTTCTGGAAAAATTTTTAAAAAGAGATATTTAAGGATATAATTAAAAATTACATTGTGAGAGAAAGGAAACATATGTTCAATTATTAGGCACCACAAACCCAGGAGGATTTCAGCTGTGTGATCCACACATCAGTTCAGCCTAAGTACTTCAATTTCTGCAGTTTAGTCTGGTGACTTAAAAGGGAATAATCTTACTTGAATCAAAAGTTCCAGTTCTGTTTATGGACTGGGGTTGCTTTAAACTAGCACTCACTTTATACAGTGAATCCACACAACATTGTTGTCAAATTGTTCAGTTCCAGTGTTTTCTGTGTTGTCATCCAGGGGTTTTTTTTCAAGTGCATTGCAATGGAATTTGATATGCCAAGAAGAAATTTCAGAGCCTTTTTCAATATTCACCACCCAAATGATTTGACCTGAAGCTTGATCCTTGTCATTGAATAAGTTTATTTAATTACACTTATTTAATTGTTGCAAAAGCAGCCCTAGCTGAACCTCTGTGTGGCTTGGCAAAGCACTAGCCCATGTACAATGTGGCCTGGAGCATATTTATTCTGAAGCCCCAGTGAGTTTTACAGGACATAATGTCAACAAAGCCTACATCAGGTTGCAACTTTAGTGTTTCGCTGGGAAGCATGTGCTGGATATCCAAAAGTGCCCATCTTCTCTCTCGAATCCTGCCAAGCTCTCGGACTCAGTCCTATCTTGTGGCAGAAAGTTCTACAACATATTACTGTGCTCTTTGGGATCAAGTGGCTTTCTTTCTTAACTCAACACATACTAGGCTTATTCACATGATGGCCAGCAGGGTAGGAGGAAACCCAGCCTGGGTAGGAGAGCCAGGTCCACTCCTGATTGTTGGTTGCTCATTCCTGATTGGTGGTTGCCCACTCCTGATTGGTGCTTGTGTGCTTACAAACATCAAGGTAGGAGGTGCTGTCTGTGAGGCAGCAGCTGGGTAGGACAAGAGTGCCCTATTCAATGCCATCCTCAGCTTTTTACTGAGGGAGGAGGAAAAGCCCCGTCCTACCCATCTGCCACTTCACACATGATCATTCTCCCCACCTTCTACCTTAATGTTTGTAAGCACATGACTGAAAATTTGGAGTGCTCCCAGCTCTTCTACCTAGGCTGGGCACATCTCCTACCCTGCCACTGGTCATGTGAACAAGCCTACCAAAGCTGTCCTATGGAGAGCTGGTTTTGTGGTAGCAAGCATGAATTGTCCCATTTGCAAAGCAGGGTCCACCCTGGTTTGCATTTGAATGCGAGACTACATGTGTGAGCACTGTAAGGTGTCCCCTCCCCTCAAGGGATGGGGCCACTCTGGGAAGAGCACCTGCCTGCTTGCATGCAGAAGGTTCCAAGTTCCCTCCTGGCATCTCTGAGATAAGGCTGAGAGAGACTCCTGTCTGCAGCCTTGGAGAAGCCGCCGCTAGTCTGTGTAGACAGTACTGAGCTAGATGGACCAATGGTCTGAAGAAAGAATCACTACACGATGTTCTGTTCCTCCAAAATGCTCTTATTTGTATTTCCAGGAACAGCAGGCCACTCTTCTTTCAGCCTTTCTTCCACAACTTGCATTCTAATTTTCAAGGGCTCTTCATTTTGGCCATGAATCCTGGCTCTGTGAATCCAGGAACTGTCCTTGGTTCCTTTTCAATATGTCAGTGATGCAGACAGAATATCGTAAAGCAGCTCCAGCTCTGCTTTACTGCTGATTTAATGGTTTGCAGGACAATCCTGACTGTTTATTAAAACATTAAATAGTAAAGTTTAACAACGGACAGTAAAGTTTTCCTTCTGATTGTTGAAAGCCGTGCTACAGAGGGGTGGAGGGAGAGGTCTGTCTAATCCCCACCATTAGATACGCATGTGTGAGCACCAGGTACGTAGATATTTTTGAAGAACCGTTTCTGCCACCAGGCAGACGAAACAGGTCACTAACTCGGAGAGTTCTGAGACTCCCTTGAAAGGAGAAAATGTTAACTTTAAATATAGCCTATGCTTAATTTGCCCAGGTATACCGATGAGCTGCTGCACAAGGGAGCCACAGATTGTGCTGCTAGCTGTTAACCCTTTCAGCCTGGGCAGACAGGGGCCAAGTTATTCCCAACTATAACCCAAAGAATTGAATTTTTAACGTGCTAACTATCCTTTAAGTTGTTCCATTTAGCCTGCCTGTGTAAGTGTCTGATCTGACACAGAGGTCTAGCTGGAGCCCTATCCACCCCCAGCACAGTACCGCCAGTGACTGCTGCTGGTGTCTCTCTTACGTTTCTTTTTAGATTGTGAGTCCTTTGGGGACAGGGATCCATCTTATCAATCAATCAATCAATCAATTAATTAACCACTTTGGAAACTTTTGTTAAAAAGCGGTATAGACGTTGTTGTTGTTGTTGAGTAAAGCAGGTTTATTTGTGTGAATCTAACCTTGCTTCAGACCATGTTTTTTCCTGCGACACTCTATGGATGCAAAAGCTGGACTTTGAAGAAGCAAGATAGAAAAAAGCATTGACGCGCTTGAACTCTGGTGCTGGAGAAGACTTTTGAAGTTACCGTGGACAGCCAGGAAAACAAACAAATGGATCATGGAACAAATCAATCCAGAATTTTCACTCGAGGCACAAATGACCAGCCTCAAACTATCATACTTCAGACACATTATGCGAAGACCCAGCTCCCTTGAGCAGTCCATAATGCTGGGGAAAGTTGAAGGAAAGAGAAGAGGACGACCAGCAGCAAGATGGATGGACTCGATTATGACAGCAATGAATGCAACACTGAGAGACCTTAAAGGCCAAGTTGAAGACAGATCATCCTGGAGAGAATCTATGTGGTCGCTAAGAGTCAACCCTGACTTGATGGCACTCAATCAATCAATCAATCAATCAATCTTGCTTTTAATCAGTAGTTGTCACAGAAAACTGGGGTGACTATTCATCTAGTCCCACATACATTCAGTGAACACAGGGGAGGGAGCATGATTGTGCCCAGTAGCTGTGTCCTCCCAGCAGCTGTTTTTGTAATACCTGAGAAAGAGGTCCGGCAGATGTACAGCTTCTCTGTGCTAAGTGGATCCCTGGCCAGTCAGAGTGCTGGTTAGCATGGAGGAATCCTACATGCATACAGCTGTTCAGGCATAAATAGCAATAGCAATAGCAATAGCACTTACATTTATATACCGCTCTATAGCCAGAGCTCTCTAAGCGGTTTACAATGATTTTAGCATATTGCCCCCAACATTCTGGGTACTCATTTTACCGACCTCGGAAGGATGGAAGGCTGAGTCAACCTTGAGCCCCTGGTCAGGATCGAACTTGTAACCTTCTGGTTACAGGGCGGCAGTTTTACCACTGCGCCACCAGGGGCTCTTAAAGACAACTAAATGCTGGGGCCATAGCTGCAGGGTGCATTGGAGGGGGCATGGCCAGCAAGCATGATTTCACTACTCCTTTGTGTGTTCACTGAACACATGGCAGTGTGTGTGTGTGTGTGTGCGTGCGCGCGCGCACGCACGCATACACAGCTTTCCTTATAGTCTGCCACTGGTTTTGAAACCAGACCTTAGTGTCATCATAGGAACACAGGAAACTGCTAATACCGAGTCAGACCATTGGTCCATCTAATTCAGTATTGTCTACATCAGGGATGCTCAACTTTGGCCCCACAGCTGTTTTTGGACTACAACTTCCATAATTCCCAACCACAGTGGCCAATAACCAGGGATTATGGGAGTTGTCAGCCAACATCTGCAGAAGGGCCTAGGTTGAGCAGCTCTGGTCTACACAGATTGGCAGCGGCCTCTCCAAGGTTGCAGGCAGGAATCTCTCTCAGTCCTATCTGGAGATGCCAGGGAGGGAATTTAAAACCTTCTGCATGCAAGCATGTAGGTGCACTTCCCAGAGCAGCCTCATCCCCTGAAGGGGATCTCTTACAGTGCTCACACATGTCGTCTCCCATTCAAATGCAACCAGGGTGATGCAAACAACAGTGTCAGTAAGAGAAGGGCTAGAAGCCTTGAAAAAAAGGCAGGAAGCTGTGTACAGTGTTGAAGCTGTGAAAATGGATGCCCTTGACCAAGGTCTCCTTTTGATTTTGCTACTGTGACAACAGTTGCCAACACTTTCCCAACATTTTCTTCACAGCCTTTAATGATTCTTCAATTAAAGCTTAGCTTCTTCAGAAACTGTGTCAAAGCTGAGATTTCATTACAAGGCTTGGGATAAACAGAGTCCTAGGCTGAATGTGACAGCAGCAAGTGAGGTAAGAGTCTGGGCCCCATGCACATAATTTAGCGCATTGTCTTTCACAGACAGCCTTTTGGAGGGCAGCCAGTCAAGTTTCTTGCCCATTAGGGTTCAACCTGCTAGTTATGGTCCTGGAGGTCAATAATGCTTCAGACAGGCCAGTTTCATCAGGGCTATAATCGGTCCTAGGGGCACTAGCTTTTTAGTGCAGGTTCATGCCAATTGTCAAGGACTGGCTTGGGGTTGAGTGAGTGGGTAGGCATCCAAGGTGCCTACCTGAAGGGGGCACCAAGCTGAGGAGGTTCAGTGAGTAAGCCACAAAGCTCAGGTTGGCTGTTTGTTGAGTGTACCGTCTGTAGTGAACTAAGGGTGTGCATGGAACCGGCTGGTCTGATTCAGTTCAAGTTTGAACCGGAGTCTAACCTGTCCAGGACAGTTTGGTCCAGCACCCCCTTGAACCTCCCTGGTTCGGTTTGGACCAGGGTGGTGGTTTTGTGAATGAAAAAAAAATATATAAGGGTTTTTTTTTAACTTACCCCCTCTGGGGCGGTTAACATAAGAACATAAGAACAGCCCTGCTGGATCAGGTCCAAGGCCCAACTAGTCCAGCATCCTGTTTCACACAGTGGCCCGCCAGATGCCACTGGAAACCACAGGCAGGAGTTGAGGGCATGCCCTCTCTCCTGCTGTTACTCCCCTGCAACTGGTACTCAGAGGCATCCTGCCTTTGAGGCTGGAGGTGGCCTATAGCCCTCCGACTAGTAGCCATTGATAGACCTCTCCTCCATGGAGTTATCCAAACCCTTCTTAAAGCCATCCAGGTTGTTGGCTGTCACCACATCCTGTGTCAGAGAATTCCACAAGTTTATTATGCGTTGTGTGAAAAAGTACTTTCGTTTGTTGGTCCTAGATTTCCTAGGAATCAATTTCAGGGGATGACCCCTGGTTCTAGTGTTATGGGAAAGGGAGAAGAATTTCTCTCTATCCACTTTCTCCACACCATGCATGATTTTATAGACCTCTATCATGTCTCCCCACAGTCATCTTTTTTCTAAACTAAAAAGCCCCAGGTGTTGTAGCCTTGCCTCATAAGAAAGGTGCTGTAGGCCCCTGATCATCTTGGTTGCCCTCTTCTGCACCTTTTCCAGTTCTACAATGTCCTTTTTAAGATTTGGTGACCAGAATTGTACACAGTACTCCAGGTGTGGCCGCACCATAGTTTTGTATAAGGGCATTATAATATTAGCCGTTTTATTTTCAATCCCCTTCCTAATGATCCCTAGCATGGAATTGGCCTTTTTCACAGCTGCCACACAGAGTTGACACTTTCAACGAGCTGTCCACCATGACCCCAAATACTTCTCCTGGTCAGTCACCAACAGCTCAGATCCCATCACCATATACTTGGGGTTTTTCATCCCAATGTGCATCACTTTACACTTGCCAACATTGAACCGCATTTGCCACTTTGTCGCCCACTCCCCCAGTTTGGAGAGATCCTTTTGGAGCTCCTCACAATCCATTTTGGATTTCACTACCCAAAAGAGTTTGGTATCATCTGCAAATTTGGCCACCTCACTGCTTACCCCTACTTCTAGATCATTTAGGAATAAATTTAAAAGCATAGGTCCCGGTACAGATACCTGGGGAGCCCCACTTCTTCATTTGCTCCATTGTGAAAACTCTCAATTTATACCTACCCTCTGTTTCCTGTTATTCAATCAATTAGCAATCCACATATGTACTTGTACCCTTATCCCATGACAGCTAAGTTTCCTCAGGAGTCTTTGATGAGGAACTTTGTCAAAAGCTTTTTGGAAGTCTAGGTATACTATGTCAACTGGATCACCTTGATCCACACACTTGTTGACAGTCTTAAAGAACTCCAAAAGGTTGGTGAGGCAAGATTTACCTTTGCGGAAGCCATGCTGGTTCACTACCAGCAGGACCTGTTCTTCTATGTGCTTTACAAATTTATCCTTGAGGATGCATTCCATCAATTTGCCTGGAATGGACATTAAGCTAACTGGCCTGTAATTTCCTGAATCGCCCCTGGATCCCATTTTGAAAATCGGTGTTACATTTGCTACTTTCCAGTCCTCTGGTACAGAGCCCGATTGCAGGGATAAGTTATATATTTTTAGCAAGGAGGTTGGCAATTTCACATTTGAGTTCTTTGAGGACTCTTGGATGGATGCCATCTGGCCCTGGTGATTTGTTAGTTTTCAGTTTTTCCAGACAGTTTAGAACATCATCTCTCATCACTTCTATCTGGCTCAGTTCCTTAGCCTCCATCCCTAAAAAGCCTGGTTCAGGAACAGGTATATGCTCAGTATCCTCTGATGTGAAGATGGACGCAAAGAACTCATTGAGCTTCTCTGCAACTTCCATATCCTCCTTAATAATCCCTTTCACTCCCTCATTGTCGAATGGTCCAACCGCTTCCCTGGCAGGTTTCCTGCTTCTGATGTATTTAAAGAAGTTTTTATTCCCCTTGATACTTTTGGCTAAATGTTCCTCAAACTCTCTTATTGCCTCCCTTATTGTCACTATGCATTTCTTTTGCCAGAGTTTGTGGTCCTTTCTGTTATCTTCATTTGGACAGGCCTTCCAATTTCAGAAGGAAGTCTTCTTCCCTTTTATGGCTTCCTTGACGGTACTTGTTATCCATGCTGGCATCTTCCTGGATTTAATGGCACCTTTCTTCCTTTTGGGTATACAATCTAACTGGGCTTCAAGTATTGTGGTTTTGAGTAAACTCCATGCACTCTGAAGCGAAGTGACTCTCCTGAGGCGGTGGCAGGGGGAGGTCTGTGGAGGTTCCCCCTCTTGCCGCTGGTCTCACTTGCTTTCAAAAGCAACCCGTTCAGCTGTTATTTAGCCTGTTCAGGCCTTCCCCCCCCCCCCCCGGTGCGGTGACCTTTTTGGAGTCTGCTGTGCCTGCGCAATGGGCCTCTGCGTGGCCTGGATTATGCCAGGCCTGAACGGGCCAAAGAATGGCCTAATGGGCCAATTTTCGAAGCAAGGGAGGCCGGCTGTGGGGGGAGGAACCTCCACGGATCTCCCACCACCTCCTCAGAGAAACACCCCCCCCGATGGGGTAAGTTTTAAAAAAACTATCCCCCCCATTTGTGAACCCCCTCCCCCCCCAACAGGCACGGCGGGGCGGCGAGGTTATGTCCAGAGTTGAGCCGAATCGGTGGTGGTTTAGCTTGACCCCAAGCCTTTGAACCGAATAGGTTCGACTTTGAACAAGTTCAGTTTTCAACACGTTTGCACATTCCTACAGTGAGCTGGGGCGTGGGAAGGAAAGACTGGTGGATAAACTAACTGTTGCAGGGGGTAGGGGGTTGGAGGTGGGCCAAAGGCATTTCTCACTCAGCCTGTAATAGTCCCCCATGCAATACTGCTAATGATAACAGCTTAGTCTTGAAAACAATGAAGCAAGTGTTCAGTTCAGTTGGATTGTCTGTCTCTGTTTAGGCTACCTGCAATGGAATGTAGGCTATGGGCTGAATAAGACCACAGGCCAGCCCCATTTGCTGTTCACATGTCTAACCATGTATGCAGAGGCGCTCTTACCCCTGGGCCTCAGGACTGAAGTCCAGGGCCTCCACACCCCCTGGGGCCCCCCAATCCTCTTTATTCTGTCCCAGGTAGTGTGGTCGCCCAGCGGAGCATGGTGATGCTTAATTTGCAGGGGAGGCGGGCCTCCAAAGGCCTTTAGGTCCAGGCTGCAAAATTACCTAGGTGCACCTCTGCATGTATGAGGCAGAACATGAGTGGCTGGGGTCCAAGGTTGACTTCAAAAGGTGCTTACCGATGAGGGGAGCTGAACTCTCCCCCACACTCCTTTTCTTTGCATGATCCCTCACTGGAGACACTTTTCTCCGAGTTTGAAATGGGCAGAGTTGAGTGTTTAGAGCCAGGGCTGCTCAACTTTGGCCCTTCTACAGATGTTTTATTTATTCATTTTATTTAACATATTTTTATGATGTTGGCCTACAACTCCCATAACCCCTGGCTATTGGCTACAGTGGCTGGGGATTATCCGAGTTCTAGTCCAAAAACAGTGGTGGGGGGGGCTAAGTTGAACAGGCCTGGTACATTAAACCAAGAGAGAGGAGAAAGTAACAGTGAACAGAAAATGTTTTATTAGCCCAACTAGTGGACCTGGGTGCAGAGCATCTGTGCCTCTAGTTCGGCCCAGCTGCCCCCCCCCAGCATGCCTGGCTTTCTGGCTAGCCGGCCAGCCAACTGGCTGTTCCCCCCTTCTCCCCCCCCCACTTTCTTGCGCTTTCTTGCCACCGTCACCTCCTGCCTCCTCTTCCCTTTCCCTGGCGGCCAGGGCAACCGACAGCCGCCCACAGCCCCCAAAGCCAACTGCCAAACTCCTTTCAGCTTTCTGGAGTAGCCGCCCACTAGCCGCCCGCAGCCACCAAACTCCCTGCTGCTCCCGAAGCCGCCACCGAAGCCCCGAACTCCCTGCTGCTTCATGACACGGTGCGACCAACCGACAGCTGCCCGCAGCCCCCCGAGCCAACTGTCAAATTCCTTCCGGCTTTCCAGCCGCCCGCAGCCACCAAACTCCCTGCTGCTCTGGAACTGTCATGTGCTCTCGCGAGAGGTTGCCATGCATGGACCGTCTTGGAGAAATAATTATATAGATGTGTTCCAAGTCGTGTGACTCTTAGCCAGGAGCCAGTGGTTTAATACATCCGATCAAAACTGTCACTTACACAGGGGGCACAGGAAGGCTGCCAGTGGCCATGGGACGGGATATGAGGGTGGGTGCTGCTCCCACCCTGCTCTGCCTCTGGTGGGCGCCATGCCTACCCCACTCTGGCTGTGCCCCTTCTATCGGCATCAGCACATTGATGCAGGGGGTGTTGCTGGCATCACAGGCATGGATGCACAGAAGCACCCAGCCAGGCTGGTGAGGAAAGTGCTTGTGGGCTGGAAAGTTGTGTGTGCGTGCAGCAGTGAAGGACTGGCAGAGTGCCTGGTGGCAGTGGCATCATGGGGGCAGAGATGGCACCCACCAGCAGCAACGGGGGTGGGGTGGGGGCAAGCATGACACAAACAGACAGTGGCGGCTGAGGAGGTGCCCTGGGGTGCCCTGGCAGCTCCAGCAGCTCTGAACCCCAAGGACATTTGTCCCTCCCCACCCAATTGTGGCTATACCACTGCTTCCACACACTTTCTCAGATTTGGTTCCATTCAATCAGTAGCCCTTTCCTCAGTGGACTTGAAATGCAGTGGGCTTATACATAATCCTCTGCGCACCTTTGATTCTCTGTCTCCCCTCTTTTCATTTTTGCCCTTCCTCATGGATGTCAAATGTCTGTAAACCAGGCGCGTAACAATGATAGGGCAAGGGGAGACAGTTGTCTGGGGGCCCCACTGCCTGGAGGGGCACCCCAGAGGCACCTCATGTGACTCCCCATTGCCCCCTGCCCAGCCCCAAGGCCTCTCAGCCACTTGCCCTCTTCGCCGTCTCTCCTGCTTGTTCTGCTGGCCCCCAATCGAAGCAGCAGGCAAGCTGCAAAGAGCTCCTTTTCTCCCACCTCTCAGCTGATCGGCGGGTGGGCGGGGCTTCCACGGAGGCCTCCGTGTAGGCCGCAGTGAAGCCTGAACTCCAGTAGGGCCCAAGCAAGCCAGAGTGTTCTCTGCAGCAGAAGACCCCTTGCTGCCCTGCTTAACCCAGACCAGCATTTGCCAGGTAGAGTGTGAACTCCTTTTTGTGGTTACCTTTCCCGCCTCCCATATATAGGGATCTGCTTGCCATAGGGCTTGGATATGGGGGGGGAGGGACCGAGAAGTCTCTGAATATTTATTTTGAAACAGCTTGGAAAATTTGCTGACTTAAAAAAAACTATCTAAAAAGTCCTATAAGTGGCTTGTTTCATGGCAGAAAATTGCAAAAACTTCTGGAACAGTATTTTATTAATTTTATTTATTCATTCATTCATTTATAAATGCACTTATGTTCAAGTTGTTTTGTAACCCAGAAGGTCTGAGTGAGAACTGTGAAGCATGTGTGGTGCTTTTATTTTATTTTTCTTGTGTGTGAACTGCTCCCCAATAACTTGCAGGGACTTCAGGGTAAATCTGGCCAACATGTGAATGCAGCACCTCCATTCCAGAGGAGATGTGTCTTAAAGGGCTTTAAAAGCCTCCTGTGAAAAACCTCCTGCAATCAAACTTGACTGAATTTGTTCAGAATTCTGGGAAAACAAACATAGGTTCACCCTGCATGGTTGAAAGTCTCCTTTGCTAATCTGCAGCGAGGGGCCCATTTTAATAATTCATCTTTCTAGTGTGTTCTAGGCATTAAAAGTAATACAAATGTATAGTACTCAATGTATATCACTATATATTGTGACGTGTGTGTGTGTATTCAGTGAAATGTATTTGCAGGCAGCATACTTATTTTGGAATATCAGACTTAAATCCTTGGGGGCCTGGGGTGTGCGGAGGCCCTGGACTTGGGGGGGGGCATTTTAAAATCTTGTCTCTGGGCCCACTCCAACCTTGCTACGCCCCTGCTGTAAACGGCAGCGTTAGGTACTGCATTACTCTTGGGCCCTAACCAATATAGCTCCAGCATGAAGGCTGACCTAGTCCCTGGACAAGACAGCCATTTTCTGCCCTGTCCAGGTGAGCATTCGCACGTGCCCCACAGCCCACGATACTTGAGGTACCAAGACTGGAATCTGCAGGAGCAATTTTCAGAAGGAATACCTGCCGTGCTGTGCAATCCTCGGCATGCTTATAAATGTCGGTCCTGCTGTATTTGGTGGGGCTCGCTTCCAGTTAATGTGCACAAGATTACAGCCTCATCTCCCCCAGAGACGATGGCTGGGGATAATGTCTCTCATTATGTGCCCTCACACAGAGCCCTATCTCTATTCATTTGCATTGGCTTGCATACACAAAGGGATGTCGGGGGTTGTAGGGAGAACTCTGCTTGCAGCGCAGCTACACAAAACCAGGGAAAGCTCGCCCAATGCCACTATTAAGTCTTCAGGAACCAGGATTCTGTCTATTAGTGATATTTGCCTGAAGCCTCCCACATCTACCAGCGAATGTATTGATTCTGTTAGCAGCACCTCACATTGTATTATTTATAAGAAACAATATTCTCTGCTCCCTCAGTGTTTCCTGGCTGCAGGAACTGGCTCAGCAAGAAAGGTGCTGCTGGAACAATTTTGGTTATGTTTCCATAGCTACCTTGCTGCTAAATGTGGTTTGCTCCATTTTCAAGTCAACTAGCATGCATATGTGCAGACATACTTCAACAAATGAAGTATTTTCCAGGGAGTCTCTGGCCTGCCTATTACTGCCTAATTTTTATGCAGGTTGTATATTTATGAAAGGTACACTCGCTGCATAAATAAATGGGAACTTTGCATTCTAGCTAGATGCATCTGTATGTCTTTGGGTACAGAGACTAGGTGGGGGTGAAGTGTTTGGGGAGGGAGGAAGAGGCATCCAGGCAATTTTTCCCTCTCGTTTGTATGCTCCAGTCAGCACTTATATTATAGATGATTTCTTTTTCTTCCTTTCTTTCTTTAAAGAAAAAGAAACCTGAGGAAGTTTGAGGTAGGATGGTGCCTCCTAGTGGTAGTTGGGGTCCTTGCAAGGTGAAACCCATATGTCTAAGAAAACAGAAGCCAAAGGGAAAATATTGAAGAACCGAACCCGCCTCCTCTAGCAGGGTCCCTAAAGTGTAATTATTATTTTATAAGGTTATTCTTAGATTTAGATAGTTGCTACAATACACCAGTGTAGAAAGAAATGTCCTGTGCATACAGATATCTCCACTGGCAAAATATCTCTTTTGGCACTGACTGTTGGATATTCCTAAGAATATTGTTTTGTGGCCTATTTTGTTCAAGACTGGGGTTTAGATGAAGCCTCCCCCACATTTCACGAAAAGGGGCCGATCCCAGGAGCACACTTAATTCTATTAAGAGATTAGATGTTGTTACTTACAAATGTATTCTTATTTTTTAAAAAGGGGGCATAGTTGGCATTCTTCCTCGTCCGCAGAATCACTTTGGAGAGGAAGGCAGGGACTGGTCTTCCTTTGTCCTTGTGATCATTTGGTGGATGGTTTGGGGCTCAGAGGCAGCATTCTCAGGGTGTGCCGTCTTTCTGAGGTGAATTCTTCCTCTTCCCTGCAGTCACCGCGGAGGTGAAAGGAGGTCTCCGCCTCGCTTCATCACCAAGGAGACTGTTGTGGGGATAGATCTGCCATGCTTGTGAGCTGTGCTCACTTCCCTCAGCCAACACAATTAATGCTCTGCCTCTGGTCAGGACAAGTGCCAGTGCGCATTGCCCTCTGCTGAGGGTCTGACTCCACAGTGGATCTTCATGCCAAAGGAGATGCTCTTAGGCATTAGCAGATGTTCCTAAGGCTGGCATCTCTCTGGCTGTGTTAATCAGTTTATTATTAATCACAATCTGTTGTTGCGTGTTGAGATGTAATGTTAGAGCTGGGTGCCTTTTGGGCAATGTGATGTGGCTTGGATCCTATAAGAGAGGTTCTCAAAATTGGGTCCCAGTCCCAGATGTTGTTGGAATACAACCACAATGGTCTTTCTAGGTAGATGTAGCTGTATGTCTCTGTTGTTGGACTACAACTCCCATCATCCCCAGCTCCAATGACCTTTCTAGCTAGATGTTTCTGTATCTCTCTCTTTGACCTTTGGCCATTGTGGCTGGAGATCATAGGAGTTTTAGTTCATCAGCATCTTGGGACCCAAAATGGAACCCCTGCTGTAAGACATTCACATGCAGCAACATCTCCTTCAGTCATAATTCTCTCCACATCTTTTGCAGTCCACTCCACTCCCAGGGCGTGTTTGTTTGCACTGGCTTGTTTTCTGGAGCATATCCTGGGGAAAGTTGGCGTTTTCCACAGCAATTCCCGTTGATTGGGACTCTACTTCTGGAATGATTGTGGAAAAAATATGTTTACAGTATCTTTAAAGGTGCACAATGGACATCCATGAAGCATCTGACTTGCTGGCTGAGGGCTCCAGCTTCTCACTCAGAATGGAGCCCTCTGTAGCTAGTTGACCTGCAGTAGACCTTGTAGGCTGCCGAGTGGGAGAAGTTCTGTTTCATGGGGCAGAAGAAGAGCTTGTTGCTTGAAAGGGACCCACACCCCTCACTTCCCTCCCACGACATATTTCAAAGTGTTGCAGCAGAACTGCTGGGCACTTTCCAGGTTAGCTGCTCAACAGCAGCAAAATGCCTCCATTCAGGCAAGTTGCATTGAAAACGTAAACAGCAGGGGGAGCAGTCTCGCAGAAACTAACACCGCTCCCCCCCCCCCAACAGCAACTTCCTGACGCTGGATAGACGACGTCCTAGCTCTCTAGCACAGTGATTAAATTTGAGACAAAGCATTGGCAATGTGAATGGCACCCTGCTGTCCACGTAAGGACTGTGGTGTCACAATGCAGGAAGTGTGGAAGCACACTTCTGAGATCCGATGTGACCCTGTTGCAGGGTCTAATCTGGAAAGTGCCCTGCCTATCGCTGGTATGTTTCAAGGGAGAGCCTGGAGCCAGCAATCTCCTCATAAGCATAGCAGTTGCAGAACTTTTTAGGAGGAGGGAGACAAAAGGATAGCTTGCTCTTCTTCCCCCCAGCAAGGGTCAGTCTGCAGGGCTAGATTATGACATGCTGAGGCCCTAAGCCAGGGCTGCACGACTTCAGCCCTTCTGCAGATGTTGGACTACAACTCCCATAATCCCCCACTACTGGCCACTGTGCCCGAGGATGATGGGAAATGTAGTCCAAAAACTGCTGGAGGGCCAAATTTGTGTGGCCTTGCCCTAAGCTATGTCAAGCTTAAAAGGCCCCATAGCATCACCAAAGAAAAGTATTATTCTAACAGAAAGGACAACGAAAATAGAAATAATAAAGCTTTTTTCTTACTTAGCAAAGATGCAACAAAAAACTAATAATCAAATAAAACCAGGTCTCTTGCAATAAGCCTATTTGCATTTGAAATGCCTTTCAGCGAAAAAGCATTATGTAAAACTTGAAATTTAGTTCTCTTTGGTTATTCAGAGACCCCTCATAATATGAGGCCCTAAGATGTAGCTTACCAACCTTGTACTTAAAAACTCTCAGTGTGGTATGCTCATGCCTCTCTCCAAATTCTCTGGATATTACAGCCACCTAATTTCCCTGTATCGCTGGGATGAACTCAGATTGTTACTTCTAGGGTGCGCATGAACGGTTCGGCGTCGAACCAGTTCACCTTGAACCAGGCATGTTTGGAGGTTTGATCGTGGACCAAACTGGGGGCGGTTCGGTCCACAATCTAGCTGAACCAAGCCTGGTTCAGGAAGACTGGTTTGGCACCCAACGGGTGGCGGTGACGAGAGATGTAGTGAAAGGGTCTCCTAACCTGCCAAGTGTGCTGCCCGTGCTGCTGCCTCTCCCTCCCGGCTCAGTCCATAGCTAAAGCATGTGTGATCCTCCCTCTTTACCAATCCACTCACTCGGGGGAGGCTGAAACCGAGGCATGCACAGAGGCCAGAACCAAGCTGCCACTGAGCGGGCAGCTTGGTAAAGAGGGAGGATCTTGTGTATTTAGCTATGGGCTGCATTGGGGGGGGGCGGGGGGAGTGGCGGCACAGGCAGCGTGCTTGGCGGGTAAGGAGACTCTTTCACTACCCCTTTCACCATTCCACACCGCCCCTTCACACTGCAGCCAGGGTCCCCCACCCCTGTTCTTGTAAAGGGGAATCCTCACCAATCCGCCCACTTGGGGAAGGCCAAACCAAACCAGTTCAGTCAAACTAGCTGCCAAACCAGTTCAGTCAAACAGTTCGACCGAACCTGTTTGGCAGCACACAGTTCAGCTCGAATTCAATTTGAATTTGAGCCAGACCACGATTTTTGGTCCGTGCATTTCAGCTATGTCCAGGCAGGCATACAAGCAAACAGGCTGGGGTTGACTTTTCTGTTGCGGTGTGAGCTCCGTTTCCCCAGCCTTTGCTCCTCAAAAGACACACATACAGCTTCTCAATCCAAGACTGATTACCTCTTCCTCTGCTCCCAGTACTTCAAGGCTGTCTGCTTTGTATGTTTGTTTTGTTCAACGTGGCACTAGCAGGTTTTGCACACTTAAACGTTTGTTAAAGTAAAATAAAGTTGTGCCCTCGAGTCGGTGTCAACTCCTGGCGACCACAGAGCCATGTGGTATTCCTTGGTAGAATACAGGAGGGGTTTACCATCGCCATCTCCCGTGTAGTATGAGACGATGCCTTTCAGCACCTTTCTACATCGCTGCTGCCTGATATAGGTGTTTCCCATATTCTGGGAAACATGCCAGCAGGGATTTGAACCAGCAACCTCTTGCTTGCTAGACAACTCATTTCCCCGCTGCACCATTAGGTGGACTAAACATTTGTTAGGTGCTTATTTATTTATTTTAAAAAACAAAACAGGTTTTTTACAGTTTAAAAAATGTCCTGAGAAGAGGGGAAGTTGGCTTTGTGAGCTTTGTGTCAGCCCATCAGCTCTGTGCACAATCCATTCAGCTGCAGATTATTAGATGAATGTATTGCCAGAGTTCAGTCCAGAGGAAACAATGGCTGCACATATGCCTAGAATGCATGATTTTTACAGCAGACCCAAGAAACATAGGAAGCTGCCTTCTAGTGAGTCTGACCATTGGCCCATCTAGCACAGGATTGTCTACAAGGAGAGCTGATCTTGTGGTAGCAAGTATGAGTTGTCCCCTTGCAAACAAGGCCCACCCTCATTTGCATTTCAATGGGAGAAAACATGTGTGAGCACTGTAAGATATTCCCCTTAGGGGATGGAGCCTCTCTGGGAAGAGTACATGCATGCTTGCATGCAGAGGGTTCCAAGTTCCCTCCCAGGCATCTCTGAGATAGGGCTGAGAGAGATTCCTGCCTGCAGCCTTGGAGAAGCTGCTGCCAGCCTGTGTACTGACTTGGTATAAGGCAGCTTCCTATGTTACTCTGACTGGCAGCAGCTTTCCAAGGTTTCAGGCAGGAGTCTTTCCCAGCCATACCTGGAGAGGAGGAGAGCTGGTCTTGTGGTACCAAGCCTGAATTGTCCCCTTTGCTAAGCAAGGTCCACCCTGGTTGCATTTGAATGGGAGATGACATGTGAATACTGCTAACTTGGCAAAGAGGCACCTTTTAACGTAGTGATTCTCTTTATTTAGCAGGGGGGAGAGTAACTGGCCCTATTCATCCCCAGCACAGTACTGTTGCTGGTACTGTTGCTGGAGTCTATCTTGTGTTTCTTTTTAGATTGTGAGCCCTTTGGGGATGGAGATCCATCTTATTTATTTATTACTTATCTATGTAAACTGCCCTGAGCTATTTTTGGAAGGGCGGTATAGAAATCAAATAACAACAACAATAACAACAACACTGTAATATGTCCCCCTTAGGAATGGGGCCACTCTGGGAAGAGCACCTGCATGCCTGCATGCATAAGGTTTCAAGTTCCCTCCCTGGCATCTCCAAGATAAGGCTGAGAGAGATTCCTGCCTGCAACCTTGGAGAAGCCGCTGCCAGTCTGTGTAGACAATACTGAGCTAGACAGACCAATGGTCTGACTCAGTATATGGCAGCTTCCTGTGTTCCTATGAGATGTCAGAAACTGCACCTATGACTGTCTGAATGCAAGAATGCAGATGCTCTTCCACTGAACTATGACTTTATCCACTACGGGGAATATCTTACAGTGCTCACATGTAGTCACCTATCCAAATGCAAGCCAAGGCAGATCCTGCTTAGCAAGGGGGACAATCAGGGGCGTACCTAGGTCATTTTGGCACCTGGACTGCCCCCCACCACAAGCCCCCAACCACATGAGGCCCCCCCAAACCTACTTTGGGAGGCCCCCTGCCACGCCAAACCTCCTCGTTTTTAATTTCAGCCACTGCAGGGCTGAGGATTGGCTGGGGGGGTGTCAGCCGAGCAGTCCTTCTCCCCCGCCCTCCCCTGGTGGCCCAGCGTCTCTTGCTAACTGTGAGGCATGCCTGCGCAATTGAGAGAGATGTCAACAGGCTTGCGATGATCTCTCTCAATTGCGCAGGTGCACCTCGCAGTTAGCAAGAGACGCTGGGCGGAACGGACAGGCCCAGCATTGCTCCGGCCACCACTGCTGGGGAGTAGGGGAGAAGGACTGCTCGGCTGACCCTGCAGCAGCCACCCCTTGGCAGCCACCCCTTGGCCGTGCAGTGGCTGAAATTAAAAAAACAACGGAGGTTCAGTGGGGCAGGCACAGGGTGGCTGCAGGAGCCCCTCCCCCCGGCCATTTGGAGCCCCCCCCTCCGGACCTTGGAGGCCGTGGACTGGGGCCCCAAGGTCTGGGGATTAGAGTGCCTCTGGGGACAATACATGCTTGCTACCACAAGACCAGCTCTCCTCCTAATTATGCACCAACATTTGCACATATGGACACACCCTTCTGTGATCATGTCGGACAACTTTAATTTCCAGTCATTGGTACAACCTTGCCAAGTGGTCCAGGCAGACAGATGAAGCAGGAAATGTTCCTTCTGCTGCTCTAGGATTTGCAGGGAACATGAAAAGAATGGAAGCTGTAATATTCATCAAAATCTGTGCCCAGGATTAAGGAGATTTTTATTTTATTTTAATCAAGTCAATGTTTTACAACAAAAATTCAAATCGAAGCTTAAGAGCTTAAATGGAATGTGCTAGCATGAAATGGTTTCCTTGCACACTGCCAGACTCATGGCCTGCAGGGCAAAGCTCTTTTCTCTTGGAAGACATCTGGGATTCAGAGCAGGAGATCGGTGTGACCATTGAAAAATAATAATGCAGCTAAGTAGCCTTGGACAGGTAGCTAACAGACACTTAATAATGGTCAGAACCCTGGCTAATGTGTTGTGAAACAGCTCTTCTAAAATGAATATATAATGTGATGTGTCCATATCAACAGAGCTCATTGGGCCTAGTGAGAGCTACGCCTAGTGGGAGAGGAGAGCTGGTGGTCTTGTGGTAGCAAGCATGACTTGTCCCCTTAGCTAAGCAGGGTCCATCCTGGTTGCATGTGAATGGGAGACTTGATGTGTGAGCACTGCAAGATATTCCTCTCAGGGGATGGAGCTGCTCTGGGAAGAGCAGAAGGTTTCAGGTTCCCTCCCTGACATCTCTAAGGACAAGATTTTTATAGGACACGATTTTTTAATTGAACCAACAAACTACCAAAGCATGCAGTACGTTGCCAAAGCACAATTATATACAAAGTGGTTGTTTGTACATGATATATCTACAAAGATTTACACACAAGGATTTGGAAACCCACAAGGTTATGAAGTATATGCAGGTAGTACTGTAACTCAGGGGTGGGGGATTACAAGGCACATCAGGTAATACGGGGTGGGGGGTGGGTTACGTCCTACGTCCATTTCCATAATTTGTTCCATTGCTGTTTAGAAGAGATACTCTTGTCTTTTTGCACATAACCATACAAACTTTTTCCAGAAGAGATTTACTGTCTCATCTGCGTGAACCTCTGGGTTGCGTCTTCCCTCCCTATTCCTATGCAGGAGCATTCCATAAATGACATACAGGTTTACTAACCTGATTACGAAAAGGGGAACGTTCCAATTCCCTAGTATGAGGGCACCCGTTCCATCCCGTTTCCTTGAAGGTTTCTTTCTGGGACCTCAAAAAGAGGTTCTATCGCTCAAACCCGAGGTTAGTTCTTCCCAAGTCTGTTTTTCCAAATCAGGCCACTCTAACAGCTTGCTTACTCCCTGCCACACCCTTTTGGCTACCACACACTGTTTTAAGAAATGTGAGTGGGTTTCCCTGAATGTTTTACCTAGTTCACTAGCTTTCTGTTTGCAGGTGATATTAGGACACACTTGCTCGTCTTCTGGGAGCCATGGCTTAGCTGCATTAAGTGGTAGTACTTGGTGGTATAAGCGCCACCTTGTTTCCCATGAATGGAATGGTACTTTTTTCTCCTTAAAGAGATCGATAGGGTGATCGGGTTGCAACAATACTGTGAAGTGTGGTGTTTGTAGCGTTTACGTTCTAAATCAGGTTTTAAGAAACCCACTTCTAGAATCTCTCCATAAATTGTTTTCCTTAGCTGCTTTACTGAGGAGGATCCTTTAAATAGTTCCAGTTCAACCTTCCATTTTTTAAGTGTGAATAACAAATCTCTCAAGTAGTCCGGGTATTCTCTTTTTAATACTTGTGTGATATTACCATTGAAAGATCCTTTCCCCCACCATGCTATGCCCCATGCTGACTTGCGCCAATGCAGAGCGAAAAGCGAGACCCAGGTTTTTTGCAGGAGGTTGGACATATTATGGACATTCACGAAAATCCAGTTTCCAAAATTGTAGGACATGAATTCAGTTACAAAATAGGGTTGCAGGGCAGGTAGGGCTAGGCCTCCCCGCTCAACCTCCTTAAATGCTACCGCACGGGCCAAAGGGAAGGATGCTGTGTGCCATACTAGATGGAAGATCTGGCTTTCAACTCTCCAAAGGAGATCGAGCGGGGGAGGATAGACCAGGTTATGCACCGGGGGTATCAGGTAAGTCCGGATGTAAACCGCTTTCTGGTACATGGCAAGGCTCCATTTTTTCCACATGGTGATTTTAAGCATTACTTTTTCTTCCCAATCTGCCCAATTTCCCCTCCAGACCTTTTCCTTAATCCCATATTTAATCCCCAAAATGTTCACTGTATCTACCCACTTCAGTTTGGACTCTGGGACCCCTTCGCTTTTACATTCAGAGATGGGTAGGCACGAGAGTTGCTGGCGTCCGGGGTCCATTTTAACAAATACACTTTTGTCAGCATTTAATTCTGAGCCCGAGATCTTGCCATATTCCCAGAAGAGGTCTTGTATTACAGAGATTTCATTTTCATTCGATAACAGTAAGGTAACATCATCGGCATGAGCTACAAATTTTACCCTAAACTCAGAATGCGGTTCTGAGTGGGCAGGTGGTTTGGCTATCCCATCACTCTCCCTCCTCCTCCCTCCCGGGAAGATTTCGCAGGGCGGAGGGATAGAGACCGAGAGTCCTTGCAGATGGGGTTCTCTCTGAATCCTGATCAGGATTGGATCCAGGGCAAAAACATAAAGTAATGGGCTCAGTGGGCATCCTTGGTGGACACCCAAATGCGAAATGATCAGGTCGCCCCGCCATCCATTAATCCGTGGTGTCACCTTTGCATTCGTATAGAGCAGCTGTATCCAAGTAACGAAGAGGGGTGGTATACCTTTAGCTTTCAACAAAGTCCACAGATAATTGTGGTTCACTTTGTCAAAGGCCTTAACTTGATCCAATAAGAGGAGGTGACCTTTCCAGCTTTCATTCTGTATAGAGTAAAAAAGTTCTCTCAGCAGACACAACGAGTCTGTCGTCTTTCTTCCCGAGATAGCGCTTGTCTGCAAGCTGTGGACTAATTTAGGGGCCACTTTCGCCAATCTATTATTTAGGATTTTGGCAAAGATTCTGTAATCAATATTTGTGAGGGTTATTGGTCTCCAGTTTTGTGGTAAAGTGGTGTCACCTTTCTTGGGGGAAAAAATTAAGAGGCCGTCCCCAAAGGACCTATTTAAACGCCCATTGTCTAGGACAAAATTAAATAATTTTACTAAAACTGGTAGTAGCTGGTCTGTGTAAATCTTATAGAAAGGCCTTGTCAGACCATCAGGCCCCGGGGCCGATGTGTTCTTTCCCGCTGAGATAACTGCTCTGACCTCTTCTATTGTTACAGGATGGGTCAAAGAGCTTCCCCCGCACTCAGTGAGGGAATAGCCGAGATCATATTCATTCAGACTACAGAACCTATCTAGATAGGATTGAATGTCCTTTACAGAAATATCCTTCAGTGCATACAAGTTTGTATAAAACTGGGCCATGATCTTTAACATATTGTGGGGGTCGGCCATTTGTGGGCTACTTCCATCCAATCGCAGGCCTTGGAATGTCAAACTAGATGCATGCATCTTGTCCTTTGCTCACTCCCCTTTTTCAACTACAGACCCTTTGAAGTGATACCGCTTATTTTCTAAACGCCTGTGCCGCAGCTCATTTTGAAATGTCCTGATTGTCTCTTTGTAGCGACGGCATGATTCCATGTCGAAGGCTTCTCCCCTGTTCATCTTATCAACAATCCTCAGATGTTGGGTGATCACTTTCTGATAATTTTTGACCCCTATCTTATATGTCCGGCTGGTCACTGCCCTAGTACGGCAGCCCACCCTCTTTTTAAATGTCTCCCAGACTCCCAAAAGATCATCCTCTGCCTCTAATAGCCGAGGGATCTGTTGCCTCAGTTCTGATAAAAGGACACCTTTGAGATATTCATCACTTAACATTTTTGGGTGTAATCGCCACAAGGGCTTACCATGTGGAATTACCTCAGAGAGATTACAAATAAATCCCACAACCGCATGGTCTGACCATGGGGTAAGTACTAGTTTACACCTGTAGACTTGAAAGAATGGGGAGCTCAGAGTCTATCTAGCTGGCTAGCTGATCTCGGGTGGTAATATGTAAATTTGACTCTGGTTTTAAATTTATGTCTATACTGCGATTTAAAGTTCTCTTCGTGACGGATTGGGGAAAAATCCAAATCATTATATACCAAAATCAACCAAAATTCAGTAAACAAGTTAAAAGTCAGGTTAAAAACCACAATCAGTATCAAGTTCAAATAAAAAGTTATTTTAAAAGCTAAAAACTGAAAATTATAAAAACTAAAAACTAAAGAACCTACCAGGTATAACAAAAGCCTTCTTTAAAAGGTGTGTCTTTAGTTGTTTTTTAAAAACACTGAGGTACAGAGCATGGTGAAGCTCTTCAGGGAGGGTGTTCCAAAGCCGAGGGGCCACAACCAAAAAGGCCCTGTCCCTAGTCCCCACAAACTGGATCTCTTTTAGTGGCAGGGCCCTGAGCAGGGCCTGAGATGATGAACGGAGGGCCCTGGCAGATTCATATGGGTGAATGCAGTCCAACAGGTACCCCAGCCCCAAGCTGTGTAGAGCTTTAAAGGTCACGACCAGTACCTTGAATCTAGCCCGGAAGCAGAAAGGTAACCAGTGAAGCTGCTGCAGGATGGCTGTGATACTCATGGATACTCATAAGGGTAAAGTGTGCCGTCAAGTTGGTGTCGACTCCTGGAAACCACAGAGCCCTGTGGTTGTCTTTGGTAGAATACAAGAGAGGTTTACCATTGCCATCTCCTTCACAGTATGAGATGATGCCATTCAGCATCTTCCTATATTGCTACTGCCTAATGTAGGTGTTTCACATAGTCTGGGAAACATACCAGCAGGGATTCAAACCGGCAACCTCTGGCTTGCTAGTCAAGTCATTTCCCGCTGCACCACATACCAAGACAAAAAATTGTGTATCCCCCATTGAAAAATCACTACCCAAACCACACATTGGGGCTGTTCACACGGCCCTGTGCATGCATGGTTAGGCAAGGAGGGAGGAGGCAGCGATCAATGTCCCTTCCCCCAGACAACCACACACAGCCTGGGCAGCCCACAACTGGCGCTGCCAGGAGCAGCACTGGTAAACAGAAGCTGGGGCTCATTACATAGGAACATAGGAAGTTGCCATATACAGAATCAGACCATAATAGGTCCATCTAGCTCAGTATACAGACTGACAGTGGCTTATCCAAGCTTGCAGGCAGGAATCTCTCTCAGCCCTATCTTGGAGATGCTGCTAGGGAAGGAACTTGGAACCTAGATGCTCTTCCCAGAGCAGCTCCATCCCCTAAGGGGAATATCTTACAGGTCTCACACATCGTCTCCCATTCATATGCAACCAGGGTAGACCCTGCTTAGCTAAGGGGACAAGTCAGGCTTGCTTCCACAAGACCAGCTATTCTCTCCATTTTTCCAGCCTGTGTGAATCCCACAGTGTACTGCATACTGAACACAGTTCACTGGGGGAATCCCCTTGGGTCCGGGCACTCTAGGCACCCATCTCTGTGACACATGATCCCGGAGCTCTGGCTAGGAGTTGGGCTGCGGTGCTGGGTGTAGCCTCACAGCACTGCTAGGATCTATGCAGATCCTGGTGGGTCTCATGGGCAGCCGAGCCCAGACTTGGCTGCTTAATCATGAGCTTGTTTGCTCGTGAGAAGTGTGTGTGTGTGTGTGTGTGTGTGTGTGTGTGTGTGTGTGTGTAGGTTGGACATATAGCCCCTCCCTCTCCTGGCATTGATCAACCCTGGAAGTGTTTATTTGTTGTTTCCCCACCCCCAAGAGTAGCTTTTTTGATTCCATAGTCTTTTAAAAACAAAATTTGTGTGATCAGCTCTGAGCCGCCTTTTCTTGGATTGGTATTCAGATGCCAAGAGCAATTCAGGGGAAGTAACATCTGAGTCTCAAGACTTTCAAGGAGCAGCCTGCTGAGGTGAGGCACTCAATGTGCTCCTGCCCTAAGGTCATACTCAGTGAGGAGTCGCTGGAATTAGACCCACCTCATGCATTGTGATTGAAAATGCCAACCCAGCTGAGAAGCAGTGCCTGGAAATAACTTGTTGGTAAGTAGACAGAAGTCTGTAAATCCCCGTTACTGCTCAGCATCTGCCAGCAGCCACTGTCTGTTGCTCCACTTCAATGCCTCTAAATCCCAGTGAGTCCCTTGCACTCTCTGCTGCTGTCATGGTCTTCCTTGGTCACTCTTCGTCACTCTTGACTGCTCCTTGTCTCTCTTCATCAGTCTTAGCAGTGCTCAGGCTGGCTGTCTCACTCTTGCTCTTTCTTATTCTCTTTTACCAGCACAGCCCACGCAGGGCAACTTTCAAACTCAATAAACTCCCTCATATTCTGCTTTCTGTACCACTCTCTCCAAAAAGGGGTCATGAAATAGATGGAGTTTGGCAAGGGGGCATCAGAAAGCAGAAGGAGACAAGCATTTCCTAGAATAGATGTGAGTTTTTTTAAAAGGTTATCCTCCCAATGAGAGCTTATTTCAGTAGATTGATATAACTTATTAGAGCGGTCCCATTCTACTTTTTTTAAAGCAATTGCCCTGCACAGCAGCAATCAGGAGGAAAAAAATTAAGTCCATGGGAAACCTATATGCACTGTACAGCACTGACCCAGAACATAAATGAGAGAAACTCTCTTGACACCAGTAGAACATTGCCAGTTTCCATAGGAAACATAGGAAGCCGCCTTATACCAAATTAGACCATTGGTCCATCTAGCTCAGTATTGTCTACACAGACTGGCAGCAGCTTATCCAAGGCTACAGGCAGGTGTCTCTCTCAGCCCTACCTGGAGATTCCAGGGAGTAAACCTGGGATCTTCCACATGCAAGCAATTGTATTGCCATTGAGCTATGGCTCCATCACCTAAGGGGAATATCTTACAGCAAACAGTGCTCACAAGTAGTCACTTCTCCAAATGCAAACCAGGGCAGACCCTGCTTAGAAAAGGGGACAATTCATGCTGGCTACAGCAAGACCAGCTCTACTCTCCATCTGATGAAGGGTTTGTCCCATAGTGCCCCTTTTCTAGGTCAACTTAATTCTAAATCCCATTCTTCTATCATTATTGTAGGATAAAGCTAGAGAAAGTCACATGGTGGCCACATGAATCTTCCTTTAGAAAGGAGGGACTTATTGCCCACATCCTTTGTTCATTCTAAATCCGCAACGGCTATGACATACTGAACCATGGCAGAGATAGCAAATGTTAAGAGCCAACCAAATGTTAGGAGCAGAAGCCTGCAGGAGAGAAGAGGAGGAACATCTGCCCCTATGCAGACCCCAGGGTGAGGGACTGGTTTCCTGCCTGTCTGCTTCTGCTTCCCCCCTGCCACTTACTTTCTTCCTCCCAGTACAGGCTGCTAGACTGTGGTGAGGCTTTGCAGGACTGGGGCTCACAGGAAGTGACTTGGCAGTGTCCTGGTTTCCATCTGCTGGAGCTTGCTGCTCAGGGCTATTTAGGGTGCTGCCAGTGGTGATGAGCCTGCCACCAGCGGGGTTGCCACCAAAGGGGGATTCCCCTTTGGGGGAGCCAGTTTGGGGGACAGCGAGGGCCAGACCTCCTGGCCCAGGTATTTGCATGTGGGGAGCATTTAATAGTGGGGCTTCTGTTTTAATTAGTCCTGGGTGTGATAGTTTTAGAATGTGTCTGGGCTTACCTGGAGATGGGGAGATAAGGGCCATGTCCACTGACTGTGGGGTGGCAATTCCGATGGTGGTGAGGAACAGAAGAAGTAAAGTTGGCAGGTCAGTGGGCTGTTACAGAGGAGGGGAACTTGGAAATCTAATAGATGTTTCCACTTCCGACTGTCCTGCCAGCTCTTTGACTTTGGGGAGCACTGCTGACCACCCTTGGAACTTCACCTTGCTCCTCTTTAACGCCAGGTCAGTCCAGAACAAATCAAAAACCATCCATGATTTGATTCTGGATGAAGGTGCCAACCTGGTATGTATTACAGAGGTTGGGGGAGGCTGGTGGCCTGGTCTGGTCCCAGCTTCTCCCTCCAGGGTACTATCTTGAGGAGCGGGTGAGGAACCATGGGCAGGGAGGTGGAGTGGCTGTGGTCTATAAGAACATCTCCCTTACCAGGATCCCTGTTGAGGTGTCAGACCATATCGAATGTGTGTACTTAAGTTTGGGGACCAGGGATAGACTAGGACTGTACCAATCACCCTGCTGCTCAACAGAGTCCCTAACTGAGCTGACGGACTTGGTCTAAGGCTTTGTGTTGGAGTTGCCCAGGCTTGTGGTGCTGGGGGACTTCAATGTTCATTTTGGGACCAAATTGTCTAGGGCAGCTCAGGAGTTCATAGCGACCATGACGACAATGGGCCTATCCCAAGCGGTCTCTGGACCAATGCACATTGCTGGTCACACACTTGATTTGGTCTTTCACTCTGACCAGGGTGGTGTTTCATGGTTGGAGACTCCTGTGATTTCCCCATTGTCATGGACGGACCACCATCTGGTTAAAGTTGGACTTACAGTCACTTCCTACCTTCACAGGGGTGAGGGACATATTAGGATGGTCCACTCCACCCAAGAAAATTATTGGCTCAAATAGGATTTCAAGAAGCCTTGGAGGAATTTAGTGTTGGCTCTGCTGGCGATCCTGTTGATGTCCTGGTGGAAAACTGGAACAGCAAACTCACCGGGGCAGTAGGCAGGATCGCTCCGAAGCGCCCTCTCCAACCCACTTCAAAATTGGCCCCTAGTATACAAGTATACAGAAGAACTATGGGGACTGAAGTGGCAATGTAGATGACTGGAGCACAAGTGGAGAAAGACTCGACTCAAATCCAACAGATTATAACATAGAGCACATTTGAAGAGATGCTCAGGCGATAACGTGCAGCAAAGAAGCAATTCTTTTCTGCTCTTATAGCATCCGCAAGTTCACGTCCAGCAGAGCTGTCTAGGGTTGTGAGAGGGCTAGTATGTGTCCCTCCTCCCTTGAATCAGAATCCAGAACCATCGATTACCCATGTTTAATGAATTCTTTTTGGAAATAATCTCTTATATTTGGGCCGACTTAGATTCTGTCTCCACAATTACTCCAGTGTCTGATGTGGAGGTGTCTAGAGACTCCTCGTGTGGTTAAGTTGGATCAGTTCCAGTTTGTGATTCCTGAGGATATGGATAAGCTGATTGGAACGGTGCAGCCCACCACCGCACCGTTGACCCTTGACCCTTGCCAGACATGGCTTATACTATCTGGCAGGGGGGTTGTTGTAGAAGGCCTAGTAGAGATTATAAATGCATCTCTGAAGGAAGGCAAGATGCCTTCTTGTCTTAAGGAAACAATTATTAGACTGCTGCTGAAGAAGCATACCTTGGATTCCTCAGAACTGAGCAACTACAGGCCTGTCTCCAACCTTCTTTGGCTGGGCAAAGTAATTAAGAGGGTGGTGGCTTCCCAGCTCCAGACAGTCTAGGATGAAACTGATTATCTAGACCCATTTCAAACTGGCTTTTAGGTGGGTTATGGCATGGAGCCTGCTTCGTCGGCCTGATGTATGATCTCCAATTGAGAATTGATAGAGGGATTGTAACTCTGTTGGTCCTTTCAGATCTCTCGGAGGCTTTTGATACTATCAACCATAGTATCCTTCTGGAGCATCTGAGGGGGTTGGGAGTGGGAGGCACTGCTTTGTGGTGGTTCCACTCTTACCTCTCGGGCAGATTCCAGATGGTGTCCCCTGGAGACTGTTGTTCTTTAAAATCTTAGTTTGTTTGGTGTCCCCCAGGGCTCTGTATTGTCTCCAATGTTGTTTAACATCTACATGAAACCACTGGTAGAGATAATCAGGAGATTTGGTGCAGGGTGCTATCAGTATGCTGATGACACCTAAATCTACTTCTTCATGCCAACAACAATGGGAGAGGGCATAGCCTTCCTAAATGCCTGTCTGGAGGAGGTAATATGCTGGATGAGGGATAACAAACTGAGACTGAATCCAGATAAGATGGATGTACTCATTGTGCAGGGTTGAAACTAGGGAGATGAGTTTTATCTACCTGTTCTAGATGTGGTCACACTTCCCCAGAAGGAACACATATGTAGTCTGGGGGTGCTTCTGGATCCAAGCCTCCAGTGGTGGACTGGCCAGGGTGTCAGCTTGCCCAATGGCAAGTGGGTCCTGTGGGCTCCTGATGAGGTGGACCCCCTTAAACATTAGACAATATGTTAAAAATGTTAATGACCTTTTAGTAGTTTGAAAATATAACAGAAGTTCCAATATTATTACTGTATGCAACTAAAATTTACGTCGTATTACTATTTTAATTTTAAAAAATTATAAAATCATTTTTCGAAGATACTTACTGGAGGGGAAAGAGGGGAACTCCCTCTTTCCTTCCAGAACCTGCCTGATGTATCTCTTCCAAACTCGCCCCTTCTCTGGCTCAAAGCTAAAGATCATAAAGACAAGGCTAAGAAATTCACTGTCTGAGGAGAACTTGGAATCATACGTCTTGCTATCCATTGAAAAGGAATTGTTAGATGAATTGGATGCAGAAGCAATTATTGACAGATCCGCACAATCATCTAGTGTACTCAAACGATTGCTCTTAATATAGTGGACTGCATGAAATATACTTTTGAACTACCTGTTAATGTGTAAAATGTTCAGTACAAGCAAACTATTTAAAAATATCCACCATTTAATTTTAAAAAAATTCAATTATAACAATCTGTACTGTATACCGCCAGTAATATGTACAATATATGTACACTGTAATTACTAAAAAAATATACATTTATTTCCCAAAAATTTTAATTGTACCTTTTTTCCACTTATGTATTTTTGAAATTTTTATTTATTTCTTATAAAAAGTAAATGATAGCCTTATAGTTGTGGGTGGGCCCCCTTTGTCTTCTGGCAACCAATATTTTTAGACCCAGTCCGCCACTGCGAGCATCTCCCAGATTGAGGCGGTGGCCAGAAGTGCATTCTATCAGCTTTGGCTGATATGCCATCTGCGTCCATTTCTTGAGATAAACAAGCTCAGAACAGTGGTACATATGCTGGCAACCTCCAGACTGGATTACTGCAACACACTCTATGTGGGGCTGCTCTTGTGAGTAGTCCGGAAACTACAGCTGGTTCAGAATGCGGCAGCCAGGTTGGTCTCTGGGCCATCTAAGAGAGACCATATTACTCCTGTATTGAAAAATCTACACTGGCTGCCGATAAGTTTCTGGGCAAAAATACAAGGTGTTGTTTATAACCTATAAAGCCCTAAATGGCTTGTGCCCTGGGTATTTAAGAGAATGTCTTCTTCGTTATGAACCCCACCGCCCACTGAGATCACCAAGAGAGGTCCGTCTGCAGTTGCCACTAGCTCATTTGTGGCTTCTCAGGGACGGGCCTTCTCCACTGTTGCCCCAGAGCTTTGGAACATGCTCCCTGCTGAAATAAGAGCCTCTCCATCTCTGACAACTTTTAAAAAGTCTTTAAAGACACATTGTACTTGTTGAGCTAAGTTGGTACATTACTCATCAGGCATCATGTTTCACTCATCACAGACAAGTAGACTAGTGGATTTCCTGATTATTAAGCTAGATCTCCTAGATTATTTGCTTTGCCCCTAGTCCTATATACTATACTTCTTTCTTTTTTCTTTCCCTTGTTGATTGAACAGTTTTCTCCCCCTGTATATATCTTGCCAGAAATAGTGTTGCATTTTAGTGGAGGAAAAAAAAGAGAATTTCAACAGGAGGCTCAAGATTCACAATTCAAAGCCCTGCAGTTGGATATATACAAAATTAAAAGGGAAAGGCTGGAAGGACCTCCAAACACAAAGCCAGAGTAACTTTTTAAGAGCATTTGTATTTGTTTTCTTCATTATGCTTTACAATAACGAAAGCACAGTTCAAACAATCACCTATTATTTCAAAACAAATGGATTTATCGCTTTGGCATGCCTGCCTATTACATCAGTCTGTTTAATTGTTTCTCATGTTATTATTTATTTCTATAGCACCATTAATTTGCCTAGTGTATTACAAGTATAAGAGGGCAAGTGCCTTCTCTGAGAAGCTTAGAATCTTGATACTAGACAGCATAGGAAGGAAAAGAGAGGCATAGCTGGCTGGGAAGAAAAACATGAATTCATTTCATTTACACATATTTAGACAATCGCAATAGGGTATGGGGAGCAGGGGATCGGTTGGGTGTGACAAAGGCTTTATGGGAAAAAGGCAGTTTGGAAGATGAATTTGAAGTAACAGATGTGGCATTGTGCAGATGTTCTGCCAGGCAGTCCCAGGCATAAGATGTATTAAAGGAGAAAGGGTGAATTCATCTGAGGGAGCAAGAGAACTGTAATATTATTATTATTATTTTACACAGTCAGACAGGTGTTATTGACTGGTTTGTTTTATCCAGACATCGAGTCCTTCCCAAGGACCTGGGATGGCTGAATTTTATTGTCAATGTTGTTGCTGTTATAGATATCGTCGCAGAATATAGGCTGTTCCCAGTAAAGCTGCTTTTTGTAATTGGCTGATGGTGATTTCTGTGGCCCCTATGGAGTTGAGGTGCTCTTCAAGGTCTTTTGGAACTGCACCTAGGATTATTTTGGTCTTCTTCTGCCACAGCCTTTCAATTTCAATTTGTAGATCTTTGTATTTGGTGATTTTTTCTATTTCTTTTTCTTCTATTCTGCTATCCCCTGGTATTGCTATGTCGATTATTTTGACTTGTTTTTCTTTCTTCTCAACTACAGTTATATCTGGTGTATTGTGTGGCAGATGTTTGTCTGTTTGTAGTCGGAAGTATATTATTATTATTATTATTATTACACAGTCAGACAGGTGTTATTGACTGGTTTGCTTTATCCAGACATCGAGTCTTTCTCAAGGACCTAGGATGGCTGAATTTTATGATCAGTGTTGCTGCTGTTATTATTATAGATATCTTCGCAGAATATAGGCTGTTCCCAGTAAAGCTGCTTTTTGTAATTGGCTGATGGTGATTTCTGTGGCCCCTATGGTGTTGAGGTGCTCTTCAAGGTCTTTTGGAACTGCACCTAGGATTATTTTGGTCTTCTTCTGCCACAGCCTTTCAATTTCAATTTGTAGATCTTTGGATTTTGTTTTTTTCCTATTTCTTTTTCTTCTATTCTGCTATCCCCTGGTATTGCTATGTCAATTATTCCGACTTGTTTTTCTTTCTTCTCGACTACAGTTATATCTGGTGTATTGTGTGGCAGACGTTTGTCTGTTTGTAGTCAGAAGTCCCATAATATTTTTACACCTTCATTTTCGACAACTTTTTCAATTTTATGGTCACACCAATTTTTGGCTACAGGTAGCTTGTATTTTTTTCAGATGTTCCAGTGTATCATCCCTGCTACCTTGTCATGCCTGTGTTTGTAGTCAGTCTGTGCGATCTTTTGACAACAGCTGATTAGGTGGTCCACTGTTTCATCTGCTTCTTTACAAAGGCAGCACTTGCTGTTTGTTGTGGATTTTTCAACTTTTGCTCTTATTGCATTTGTTCTTAGTGCATGTTCTTGTGCAGCCAGTATTAAACCCTCAGTAAGTTGCCATTCTTAAGCCATTGCCAGGTCTTGGTGATGTCTGATCCACTTATATCGTGCAAATACTGACCATGCAGTGGCTTATTTCTCCATTTTTCTGCTCGGTTCTTGACTTGTTCTTTCTTGTAGGCCTGCTTTCTTTCATTGGTGTTGAATAGTTTCTCATTATTGACCATTTAAAGTGCATCTTCTTCACTGTCCTTGATATATTCTTCAAGGCCTCTTTTCTCCTCCTCTACTGTTTGATGTTCTTGCAGCATTCCTCTTCCACCTGAGCTGCGAGGGAGGTATAGCCTATCAACATCACTGTGGGGGTGCAGAGCATGATTGATGGTCATGATTTTCCTGGTCTTACGATCTAGCATTTCTAGCTCTGCCTGGGTCCAGTCTATTATTCCTGCAGTGTATCTGATAACAGGTATAGCCCAGGTGTTTATGGCTTCTATGGTGTTCCCGCCATTGAGTTTGGACTTGAGGATTTTTCTAACTCTCCTGATGTATTCACTTCCAATTTTTCTTTTAACTTCAGTGTGTGTGATGTTATCA
Organism: Hemicordylus capensis; assembly: GCF_027244095.1. NCBI lineage: Eukaryota > Metazoa > Chordata > Lepidosauria > Squamata > Cordylidae > Hemicordylus > Hemicordylus capensis. The sequence goes on along the minus strand of NC_069659.1, from coordinate 296,123,694 downwards.
GCCTGGAGAATGCCCAAGTATTTGTAATGTTCTTTCTCTTCCAGGTTCTTGATCTTGCTTCCATTGGGCAGTTCTATTCCTTCTGTTTTTGTTGTTTTTCCTCTGTTCATTATTAATGCAGCACACTTATCTAGTCCAAACTCCATTGTTATATCACCACTGAATATATGGACAGTGTTTAGCAGTGATTCGATTTCTGACTGGGACCTTCCATACAACTTCAGATCATTTTACTTGATGTTTTGTTTATTTTACTTGATGTTTTAGATGTTTGGTATCCAAGGCCTGTTTTGTTTAGTATTTGTGAAACTGGAGTCATGGCGATTACAAACAACAGAGGGGATAGTGAGTCCCCTTGGAAAATGCCTCTTCTAATGCTAACCTGTCCAAGTGTCTCGCCATTGACCAAAAGCCATGTAGTTCATCGTCGCCTTATTATTATAATATTTCATTCATTCATTCATTCATTCATTCAATTTCTTTTCAATGGCTGAGGGTTGAAGAGCTGGAGGGTTAAAACATATGGGAAGGGATACATTGGGATATGAGAATGAAGAGATAAAAGGGGGCAAGACCATGCAGGACTGGAGATAAGGACAAAGTTTTATTAGATCTGAGTGCAGACAAGAAGCTAGTGTGAAGGAAGGAGAGGCATTGTGTGGCCAGAATGATGAAAAGGAGAATGGTTTTAGTAATAATAAGAGAGTCAGTGTGGTATCATGGTTAGAGTGTCAGGCTGGGATTGGGAAGATCTGGGTTCAAATCCCCACTCAGTTGAGACATTTACTGGGTGAACTCACTATTTCTCAGCCTAACTTAGCTTACTGGATTGTGTGGATAAAAAATGTAATTAAAAAACAGTATATAGAACCAGTGCATTAGCTACAGATATGAGTACTCCTGAACAATAATCATATCTGGTCTATGATACAAGGGGGGAGGGAGTGCACTGTTCTCTCCACTGGCCACTAAATGGCACCCTGGCTACAAGCTCAGCAGGAAAGGGTGGCAGCTCCTGTTGCCACCCGACTCCTTTCCTTTCAAACAAATTGCTTCCTGGTGACATCAACAGCTACTTGTCCACTGGGTCCTTCCTGGTCTTGTGTCAGCTGTTTCATTGTTCTAACGTTAGCAGCAGCAGTTGCATGATGACTTTGCACCTGGTCTCACTGGTGAGTCATCATACCTTGAAATTTACATTGACCCATACAGGACATTTATGGCAAACTCTTTCATAAAGAGGCTATTCACTCACGTGTGCAAAACCGAGCTAAGAGAGCCCAGCCTGGTTTTACACACACATGTGAACTGCCAGGATCATGTCTGATCCCAGTGGCAAACCCACTTGTGGAGCCTCCCCTCAAAATGGGGTTAGGAGAGCATTGCAAGAACTCGCCTAACCCCATTTTGCCAATCATGTCAGACTCGGGGGGGGGGATCCCAATAATGCACTGCACACTTGCACAGGGCATTATTGGAGCTCCGGGGGGGCCAGGGCAATGTGGAGTGGCATGTCCCAGCACCCTGACCCTCAGATCTACTAGGAGGAGGCGGTGCTCATCTGGGCGGGCGATCCGCCCACCCAAGGAAGGACTGCTCATCTGCGGGGAAGTTAGGTTTGGCCAGCCTTCCCCGCAGCCCGCCTTCTAGCCCCTCTTGCTGGTCATGAGAAGAGGCTCAAGGAGTTTTGAAGCTAACACAGTTCTAATATGGAAACTGCAGTTCCCAATGTTACACATTTGACATTCCAACCAGTGTTCCCTCTAAGGTGTGCTCAGGTTGAATCAAGAAGGCCCCACTCTGAATGCAAGTGTACACACACTGCCTTGATATTCCCGCCCAGAACAAAACTCATCCTGCACACAGATGAAAAGAATTAGAGAGAACACTGATTCCAAGATTTGTTAGTATTGCTGTTATTGGTGCCATTAACAATAATATTGATTGCATTAGTAAGATCTGGCCCAATGTTAGAGTCAGATCCAAAATGAAGTCAACTTTCTTCAGCTCTTTTGTTTGAAACATGGTTTTGATTTAGTTATGTTTGTGAAGGATGGTTATGCTCCAATTGCTATTCTTGATTGTCCATCTCTTTTTTTCTTCATTCTGTCTCTGCGCAGAGCAGCATCTCTTGAACTTCAACTATGTTTACTTTCTCTTGTTTGAGAACATGTTATTCTCTTGAATACTTTTCAAATTCAAATTGCATGTGCACAAACCACAAAGTACAATGCAAAGTATCATTTGCCCCCTTTGGCTCTTGCAAAATTTCCCCTAAAAACCACATCACATGGACCCACAGATGCTAAATATCTCTCTCTTTCTATTTCATTTTTCTCCCTGTGCTTCAGCGAAGATCCAAACATTGCAATTCAATCATTGTTAAAATCAATCAGTAATCAAATATGCATATATTACTGTTTTCATCTCCCAGCTGGTAGATGTTCGCAGTGCGTGTGTAAATAATAAGGAAAAACCCCAAACGAGATTTTATTCAGCTGGTGAAAATACTAAGACTCTGCACATTTCAAGCAGATGGAGATCTCACCCTATTTGTCTTTTAAATATTAATTTGATGAATTTGTCTTTGCTTTATAGCTGACTTTTTCCTTAAGTCACAATATTGAAGCTCCTTACTTATAAACAGACCATTTCTCATCCCCATCAAATGGTGACTTAGAAATCAGCCACTCTGTTGCTTCGAACCCACTCTGTGGCTTCTAACACTTTCTCATAGCCTATGTACATACAATGCATAGTGCACATGAGCCCATTACTACTCCACAGAGACAAACCCACATGAAATTCAGTGTGGGGCAGCTAACAGAAGAGGTAGAATTGAACTAAATCCTACCTCAGCCATGGACTCTGTGAGTGGTCTTGGGAGAGCTAGTTATTTGTCAGCCTCAGTTCCCTTTCTCTAAAATTGGGGAGATAGTGGTCAACTTTTGTTTATTAATTTATTAGGCCATTTTTATCTCACCTTCCTGTTTTATTTCTAACACACCCCAGATGGAGTGCATCATCAAAACAATATATTATAAAACAAATATTATAACAAAAAGACACAGCAAAACACAGCAGACAAATGCATCTCAGAAGCATAACATATCATCAGCTAGGCTAGATAAAGGTCTTACTAGCAAAGTCTTCAAACTGAGCAGATATTTTCCCCATGTGTCCTCATCAATCTCACCTCCTCTTAAGACAGTGAGATGCACAGAAGAGTCTCTTCTGACAAAGCATGGGCAGATTCATGGGGGATAAGGTGGTCTGGGTAATTCAGATAATCTGGGTAATTACCAGAAATTGAAACAGAATCCAGAAAGAGACTGGATGCCAGTGCAGCTGCAACAGTGGAATTATAGGTTGCAAGAAACCAAGCTCCAATCACAACACTGACTGCAGCAGGTGACACTGGTGATAGTTTCTGAACTCTTTTCAAGGGCAGTCCCATATTATAGATGGAACATCCTGGGGACAAACAGGAGAAATATTATGTAACACTTTGTATAAGGAAGGTACTGCATGAATGATGATGTCCAAGAGTGAGCATAAATCAGGCATTCCTGACCTTTTATCCCCAGATGTTGTTGTGGCTGGGGAGGATGGGAGTTGAAGTCCAGCAATGTTTGGGGACTCAAGGTTGGGAACCCCAGGCAGAGAGATGTATGCACTGTTTCAGTACAAATAATGGGGCACTTATGCATCAGTGCTACCATGTTTCCTTTTCCAGCCATCATCATGATATAGAGATAGAAGGACTTCTTCACTTTATCTATAAAAGTTCTTTCTGGTGAGAGGAGGCATTAGATATTCCCACAGTTTGTGGCCCACATTCATGCCAAATTTTTGCAGGAGTGCTAGAGAGAAAACAATTCCTTTTTATTTTCATATACCAGTACTGTTATGATACTCTTTATTTATGAATCCTGCCCTCCTTACCCCCACCCCCAACTTAGGCCCTGGCATTTCTTCATCCAAATCCTCTGATCTTTTATTTTAATTTCCACTGCATCAGAAGGAAGTTCTAAACATATGCAGCAGATAGAACTGAGCAACATGAACCACAGGCAACAACCCCCACTAGTTTCCTTTACCAGATTAAATATTTAAATCAATACCACATCCAATTCTGTAGTCATGTTGTTATTTATGTTAATATTTAATTCAATAAAAGCCCACATTTTAGAATGCTTTCCAATTTATTTTATGCCACAACTGCAGCTGTAATCTTTGTACAGCACAGATATCCCAAATGTCCTTTGTTTTAAGGGACTTCCATTCTTTGCTCCTCGCTTGAGAACATTATAGTTTTGTAGAGTATAATGGAAGTTCTTTGTTTAAGGCATCCAACTTTCGAAAGATCAGTTTTTCCTGACATTTTAATCTGGCCACCCTAAGTGCACAGGAGAGCAATGCCACGAAGGTGTATGGAAGTTGAGGGTCTTATATTTTAATTCTTAACCTAGGAAGCAGAGCTAGATTAATGCCATTTCCTCATCTCTGACCATTTATCTGCTTAATCGTAAGAAGGCCTGCCTACTTCTGCCGTGTGAGAACCATCTAGTCATTAAACAAATGATGCAACACCCTGCCATTCTGGCTACTCTGAATGAAAGAGAAGAGAAGACAAGGAAAGAGAAGCCTTGGCCACTGATCCTGAACAAACTACAAAGCCTTGGCTACTGATCCTGAGCGCAAGCCACCAGATCCTGAACAAACTACCGGGGACCTGAGTAAATTTATTTGGAATAGACCTTCCTTCACCTTTATAAAGGTAAAGGGTACCGTCAAGCCGGCTTTGACTCCTCGCGCCCATAGAGCCCTGTGGTTTTCTTTTGGTAGAATACAGGAGGGGTTTACCATTGCCTCCTCCCACGCAGTCTGAGATGATGCCTTTCAGCACCTTCCTATATCGCTGCTGCCCAATATAGGTGTTTCCCATTGTCTGGGAAACATACCAGCGGGCATTCGAACCTTTATAGGGGCTACTTAAAGAATTGTGGCCCCTCAGGGACAGCAAGAGAGGAGATACTCAAGCCGGAAAGTGAGTTTCAGCATCAGCTCCAAAAGAGACCAGCATCAGCTTGAGATAATTCAGTGGAGGCAGTTCTTCCTTTCCCTTCCTTTCCCTTTCCTTTCCAGGTTCTGCTTAAAGACTTGGGTGCCCTGAGAGAAAGCACAAAAGAGGAAAAGCAGGACAGGACACATCATAACCTGAGTGGGGTCAGGGAAGGACTGAATGCAGGTGAACAACCTGAAACTTATTCCTGATAAGATGGAAGTACTATTGGGGGATCAGATGATCCAAGGATAGGTTTACAATCTGCTTTAAATGGGCTTGCACTCCCTGTTATGATGAATCAGTCCAAAATGCTGCTGCCAGTTTGTTGTCTGGGTCTAGGCAGATGGATCCTATAATTCAAATATTGTTCATTCTGCATTGGTTACCTATTTGTTTCTAGGCACAGTTCAGGGTGTTGGTTCTTACCTACATGACTTGATACCAGGATACCTTCAGGTTTGGTGTCTTCCACCATGTATTTCTCTATATTCTTGCCACTCCACATCAAAGGTCCAATACTAGGCTGGTTCAGATAAACACTATCCCCATCATGCGATCAGGGCAGGGATGTTCGCTGGCACACATATTCAGGTTAGGGATGTAGGGATGTTGAAGACCAGTCCGGCAGTCCGCGGCCCGATGGTTCGGTATGCGGGTTCATGGGTTCGTGATCTAACCACACACCCCAGTTCCGTTGGACCAGAACCGGACTGCCGGGTCTGGTCCGGCAGGTCCGCAAACATTTTTTTTAAAAAATTAATGTTCAAGTTGGTACCTGCACCCCCTTCGGGGGCCTTGCTGTAGCTGTGGGGTGTATGTGTGTGTCCATGTGGGTTCCCTTTCCCCCCGCCGGCCTTCCTCATCACCGCGGCGGCTGGAAAAACAGCCTTTTTGGCCCTTTCGGGCCTCTGTAAAAGCGAGCGGCTGCCATTTTGGCGGCCGCCGTGCATGCACAAATGCCCTCTGTGCATTTGTGCATGTGCAGCAGCTGCCATTTTGGCGGCCACTTGCATTTACAGAGGCCCCAAAGGGCCAGAAAGGCTATGTTTTCCCAGCCATGGCGGTGATGAGGAAGGCCAGCAGGGGGAGAGGGAACCCACGTGGACCCTCCCCGTGGCTACAGCAAGTCCCCCGAAGGGGCTACAGGTACCAACTTTAACATTTTTTTTGAAAGAAGTTTGGACTGGACCGGGCCGGGCGGGGGGCTCGATGGGGGCCGGGCCGAACTGGCCCGGTTCCATTCGAGACCGGTGCGGCCTCGAACCGAACCGGGTCAGACAGTTCCGTGCACACCCCTATAGGGATGTGCTGAGAATTTGTCTTCCGTGACATCACAAAACGATGTCTTGACATGCTGTGTTTAACAGTCATCCAAATTTTGGAGTAGATGTCTACCCCTGGCTGCATAAATGTGTGTAAACAAGCAAACCACTGCATTATCCGCTATGCCCTTGTTGTCATACTCTTACCTGAGCTTTGGTACAAAATATATCCACAAATATAGCCCCTCATTAGTTATGATATTTATGTTATTAATAAAAAATATGTCATAGTCTAGAAATCGATCCCAAAATGAATGGACTCCCTGTGATGGGGTGGTTTCTATCCAGTTCCCTTGTTAAGTCAATTGAGAGAAAAGGTACCTCAGAAATTAAATGATTTTGTGTGGTGAAGTAGTTTCTATCCCATTCCCATGATAAGCCATTTAGGGTTAGAAGCAAATACCCTGTTTCTTTTTGGAAACAGCATAGTAGCTGTTCCATGTTCAGAGGAACGATTAAAATGACCGCCTCTCTCATGCAATTAAAGGACAACCTGAAATGCCATCCTTTAATGATGTCATGGTGGGCACATTCTTGGCGCATCCCTGCCCTAAACATGAGTGCCGGTGGACACTTGTCCAAATCGGCTCATTGACTGAAATGTAGTGAGTAGTTATAAGGAGTAAGGCCTTGTCGGTTGTGGTACCAACTCTATGGAATGCCTTCCTCAAGGAAGACCATCTAGCCCCATTGTTCAGTGTCTTTCTTGAAACTTTCGGGGGCAGTTGATCACTGAATATAGTATTACCTTTGCTGCTGCTGTGATGTGGGTTTGTTCTTTTATGCTGTTTGCTTGTTTGGATTCTTGTATTGCTTCTTGCTGGTTGTTTTGATTGGTTAACTATTCTAATTGTTTAAACAGTTATAGTATTGTTAGCCTCTGTTTTTTTCTTAAAGAAAAGAAAACAATCTTTTAACTAATGAATTAAAAATTGCTCACTTGTTTTAAAACTTGCCTGGTAGCATTATTCTATTTTAATGTTTCCTTTTTTGTATATGTTAGTTTTTCGTCAATATCTTAAATTGCAAATTGCCTTGAGGGTGTTGGCAGTGTATAAGTGCCGTAAACAAGTAAATGAAAGCAAAGAGCATTCCTACTCCACAGAAGCAGACTGCAGCTTCCAGCTCTCAGGTTAAATGTTGAGCGAAGCCACTTTGAATTACACTTTCAGCATGAGGGAAGCAGCCCCTCCCCTCTGCTCTCGGGTTTTCTTTTGGTGCAGGTTCACATTGCATGCCTCCATGTTTTTCTTCTAGCCAATTTGGGAGGGGGGAGATGGGGGGGAGAGAGAACTCCTTGGGTAGGAACACAATGTTGCCTTCAAAAGCTTGTGTCCTAGACTGAGAGCATTTGCATACACTAACAGATTTCTTCCTTCCTTTCCTACACATCTGTAGTGTTCTAACCAGCAAAATCCTTAAGCAAGCAAACTAATATTGTTCAAAAAAGTCAACTTGAGCAAAAAAAGAGGTTTTACTTCTGCAACTAAATCTTAAAAAGTTTGATTTCTGAAAACTGGTTTTTCCACTCTTTGCAGCTAGGCAAGCCAGCTCGATTTGCATTTCTAAAGAGCGATATCTGCATTCCTAAAGAGTGTTTCCCTCTTATCATGTTGATGATTCTACGTCAGTGCCTTTCCCTTCTTGCTCCAGTGTTGTTGTTTTTAGAAAACCCCGCTTAAAACCAGCATTTTAAAAACCCGGAAACATATTGGGACAAGCTAGAAATTGGGAGAGAAAGCCCGATTTGTGTGTGGGGTGCTTCCAAAGATATTGAATGGACTTTGGGGTAAGTCTATGGTGTGTGAATGCACATACTCTCTTCCGGAGGAGATTTGGGGTAACAGCTCTGTCTGTAAAGGCTGAAGAGCTGGCTGTGCATGTTCCTTTACTGCGGGGGAGAGGAAGCAAAAGTGACTTGTGTTTCTTCATTTTGAGCTGCCCCTGTAATGTGTAGAATGGAAATTGTGCATTGAGATGCACATGCTGTCTAGACAAAGAGATGGCACATTTTACCTGCCGAGGCAATACACAACTCTTCCCTTTGCACATTAGGAGGAAAGCACAAAAAGAGGATGAGAAGTCACTCATGCTTCTACTCTTCCAGATTCTCCCTCTCCTGGACCATTTAATAGCATGGAATAAAACTCAAGTCAATCCTGAAATCTGCTCAAGTTAAAAACTTCTCTAAACTTATTTTGAACCTTCTGGGGCCTAATTAGGAGATGAAAGGAAAATAACATGGTGAAAATAATCATTTTCATATTTAAAAGCCTCCCTTATAAAATGGATGATGTATAAAAAGGAATTCACTGGCCCTGTGTAGGAGAGAGGACATGGGACTAATAAATTGTGTCTCAACCACTAATGAATCCTATTAGCATTCTATTACCTCAAAAATATCAGATGTGGATTCAGTATTTATAAAAAAATTCTTTTTACCTAAAGATTTCTGCATGTGCTAAGTTAATGCGGGCTTTCAAACTACAGTGAAAACCAGGATGCAGTACTGGCGTACAATGCTATGAATGGAAGCAGGGGTTCACACTTTTTGTTTCCTCTGCAAGGTTTAGGCCTTGGAGGGCTATAGGCCACCTCCAGCCTCAAAGGCAGGATGCCTCATTTTGGTGATCTTCTGCCAGCCTCTGGGCGCATGATCTCCATGCCCAGACTCTTGAAGAGGGAACAAAGTAGGAGGAGGAAGAAGTGATTGTGTGGAATCAAGGGAAAAGCTGGGTAGGATAGCTTTTCCTCCTACTTTGGTCAAATGCTGGGTATGAAAGCGGCATAGGACAGCACTGTCCTACCCAGCCTTTCCTCCTACTTTGCCTCCACCCAATCACTTCTCCCTCCTCCTGCCTAGTTGTTTGCTCCCACAGAGCTGAAAATTGGGAACACAGAGAGCTACCAGACCCAGGTAGGACAATTGTCCTACCCATTTTTGGGTTGTGTGAACAGCCTCACTGTATAGCAAAATCTTTGCTTCCCTAATAACAGTCATTGCCACCCCTTTGCTCCCCAAAACTAGTTGTCCTAGTGTCTCCCTGGTCAGAGATGTCTAGTCGTCCATCTCTTTTGGTTATCAGTGCATCTTCCATTCATACATTTAAAACCATATTTACTGAGCAACTGAAGGAACTGAAGCAGCAGTAGCCCTCAATTTACTCTAACCAATCATGCATCTGCTAAGATTTTAGGGAATCCTGGTATGAAGCCTTCTTTTACCAAAGGATAGGGCTGTGATTTGGCCATTATTTTACTGGTCTGATCAGCAAAACCATGGAACATTATCAGTACTAGGGTGTGAAAAGCCAGTAAACTTTAGAGTGGACATGACAAAAGGCATTGCTATTGACCCCAACTCATTACCTGCAGATTCTGTACTGATTTCACGCATGATCTACCAGATTACATTGTGCCTCCCACCTCACCTGAGGTGGAAAATGGATGTCAGTGTTTTCTAAATCAAACATTAGCAGTCTTACCAATGGATCCACAGTTGCTTGTCTGTATGAATGATATAGCTGAGAATGAGAACAATGAGGAAACTCTTAAAAGACAGTTTGCTGCCACTGCAAATCTTCTTTTGTCATTGAGATTGTTGGGTGAGGCTCTGCTCCACATCCCAGCTCCATCTGAGTTCAGGCTGCTGAGAGTTTGTATAGAGCAGGGCTGCACAACTTCCACCCTCCACCTATTTTTAGACTACAACTTCCAGAACCCTCAGCCACAGTAGCCAATAGTCAAGGGTTATGGGAGTTCTAGATGTTGATCTGCAAGAGGGCCAAAGTTGTGCAGCTCTCTCCTGGAGGTGTTGCCTAGGCTCTGGAAATCCCTCTCATAAGAAACCCATCTGGCCTCCTGCCGAGCAGGACAAGAAATAAAGAGCGCAGGTCTAATATTGATGGACTTTAATGGCACATTCCTTAGAGACTGAAATTAAGATGACCAGATCAGAGCTGCAAAGGTTGCTGCTCTGGATAAAATTAGGGATGTGCACAAAACTGGATGCCCTGGTTCGGTTAGAGTCCAGACCGGACTTGAACCGGACCATGCATGTTTGGTTTTGCCACCACCTGAACCCCCTTGGTTTGGTCTGGCAGTTTGTGAGGGTTTTTTTGTTTGTTTGTTTTTAAGTCTGAATTCTCCAGAGCTCCAAATGTGGTTGAGATTGTTTTTATTTTATTTTATTGGTGAGCATGGCTCCATTGGGTGGGGGGGGCCCATCTTCTGCCCATCTGCCTGCCTGCTCATGCATATTTATTTAGTTTTAACTTTTAAAGGGTTTTTTTAGCCCATTTCCCACTCACAAAGCAACAGCCACCAGCTGATTTCTGAGTTTCTCATGTGATTCTCTAATGTTACATTACTTCCTCTTGGATTCATCACTTCCTCTGCAACTCTCTGGTGTTGTATTACTTTTCTTCTGGGTTCACAGTGAATATCCTTTTCTCAATTTCCCCTCCAATTGTCCCAACTCTGACCCTGACCCCAGCCCCAAATCTGACCTTGACTTTTAGAGGGGTCCAAAGGACTCCAAACTGACATCTGTGGGGTCAAAAAAGGTTGGGTCAAACCTGACTCCACCTTTTAGGTCTGTGCCCAGGCCTAGTCCTCATATACAATGCAATGTCTGATTCAGTGATCTTTACCCAATCAAATGTCTATGGTTTATGTTCCCCATTTATTTCTTCCTTTCTCTCTTTAGGTCAACATCCTCTGTAGGATAAAAATATTTTCTCCTCAAGGAACTCAGAGGTATGCTGTGATTTCTATCTTGCTGACCCCAGAACCCTATTCACCTATTTATGTTCACGTTGCATTCTCTGAGCTATTTTTGTTGAACCAGTGGGAGGAAGCAGAACAAGCAATTCTGAAAACTGGGTTGAGGCCACTATATGTGGACCTGAAGCACACTCACTCTGTGAGCCATATGGACAATGCACATTAACACAGGTAACAAAAGAGGTATCTATGGGAAACTTCAGTGACATTAAATACCACGTGTGAAAATATGGTCATTTAAATATACATCATAGATGGGAAGAGGAAGGTTGTTAAGTCTTGACCAAGACAAATTTAACCTCTCTTTTTTAAGGTACTGAATTTCCAAACAATCTTAGCTCTGCACCAGTGGGCTGTAGTAGATTAAAGTATTGCATCTCAGTTGAAAGAGGCCCTGGGCCAGCCGCTCTTGCTCTGCCTAACACACCTCAAAGGGTTGCAGTTAGGATAGATAAATGAGCTAAGAAACATGAAGCACTTTGCACAATCGCAGCTGCTACAAAAATGGTAAAGGTCATGTTCCATTAATCCCTATGGAGTGAGAAATTCATGGTGCTTGCTCATAAACTCTCTATTGGTTCTAAGGGAATGGAAGTACCCCAAGAAAAGGGAGCATACATCAGAAAGGGCTCCACTGGGATACTGGAATCTGGAAGCCTGCAAGATTCTCCCCTCACCCCCTCTATTAAGTAGACCTGTGCTGTGTATCCTTGGGGGTATAGACTGCACAGCGAGTCCAGTAATGAACTGAGGCACTGCCAAATAAGCTTTTCATTAGGTCTGGATTCTGCTAGGGTATTTGCGTTCCCTTGTAATGAACAAGGATTTCAAGCAAGGGGCTCATGTGCAGTGAAACTCATTCTGTCTCCCTGCTATCATTTAATCCACTTATCACAACCAGATTTTTGTTCCTAAATAAAACCCTCCAGCTTCAGAGTGGATGTGTGGGAAGTTGTACAGTGATGACAAGGCTATATTCAGTTTACCAGGAAAGGGTTTTTGATGGCTAAGCCTAAACCAAATTGCGCTTTTTGATGTGATGTTTTTGAATGGAAACCTTTCATCTGTCATGAAGCCTTCCCTCCGTATTGCAGTTCTCACCTATCCACTCCCAAATATTACAGAGTCTGATGCTGGATACCTTTCCTTAGAACCCCTAGATTTTGATCCAAAATATGAACCCAAATAAATTTTTGTGACAGCCTTTCTGTGAGTTACTACTGGGGCAAATGGGTTCCTGCGTGGCAATGGGGAATCCAACCCCCTTTTACAATACTGGTGCTAACATTCTTAATCCCTACAGGTTGTATGATCAACCTGTACCATATGGAGAGCTCACCCTGTGGTAATAATACAAATAAAAATAATAAACTTTGTTAGCCGCCCCATCACAGATTGCTCTCTGGGTGGCTCACAACAGATGATTAAAACATACAATAAAAACACATAACACATCAAATCATAACAGACAAAAAAAGGTGAAAAGAAAATACAAAATACAATACAAAGCAGCTTAAAAACTCACTTTGAAATTGGTTAAAAATCAAATCAAATCTGAAAATCAGAATTTAAAAGTCCTGGGTGAACAAAAAGGTCTTTAACCGGTGTCTAAAAGAACAAAATGATGAAGCCAGGTGAAAGTCACTGAGGAGGCTATTCCATAAATGGGGCGCAACTGCCAAAAAGGCCCTCTCCCTGGTAGCCACCCACCTCACCTCGTTTGGCAGGGGCACCCAGAGGAGGGCCTCCAAAGAAGATCTTAAGGTTCAGGTTGGGGCATATGCGGCAAGGCACTCTCTCAGATAACCTGGTCCCAAGCCATTTAGGGCTTTAAAGGTTAAAACCAGCACTGAACATGATTTGTCCCCTTTGCAAAGTAGGATCTGCCTTGGTTTGCATTTGGATGGGTGACTATATGTGAGCACTGTAAAACATTTCCCTTAGGGCAGGGGTTCTCAACCTGTGGTATTCAAGATGTTGCTGAACTATGGGTCCCGTCACCCCCAGCTACAATTTATTGTGGGCTGAAACCTTGGAAAGATGCTGCCAGTCAGTGTAGACAATACTAAGCTAGATGGACCAATGACCTGAGTCAGTGTAAGGCAGCTTCCTATGTTCCTAGATGCCTTCTGAAAGCAGTGAGAATATAGACCCTCCCAGCTGCTATCGTCCAGTCTTGTCTCTTTCAACTTCCAGTGGACTGGAGCTGCCTGAAAGCAGGAGATGGCTCCCATTTTCTGCTCCTTTATCCCATTTTATAAAATGATGCCATAAAAGGATAGATAATCTCCTGAGATCACACCTGAGCCTCTCTTGGCAGCTCAGCTTTTTGCATCGGCCTCTGGATTACCCCAGGCTACAAGCTGAATGGATCAACATCCCTCCGTAAAGGACAGAGAGCCATAAATCACATCAGCCTCAGAAAACATTTTAATTAAAAAATGACATAACAGCACAGCTTTAGCGAACATAAAAGAAAACAGCTGTGATGCTCCCCTTTGCCTCTCCCCCTGCCCCCATCTCAGGTCTTTCTCTTCAAAACCCATTTCAACAGAAAGCTTTTATCCATTCTCCCCAGGCACCACAAGCAGTTTTCATCTAAAGCCCTGCCTCATTGCAGGTCGGGGAGATAGGTGTATATAGGTCATGCTGGCAGATTTGGAAAGTACACTATTTGAGAAACAAACAACGCTGACACCAAAAACCAGTATGGAGACAGAATCTGAGAGCAAAGAGGAGCACAGCAGAAAGTGCTTTCATCTCCAGGATGTGCATTCTCTAACAAGTCCTGTAATGAGGATGCTGCCGTCTCATCTGCTCCGCGACAGAATTCCTGGCAAACAGAGAGAGCTCCACTTTCTGGAATGTGACAGACATCTACAGAGCCATACAGGTTTTGACATCTGCTGGCCTGAAGGACTGGCCAGTGTCACATCAAACTGAGCCATGGCAGTTAGCGGAAGGTCACCAATTATGCTTTTTAACAATAACTGTAATTGCATCAAAAGCAAACATGTCTGAGGGATGGAATGAGTTCTTGCCACAGCTAACTGTTGGGGGAAATGTATACATATTGCACTGAACCTAGGAACGTGTAAACTTCGTTGCCCGAGTAGTTTTATCTGATTTGCAGTCCAGCCTACTCTCCTGCGTAGGCAATAATAATTTCATATGAAAGAGATGAAAAGGGCTCACAAACTATTTAAAACAGACTAATCATTCTGAGGGACAAAGTAGGCGGGAATGAAAAGAAAGCAGGAACCAGAATTTTTTTTTTTAAGAAAAGAAATGAGAATAATACATGGCAGTCGTTTGCTAAATTAGGTTGAGATCGAGCCACTTTTTTCTCAGGCCTGTTTTGCACAAGGAGCTGAATGAGGTCCCTGAATGAAAAAACCTAATACAGCAGGGTGTAGGCTGAGCTAGAACCATCCACTTTGATTTGCTAGGGTTTGGTGTTTTTTTTAATTGCAGTGGTTGTTGTTGTTGAATGTAAGGGAACATTCATTGGCATCCTTTATTTGCATCTGGAGTGCAGAGTGCCGAGAGCAGTCCACTCCACTGAAGTGCAGAGTGCAATCCACTCTGCCACCGTAGGATTCTGCCAGCTAGTTCTGTTGTACCTATAGACCAGGACTGATCTATTTCAGCCCTCCTGCAGATGTTGTCTTATAACTCCCATAATCCCTGGCTACTGGCCACTGTGGCTGGGGATCATGGGAGTTGTAGTCCAAAACCAGCTGGGGGGGGGCCCTAAGTTGAGCAGGCCTGCTATAGACCAAGCAGGTCCTCTACTATGTTCCATTCCCAGCAGTGCCAGCTGGAAGTGTGACGGTGACTCACCTGGTCAGGGGCAGCCCTTCCATGACGTGTGGTGAGATGGACACCTCAGGCAGCAGATTACTGGGCAAGGTAGCAAGATGCCCTTCTGTCCGCTGCTTTTAAAAAGAGGGGGAGAAGGGGAGGAGGGTGCACACAAGGGGAGGCAGCATTTTGCGTAGTGCATAGGTGCACAGTGACCTTGAGCCACCACTGCACTTGGCTGTCCCTTTCCTCTCATTCTGGAAGAACACAGCCCCTCCCTCAAAATGGGTAGTGCTGCACTTCAGCACATGGCTGAGATATTCTGTGGGTTATTACTAACTACTAGCTAATGGGTTGACAGTTCTATGGGCTGGGTGATGGTGTATTTCGAAGAGGAAGGACCTGGCCCTTCCCTAGACAATTTTCCTCACTTCTGCCCCTGTGTTCTCTCACCCTGCTCACCCTAAACCCTCTCCATTTAAGTGAATCTGTAAGCCAGTAGAAGAGCATATGCTTTGCAAGCCAGAGATCCCAGTTTCAGTCCCTTGTATCTCGACACAGAGCTGGGAAAGACTCCATTCTGAAGCCTTGAGCAGCTGCTGCCAGTCAGAGTAGATAATACTATTCATTCATTCATTCATTTGATTTCTATACCGCCCTTCCAAAAATGGCTCAGGGTGGTTTGCACAGAGAAATAATAAATAAACAAGGTGGCTCCCTGTTCACAAAGGGCTCGCAATCTAAAAAGAATCATAGGATAGACATCAGCAACAGTCACTGGAGGTACTGTGCTGGGGGTGGATAGGGCCAGTTACTCTCCCCTTGCTAAATAAAGAGAATCACCACGTTAAAAAGTGCCTCTTTGCCAAGTTATCAGGGAATGGACCAATGATCTGAATCAGGATAAGGCAGCTTCCTATGTTTGTCCAACTACATGCACTCCACACTGTGTTGCAGCTTCCATTGCCTCCTTTCTTCAGTTGCTCCCATATCCTTTGCTACCAGAGCAGCTCCCATTTTGGTTTTGAGCCTCCAGTTTGGGCAGGCGAGACTGTCACAGTCACATAAGACAGGGACTTGTGCCTTGAAATTGCCAGCCTGAGAAAGGCAGGAGCCAAACCAGCGCTATTGCACATTTGATGAAAAGTACTGCCAGCTAAGTAAGCCAAGGATGTAGAACAAAGGAAAATCTGAATGGAACAACACAACTCTACCCAACCCGAATGCAGTTAGAACAGTCTGTGCACATTGGGAATGCTCGCCTCCACATGGTGCCAGTGGGGCTGTGTGCATTATTTGGCTTCGGCTATTCAAAGCAGAATAATTGGACAGGCATGCTATCTATCAATTTAATATATAACATTCATCACAACCTTTACCTCATCATACTGAAAGTCCTGAGGAAAACCCTGAGAATTCTATTTCTCTGGCAGTTCAGAATTGGTTGGAAATCTCAAGCTGAGATCTAGAAAATAATAACAAGGTCAAAATGAAGCCAAGGTAAACTTTACAAGAAACATTAAAGGGGTCACCAGATCTAGGGTGATTCCAAATGGAGGCTCCTTTCCCATGATGACACCACAGATTTCTTTTAAGGTGTTATTACTAGTTGTCTGCTATTATATTCCTGTCCATATGGAAAGGAAGGAGATGGAGCTGATATTGCAGCAGAGAATGGATGCACTGGGGCAAGATTTTTAAAAAAGAAATTCTGCAAGATGCTGGAACTTGAATGCTGGATAAAGAGAGTACACCCTATAAAGAAGAAAAGAACAACAAGAAAAACTGTAAGAAAACCGGGGGGATTTTTCCATAATTTAAAATGTCACAGGGAAGGGGTTTGTGTCGCCTTATAATGATGTTACAAATATTCAATAGACGTTTGTGAGACTAATGTAACAACCTCCCCCACCAAGTAAAGGACATGAGACAGTTCCAATTATAACCGCTGCCCCCCGAGCCAGCCCATGCAATTTAAAAGGGGAATGCACTGTGCATATCCTTGCATTTCCCACACACAACCTGATATCCTCCCAGCATGTTCCTTTATTACATGGGGGTGGGATGCAAACCGCCACTCTACATACAACCCGAATAGTCGTTTATACTAGTTTAAATACAGTTTAAATTAGTATTTGGTTCACATGTAGAGAAACAGATGGGATGAACCATCCTTCCATGTGATAAAGGAATGCGCTAGGAAGGCATCATGATACCTGGGAAAGGCTACATTTGCACCTAACGTGAAACCAGAGTATAAGGGGCCAGTGGGTCCCAAACCTATACGTCCGAATGCAGGAAACTCTGGTTCCATGAGGAGAGCAACCTGAGGTTTGCTTTTTGAAACTCCAATTTGTACCCTCGAGTTGTTGTGAGTTTTGCTACCGCAACCTGAGGTTGAATGCAATGCAACCTGTGTTATGTCCAAATGCGGAACTGCAGGCTGTATTCCCTGTAAATGGAGTTGAGGGAGAAAGCTGCTCCCTCTCTCCAGCCGTGATTGGCTGTGCATGCTGTCCTTCATGCAAGAAGGAAGCCCGCACAGCCAGTTCCCCCTCCTCTTTGCAGTGTCACAGACTGCAGGTTCCCTGCTTTCCGTTACTTCTGAATTCAAACAGGAGAGTGGGGTGGGGAGCGGAACTGTGGGTCCATTGTGTGCGGACTCAGCCTCTATTTGGCTCTTGGTTGGTCCCCTTAATCCATAGACTGGTTGGGGCGAGGAGTATAATTCAAATTCGACCTTTGCTGTGGCTAACATTTTTCCGGCAGCTTGCCTGGCATTTTGAGTATTGGTAAATTGCAATTTGAATGATCCACAATTGGAGTTCTTGCTGTAGTGACATCAGCTGGCTGGCCAGATGACAGCTCTGCAGTCCTCTCAATAGCTCACACACACTTGGACCACATTCAAGTGTGGCAGAACACTTGAACATGATTCTGTACAAGGCAGAAGAAATTGTACAAACAGAATGAAAGAAACTCGAAAGTTTTGTGGAGGTACACAGGCCATTTTAACACAGTAAAGCAAAATTTATCCTTAACTGGACAAAGATTGTACCCTGTTTGGGATGATGACAGTAACAAATGATACCGCAGTGGGGGAAAGAAAAAAAGCATTGGGGAAAGTGTCACAGAAGCATTGCTATGGAAATAATTTTTTTAAGCTTAAAAAATGACCTAAAAACCTCAAAATCTCACATGTGCTAGGGCTCGTCCTTCTGCAAGGTGACACACTCCTCCAAAGTACACAGAACTAAACTTACAGATCTGTATCAAGATGGATGATGAGATTCTAAGCAGTTAAGCATACTTGTGAGGGTTTCATGAGCAAGATAATACACAGACATCAGCCTAAGTAAGAACAGGTCCTCAGCTGTTGCCAGGGATATGACAGAAACCATTCTCTCCTGCTCTGAACTGGCAGACATACTGCCATCCTAGATAAGTTGTTATGAATGAAATCTGCAATGAATACACAAAACCAAATGTAAAGGAACCGCTGGGAACACATGGAGTCTGGATCACCTTTGTACTTGACCCAAGGTCAGAGCCAGCACCTGAATTTAACTGCACACATCACCTCTGAGCAGTGGGATACCTCAGTGCATAGATTTGTGACACAGTAATTACACATCTGATTGAGCAGCAACACAATGAGATTTTGTGAATAATCACTTGAGTTCATAAAGGTGATGATGCACAATCCATAGGAGACACACTTCACACTTTTATGCTGGAGCAGTTCCAATACTCCCTACAGTTCCTGGACTGTTAAATGACAGAAGTGCCATGTTAAGTTTCTATAAGAGGAAGCTGGAGTGGGGGGGTTAAGGGGGAAAGAGAGATTGACAGCAAGTTTCAAAGGTTTGCTCTTTGATGTATTCAAGATTAAATCACAAAAGTGTTGTATTTTAAACCTGCAGCAAAAGAACTGGCTGGTTAGTTCAAATCAACATGTGAAGTTTAGCGTGTGTTCTGATATGCATCACTTCAGTAATGCGCTCACTGTGAACACTCAAACAGAACACTTTGTTCAGACATATAATCTTCTCTTTAGGATCAAGTTTAAAGGAGATTATGAGACTGAAATTTGATTCTAGAGATGCATGGGCAGCCTGAATAAGAAACTGAAGTTGGCATGCCTTTTTACCCCAAGTAAGTTTTGGGGTACCCCTTGTAACACACAATTCCTGCCTGGAGGCAGGAATGGGCTGGATGAGGGATAACAAACTGAAGTTGAATCCAAATAAGACAGAGACACTAACTGTGGGGGGTTTGGGACCCAAGAGATGGTTTAGATCTGCCTGTTCTGGATGGGGTTACACTCCCCCTGAAAGAGCAGGTACATAACTTGGGATTGCTCCTGGACCCAAAGCTCTCCCTGGTTTCTCAGGTTGAGGCAGTGGCTAGGAGTGCTTTTTATCAGCTTCAGCTGATATGTCAGCTATGTCCATTTCTAGAGGTGAATGGCCTTAAAACAGTGGTACATATGCTTGTAACTTCCAGACTTGACTACTGTAATGCACTCTATGTGGGGCTGCCTTTGTATCTAGTCCGGAAACTACAATTGATACAGAATGTGGCAGCCAGACTGATCTCTGGGACAACGTGACGGGACCATATAACACTAGTTTTGAAAGAACTGCACTGGTTGCCGATATGTTTCTGGGTGAAATACAGAGTGCTGGTTCTTACCTATAAAGCCCTTAATGGTTTGAATCCAGGCTATTTAAGAGAGTGCCTCCTTGTCATGAACCCTGCCACCTTTTACAATCTTCTGGCAGGGGTGGATTAAGCTTTTTGCCGCCCATAGGTGACCAGAGATTTGCTGCCCCAGCAAGGATTCCCCTTTATAAGTAAAGGACTTGGGGGTGGGGAATTAAATCTACTTTTAAAATGTTTTCAGCCCATTTGGGGCCTTGCGTGCATGTGCACAGAGGCTCAAAATGGGCCGGAAACATCCCGACCTGTCATTTGGGAGGCAGGTGGGCCCATGGGAGGAGCTCTCGCCACCATCACACCACAAGCACGTACAAAGATGGCCTGACGACCTGTCATGATTTGGGAGGCAGGCGGGCCCACTAGGAGCTCTCGCCACCTTCGCACAGCATGGTTTCCAAAGTTTCCAAAATAGATTTAACTTTCCCCTGCCCCCCACCCCATGCAAGTGGTGGATTAACACATAGGCAAATTTACCACTCCTCAAAATTTGCTGCCATAGGCAAGTGCCTACTTTGCCTATGCATTAATTTGCCACTGTCTTCTGGAGAGGTCCGGTTACAGTTGCCACCAGCTGGTCTGGTGGCGATTCGGGACCGGGTTTTCTCTGGGGCTGCCCCATGGCTTTGGAATATGCTCCCTGCTGAAATTAGAGCATCTCCTTCTCTGTTTGTTTTCAGGAAGACCCTCAAGACTCTCCTGTTCTCTCAAGCTTTTAATTAGAATTAAGTTTGATAATTTTAATAATTTGTTTTATATTGGTTTTTTTGTGTTTTTTGTATTTTATTCTGTAATTTTTAATACTAATTTTTTTATAAAGCCTAGATATGTACATATCAGGTGGTATAAAAATATGATAAATAAATAATAAAATAAACACACCTGTAGAACTGAGAGACTATCCCCTATGAGATACACCAGCCTTCTCTCAAGACCAAAGCACTACTGTTGTACAACATGGATGTGTACCCAGAAATAATTCTTGGGCCATCACCAAAAAACCCCCCAACAACCCACAACCCAAAACCCACTTCTATGACAGGGATACTGTCTCTTTGGGGCACACTTATACCTTGGCTCAAACAGCTTTGTTCATGTGCTAATCATGCTCAGATGTGATGTCCCCAAGCCCACATTTGCAAATACTCCTGTTCATGAAGAACTGAGGGTGGTCTTTGGGTATGCCAAAGGATACATCTGCTAACTGGGCAAAGAGATACCTTTTCAAGTGGCGGCTCTCTTATATTCAGCAAGGGGAGAGCAACGTTCCCTATTCTGCTCCCACATAGTGTCCATCAAGTGGCTGTTGCTGGAATCTACATTGTGTTTCTTTCTAGATTGAGAACTCCTTTGGGACAGGAATCATATTCCCTGTAAGGTAGCTATGTAAACTACATTTTTATAGAAAAGTGGTAAATAAATAAAATAATACTAACTAGCTGGGCCGGGTACAGAACATCTGCACCTCTAGTTCTCCCCCCACCCGCCAGCCCGCCCCCACCACCACTTTCTTCCCGCACCTATCCACCACCGTTTTCTTCCCACACCCGCCCGCTGCAGTTTCCCCCCTGCTGCTGTTTTGTTTCCCACCTCACCCACAAGCCTGTCCGCTGGTGCCAGCACTTTCCTCTCCCCCTGCTGGCAGCTTGCTTGCGAAATCTTGCGAGAGCTGCCACAAATGGGATTAGCGTCAGGTATGCCTTAGAGAAATATATAGGTAATTAATAATAATAATAATAATAATAATAATAATAATAATAATAATAATAGGTGGCAGGGATGATACACTGGAACATCTGCAAAAAATACAAGCTACCTGTAGTCAAAAATTGGTGGGACCATAACATTGAAAAAGTTGTAGAAAATGAAGATGCAAAAATATTATGGGAATTCCGACTACAAACAGACAAACATCTGCCACACAATACACCATATATAACTGTAGTCAAGAAGAAAGAAAAACAAGTTAAAATAATTGACATAGCAATACCAGGGGATAGCAGAAAAGAAGAAAAAGAAATAGAAAAAAATAACAAAATCCAAAGATCTACAAATTGAAATTGAAAGGCTGTGGCAGAAGAAGACCAAAATAATCCCAGTGGTAACTAGCGCCCTAGGTGCAATTCCAAAACACCTCGAAGAGCACCTCAACATCATAGGGGCCACAGAAATCACCATCAGCCAATTACAAAAAGCAACTTTACTGGGAACAGCCTATATTCTGCGACGATTTCTATAATAATAATAACAGCAACAACACTGATAATAAAATTCAGCCATCCCAAGTCCTTGGGAAGGACTCGATGTCTGGATAAAGCAAACCAGTAAATAACACCTGTCTGACTGTGTAAATAAATAAATAAATTAATAATAATAATAATAAAAACCGTCGCCACACAATACACCAGATATAACTGTAGTCGAGAAGAAAGAAAAACAAGTTAAAATAATCGACATAGCAATACCAGGGGATAGCAGAATAGAAGAAAAAGAAATAGAAAAAATCACCAAATACAAAGATCTACAAATTGAAATTGAAAGGCTGTGGCAGAAAAAGAGCAAAATAATCCCAGTCATAATTGGCGCCCTGGGTGCAGTTCCAAAAGACCTTGAAGAGCACCTCAACACCATAGGGGTCACAGAAATCACCACCAGCCAATTACAAAAAGCAACTTTACTGGTAACAGCCTATATCCTGCGACGATATCTATAACAATTGACAATAAAATTCAGCCATCCCAGGTCCTTGGGAAGGACTCGATGTCTGGATAAAACAAACCAGTCAATAACACCTGTCTGACTGTGTAAACAAGAAAATAATAATAATAATAATAATAATAATAATAATAATAATAATAATAATAATATAACTAGGAGATTGTCCCTTTTGTGACTGTCAAGGAACTGGAAAGTAGAAGCCAATTTCAGCATCATAAGAAGATTGTTCTCGGAGGCACCGAGACTCCATACACATTGTTTTTTCCAAGAACTGTTACTAGAGTGAATGCTTTTGTGGATTTTGATAAATGGGGAAGCACTGCAAAGAGAAATCAGGTTGCAAGCTGGAGATAAACCTCCATTCCTTTGAACACTGCATAGGTTCCTGAAAACACTTCCAGGGCAGCCTGTTGTTGTTGTTGTTGTGTGTATGTGTTGTGGTTTTTTTGAGGGGGGAATATTATTCAAAAGTGCTTGCTGAAGAGATCAGAGAACTTTCAGGCTAGACAGCCACAACTAAGAGTTAAGTGGGTGAAGCCACCATGGCCCTGTCTGTCTGAGTGAGGAATAGTCAAGTATGGGCTGAAGCAAACTGAGTTGTCAGGCAAGGTGGAGGGGAGGGGCTGGGTGTTCACGCCGTGAAAATTTTTTTAATGAGAAAAAAGGGTGCTGGGCAGGTTAAAAAGGACTGAAATGAAGTTCAGGCTTGTGACCAGAAACTTGGTAAGGTGGCTGAAGGGAGTGGGGAATAGCTGTGGAACAGCTAAAATATAAAGACAGACCAATATGTTTCAAGCCTGATGTACTGTGCGGCATTTTTTGTGAGCGTTAATGAAATGTGTGTGCGGCTGCACAGGAGCACTCTTGTGCAAACGCACAAAATTGTGCACATGGAGTTGTGCAGTGGATAGCCATTGAAATAATGGCCATTCATCACACAACTCCATTTGCACAATTTTGTGCACATGCACAAGAGTACTCTTGTGGAACTGCACACGTTTTGTTAAAGCACACATGGAATGTTATGCAATATGTCAGCCAAAGTTATTATATTTCATTACATAGTAATATAATAACATGTAATTGCATATAATTTTTTTAAGAAGGGGAATGAAGTCTGTTATTCCGGTACCTTTGCACTCATTGGAAAGTGGGCACAGGTTTAGGAACAATTATAGGAGCATAGGAAGCTGCTTTATACCAAGTTAGACCACTGGTCCATCTAGCTCAGTATTATCTACAGGTGAAACTCGGAAAATTAGAATATCGTGCAAAAGTCCATTAATTTCAGTAATGCAAATTAAAAGGTGAAACTGATATATGAGACAGATGCATTACATGCAAAGCGAGATAAGTCAAGCCTTAATTTGTTATAATTGTGATGATCATGGCGTACAGCTCATGAAAACCCCAAATCCACAATCCCAGAAAATTAGAATATTACATGGAACCAAGAAGACAAGGATTGAAGAATAGAACAATATCGGACCTCTGAAAAGTATAAGCATGCATATGTATTCAGTACTTGGTTTGGGCCCCTTTTGCAGCAATTACTGCCTCAATGCGGCGTGGCATGGATGCTATCAGCCTGTAGCACTGATGAGGTGTTATGGAAGACCAGGATGCTTCATTAGCAGCCTTCAGCTCTTCTGCATTGTTTGGTCTCATGTCTCTCATCCTTTTCTTGGCAATGCCCCATAGATTCTCTATGGGGTCAGGTCAGGCGAGTTTGCTGGCCAATCAAGCACAGTACACTGTATACTTTTCAGAGGTCTTTTCAGAGGGAATCAGCCAGTCAGCTTATATGTTTAGCTGTAGCCATAACAACAATATTTGATTCAAAAACTAGATAGTTATAGATCTAGTTACCTGATAGGGAACTCAAAATGTGATATGATAGTTATCTGATAGGGAATCCAAACTGAATATCCAGTTCCCTTAATCAGAATTAATGTGAATGTTGCCCAGATGCCTTGTGGAAGTTACTGTCACTCTTAGCTTAACATTCCACACAGGGTTGTGCAGAATATGGAACCGCTGCAGGCAAAATCATTTTACATGTAAAAACTGCAACATGTGCAGGCAAACATGTGTCTCGTCACATGTGAACACACCGGTGACACAGGTTCACGTCTGAGCACAGCTCCCTGCCATACGTACACATGACACCCAATGTGTCTTTGCCACCAAGGAACCTAGGAAGTGGCCCTTAGAAAAGAGACTGAAGGCAAAAGTGTATAAAAGGGACCAGAAACAGCCGTCCCTGTTCTCAGAGGGTCGCTCCGTAGTTCAATCTCTGCTCATTGCTGTTTAATCAACTATTTAAAACCCTGCTCTGAGACTTTCATCAATTCCCAAATCCCTGGGACTGAAAGGAATAGAAATTAAAGCGGAAAGAGAAATCTCTTCAGAGTCCGAGCTATGTGTAAATGTGACCTAGTTACGCAGCTGTGGTCCCACTACGAGGCAACAAGGGACATGGTGCCTGTACAGCCCCCCAACGCAAGCACCGGAAGAGCACGCCTGGGGTGGGAGGGGGAGGAGCTGCTCTTCCTCTCCTATGATTTGACGAAGTTCTTTTATTTTTGGCATTCTCTCACATCACAGGCAGAGCAGGAGCGAGGGCTCCAAAGGGATTAGTAAAGATTTATTTTTCTTTTTCCGGAGTGAGATGAAAGAGGAAGGGGGGGGGAACTAAAATGAAGAGCAAGGATTCCTAGCAAAAGAACCTCATTATTCTTCATCTTTTCCAATGACCTTGTTTGTTTTATTCTTGCCTGAAAGTGGTTACTTCTGATGTGAAAGTTTAAAGACATCTGGAGATTCAGGCAGGCACGGAAAAGGGAGGAAAGAAATGAAAGTAAGGATTAGGCAAAGACAAAAAAAATCTGGCTCTGTACCTATTTGAAAAGGAATTACATCTCCCCCCCCCTTCCCGTAGCCTGTGGCATACCTTGCATCCTATGATCCTGCAGGAGCTATTGCTCCGCAGATGCTGTGCAGCCTATCCTATGCATGTTTACTCAGAAGCAAGCCCCACTGTACTTGGTGGGGTTTGCCCTAAGTAAGTGTGGATACGATTGCAGCCTTACAGTTTGAGCCTATGCATGTTAATTGAGAAGTCCCACTGAACTCAGTGGAACTTGCTCTTAGGTAAGTATGCATAGGACAGCAGCCTTGATGTGGTAAACTTGTTCTCTGTGGGTGGCACATTATGGATTGTATAGGCTGATCTGTTGGGGGACTGATGGGAGAACTGGCCTTGGCTTGTAGCAGGATGCAGGATGAGATTAGTAAATGGTTCTTTCTAATGATAGATAAGTATACGGTTATTAGACATAGTGCATCACAATCCAGCACCAGCATCGCACCTGACATACCTGCCAAGACCAATATATGATCATGTTAGCAATCACACCAATCTGTAGTGCAGGTCAAGAGGGCTGCTTATGCCTTGTCACACACCTGATCCCAAATCAGACCATGAATTTGTGCTTAATGTAGGGCTAGGGCGGAAATAAACCACCTTTCATTCTCAGAGATGGTATACAGAATGTCCCCCCACCCCATTCCCCACAATAGCTATTTGTGCAGCATGAAGAGGACTGTACCATGGCGCAGCAGGAAAGTAACTTGCCTAGGGAGCAGGAGGTTGCTGGTTTGAATCCCAGCTGGTATGTTTCCCAGACTTTGGGAAACACCTATACTGGGCAGCAGCAATATAGGAAGATGCTGAAAGGCATCATCTCATACTGTGCAGGAGGAGGCAAATGGTAAACCTCTCTTGTATTCTACCAAAAAAAACACCACAGGGCTCTGTCGGTGCCAAGAGTCAACGGCACAATTTTACGATGTCAGAACTGGCACTGGAATCAGCACCAAGGCCTCATTTATGTTACTTGGAGTGATATGTTGGCTGCCATCCTGTAACTGATCCATGCCAGTCTTAAACTGAAAATACCTGCAATTTCCACCCACATGGATGGTTAGACCTGATTGCATGAGGTTAGAGCTGGACCATGCTACCAACTCTCCATCCCATTAGAGCAGAGGTAGGCAATGTCTGCTTCTCCGGATGTTGCTGAACTATAACTCCCAACATACCCAGCTATAATAAATGGTGGCTGGGGTGATGGGAGATGTAGTTCAGCAATATCTGGAGAGCTACACATTGCCTACCCATGCTTTAGAGGTTGTGTTCACACAACTCTGCAATGCACAACAACACTGTATTCAGAAGTTGCAGAAAGTAAGGATTAGGCAAAGACGTTATTGAAAGTTGCTTGGAAACAGCTATTGTACAGCAGCAACTATGCTACTCCAGGTAATATTGCAGGGATAAGTATATCTACCTACTGGGAGGATTGAGATTTTATCATTCTTCTGCCTCCGAATCTTTTCCTGTATCTTCTCAGCCAGCTCTAGCAAGATCACAACTTGGTATAATCTGACATTTAACCCATAGATGGAGAAAAAATAGTTCAAGGCCTCAAAAGGTGAAATACCAGAATATAAATGCAGAAGAAACTTAACTTTAAAAAAACCCCAGTCCACAACCTCTGCTGGCATTTCATAATGATCTACTAGCCCCTTGGTTACTCATAAATACTTATGAAAGTGCTTCAAGAGCCACAATTTGCATAGCTGTAACATCTCATAAATAATTCGAAGTGCTAGTGTTAATGCCCTGACCTATATTGTGGAAAGATTTCACTTCTCACATATGGAAATGAGAGCATATCAGAATGGAGGTAAATGGTTATCCATGACTGCTGAGTGTTGTCAAGGTGGGGATCTAGACAGCAGTCTGAAATGCATCCAAGCCCAGTAGGCACTGGACGAGATTATCAGAATTAGTAATCAAAGATACCCATATTTACCTGAATAGAAGATGACTCTGAATTTAAGATGAGCCCCTTAAAAATATGGGTTAAATACTATTTACCCAAAAGGAAGAGGACCCTAAGTTTAAGATGACCCCCAATTTCTAACATGAAAGAACTCGGGAAAAGCCTAGTCTTGGATTCATGTAAATACAGTAAACAATTCATGTAAATACAATAAACAAACAATGCTTGGGAGGCCTCAGTCTAGTTTAAATTTGTTGCTGCCAATATCTTCCAGAACTACAGTGGGCCTCACCAAGGATGCCCAGTATTTGTGGCAGGCATTCCATCCCTAGCCTATGGATCAGTATTGCATCTAAAATGTGAAAGTACAGCATTACTTTTGGGGTTGAGTTCTATTGTTCTGTATCAGTATGAATATTATTCCAAATATTCAAGCAGTCTTACCATAAGTTGGAGTATTTTTGTCAAGTCTATTGTATACGCATGCAGGACAGGGGCTGCCCAACATCTTCTGTTGCCGGTGGTGGAGTTCCAAATGCTAGCCGCTTGCTCCTTGATGCTGCTTGCTCCTTGACTGCAGCTGCCATTTGGAGGAGAGGAGTGTTCTGGAGAGCCACACTAGTCCACCAATAACTCTCTTCCACTTCCTCTCCTGCTCAGAGAGAAGATAGTGGGCTAGAGTGCCTCTCTACTCCTCTCTGAGTGGAATAGGAAGTAGAGGAGAGATTACTGATGGTCTAGAGCAGGGATTCTTGGGTCCCCAGATGTTATTGGACTTCAACAACTCCCATAATGCCCAGCCCCAGTGGCCTTTGGTTGGGGATTATGGGAGTTGAAGTCCAACAACATCTTGGGACTCAAGGTTGAGAACTCCTGGACGGCGACAATGACTACTGCTACTACGAATATTTATATACTGCTCTTCAACCAAAGTTCTTAAAGCAGTTTACATAGAAAAATAAATAACACATAAATAAGATTGTCCCTTGTCCCCAAAGGGCTCACATTCTAAAAATAAACATAAGGGGTAGATACCAGCAACAGCCACTAGAGGCATGCTGTGCTGGGGTTGGATAGGGCCAGTTGCTCTCCCTCTGCTAAATATAAGAGAACCCCCACTTTAAATGGTGTCTCTTTGCTCAATTAGCAGGACTAGAGCACAGGAACACAGGAAACTGACTAACTGTATCAGACCATTGGTCCATTTAGCTCAGTCCAGTCTATATGGACTACAGCAGCTCTCCAAGTTTTTGGGCAGGGGTTTCTCCCAGCCTTACATGGAGAAGCCAGAAAGTGAACCTGGAACCTTCTGCATGCATGCAGATGCTCTACTACTGAGCTATAGCCCCATCCCCTAAGGCAGGGCTTCTCAATGTGTGGGTCCCCAGATGTAATTGGACTTCAGCTCCCATAATTCCCAACCAAAGGCCACTGGGGCTGGGGATTATGGGAGTTGAAGTCCAATAACATCTGGGGACCCACACGTTGAGAAGTCCTGCCCTAAGGAGAATAACTTACAGCAGACAGTGCTCACATGTAGTCACCCATCCAAATGCAAGCCTGGGTGAACTCTGCTTAGCAAAGAGGCCAATTCATGGTTGCTACCGCAAGATCAATATATCCTCATCACTCTTCTCTCCTCCAGGCAGCAGAGTGGGCAAGCAGGGCAGTGTGACAGGAGGACACTTGATCCCTCTCTGTCATTGCTAAGTCAAGCAGTGGTGGCACCCACAGCAGGCCCACTGGCACCACCTTCAGCTATCCACCCCATAAAACAACCACCTCATCATGCTCCCATGAGAGACTAGCCCTGATCCAGGGAAGTCCTTAATATATTCCAGACAGTGTATTCCCATTAAAGCATTCAAGCCATCTTTTAAAGACCTTTACCGGGAAATCGACAGGGGGAGTGTGACTCTGCTGGTTCTTCTGGATGTCTCGGTGGCTTTCAGTACCATTGACCATGGTATCCTTCTGGATCACCTGAGGGAGCTGGAGATAGGGGGCACTGCTTTGCAGTGGTTCCATTCCTATCTCTTGGGTAGATTCCAGATGGTGGAGCTTAATGACAGTTGCTCCTCAAAACGGGAGCTGTTATATGGAGTCCCTCAGGGCTCCATTCTGTCACCAATGCTTTTCAATATCTACATGAAACCGCTGGGTGAGGTCATCAGGAGTTTTGGTACTGGGTGTTATCAGTATGCTGATGACACCCAAATCTACTTCTTCTTTTCATCTTCAGGAAATGGCACTCATTCTCTAAATGCCTGCCTACAGGCAGTAATGGGCTGGATGGGGGATAACAGATTGAAGCTGAATCCATGCAAGATGGAGGTGCTCATTATGGGGGCTCAGAATCTGAGGGGTGAGTTAGATCTTCCTGTGCTGGATTGGTTTACACTCCCCCAGAAGGAGCAGGTGCTCAGCTTGGGAGCACTCCTGGACACAGGCCTCACCCTGGTATATCAGGTGGAGGCCATGGCCAGGAGTGCTTTCTATCAGCTTCGGCTGATTTGACAGCTGTGCAATGCACTCTACGTGGGGCTGCCTTTGTATGTAGTTCGGAAACATCAGTTAGTTCAAAATGCAGCAGCCAGATTGGTCTCTGGGGCAACCCGGAGAGACCATTTTATGTCTGTTTTGAAACAGTTACACTGGCTGCCAATATGTTTCCGGGCAAAATACAAAGTGCTGGTTATTACCTTTAAAGCCCTGAACAGCTTAGGTCTGAGTAATCATAGAGAGCGCCTTCTTCTGCATGATCCCCACCACATGTTGAGGTCATCTGAGGAGGTCCATCTCCAGTTACCACCAGTTCATCTGTTAGGGACTCAGAGGTGGGCCTTCTCTGTAGCTGCTCCTGGACTGTGGAATGCACTCCTGGCAGAAATCAGCAATTTGAATTCTTTACTGGCCTTCAGGAGAGCCCTTAAAACCTATCTGTTTGGCCTGGCCTTCCAGGGTTTTAAAATACTTGTAATTGATTTTAATGTTGTAACCTGTTTTTCAGAGTTTTTTAATTGTTGTGATTGTTTAATTACTGTTTTAACTGATAATTGTTTTATCATTTTTGTTTTAATTGTTAACTGATTTTAATGGTTTTTTTTTTAATTGTAAAACACCCGGAGCCATTTCGGAAGGGCAGTATAAAAATTTAATAAATTAATAAATAAAATTAATAATAATATATCAACCATTTTCTGTAACCTTGTCAGATTCTATGATGCTTTCTTTGGAACCAAGAATCTATAAGCAGTCAAACACATGGATTTCATGCTGCAGTATGACCTCAATCAAATATGAATGTGCAACAAATTTGCATCCTAGTTGAATGGGCTAGGAACATATTTCTTGTGCAAGATTGATTTTTAAAAAAGGTCTACTATATATGTATTGCAGTCTAGCTTCTCTCACTTCACTTGTTAGATGCTAAAAGAAGAGGCAACAGACTAGAGCTGTACCTTCCACCTGCTTTTGGCTTATGTAACAGCTAAGCAGTGCTATGGCAGAAGTTTAGTCAGAAGTAATTGAATTGATCTAATATTCAGGGAGGGGTGCAGAGACTGTGTAGACAGCTATTCTGGGAGCTGAGGCAATTTTCCTGTGTAATTTCCAGTTCTCCAGCAAGTCGGTTTTCTAGTTTCCCCCTACTAACTCAGCAAAGAGGCCCCCTTTTAAAGTGGTGATTTTCTTTATTTAGCAGGGGGAGAGCAACTGGCCCTATCCAGCCCCAGCACAGCGTCCTCCCAGTGGCTGTTGCTGGTGTCTATCTTATGTTTCTCATTTAGATTATGAGCCCTTTGGGGACAGCGAGCCATCTAATTTATTTATGTATTATTTCTCTACTAGTAAATGCAGGCCTGTTGAATAATGGGCGCTAGTGAGTGCTCCAGGCCCCCCGGCCGCCATTCCCCCTCCCGCCGTTGCCAGCCTCTATGCCACAGCCGGTCTCCCCGGCTGGGCAAGGGCCCCAAGCCGCCCGGCTTTGGCGGCGGCGCCAGGCCTTGGCGGCGGCACGAACACACGCTTGGTGTCCATCCATGGACGGACACCAAGCGTCTTATTAGAGAGGATGTAAACTGCTTTGGAAACTTTTTGTTGAAAAGCGGTATATAAATATTTGTTGCAGTAGCTGTAGTAGCAATAGCCTGTTATCCCTGCTCCAGCAGTTCTGTGTGCAGAAGCCTGTTTCCATGAGCAGATCCCTATTGCTTGGTCACGAATGCCACAAAAGAACTGTCGGAATATCAGGACACCGAAGAAACGCTTTAGTAAATTGTTCAAATTAGTGATGGGGTGGATTTTGTTTTTTGCCCCTAGCATGTTTGGCAAAGTTCACCATGCTGGAGGCCTTTCAGGGGAGAGGGAGAATTTCTGAATGCTTTCATAGGAAACATACGTTATGTGAAATTTGGAGGGCTGAAGGGCTTGTTGGCGATAGTGGGGCAGCCAGGGATGGCCCTGCCATGAAGCAAGGTGAGGCAGTTGCTTCAGGCAGCAGATTACCGGGGTGTTAGTAACGCAACAAGATGCCCTCCTGCTGCTGCTTTTAAAAGTGGGGAGGGGGAGATGGATGCACATAAGGGAGGTGGTATTTGGTGCCCTGCCTCAGGCATACAGAGGCCTTGAGCCTCCACTGGGGGCAGCAAGATTCTCTGCAGCTTCAGCAGTGCTTCAAGTGCTGTTGGTCTTCACAGAAGCTGGAGTGTTCCCAGACAGTGATTTTACTGTGATTAATCATGGAAGGGTAAGTGTGCATTCATATCTTGTCCAGCTTTAAGTTGAGGTACCTGAGAGCTATCGGGGAGCACTCCATACATAATTTGGGTTTTTCATTGCTCATTGGAACTTAGTTCAATTTATGTCCAGGGTAACAAGGATGCAGATTCTTAGGATGCAGTGAGGACTCCAGTGCATACCAGGAAAGAAAATGATGAGCTGCAGCCATCACAAAGAGTGGCAATGCTTCATGCACTGCAACAGCCACTGTCGGCAGACCAAGAAAAGAAAATTTAGGACCGAGAAAAGGAAGTACTTTTTCACAGTGCATAATTAATCTATGGAATTCTCTGCCACAGATGTAGTGATGGCCACTAGCTTGGATGGCTTTAAAAGGGGCTTAGACAAATTCATGGAGGACCGGTCTATCAATGGCTGCTAGTCTGGTGGCCAGACTAGTCTGATGACCTCCTGCCTCAGAGGGAGTAGCAGTAGGGGAGAGGGCATGCCCTCACCTCTTCAGTGGTGCACCTAGGTAATATTGGCACCTGGACCGCACCCGCCGTGAGTGTCCCCCCCCCAGCCACCAGGCTCCCCCTGCCATCATGAGACCCCCACAGCCGTGAACTCCCCCCCCCACCGCCATGAGGCCGAACTGCCACTTTCTTTTCAATAATTCGAGCTGCCGTGGGGTGGGGGGGTGAGCCAAGCAGGCCTCCCCAGCCTCCCCATGGTGGTGGTAGTGGGAAGGGCTGTCCTTAGGAAGCTCCGCTCTTTTAATCCCCATCAGAATTAACTGGAAGGGGGTCCTGCACTGGCTGATTTGCCCCGGCCCCCACAGCCTCTCTAAGGACAGCCCTGATAGCGAGTGGAGCGGGAGTGGCCGCTGGGCTTGACCATCTGGCCCAGCGGACCCGGAGAACTGTGAGGTGCTCCAGCACACCTGCACAGTTGGAATAGAGTGTCGCTACGCTTTATTATAACTGCACAAGTGCGCTGGAGCCCCTCACAGTTCTCAGGGGCTGTGGGGCTGGATGGTCAAGCCCAGTAGCTGCTACTGCTCCGTCCACTACCGCCCCCATAGGGGGGAGTCTGGGGAGGCCTGCTCAGCTCATCCCCCTGCCCCCCAGCAGCTAGAATTATTGATCAACAGTGGCCCCTTTTGAGGGCCCTGGGTCCTCAGCAATTGCCCAGTGATGTCAACTCTTGATGCCAGCAGCTCTGATGACAGGAAAAGTGACATGTTTATAGATTTGTACAGTTCTGTATAAAACTCCCAAAGAACTAAATCGCTCATTATAAAGCCAGACACCTCATCTGTTTTATATCACCCGAATGTAGATAGGAAGCTTCTCAACTAGTTCAGCAAACCATTTCCAAGACAATGTATATAGTTTAAAGAAAACACCTGAAATTTGAATCACTTTATAGTATGGCTACTGTCATGCTGTACTGATAACAATTTATCTGGAGGAAGTGAGAGAGGACTTCCAATTAAAATCATGTTGAATGATGAAGTAAACTGGGGGAGGCAAATATGAGTGGCAATTGCCAGCATTTTCCCGTGCTTTGATAGTGTGTGTGAGGTGAATAGAAAATGTGAAGGCAGCATTATTCCTATATTTTCACCAATAGCACAGGAAAAGGTGATGGGTCTTTTTCTAAACCATCTTTGGGAACCTTGGATTTCAGAGTTACTAAGTTGATAAACTATAATTAATTTCCAAGGAATTAAATTAAGTGGGGGTTTACCCAGGAACCAGCATGAATATTTAATTACAAATTTTATTAGAAAATAGAAAAAACATAATAAAGAAGTCAATACAGTTCATTACCAATTTAGATTGCATATATGTGACAAAGAAGATGAAGCAAAAATAGATATAATTCTATATTAGATGTTATCCATCCAATCTTTCAGTTTTCAGAAGTCCACAGATCATTGCCATTTCCCCATCCCCATTAAACCCAGGTATACCGTGGCATTAATTTTACATGTAAGTTTCATATAAAGGATTTTTCAAATCCTGTATTAATGGTTCATTTATACTTCTCCAGTTCTTCTCCAGTCTTTGGTTAAAATAATTTTAGCAGTAGTTAAATTGCAAACCATATCCCTATCCTTTCTTTATACATACATCCTGATATCATGTAAAGAGGACATGGATATAGATTTAATTTACTTTGCATCTCCTTTATAGCTTGTGTCCACTATGACACAATAACTTGCAGTTCCATAATATATGTAACGAGTTGGCCTCATCAACCATGCACCTCCAACATTCACTCCTACTGTTTCTAAATATTTTTCTTACTTTTGTCAGTGTATGGTACCACTGAAATAAAAGCTTATAGGCATCTTTAAGAGCCACATTTAATCTTGCAAAGAGACTATCTGGCTGCCACCCCCTCGCCACTCACCTCAACAGCCAGAGGGCTTTCTGAAGCAGTGGCCAGTCTCCCCAGGTCTCATGGCAGGAGGAGTGGTGGCAGATGCCCACAACATGGGCAAGGAGTCCACCTGATGTAGCCAGTTAGGAGAAGGGAGCCTGGGAGCATTGCCAGTTACACCTGTTGACATCAGCCAGCCAGCGCTAAGAAACCTGGATGGATGGCAGCAGCAGCAGCAGGGAGGGGAAGGTGGATGGGAGAACAAGAAACAGGGCAGAGACACACTGGAGTAGGGGTTAGATGGTGGTAGTGAGGTGGAGGACGTGGGGCGGGGGGGGGGGGGGTAGCAAGGTTGGAGTGGGCCCAGAGACAAGATTTTAAAATGCACCCCCCCACACTCCCTGAAGCTCAGCTCATGAAGTAAAGAAATCTTAAATGAGGCTGAATAGTGATAACAAAAAGCATAGTAAAATTATTTATATATATCACCTATGTGCCACAATAGAATATCATCCTAAATTATTTTTTAAAGGTTTTGTAAATTGTGGATGATGCAAGTCATTTAATGGTACTAGAGAAAGACATGCTGTTCTGGTAGCTCCAGGTCTTCACACTCACCTCAATTTTGGAGGATGAATACAACTGAAGGAAGCCCGGGCGGGTGAATGGCTGGGGGAGTCAGTCATCTGACCTGCCTCTGGGGGGGGGGGGCCAAGGCAGTGGGCCCTCAGACAACTGCCTCTCCTTGCCCTATTATAGTTACACCCCTGAAGTAGGGATTACCAACAGGAATCGGCTAATAAAAGTGGCAGGGGGATAGAAAGGTGAGGCCCAGGTAAGATGCCTAGCCTGCTCCTCGCTATTTAAGCAGGGTGAAACCAGTGATGAAAAGGACCACTTCCAGGGAGATTCCAGGACCTCCGTTGAAAGGCTAGACTCAAAGAACTATGTTCTAGCAGGAGGAAGAACAGGTTTAAACCAACCCCCCTCCCCCTGCACACTGAGGCCCAGCCAAAGAACAAAGGGGCAAGGCACTGAGTGATGGCCTTGTTGCCACAGGGATTGAATATGGTTCCCGTCTGGTCTTTCTCCGAGATGGCAATCTGTAAATCCATATTTTCCTATATGTTGTCTTCTGGTGTTGATATCATCAGGGTGGTACAGATTGGAGACACTGATGCTATGTGCAATTTAAAATTATGAAACAAACACTCAGGGAGTCTCTCCACACGAGCTGCATGGAGAGCCTAACTGGGCTCTGCGGGCAGAGCGGGCTTAGCCCTCTCTCCCTGTAGACAAGCAGGGAGCCATTCCTGGGCAGCCAGATTGGCCGCCCACATGGTTACTGGCTCCGTCATGGAGCCAGTCAGGGCGGCAGGGATCAGCGGCTGCCTGACCCTCGGAAGTCCCAGGATGCCCTGCACAAGTTGGGAGACCCCTGAAGCCGGGAGGCTGGTTTTAGCCTCCCAGCAGGGGTCTCCTCGTGATGTGCTGTGGCGTGGAGCCGCACTGCGGTATCTCACGATTGGGTAGACAGGGTTAGTGGAGTGCGTGCTCTGCTAACCTCATATAAGCGGAGGGGTATTTCTGAAAGTTTGCTGCTGGGAGCCACACAGCTCCTGTTGCAGCACAGGACCGGGAGAAGCTGGGCTAGGCTCTTTTAGCCTGATTTCTTCTGGTCGTGGGAATAGCCTCAGGCTCTATTGACTTTCTGGAGGCACCATATATCTGTTTATTTTTCATCCTACTTTCCAGTAGGCTTATGAGATCACCTAGCATTCTGAGTGTGTGTGTGTGTGTGTGTCTCTCTCTCTCTCTGTGTGTGTGTCCATCCGTGTGTTTGTGTGCATGTCCCCCCTCTATCAACTCTGCAGTGCCTGGACCAATATGAACCAAACCGGGTACAGTTGTAGGAACACATAGGGACACCTCAACAGTGTAGTTTATGATGATGTCATCCACCCCAGTTAAGTTGGTGGACGCATAAGTGTTTGATGGACGTGGGGCATCTTGTGAACCGCCTAACCAATTTGAACCACATTTGGTACTGTTGTAGTGAGTGACACACAGGAACATCTCAAAAGGGTGGTTTGTTATGATGTCATCTACCCCAATTCAAGATGGCAGACACATTAACATTTGTGGTGCAATTGGGTTAACTTGTGAACTGCCTAATCGATTTGAACCAATTTTGCTACATGGACTAGGGATGTGCATGGAACGGCTGGCCCGGTTCAGTTTGAGTCCGGACCAGACTCGAACCCAACCAGGCCAGTTTGGTCCGGCACCCCCTTGAACACCCCGCCTGGCTTGGTTCGGACCAGAGGGGTTCCCAAACCAGTTTTCCAAAATAAATAAATAAATAAAAATAATTTTTACCTTATTCTCCCTCAGGGGAGTTCTGGGAGGTGGCGGTAGGGTGGTGGTGTCTGTGAAGGTTCCCCCTCCCCCCACTGGATCTACCTATAGACCCCTCCAGCCGATTCAGCCAGCTCCTGGGGCTGCATCAAGCCCCTTAATCCCCTGTGGTGCTTCTATTTGTACCTACTAGGGGTGTGCAAACTGGTTCGACATCAAGCCAGTTCGATGTCAAACTGGTTCGGTTCAACACTTTTGGGTTGAACTGAACCACCCCCTGTTCGGTCTGACCCCTGAACACCCCCAGGGTTCGTGGACCATTTTTCTAAAAAAACTGGGCTACAAACCCTTATTCCCCTTTGGGGGAGTTCCTGGAGGTGGTGTTGGGGGGGGGGGTCTGTTGAGGTTACCCTGCCCCCCCCAATGGCTCTCCCTATGGACCCTTCCAGCCGTTTCGGCCAATTCAGCCGCTCTTCAGACTTCTGCCCTCTGCACGGTGACCATTTTGGAGGAAATGCAGCTGCACACTTGGCTTCTACATGGCCCGGGCTGGAGGTGGCCATAGAGAGAACCAGTGGGGAGAGGGAAAACCTCCACAGACCCCCCTTCTGCCTCCAGGAACTCCCCCGAGGAGGAATAAGGTAATTTTTTTAAAATAGGAAAATGGTCCATGAACCTTGGGGGTGTTCGGTCCTGGGTCAGACCAAAAAGGGGGTGGTTCGATTCAACCCCGAACTGTCGAACCGGTTTGCACACCCCTAGGAGGGACACATATGGACACCTTAAGGGTGTAGTTTGTAATGATGTCATCCACCATGATTCAAGATGGCAAACACATGAACATTTGAGGTGCAAGAGGGAACTGATCTGGACCTAATTTGGTACAGCTGTAGGGACAAAAAGGGATACTTTAAATGCATAGTTTGTGATGAT
Source organism: Hemicordylus capensis (assembly GCF_027244095.1). Lineage (NCBI taxonomy): Eukaryota > Metazoa > Chordata > Lepidosauria > Squamata > Cordylidae > Hemicordylus > Hemicordylus capensis. Next base: position 296,086,027 of record NC_069659.1, on the reverse strand, counting down.
GTCATCCACCCCAATTCAAGATAGTAGATGCATAAATGTTTGAGACACAAGTGGACTAACTTGTGAACTGCTAGTTGTAGGGATAGTGAAAGTTAAGTAATCAGATTAGTTCTTAATAGAACAACTTGTTTTATATTCCTGAATTCTAACTACTTAAAATACATAACAAGACAATTAAGAATCTTTCTCCTTATAATGGAAGGATTCCATTTTTATCTTTCAGATCACAAATTCTAGTTAAATTATTTTGTTTCCATGAACAGAAGTCACTCATTAGTCTTACTAAATTAAAAAAATCCTGATGTTTTGGATGGTATACAAATATGTCAAATAAATAAATAAAGGTAAAAAGCTGAAGAAGCTAATGGTGTAGATGCCAATTTGTGACTATACCTTTCAAAAAACATTCATAATACACATTCAAGAAAGAACAATTGTATTTTTTTGCCACTGCACTATCCTCCTTCCTTAATATTGCCCAGTTCTTCAGTGGCATATTAACCATTTTGTTCTAGACATGAAGCTAAATTATTATTAATTTCCCCCCACCATTGACCTGCTACAGCTGCTAATACGCTACATAATGGCTCTTAGTCATGTTTGGAACTGCCTTTCAGTAACTGCATAATACATGCCGTAAAATTCTTGATTGAATTCTTGGGGTCTTGTTATTCCATAGGAATCCATTTTTCAGTGATTGTGTGGTATTTAACTTTCACCAAGATACTGTTGTAACCAACATGAAGAAGAAAAACAGAAATCTTAGCAGAGCATTCATTTTGATAACAGCAGTTCTCCCCACCAGAATATTTTAAATGTGACCGGCAGTTTAATCCTCCCTTAATTTGATTATTAATGGATCAATATTATGGTCATTACCTCATATCATTAGCTAATTTCACCCTGGAATACTTAACTTCCTTATTTTTCCATTTAATAATACAAAACATAGAAATTGCCTCTTTGTTCCCAATATTTAATGCAAAGCATGGATTGCCTCTTTGTGCCCATTATTCAAAATTAAGTCCTAACACATCAGATTTTGTCTGATTTACCTTGTACTTGGATCCTGTTGCAGGCATTGCCTAACATGTCCTTTTAATTTCAGTGAGAATCCTCAGAGTAATTTTCCGCATCATGGCAGCCTTCAAGAATATTTGTATACAACAACAAAAAGTTCACAAAGTGGTTTACTTAGCAAAAGGAATGGATAATTGAGAAAAAGAATTGGAAAGCGATTCCCTGTCCCAGAGGGGCTCACAATCTAAAAAGAAACACAAGGGAGACAGTAGTTAACAGTCACTGGAGAGACATAATGCTGGCTTTTTAGGGACAGTTGCTATCTTTCTGCTAAATATTTATTTCATGTACATCCTGAATGAAATATATTGGTCTGTCTTCACGGAGCTCCAAACAGCATTATGGTCATTTTTATCCTCACAACAGCCCTGCAAGGTAGGCTAGACAGGGAGATTAGTGACTGGCCCAAAGCTTCATGCCCCCTGCTAACAGAGCAAAGAGGCACCTTTAAAAAGTGGTGATTCTCTTTATTTAGTAGAGGGAGAGCAACTGACCCTATCCATCCTCAGCACTGCATTCCTCCAGTGGTTGTGATATCTTACAGTGCTCACACTTCTAGTCTCCCATTCATATGCAACCAGGGTGGACCCTGCTTAGCTAAAGGGACAAGTCATGCTTGCTACCACAAGACCAGCTCTCCTCTCTATAGACCAGCTCTCTCCCCCTGCCCGTGTGTGTGTAAAATAAATATAAACACTTTGGGAAAGTTTTTTGAAAAGCAGTATATACATTTTCTTCATATTCATGTCAGAATGGGGATTTGAACCCGGGTCTCCTTGGTCCTAGTCCAACCACTCCTCATACTGTAAAAGCAGTAGACTGTGTCATATTGATTTAGGCTGATATAAAGAGAGATGGGTGAAAATACAGCTTGTACTGCAGCCCAAAGCTGCTGCCACAGCGACAGCTATGCCTTTCCCAAGCAATGCCTGACTTACTCACACAGACAAAATGCACCGGCCAGCCAGGGAAGCACAGAGGCAGAGGCAAGAGGACCACTGCCCCCTCCGTTGGTGCCCCCTAAGCACCTGGTGTTTAGGACTCGGGAGCATGCCTCCTCTGATCCTGATGAAAATATGCAGCTACCCAGCCTAGCAGCCATCGAGAGCCCTATCCTCCATGAATCGGTATAATCCCTTTCAAAAGCCATCTAAATTGGTGGCCATCACCGGCGAATTTAACAGATCCCCAGCGGACTCATCAGGACTCAAGACCGATCCTCCCATCACTTTAGCTTTTCTCCCCCACCCCGAAAATGCCAAATGGCTCTAAGACGCCTTGAGCTCCGCAGGCTGGGAGTTAATGAAGAATATGCTTGACCTTTGCAGCCGCCACGATTAAAGATTAGAGAGGGAAGCGGGGCGAGTAAGAAAAGCTCCTGCCAAGCTTGTTACGAATCCGCAACAATGATTAGACAGATCACAGAGGCTGTGCGGGGAGGCTGGCGTCTCTCCGCCAATTAGCAGGCCGAGAAGGAATAGTAATTAGAGCGGCCTTTGTGTGTTTCCTTGTGCTGGGCCACCCCTCCTGTTTACAAGCCACTCCACATCCCTTGTCTTTTGTGGGGCCGCTCGGCTTCGACACCCTGCTGTCTGCAGAGAAGCTGTTTACTCTTGCTGCTGGGTTGGCTCTCGGTGACAAAAAATAAATAAATAACTAATTGCCATGTTTTGCACAATATAATTGCAGGGATTGTACATGAGGGAGAGAAACAACGGCAGTAATTACAGGGACCGGCGGGCCTGCAGGCAGCCGGGAGGCGGGGCGCCGCACACCTTTTAGCAGCGCCCCAGAGGGTCCTCGCTATTGACTCCCCCAAATTATCAACCGTGGGGGTGGCGAAGGGATAGAGGAAACCCATCTTCTCCCCGCCCCACTCCCATGCTGGGACTTGCATCTGAAAGGCTCCTGCTTTATGAGCAGCTGGGGGAAATAAAGGGGGTCTTTCCTTAAACTGTGCAAATTAGCATTAATCAAGCGATGCTGATTCCCCTCATGCTTATGTTTCAGGATCAGAACAGCAGGGGGGATGGATGTGGGGTTGATTTCTTTCAGATGTTTGGGGTGGCTGGAAATAGGAGGAGCTCTGCGACAAAATATATTCACTGTCTTGCTTTCAGCTTTTATTGGACATGTGTTTATAAGTTTTCTTGCATTTCCTAAAAGGTGAGTCCCTAAATCATTTTAACCAATGTTGAGATGAGGGGCTTTAAAGAGTGAATCTAGCACAGTAATTTAAGAGACTGAGCAGTGAGTTAGTGAGAGGGGGATGCTGTTCAGTTACCTCTGCAAAAACTCTGAATTTCTGAGTGTTTGTGTTGATCACTCAAAAAGCCTCAAGGAGCATTTCAGAGTGCTTCACATGCACTTAAAAAATTAGTCTCTGCTCACCTTTCTCTTCTATCCCTTCCTTAAGCCAAAAAAGCCCTATCTTGGGGAAGAGGGGGGCATAGCAGATTGTAGAGGACTCCTTTGACACTGGAGGGCCTCTTGGCAGGAAGTGATACAGGAAGCAGAGGCACCATGGGCAGGGGTGTAACTACCATTAGGCAAGGGGAGGTGGCTGCCTGTGGCCCCCCATGCCTTGAGGGGCCCCCCAGAGGTAAGTCACATGACTATATATTGTGAAGTGTGTGTGTATCAGCGAGGGGCCCATTTTAAAATTTTGTCTCTGGGCCCACTCCAGCCTTGTTGTGCCCCTGAACATGGGGGATTAAGGGGCTTGATGCAGCCCCAAGACCCTTGGCAGGATGTGACTCTGGGCATCACCTGTAGTCTTTGAGAAGCCCCACAGGGCACTCTCCTAAGCAGTGAATGATGTGTGGAGCATCCTCTTCTGAAGAGGATCATGGAGCTTGCTCATGGGGGTGGGAATTGAGGCTATCCTGATGCAAACATGGGTGCTTGCATTTTGAGTACCCTGCCTCAAATCCTCTATCTCTAGTTGTGAACTGGGATATTGGCAGTTCAGATCTCATCTCAGTCATGCACTCACTGGATAGACTTAGGCAAGCAGTTTTCATTCAGTCTTGAGGGTCTATTAGGGTAGTCTGCCTGAAAAGGTTTTTTGATCCAATAGGATTCTAAGAAGCCTTGGAAGGATTTAGTGTTGGCTCTGCTGGTGGTCCTGTTGATGCCCTGGTGGAGAACTGGAACAGCAAACTCACCAGGGCAGTGGACGTGATTGATCCTAAGAGTCCTCTCCAAGCTGCTTCAAAACTGACTCCTTGGTATATGGAAGAACTATGGGAGCTGAAGTGGCAAGGTAGATGACTGGAGCGCAAATGGAGGAAGACTTGACTTGAATCCAACAGACGACAACATAAAGCACATTTGAAGACCTATCCACAGGCAAAGAAGCGATTCTATTCTGCCCATACTGTGGCTGCAAGCTCTCATCCAGCAGAGTTGTTTAGAGTTGTGAGAGAGCTAGTACATGTTCCTCCTCTCTTGAATCAGAATTTGGAGCCATCAATTACTGATTGTGATGTTTTAAGGGAGTTCTTTGTGGATAAAATATCTTGTATTTGAGCCGACTTAGACTCAGACCCCACAATTATTGTAGAGTCTAATGTGGAGGTGTCCAGCAACTCCTCTTATGTGGTTAGTATGGATCAGTTTCAGTTTGTGACTCCTGATGAGGTGGATAACCTGCTTGGAATGGTGTGGCCTACCACCTGCTCTCTTGACCCTTGTCCAACATGGTTTATACAGTCTGGCAGGTGGGTTGTTGTACTCTGGTAGAGATAAGGAGCCGGGTCTCATGATTGGTGAGACCCGGTTTGGTGACCTGAGTGGGCTAAGCCCACCCTCCCCGCTCACAGTCAGGGAGGGAGCCCTGGGCGGCCGGATTGGCCGCCCACACGATTGCCGGCTCCATGACAGAGCCGACAGGGGGAGCAGGGGCTGATCGGGTGAGACCTTTGGAGCCGGGAGGTGACTTTTCGCCTCCCCTCCAGGGGTCTCCTCGTGAGTAGCCGCGTGCCGCGGCTACTCACAATTAAAAAACCCCTGGGTTTGCGGAGCGCTCGCTTCGCAAACCTGGTTTTAGGGGAGCGGTATTTAGATGGGTTAACCACGTGGGAGCCACCGGGCTCGCTTGCGAACCCGGTGGCTCTCATGATCAGCCAACATCGGGCTAGGCTCCACTAGCCCAATTTTAGCTGATTGTGGGAATAGCCCCTCTAAATGCTTCTCTAAGGGCAGGGGGCAAGATGGCTTCCTGTCTTAAGGAGGCAGTTATTAGACTGCTTCTGAAGAAGCCTGCATTGGATCTCTCAGAGTTAAGCAACTATAGACTTGTCTCCAATCTTCTGTGGTTCGGCAAGGTAATTGAGAGGGTGGTAGCCTCCCAGCTCCAGACAGTCTTGGAGGAAACTGATTATTTAGACCCATTTCAACTTATTTTTCAGGTGGGCTATGGGGTGAAGACTGCCTTGGTCGGCCTAATGGATGATCTTCAACAGGGAATTGAAAGAGTGTAACTCTGTTGGTACTTCTGGATCTCTCAGTGGCTTTTGATACTATTGACCATAGTATCCTTCTGGACCATCTAAGGGGGTTGGAAGTGGTTGGGGTTGGGAGTGCTCCTACCTCTTGGACAGATATCAGATGGTGTTGCTTGGAGACTTGTTCTTTAAAATGTGAAAGTTTATATGGAGTCCCCCAGGGCTCCATACTGTCTCCAATGCTTTTTAACAACTACATGAAACCTCTAGGAGCGATCATCAGGAGATTGGTGCAGAGTGTTATCAGTATGCTAATTACACCCAAATCTGTTTCTCCATGTCAACATCATCTGGAAAAGGCATAACTTCCCTAAATGCCTGCCTGGAGGCATTAATGGGCTGGATGAGGGATAACAAACAGGCTGAATCCAGATAAACTGGAGGTACTTATTATGCTAGCCATCTAATGGCACAGCAGGGAAATGCTTGACCAACAAGCAGAAGGTTGCTGGTTTGAATCCCTGCTGGTACTATATCGGGCAGAAATCAACTTGATGGCACACTTTACCTTTACTTATTGTGTGGGGTCAGAACTCAGGAGACAATTAGGATCTGCCAGTTCTGGATGGGGTGGTGGTGGTCACATGTCCTCAGAAGGAACAGGTATGCAATCTGGGAGTGGTTCTGCATCCAAGCTTCTCCCTGGTGTCTCAGGTTGAGGCAGTGGCCAGAGCTGCTTTCTATGAGCTTTGGCTGATACACCAGCTGCATCTGTTTCTTGAGATAAATGACCTCAGAACAGTGGTACATGTGGTGGTAACCTCTAGACTTGATTACTGCAATATGCTCTATGTGGGGCTATATGTAGTCTGGAAACTGTAGTTGGTACAGAATGCACCAGTGAGTTTGGTTTCTGGGTCATCTTGAAGAGACTATATTACTTCTATATTAAAAGAAGTGCACGAATCCAATAGGTTTCCAGACAAAATGCAAGGTGCTGGTTATAACCTATAAAGCCCTAAACAGCTTAGGCCCTGAATATATAAGAGAACGTTGTCTTCATTATGAGCCCCACCGCCCATTGAGATAATCTGGAGAGGTTGGTCTGCAGTTGCCACCAGTTTATCTCCACAGGTGTTATACATGGAAAACCGTGGGGTGACAAGGCATTGAGATAAGAAAACTATGTTGCATCTAAATTGGTAAGGGATTCCAGTGGGATCTTTAGTGGGAGGAATTGTGTTTGGAAAATAGGTGAATGTTGATGTATAATGTGACATGAATTGTTATTCCCCCATTTAGGTTGAAATCTGATGAAATAATGATAGTTGTTATGAAACAATCCTTTTTGAGAGTAAAAGGAATTATCCGGAAAATCTGTTATCTTTAAAGATATGGTTAGATGCAAATCCTTAAATACATGGTTGGATGTTAAAGATCCTGGGAGCCATCCTGGGAGACATTGAATGTTAAATTGCCATTAAGTTTGGAAGGTGGAGAAGCTACATATATTAACCTACAAGTATTGGTAACTCTTAATATACATTTGGATGTAAGAGGTCCTGGCAATTTAGAATGCAAAACCGCCATAGAATCTGGAAGATTGAGAAGTTATCAGCATTAACCCACAAATAATTAGAAGGCTGGAAAAGTCGGATCATATTCATTGCCATTCCAATGGAACTGTGAGTGGGAATGTTTTGTTGCCAAGCAAAGAAGAGTTTTTTTCACCTTATTTTGAGTTGAATTTGTTTTGTTAAGTGGATGGATCACAAAGTATAGAGTTCTTTTCACTATACCAAGTGTAATACAGTACATTATATATGATGTGCAACATCTTTAGGGTCATCTAAATATATTCTGTAGGTGTGTTAGGCCTGTTTAGACATATTTATTAGCAGGCTTTTGAAGTGTAATGACCTATAGCAGGTTATGTACTTAGAGTTCAGGATCTGATATTTGTAAGTAATTGGAGGCTCTTATTTCAGCAGGATGTGTGTTCCAAAGTCTCGGGGCAGCAATGGAGAAGGCCCGTCCCCGAGTAGCCACCAGATGAGCCGGTGACAACTGCAGATGAACCTCTCCAGATGATCTCAATGGGTGGTACGATTCATTGCAAAGAAGACGTTCTCTAAAATACCCAGGGCCTAAGCTATTTAGGGCTTTGTTTTGTGTTGCTGGAAACCACCCAGAAATGGAAGTTTAGGGCAGTGTACAAATAAATAAATGAAATCTTGGACTGTCCTTAATATGGGTATATTAGCGCTGGCTTCCTGAGAGTCTGTATAGTGGATAGAGAGACTTGGAGACCTATGTGCAAATCCCTGTTTAGTCTCCAAACTCATTGGTGAACCTTGGACCAGTCTCTCAGCCTAACCTATTCTCAGGATATAACTTGGGACAAAGAATAAATGGCAGAAAAACCTTAGGACAGTTCACCCAACCATAAACTGGGTAGAGGAGTCCTATTCATTTTAGGAACTGGATGTGCTCTCTTTTGGTGATTGTATGGCCGTTCTCACGAGCAGCCAAGAGTGGGCTAAGACAGCCAAGACCACTCTTGCCTGCTCGTGTGAAGCAGCAGGAGGCAAGTGGCGGCTGCCACTGCTGCAGCAGCAAACCTGCTTGCAAAGCCCTCCTGCAAAATGAGGTTAAGGGAGCAAGTGCTCCCTTAACCTCATTTTTGTGGTCGTCTGGCTGCTTGCAGCCAGGGCTGGGAGACTGTGGGGTTCCTGGCCAGCATCGGGGGAATCCTCACACTGCACCAAGCACTTACATGGTGCATTGGAGGGGTTTGGGGTGGTGGGGTGCCATTTCCTATTCCCCGACACTCCACACTCCCGGCAGCCTCCGGCAATCGTATGCGTGGGCAGTTTGCCTGCCCAGAAAGAGTAGAGGGATCATCTGCAGGGAGGTAAGTGCTAGCAGGCTTCCTCCCCACTTTCCTTCGAGTCCTTCCTCACCAATCGTGAGAAAGGGCTCTCTGTGTTAGGTAAAAACAAGGTAGGAGGCTGGAAGCTGGATTGTCTTGTCAGTTCCCAGTTCTAGCCCTACCTAGATCCCTTACCCAACTTCTGAATGAGTTAGGTGGGGAAATCATCCTACTCAGCTGATAATCAAACTCCCTGTCTCCTACCTTGTTTTCATCTAACACACAACTGCAAAATGGGAGCACGCCCAGCTCCTGAAACTGGGTAGGAGTTGTTTCTTACCCAGTTTATATTCGTGGGAGCTGCCCTTTTGTATACTCCCCTGAGAGTCTTGGAGGGTGGTGCCATCCAAATGTAATCAATAATACCTTATTGGGCTATTGTAAAGATAAATGCACCCAGAGTGCTTTGAAAGCATTACATAAGTTCTAAGTATTATTAAGTATGTAACGAACAGTGAAGTTGTGTGATTTCCCACTACATGGCAAGATAGCAGCTCACTGTGTCACTCCATAATATTGCTGTTGGAAGCATTCCCTGTGGCTTTTCTCCACTTCATAACTGAATGCATTCCTGTTAATTTCCCCCCACATTGCAGCGATAATAACCACACTTCTTCATGGCCACTGAATGCTTTGAATGTTTGCAATCTTATAAGGTGTCTTTTTGCAGAGCTAGACTTATATGCTTTTCATCCCCTCCAACTCAACCCTTCCTTATCACTCCAAATGTACATCTCTCTGTTTCCCCAATTTGCCAGTTTCTTTCTGAATTATTGGGAGGTGTCCAAAACCAAAGGCAACAGATGATTTATAGCAAATCAGTGACAAGCGTAGCAGATAGAGGAACAAGTTTTCCTCTGCAAGGTGGCTCACATTGGCCTCAGCAACCTCTAACCTGCATGTTCTTAATGGTTTTCTTATGGAGGTGGTGGAAAAAAGAGAGAAGGAAAAGCTATTTATGTTCTTATCCATAATGTGTTGCATAATCACTTTAATGTGGAAATATGACCATAACGTAGATCAGAAACTACTTCATATGATTATGGGGCATTTCATTTGATTATGGGGCATTGAATTGTTACCATTGTCATTTACCGATTTGTTGTTGCTCTTGAAAAGGGCTGTTCTCTTTCATTATGGAGGTTCAGTCTCTTTTGGGGGAAAGCAGTTAAAAATTCAAAACAAATAAACTCAGAAAGTAGGGATGGTTACCCATTCATATTTTTAAACAATCCAATATCTAATGTTCTTTTCAGTCTGACTTTAGAGTTGGTTTGAGAACTGAAACAACATTGGTCACCCTATAATGGTTGGTAGTATTAAAACCCACTGGGCCCCCATTTAGACAAGCAGCTCCTGGCACATGCAGAAAGGTCAGGGACACTCCAAAAGCACGTCCACCCTGACATTGCAGGAGGATTTCCTGATGTACTGTACTCTTGGGGCATCTGTTAATTACATGAGGGGATGTTCATCTGAATCATCCATCTACATGTACTCAAATCCTGTTTAAATAAGGTTTTGGAGCATGAGTAGAGGCACAATTCAGATGATGAACAACAACAACAACAATCTGTATACCGCTTTTCAACAAAAGTTTCCAAAGTGGTTTACATAGAGAAATAATAAATAAATAAGATTAGAAGGGTCCCTCTCCTCAAAGGGCTCACAATCTAAAAAGAAACAAGACAGACACCAGCAACAGTCACTGGAAGTACTGTGCTGGGAGTGGATAGGGCCAGTTAGATGAAGGCTCTCCTTGCCTGATTAAGGGATGCCAATATTATTGTTCCTGACATTATTGTGTGTGCCAGGCAGTGCTTCTCCAATCTGGCCCCCAGTGGGTTTTGATACCATTGACCATGATATCATTTTCTAGTGCTCCAGTGGGCTTGGATAACTGTTTTTGTAGGGGAAGAATGGCAGTTCAGTCCCCAAATATCAACACAAAACCAGTCTGGTGAGAAAGCAGCCAAGCAAGAGGTCTTGAGACAGTTTTTTAGAAGAAGAACTATAAGGATTGATTTAAAGAAAAGGTTACAAACAAATGTGAAAAAGCCAGCAGATTAATTTCAGCTGTAGCTCATGGCTAGAGAGAGAGCAAGCGCAAAACAAACAGCCATCTCTGGAGAGACAAAATGGAGAATAACACTGGAAGAACAAAGAGGAGAGGAGTCCAGCACTTTTATCCATGACCCTAACACCCGCCCCCAGTGGTCACTATGAGACATTGGAGCTGAGAGATGATGCTGCCAGGGTCCTAGCTCCAACAGTTTTACTATAGTCCCAGGCCTTCCTTAGAGGATCAGTCCTAGAAGGTGATGCTGGGGAATTGTTGCTTTGGTGCACAACTATTAGCTTGTGGGGTTCTTTAAGGCTTGTCTCATGCTATTTAATATAGATATGAGACAACTATCTGAGGCTCTATGGAAATCTGGGCTGTGGTGTCCTCCATGACAATGATAGTTAACTCGGTCTTTGTTTTTCCTCAAGTGCAAGGAAAACAGTGGAAAAGCTCACCAGATGTCTTGTCATTGGCCAAACAAGACAGAAATGCTGTTGTTTAATGGAATACAGGGGATCCTGGAAAAGCTGTACATAGTTTGTTTTGGACAGATAGTGGGCCTGAGGTGGAAAGAGCCAACACAGGTATCAGGCTGCAGAAGTGTGTCTCAGGAACCCTGCATTCCTCAAACTTGTTGAAGATCCTTCTGAGGGAGAGCATGCCAAGGGGCACCTGGAAGAAGAGACTATACCTGACTCTATCTCCACAGCCCTCAAGCTTAGATTCTTCAAGCAAGGATCCAGGATCTAGAAACATAGAAAGCTGCCTTACACCTAATATTGTCTAACCAGACTGGCAGCGGCTTCTCCAAGGTTGCAGGCAGGAGTCTCTCTCAACCCTATCTTGGAGATGCCAGGGAGGGAACTTGAAACCTTATGCACGCAAGCATGCAGGTGCTCTTCCCAGAGTGGCCCCATCCCCTAAGGGGAATATTTTATAGTGCTCACATGTACTCTCCCATTCAAATGCAAACCCTGCTTAGCAAAGGGGGCAATTCATGCCAGCTCCACTACCATTTTGAGTCTCCAAGGCTCTTCACTGTCCTGAAAGTTTCAGGCTCAGAGGATGGATAGTGCCTCTGGAGGCCAGCCAGTAACACTAAATGAGGCTTTTCACACGAGCAGCCCAGCTTGGGCTTGGCTGCCCATGTGAAGCCCCGTGACTGAGCCCAGAAATTAACCCCAGGCTTTCAGGTTTTGGGTCATGTGTGTGTGCAGGCTGCAGGCAAGAGCGCCCGGCTGAGGGAGGATCCCTCAGTGCACTGTGCTCCTGGCGTGGTGCATTGAGGGATCCTGGAGGATGCTGGCTCCCTGCTCTGCTGCTCACCGCGGCTGCGATTGTGTGTTGGGTGAGCGGCAGAGCCTGGAAAGGCACGGACATCATGTGCAAGGAGGCAGGCAGGAGCCAGCCCTCTGCCTGCCATCATTTTTTGTCATGTGTATTTCCAAACCAGGGCTCAGTCCTCTTACATTGCAGTGGGGCTTGAACTAAGCTACAAAGATGAAGGTGGGAAAATCTTAATTTTTTTTTTTAAAAGAAGAATCTAGCCAGATATGGGAGCACACTGCTAAACAGGCACACTAAAGAAGAAGACACTGACTAAAAAACCAACCTTACCTCCCAGAGGTCTCCCCCGCCACTGTCTTCAACTTCTTGGAAGAAGAGCAGGCCCCAAATATAATAAGTAATGCATAAAGCTGGGATCACCACCTAAGTCACTCCTCCCTTTACCAAGGCTAGGGCTGAAATGGTCATGACAGAATTGGTCTTGCTTCACACTGGGTGATTATTTTACATCCAGGAGTATTCTAGTCAGTCAATCACGAAAGATAATGGAGGTCAAAGAACTCACTACATTTACCCAGTGCAGGTCTACAGCTTAATCTGAACCAGGTCCACATCTCAAACCTTACCTCTGGTACCAGAGGATCCATTTTCACAAACTCCAGCAAGCACCATCTTTGCTCAGATTAACTGTGCCAGGCAAAGACAAAACGAACAGTTTAAACAAAAACAAAAACCCAACAACCCTACACACCAAAGAGGAGAGATCTTGTGGCAGGAATTGTTATCAAGAATGATCAGCTCTTTCAGCAATGATGTGATTCTGACAGCTTGCTGAGTATTATTTAAGAGGCTGGGTGTTGAAGAAAGCTCATGGTTATTAGAAACTCAATTGTTTCTATTGTTGACTCAACAAGTATTGTGTGTGAATTCATTTCCCCTGTGTTGCATTAATGTTTTCAATTTTAACGTGCAGTCCTTTTAGCCACTTTGGGAATGCAAGAGTCAGTCCCAGAGGACGAGACAGTTAATTATTTCAAATGAATCAATACATCGATCGATTTATCAGATGATAAACAGTGGCTGCTTTCTTCGGGGCTATGAATATTAATTGATTTGACAGAATAAACCATAGTGAAACAACAAGCAGGGGCATCAGGGCATCACTGTATTAATTAGCCACGCTGAAGCAGCCTTTAACTGTTTCTGAAATTTAATCAATATACTACATTTGAGTCCCAAAAGGCTTATAAAAACAGACTTTGAAATCCTTTAAATTGTTGCCTCGTTGAGGTTTTAGATGTTTCGTGTATCCTTGTGCTTTTGGGCTGTCTCCTGCTTTCTGAAATCAATAGTGACTCGGCTGTGCAGTTTATTTTTTATTTGTATCACACATGGGGACTAAAAGAGACTATTGTTTGCTTTATCATCATCATCATAATCCTATATATTCATGACCTGCTTTTGCTTCTAGTCTGTTTCGATGTTCAGTAAATTATTTGTGGGCAAGTGAAGCATCACTTAAATCATATTGCTCTGTAGGCACACAATGCCAGCCAGTCTTTGATTTAATACTTGTTGAAACTTAGGAATGTTACAGTATTTTAATGGCCAGGACTTAGCAAAAGGGAAGTCAGTCAAAAGGGTCTCAAAGAGAATGTAGATCAAAGGAACTGAAAGATAGTGACAAGTGACTGGTCTACTCTAAGATCACAGTTCCAGGAATAACGCTATGCTACTTAGAGGGTAGCAAGCCAAAGAGGAAATGTGAGAGAGCTGAATGTTGGAGATGCAGTTCCAATGCATCGACCTTTTGCACCAACTATCCTAATGACCACTAGGGGCATTGGGAGTAGAGGTAGTGAAGGTCTCCTTACCTGTCCCTGTTTTGCCTCTGCTCTACGACTCCTGCCTTGACTCCTCAGGTATTTCCAGTGGGGAGTCAGTCCACTTCCCTTCCTCTTGGAGAGTAGATGGAAACATCAGTCAGTCTCTCTCTCTCTCTCTCTCTCCCCCTATCCATTATGTAGCCTTTAGACAGGGCTAGGTCTTTCCTGTACAAAATGTACAACAGTCTCCATGCGTGTTCTTTGGATAACTGCAGGAACAAAATACTGCACTCTACTCTGTAACTGGAGTGGGCAGCTTCCTTTGGCGCTTTGAAAAATTAATTACAAATTCCAACATTGAATGTGTGGAGGAAATGGGAGAGGTGGAGCTCATTGTAAATTAAGCATATCTTTTCCCATTGTACCGTAGACCATATAAAAACAAAGGAGCTGTTCACACCACCACGTGCACAAGCAGGGAAGGCAAGGTTCAACCTATCTTCCCCCAGATGACCACTCACATCCCCAAAGGCATGTGGAATCTCCATGCTGCTCCTGGCAGCACAAGTAAACAGAGGCCAGAACTTGTTGTCCCAGCCTCTGGAGATCCCACAGTGCACCACGTGACAGGTGCGATTTATTGAGGGATTCC